>NC_143519.1:19129535-20455368 GCF_031878675.1 Megascapheus bottae
CTTGGGTTGCTTAATTTTTAGAAAATAAATGAGAAATTTTTAACATTTTTCCTAGTGCTAATAATTAAATTTAAGTAATTTCATGTAAAATATTTAATGTGTAGCATGAACATTGCCAAACAACAGAATAGCTATGGTGATTTTAATCTATGTAAGGAAGATGGTAGGAACAGAAGTATAACTGAGGAAAAACAGCTGGATAATGAGGATATACAACTAAGCTGACGTAGCTGGAAACAACCTGTTTATTTTGTTAACCATAATGTGCTCAGCCCAGTGTTTGATTTGGCTTTTTGCGGATTTGGTCATAGCATTTGTTTAATTCCATATTGTTTCATCATGTAAGGAACCATAATATTCTAAGAAGAATAAAGTTTGACAGAAAAACTGAAGTGATAAATGTTACTCCAGAATGACAACTTAGTAGATAAAGGATTAGAGAAAGAGAAGTTAAATGTGCATCAATCATTATTAGACAAGTTTTATCAATCAAAATCTGCATGCTGTCCAAGCAGAGCTCAGAAATTCTTTTTCTTTCTTGTATTTCTTTCCCTTGAGTGCTTACCTTGTTTTCTAGATGAGTATACAATGCGATAAATGGATCCAAAGCAAAGAAGGCCAATTTGTAAACAATTCAGAGATACAGGAATCAAAACTGCATTCTATGTGAGCTGTGTTGAATCCATATTTTTTAGAGTACATCCTTATAATAAGTTAACTGATTTTTTTTAATGAATTTGCTTTGGAGATCCCATTAGTTATATCAACTAAAGAAGTGGCTTGAATTTCAAATAGCTGCTTTAGCTAGAGCACATTCACAAGAAATCTTTTGAAATAAAATCCATATAGAAGTTGAAAAGTAGCTGCAATGTAATTTCACTGCAGAATGTCAGACCTTCAGTATAGTCTTGTAGAACAAACAAATGTACGGATGTAAGAATACATTAACTGGGGAGAGCTCATTATAATGATTATAGATTAATGACTTTATATTTTTCCAGGTATTAATATTCACATTCAAGAAAAGCTGGAAAAATCCCTTTGTTGCCCTTTGTGAATGGATGACAATTTATATTGGACAATTTGATTCTATTGGTAGACAGGAAAATGCTAATGTGCATGTAGACTAGTAATCTAAAACAAAATGAATCCGAAGAACAAGTTATAGCCCTTTGTATTTTTTTCAGAGAGGAGAGGATAATAAATCTCAGGGCCCTGAACTTGCTAGGCAAATCATCCCCAACATATCTTAAATTTTGATAATTATTCTCTGGTGAATTTTTCTCCATCAAATAGTCAAGCTAGTAAAATATTGACTTCATCATACAGAATTAAACTAAACCCCTAATGAAATAATGTATTTGAAGTAAAACTCAGAATTATGTTGTTAAAATTAGGAAAATATTGAAAAATAATATTCACAATCAGGAAGAGTTTTAATTCAAAATATTCTGTATTCTTTATCCTTTTTCTAACAGAAATCAGGAGACTAATTTACTGACTTCCAGGAAACAAAGACAACTTTGTTGTCCCAAAACATCCAGGAATACACTAGATGAATTTTATGTTTGGAAAACAGATGAAATATACCATTTTGAATTTTCTTATTTCTCTGCTCCCCAAGTCCTGGGACTAGAACTTAGAGCCTGGGTACTTTACTTGGGCTTTCTCCAGGCTACTGCTCTTCCACTTGAAACATAGCACCACTTCCAGCTTTAGCTTTTTCTGTGTACGAGGTAATGAGGACTTGAACCCAGGGTCATGCATGCTAGGCAAGTGATCTACCACAAGGCACATTCCCAGCCCCAGCTTTCTTGTTTTTTAATAGCTAAATTTAAATGGTATCAATGAATTAATACATCATTCACAAAAACAAATCGGTGCTACTTGTAATATGTTTATTCATTAAGTTTCCAGCCTGTTTTCCAAAATTGTGTCTCTTGAAGTCCATTCATAAATTCTGAGTTTGTTTATTTGTACACAGCATTTTCAGAGGTAATTTCAGTTATCTTCAAATATATAGATAACATTAGATCTGGTGAAGTAGCCTAAGTGGTAAGGCATCTACCTAGTAAGGGGGGATTATATGAGTTCAAACTACAATATAGTCTTTATAACCTATTTTAGTTGATCAGTTTTGCTTTGTGGACTTTTAACTCAGTGCTTCACCATATAGAAGACACCTATGCAATCTTTGGTAATTTTAAAATTTTTATTTCCTTTCAATTTTATTTCCATTTGTTGTTGTTTCTTTCTATGGTAACAAGAATCAAATATGGAGCCTCATGCATGCTAGTCAAGTATTCTTGCATTAAGCCGCATTACTTGACTTGTGTTCTGTCTTTTGATCTATGTATATAGCTTCTTTATGCTGTATTGCTTTATGCCCAGAAAGGCCTGGATTATGATCATCCTGTCTGTGCTTCTATTCTGTGTATCAATGGAAATGACAGGCATGTGCCACGATGCCCAGCCATTGGTTAAAATGGAGTCTACAGTTTCTTTTGTACAATGCTGCTAGTGAACAAAGATCCTCAGTATTTCAATTTCGAAGTAGGTAGATTTAGAGGTCTGAGCCTGTGTGCCCAGCAATATATGTTTTTAAATTTATTTTATACATCTAAGTGTTTTTATTGCATAATAATCTGTAAAAAATTCACGTTTGAAAAAGACAGGAAATTAAATTTCTATTGACTTCAGTGATTTTTGCATATTACTATAAAGAAACTAAACTCTTATTTCAGTAATTATTCTGCAAATTTAAGTGAAACTACTCATCCCCTTTAGAGTCCAATTATTTTTTATTTTTAGTACTTGATTCTAGGCACTGAATAATATTCTTAGCATTCGTTTACTTTGAAATCAAGAAAAGTTTGTCTACCAGTGTAGACTTTCTCCTATTCTTCTTTATTTAGTGATTTGGCCACATCTTATTGAACTTTAAACCATAGGAAACTTTCCAAGATGTTTTATCAAAGTCAGCTTTTTCTTTCTAGTGGTAAAGATCATGCTGAGTCCATTCATAGCAATGGAAGGGTTCATTAAAAAAAGAAAACAGCTAACAGATCACATAACTGAACATGAGTGGTCGGAGAAAATTCTTTGCAATATCATGTTTATGCCCTTCAGAGTTCATTAGATTTTATTCTTTATTGTTTATAAGCTCTCTTTAGAAACTTCATTAATATTTTGTTTTAGTTAAACATGTGAGAATTTTAAATGAGCCAAATTAGAAGAAACTGGCCAAAAGCTTACTCTCTTTAATTCAGCCACATTGCCCTTCTTTGCATATCAATGGCTCTATTTCTCATTTCCCCTGTGCTGGCCAGTGCTGATCCAAGCACAAAGCTACTTTTGAATTAATAGGAAAAGAACATTGAGGTCAATTTATTAGACCTAGAAGGAGAGAAGAAATGAGCTCAAAAAGCAGGAAAAACTCTGGAATATAAAGGCCAAAACCTAACTGTTTCAGTTCATGTATTCTTATTATTTTGATTCTAATAATTAAGTAACTGTTACCAATATTATTTTTTTCATTTGTGCTTATAACTTAAACTAATGAAACACTCACAAAAACTGCTTTTGTAAATAGCATCTTATTTGACCTGAAAAGAGGAAAAAGAAAACTTTTTCTAATATATGTATATTGATAAATCGAAGCAATATGATTTTCCATATTCTGTAACATATATGTGCATATAATCCATATATATATGTGTGTACATGCATATATATATGGGTGTGTATATATCCATATATATGTGTGTGTATATGTGTGTACATGCATGTGTGTGTGTAAATAAACAACAAATGTGAGAAATAATTCATTCTCTAAATTAAAGTTAACAACTTACATTACTTTAATTTTCCTACCCCATATCTAAAATTAATTTAAAACTAGATCTACTGTAAAATGATTAAGATTTGTCATATTTTCATATTGTTTATGCTCATGTGTTCGTGTTTATGCGTGCATATTTGTATACAACTCTACTAAGGGCTTGACATTAGGGCCTCAAATCCTCTCTCAGCTATATTCGCCATAGCTATATTCAGCTAAATATGCTTTTCAATTTTTATCTGTATTTTTTGTCTTTTCTTTTCTTTTTGGTGCTGGGGATCAAACCCAGGATATTTCACTTTCTCAGTCCCAGCCCTTATGCTTTTCATTTATAATGGCATATTTCTAATCCACACAAATCCTATTTGAAAGTATTTCTTTGTTAGGCAGCATGGGTCTGGAAAAATAGATCATTCTAATAACAGTACAAAAATTATTTTGGATTTATATTTTGATGCATTTATTCATTAGTATAATTATTTAGTGTAAACTTACCAAACATCACTTCATTATTCAGGATTTTGTTTCAAGAAACAAAGTAGTAAATTGCCTCTAACTTTTGTGGAGATTTACTGGACTGTCTCACCCCATCAGAGGCTGAATATTCACTCAATGACCATCTGAAAGCTCAATGCTGGGACCCCAGTGCGTGATCAATATAAGAAACCAGAATCTTCATAAAAACCAAGAGAAATAGTACAGCTACGAGTGAAGCTGAAAACCTGTAAGTCCCCTGGAAAGTTGCTGTTAAAAGGAAAAATTAAGCCTAGCTCACATCTATCATCCTAACTTCTCACAAGGCTGAGGATTGTGGTTCAAAGTCAGCCCAGACACTAAAGACTGTGAGACTCTCATCTCCAATTAACCACTAGAAAACTGGTGCTGTGGCTCAAGGAGTAAGACAGTAGCCTTGAGCTGAAGAGCTCAAGGATGTTGTCCAGGCCCAGAGTTCAAGCCCCATCACACACACACACACACACACACACACACGTAAAAAATGGAAAGATCCCAACTAACAGCCACAATCAAAAATGTTCTCGTGAAAGATGGTGAAGGGAGAATATGTGTCTTGCTGTTTTGCATTGATCTGGCCGACCACCTTGTCAGAGAGCTCAAGTACATTCAGGTCAGACCTTGGCTAGACCTGCACTTCACTTTTCATTAGAAATACCTTCACATTTCATACATGGTATGAAATACTCACACAAAATAATTATTGCCAGCTTTCGAAGAATGTGACAATTCAATTAGCTTGGCATCCACATTAACAACAAATAAATGACCAAGTATAATTTGAACAGTATCAACTCATATGATATAAACACATTGTATTTACTTCTCTATCACATATTAATATAAAACAAAAACACAACCAATAGGCATCATGTTGACTGCTGGGGACACATATGTTTTATTTTCTACTTTTCTAGCTAGTTCATTAGGTTGCTAAAAATAGATGGAAAATAAGTTTGTTCAATGGTATATGTTCCAAGAACTTGAATGAATTACACATTTTTTAAAGATTTCAGTAACTGATTTTCAATGGCTTTAAAATCATAATTATTAGAAAAATTTAAAGAAAATTTACTTGTGCCGATAGACATCCAATCTTACAATTCACTACAACATAGTGTGATACTTACAATTGGTCACTGTGAGATATCATTCTACTTTCTGATAGCTGGGTTATGCTTCAGCAAAAATTAAGATGAGGCTTGACTTAATCCTGTGAGAATATTAAAGCAGAAGTTTATCTCCAGCTGTTGACTGAAGCATTGAGAGAAATTTGAATTAGGGAAGGATTCCATATTCTCTCTTTGCTTTACTATTTTCACACCCATAATTTGAGCTTCATTAAGGTATAGCCAAGAAACAGTAAATATTCAAGGAATAAAGCAAGGAAATTTGATATACATATATCATATTACCATGATTAAATAAGATACCATATCCTTCATCATACAAATTTTCCATCACATGGGGCAGGTAACAAATTCTTTGTATTTGTCTGTTAGTAAATTATAATACAACAGTAGTATTTTCCTAACTACAATTCACTTGCTGTACTTTAAGAATTGTGCAGATAAGACTTCTCTGAAGAAGAAATAAGAATGGCCTATGGACACATAAAGAAATGCTCAACCTCTCTGGCCATAAAAGAAATGCAAATCAAAACAACTCCGAGATTCTCACTCCGATTAGAATGGCCATTATCAAGAAATCTAATAACAACAGATGCTGGCAGAGAAGTGGCCAGGAGGGATCACCACTACACTGTTGGTGGAAGTGCAAACTCTTTCAACCACTATGGAAAGCAGTATGGCAGTTCCTCAAAACACTATAAACATAGAGCTCTCCTATGACCCAGCAATTCCACTACTTGGCATTTACCCAACCGTCCAGAAACAAGGACATAGTAAGTCCACTAGCACAACGATGTTCATTGCAGCACTATTTACCATAGCAAAGATATGGAACCAACCCAGATGCCCCTCAGTTGATGGGTGGATCAACAAGATGTGGCATTTATACACAATGGAATTCTATGCTGCTGTCAGAAAGAACAACATTGCCCCATTTGTAAGGAAATGGAAAGACTTGGAAAAAATCATATTAAGTGAAGTAACCCAGACTCAAAGGAACATAGGCTCAGTGGTTTCACTCATTTGTAATAATTAGCACAAGCCTTGGACTCTCCTAGCAGAGGATTACAATAGCTGTAAACCTAGATACATAAGGCCATATAGGATGAGGCTAAATGCAAGGACCTCCAGGATATAGAAAAAAGAGATATATAATGTGTGCTTGTTATTCTTAATGTACTATTTTATTTCTCATCTCTTTTGTTGTCCCTTGGTTATTCTCATATTGTTACAGTATTGTAACTTGTTGTCTGGTATATTGTATATACCTTTATTTGTTCATTTGAAATAGGAAAGGGAAGGGAGGAAAACAAGATGTAGGGAGTGGTTTTGGGGAGGGAAATAGAGACAAAACATGAGAAGCGGTATCAATGTGTATGAAGTAATGTACCTTCTTCCTGGTGAATATAACTAACAATTTATTTTAAAAAATAAATATGAAGATGCTAATTGCATAGCAATAACATTTATGCATGTTTTGATCAATATAAATATTTTTTTCCTTTTGTTTCCCTACCTAATTCTGGATAATTCTATATGAACTTTCGAATCAAGTGATCTATTATAAAATAACAGTGGAAAGTTGATTAGAGTTTTTTGAAAATAATGAAAAGAAGCGGAGAATTGGCATCCACATATTTCTGATTATTAAGATGTAGAAATAATATTCTCCCATCTATCAATATAGATTTTCTTACTTTGAATATTTGTCATTTTAACACAAACAACTCTCTATATCCTACTAAATTATTTCTGGACAATTTAGACTCTTGGTTATTGAAACTAGTTTGATAATTCTCATTTCCAATATAAAAACTCCCCAATAAATGTCATATAATGAAATAGACTGAAAATCGAACTTTTCAAGAGTAAGAGAATTTCATATTTGCATTGCCTGCATTTTTTTGTGAATAAAATTTTCTAGTAAATAACCTTGTCTGTGGGACACAGTGCATATAGTAATAGCATATGTAGTTTAAAATAAAATAAAATAAAGGAACAATTAAAGAATTCTAGTGGTATAATTCATATTCTTCCTTCACATGGTCAGATGTACAATATTCAAGGATTTTTATGTCAGTCAAGTGATACTTTGTGGTTTAATTCGTGTACTTACAAAACAGATCAGAAAGAATATACTATTAAAGATATAGTACAAATGAAACAAAAAGCATATCCTCTTATACCCATTGAACACTTTTTAATTAAATATTCCAAGAATATATTTAAATCCAATTAAATAAAAAAATGTTGACAATGACATTATAGCTTGTTCCAGTAATCCACTGTTCATATTATAAGATGTTGTATATTGGATACATGTAAATTTAGTACTGTTATCTAGTTAGTATGTATATATTTACTCTTGAGCTTCTAATTCCTTCCTCTATTAGACATGAAGGAATGAACATGAATAAGCCTATTCGACAAGTGTAGATATGAAGATACTGAAGAGAACAGAAACAAAAAGAAAACAAAAAAACCTAAATTCTTCTAAAACTACACACATCTACCCATTACTTTTCTATTTTCCAGGCTAGTAGATGCAACATAATTTAATACTATCCAGGAACATACTGAATGTACTTTGGATGGGAAGCATGATACATTGATTTATATATGTAATATCATTAGTTATTTCTACTAAATTTAAATAATTTCCGGAAAGAAAATTAAAAACCTTTACATTTACTTGTCAGTAGTTATTACTCTTGTTCATTTATAATCACACTTTCTATCTTAGCAAAAATAGACTGAAATGTCTCTCACATTTTTAAATAATTATAAAATTTTAATTCTATTTGAGTTTTTGCATTGGGGAAAAAGAAAACTAAATGTTCTATATGATGTAATACCTGAAGAACTATTGTATCTTCTATTACTTACACAAGTATCACTAATAATTCTTTCTTCCTGAAGAGATATTATGTGTTATTAACTCTTCTAATTTCCCATTAATTTGTTTGGCATCCCTTAGGCATGAAGTAAAGCATCTAAAATGTCATTCAATTGAATAAATAATTCATGTTTTACTTAAAACCACACTGGTAATGTGAAAACTTGACTTTTGCCATTTATGATTAATATTTTAATGTACATTAATTAAGTACCCTGTGAATAATAAATAAGAGAATAATGGTCATCCCAAGGAAAAATTTAAGATGAACAGAATATTACAGAATCAGGAATGATTTAAAATTAATGATAATATTTTAAGTTAAAATAAGAACATCAGCCAGGCACTGGTGGTTCGTATCCGTAATTATAGCCACTCAAGAGACCGAGATCTGAGACCCATGGTTCAAAGCCAGTCTGGGAGTGAAATTTCTTGTGACTTTTCTCTCCAATTAATTACGAGAAATCTGGATGTGGTAGTGCGGCCCAAGTGGAAAAGCGCTAACCTTGAGATTAATTACTCAAAGGGAGAACCTAGGCCCAAAGTTCAAGCCCCATGACCACCACCATCATCAACAAAAAAGGAAAAATCAGTCAAGTTTATGTATTCTAATACACAATGGCACATATTTTTATGGCATGATAATTTGAAATTATCATTAAATTTTAATGGTAAGGTGTCTAGAATGTATCAATAGCTCAAAAAGTTGAATAACTCCAAAACTAATTTCCAAAGTAACAACCATCCCATTAAAAGATGGGCCAAAGAGTTAAAGAGAGTCTTCTCTGAAGAAGAAATAGGAATGACCTATAGACACATGAAGAAATGCTCAATATCTTTGGCCATAAAAGAAATGCAAATCAAAACAACACTAAGATCCCACCTCACTCCAGTTAGAATGGCCAGGATTAAGAAATCTAATAACATCAGATGCTGGAGGGAATGTGGCCAGGAGGGATCACTACTACACCGTTAGTGGGAGTGCAAACTTGTTCAACCACTATGGAAAGCAGTATGGCAGCTCCTCAAAAGACTAAACATAGAGCTCTCCTATGACCCAGCAATTCCACTACTAGGCATTTACCCAACCATCCAGAAACAAGGGCATACTAAGTCCCCTAGCACAACGATGTTCATTGCAGCACTATTTACCATAGCAAAGATATGGAACCAATCCAGATGTCCCTCAGTTGATGAGTGGATCAACAAGATGTGGTATTTATACACAATGTAATTCTATGCTGCTGTCAGAAAGAACAACATTGCCCCATTTGTTAGGAAATAGAAAGACTTAGAAAAAAATCATATTAAGTAAGCCAGACTCAAAAGAACATAGGCCCAATGGTTTCCCTCATTTTTCATAATCAGTAAAAACCTTGGGCTCTCCTAGCAGAGATTTGCAATAGAGCAAAACCTAGATACATAAGGACATACAGTATGACGCTAAATGAAAGGACCTCTGGGATATAAAAACAAAAGCCATATAATGAATGATTGTTGTCCTTAATGTACTATATTATCTCTCATCTCTTTTGCTGCCCCTTGGTTATCTCATATTGTTACACTATTTCACTTTGTTATCTGATATACGGGATAAATGTGTATTTGGTTATTTGAAATTGGATAGGGAAGGGGGGAAATCAAGATGAGGGGTGGGGTGGGGGGAAGGGAAATGGGGACCAAGACATGAGAAAGTGTATCAATGTATGTGAATTAATGCACCTTCTATCTGGTGAATACAATGTAACCCTTCTATTAATTACAATAAAATATATGAAAAAAACCCTAAATACATAAGACCATATAGAATGGCACTAAGTGAAAGGACCTCCAGGATATAGAAACAAAAGCCATATAATGAGTGATTCCTGTCCTTAATGTACTATGTTATCTCTCATCTCTTTGTCCCTTGATTATCTCATATTGTTACAGTATTTCACCTTGTTATCTGATATATTGTATATGTGCGTATTTGGTTATTTGAAGTTGGATAGAGAAGGGGAAATATAAGATGAGGAAAGGGGATGGGGGAGGGATTTGGGGACCAACACATGAGAAAGGCTATCAATGTATGTGAAGTAATGCACCTTCTATGTGGTGAATATAATGTAATCCTTATATTAATTACATTAAAAATATATGATAAAAGTGTGACTATTTGGAATCTGAATAGACATTTGAATGGAAATATTTAAAAAATGAAAGGAAAATATATATATTTTAGAAAAATCTTATATATGTTTTTAAAATCATTTCTGGTATTACTAAAAATGAGAACACAGGACTTTACAACTTCGAAGCAGGTATTCTATCCCTGTGTGGCTTCCCTAGCTGTCAATTGTATTGGGAGGTTGCTAGAACAAATATCATTTCAAAATGGAACCCTTACACAGAGGAATTCATGACTCACCACTCTTCTAATTTGATACTCATAGTAGGTGGTCAGTGGTGGTCCTTAGAAGTAGGCCTTTCCAAATGTCCAAATGTTTTTCTGCAAAAACAAATCCTTAGACTATATGAGACATAATAATGGAAATACACTTTGTTTGATGAATCTCATTAGCATCCCTGTTCTTACATAAACTTTCCAAATAGCCTTTATCCCCAACACATATCTCCTCCTTCCTTACACATTCCAGGGTATGAAGAATTTAAGCCATGTGCATGAAATTTTGTCTCTAGGTCAGAAAGGTAAATTATTTGTTTAGAGAAAAAAAAGAATGTACAGGAAACTGAAATTACTCTCCTGTGACTATACTTCCAAAATAAAAACAAAGTAGATGTTATTGGCTCATTCACTTATTAATGAAAGGTATTAAAAGCCACATCTCAAGAGCCTCATATGTGGTTTTGGTTCATTTTATTCATTACTGTTCATCTGTTGCAATTTCCTTTACAAATCCTACAAATTTATGAAAGAAAATAACACTTGTTTTTATCATGAAAGTGAAATCAAGAAGTAATAAAACATGTTAAAAATATGTTCTTTGATGGTGGAGAAGGATGAAAGTAAGGGTGACATGGATCAAGATGTTTAATTCCAACCTAGATTTCACAGGCTAGATAAAACTGGCTTGTGCCACATGAAAAGACTATGTCTCAAACAACAAACTAATTTAAAATATATTTATACAAGTTTCAAAATAGCTACCACTATTAGTCTTTACTTATTTAAATATAATTATTAGCATTTTCCTCTGATATGTAGTTTAGTCTATTCTGTCTCCCTATTGAAGGCTAACATTCAGAAAGTACATTGTTTGAAGCTCAGAGGTAAATGAATCCCTTGATCTTATTTCAGTTGCAAGTGTCCATAACTGACTTTAGAAATCACTTAACTAAATGGGAAAGTAATCAACTCCTGTTACATTTACAGTAGATAAATCTTTGATACATTACCAATTAAGGAATTTTTGGTTTTGTTTTGTTGTTTTCTGGAAATAATCTTGTCTGAATGAGATAATATAAAACCTTAGAGAGGTTTGCTCGAGTCTGCACATGTAATTGATAGGCTATCAGTCAGTTTCAGGAAGGCAAACCCCTAATTTCAGATCATGATAACTTTATTTCCTGATCATTTTTCTATAAAAAACCATGAAGATAGTTTGCACGTGGTCACATCACAAATGACTTCAAGTTGCGTTACCTACAATCACATTTCCACAAATCTGAGACCACAAACACAATCGGATCCTCTACTTGGCAACCTAGATTTGATGGTGAGGGTTTCACTCTCTTTTGGTTTGGCTACTTATGAAATAAACTTTTCTGGAAATACACAAGTTTTGCATTTGACACATTGAGTTGTAAAAGTAAGAGACATGCAGCAATACAGTGTACTTAGGCAAATTCCTTTATTTCTCTTTTTTTAAATGCTAGTTTAATCATACATGAAATATAACAAGATGTAAGAACTGACATGAAGAATATGTTGAACTTTCTTAGCAAAATTTCTGATACATTTAATATTACCAAATGCTACATAAAATGGTTAATATACCATAGTTAGTCTACATAAACATAGTGATGCTATCAGTAACAATGACCTTAAAAACAAGAGGAAAATAATGACTCAGACACCTGACTGGATCAAGATAACTCTTCTGCTGCCTATGTATGTATGCCGTTAATATTTTTTTTCTTATTCCTCTCCTGCCTAGACTTAAATTTTCTTTTTTTATTATTAATATTTTTATTGCAATAAATAACAAGGTTACATGATATTTGCCAGATAGAAGGTGCATTAATTCACATGCATTGATACCCTTTCACATGTCTTGGTCCCCATTTCCCTCCCTCCCACCCCCCATCTTGGTTTTCCCCCCTTCCCTATCCAATTGTAAATAACCAAATACAAATATATCTAATATATCAGATAACAAAGTGAGATACTGTACCAATATGAGATAACCAAGGGACAGCAAAAGAGACGAGATAACATAGTACCTTAAGGCCAACAATCATTCATTATAATGCTTTTGTTTCAATATCTTAGAGGTCCTTTCAATTAGCTTCATACTAGATGCCCTTATGTATCAAGGTTTTGCTCTATTGCAAATCTTTGCTAGTAGATCCCAAGATTTCTACTGATTATGACGAGGGAAACCATTGAGCCTATGTTCCTTTGAGTCTGGCTTACTTCACTTAATATGATTTTTTTCTAAGTCGTTCCATTTCCTAATAAATGGGGCGATGTCATTTTTTCTGACAGCAGCATAGAATTCCATTGTGTACAAATACCACATCTTGTTGATCCATTCATCAACTGAGGGACATCTAGGATGGTTCCATATCTTTACTATGGTGAATAATGCTGCAATGAACATTGTTGTGCTAGTGGATTTAGTATGCCCTAGTTTCTGGACTGTTGGGTAAATGCCAAGTCGTGGAATTGCTGGGTCATAGGGAAGCTCTATGTTTAGTCTTTTGAGGAACTGCCATACTGCTTTCCATAGTGGTTGAATGAGTTTGCACTCCCACCAACATTGCAGTAGTGATCCCTCCTGGCCACATCCCCTCCAGCATCTGTTATTATTCGTTTTCCTGATCCTGGCCATTCTAACTGGAGTGAGGTGGAATCTTAGAGTTATTTTGATTTGCATTTCTATTATGACCAGAGACATTGAGCATTTTTTCATGTGTCTATAGGCCATTTTTGTTTCTTCTTCAGGAAGACTCTAAGTCTTTGGCCCATTTTTTAATGGGATGGTTGTTACTTTGGAAATTAGTTTTGGAGTGATTCAATTTTTTGACCAGTTGATATATTTAGATATGAGGCCTTTGTCGGTTGAATGGTTCGTGAAGATCTTCTCCCACTTTGTAGGCTTCCTAATTAATTTACTAGTTATGTCATTTGCCATACAAAAGCTCTGCAGTTTAATGCAGTCCCACTTATCCAGACTTTCTCTGATTGGTTGTGATTCTTGGTCTTTATTAAGAAAGTTTCGACCTGTGTCAAGGAGGCCTAGTGTATCTCCTTTTCCTTCTTGTACAGTTTTCAGTGTGTCAGCTTTTACCTCCAGGTCTTTGATCCACTTGGAGTTAATTCTAGTACGGGGTGACAAAGAAGGATCCAACTTTAGTTTTCTGCAGGTGCTTAACCAATTCTGCCAGCACAACTTGTTGAAGAGGCTATCTTTCTTCCATTATATTTTTTTAGCTCCCTTGTCAAAGATTAGGTGGCCATAGGTCTGTGGTTTAATATCTGGGTCCTCAGTTCTATTCCATTGGTTTTCAGGCCTGTTCTTGTGCCAGTACCAAGCTGTTTTGATAATTATAGCCCTGTAATAGAGTCTAAAGTTTGGAATTGAAATTCCTCCAGCGCTGTTCTTTCTGCTAAGTAGTGTTTTTGCTATACGGGGTCTTATATTATTCCATATGAAATTTTGGATTGCCTGTTCTATTTCTTTAAAAATTTACGTTGGGATATTGATGGGTATTGCGATGAATTTGTAGATAGCCCTTGGCAAGACTGTCATTTTCACAATGTAGATTCTTCCAATCCAGGAGCATGGGAGGTTTTTCCATTTCCTCAGTTCTGCTTTAATTTCCTTTTTTAGGGCTTTAAAGTTTTCATCAAAAAGGTCCTTTACATTCTTGGTTAAGCTAATTCCTAGGTGCTTTATTTTCTTTGAGGCTATTGTGAAAGGAGTTGCTTTCCTGATTGTTGCCTCATTCCTCTCATTGTTGGCGTAGAGGAAGGCAGTTGATTTATGTAGGGTTAATTTTATAGCCTGCTACCCTTCCAAAGGTTTGAATCAGCTCAAGGAGCTTGGGAGTAGAGTCTATATGGTTCTTTAAAAACAGAATCATGTTATCTGCAAATAGGGAAAGTTTTACTTCCTTTTTCCCTATTTGGATCCCCTTTATGCTTGCTTCTTGCCTTATTGCTCTGGCTAGGAATTCTAAAACTATATTTAAGAGGAGTGGAGAGAGTGGGCATCCTTGTCTCATTCCTGATTTTAGAGGGAATGGCTTTAGCTTTTCACCGTTAAGAATAATACTAGCTGTGGGTTTGTCATACACAGCCTTTATTATATTGAGGGATGTTCCATGGATTCCTAGTTTCTGCAGAGCTTTTAACATAAAGGGGTGTTTGATCTTGCCAAATGCCTTTTCTGCCTCTATTGAGAAAATCATGTGATTTTTGTCCTTGCTCCTGTTGATGTGTTGAATTATATTTATTGATTTGAGTGTGTTGAGCCAGCTTTGCCTCCCTGTGATGAATCCTGTTTGAACATGGTGTATAATTTTTTTGATGAGTTGTAGACGGTTGGCCAGTATTTTGTTGAGAAGTTTTACATTGATTTTCATCAAAGAAATAGGTCTATAATTCTCTTTCTTTGATGAATCTCTGTCTGGTTTGGGGATGAGGGTTATACTGGCTTCATAGAATGAGTTTGGTAAAGAACCTTCATTTTCAATTTCATTGAAGAGCTTGAGGAGTATTGGAGTGAGCTCTTCTTTTGAGACCTCATAGAATTGAGCTGCAAATCCATCTGGCCCTGGGCTTTTCTTAGGTAGAAGTTCTCTTATTGCCATTTCTATTTCAGTGCTTGAAATAGACCTGTTTAGTTGGGTTAGTTTTTCTTGGTTCAGTGTTTGTATGTTAATATTAGCTAGGAATTCGTCCATTTCTTCTAGATTCTCAAATTTGTTGGCGTAAAGGTTTGAGAAGTATTCCCTCATGTTACTCTGGATCTTGGTAATTTCTGTTTTGATTATACCTTTTTCGTCTGTGATTTTGTTCATTTCGGTATGCTCTCTTCTTTTTTTGGTAAGATTTGCTAAGGGTTTGTCAATTTTGTTAATTCTTTCAAAGAACCAACTCCTTGTTTTGTTGATTGTTTCTATAGTTTTTTTGGATATCAACTCATTTAATTCTGCTTTGATTGTAATAATTTGCTTCCTTTTACTGGGATTCGGGTTGGTTTGTTGCTCTTTTTCCAGGAGCTCAAGGTGACACATTAACTTGTTGGTTTGCGATTTTTCCAACTTGTTGTAACCACTCAGAGCTATAAATTTTCCTCTGAGTACTGCCTTTGCCATGTCCCAAAGGAGCTGGTATTTTGTGTGCTCCTTATTGTTAAATTTTATGAACTGTTGGATTTCTGTTCTGATCTTTCGATGACCCATTGGTGATTCGACAATGTGTTGTTCAGTCTCCATGAGTTACAGGGTTTTCGTTGGTGGAAATGTGTGTTCAGTTCCAATTTGATGTCTTTGTGGTCTGAGAGTGTGCATGGAATAATTTCAGTGTTTCTGAATCTGACCAGGTTTGTTTTATGGCCTAAGATGTGGTCTATTTTTGAAAACGTATATTGTGTTGTTTCTGGGTGGAATATTCTGCAGATGTCTGTTAGATCTAGTTGGTCTATATAATTGTTCAGTTCTAAGGTTTCTCTGTTGAGTTTTTGCCTTGTTGATCTGTCCATAGATGAGAGTGGTGTGTTAAAGTCACCAACAATCACTGTGTTTCGATCTATGTATGGTTTTAGTGAAAGTAAAATTTGCTTGATGAATTTCGGAGCTCTGGGATTCGGTGTGTAGATATTTAGTATCGTTATATCTTCCTGGAGGAAAGATCCCTTTAGTAGTATTTAGTAACCTTCTTTGTCTTTTCTCAGTATTTTAGCATGAAGTCTCTTTTATCTGATATGAGGATGGCAATTCCAGCCTGTTAATGGGGGGGGGGGTCATTAGCTTGATGTGTCTCTTGAAGACAGCAAAACGATGGCTCTTGCTTTTTGATCCAACTAGACAGCCTATGCCGTTTAATTGGAGAGTTAAGTCCATTGATATTGAGAGTTACGATTGAGAGATATTTATTTTTTCCTACCATTTTTAAAAGCTTTCATTAGGGCCTGTGTCTTGACAGTTCTTGTGGTCCTTAGATGGTATGCTGTTTAGGTGCCTTTTCTTTCCCTATATTGCATTTATTTTGGTTTTCTATGTATAGAACATCTTTGAGAATTCTCTGTAGTGTTGGTTTTGTTGTGACATATTGTTGCAGCTTTTCCCTGGAATGGAATGTTTTTATTGTTCCCTCAGTTATGAATGAGAGCTTAGCTGGGTACAGTATTCTTGGTTGGTAGTTATTTGACTTAAGGGCATGACATGTATGCTTCCAGTCACTTCTTGCTTGCAAGGTCTCTGCTGAGAAATCTGGGGTTATTCTGATTGGTTTTCCTTTATAGGTTACTTATCCCTTTTCCCTGGCTGCCTTTAGGATCCTTTCTTTGGTTTCTATTGATCCAGTTTGGATTATGATGTGGCGGTGGGATGTTCTTTTCTGGTCAGGTCTGTTTGGGGTTCTAAAAGCTTCTTGTATCTGGATGGGCCTGCCCTTCTGGATATTTGGGAAATTCTCTGAGATGATTCCCTGAAGTATATTTCCAATACCATTGACCTCTTTCTCCATGCCCTCCTCAATACCAATTAGCTTTAAATTAGGCTTCCTAATTCTATCTTGGACCTCCTGAAGCGATCTCTCATATTTCCTAGATTTGGATTGACTCATTTTCTGTTCTTTCTCTATAACAACTAAATTATCTTCAGCCCCGGAAATTCTCTCTTCTGCATTGTCTAACATGCTATCAAAGCTATCTACTTTATTCTTCATCTTTTTTTTTCTAATTGCTCATTTTTGATGCCTTGCATCTCTTGTTTTAGATCATGTATTCATTTCATTTCTTTAGCTCCTTTATTTCCATTTGAATGCTTAGCTCAGTAGCTTTATTATCTTTGGACATTTGTTGGAGATTGGTCACCTTTTTGTTTGTGGAATCTATGAATACATCCATTGTTCTGTGAAAAACCTTTATTATGGCCTCCTTCATGGCTTCTCCTTTTTCATTTATCACCTTGTTTATAATTTCCTCTTGTTTAGCTATGGCTTTCTCCCTTATCTCTTTCTTTATATTTTCACATTTTTCATTAATGATGTTTATCAATTGCATTTGCATAGCACTTGGAAGACTCTCCTCCAGGTTTGCTAGTGACTGTTCCATTGCCTGTTTATATTGGGTGAGAGATGCTATTCCTTGATTTGACATTTTTCTTGAGTTTCGTGTTCTGCCCATTTGAAAATGGGAGCAAGATTAATACTAAACACAATTATAATTTTTCAGATATAACCAACCTAGACTCTTTAGCTGGCAGACACTAGATGTTCACAATTTTTAATTGGTATTATCATTCTTTCTTTTTGTGCACTTACAGACCAGTCTAATATAACCACTGATAACCGATTTATTACCAAAACAATAAGACTCTCAATTCAATCTCTATTGTATTTAAGTCCCTCTGGGCCTAGAGTATAATTGAACACCTAGATATACATATTGCTCAACAGCCATCAAGTATAGATCCATGAATTTTAAGGGTTGAAAGATGAACATAGGACCAGAGATAGAAAAATAGCATGAGAGAGAACAGGGGAGGAATAACATAGGAGTGTAAGATTATTAAAGTCACGAAGAAAAGGTATAGCGTAAGGATAACTGACCTAAGTTGATAAGCAGGTAGCATATTTGAGGACAAAGTTTGGAAAGTATTAGATAAAAATTGTGAAAGTAAGAAGGGTAATAATAAGAGTGTATCGAGAAAAGAGGGAGGTAGATGTAGAAGATTTCAATGATGAAAAATTTTAAAAAGAAAGAAAGAAAAAAAGCTAATTAAGACAAGCAAAAAAAACCAAAAAAAACCCCATACAGAGCGAAAAACAGAGAAAAAACAAAAACAAAAAAGCAAAAACAATAATAACTACAGAAAAATAAAAATCAAAAAAAAAAAGAAAAGAAAAAGAAAAAGGTGGGGGAGATTCCTCACTATTGTCAGCTGTTATTTAAGAAATACTAGGGTTGAGACCAGGAGATTAAAAAGCAGGTGACTGCATCAATATAGATATCATTTCATTCAGACTGTAGCCAGAGCTGTCACTATGTTTCCAGGAACAACCACAGTGACAAAGGGATGCGGGAGAGAAAAGAAAAAAAAAATGTAGGTAGGATGGTAAAGAGAAAATAAGAACACTTATAAATGCAAATAAAAAAAGGGGTGGAAGAAGAAAAAAACCCAAAACAAATTAAAAAAATAAATAAAGAGAGAGAAAAAAAAACGGGTAGTCTTCAGGATTTTTCTTTTGTGGTGGGGGCAGGGTAGGATAAGAAACTTGTATCTCCACTAATTTCAGGATCTGAATACTTCAGAAAGTCTTTTTCTCTTGTGATTTGGCTATGAGATTTTTCAAATCTGATTGTTTGCTTGGGAAAACGAAGCTGAAAGATCTGCTGGTGCTTTGTTTACTAGGTCTGTGACTGGCGCAGGCGACATAGACTTAAATTTTCAAAACAGACGTAGGGTCAAAGAACCTCCACATTGCTTCTTCCAAAGTGGTAATGGTTATTTAAATTTCCTTCTGTTTTCCTTCACCACTTCTCCTGCCTTTGATGGTGCTTCTTGGATAGGAATCCAGGCAGGCCTAGTCTGTTGAGACCTAAATTGGAAAGTTGAACCTAGAATCTCAGGTCCCTAAATCCTAGTAACCATGACTATAACTTTTGATAATTATTCTGTTTTGATTTCCTTGAAGCCTAGTTCATATCTCCTTTGAACTTCCTGGCCAATTTTGAGCAATAAATTTGGGGAAAAGCATTTAAAGATGTTCTAAGTTTAGCTGTAAAAGATTAGAAGGGATGACAGATGAGGAGCTGAATTAACAAGTTATTGGCAAAATGGAACAAAAGATAATTTCACTTTCTTGAGATTTTATTAAACCTTCAACACACTGTAGGTTATCTATTTCATATTCTTCTTTAAATCTTAATCTATTCAGAAATAACTCTCAATTTTTATACATACCGCTTTTATTCTTCAACTTTCCATTTAAGTAATCCTTTCCAAGTTATCTATAACAAATGTAGGTTTATTAGCTAAACAACCTCTTGTGATACAATTTCCTAAAATTTTCAATACCGTAAAATAGTCTTAATCCTGGCAAAGTTGACAATTTTCCAACTGCTTGCTAACCTTGTTGTTGGGGTTGGGGATCTTGTTTAGGACTGCTCATTTTAGTCTTATAAAATCAGTAATGACCCAATAAACACTTCTATTTCAGAGCCTTTATGTCTATCTAATGTGTTAGTTTAACAACAAGAAACTGCTACAAGGCATAAGAGTAACTCTGAATTTGAACACTTGCCCATATTGAGAAAAATGACATAAAATACATAAAGTTGGAGAAATGCTTTTGTTTTATAGTTTTGTCTAAAACTGTGGAGAAAGAACTTTGTTTGTTACTGCAATATTCATAACAGTATTTAAAATATACAAAAAAGATTAAATAAAAGTTAGAATATACACTTCTGTAGATTTAACCATAAGCCGTACCAAGAGAAGCAATAGATATGTCCTTCCTGGCATTAGATACCAGCACTCTTAGAGCAGTGTGCTTTCTTTCTGAGTATAATAATTCCTATCGGATTCTCATTCCTTGGGGCCATTTTAAAAATCCAGTAAGATGTATTACTTGTATAATAGTATCTTTACACAAATAATAGTTTAACAAATACAGTAATCTTCTATCACTTTTCTCCATTTTCTTTCATTTTTTTAGTCCTCTGATAAAAGAATTGTGCAAAACTACAGATTATATCTACTATATTCTGTTTTATTATAGGACCAGAATCCATACAAAGATGACACCTGGAGAAGCCTCAACTAATTTACAAGGAATCAATATCCAGAACGGGACACCGACTCTCATGCCGAATTTGTGAATCTTTGTTTATTTATTTCTATATTTTTAGTTTCAGAAGTGTTGTCTAACAGTCCTCATTTCTGCACATTTCCAAGTGAAAAAGTAATTACAATGTCTTAGGAAAAAGAAATCCATGCATATCTTAAGATTCCTAGGATTTTAATATTTGTGGGAAGAGAATAGCTATAAAAGGAAAGGACTAGAACCAGACAGGCAGCTCTGCCAGTATGCGTCACTAGAATCTAGAAAGAACAAGTGTACTAAACCATGACAGTTTCTATTATTAAAGGAAAACTGCAAACCAGTGCAGAAGACTGGACTCTGCGACTGGGATTTTTTTTAATGTTTTAAAAATACATTTATTAGTGAGTAACCTATTGGAAATTATACCACTCGTTCTGTACATCAAGTCTTTTTTATTGTAATTAATAAAAGGGTTACATGATATTTGCCAGATAGAAGGTGCATTAATTCACATACATTGATACCCTTTCACAGGTCTTGATACCCATTACCCTCCCCCCCCACCCGTCTTGGTTTTCCCCCCTTCCCTATCAAATTTCAAATAACCAAATACAAATAAATTCAATATATCAGATAACAAAGTGAGATACTGTAACAATATGAGATACCCAAGGGACAGCAAAGGAGATGAGAGATAACATAGTACATTAAGGACAACAATCATTCGTTACATGGCTTTTGTTTCAATATCCTGGAGGTCCTTTCAATTAGCTTCATACTATATGGCCTTATGTATCAAGATTTTGCTCTATTGCAGATCTCTGCTAGTAGAGCCCAAGGTTTCTACTGATTATGTACATCAAGTCTTAAATGAGAAATAATATCACAACTCCAATGGAGAAAACCATTATGTTCTATATATTCCATGGCCACCTGTGTCAAACAGAGACATGATTCCTGGGAATATATAGAGAAATTCTACTCTAGGAAAGAAACTTCCTTCTATCTTTAATAAGGTAGGAAAGAACTATGATGTGTTCCCCTTTGATAATAAACTATTTTTAATGTTTTGGGGGGTTGGGGAGGTGTCAGTCGTGTGGCTTGAATTTAAATTCAGGGCTTAGGCACTGTCTCTGAGCTTTCTTGGTCAAGGGTAGTACTCTACCACTTTGAGGCACAGCTCCATTTCTGCTTTTCTTTGGTTCACTGGAGATAAGAGTATCATAGACGTTCCAGCCTGGGTTGATTCTAAGCTGCTGTTCACATATTTCTAGATCTTAGCCTCCTGAGTAACGAGGATTACAACTGAGAGCCACCATCATTCCCCTCCCCCCCAGTCTCCTTTGGGTCTTCTATGAGGCCTGAACTCACAAACTGGAACCCTCCCTGAGCTCTTTTGCTTCAGTCATTAGCACCACTGGGAAGATTCTTTTCACAAATGTATTTAGATATGAATAACTAAGCATACATGGAGGAATAAATCAATATTCAACTATAACTTTCTTATGATTGATTGTTGTGCCAAAATATATATAGTAAATATTCTAAGACCTCTTCCTTCCTTCCCTCCCTCCTTCCTTCCTTCCTCCCTTCCTTCCTTCCTTCCTTCTTTCCTTCCTTCCTTCCTTCCTTCTTTCCTTCCTTCCTTCCTCATTTTCATATAATTTTACATTTTATTCCAAAGGTGATATACAGAGGGATTGCAATTACTTGAATCAGGTAATGAGTACATTCCTTTTAACAATGTCAGTCCTCTCATTCTATCCCAGTTTTCCCCTCCTGATTTCCCACCCTCCCAAGTTGTATAGTTTCTTCCAAACATAGTGTCTAATAGGTATCACTGCTGAATTGGTTTACCCTTTGTCTCACCATTCCTGTGCTTCCCTTCTTGCTCCCCAAATCAGATAAACGTATATACAAGAAAAGAGTGCAGAAATCCAAAACAGTGGAAGAAGGGAATAAATTTTTAAAAAGTGAAGAAAGAAAAGAAAGAAAGAAGTGCAAACAGCAGAATAAACACAACAAACAAAAAATAAAACAAAAGCAATGACAACAAAACCTCTTGCTTCCATTCCTTTCTTGGAGTTCATTTCAATAAGCAGATTTTTTTTCTACTTTGAAAATTCTTAACTATTTGGATGCTTTATATATGTGAACCTTCAAACTCAAACTTAGGGGATCTTCCTAAGCTTTTCTGCTCAAATCTAGTGAGCCACAGCAACACATCCTGTTTTCTAGGGGTTAATTGGAGATAAGAGTCATACAGATTTTCCTGACTGTGCTGGTTCAGAACTGGGATCTTCAAATCTCAGTTTCCTGAGTAACAAAGATAATAGGAATGATACACCAGCACTAAACTGAATCATTTATTTTTAAAATAGTTTTGAGTATATTACTTTACACTTCAATAAATCCATAACATATTTTTATAACTATGTATGATAACACAACTTTGATATTCAACCCTATTTCTTAGGGTTGAATAGCATTTTGTTGTCAAAATGTATTTTCCATTATTAATAACATTCACTTAGGAGTTTTCCATTTAATATGCAAACAATATTATATTAACAATGCTTCATGTTCCTCTAAAATGGATCAAAGTAGAATTTCCATGCTAAAAGATACATGAGTTTCTAACTTTAATAGTCTCTGACAGTTTGTCCCAAAAGTAATAACAATTTTCTTTTTAACAAACAATGTGCAATATAATTTTCCTAAACATCTACAACAGTAGATAACAAATGTTATTGGGTTCTTAGTTCTTGTTAGCCTATGTTATGCCATAAAAACTTCATTCTACATTTCCCTCAAGCTCAAAAAAGTTTTCTCAATTCTGAAATGTCAAAATATTATATCTTGTCTTCATTGTACTCACAATGTCTATTTGTTGGTGTGTTATCTGAAATCTCCTTAACTCCATATTTGCTTTTCAAGAGGTAAAACAGGTTTCTATTATATTCTATGGACCCTTTTCTGAGCTCTTGATGGAAGGGATTTACTTCCTTTGTGCCCTTGTACTATCAGGCTGGATCTATCATAGTGATTTTCAAAACATTTTAATATCTATTCTCTTTCTGATTTGAATAATTGACAACAGAAACTAGGGAGAATAAGGAATGGTATCCTTTCTCCCTACAGCATTCTGAATGTTTGCTCACTGCAATGTGAGAAGTCTTAGATACATTATCTTGAGGAAATGAACTTTCCTTTTCTGAATAAAGTTAATGTCATAGTTTGTCTAAGTCCCTGTTTACTTATGATGAAAATTACATAAAATGAAGTATGTAAAATGTCTTTACATAAAATAAAGTATTGGCTTTCTTTCCAGTTACCTAAGGGAAACAAAGCTCTGGCATCAACTGGATGACCTATAAACAAACAACAATTAGGCAGTTCAACCAATTGAAAAACCTTAATCTTAACCTTACACATATTTTAAAATTGGAATAATATAGATAATGTTTTTTACACATTTTACAACAAAAGATGTACACTAACTTCTTTATTTAAAATTGATTTTTCATCCTTTTGTAATAGGAATTAAAATATTATTTCAAACATTGTCTTTCTCATTTCCATTTCACTACAGGAATTATGCTGAGAAGTAAAATACCTTGTCCCAAAGTTATGTGAAAACTTGATTCAGGGTATATAAATCGTGTAAAACTTGCAGTGTACCTTTATAACCTAATGAACCCAGTCCGTTTCAGTTTGTCACAAATATAATTTAAATTTGGTAAGTAGTGGACCTGATAGATTTATGGTAGTTGCTTTGTCTTATGTCAAAAGTTTTTAAAATGTGTAGAATCTTGAGAAATGTGTAAATTTAAGTTTATTTGGAAGAAAACATGAAAGCAGCTTCAGATATGTTTTTATATATTTTTGACTCTTTCACCTTCTGTCTTTGTGTCTCTCATAGAGTTATAACAGGCACTTAGAAACTCCTTTACCTAAAAAGCACAAATTCCTGACTTTTTCTGCAAATAACCAAAAGGTAAACCAAAGCTTGGCATTTCTGCCTCTATTATACATCTGTCATATTTTCATGGCTACAAAGAGTTTCCTTGCAGCCGTACACACAAATGCACACACGTATATGGACATAAGTCTGTATATATATGCAAATACATTTAGCATATATTTAATATACTCTATCTGAATTTGTTACCCGGTATGTGACATATACATTTATGTTTTTATTTGAAATAAGGAAGGGAAGGGGGGTAAACAAGATAGTTGGGAGGGGGTAGAGGAAAAGAAACGGGGACAAAATCATGAGAAGGGGTATCAATATGCAAGAAATAATGCACCAATTACTTGATGAATGTAACTGTAACCCCTCTATACATTACCCATCCAAACAATTAAAATAAATAAATGAATAATACATTTAATATATAATGGAATTATGTATAATAACATATATAAATATTACATATATACAGATGTATGGGTATATATGCATAGAAATAAGGATGGAGATTGATAGATAAACACCTTTCACCTCCTACCTCAATTTTTCCTCTGATTAAACATGCAACTCTTTGTCTGTACACTAAAGTTATGTAAAGACCTTAACATTACTTTTCTTTGCAGAATAATGTACACCACTGCAAATCTGCATTCTCCGTCCTCTCACACTATTCTTACTTGGCCTAGAGGAAAATAGTGTTGATATTTGAAGTCTCTAGGGTTGAGTTTCTGCCTTGAATTTGACTTAATGATTTTGAAGATGCAGTGCCAAGAGAAAATATCCCCTTTAGGCAATCAATCCTCATAGTCGGCCAGCAGTGGACAGAGGGAAACACTATTCCCATTTAGCTGCTGTAATTATTTTGTCTTAGCCATGTCTGCTGGCACTGGCTGCTTTATGTCATCATTTGGAAGGCAGAAAAATGAACAATTGGATATTACAGACCCTTCAGACTGACTCGAGGGAAGTTCTCCATGATTCTTAGCCTACCCTGCTTGCTCAGCCTTGCCTTGAGGCTTGTGGTAAGGATGTGGTTTTATCCACACTGATGTTGGCTTTTGCAATTTGTCTGACAGTGAAATATCTGGATTCATTGTAGTTTGGTGACTCTTTTGCTCTCCTTTGAGTCCATTTTTGACTAATTTGTCTTATAGGAATTTTCACTTCCGTAAAATTGTCTTGGCAGTTATCAAGGAAGGGAAGTAAAGGGCAAAAGGAATCTAAGGTTTTGTGTCATGATTTTCCTAATAATTAAAAAAAAAACCCACTAAGTCTATCATGTCCTACAGAGAGTCGAGAAGTCTAATAAGAAAGAGAAAAGAAAGAAGGTCCTGGGAAGAATACTTTCTGAACTGAAGTAATGTTTTTCATATCATATTGTAAATACATCTATTAGTTTATGCCTGAAGACTGGCTTGGTGGAGGTCTTGTTTTTCATAACTTTAAAATAATCTAGACTCTATGATTTCTGTAAGGACCATTTCTTTAATAACTGATTAGTAAATAATCACCAGAACTTTTACAAACACACTTGTGTGTGTGTTGCTGCAGCTGCCAAATAGTAAAAATATTGCACAAAGGATTCTAAATAGCTACTTTTTCATCCATTAATAAAATATATTAAGCTGGACACACAGTGGCTCACATCTGTAATCCTAGCTACTCAGGAGGCTGAGATCTGAGGATCAACATTCAAAGCCAGCCCAGGCATAAAACTGAGACTCTTATCTCTAATTAACCTCTAAAAAAAAAAAAAAAACAGAAGTGGAGCTTGGCCCAAGGTTAGGGCAGTAGCCTAGAGTTGAAGTGCTCAGGGACAGCGCCCAGGCTGAGTTCAAGCCCATTAATAATAATAATAATAATAATAATAATAATAAATGAAATAAAATAAATTTACTTGTGTGACCAGATATCAATTCAATATTACTAATAGAAGCTACAATTTCTTGCACACTTTCTCTGTATCTGAATGAGATGCATAAATTATTCATTTGACTCAATCCTTAAATATCATTTGTTGTTAATCGTTTGGTTTTGGCAGAAATCTAGTTGGTCAAAAAGTCTTGGAATTTTTACATTTCTTTATTTTCTATCTTTAATAAATGTTGCTGCTGCATGCATAAATGATATCTATTTGTACCACGCAGATTTTAGGCCTCATTTCCCAAACTCCTGGACTTCCTTAGTATGGTACTACCACACACCAGAACTTTCCAAAGCAAAGTCATGGGCCAGCATGAGAAGAAAGCACTGTAATCCATCTTCCCTGAACAGACATTTGCATTAGGTTTAAATGGCATAAATAATGGGGAAAGAAAAGAAAGTTATGCATTGTCAGCTATTCCCAGCTCTAGGCATGCTCAGATGACCTATATTTCGTGGCACTGGGGCAGATACACTGAAGTCATATGAGATCTGGCAGCCCATTGTCTCAGGGCTAGGCAAGTGGAGTCTTGTTACAATCAATTGCAGTAATTGATGCAGTCAAGACTGGTCTTGTTGTGATTTGATTCTAAGATGGCTGAAAAAATGACTGGAAGGAATAAATGCTTCAGGGCCAAGACTCTGAGTACAACAGGTAGGTGGGGAACACAAATGATTTATCCTTCTTTTAGTTAACTTATGGGCCCAAGTAAGGTGCCGTGGCAGCTCAGAAAAATCAGCTTGTCACTTTCACAGTGGATTTCAGGTAAAATCAATTTAAAGGCAGCATATGATAAACCTTTTTTTTTTGTTCATCAAATTTAGCTAAAAGTTACTTTTGTATTCAGTCTCCTGCCCTCTATGCAGTAAAATATGATCGAGACAAAATGCACATCATACAATAATGGAAAAAAATATGAAATAATTAATTAATAAGTAATATGTTTTGAGAGAAATAAAAACAGGGAAAGGGTAGTTGATAGTCAATATCTAAATTATTCAGTGATAATCACTAGATACTATGAGCTATGCAACTCAGAGAGGAGGAAGGTCAGGAAGAAAAACAGAGAAAACAAGGGAAACGGTGACACTGTTCAAACAGAAATGTACTCACTTGTCTACTTTCTGTAACAGCAAACCATCTCTATGTCACCTTTACACTAACAAGAAAATATTGTATAAGATTAGAAAAATAAAGCATCACTGATATGAAAGTCAGATGGCTACTGTGATGTTACCTGTCCTTCCACTAGGTGGAGCTATTAGATATAGTCCCATCTTGGCTTCTATTAAGAGTCTGATCTGAAATTTGTTATGATACTAATGATATTTCTACTTTCAGGAGCCAACATCTTGCTCACTTTTTGTTTCTTTTTTAATGTTTATATTGTACGCTTCAGATTTCCTTAATGGCATACACATTTAAATCAGCATAGAAGAAGCAACCTGAAGCTACAACAGCACATTACTTTTTTTCTCCCGCCCAGAATGAAAATTAAAAACATCTTACAAAAAAAGGCTTGCTTTATTCACCTAAAGTTGCCTTCAGCAAATAAATTCCTTGGTGGGAATAAAAGTGGTCTGTCCTCAAATCCCGAGTGCTGTCTCTAGCAGGTCCAGGGATTTCTCCTAGTTCAGGCAACAGAAGCCACAGCTAACCATACATAGGCATGTTTCCTGGATCTTTAATGGTTTCCCTAAGTTCTAAACAGAGTAACATTACTTTGGAAAAAGAATACATAGATGGGAAAACTCTTTCTGTCGGTTATGACCGAAACTACAAATAAACTCTCCTACCCCGGACCCCCATTTTCCCAGGTTTCATATCATTTTCGTACTTTTTGTTGTTGATGGTTTCCAAGAAAAGATGGAAATGGAGGATACTTAAGACAATATTCAAGCATTTTAAGGTATTAGTAAAATATTAAAACAAACATATGGAACTTTGAAACCTAGGGTCTTATTAAAACCAACAGAATTCATGCTCCAGTGTCCAACTTCAGTGTTAATCAGGAAAGTGAAAATTTGTGACTATAGATAAACTACAGTACATTTAAAATGAAGCAGTGAGAAAATATTTAATTATTTACTGCAGGGCCAATTACTGGTGGCTCATGATTGTAATTCTACATACGCTGAGGGCTGAGATGGGAAGCCTGCAGTTTGAAACCAATCCCCCAAAGAAAAATCAATGAGACGCTTATCTCCTATTAAACAGTGAAAATCAGAAGTGGAGGTGTGGCTTAAAGTGTAGCACAATTTGTTAAAGTGTTTAATTTCATTTAGTTAAATGAAAATAGATGAAACCACAATGCTGCCACAAGATCTTTAACAACTTCTCAACAAATGAAGTGATTGGAATAATGACACAATTGTTTTCTGAATTTGGTACAAATAATCCTGCTTCTGAACAACCAAAATAATAATTTCTTTACATTAACAATAAAATGTTATTTTAAATTTCAATGCATATTTCCAATAGTCTAACTAAAATATATTATTTTATGACTATCATTTGTCTTGATGATGAAACACATAGACAATATACCAACCATGATTCATGGTAAACCGATATGGTGGATGGTACCCCTTTGTACACCTACTTAATGATCTAATAATCAATGACAATACATTGAGTCTAAAGTTAAAACCCAAATTATCCAAACTTTTCTGTTATTTTTGGTAAAATGATCACTATAAGACATCTGCATTGTCATGCATAAGATTCATAACATTAAATTCTTAACAATTTTTCCATAAATTGGAATTACTGCAGAGAGAAAGAGTCAGGCTTATTAAATGAGATATAACAAATATTGGAATTTCAATGAAGACTGAATTATGCAAATTAGTATGCACCTGCTAAGTCTAACATTTTAATCTAATTACTCATTATATTTCCATTAGAACATTATCAAGTTTCCTTGGTTTTCTAGAACACTAGCCTTTTATCTACTAATATAATTGTTAAAGTGCCAACCTTTCTTTTCTACAAATAACATAATTAATAATAGTTACTATACTATTTTGGCGATCAAATAATTAAAATTTCATATTAAAATTAGAGACATAGCAATTTATGCATCATAAATGCATTGAAGATCCCAAAATTTACACATATCTATATAATATGAAATATTATCTATTGCTGTAAATTGAATTTTATAAAATCATAGATGTTAATTCAGCTTCTATTTTAGACTATAATGTACATTCATGTTGAATATATGTTGTGTGCACTACCAGACTGAGATCTTCATAATTATTTTTCAACTTTGAATGCCCAGTGTCTTAAGAGTTTGCATATAATTATATCTCAATATAAATCTTTATAGCTGAGTAGAACTCAGCTCAAAAAGGTTCTTGTGAAAAAATTCCATTTGCTATATAAGTGCTATACGGAAGCAGGAACATAAGCAAGTCTAGGGTATATAAAAACTGAATTACAATTTAAATGAATTTGATTTTGTGAATATATTTAAATAGAATCGTATTAGCTAAAATACTATTATCTTCTGGTGAGGAAGAATTTAATTCAATTTGAATTTGGCATTTCTATATTTTTTTTATAATTGTCTTTTCAGTGGTGTACTCCATTCCACATGTTAGTTTCTTGCCAAAGCTAGTTCTAGTGTTCACATAGCAAGGCTTCTGAAAAAAAACAATGTGTATGACCTGCGTATCCAGGTTGGTCCCCGCACTCAGAAAGTCAAACTTCAACTATTTGATATTTTGAAAACAAAATGAGTAAAATAATACTTATATGTATTTTATAACTTTGGTATCTGTTGAAATGTATGTAATTCTGTATGTAATGTATATAAATGTATGTAATTCTTAATTATTGAAAATACATGATATTAAAAAGACTAACAAAGGAGTTCAATGTAATATTTATAAAGTGCTACCAATACAGTAAAAAAATATAAAAAAGGTGTGGTATAGCTATAGATGACTAAATAAAAATAATAAATTAAATATCAACAACTAGTAACATTTATAACAAACTGTCACAAATCAAACAAAATACTTCAAATTTATGTGAATTAGTATAAGACAGTTTAAATTGTGAATTAGGAAAAAAAATATTAAATGGCCAGACCTGCTGGCATATACTTTTACTTATGACAGTAAGAAAGCTGTGGTAGAAGGTTCAAAAATTAAAGGCCATACTATCTCTTTGAATAAAATAAAATAGCTGAAAAGTAAATTATGTTCAATTAGAAACTCTAATAAATATTGCATATTTCCTTATAATAAGTTTAACATTTGTTTATGAAAATTACCCGTAACAAATTTAATTACAATTTATTTCCAAGACAAACACAAAAGGAAATTTTACTTTGCTGCAGAACTTGTTTTACAGAGAGCACACAAGAAGTGCACCTACTGAAACACATATAAGTCTTGATCATATTAAGGATATAGCAAATAGCATAAGTCAAGATTTTTATTAAAAATATGAGAATCATATAAAACTGTGGATAAAAAAAATGAGTGCTGTTTCTCACTCTGTCTTTTACCTTCTGTTTCTATGAATTTTCTTTCTCCAGAAATATAAATTCCATTATAAAACAATTTCGTACATAAAAAGTTGTCCTTTAAAGACTTCAGGATAGCTAACTTTACTAGTTGGAGTGGGGGGCTATAGGTGAGGAGGGAAAGTGGGAGAAAAATGAGGGAGGGAGTAATAATGTTCAACATGAATGGGTTCACTACCTTACATATGTAGCTATAATACCTCTGGACATCACCCTTACAGTAAAACTAAATAAAAAAAAAAGAATTTAGGAGAGGAAAACAGTAATATACATATCATGTCTCTGATTTCCTAATTTCACTCTGTAAATCCAGATTACATAATTTCTCTTCAGCTAGAATATTCTCATCTAAAAGTTCTGTTAATTAATGTGCATACTTACAGTGGCAGTAAAAAAGAAAGGTCATTCCTTTTTGATGAAAACTTTAAAACTCTGAAAAAGGAAATTAAAACAGAACTGAGGAAATTAAAAAAATCTCCCATGCTCCTAGATCGGAAGAATTAACATTGTGAAAATGGAAATTTGCCAACGGCTATCTACAAATTCAACTCAATGCACATCAATATCCCAATGTCATTCATTAAAGAAATAGAAGAGGCAAGCCAAAAGTTCATTTGGAATAATAAAAGACCCCGAAAAGCAAAAAAAATTCTTAGCAGAAAAAACAGCCAGGAGGAATTTCAATACCAACTTTAGACTCTATTACAGAGCTATAGTGACCAAAAGAGCTTGGTACTGGCACAAGAACAGGCCTGAAGACCAATGGAATATAACTGAGGACCCAGATATTAACCCACAGACCTATGGACAGTTAATCTTTGATAAGGTAGCCAAAAAAAATAGAATGGAAGAAAGACAGCCTCTTCAACAAGTGGTGCTGGCAGAACTGGTTAAAAACTTGCACACAACTAAAGTTGGATCCTTCTTTGTCACCCTGCACCAAGATTAACTCCAAATGGATCAAAGACCACGAGGTAAAGGAAGATACACTAAAAATTTTACAAGAGAGAATAGGAAATACACTAAGTCTCTTTGGCACAGTTCGAAACTTTATTAATAAGACCCAAGAAACACAACAAATGAGAGAATGTTTGGATAAGGGGGACTTCATTAAAATGCAGAGCTTCTGTATGGCTAAGAACATAGGTAGGAAATTAACTAAAAGTATACAGAGTAGGAGAAGATCTTCACTAATCATACAATGGACAAAGACCGCTTATCTAAAGTATATCAATAGTTCAAAAAATAGAATAACTTCAAAACTAATCTCCAAAGAAACAACCATCCCATTAAAAGATGGACCAAAGACTTAAGGAGAGTCTTCTCTGAAGAACAAATAAGAATGACCTATGGACACATGAAGAAATGCTTGACATCTCTGGTCATAAAAGAAATGCAAATCAAAACAATTCTAAGATTCCACCTCACTCCAGTTGGCCAGGATAAAAAAGGGTAATAACAACAGATGCTGGAGGGGATGTGGCCAGGAAGGATCATTACTACCCTGTTGGTGGGAGTGCAAACTTGTTCAACCACTATGGAAAGTAGTATGGCAGTGCCTCAAAAGACTAAACATAGAGCTCCCCTATGACCCAGCAATTACACTACTTGGCATTTACCCAACAGTCCAGAAACAAGGACATACTAAATCCACTAGCATAGCGATGTTCATTGCACAGCAAAGACAAGGAACCAAGCCAGATGTCCCTCAGTTGATGAGTGAATCAAAAAAATATGGTATTTATACACAATGGAATTCTATGCTGCTGTCAGAAAGAAAGACATCGCCCCATTTGTTAGGAAATGGAAAGAGAAAAAATCATATTAAGTGAAGTAAGCCAGACTCAAAGGAACATAGGCTCAATGGTTTCCCTCATTTGTCATAATCAGTAAAAACCTTGGTCTCTCCTAGCAGAGATTTGCAATAGAGCAAAACCTAGATACATAAGGCCATATAGTATGACACTAAATGAAAGGACCTCTAGGATATAGAAACAAAAGCCATATAATGAGTGATTGTTGTCCTTAATGTACTGTGTTATCTCTCATCTCTTTTGCTGTCCCTTGGTTATCTCATATTGTTGCAGAATTTCACCTTGTTATTTTATATATTGTATATATTTGTATTTGTTTTTTTGAAATTGGATAGGGTAGGGGGGAAAACAAGATGAGTGATGGGAGTTGGGGAAGGGAAATGGGGACCAAGGCATAAGAAAGGGTATCAATGTCTGTGAAGTAATGCACCTTCTACCTGGTGAATATAATTTATTCCTTCTATTAATCACAATAAAAATATATGGAAAAGAAAAAAAGGCCCTTTTGCTATAGATTTTTTTATAAATATCGTCATTGACTATAGTAATTGTGGAGAGCTTTTATCCTCCAGAACTTTGAACATATTCTGTTGTTACCTGTCTCTATGTGAAATCTTAGATAAAATCTAATATGAATAACTACTTTTTAAATCTTTGGGCATTTGAATATTTTGTTTTTAATAATAATTTTATAATTATGTACTTAGATACACAAATATTAATTTATTTGATAACATGGAGATTAGTGTTTCTTGATGCGTAAATGTTAATTTTTCCAGTCCTGGAGCTTGGCCTCAGGGTCTGGGCACTGTCCTTATACACTTTTTGCTCAAGCCTAGTGCCTTCCACTTGAGCCACAGCACCACTTTCAACTTTTTCTAAATATGTGTTACTGAGGAATCGAACCCAGGGCTTCATGCATTGTAGGAAAGCACTCTAGGCTACACTCTTGGCCCCTGAATATTTGATTTTGATTTTCACAAAACCAGACTGTGAACTCTTCAAATGGTTTTTATTCTTGGTATTTCAATACTAGGGCTGGAACTCGAGGCTTTACTCTCACCTTTGGTTATTTTACTCATCTCTCTACCAGTTGATCCACTTCCACATTTTTGCTGCTTAATTGGAAATAGGAGTCTCTCGGATTTCAACTGTGATTATCAGGTCTCAGGCTTCTGAATAATTAATATTGCAGTCATGAGACTCCCATGTCCCACTCTTCTTCAAATGATATTTTTCCATATTTCTACATATTCCTAATTTTTGAATCTTCCATTACTGTGTATTTTACAAAAGCTTTCATTTTTAGGAATTCTCTTTTATCATAGGCTCAAACTCATGGATTTTCCTTAGCTTTGCCTAATGGGCACTGAAGACATTCTTTCTCCTGAACTGTGTATTCCTATCATTTCTTCATTCTTAAAACACTCATTCTCCTGCGTAATTAATTTTTCATTATTAATAATGTTTTATGGGAGGTATTCATAATAAGTCTTTCACTTTAGAATTGCCTTTGCTGTACCCCCAGTTGCCTTTATACTGAAGGTAGGCAAGTATGTGTGTTGAGTTGAGGGGGAGAGTTTTATTAAGCTTACTTAAATTTTAGTTTTTCTTTTCCACATGAGATTGTAGCCTCTATTTCCTTACACTGTCACCAGTATATAGTTTACTGCACATATTACTTAACCCATAAGGTTTTTCATCTAATCTCCTTTGCTTTATTGCTTTATTTCCTAGAGTTTCCATGGATGAACTATACTACACTGTACATTGGTTAGTGAAAACATGAAGGCTTTAGTCAAATAAATTTGAGAACTGGGATCACAATTTAAAAAGAGACTTTAGGCATAGGTTTACTTTTTTTTTTTTTTTTGCCAGTCATGTGGCTTGACTTAGGGCCTGAGCACTGTCCTTGAACTTTTCTCAAGGCTAGAGCTCTACCACTTGAGCCACAGCACCACTTCCAGCTTCTTTCTATGTTATGTAGTACCGAGGAATTGAACCTGGGCCTTCGTGCATGCTAGGCAAGCACTCTACCACTAGGCCAAACTCCTGGCCCAAGACATAGGTTTACTTTTACCTTGAGGGGTCCACAATTTTTTGTCCTATTTTTTTTTACTGAATTCATTAATTATTGTTCATATTTATGACTTGTGTTTTATGTGTCTTATAAGTTCTTATTTCTTTAGTGGAAATGATTTATTTACCTCAGCAGATTAAAAAAAGTTTTATCAAAACTTGAAGGAAGTATGTTCTTAGCATTTAATCAAGAGCTGTTCCCTGATGTTATTAATACAAATACCAAATTCTGATGCACATTAATATTTCCATCATACTTGGGTAACAAAATATTACTGATGAGTAGGCTCTTGCACCCGTGTGTGTGTGTGTTTGTGTGTATGTGTGTGTGTATGCACGCGTGCCTTCCTGTGTCTGGAACTCAGTACCGAGGTACTATCCTGAGCTTCTTTGCTCAGTGTTTTACCACATTAGCCAAGCTTCACTTCCAATTCTTTTGATTATAATTTGATATAAGAATCTCATTGGACTTTCCTACCCAAGCTAGCTTCACCCTGCAATCCTCAGCATACAGAGTAGCTAGGATTCCAGACATGAGCCACTGCTGCCCAGACTGATGAAATATTTTAAGAGGCAAAGGGAAGTGAAAGAAGGGCACAAAGGTACGGGCACTGTACTGAGACACACAAAATTGTTATTCTTCAGAACTCAAATGCTAGAGAATAGTTTGTAGTCGCCATCTGGAGTACTAATTCGCTTACTAAGACAGCAGATGTCAAGGCCAGTTTCTCCTAGTCAAAACCAAATGTAATAAGTGACTAGATTTTTCAGTAGGGGATAATTTATTTGTGGGGACTTCTTCACTTTCTCATGATCACTAATCTCTCATTTGTATTTCCCAGGCTGCCTAACACAGAGCATTGATCTCCCAGGATGATCTTTTTCTCATTGTAAAAAAATTTACTTTGTTATTGAAGACAGATTGTGGTTAAGCTGAAACTCCCTCCTGCTATAATCTCTTTAATTGTTGAAAATGACTCATAGGGGAAGGTGATATCAAGTAAGGTGATTTCTGCAATGTCTGATTGAATAAGAAATTTTTTCTTTCTGTTTTTGAATTTGTCACACCTATTTTCAGTATAATTAGTGTTTTTATGTACTTTTTAAGATCTAGAACATGATATTCTTTCATTTACTAATATTTGTTTAGCTTTACAAAATTACTAAAATAATAATCAAGCTTCTTCTACACTTTAAATAAAATATAACTTGGATGTATTGAAGTTATCATTATTAGCAAATATATTTTTCTTTTTTCGTATATTTTTGTTGTAATTAATAGAAGGGTTACATTATATTTGCCAGATAGAAGGTGCATTAATTTACATACATTGATACCCTTTCTCATGCCTTGGTCCCCATTTCCCTCCTCCCCACCCCCACCCCTCATCTTGTTTTCCCTCCTGCCTTATCCAATTTCAAATAACCAAATACAAATATATCCAATATATCAGATAACAAAGTGAGATACTGTAACAATATGAGATAACCAAGGGACAGCAAAAGAGATGAGAGATAACACAGTACATTAAGGACAACAATCACTCATTATATGGCTTTTGTTTCTATATCCTAGAGGTCCTTTCATTTAGTGTCATACTATATGGCCTTGTGTATCAAGGTTTTGCTCTATTGCAAATCTCTGCTAGTAGATCCCAAGATTTCTACTGATTATGACAAATGAGGGTAAACATTGAGCCTATGTTCCTTTGAGTCTGGCTTACTTCACTTAATATGATTTTTTCTAAGACTTTCCATTTCCTAACAAATGGGGCGATGTCTTTCTTTCTGACAGCAGCATAGAATTCCATTGTGTATAAATACCATATTTTTTTGATTCACTCATCAACTGAGAGACATCTGGCTTGGTTCCTTATCTTTGCTATGGTAAACAGTGTGCAATGAACATCGCTGTGCTAGTGGATTTAGTATGTCCTTGTTTCTGGACTGTTGGGTAAATGCCAAGTAGTGTAATTGCTGGGTCATAGGGGAGCTCTATGTTTAGTCTTTTGAGGCTCTGCCATACTGCTTTCCATAGTGGTTGAACAAGTTTGCACTCCCACCAACAGGGTAGTAATGATCCCTCCTGGCCACATCCCCTCCAGCACCTGTGGTTATTAGCCTTTTTTTTTATCCTGGCCATTCTAACTGGAGTGAGGTGGAATCTTAGAATTGTTTTGATTTGCATTTCTTTTATGACCAGAGATGTTGAGCATTTCTTCATGTGTCCATAGGCCATTCTTATTTGTTCTTCAGAGAAAACTCTCTTTAAGTCTTTGGTCCATCTTCTAATGGGATGGTTGTTTCTTTGGAGATTAGTTTTGGAGTAATTCAATTTTTTGACCTGTTGATATATTTTAGATATGAAGCCTTTGTGTGTTGTATGGTTGGTGAAGCTCTTCTCCCATTCTGTCGGCTTCCTAATCAATTTACTAGCTATGTCCTTTGCCATACAAAAGCTCTGCAGTTTAAAGCAATTCCACTTATCCAGCCTTGCTCTGCTTTGTTGTGATTCTTGGTCCTCATTAAGAAAGTTTCGACCTGTGCCCAGGAGGCCTAGTGTATCTCCTTTTCCTTCTTGTAAAGTTTTCAGTGTGTTGGCTTTTACCTCCAGGTCTTTGATCCATTTGGAGTTAATTCTAGTGCAGGGTGCCAAAAAAAGGATCCAGTTTTAGTTTTCTGCAGGTGCTTAACCAGTTCTGCCAGGACCACTTATTGAAGAGGCTATCTTTCTTCCATTATATTTTTTTTAGCTCCCTTGTCAAAGATTAGGTGGCCATAGGTCTGTGGTTTAATATCTGGGTCTTCACTTCTATTCCATTGGTCTTCAGGCCTGTTCTTGTGCCAGTACCAAGCTGTTTTGATAATTATAGTTCTGTAATAGAGTCTAAAGTTTTGGTATTGAAATTCCTCCTGTGCTGTTCTTTCTGCTAAGAAGTGTTTTTACTATATGGAGTCTTTTATTATTCCATATGAAATTTTGGATTGCCTCTTCTATTTCTTTAAAGAATGACATTGGAATATTGATGGGTATTGCGTTGAATTTGTAGATAGCCCTTGGCAAGATTGTCATTTTCACGATATTGATTCTTCCAATCCAGAAGCATGGGAGGTTTTTCCATTTCCTCAGTTCTGCTTTAATTTCCTTTTTCAGGGTTTTAAAGTTTTCATCAAAAAGTTCCTTTACATTCTTAGTTAAGCTAATTACTAGGTACTCTATTTTCTTTGAGGCTATTGCAAAAGCTGCTGCTTTCCTGATTGTTGCCTCATTCCTCTCACTGTTGGCATAGAGGTAGGCAGTTGATTTTTGAGGGTTAATTTTGTACCCTACTACCTTTCCAAAGTTTTGAATCAGCTCAAGGTGTACTGGGAGTGAAGTCTATAGGGTTCTTTAAATACAGAATCATGTCATCTGCAAAGAGGGAAAGTTTTACTTCCTTTTTCCCTATTTGGATCCCCTTTATGCTTGCTTCTTGCCTTATTGCTCTGGCTAGGAATTCTAATACTATATTTAAGAGGAGTGGAGAGAGTGGGTATCCTTGTCTCATTCCTGGTTTCAGAGGGAATGGCTTTAGCTTTTCGCCATTAATTATAATACTAGCTGTGGTTTTGTGATACACAGCCTTTATTGTACTGACTAATGTTCCATGGATTCTTGGTTTCTCCAGAGCTTTTTTTTTCACTTATTTTTTTATTGTAATTAATAGAAGGGTTACATTATTTTTGCCAGATAGGAGGTGCATTAATTCACATACATTGATACCCTTTCTCATGTGTTGGTTCCCTATCCAATTTCAAATAACCAAATACATATATCTCCAGAGCTTTTAATATAAAGGGGTGTTGGATCTTGTCAAATGCCTTTTCTGCATCTATTGAGAAAATCATGTGATTTTTGTCCTTGCTCCTGTTGATGTGTTGAATTATATCGATTTGTGTGTGTTGAACCAGCTTTGCCTCCCTGTGATGAATCCTGTTTGATCATAGTGTATAATTTTTTTGATGAGTTGTTGTAGATGGTTGGCCAGTATTTTGTTGAGAAGTTTTATATCAATGTTCATCAAAGAAATAGGTCTGTAGTTCCCTTTCTTTGATGAATATCTGTCTGATTTGGGGATGAGGGTTATACTGGCTTCATAGAATGAGTTTGGTAAAAAGCCTTCATTTTCAATTTTGTTGAATAGCTTGAGGAGTATTGGTGTAAGCTCTGCTTTGAAGACCTTATAGAATTCAGCTGTGAATCCATCTGGCCCTGGGCTTTTCTTAGGTAGAAAGTCTCATTGCCATTTCTATTTCAGTGCTTGAAATAGGCCTGTTTAGTTGGGTTAGGTCTTCTTGGTTCAGTGTGGGTATATTAATATTGGCTAGAAAGTCATCCATTTCTTCTAGATTCTCGAATTTGTTGGCGTAAAGGTTTGAGAAATATTCCCTCTTGATGCTCTGGATCTTGGTAATTTCTGTTGTGATATTACTATTTCATATGTGATTTTGTTCATTTCAGTATGCTCCCTTCTTTTTTTGGTAAGATTTGCTAAGGGTCTGTCAATTTTGTTAATTTTTTTAAAGAACCACCTCCTTATTTTGTTGATTCTTTCTATAGTTTTTTTTTGGACTCCAATTCATTTAATTCTGCTTTGATTATAATAATTTGCTTCCTTCTAGTGGGAGTAGGGTTGGTTTGTTGTTCTTTTTCCAGGAGCTTAAATTGTTGGTTTGCAATTTTTCCAATTTGTTATTGTAGGCACTCAGACCTATAAATTTTCCTCTGAGTGCTGCCTTTGCCGTGTCCCAAAGGAGATGGTATTTTATGCATTAGCAAATAGTTTTAATATTAGTTTAATATCTGGTTAACAGCTTTGAAATATTTGTTAAGATATTATAATATTTTGCTCAGGTTCAACGGTACATGCATAAGCAATAAAAAAAAATCTAGTTTTGCGGAGCCAGGAGTTTTGCCTAGTGGTAGAGTGCTTACCTAGCTTGCACAAAGACCTAGGTTCAATTCCTTGGTAACACATACATAGAAAAAAGCCAGAAATGGTGCTGTGGCTCCAGTGGTAAAGCTCTAGCCTTGAGAAAGCTGAAGCTTGAGCTCAGGGCCTGAGCACTGTCCTTGGACTTTCTCAAGGCTAGAGCCCTACTACTAGAGCCTCAGTACCACTTCCGTTTTTTTCTTTTTTCTTTTTTTCCCCTTTGGATGTTGTACTGAGGAATAGAACCAGCGTCCTTATGCTAAGCAAGCAGTCTACCGCTAGGCCAAACTCCTGGCCCAACATTAAGAACTTTTAATGCTCTCATGATTCAACAATGATCCTACAGATGTTCTCCGCAGAATACAATTCATATCTGTTATATTTTGTCTCTTTGATTGTCATTATCCTAAAACAGTTCTAATTTCAAAATTCTCAATTTGGGACACATTTAAATTGCACCGAATAATTAGTTAATGTGACCTTTGAGTTACCTTAGAAAGATGAATGCTTGTGATCGATATAAGGCATGTGTCATTGGAATATCCTTAATATAGTATTGATTTTTGTTTTCCCACTTCTATAAAACATGCAATTCAATTTTTTACATTATTGTTGAAGCATTGATTGCTTGATAAAAATAATTTCTGTATCCTGAGTTCCTGAGTTCCTTTAAGATGATGTTAGGAAGTAGAGCTGGTTTAAAGTGATAGATCACCAGCCTTGAACTGAAGAGATCAGAGACAGAGGACCAGAGTTGAAACCCCAGGTCCGACAAAAGAAAGAAAGCAAGAGAGAGAGAGAGAGAGAGAGACAGAGACAGAGACAGAGACAGAGAGAGACACACAGAGAGAGACACACAGAGAGAGACAGAGAGAGAGAGTGAAAGTAAGCGGACAGACAGACATGCCTCGAGCTTGAACTACTCTTAGAAAGTTGACTAGCATGCACAAAGGCCTGAGTTCAATTCCTCAATACCACATACATAGATAAAAACAGGAGGTGGTGTTGTGGCTCAAGTGGTAAAGCCCTAGCTTTAAAAAAGCCCAAGGATAATGCTAAGGCCCTGAGTTCAAGCCCCAGGACTGGCAAAAAACAAAAATAAGGGGACCAAATGACGCTATTTTTTTTTTTTTGCCAGTCCTGGGCTTGAGCTCAGGGCCTGACCACTGTCCTTGGACTTTCTCAAGGCTAGAGCTCTACCACTTGAGCCTCAGCACCACTTCCAGCTTTTTTCTATGTATGTGGTACCGAGGAATCGAACCCAGCAAGCACTTTAACCACTAGGCCAAACTCCGGGCCCGATGCTAATTTTTTTAAATTTTAAATTAACTATTTTACACTATTAATACCTTGTTCTTACTGTTAAGTATTATTTACTTACTTTCTTAGTTTTACAATGGGTTATAATTCATCTGTTTTGTGGCTCAATATTTAAAGTGAGAGTAAACCAAATTTTTCTGAATTCACGTTATTTCTGTATTTAATTGTCATAATTTGAAAGAATTTTTGATATTTTTTATAATGATACAATTTAAATTTTTCAATTCTTATTTAACTGTTTTGTTATTTGTTTTATTTTAATTTGGTCATGCTGCTCTAGATTTCAAGATCTTCCTTTCTTAGCCTCCCTTATGATGGAGTTAAAGATATTTTTTGACAGTGCATGAGATTATATTACTATTCTCTTTATATTACTCCTTTAAATACTCAAGAAGTACTTATTTTCTTTTAATATAGATCATTTGCACAAATAAACCTCCTCTTAAGATCTCTCTTGCCTATGGGAAGAAATGTCAAAATACACTCACAGCTATGTATTCATATATAAAAGTAAGCATATATTAATCTATAATTATTTCTATATACTACTAAAATTGATAAACCCTCATTTAACAATGATACTTCTTATTCTCAAGTCGATATTTCTTTATTTCAATTTTCATCCTTTAGAACCATGATTGGTCTGGATCTATTTATATAATACGATCATTCTTTAGTAAGTGATCTTATTGTCAAAGTTCTTTTTGTTACTGCTCATCTACTTCTTGTGTGAACATACAGTTTACTTTATTAGAGTTGCCCATACCTTTGGGTTATTGTCAAGCATTCATGACTATCTCCTAACCCTTTGTCACTTAGATAAAGAAACTGATGAGCGTGGACACTAAGATACACTTCATAGCAATTGTTTATATGATATCCTAACATCTAGACTCTATCAACATTGTGTGCATTCTACCCTTTTTGGAGAAAATTTGATCATTCATTACAGGAAAGGCCTTTATGGAAAATTTCCATAAAGAGCTATAATGGGTCAGAGAATTTACCATATTAACAAGGTAGCAAATTATTTGACTGTCACTTCTTTAATGCTATGAGAAAACACAGATATTTGATAGAAAAGGGGCTTATTCATAGTGAGAATAATAACCAAATTTTGAGACATACTATTGTTTCTTAAGTTTTATTTCTTGCAAATAGCATGAAGGGACAGATTAGCAAATGAACATTGGGTAGGTTTCCTTTCAGAAGAGAAATCACAAACAGATAATTTCTTATTGAGCAATATTCATTATACTTAATACAACAAATAGCTTTAAGTCATTATTAAAGATTACTGAAGTTTATTCATACAGGAGCTCTCTCATTTACATATTACAGTTTAAAAGGAAATTAAAGATTAGTCAAATAAATTCTGCAATTTTAAACTCTGCTTTCCTGAAATCTTGACAGAAAAAAATCCAGTCTTCATATGACTAACTCCAAATATTTCTTAACACAAATTGTTCACATGTGACATGTGTCACCAAGTCTTTGACAAGAAAATGAATTTAGAAGATTTGGTTTTACAATGTATTTTTTTGGTTGTCACATTATTGCTGTTTTAGCAAAAATTCCTCCCACAGCTGCTAGAAATTTTAATATGTATCATCCATTCTAGATAAAAGCTGCTATATTTGGCAAGGGAAAATAATATTAACATTCATAAAGCAAAATCATTCAAAATTGGCCAAGGTAAAGAAGACAAAATCTTATACCTGAACTTCGCTATGACAAAAAAAATTGTCTGAAAACTTAAATTTGATGAGCATATTATTTCCAAAGATATCAATCAAGAAACAATGTGTTCAAGGTTGTTAAAATATGTTATCTAAGTGCTGACTAGCACTTGAAAACCCATGCATATTTTTTCCTCTAAAGAAGTGGGAGAAAATGTTCTCTGATTTTTTCTTTATACATAAAACATGCCAGAATGTCTACAGTTGTAAAGGATTACCAAACTCAATTCACTACAGTTCCTGTAGATAATCTAAAATGGTTGGCTGAGAACGAAAGTAATCATACACACATTCACACAAACACACTTTCCTTAGGGACTTCAGTTGCACTTCACTATATATTTAATCCTGAATATTTTTTAGTGTGGATAAAAGTTGAAATAATATACAATATCATTTTTCCCATGTTTCACTTTATTTTCCAACACCGATCAAATATTTTAAAGCTGTATAGTATGAACAAATATGTGACTCATCATCAGTCTTTGATTGGAGTGCATACTCAAATATTTTCAAAAAATAGAAAGCTTTATTTTGCTAGGGTAATGATGTATTTAGAATAATTTCAAGGAAGATTTATCTCAGTAACATTTCTTTTTATGTCTGAAAAAAGAATATAATAAGCTTTAAGAAATGATGAAAGATATGAGTTTCTAAATCAGGTTAGCAACAAGAGAAATGAAACAATTACACTAATGATATAAACAAGAAAATACAAGACAAATTATGTCATGTGAAAGGTAAACTTGAAAAAGGTTAGAATCAGTGGCTGGAATTTTATATACATTTATATTTTTATTAAAATATATATGTGTATATTTACATATTGTATATCTGTGTCCTTCCTTGTAATATCAATATTTTATAGTTTGTGAAAAACTGAGTATACACATCATTTTTTGTTTTTGTTTCAAAGCCCATTATATCTAGTATAGCTATATATATTTGAGAAAAAATACTGTATGAATATTATATTATGTAATGTGCTTTTGTAGATATATTCATTCATCTGTGAAGTCATCACATAGGAAATAAATGGAACCTTTACTAAATACTGCAGATATCTCATGTAATTTTGGAAAGGCTCATGTATTTCAGTTCCATTTTTAATAAAAGTTTAAAGTAAGAAATGGTCACATAGATGATATAATGCGCACTAGATATTAAAAACGTAACTGTACCAATTTTTGAGGACAAACTAACCAGAGCCATCAAAATCATGCTATCAAGACTATAATAGTATTTAACTTTCAACTTAATTATATTTTTCATTAACAAACCCCAATATTTTCTTGGCTTAATTTGGTATTTTTTTAGCTATTTTGTATGGAAAAATCATAGGTAGAAAACATCCACAAAAATAGTATTATTTTTAAATTTACTATTGATTTTATTCTATCATCAATAAATATGTTATATGATGCTTGAAATTTTCTGAGTTTGTAAAAATGGTATCACATAAAAATATGATTATGATTATTTGTTAATTAAATTTTATTCAGGACATGCAGGTAAGATGTTGGGGTTTCAAGATGAGTCTGTGTGAGCTCTCACCAAGAAACCAGTTTTAGCATTCCAGAGAAAAGCCTACAGTTAAAAGTCATATCAAGTAAGCCATATTAGTACAGAGATTTTGGCTAGAGAGAAAAAAAGTTAGGCAGCCTGCTTAAGAAGACAGTTTTGATCAAATACTGGCAGCAGCAGCAGTTTTGGTGGCTGCCACCAGCAGCTGCCACCCTTCAGAGCAGATTGCTCAGTGCTTCACTTACCTACAGCATGGACTGGGTAAATATGAGCAGAAATCTTCATCCTAACCTTCCACATCAATCAACTTCACTCTCCAATTAAATGATACAGACTGACTAGTTGGATTAAAAAAAAAGCAAGATCCATCTTTCTGCTGTCTTCCAGAGATACATCTTCTCCCCTCTACACACACACACACAAGCATATTCTGAAAGTGAAAACCTGGAATAAAATTTCTTAAGCAGATGGCTCCCATAAACATCCTGAAGTTTCCATCCTAATATCAGATAAAATAGACTTCAAATTAAAATCTGAGAGAAGAGATGAAGGACATTATTATATACTAAGAAAGGTATCTCTTCTTCAGGAGGATATTGTAAAAATGTACACATAAGGTGCTGGAGCACCCAACTTTATCAAGAAAACATTACTTACCCTAAAAACACACATAGGTATAAGCACAGTGATCATTGGTGACTTTAACATATCACTATTGCCTCTGGATATTTCAATAAGGAGAAGCCTCAAAGAAGCGTCAGAATTGAACATTTTCACAGATCAACTAGACCTAATCAACATCTGTAGATTATTCCACCCAACAACACCAGAATGTATGTTCTTTTCAGCAGCACATGGAACATTTTCCAAATTAGATCACATTTGAAGGCACAAAGAAAATCTATGATAATTCAGAAATACTGAAATTATTCCTTGTATTCTCTCAGATCACAACGCTATAAAATTGGAAATCAACACCAAAAGGCAACATAGACAATCCTATAACTCATGGAGATGGAACAACACATTGTTGAATCATCAGTAGGTTACTGAAGAGATCAGAACAGAAATTCAACAGCTTATGGTATTTGACAAAATGGAGCACACAAAATACCAGCTCCTTTGGGATACAGTGAAGGCAATACTCAGAGGAAAATTTGTAGCTCTGAATGACTACATGATCAAATTGAAGAAATCTCAAACCAATAAGTTAATGATGCACCTTAAGCTAATGGAAAAAGAGCTATAAACCAATCCCCAAATCCCTAGAAGAAATAAATTATAGAAGTAAAGCAAAACTAAATGAATTGGACTACAAAAATCCATAGAAAGAATCAACAAAACAAGGAGTTGGTTTTCTGAAAAAGTTAACAAAATTGACAGACCCTTAACAAATATTACTAAAAGAAGAGAACAAAATCAGGGATGAGACTGGAAATATCATGACAAAAATTACCAAGATCCAGAACAGAATAAGGTAATATTTTTCAAAACTTTATGTCAACAAATTTGAGAATCTGGAAGAAATGGAAGACTTTCTAGCAAATATTGATAACAAAACCAAGAAGATGTAAACCAACTAAAAAGAACCATTTTAAGTAAGGAAATAAAAATTGCAATAAGAGATCTCCCATCCAAGAAAATCCCAGGATTGATAGATTCACAGCTCATTTCTATGAGGCTTTCAAAGCAGCACTCACTTCCATACTTCTCAAACTCTTCAATGAAATTGAAAGAGAATGCTCTTTACCAAACTCATTCTATGAAGCCAGCATAACCCTCGTCCCAAAACTAGACCGGGACTCATCAAAGAAAGAAAACTATAGACCCATTTCTTTGATGAACACTGATGCAAAACTTCTCAATGAAACACCAGCAATTGACTTCAACAACCCATCAAAATTATACATTTATGTTCAAACAGGTTTCATCACAGGGATGCAGGACATAAACAGGTGCAAGAACAAGAACCACAAAATTATATAAATAGATGAACAAAAGGCATTCATTATTTTCCTTCTCTCAGGAAAAGAATTCTTTGTATTCACATATGCTTTATATGTTAGCTTCACTTGGTTATTACTGTTTTAAAGTTTCTTAGCAAGAACTTTTTATTTCATATGTCACAGCTACACACATCTAACTGTTCAAACAGTAATTACGAACTATTTTGTTTGTACATTTTTTACATACATTATGGTTTTAAATATAAAGTATACAAATTTCAGTACATTAATATCCTGATGTTTTTGCAATGCCACTTCCAACCACTATGGCTCTGTGCCTAAAGAGAAATCTGGTATTCACTGGTAAGCAAATATTTCATCCTGGAAACTGATTATTAGAAAAAAAGAAAGAAAGAATCCTAAAATTACATTTATCTTTTGCTAATTGTTCTTAAACTGTTGTTTTGTTTTGTTTGTTTATTCAGTTTGATTTGTTTTTTTCCCTAATGCATGTTAGGCAAAATGACCTAGTACTGAGCTACCGCTTAAGTTATTTATTAAGCGATACAAATTAAGATAGGTTGCCCTTTATAGCATTTATTGTTTATGTGCTAAAAATAAATGCTTTAGTACATAATGTATGTGTTCTTGAATAACATAATATAATGTAAGATTATGACAAGTCTTAGATATGGATATTGAAACAGAATTGCACAGATGATTCTTCATTCTTTTTTCATATATTCTTTTTGTAATTAATAGTAGGGTTATACTATAGTCACCAGATAGAAGGTGCATTACTTCACAAACACTGATACCCAGAAAAGTCATTCTTTATAAGATGCAACAGTCCTTTATGCTAAAAAGGTCTGGGAATGTAGGAATCCATGGAACACTCCTCAATATAATAAAGGCTTTGTATGAAAAACATATAGCTAGCAATATACATAATGGTGAAAATTTAAAGTCATTTTCTCTAAAATCAGGAACACGACAAGGATGCCCACTCTCTGCACTCCTCTTCAATATAGTGTTAGACTTGCTAGCCAAAGCAATAAGGAAAGAAGCAAACATAAAGGGGATCCAAATAGGGGAAGAGGAAGTAAAGCTCTCCCTCTTTCCAGATGACATGATTCAGTATTGAAAGAACTCTATAGACTCAACTCCCAAATTATTCAATCTGATTTGAAACTTTGGCAAAGTAGAAGGGTATAAAATTAACTCTCAAAACCAATGGCTATCCTGTATGCCAACAATGAAAACAGTGAGGCTGAAATCAGAAAATCAATTCCTTTTGAAATAGCCTCAAATAAATTTAGGAATTAACTTAACCAATGAAGGATCTGTATGATGTAAACATTAAAAATGTGAAAAGAAAGTAAAACTAAAAAAGTGGAAAAACCTTTCATGCTCCTGCATTGGAAGGATTATCATTGAGAACATGAAAATACTTCCAATGCCTATTATAAGCTCAATGCAGTACCAATCAATATCCCAGTCATTCTTTAATGAAATAGAGGAAGCAATGCAAAAATTCATCTGGAATAAAAAGGATCCTGTAGAGCAAAAACAGTCCTTAGCAGAAAAGGTAACACTGGAAGAGTATAAATTTCAAACTTCACTCTATTACAGAGCTATCATATTAAAACATCTTGGTAGTGAAACATGAACAGGCCTGAGGACCAATGGAATAGAACTGAAGACCCAGAAATGAACCTCCAGACCTATTGCAGGTCCTCTATAAGGGAGCCAAAAAACAGGATGGAAGAAAGACAGCCTCTTTAACAAATGCTTTTGGCAGAATTGGTAAAACACTTCTAGAGTGCTAAAGCTGGATCTTTATATATCACAGTGCATGAGAATTAATTCTTGTGCAACAAAGACCTTGAGGTATAAGCAGATACTCTGGTATAGGATGGTATAGGAGATACACTAGAGCTCTTTAGCACAGGTAGAAATTTTCTTAATAAGACCTCAAAGCACAACAAATCAAAGAAATGTTGCACAATTGGGGCTGCATTAAACTCTAGAGATTTGTATGGCAAAGGACATAGCAAGATAAATAGAAAACCCATAGAGTGGAGAATGAAAGAAGATCTTTACTAGCCTTTCAACATACAAGGGCATCACATTTAAAATACCTACAGCTCAAAAAATTGAATCTCTCAAAAATAAATTCTGAAAGAAAAAACAATGCCATTAAAAAGTGGGCTAAAGACTTAGACTTCTCTGAAGAGGAAGTAAGAATGACCAATAGACACATGAAGTAATTCTCAACATCTCTGGCTCTAAAAGAAATGCAAATAAAAAATAATATCCAAAGTCTCTTATTTTCATATAATTTATGTCAATTTTCTATTTTCTAATAATATATAGGATATGTTCTTATTGCTATATCATGATAAAGCTGTTTCAACTGCCTAATACTCAATTTCTGCCATCCTAGATCATTCTGAGCTAGAATGATAAATTTTTTATACCAAAGTAGAGTTTTGAAATTCAAAATCCTATAAAAGTTATTCAAGTTTTAGGCTAAATTGTTTTTTTGTAATTTTAGTGACACATGAGAAAGAGGAGAAAGTACTTAGTGACCCTGTGAGAAAAAAAAAGTATCTTTTTTTCTTTCTTGAATAAGTTTCTCATATTTTCTATGCAATGTATGAAATCTTAAATTGAAACCATGTCAAGTGTTATAATAATATGTAATAATCATGGTTGTTGTAACTTTTCTATGATCAAAAAGGAGCTACAAATGAAACTGAATACTTCCAGTATTTATTTCATTGTTCTGTATATTAAATGAATATTAGCATTCATCTATATTCGTAACTGAAGTTTTTTTCCCTTTGGACTGATGATACTGAAATTAAAAGATAGTCATTACACATGGTGTGATTAGTTTTATTTATCTTTCCAAAATTGTTGAGTAATATTATTTGTCTATATTTAATCCTATAATATTCCTTTTTAGTGTTTCTTTACAGTGACTCAGAAAATTAGTGAGAAATAAGATTTAACATAAAAATTTAATAAAATCTACTTTTATAAAAGTGCTTAATAATTCATATGCTATGAACTTTATGATAATGTGTAAAATAAAAAAAAGAGTTAAATTTTGAGAGAGAAATAAAAAGAAAAAAAGAATTTGGAGAAGACAGGCTAAAGACAATTCCAGCATTTCTTAAACATCCCTGTTTCACTACATAAAATAGAATTCTTTGGGCCCGGGAGCTTGGCCTAGTGGTTAAAGTGCTTGCCTAGCATGCATGAAGACCCGGGTTCGATTCCTCGGTACCACATACATAGAAAAAAGCCGGAAGTGGTGCTGAGGCTCAAGTGGTAGAGCTCTAGCCTTGAGAAAGTCCAAGGACAGTGCTCAGGCCCCGAGCTCAAGCCCAGAACTGGCAAAAAAAAAAAAAATAGAATTCTTTCTGGACTAAAGAAACAAAATACAAACAACACCACCAAAATAGTAAAAATAAACTTGTCAAAATCATAGTGAGCTATGTAAGAACAGCTGTTAACAAAATGTTGTCATCATTCAAGAAAGTAAAATCCATGTATTTTTCCTAATTTGGTCATTTGAATAATTCAAATGGATGTTATTCACTTTATTTTGAAATCCTAGCTGATGTTTCTTTAACTGTTCCCAGTTTTACTCCTACAGAAATTCTATATTTGCTGTTACTCCTACTTGATAAATTGTGCTGGTTTTCAAAGTAAGGAGTTTTTTTTCCCCACCATTTGTGTTTCAGCTCCTCCTGCTGCTATTAAGTTTCGTTTTCCCTTTATGCATGTAAATCATTTAGAAATATTGCAGTATCATAGTTTCAAAAATAATTTGAATGAGAAATATGAACCTATAAATATCAATAGCAAATTTCAAGGTAATATAATGTTTTTACTTAAGAAAAATCAGTAAATGCATACTTTGGAACATGCAAGGTACACAGCGTACACAGGTATACAAGGTACACAGTGCTTTTGTTATTTTGTTGGTATTCCTTTAGTTTGGTTAACAAGTTAAATATGTCTTTCACATTTTTATTAGCCAGGGTATCTTTGAATATGATTCTAAAGGAGACAGAAAAAGCACTTCAAGAGTGGTAGGAAAATGAAGAGTAAAATAGGGGGAGAATGCATTCAAGAAGTCAATGGATATCCTAGAAAATTAAGAATATGAGGGAATGGGGGCACTGGGAAGAGTGGGTGAGAATGTTCAAAGGGATGACATTGATGAAGACGTTGTATTTATGAACAGCTTTGTTAAATGGCAACTCCTTTGCACAACTACTTGAAGATAATGAAATTTTTAAAAAATAATGAATACTTTCTGCCATTCAGTTCTGGCAATAATATTTAGCTGGTATAAAAAAAAGACTAAAAGCTTAGGAATGGGATCACAGAAATATACACAGCACATAATAAATGCTAAATTTATACAGGTTAAGATGCATATATTTAGAAGTTTCTGAATAATTGTTTATATTCATATATGAAACTACATATGTATATGTATGTGTGTGTGTATACATATATATACATATATATATAGACAGAGAGAGAAAGAATTTGGCCATCTAGAAGTAATACACTATAAATGTATTAAATCATGTTTTTTTAAATTACATCTTTCTTCCATTATTAACCAAGTTTCTACAAGGTATTTTTGTTAAGACTTTTTCTAAAAGACTTAATTTTTAAAACTCATTGTGTTGAGATTTACAATAGAACAAAACCTGGATACTTAAGGCCATATAGAATGATGCTAAATGAAAGGACCTCCAGGATATAGAAACAAAAGCCATATAATTAGTGATTGTTGTCCTTAATGTACTGTGTTATCTCTCATCTCTTTTGCTGTCCCTTGGTCATTTCATATTGTTACAATATTTCACCTGGTTATATGTGTACTTGGTTATTTGAAATAGGATAGGGAAGGGAGGAAAACAAGATGAGGGGCAGGGGTAGAGGGAGGGGAATGGGGACCAAGATATGAGAAAGGGTATCAATGCATGTGAAGTAACATACCTTCTATCTGGTGAATATAATGTAACACTTCTATTAATTACAATAAAAAGTATATAAAAAAATCACTGTGTCAAACAGAATGTCAAAGCAAAATAACTGAATGAATGTGCTTGAAGACTAATTCACCTAATGAAATTACATGAAAATTACGATGACTTAGCTAATGAAACAGTTTCAACTTTTCAAAGATTTTGTTTGTATATTTTTCTGTATGGTAACCAATAGCTTGTCTATTTTAAGTGTTTAATAAAAATAAAAACACATTTCTTATTTCTTATACTTAGGGAAGTTATAATTAGTAATACAATCTATTATTATTATTAATATAATATTATTATTATGTCCATTCTGGTGCTTAAACTCAGGGCCTGGGCACTGTCCTTGGACACTTTTTGCTCAAGGCCAGCACTCTACCACTTGAGCCACAGAGCCATTTCTGGTATGTGGTTCCTAGTAATCCAACCCAGGGCTTCAGATATGCTAGATGAGCACTCCACGCCTAGGCTACACTTCTGGCCCTCTCACTTTTTTTTTTAAGCAGAATTTCTAAGATGTCTGAGGTGATCAAGAAGGTAATAGTTATTTGGTTAAATGAAAGAGAGTTACATCATTGTTCCAACATAGATTTGTTTGCACAATTGTTGGCAGAAAAATTGCATGTAATCTACAAGAAAATAGGCTCAGCATAAAGATGATGTGGTTTGTGGAGAAATGTGGTAGATGTTGTGATCAGTTTCTAGTCCTAAGTCCATTACAAGTGCATTTGTTTTTCATGATCTAGGTCTTGCTGTGAATTTCTTTCATGAAGAATTCACCGCAGTCCATTACACATGGTGTGACCTTTAGGCACGTAGCATTGAATTAGGTGTGTTCCCCTGAAAGAATAACTCTAATGAAACGCACAGTTGAAATTTGCAATTTGCTTAATAATTTTCTCAAGACCTATTTTTTTAAAGTTGAAAATGCATAATTGATATTCCACATACTTTCAAGATTGAATGATTCTGCCACTAGATACTTGGTTCTTTTTCTCAGAGGATTGTTTAGCATAAAATATCTTGCTTCACAATCTTAATTTCCCAATTTATACTTGATGAAATAAGCACAATTAAAGAAAATATGTATAAATAAAAACATAAAATTGCTAAAATGGACTTTGAGACGTTATAAGAATTATTAGAAATAGGTTATGGAATAATTCTTGCACTATAATTTTCCATTCTATTTTGATTTCCTGTTTGAATACATAGGATCCCAATACTCAAAGGCCCAATCAAATCAATTTTATAAGTGTCAAATGTCAATATATTGTAAGTCCAATCAAATTTAGGTTGACTTTTGTATCATTAAATCACGGTGAGAATATTATCACTGAATAGGGCAGTTATAATTAATCTGAATTCCTGCTTTACTCCTTAGACCAGGGTGGAAAATAAATGTCTATAGTGAATAATATATAAAAACTACTTTCTAAATAATCAAGAGTTACCTGTCATTTATGTCCCTGTTTAATGAACTTTGCCACTTCAAAATCAGTATGATCTCTATATATCTGTGTAGCTTGTTCTATTTTTGTAAGTGCAGAATATGAGACATCAAGCAATGATAATGGTAAAGGATAAAATGAAGGTACTTGAAAGAAAGTAAAAGTTTGAGTGGAATACTTATGAGAGACTCAATGAGTATATACATAGCACAAGACTAGGTACATCATGACTCACCAGCCAAATCTGGCCCACAGCATGTTTTTGTAAATAAAGTTATGTTGGAACACAGCAATAATCATTCTACAGAAATCTTTGTGCTACAAAACTACGGAGTAATAGCTGTGACAGAAAATAACATAGGCCAGAGAGATTAAATATATACTGCCTGGATTTATTGGACTGTACTTGCAAACCTCTGGAATGGCATAATAGACATTAGCAACATTTCCTGTATATTGTAAAAAAATGAATCAGCCATAGCTAAACAGGAAAAATTACAAATAATTTGGAAAATTCACACCTAAAGCTATAAGTAGGCCATAAGTATTCCTTAGGTAAAATCTGACAACTTTTCAAGAAGTAGCTACTCATTTATACTAGATAAGATGATATACTTCAAGGAATGCAATGAGATATTTTATAACATACTTTATAATATTAGTATAACATGTAACTATATTTTGTCAAAAATATTGTTTATAAAGCCATTTTTTCTAGGAGGTAGAGGAGCATCATCAACCAGATAATTTGAGATACAAACTCCCTAAAATTATCTTGTTTGCTTAATGTTATTTTGCATTATTGAGGTCTATGTTTATTTTAATATTGATGGGAATCCCATGTTCTAATGTTTCAGGGTAAGTTTAGATGTAGTTTCTTCTTACTTCATTTCTGAAATTATTGTTTACATACAGCTTAAGTTTTAGGTGAAATGTATAAGCTGTTCAAGAAATTACCTGTCTAATGGTATGAAGCACATGAAGACCTGGAGATATTAGAAGCACTTCAAAGGCAAAGAGCTCTGCAGACTCCTACAATGCTTCTGCATGACCCTATGGGAGATCCTTTCCTAACTCTTCCTGAGGCTACCTGACTGTGGGCATTGTCAAGTTGTCACATTCAGCACTGATTAGCTGCAGTTCTCTCTTGGAGATAAATTAGGACTTCTTAGATTATCAGGTTTATTCCAAGATAATGGCATTTGTCAATGCCTTAATCAGTTTACACATGTAGGTTTCCTATATTTACATTTTTCTGAGCTTTTGAAATACTATGACAAAGTGATTCCTGAAGGTTTGGGACACTCACTCCTTGGGCTGTTCTAGAAGAGTTATACAGGTGACCATAGTTAGTAAAAGTTGCACAGTTGGCGCAGCAGTCATGCCATCTTCTAGAATATCTAGATGTCTTCTGAAAATCAGTGGGCCAATTCCCTGGACACCACGGAAAACCCGATCCTGTTTAACTTCATCCCCTGAGACTATATTGTGTAAAGTCCTACAGAACTCACAGATGAGAAAGTGAGATTTCTCAATAAGATGTAATTGAGAATGATGTAAAATCATATGTGAAATTCTACTGTGACTTCCAGTGGAAAATTAGCATATTCTGGGAAGAATAATGACAGGATTATAAACAAGTCCTGTCCAGTTGTGAGTAGTAGGAAGGGGGGGGAAATGGAAAGAGAGAAGGATTAATGTGAAACAGATAATTATGTACAGGTATGAAAATAGAATCCCAAAACTAGTTGAGATGATTTGGGAAAGATAGAAGAAGAATAGAGAGTGACATTATACATATATATGGGAATATTAAAACTGGGAGAAGAAGGGACACTGTTCAAAAAGAAATGTACTTATTATCTTCAGTCTTATAACTGCAGTCTTTCTGTACATCACCTTACAATTTTTTTTTAAAAAAAAACCTTGTACAAATAATTGTCACTAATGGAAAATGGTATTTATAGAAAAATTTTAAAATTTGTCAAAGACTTTTCTATTTAAATTTATTACTATTTTTATATCTCCTTTATTGTGATTAATAGAAGGGTTACTTTATATTCACCAGATAGAAGGTGCATTACTTCACAAACAATGATACCCTTTCTCATGTCTTGGTCCCCATTTCCCTACCCCCAACCCAACCCCTCATCTTGTTTTTCCCCCTTTCCCTATCCTATTTCAAATAACCAAATAAGTATATATACAATATATCAGATAACAAGGTAAAATACTGTAACAATAAGAGAGAACCAAGGAACAGCAAAAGAGATGAGAGATAACATAGTACATTAAGGAGAACAATTACTCATTACTACTTTTTTAATCCTTGAAACTATCTGAATTCTTTGTAAAGAATCTTGGCTTGGCTTAGTACTGTTAGAATAAGCATAACTCCATTTCAACTTGAAATCAGAGGAGATACAGAAGCCAATGTTTTCCCCATATTTGATTTTGTAAAAATTTATGTGCCAAAATTGTCATAAAATGTCTCTTCTTTTACAAAGTAGGTAGACAATGGTGCCAGTTACAACTCCAAGAACAAACAGAGATCAATATGCATGGAGGTTTATTTTTTATTTTTGGGGGGGAGTGTTCAAGGGGCTTGAACACAGAGCCTGAGCACTGTTCCTGAAATGCTTTCCCTCAGATTTGGCACTCTGTCACTTTGATCCACAGCAAAAACATCTGTTTTCTGGTGGCTACTTTGAAGTAAAAGTTTCACAGACTTTTCTCATGAGGCTAGATTTGAATTGTGGCCCTCAGACCACAGCCCTTTGAGTATCTGGGATTACAGACATGAGTCACCAGTGCTTGACCAAGAAGATGATTTTAAATAATAGACGAACAAAGGCTACAACAGATGTGTGGAAAGAGGCCAGATTTAACAGAAAAGATACAAGATTGAACATTTCTTAGGCATTTTCTATGTAAATGGAGAAGGTAGAGAGGAGAGAGAAAGAGACTGAAACAGAGGTGAATATCAAGAGACAATGTAAAGAATGAAAATGAAAAGTTAAATGTAATGAAGGTAAGTTGAGGGAATCTCTTCCTCATTACTTCTTTTCAGCCTCAATATGCTGCCTCTTAACTTATTTCCATTTATCTAGCAGCTTGATCTAGCAATAAAGAATATAGAAAAAGATGAAACTTGGGCCTCACAAATCAGATACAGAAACAAGTATTTTTCTTGACAAGTATGAGAAAACAAGATGATGAGGTATTTAGGAAAAATATTACAATACAATATCTTAACAGAAATTTCAGTATTTAAAAGTCCAGGCAATTACTGCATTTTACCTCAGCATTGAAAGTACTTTTTTTTCTGTTTTTACTAATACTTATCCTCCAGAGTGTGACTTTTTTAAGGTACAAAGATAGGTTTCTTGTTGTGTGGGAATTGTTCTATAAGGATTTTCTTACTGTCAAAATATTCTTACCTTGGCTTTATTTTTCTGTAATATAAAAGAGAAAGAATCTATTGAAGGTAATTGCTGCTCCTTTTATGGTGTAATTTTATCATCTATAAATACACCCTGCAGAGAATACTGAAGTTATTATATCTCTTGGGAATTCACAGTTATGACTCTGATAGGATAAATGAAAAAAGAAATCTTTAGAAGTTTATAAAAATAATAGGAATTGAAACTACTCTTATATCTCATTAATGTACAAGAAACTTAAAACATATATTCACCTCACTACATTTTGGGACATTTAAAGGCACTGAGGACAAAGAAAATCTATATGAGCCAGGCATGGTGGGTGGTTCACACCTGTAATCATAGATACTCAGGAGGCTGAGATCTGAGGATCACAGTTTAAAGCCAGCCCAGGAACTAAAGTCTGGGAGACTCTTATCTCCAATTAACTACTAGAAAACTGGAAGTGGCCTTGTGGCTCCAGTGGTAGGACAGTAGCCTTGAGATGAAGGGCTCAGGGGATAGTGCCCAAGCCCAGAGTTCAAGCCCCACCAAAATAGTAATAATAATAATAATAATAATAATAAAGTAATCAAATTTGATTCAAAATCTATATCTAAATGTGATAGTATTTCAGCTAGTTTGATCTCTGAATTTCAACTAGAGTTGATAAGAGACTACAAGAGCTAGATAACAGCCTTTGTGATTCTGACTAAAATATTGAGTAGCATACTTACACATATAGTTGAAAATCTGACATTCAGTTTTAACATATTACCCTGAATTTTTACTTGCTAAGACTTACAAACTCATCGCATGAAATCTAAGGAAAAGAATATGAACACATCTAGTTTACATTCATGAGAAATATAGAAGAAGCAATATTCAAAGACATTACCGTTCTGGGAAGAAGCAATAATCAAAGGCATTTGGTTACCATTCTGTGAAATTGTATAATTTATGTAGTAGAAACAAAACTAAAATGAAGAGTGGAATTTTCCTCATTTATAATTCAAATATTTAAGTATTTTGATTGTTTATTACACATTTCTTGCACTGCTGCATTGTTATTTGTCCAAATCTTAAGTTGGGTCTTAATTATGATCTCATACTGGACAGAGTGGACAGAGTTAGTACATATTCACAGACCCTTCATATCAATATATTCTGCTATGAAAAAATTAAAATTCTTGACATATTTAGTAAACATTTGAGACTTGTGTTCCTTAATTATAAATAAATCATATAAAAGCTAATTTAATAAAATATTACTGCTATGGTATATAAAAATTATATACTACTTTTGTTATTCCTCCAAAGGTGACCAATTCAATGTATCTAACTGCCCATGGCTAAATATAGCTTTTCTATGAAAATTCACAAGTCTACTTTCTGTCCTGGCCTTCTCTTTCTCTCCTTGACAAGAATTACAATTTCAGTACAGAGAATATTGCCAAGCTTGCTTTGTTTGACCTTTGATTCATCCTTTTCTATACAGGAATTTAGTTTCCAGAGTTATCAGCAAGGGTTATTCTTGAGTAGGAAAGAACAAATTGGGAACAAAATCTTTCTAATGAAACTGTAATTCCAAACAAATCTGAAAACAGAGCTTTTCCTGTGAAGGAAAATGCTTCAACAGCAAAAAATAAATAAATTACTCATCAGACACATGTAATCTTACATGGCATTTCCAAGATAAGTTCTATGACCTTGTATTTTCTTTACAAATAAAATAAATCCTTCTGCATATGTAAATTTGTTATTTTGTTAATTATTTCTTAAAATAGCTTAAATGTATAATTTAATTATCTCATGTAACTTATCATAGATTACTGGTTCCTAAAATGCACGTTACTTGTTCATTAGGCAATGAATCCCTTATAATGAAGTTTGTCTTCATCAGAATGAAATAACTATGTAAAGCACCACTTGCGCCGACTATTTTTTTAGTATTTTTTATTGTAATTAATAAAAGGGTTACATGATATTTGCCAGATAGAAGGTGCATTAATTCACATATATTGATACCTTTCACATGTCTTGGTCCCCGTAACCTACCCCCCCACCCCCATCTTTGTTTTCCCCCCTGCTCTATCCAATTTCAAATAACCAAATACAAATATATCCAATATATCAGATAGCAAAGTGAGATACTGTAACAATATGATATAACCAAGAGACAGCAAAGGAGATGAGAGATAACATAGTACATTAAGGAAAACAATTATTCCTTATATGGCTTTTGTTTCAATATCCTGGAAGTCCTTTCAATTAGCTTCATACTATATGCCCTTATGTATCAAGGTTTTGCTCTATTGCAAATCTTTGCTAGTAGATCCCAAGATTTCTACTGATTATGACAAATGAGGGAAAACATTGAGCCTAAGTTCCTTTGAGTCTGGCTTACTTCATTTAATATGATTTTTTCTAAGTCTTCCCATTTCCTAACAAATGGGACAATGTCGTTTTTTCTGACAGCAGCATAGTATTCCATTGTGTACAAATACCACATCTTGTTGATCCACTCACCAACTGAGGGACATCTAGGTTGGTTCCATTTCTTTGCTATGGTGAATAATGCTGCAATGAACATTGTTGTGCTAGTGGATTTAGTATGCCCTTGTTTCTGGACTGTTGGGTAAATGCCAAGTAGTGGAATTGCTGGGTCATAGGGGAGCTCTATGTTTAGCCTTTTGAGGCACTGCCATACTGCTTTCCATAGTGGTTGAACAAGTTTGCACTCCCACCAACAGTGTAGTAGTGATCCCTCCTGGCCACATCCCCTCCAGCATCTGTTATTAGTTTTCCTGATCCTGGCCATTCTAACTGGAGTGAGGTGGAATCTTAGAGTTGTTTTGATTTGCATTTCTTTTATGACCAGAGATGTTGAGCATTTCTTCATGTGTCTATAGGCCATTTAAAATTGTGCTGACTTTTTTTTTTTTTGCCAGTCCTGGGCTTAAGCTCAGGCCCTGAGCACTATCCTTGGACTTTCTCAAGGCTAGGGCTCTACCACTTGAGCCTCAGCACCACTTCTGGCTTTTTTCTATGTATGTGGTACCAAGGAATTGAACCCGGGTCTTCATGCATGCTAGGCAAGCACTTTAACCACTAGGCCAAACTCCCGGCCCTGCGCCGACTTTTTAAATGACAAAAAGTAAATGAAAAGTCCTATCTGTTGCTTTTTAGCAAATTCTGCATTATACTCTCAATTTATGTTATTAGAAAGCATTAGATTCTGAGAGATATCATGAACTTTGAATCTCATATTTCATTAATGAATTTAAGTGTAGTGTGCTGTCTGAAATCCAAGAAAATGACCCCAAAATACATAAAGGAATGTCTCTCATCTAAATGGAAAAGAGGTAAACATTTTTATTTGGAAATGCTTTCTTTAGAGAAGCGTATCAGTATTACAAAGTGACTGTTCTGTCATTTCTTGATGCCTTACAGTATGTGCCAGTGACTTTTGGGGCTCAAGCAGAGAAGAGGGAAGGATGTCTATTTCATAATCTGTAAATTTTGAAGATAAATGGTAGACAAAAATTCAAACAACCGTTGCGAAAGGTTAGAGGTATGCTAGATCTTTTCAACATTATGTGGCTCCGAAGGGATTTTTTTGGTACCTTCCTCTAAACTCACTTTTTATAGAGAGCAATTATCTGACCAGGGGAAGAATGGAGCCTAGTCAAACTGTAACTGGAATATGATTTAGCAAGTATGAATATATGTGTGCAGTGGAGTACTCAAATAGCTTATAGCTTTAGGGAATAGAATGTGAAAAAGCAACTTTGTCCTTTTATGTAATTCCCAAGGATGGCATAAAAGTAAAACTGTGGTAAAATGTGGGCTGATGATTAATATCACCAAATATCTTCACTAAGTTAATATTAGTAGATAATAATTTGACTTACTATGTCCTTTGTTATGTCTATTAATCATCACAACTTTTGTGATCCTGGGAAGATTTTTATCACACTTATTTCTAAATGAATGAACAATTCTAAGTCTTGCTTAAATATCATCATCACTTCAACTGAAATGACTCAAAAATTAAATCTCATATAAACTTATTACCCTCAAATGTATATATCAAAAAATGCAATGAGTAGTCTTCAAAAAACAGCAAGTTCACAATGAAGAATGAATTTTAAGAGAATGATTTTTAAAGAATGAATTTAAAGGGGAAGGGAAATGGAGACCAAGACATGAGACAGGGTACCAAAGTAGGTGAAGTAATGCACCTTCTCTCTGGTGAATATAATGTAACCCTTCTATTAATTACAATGAAAATATACAAAAAATAATGAATTTAAAGAAAATGAGGATCAATAACATTAATAATGACATGTATAAATGAATAATTGAAATAAAATAGAAATAACCAGTTGAATAAAATAAAAAGCAACACACAAAATATAGAAAAAGTTCAATAGTGGTATAGGATAAAGGAAAATAAATATAATTTTAGAAATATAAGTATTAATGCCTTAGAAATAAAATTCAATAATCCAAAGTAAAAGCATTTTCGTATGACTCCTTAATAGACTAATTGATAATAGAATATCAAGGATTATATTAAAGTAAGAAAGATTGTTAGCAGTGAGATACAGAGGAAATAGTATGAAAATAAAAAAGATTACTACCAAAAGATCAAACAAATAAATTATAGGTATAAAAGAAAGAATAGATGTAATCCAAAGTTGTAAATAAATTTTTGACAGAGTAGTAGTAATAAACTTTCAAGAAAAAATGGATTAACCTAGTATATGAATTGTTAAATTAATATTAACTATATACTTAGGTCTAATGTCTCTTTGGTGTTTTTAATTACAATTTTTCTGCTTATTGTTTGCTTTACTCTGAATGAACTATTAGTGATACTAGTTATTTAAATCACAAAATATTGTTGTTCTTGGGGTCACATGATGTTCTGGTGTCACATGATGTTAAACAGAGAAATTCTTGTAGAGAAATAGTCATAGATTTTTTTTCAAAGTGAGAACTAAGTTAATTTCATGAGGATATCATGGAAGGGAAGAAATTAAATGTGAACTACTAATCAAATCACCCAATAGTGTCAAAGAGCAAATGATAATTGGAGTGCAATAAATTCTCTAAGATACAATACATTTAAAATAAAATGACTTTTTCCTTGGATATGAAATGATTAGTATGTATATAAAAAGAAGCATAAACTGTAGGTGGAAAGATGAATTATGTTACAACTAAGATTTTATTAAGAAATTCATGCCAAAATGTGGGTAATCATAGTTGCAAAACAAAAATATTATTTCCATTATATATAACACACAAATCACTACAAAAAGATTGTTGAAAAAATGGAAGCAGAATAAAATATGAGTAATGCAAACATGCTTCACAACCTGCATATCATTGTGGCTTAAAAGATAATATTCAATTTCACTATTAACCCATACAATATGTCCTGAAATCATAATATAAAGCTACTCTGAGCTCAATGGGAAGGTTAAAATTAAATCTAGTGGGGGTCAGTGGTAGAGTCCTGTGTATCATGTTTTATTCTATTCTATGTAACTTAATTCTATTCTCAGGATCAACAAAATAAAAAAGATTAATATTATGAATGTTGGCAATAGTATAAAATAATGGCAACTACAATAAATTATAGGAAGTACTAGCAAATGGATTTCTTTGGGAAATATCTGCAATAACAATGAAATATTAACAATGAAATATCAACACACAATCAGTTCCATGTTGTTCATACATGTATATTCTTAATGATATCTATGTATATACAACTGACATTACATTCCAGCTTATTTTTTATATTGTAAATGTTTTACATTTTGTATTCAAGGTATCAAATGTATGCATTTGGAAAGTATTAAGCACTTTAATAAGATTAAATACATTTAAGAATGCTTATATTGCAGACAAGATTGTGACCCTTTGCAAATATTTGATAAAGAAAATATTAGGGCTGGGATGTAGCTCAATGGTAAAGTGCTTGCCTAGCAATTGCAAAATCTTGGGTTCGATCCTCAAAAGGGAAAAGACAAAAAATACAGTTAATAAAAAACAACAAAGAAAATATTAGAAAAAAAATCAGATAATTAAGCATTGTAGCAAATTTTGCAATAAAAAATTAAAGTCACTAACAATGAAAACTGTATTTAAGAAAATCTTTCAGTACTCAAATTTACTTATTCACCTCTTTTCTTATAAATGGTCTATTACCCTACAAAACCAAGTTAAAATATTGTTTGATAAAGCTCATCAAACAGAATAAAAACACAGATAGTAACTGAGAGTTCAGAAAATAATCCCGCAAATTCTGTAAAAACAATGAAAATATGAAAGTTAAGTTTTTGAATAGTTATCAAATTGGAGAACAAACTATCAAACTATTGAGATTGATACATGATAATTGATAGAACAGACATTAAATGTTTTCTAGATCAGACTTAAAGGAATTTGATATCTCATTTAAGGAGAATTATAGCCTTCAATCTACCTGGAAATATGTTAGTTAAAATTTCTAATGTTTACTTGTTTATAAATTTCCCTTTTCTACTCAGTATATGAGTGTTTATATTTGAAAAAAGTTAAATTTTCTGATAATTAAAATGAAAATGAACGTAAAACTAAAAGACCCTGTACATTCTAACCCCAACATACATTACTCAAGTAATGTATGGGATTTTATCACTTCCTATTTAGAATGGTGTAATATATTTTCTATGAAGTTTAGCTTTCTTTCAGTATATAATTATATAATTAATGTGCTAGTTACAAAATGGATGCCACAGTTTTAATGGTAAGCATTAACATTTAACATTCCTATTCCTATACTGCAAATTTTTATAAACATACATAATAGCAAAAAGTAATACTGTACATATAGCCCATTCTAACTAAAATGAAACCAAACTGCAATTACTGGAAGAATTCTGGTTAAACATTTCTTCCTGAATGTATCTTAAATTTGAATTTAAGCAGAGGAAGCTTTAATTTACATGTCAGTATCTGATGACTTGCTAAGTTAATATTGTACAATTTACTTTTGCAAAATTAAAAAAATATTTTTGAACTAATGACATCTTTCCTTTTAGCACTTCTTTAAAAACAATGCTATCTAATTAAACCCAGTTTCCTGCTGTTGAAGTCTTCACTTTTACATAAACTTTCAAGAAAATCAAGTGCAATATTTATATGCTCAGTTTTGTAACCAGCATTTGTGAAAATTTACACATCACGCAGTTCCTCACCTTTCCTCCCATAACTTCTTTTTGCACCTTCCTTCCACTTTCCTCTTCCCCTCCACTTCTTTCTATCCCTTATTTTCATCTTTATCTCTCTTAATTGCTCTTTCTTCTTCATTCTTTCTTTCCTTCTTTCTTTCTTTTTGTCTTTCTGTCTTTCTGTCTTTCTTTCACTTTATTATTCTTTAGCTCTAAATTTGGCTCTTTGTTCTGATTGATTTTTGGTTTTTTGTTTGGTTTTTCTAATTTTTCTATTTTTTCTGATTTTTTTTGAACAGAAGGGCTCAGTTCTTTGAAAAGAATGGTACAAGCCGGGCCTGGAGCCAAAGAGATTCTTAGGAACTAAATATAACTTCCGTTATAAGTGAAGGAATTGATCCAGGCTCTCATTGCTCAACTTTGTGATCCTAGCAATTTGGCAGTTTGAGTATAGGAAGATGACATCTCATATCCAGCCTTCCAGTAGAGAAAGTTTGTAAAACTTTCTCAACCCATAACTGGGCACAGTGAGGTGGACCTAAGCCTCAAGTTACATGGAAGGCTTTGTTTGAGATGAAGGTGCCTGTCCTTGAGATATCATCTCTACAAAAGGGAAGTAGAACGTAATGTCAGGTATCTGGATTCCAGTCATGAAAAAAAAATGCCCTAAAAAGAAAGTGCAGAGCTACTAAAGTACAGCCCTATACTGAAAATAACCAATGAGACATGGGATTAGAGGCATGGCTCATGGGTCAGTGGTTTTCTGCCAGCCTGTTTTCTGACTGCAGTACTCATCTCTTTATATAGGGATCTACATCATCATCAGATATATAACATTTTCCTTATTTTCTTATAAACTTCTTTTTGATGTCTCTTTAGTCATTATGATCATAATAGAGACATAAAGAATCAAAAATCAATTTGGATATCATAATTTATAACATGATAGTCTCCAAACTAGTTTTTCTGCCAGGTTGATTTCAATTACTTTCAGATACCTTCCACAAAATTTTACATTTCTCCTCAACAGATGAGAATATATAACCAAGAATACATACGAGCTGATTTAAAATATCCTTAAAATGTTTTCCTGAGTCAATTTTATAAATCATACACTATAATACTGGTAATAGTTTATTTCTTCTAGCTATTAAAATCTAAGCTATATAAAAGTAACTAGAAAATGAATAGGACTACTTGGTCAAAAGGAATAGGCAATAAAGGATTAATTGGTACTTTACAGTCATCTAATTTTATTTTTATCTCTTACATCACAACTTACAAAATAGTGACTTTAATGGTTCTACTCAATTATGTCAACAATTAAGAGATGGTTAAACTCTAGGCTATGATATGTCTCATTATGTTTGATTCATTTTACTGGCCTCATGTATCTCAAAAGGTTCCTTCCACATTTGGGAAACAAGTAATATAAAGAAAACTTGAAATAACAACTAAATCAATAAATTAGTATATATGCCTTGAATGCAAGAATTTTAGTTCATTTTTAGTTTATCTTGATTTTAAAATTAATTTATTATCATTTTTGTTGTTATTATTGTTTTTATTATTATTATTTGGTGCTGATTGGGGTTTTAACTCAGGGATTGACATAGGTCCCTGAGAATTTTTGCTCAAGACTACTTTGAGCCATGGCTCTGCTTCTGAACCTGAAGGTGTTTACTTGGAGGTATGATTCTTATAAACCTTCTTGTTCAAGCTGACTTTGGATACCATCTTCATTGTAGCCCTGTTGATTTAATTGTCTTATTCCAGAAAGCTTGATCTTTATTTTTATGCAGTCATTGCTTACATATGTGATGTTGCATTTATGAAAACAATGTCATATATTTTCCTAAGCTTTGTACACCACTACTAAAAGATGGGTCAATCATATACAGTAAAAATAATTTACATTGTGTCTTGATTTAATGATATTAAAATTCAATGCATTAGTCAGAAAAAATATAAACTACTCCTCATAGATAAGGTAATTATTCAATAAACTACACCCTAATAATATTTTTCTGCCCTTATATCATTGTTTAATAGTCTCCTTGTATCTGTAAGATCTTATTATTAATCTCCACCTAAGAGGTTTTCTTACTCCACACAGTCAGATTTGTTTCTGACTCCCTTTTAAATCATATTCAATCTCCTGCATTTATTGATATCCCTACTGCCTCTTTGTGCTCTATCATGATACAGTTTCGCTGCTTTAGTAATATCATATGGACATTTCCACAAATTTCAATGTTGTTTTTGTAAACCAAGAAAAAAACAACAATATTTTATCTTTTTTCAATTTTATTTGAAGAAGAAATTCTTATAAACTTCCTTGTTCAAGCTGGCTTTGGATAGCCATGTCTACATTTCAGCCTCCTTGTGTGCAGCTAGACCCTTGATTAATTTTAACATTCCAATCTAAGCTTTTCTCAATCCCTCTGTTGCACACATCATTAATTAAAATACAGTGTATGCTTTGACATATTTTTTCTTGCTAGTATTGAGCTTGAACTTGGGGTTTCAGCATGTTTCTTTAGTTTTTACTCTGACGTTCTGCCAGTTCAAACTCCACTCATTTTTCTGGTTAACTGGTGACCACAGTCTCACTGACTTTCCTTCTCAGTCTGGCTTCCATCTCTGATCCTCATAATTCAGTCTCCCAAGTAGCTGGGTTACAAGTATGAGCCATTTGCATCTGTCTAATCTGGTATCTTTAATTTGAAATTAAAAAATTCTCAGAATGCACTTGAAAGCATAATAAAGGTAACTCCAAAAAAAATCAAACCCTGAAAAAGGAAATTAAAGCAGAACTGAGGAAATGGAAAAACCTCCCATGCTCCTGGATTGGAAGAACCAACATTATGAAAATGGCAATCTTTCCAAGGGCTATCTACAAATTCAATGCAATACCCATCAATATCCCAATGTTATTGTTTAAAAAAATAGAAGAAGCAATCCAAAATTTCATGTGGAACAATAAAAGACCCCGTATAGCAAAAAACTTCTTAGCAAAAAGAACAGCGCAGGAGGAATTTCAATACCGAACTTCAGACTCTATTATAAAGCTATAGTGACCAAAACAACTTGATACTGGCACAAGAACAGGGCTGAAGACCAATGGAATAGAACTGAAGACCCAGATATTAACCCACAGATCTAAGGTCACCTACTCTTTGACAAGGGAGCCAAAAAATAGAATAGAAGTAAGACAGCCTCTTCAACAAGTGGTGCTGGCAGAACTGGTTAAGTACCTGCAGAAAACTAAAATTGGATCCTTCTTGGTCACCCTGCACCAGGATTAACTCCAAATGGATCAAAGACCTCGAGGTAAAAGCAGATACTCTGAAAACTTTACAAGAAGGAATTGGAGATACTCTAGGTCTCCTTGGCACAGGTTGAAACTTTATTAATAAGGACCAAGGAACACAATAAATCAGAGAAAGGCTGGATAAGTGGGACTGCATTAAACTGCAGAGCTTCTGTATAGCAAAGGACATAGCTAGCAAATTAACTAGAAAGCTTACAGAGTGGGAGAAGATCTGCACTAGCCATACAACAGACAAAGGCCTCATATCTAAAATATATGAACAGCTCAAAAAATTGAATCACTCCAAAACCAATCTCCAAGGAAACAACCATCCCATTAGAAGATGGGCCCAAGACTTAAAGAGAGTCTTCTCTGAAGAAGAAACAAAATGGCCTATAGATACATGAAGAAATGCTTGACATCTCTTGTCATAAAAGAAATGCAAATCAAAACAACTCTAAGATTCCACTTCACTCCAATTAGAATGGCCAGGATCAAGAAATGTAATAACAACAGGTGCTGGAGGGGATGTGGACAAGAGGGATCACTACTACACTGTTGGTGGGATTGCAAACTCATTCACCCAGATTGGAAAGCAGTATGGTAGTTCCTCAAAAGACTAAATATAGAACTCCCCTATGACCCAGCAATTCCACTACTTGGCATTTTACCCAACAGTCCAGAAACAAGGACATACTAAATCCACTAGCACAACGATGTTAATTGCAGTATTATTTACCATAGCAAACATATAGAACCAACTCAGATGTTCCTCAGTTGGTGAGTGGATCAACAAGATGTGGTATTTGTACACAATGGAATACTATGCTGCTGTCGGAAAGAATGAATCGCCCCATTTGTAAGGAAATGGAAAGACTTAGAAAAAAATCATATTAAGTGAATTAAGCCAGACTCAAAGGAACATAGGCCCAATAGTCTGCCTCATTTGTCATAATCAGTAGAAACCTTGGGTTCTCCTGACAGAGATTCACAACAGAACAAAATCTAGATACATAAGGCCATATAGAACGACACTAAATGTAAGAATCTCCAGGATATAGAAACAAAAGCCATATAATGAGTGATTGTTGTCCTCGATGTACTGTTATCTCTCATCTCTTTTACTGTCTCTTGGTTATCTCGTATTGTTACAATACTTCACCTTGTTATCTGATATATTTTATATATGCTTAATTGGTTATTTGAAATAGGAGAGGAAAGGGGGGAAATCACGTTGTGAGGGGAGAGGGAAATGGCAAACAGGACATGAGAAAGGGTGTCAATGTTTGTGAAGTAATGAACCTTCTATCTGATGAATATAAATATAACCTTCTATTAATTACAATAAAAAATATATGGGAAAAAATGCTTCATGTAGCCAAGTGCTGTAGCTCATGCCTGTAATCCTAGCTACTCAGGAGTTTGAGATCAGAGGATCAAGGTTCAAATCCAGCCCCGGAACAAAAGGACCTGAGGCACTCATCTCCAATTAACCTTTAGAAAGCGGGAAGTGGGGTTTGGCTCAAGGGTAGAGTGGTTGCCTTGAGCTGAAGAGCTCAGGGACAACACCCAAGCCCAGGGGTAGGGCAACAACCTTGAGCTGAAGAGCTCAGGGTCAGCGGTCAGGCCTAGTTCAAATGCCATAACTCACCAATAAAATAAAATAAAATGCTTTATGTACAAGTGGCTACAATGTAAAATATAATAATTTTTTCATTACTGTAAAATTTGAAAAAAGTCGATGAAAGTTTTGTAAGAATTGTTTTTAATTACTTTTTGAGCACAAAAAGTGAGATTAGCATACTTCATACTCAAATTTCCTAGAAAACAATAACTTATTGAGATCCATGCATTTTGGTCAACAATTAGAACATAATAGACACCCATGCACAAACTACAAATTTGTTCTATTGCAGGATGGAAGGAGGCCAAGCTCATACCACAGGCATGTCCTACTAATTTGAGGCCTTCTGGGGTGAGTAGCCAGGCAATGAAAGCACTTTAGTGAAGCAAGAGTCTATTTTGGGCTTAAGGGTATCACATCTATACATCACCTTTGTAATAACAACAAAAAATTTTAAAAATTATATCAATTCACAACCTTCTAAAAAGTGAGCCGATTTTTTGGGGTTTTTTTTGGTGGGTCATGGGCTTGAACTGGTCCTGGGTGGTGTCCCTGAGCATCAAGGCTACTGTCCTACCCTTGAACCAAGCCCCATTTCCCCTTTTCTAGAGGTTAATTAGAGATAAAAGTCTCTGTTCCTTTAGTTCCTGGCCTGGCATTGAACCTTGATTCTCAGATCTCAGCCTTCTGAGTAGCTAGGATTACCAGCATGAGCCACCTCACCTGGCAATGAGTCAAATTTTAACAGAAATATTTCATATTGAATAAAAGGTGAGTTTAATAATATAAAACTGCCTAATAAAACAATCAGATTTAAATGAATGCTCTCAACAATGACTAAAAATGGTAAAAAGATATGGGAGGATTACAGATGCTATGTGTTAAAATATTTTGAGGAAAAGCCATAGAAGGGTCTCTTTTCAAACAAAATTTGAAATTTTCTTTTTTGGCCAGTGCTGGCTCAGTCAGGGCCTGAGCAGTATGCTCGGGCTTTCAAAAAGCTAGTCATCTGCAACTTGAGCCACAGCACAACTTGCAGCTTTTTTGTATGCTATAATACTTAGGAATTGAAGCCAAGTCTTTGTGTATGCGAAGCAAAGAAATTTACCACTAGGCCAAACACCCCACACTGAATTTTTTATATGATATGGTCTAAAATGAATAATCTATGTATTATAGTCATTTTTTCTTTGTGCCAGTCTTACAGCTGAAACACAGCGTCTGAGAGATATCCCAAGTCTACTACTTGAGAAACTACTCCCTCTGTAAAGATTTCCAGCCCATTGTAAGATAATCCTGAGATCTCAGCCTTCCTGAGATTAGTAGTACTAATTAGTACTGTGCCTGCTAAAGAAGTTTACATCATGGAAGAATTTTAATAAATCTAGCTGCTAGAACATGAGAAATTTCTTTAGTATTAATGTTTATTGAACAGTTTTTGGGGCTCAAGAAAATTTCCAAATTATGAACATATACTATTAACAAAACTAAACACCATTGGATGTCATAAACGGGGTCATTAAAATGAACCCATTTAAAGTATGAAAGTTTGAAACATACCATGAATATGTAAATAAACCCACAGATCCCATCAAACTATTTACAAATTATGAAAGTTCAGTCAGGTTGTGATTAATTTGAGGTAAAGTTACATATATTTCTGTTTTTTTTCTAATTTTCTCACAAATGTAATTGAATGTGTAGAATGAATGATTTATGAATATATGTATATACATATTTGATTACCCATAAACCTGCATGCTTCCAGATTATAAAGTGTCTATAGAATGAAAAATAATATTCTATTGCAGAAATTTGTTGAAATAGCATAAAAATAATTAATGTTAAATATTTGTTTCTTAAGGTGAATAATTTACAAGTGAACTATAGTCTATACATTTAATCATAAAATATTATTTTTGTTCATGTTGTGAAATATTTTTAATGCATTAAACAGATGTATATACATACTAAAATAGGCTATGTCCTCAGAGTACTGAAGTCTATGTTTTAAGGCAATTAATATTTCTAAAATATTCAGTATTTTCTTCTATGCATGCAGACATATTTTCAAGTTTCAATTATGCTAACAAATGCAAACTCAAAATGACCATATAGTTAAGGCATATTTTCAAAAATGGTTAAAATATATTATTTTTAATTTTTAACAATGTCAATATTAATATAAAAATAGTTTGTGCTACTACTTGCTTATGTTGGATGATAAGATGCAAAATCAACTTAAGAAAAGACCACAGTGTTAAACTTACCTATGCAGAGTTAACAAGTAAGAGGCAATTAATAAGAAAGCAAAGGAAATTTCCCTACAAAGCTCAAAACATAATTGTTTTAGCTTTTTAAAACATTCCTACTGCTATCTTTTTATGTGAGAATAACTATAAAAAGGTGGGTCAGGGATAATTTTATTTAGTACAAACTTACATAACTCTAAAGTTTTTTTCCGTATATTTGTTATTGTAATTAATAGAAGGATTACATTTTATTCACCAGAGAGAAGGTGCATTACTTCACATATGTTGATACCCTTTCTCATGTATTGGTCCCAATTTCCTTTCCCCCACCCCACTCCTCATCTTGATTTCCCCCTTCCCTAACCAATTTCAAATAACCAAATACGCATTTATCCAATATATCAGATAAAAAAGTGAAATACTGTAACAATATGAGATAACCAAGGGACAGCAAAAGAGAAGCGAGATAACATAGTACATTAAGGACAACAATCACTCATTATATGGCTTTTCTTTCTATATCCTGGTGGTCTTTTCATTTAATGTCATACTATATGGCCTTATGTATCTAGGTTTTGTTCTATTTTAAATCTCTGAAAGAGGAGCCTAAGGTTTCTACTGATTATGATAAATGAGGGAAACCACTGAGCCTATGTTCCTTTGAGTCTGGCTTACTTCACTTAATATGATTTTTTCTAAGCCTTTCCATTCCTTTACAAATGGGGTAATGCCCTTCTTTCTGACAGCAGCATAGAATTCCATTATGTAAATGCCACATCTAGTTGATCTACTCATTAACTGAGGGGCATTTGGGTTGTTTCCATATCTTTGTTATGGCAAATAATGCTGCAATGACCATCGTTGTGCTACTGGATTTAGTATGTCCTTGTTTCTGGACCAGTGGGTAAAATACCAAATAGTGGAATTCCTGGGTCATAGGGAAGTTCTACGTTTAGTCTGTTGAGGAAATGCCATACTGCTTTCCATAGGGGTTGAATGAGTTTGCAATCCCACCAACAGTGTAGTAGTGATCCCTCCTGGCCACATCCCCTCCAGCATCTGTTGTTATTACATTTCTTGATCCTCGCCATTCTAACTGGAGTGAGGTGGAATATTATAGTTGTGTTAATTTGCATTTTTTATGGCCAGAGATGTTGAGCATTTGTCCATGTGTCACAGAAGACTCCCTTTATGTCTTTGGACCATCTTGTAATGGGAGGGTTGTTTCTTTGATCATTAGTTTTGGAATGTTTCAATTTTTTGAGCTGTTGATATACTTTAGATATGTGGTCTTTGTCCATTGTATGGTTAGTGAAGAACTTCTCCTACTCTGTAGGCTTTCTAGTTAATTTGCTAGCTATGTCCTTAGCCATACAGAAACTCTGCAATTTAATGCAGTCCCTCTTATCCAGAATTTCTCTGATTTGTTGTGTTTCTTGGCCCTGTTCCCTATCCAATTTCAGCTGTTCTATTTCTTTAAAGAATGATGTTGGGATATTAATGGGTATTGTGTTGAATTTGTAGATAGCCCTCGGCAAGATTGATATTTTCACGATGATAATTCTTCCAATCCGGAAGCATGGGAGGTTTTACCATTTCCTCAGTTCCTTAGCTCAGCAGCTTTGCTTACATTGGACATTTGTTGGAGTTCTGTCAGCTTTTTGTTTGTGGATTCTATGAATTCATCCATTTTTCTTTGTAAATCCTTTATTATGGCCTCCTTTATGGATTTCTCTCATTCACGTATCATCTTCTTTATGATTTCATTTCATTTAGATATGGCTACTTAATATATCTCTCTGTACGTTTTCAAAATTTTCATTAATCATGTTTATCAATTGCGTTTGTATAGCATTTAGAGGACTCTATTCAGTTTTGCCATTGACTGCTCCATTGCCCATTTATATTGTGTGGGAGATGCTATTCTTTGATTTGCCATTTTTCTTGATTTCTTGTTCTGTTAATTAAAAAATGGGAGTAAGATTAATACTGCACAAGTTTACAATTTTTAAGATATAACCAACCTAGAGCTCTTCAGCTGGCCAGAAAATACATGTTCACAATTTTAGATTGGTATTTTCATTCTCTCTCTTTTTTTGTGCACTTACAGACAAATCTAATACACCACTGCGCAGCATTTTATGACGCCCCCCCAAAAAAACCCTCAATTCAAACTCTATTGTATTTAAGTCTCTTTACAGTATAATGAAAACCTAGATATACAGTATTGCTCAACAACCATCAACTGTAGATCCATACATTATAAAAGTTAAAGGATGAAAAGAGGACCAGAGATAGAAAAATAGTATGAAAGACAGGAGGGGAGGTACAAAAAAAGTAATGTAGAATTGTAAGATTAATATAATAATGAAGAAAAGGGATAGCATAAGGATAACTGACCTAAGGTGGTAGAAAGGTAAAATAGTTGAGTACAACATTTAGAAGAAATGAGGTAAAACTCATGAAAATAAGAAGTGTAATAAGAAGAATATATAAAGAAAAGAGGAAGGCATATATAGGAGAGTTCAATGATAAAAATTTTTTTTAAAAAGTAAAAATAAACACAAAAAACGGTTGGGGGAGATCCCACACAATTGGGAGTTCTTGGATAAGAAATTCTAGGGTTTAGACCCAGTAGATTAAAAAGCAGGTGACTGTATCAATAAAAATATCATTTGTATCCAGTCTGTACCTAGTGCTGCCACTGTTTCTACGACCAACCACAATGACAGAAGGAAAGCGGGGGGTGGGGGGGGAAGAATTATAACATTAAAAAAAAGGAGTGGAGGTAAAATGGCAAAAAAAAAATAAGAGCCAATAAAAATGTAGAAAAAAAGGGGGTATTCTTCAGGGATTTTTTTTTTTGTGTTTTTTTTTTTTGTTTTTTTGGGTTTTTTTTGTGGGGGTGGGTGGGAATGGGATAGGAAAGTTGTGTCTCCACTAAATTTGGGATCCAAACACTTCAATAAGTCTTTTTTCTCTTGCAATTTGGCTTTGAAGTTTTTCTGATCAGTTTGCTTGATTGGACAGAAATAATAAATAAAACTGGTGGAGCTGCAAGTGGCTTTGTTTACCAGGTGCACGGCCCCCTGACCAGGGTGAGGAACTTCCATTGGGGGGGGGGGACGGACATCCTGCTAAGTTGCATCTGGGAAAAACTTTTCCCTTTTGAATGATGGTGCTGCCAGCACCACTTCTCAGGCTTCAGTTGGTTTGGCAGGGTCTTTGCCAGCAGTCAAGATGGTGCTGCTCTCGGCTGGTAGGGGAGGGGATTCTTTCTCAATGCTGTTCCGCAAGCAGAAGTGGAAACTTCTTCGAGGTACTCACAAATTGGTGCATTTTCTGGTTCTGTAGAGCTGGCAGGTCCGCGCCATGGCCATGGCTCTGGGCTCCTGCAGGCTCTGTGTGGCTCTGTCTGGAGCTGGCAGGTCTGGGCCTCCCAGAAGCGCTGTCTGCTCAGGTGCCGGTGGGAGGCTTTGTCTCCACAGCAGCCCCGAGTTTGCTGGTGTTGGTCCATGCTGTCTTCTTGCGCCAGTTTTCTGCCTTTCTCCTCTCTGACTGAGATCTCTGTGGTGCTAAAGCTTACTTAGGATCCCTCTTTGGGTATGAACTTTCCCCTATGATGCTAGAACCAGTTTCTTGGCCAGAGCTGAGAAAGACTTACACTGAACCACCGCCATTTTCCGCTGATCTCCCAAACCACCAAAGTTTAACACTTAGCTGGGAGCCAGTGGTTCATACCTATAATTTTAGCTTCTGGGGGGGGGGCGGGGGGGGGGGGGCTGAAATCTGAGGATCAACGTTAGGAGCAAGCCTCAGCAAGAAAATATGAAGGGCTTATTTTAAAATACTCACCAGAAAAAGACAAATAGATTGGTGGCTCAAGTGGTAGAGCGTTAGCCTCAAACCAAAGGATCAGGAACAGTGCTCAGTTCCTGGGTTCAAGCCTTGGGACCAGCACACAAAAAAAATCTACACAAATTAATACCAACACACGCACACACACATACACACACACTGGAAGTAAAAATATTAAAACTTATTTGCAACTTGAACAGCACTAAGGAAACATAATATGTTTGTGTGTGCTTCTTTTCCTGTAATATTGTTAAGATATCATAGTTAGATAATAGAGGTTTCAATTAAAAGGATTAAGAATATTTTGCGATAAATTTCATAATTAAATTAGTGCTGAAAACAATATTATCTTGAGATGCCAATATGTTCATATGGACTAGAATTTTGGAAGAATTCCACCTATTTGAATGTAACTTGAAAAGCCTTGAAATGACTCCTTTTATTGTCAAGTGAATAATCATACTTACCACGTTACTGATTATTATGTCCTTCGAATATGTACACTTGGTTATTTTATTTTATTTTATAATTTTCAATATGATAATACACATTCAGTAAATTGAACCTGTATTGTTCTATAAATTCACTAAATTGCTTGTTTTATGAAGGCTATTTCAAATAATGTCATTTTTTGCTTCTCAAAAGTTGAGCTCTCAAATTATATAATCATATTATGTCTATTTGACCTCTGCAAAAGTAGATTTGTTTAATACCATTCTTGGCCACACTTCTAATAACAGGCTAGTTAGTGTTTAAATGTGAATTGTTATGTGGAACATATGAAATTATAGTATGTTGGAAAGAACACTTAGCACATCAATCATATATGTCACTATTGTTCAACCTTTTAGTATTATAAAAGGTAAATTGACTATAACCATTAGTCCTTAAATATACTAGCACAAATTTCATTATTCTTACAAAAATTAAGAAACAATGAGAAAATTCTTTTCATTATTTATTTTACTAATACTTTCAGAGGAAATGGCTTTATCACTAACAATACACAATAATGTAACCGAAGTAATAACATAGTAGCTGTTATGTAGGAAGAGACCTAGCATATTTAACTTCAACATAATATACTACATATATAATAAACAAAGAAACCTAAGGAATCTGATACTGGGATTGAAATCAGACGCATAGGTTAATGGGATGTAGTAGAAAACAGTTTTAGTCTTTCAAGCAAATTATCAAGAATATCTCAGAAAAATACTATTTCGTTCAGTAAACAGAATGAACAAGAACTAAATATCTGTAAAAGAAAGTAATTAGACTCATCTTTTATTCTACAAAATGTCAACTCAAAAGCAATGAAATATTTAAATATGAAACTTGAAACTATGAAAGTTCTATAACAAAGCACAGGAACAAAGACAGACATACAGCAAGGATATAAGTATAAGCAAAAAAAAAAGAAGAAAAAGACATAATATACATATGATATTACATCAAAGTAAGAAGCTTCTAAACAGCAAATGAAACAGTAATCTTTAGTATAGGAGAAAATAATTGAAGCCTCTTAAACATATTCAAGTTTTAAATATTTGTAAGTAGCAAGACATATGTCCATTAAAATAGTGGACTATTCCTCTTTACAGTAATGCAAATGGAATTGAAGACAATTGGGCTTAGCAAAATGATCACAGACCTGACACATACTGTATGATCTCACTAATATGTGCACCTTAAAAAAAAATCTCATCTCGCTAAAATAGAGCTTACAATGATGGACACCAAACCCTAGAGTCATTTGAGAGATGAGTGGATGCTCTCACTAATATGTGTACCTTAAAAAAAATCTCATCTCGCTAAAATAGAGCTTAAAATGATGGACACCAAACCCTAGAGTCATTTGAGAGATGAGTGGATGAAAAACCATGATCAAGGTGTATAATCCCCACTAAATACATAGAATGGTTTTCAAACAAGCAATAATTTAGGAAGATGACTATATTTATGATTATTTCATATGTAACGATAAAATAATGAATGATCCATGTTTTCACAAAAATACAATGTATAATGGAGTGATTTTTTAAAACTAGCTTCATAAAGACATATAAAAATGTATAGTTGCGGGGCCGGGAGTTTGGCCTAGTGGTTAAAGTGCTTGCCTAGCATGCACGAAGGCCCGGGTTTGATTCCTCGGCACTACATACATAGAAAAAAGCCGGAAGTGGTGCTGTGGCTCGAGTGGTAGAGCTCTAGCCTTGAGAAAGTCCAAGGACAGTGCTCAGGCCCTGAGCTCAAGCCCAGGACTGGCAAAAAAAAAAATGTATAGTTGCTCTCTAAAAATTCAATTATGAAAAAAGAAATCAAGAAGCCATGGACATTAAATTATATATGTCACTAAAATCTACATTTGATTACAAAATTTACCATTGAAAAAGAAACAAATACCTCTTGGTTCTATGGAATGAAACATCACATAAACTTATGATTATTACACTCATTTTCCTTGTGCAGATGTTTTGGGATAAAATCCATACTATATATCCACACCTGCAATATTTTAGACATAAATGAATGCAATAATTTTGTCTAAGTTAGTGAGTCTATACTTTGGTTACACACTTTGAAATGGAATACAAAAGCTGGATGCAATGCTGTGGATTTTGTTTATTAATATGATACACAAAATTTATCTCCACTCTTGTTTTGGCTGGGTAAGACAGTGGCTGGTGTTTGAGGAAGCAAGATCTACATCTAATACAATAATCAGCTTATGTACACTGCCCTTCATCATGAATCAAATCTTGAGTTTATTTTTGTAATGTGTTGGTGTGCATGTGTGTGTGTATCAAAGTTGCAAAATAAAACCTAACAAAAGATGTTAAAAAAAGAAGAGGAAGGCACATGAGCTGGGAGTTTGTGGTAGAGTGCTTGCATAGCATGCACAAATACCTGGCTTCAATTCCATGGTACCACATACATGGAAAAAGCCAGAAGTGGTACTGTGGTTCAAGTAGTAGAGCTGTAGCCTTGGGGAAGTCCAAGGACAGTGCTCATGCCCTGAGATCAAGCCCCAGGACTGATTTAAAAAAAATACAAAAAAAAAGAAGACAGCATAGGGAAGGTTCTTTGTTTTTAAATTTTATTTTTATTTTTTGCCAGTCCTGGGGCTTGAACTCAGGGCCTGGGTACTGTCCTTGGACACTTTTTGTTCAAGGCTAGTGTTCTGCCACTTGAGTCACAGAATCACTTCTGGCTTTTTCTGTGTATGTGGTTCCAGGGAATCGAACTCAGGGCTTTGTGCATGCTAGGGGAGCACTCTACCACTAGGCCAGGCTCCTGTACCTAGGGAAGGATTAAAGCACAGGAATATAGATAGCAAGTACTTAACCAAAGTACTTTATAAGCTTGTGTACATATCACAGTAAAACCCCTTGTAAAATTAATTCATGCTAATTCAAAACATTGCACACAAATCTTTATAAACATTGGAGTAATTTTAAGACATGCTATTTCATTTTACTTTTTTAATATATTTTTATAGTAATTAATAGAAGGGTTACATTATATTTGCCAGATAGAAGGTGCATTAATTCACATACATTGATACCCTTTCTTATATCTTGGTCCCCATTTCCCTACCCCCACCCTCATCCTTCATCTTGTTTTCCCCCCTGTCCTATCCAATTTCAAATAACCAAATACAAATATATCCAATATATCAGATAGCAAAGTGAGATACTGTAACAATATGAGATAACCAATGGACACCAAAAGAGATGAGAGATAACATAGTACATTAAGGACAACAATCACTCATTATATGGCTTTTGTTTCTATATCCTAGAAGTCCTTTCATTTAGCTTCATACTATATGTCCTTAGTTCCTCAAAAGACTAAACATAGAGCTCCCCTATGACCCAGCAATTCCACTGCTTGGCATTTACCCAATTGTCCAGAAACAAGGACATACTAAATCCACTGGCACAACGATGTTCATTGCAGCACTATTTATCATAGCTAAGATGTCCCTCAGTTGATGAGTGGATCAAGAAAATGTGGTATTTGTACACAATGGAATTCTATGAGGCTGTCAGAAAGAATGACATTGTTTTACTTTTTAAACTATTATATACCATATTTTCTTTTACTATGGAAATAACTATTTCCCTAGCCTAGCTAGGGATTTCTTGTTGAAATGTTGTATGTTTTTCTTGTGAAAACCTTAGCAATTTGTGCAAACATTGATCCTTTCTCCCATGTTTGAATCTGACAAGCATATCATTCTTGTCTCTTCCTTCTTTCCCTTCAATTTATTAAATCCTTTGAGACTTTGTAATAGTAGACTTCTGAGAGACAGTATTGCTTGGGGATTTTCTACATTGTATTAGCTATGGATTTTCTTTTAGCTAATGAAAAACATTTTAAATAGTAGTAGGAGCAAATCTAAAGTTAGAGCTGATAACAGTTACTGTGGCTATTATCATAAAATGATGTTTGTTTGTTTTTTGGTACGGAAGTTTCTTTTCTCTATAAATTAAATTATTTCCTTTTAGATTTTTTGTAAGAAGAGTAAGTCTACAGTGTGTTCTTATATACACTGATTGAAAGATTCTTCTCTTTTGACATGTGGGAATGATGGCAAGGTGTTTTTCTCAGTCTTAAGTTCAGCTGAAGTTACCATGTCACCTCAAGTGACCATGGCATCTTGTTATGTCCCATCTAGTACATGTAAGCCTTCTTGCCAGAGGTAAAATTTTAATTACCACTGTTATTGTCAGGGAATCCTACTACTTCTGAAATCTTTTTAAAACATCTCTTCTCTCAGCTATTGTTGCTGAAAATCCAGCGTAATTAAAATGTGTAGAATTAAACTAGGACAATATATTTAGAAACAATTATGAAATGACTTATCTAAAAGTCTTTTATTATATATGCTGTTCTGAAGGCATTGAAACTTTAACCATGCAAGACATGTGTTTGTATTTGCCTTGAACAAGTTTGAAGACCATGTAGCATATATTAGATGTCATTATTTTATATTAAAATACCTTAAGAATGTTATGCATTTTTATTTGTTTTATAACTATATATGACCTTTTAAAATTTGTCTGTCGCTTAACTACATTTACAGCTCTAATATAAAGCTGAAATTTTATTAATTTTTTAAAATATCAGTACTATATCATTACTACATTCAAGCCACAAACTTAAAAATTTGGATTTTTTTACACTGAAAGAAGTCAGTTTAAAGGATTTAAAATAGTCTTACAATAGTTCCTTCATAATTTTTATTTTTACACATTTTATTTAGGCAAACAGGTATGTGCAGTCTATTGACAAGGTACATAAAAAGGAAGGAGCAATAGATGGACTATTAATTCTTTCCTGTCACTTTAGTGCAGAGACTCAATTTCAAACTTCGTATTTCCACTAGTCAAGAGGTTGCCATAAAGGTCGCAAGTTTGAGGTCAACCAGAGCAACCCAAGTGGGGATACCCTTTCTCAAAAAATAATGATCTATCAATAACAAAGATAATGATACAGAAAATAATTTGTCTTATATATTATCTATCTGTAAGACTTCAAAACAAATGCATCAATAAAGAATGGGAGAAATGTTTCATGAAGGACACAAAAATGATCATCACCAACTTAAAACAGCTAACTTGTTGAAGAAGTGGCAAGTAGAAACAGCACAGTAACGATGTCCTTGACTTCTACCAGCACTACAGAGGACAAGAGCAGATATGGAAGTTAATAACTTCTGTGATAATATTTATTGCTTGGTTTTGATCTGTGGTTTCCTCAGATGTCAAAAAGACTGCTCTGAAATGATTTAAGATGAAGGAAGCCTTTTTGCATATTATTATATTTGTTGAACTTACTGTGGTACTTATTTCTGAAGTGATTTTTGTCATGTATTTTCTGATGGAATTAATCTGCAATATGCTTTGGGTAAGGGTAAGTGAAGAACACAAATAATAGAAAGCTAGACAACAGCAAAAGTGAATCCCAGTAATCCTATAAAGAGCCAATCACAAATGACTTACATATTGTATTCTTACAAAAGCCATTGATGTGCAAAACATTGAATGGTCACAAATAAAGACATTGTTGGAACATCATTAGTAGTTCAAGTCTGGTAAGGAGACATTTGCACTCATTAGCAAGGGAGAATTCATTTTTTTAAAAACGAAACCATTTATTGTAAAGGTGATGTAAAGAAGGGTTATTGGAAAGGTGATGTAAAGAAGTTACATGAGTAAGGAAATTAGTGCATTTCTGATTGAACAGTGTTGCATTGTTTTGTGGTTGCCTTGACATTGTTTTTGATCATATGTGTGTTCTCTCTGTGCTTCATTGTTGTCTGTCAAATCATACGAAGCAGCCATGGGATAGGTTAGAGATTTATTGCAATCCATTACTGCTCCATAAAAATTCACAAATATGCCTGGTGATGTCAGCTCATTCTTATAATCCTAACTACTCAGGAGACTGAGATCTGAGGATCATGGTTCAGAGCTAGTCCTGGCAGGAAAATCCATGAGACTCCTATGTCTACTAAACTGAAAAAAAAAAAAGCCAGAATAGAGCAGTGGCTCAAGTGGTGCCTAGACCCAGAGTTCAAGCCCCAGAACTGGCCCAAAACACAAACAGAAAAACAATAACCCAAAGATGCTGCTTTTCTTAAAGCCAGTTTGCAAAACACAGCTTTTTCTAGGATGCAGGCTCTCCCAAAGAAGCGATCTGTCTGACACAAAAACCTTGGAATATATCCGAGGAGGATCATTTCCTACCTCCCGAGGCTGGTAGAAGCACTTCCAGCTAGGAATCAACTGAAGAGAGAAGCCATGCTGATCAACAGCAAGAATTGCCTGTGTAGGTGATTTCCTACAGCCATGGAAGTAACCGCTCATGGACATTTTAACTTCATTACTTTATCTTCAAACCTGTGTGAATAGCATCAGCTTAAAATGAGCTTATCTGACAAGGGGGGAAAATAAACATGTGGAAATAAGGCTATATTTTCAGAACGTGTCTAAGCTTTCCTTCACAGCTCACAAAAGATTAGGCATCAGCCATTATGGGTTTCTGTCTGAAATCTGAGGATCTCAGTTCAAAGACAGCCAGGAGAGGAAAAATCCATGAAACTCTTTTCTTCAGGTAACCACCAAAAAGTTGGAAGTAGAATTGTGCTCAAGTAGTAGAACATTAGCCTTGAGAAGAAAAGCTGAGGGACAGTGCTCTGGCTCTAAGTTCAAGAGCAAATTGTACAAAAAATAAATGAAATATAGGTAAATAATGGCAAGGGAGAATTCATTTTATAAGAATTATGATCATGTTTAACTGAAATGACAAATTTTCCAGTTTAGGAGCTGATAATAGAGAATAAATTATATTTAAGTTTAGTTTAGTTCATGTTTCTGAATAGTACTGTTCAGAGCTAGAAGCTAGGTGATTTAGTGAAGTTGTGAGTTGTATTTTAGAAAAAGGGTGCTATGTAGAGTCATTCTTCCTTAAAATTCTGTGTAATCTTTTTCTTTTGATAGTATGATCCATAAATCTAACCTTAAATTGACTTTGATTTTTGTCTCCAAACTTGGTTTGGTACAAATTGTCTTTGAAAAAATTTTAAATAAAGATCATACAGTTTTTGTGACTATGATTTCTGCTAAATTCCCAACTCAGCATTCACTTCTCTGATTAAATTGGGCATTTGATTTCTTCAGTATATATACAAATATATCTATCTATCTATATATATATGAATCAATTTCCCCATTTTTAAAATGGAAGAAGTTAGATAGAGACACAATTTGCCACCGGAGATAGATTAGATAGTGGACAACTAATTTGGATTTAAGAGAGTATCAGTCTGGTTAGGACAACATATGCCATGATCTTCATGTCTTCTCATCATAAGATACAGAAAAGTAACAAAAGGAGGTGTAGTTGGGAAGAATATGTATATGCTTGCCTTAATTTTTGAAAAAAAACAGCCAATGTAAACTTGTATACAGGAAAAAACTGTAATACCTATCTCCTAACTTTCATTCTTTAACTTTGTGAAATTGCTGCATAATCTGGTGAAAATTCATTGATTTATTAAACTATATTAATATTTATTTCACTGAAAGTATTCCAAAATTCATAACAAGCTTTCTTGTTATTTTGTTATACAATTTGAAAGCACATCTTTGAATATTGAATTATGTGATAAAGCATGACATTTAGTCATCATAATAGCAATTGTGTGAATTGTTATAATACTAAATGTACACCAAATTATGATAAGTAATGTCAGTTAATACACAGATGTAGGGGAATATCTTTCCTCTCTTGTACAACAATTGTTTCTGTAAATCTGTTTTAAAGTGAAATTGCTCTAAATACAGATGACTTATAGTTACAGTAAGTATAGTTTTCATCTGTAAATTGCTGTGATTTTTCAAAGAGCTTCCAATATTGTCATCAAGGTTGCTCTAAATCTTAACTTTCATTTTAGTATTTGTTTAAGCACTTTATCATTTATAAGCACTGTCACAAATACTCTTGTCAGTCATATCTCTGAGTATGTATGTATGTACAGCTCTATCTGTCCCACATTGTAACCTAATTTTTGTTTTTTAATTTTGTAAGAAATATATGGGTACTTAAAAATGAAAATGTATTTAAGTTAGTTACTAAACATGAGCTAATCTTAATGAATATTATGCTTTCTGTATTGAATGAATGTAGTATGGTAACAACCAACATGTACTCCATCCTTCAATTGATATGTTTTATCAAATCTTGTGTATAACTCACATTCATAATACTTGTACAACAACTGAAGACCCACAGACCCAGAAACAAAACATATAGTTAATTTTATCTTATTACTTTTATTGAGCTTTAATAACTGAAATTCATTGGGTTAGTTATTCTTTGTATTTATTTTCAATGTCTTGTGATCAATCCTTTATTTAGCTACTTCAGTATATAATGTGTATTTAAACTGGGTTGTCATCTACTCCTAAGCTCCTTAAAGGAGAATAAGGCATATGGTCTTTGACAGACACTTTGGGGCACTTGCATTTTATTGCTACATCTGTAATCAAGTTCCCAGGTTGTATGCCTGATTTTCAGTCATAGGTGTAAAATACAGCATAGAGTCAGGTTCTTCTGTTGTTTCTTTTCTTACAGAAAATGGGAAACCTCAGGAAAGGGTCTGGAGAATCTGTTTTGTGGAACAAAGTGGATGTCCTGTTTCTTTGCAACTCATAGCAATTTCCTTCTAATTTAGCTGTGTGTGGGGTGGGGGTGCCAGTCCTTGGGCTTTAACTTCAGGGTCAGATGCTGCCCCTGAAATTAAATCCTCTACTGCTTGTGGCTTTTCTGGTCATCAATTGGCAATAAGAATCTCACACAGAATTTTCTCTGTAGTTTGGCTTTGACAAAATCAGCATCCTTAGTATGATGACTACAGGTGTAAATCAACAGCTCCCAGTTTCTTCTAACTTCTTAATGGGAAAGAAATTAAATATTCTGAAGCAAGGGGTTCACATGTAGCATAAGCATGAGGAGCAATAGCATAACGTAATATAGAATTTAGGAAAATATTTATAAAAAGTACTATCACACAATTAAAATGATAAATTTGCTGAAAGTAGTTTACAATGGAAGAGAAGATACTATGATTTTTTGATACTTGCAAGTGGCTGTAATTCTAAATTGATATATGATTCAAGTCTTATATAAAGATTGTTCTCATTTTTTGCTGCAATTTATAATTTCATATTAACATTCACATAGAAATATTGATATCTACAAATGTTTTAGCAATGAAGAGATGGAAAAACATTGAAAGACTCATCACTCTTTTAAACTGCAAATTTATATGGGACCCATAGTCAAGAGACTATATAATTTCATGAGGCTAAACATATAGATCAAACGAATTGAATTTACTTCCAGGAAATTTTATAATTTTAGCCAATTGATTTCAACAAGTGCATACAGAAAACAGAATGGGAAAATAATGGACTTTTAACAAGGTAAAAGTGCTCACAATTATAATTCCAGCTATTCAGAGAACTATAGTTACTCCCTCCCACGTTTTCCTCCCACTCCACCCCCTATAAGTTGTAAAGTTTATTTCCAACATATTGTCTTTTAAGTATCATTGTATATTTTTTTAAAAAAATTGTAGTTGGGGCCAGGAGTTTTGCCTACTGGTTAAAGTGCTTCCCTAGCATGCATGAAGACCCAGGTTCGATTCCGCGGAGCCACATACATAGAAAAAAGCCAGCAGTGGTGCTGATGCTCAAGTGGTAGAGCTCTAGCCCTGGGAAAGTCCAAGGACAGTGCTCAGGCCCTGAGCTCAAGCCCAGGACTGGCAAAAAAAATTAAAAATAAATAAATAAATAAATATTGTAAAAGTGATGTACAGAGGTATTACAGTTACATAAGCTAGGTAATGAGCAGTTTCCTTTAAACGGTGTCATCCACTTCCTTGTTCTCTCCTAAGTTTTCCCCTCCTTTCTCCCCTCATCCCACTACTCAGAGTTGTATAGTTCATTCCAAGAGAGTGTCTAGTGGATATCATTGCTGAATTGGTTCACCTTTTGTCCCGACATTTTTGTTCTTCTCCTTCCATTCCCTAAATAAAATACACTTATACAGGAACAAAGTGTACAGAAATCCAATACTGCAACAAAATGGAATATATTAAAGAAAAAAGGAATAAAACAGAGTTGCAAATAGCACAATAGGAAAAAACCTCTTGCTTCCATTTCTTAGAGTTTATTTTGATAAGCATTCATTTTAAAGTTTCTACTAAAACGTATCACACACTTTTGTGTTAAACACATTCCTTGGTTCTATTTCCTACGTTCACTACTTACCAAGAAACTCTTTCTAGATGATAATATATGAGAAGGCATATTTACTTTATAATTAACCCATTTCCTATTCTTTCCTATGGTTTTCTTTCTAGTTGAGGGACTTCAACTCAGGGCTATAAATATACACTATCAGTTTATTCATTGTTTTATTTTCTATCGATTGAGATTTTGTTTGTTACTATGAAGGTAAAGTCTCATTGACTTTTCCATCTGGGCTAACTTTGGACAGCAATCTTGAGGGCACAAATATCTAACAAAATTTTCTGTTACAATGAGCACTCTATCACCAAGCATACTGGCTAATATAGTAAGGCAAAGCTTGTTCAAGTTACATTTAGATTCCAGAGAATATTGGATTTGTATTTAAATGCGAAGCATATGGTGTGTGCCACAGGAAGCAGAATGAAAGCAAGAATGTGAATTCTGAGAAACATCTCCCATGCCAGCTCCTGAGGGCTTCTATTTGTACACAGGATGTGTTCTGTCTCTAGATTGTATCACTATGGTTCATATACTCTGGAAGGAATCCTGGCTTCCTGTGAGCTCAAAACAACAGTGTCTAGCAGGGCTTTCTGTTCCTCTTGCCTTTAATCAAACCAGACCTGTATATATATATATATATATATATATATATATATATGTGAACATATTTATGAATATATGTTCACATTTATGTGTGTATATACATATATATAGTTCTCCTTATCCAAATCTTAAAATCTTTTTTGTAATTGTAATTTTTTTCAGTTGTTTTAGAGGTTATGTACAGCAGGGCTGCTTTTACATATGTCAGGTGATGTGTACATTTCTTTCCTTTCGCTGAGTATCAGCTGTCCTCTCTTCTTTCATTCCATGTCCCCATTGCTGCCATTGACTTGCTTAGTTCATTTTTATCAATGTCCAGTGGGCCCTCTGCTGTACTTTTCACCATTTTCCAATGATTCTGTGCTCTCCTTCCCCCTTCCCTCGAATGGCTTTGTGAATATTTTAAGCCAGTAAAAATCTCTCTTTTGAAAAACAATGGAAACATGAAAAAATATGTTCTCTTAATCCTTCTAGAAATGTCTGTTTTGTTTTCACAGATGGAATTCTTCTAGGGAGTGAGCATTTGTATCAAATACCCATCATATGGAAATTTTAAATAATTTTATTTGAGTACTACTAATAGCAGTATAGTGACATCTGAGTTCATCCTTGTTAACTATTTTTAGTATTGGAGTATTTTTTATCACTGAGATATCTGATAAAAACGATGACGGAAAATTTTTTTTCTGTGTTTACGGATCTGGGGACTTGAATTCAGGGAGTGATGCTTCCCTAATATTTTTTTTTGCCTTTGTATTTTAACATTTACTTTATTGTTATTATAGAAGTGATGTTCCTAGGGGTTCCATTTACATGAGTCAGGTAATGAGCACATTTCCTTTTGTCGAGAGTTATCTGTTCCCTCATTATCTCCCATTCCCCCCTCCCATCTCCACTCATGAGTTGAATAGTTCACTTTTGTGAGTGTCCACTGTTCTCCACTGCTGTACTTTTTCACCTGGTTTCAGTTTTGTAATTAGAGAATGCATTAACATTGATTTTTACAACATATTACAAATGTCATGTTTAACGAACAAGTATTCAAGAAGGGAATCTCTATATACAATCACGGGCACTTTGATTTTAGGACATAATTAAAAATTAAGCTGTCATAGCTGTCATAGATACATATTAATCTATGTAATAAAGCATTATGTCTACAGACCTGAAATCTTGAAACTGTTACACGAGAGAGTAGGAAAAACACTGGAACTCATAGGCACAGGCAAAAACTTCCTGAACAGAGTCCCAGGTTCACAACAGATTGGAGAGAAACTTGACAAATGGGACTACCTAAAAATAAATCATTTCTGCACATATAAAAGCATAGCTACTAAAGTAGAAAGACAGCCAAACAACTGGGAAAAGATATTTGCCAATAATACATCAGACAAATGCTTAATATCCAGTATCTACAGGGAACTCAAGAAACTAATCCCCGCCCCCGCCAAACCCAACAAACCAATCACTAAATAAGCAAGGGAACTAAAGAGAGACTTATCAAAATAAGAGGTTAAAATGACAGAAAAACATATGAGAAAATGCTCATCATCCATGGTCATAAAGGAAATGCAAATAAAAATAACTCTAAGATACCATCTTACCCTAATTAGAATGGCCAATATTCTGAACTCAGACAATGACAAATGTTGGTGGGGTTGTTGAGAAAGAGGAACTCTAGTGCACTGCTGGTGGGAATGTAAACAAGTTCAGTCACTTTGGAAAGCAGTTTGGAGGTTTCTTAACTGAAAATAGACCTTCCCTACTGTCCCTGATATTTTTTGAACAAGGCTAGAGCCCTACCACATGGCCACAGCTCTACCTCTGATGTTTTTGGGGTTAATTAGATATAAAAGTCTTCTAGACTTTCCTTCCCAAGCTGGCTATGAACGCCAACTGAGATCCACAGATGTTTCCTTTATATACAGGTCATATAATGCTATTGCATCTTTAGACATTACAAACATTTAATTATACAATTTGAATTTTACCTAATCCACATTTTTTATCTCACTATAATTTTCCAGACTTATCAGTAATTTGTTCTGGGAAATATTTTATGCTATATGCATAAGTGACATTCAACTATTACCTAAAAGTTAAATGAAAAGCAATTTTCCCATTGGAGAAATTATTATTCAACTATTTCATAAGAGAAAAACAAAATTCTTTGCTGTAGCTAAAGATAACTGATAACTTATTAAATGTTGAAATAAATGGAGACTATCATGGTGTGGCTTTCATAATTAACTCAATAAGTGAATAACTAAAAAATAAATACTTCTTTGAAGATAAATTATCTGAATTTCACTTCATCTCATAAAAGAGTAAAACATTCTTTAGACTATTTGAGTCATATTGTGAAGTTGATGTAATAGCTGGGTGCCACTGTCTCAGGCCGGTAAATTATTGCTACTCAGGGGTTTGGCATGTGAGGATCTCATTGTGAAGCCAGCCTGGGCAATAAAATCTGTGATAATTTATCTCCAAATAACCCCCACAAAAGCACTGTGGCTCTGTGGCTAGAGCATCAGCCTTGAGCAAAAGAATCTCAGGGACAGCACCCAGACTCTGAGTTCAAGCCCCATGACATAAATAATAATAATTTTGTGATTGTTGTTCTTAATGAACTAGATAAAGCTATTTCTTTTCTCTTTTTTTACCCTTATGGTTTATCTCATATTGTTACTCTATCTGACTTTGGCACCTGGTATATTGTATATATGTTTATTTGTTTGTTGACCTCGGGAAGGGAAGGGAGAAAACAAGATGATTGGGAGGGTGGGAGGGAAAGCGGGAGAAAAACATGGAAGGGGTATCAATGTTCAAAAAGTAATGTAACAACTGCCTGATGAATGTAATTATAACCCTTTTATTCATTACCCGACAATGAAATACAATAAAACAAAAACTGAAAAGGGACAATGGGTTAGAGAATGTGGGTCTTGGGTGGGTGTCTTAGAAGAAGTAAAAACAAAATAAAATAAGAAAAAAATTAATGTAATTATATACAGTTTACTTTTCACCAAATATTTTAGATTTTCATTAGATTGTTGAAACCCAAGTCATGCTATTTTTAATGAAATAACATTAATATGAATCATAGTATTTATATGTTCCTAGATGTATACTGTGAAGTATTAGAGTTTTCCAGTTATGTGAATCATCATCATCATCATTATCATCATCATCATCATCATCATTATTGTCATCCATGGGATTTGAACTCAGGATCTGAGAACTGTCCCCGAGTTCTTTTGCTCAAGGCTAGTCCTTCACCACTTTGTCATAGAACCACGTCTGGTTTGATTAATTGAAGAGAAGAGTCTCATGAATTTTCTGGACAAGCTGTCACTCAAGGACAGTCCTCAGATCTCAGCCTCCTAAGTAGCTAGGATTAGAGATGTGAAGCACTGATTTATTTTTAACATTGAATATTTTAAGTTTTACTGAATATCAATGCAAAATTACTTACATGATTCTTAATTACTGCTTCTCAATGCCATTTGCTAAGCACAGGCTATTATAACAAATATTAGCTTAACAGTAATATTATATTCATGATAAAAAGTTCAGCATGATTTTCTTGCTTTGTGCTTTATAGAAAGAACAATCAGAAATATGAGCATTCAGAAAGGATGCATATCTTTATTTCAAGGCACACTTCTCAATATTACTTGTTTAATGTTTGTGAAAAGCAGAATCTTAAAATTGCACAACTGGCATTCTTAATGTCATCAATTAATTATTTGCTTTGGTTTATTCCAGTATTGCCTGCCATGCAACATTCCAGCAAACAGAAAACCTAGTAGTGGATATCTATAAATTTTTTAGAAGATAGCATTAAAAAATAATGGCACTGATGACAGTCAAATGATGCCTTGACAAATTAAGCAGAATTCAAAAGGAAAATAAATGTAAACATTTGGAAAGGGCAGAATGATATATTGCACAATAAAAATAAAGGCCATGTACTTTACAAAATTAAATATATTTTTCTTCCAATTTCTCAACAAATTTTAATACACATACTTTGCTTTTGTATAAGCAAAAACATGCACACAGTTTTCAGGATTAAATTAATATTTGGTGAGCTTTCATTTCTAGGAAGCCTAATACTGATGCTAGGATTAATAATTGAGCATTCTAACAATTATATAAAAGTAGTTCTGGATTTCAAAAATTCAATAATGCTTTTAGCATAGTTATTTGCATGGCTAAGTGCTTTTGAAGTTGTTTTGCATTTATCAGGTGTCAGAACATACTGCAAGAATAATGAGAAGCAACCCAGAAAAGTGCATTACACATCACGACTACTGTCATTATCTTATCAGGACAAATAGTAAAAAAAAAAAACTATTTTTAACTATATAATTAGTTTTTAAAAGTCAAGAAAATTGTTCTAAAAGCTGAAATGAGTTTTAAAATGATAGCATAATGAAAAGAAATCACAGTAATCAAGTAGCAGATAAACACAAATGAAAATAAATGAAAGTCAGAGCATCACAGAACCACATAAGTTTATTCAGTAGGCACTTTTATAAAAGCACATTTTATGTAGATTTTAAGGTTACAAAATCAATTAATATGCATTCATCTACTTAATATAGAGTTTGAATGTTTACAAAGAGAACTTGATTTTATTTTTTCCAAGACTTTAAGTTCCAAATAAGTTCATGAATTTCAAATATTTGTTTTAAAATTGAAAACTCACTTTATTTCCACATAATAATTTATTATACCTAATAATAAAGTTTCTACTTTCTCTTGCTTCTCTACCCCCCCTTCCTCCCTCTCTGGTCATTTTGGGTAAATGTTACAGCACTGATAAACTTTAGCAGCACATATGTGTGAGTTTTGACACTGGTTATCATTTCTCTGAACAACTGGAGAGTGCCTAAATACATCAGTAGATAATGATGACAAAGCCATATAATGAGTGACTGTTGTCCTTAATGTACTATGTTATCTCTCATCTCTTTTGCCATCCCTTGGTTATCACATATTGTTAAAATATTTCACCTTGTAATCTGATATATTGTATATGTGCTTAATTGGTTATTTGAAATTGCATAGGGAAGGGGGGAAATCAAGATAAGTTGGGGGTGGGGGAGGGAAATGAGGACCATGTCATGAGAAAGAGTATCAATGTTTATGAAGTAATGCACTGTCTATCTGGTGAATATAATGTAACCCTCCTATTAATTAATAAAAATTATTAAAAAAAGAAAATGACGACAAAGACTATCAATTTTCTATGTGTAAACTTATTAACTATGATACCAATAGTTTCCACTCGATCTGCAATTCTTCCTTCTATCTACCAACTGATAGTAATTTTACTAACCAACAATTGAAAAGATGCTAATGGTGTTTGTGCTGAGTCCTCTGAATGGAAGTGAGAACATTTTTGAATACTGAAGGGAAGAAAAATTCTTATTACAAATTAGCTGATTACTTCCCTGAATATTTTATCTCTGGCTATGTATATGATATTACATAGAAGTAATTAATTGGCACCTACACCTGTTTTCTATGATGGTACCAAAATTCATGAGCTTATTAATATAAAAAATAATTTGGCTCCTAGTTTTGGGAAAACTATTTGGTCTCCTGGCTTGCAGGTCAGCAATACACTTATTCCCTTCAAGGGCAAACACCAGTGACCTGATTTCTTTTCGTTGATCCTCCTCTTCTATATGTTTTTCTCATTTCCTAGCAACATCATAAGCCAATGTTCACTCTTATCCCACATGGGACTTATGAAATATGTGGTCTGACCATAGCCTTTCTATACATAACTGAGAAGATTAATTGGGACAGATTGATGATCCAAGATTGTTTAAGTAGAGAAGATTGGAAAATAACTGATCATATGGAAAGCTACTCGTATTTTTTTATTGCTTTGAATATCTTAATATGTTCAAGCATCAGAAAATCAGTTAATTGTTGTCAGCTACATTTTTTCCTTATCGCAATTCAAATCTGCTTTCTCCTGTGATCAGCTGTATTTCATGTCAACTAGGTATAGGAAAGTGTACTATAAACAATATGTTAATAAATTTAAAGCATAGACGAAAACCAAGACATGAGAAAGGGTATCAATGTATGTGAAGTAATGCACCTTCCATCTGGCGAAGGTAATGTAACCCTTCTATTAATTACAATAAAAATATGAAAAAATTTATATGTGTCTATAGATTACAAGTATTAGTGAATATTGACTTGCATATAAACATAAGTATATATTCTATTAACTTACATAAGGGTACTTGTTATTTTTTCATATTTATATAAGATTATATTTGCCTTTATATTCTAATTTTAAATAAAGAATTTTGAAGTGATAGAAGATTGGTAGAGAGTGAATAAAATCAAAATAAAATCTATCTATGGGGGCCGGGATTTTGACCTAGTGGTAAAGTGCTTGCCTAGCATGCATGAAGACCCCAGTACGATTCCTCAGTACCACATACATAGAAAAAGAGGGAAGTGGTCTTGAGGCTCAAGTGGTAGAGCTCTAGCCTTGAGAAAGTCCAAGGACAGGGCTCCGACCCTAAGCTCAAGCCCAGGACTGGCAAAAATAAATCTATCTATGTATGAAGGCACCAAAAGAAAACTCACTGGAAGCTCTTGAATAATGAAGAGGTAGGTAAAGGAAATGGAGGAGAAGGAAATAGAGGAGGTTTTCCTTGACAAAAAATAAACTATGCATATGGAAGCTACTTTAGTGAAATCCCTTTGTACAATCAAGATACAATGAAGTAAATGAATAGCAGCCTTGTATAACAAGTTCTTTTGAAGAGTGGGTACCAGTGTGAGATGTTTGAACAGAGAGGGGGAAGAATGGTGACTGTGGCAGAAATAGTAGTGTGCATGGATGAAAATGGAACAATGAACTCAGCAAAAACCTACTTAAAAGAGGGAGAAGTAAAGAGTTACAGAGGATGGACTTGATAAAGATACATTCTAGACACGTACAGAAATATAATAAACCCCTTGTATAACTAATATATCTAAATAATGGTAAGTAATCAGATATTGAAAAACAACAATGAATTTATATGACTTAGCTAAAATATTTCAATTGCAACAACAAATTTTCTGCATTTTGTTTTCAGATTTTCAGATAATGGGAAATTTCTACTTCCCCTGTCCTAATTACTTCTCCAAATTTCTGTACATTTTTCATCTCTCTACCTCCCTACTTCCCTACATCAAGTATTCTTCTTTCTTTCTTTCTTTCTTTCTGTCTTTCTTTCTTTCTTTCTTTCTCCCTTTTCTTTCTTTCTCTTTCTTCTTTCTTCCTCCCTCCTTTACTCCCTTCCTTCTTCCCTCTTTCCTTCCTTCCTTCCTTCCTTCCTTCCTTCCTTCCTTCCTTCCTTCCTTCTTTCCTTCCTCCCTCCTTTCCTTCCTTCCTTCTTTCCTTCCTCCCTCCTCCCTCCCTCCCTGCCTGCTTGCCTCCTGTCCTTTCTTGTATTCTTACATTCTTTTGTTCTCTACAGATTTCCTACCTGGGCTGGCTTCAAACTATGATTCTCATATCTCAGGCTCCTGAGGAGCTCTGATTACAGGTGTAAACCATCAGTTGCTTGGCTAAGGACTACAGATTTTTAAGAATAGTATCTCCATTGTAACCTTGCATGTTTACCACCAAACCACTTAACTGCAATTCATCTGTCAAAACATGTGTTCTTATGCAGTATGCAATTTTAAAAAAGAACAGAACAAGTTCTTTACTCTTTTGAAATAAGTTCTGAAAGTTTTGTTTTGTTTAATATTACTGGTGTTTGAATTCAGAAACTTGTGCTCTGTTTCTAGCTCAACCGGCATTTTAACACAGGAGAACATCTTTAGTCCTGATTTTTGTTGGTTTATTTTACTAATGCAACCTTGAATTTTCTGCCTGGACTGGTTTTGAATGGTGATACTATGTATCTCATACTTCTGAGTAGTAAAAATTATAATTCTGAGCCACAATTACTTGGCAAGTTGCATATATTTAAAGACTGAAAGACTTCAGGGAGAATGACCTGTAAATATCTGACTTGTTAAGTTTTCCTAAAATTCTATCACAAAGGTAAACTATGACATGTGATCAGGGAATCCCTCAGGGATGGTAATTTCTTTGATCTAAATCATAGATAATGAAGAACTGAAGAATATGATGCTATAAATACAATGGATGATTCTAATCAAAATGAAATCTACACAAAATTCTACGTAGTTATTCATGTTCCTGCCATTACAGCTACTTGAGCATGAAGAGAGCAAGGAGATCATGAAGGCTGAAAGAGGATTAGTGGGCAAAGTGACAAACCTGAAATGGAGCCAAGGATCATATTACAAATCAGATCAAAAGATGTTGAAAGGTTTTAATTAAAGAATGAGTTCTCAGATATTAAACCACAGACCTATGGCCACCTAATCTTTGACAAGGGAACCAAAAAAATAGAATGGAAGAAAGACAGCCTCTTCAACAAGTTGTGCTGGCAGGACTGGTTAAGCACCTGCAGAAAACTAAAGCTGGATTCTTCTTTGTCACCTTGCACTAGAATTAACTCCAAATGGATCAAAGACCTGGAGGTAAAAGCTGACACACTGAAAACTCTACAGGAAGGAATAGGAGATACACTAGGCCTCCTTGGCACAGGTAGAAACTTTCTTAATAAGGACCAAGAATCACAACAAATCAGAGAAAGGCTGGATAAGTGGGACTGCATTAAACTGCAGAGCTTTTGTATGGCAAAGGACATAGCTAGTAAACTAATCAGGAAGCCTACAGAGTGGGAGAAGATCTTCACCAACCAAACAACGGCCAAAGGCCTCATATCTAAAATATATCAACAACTCAAAAAATTGAATCACTCCAAAACTAACCTCCAAAGTAACAACCATCCCATTAAAAAATGGGCCAAAGACTTAAAGAGAGTCTTCTCTGAAGAAGAAACAAAAATGGCCTATAGACACATGAAGAAATGCTCAACATCTCTGGTCATAAAAGAAATGCAAATCAAAACAACTCTAAGATTCCACCTCACTCCAGTTAGAATGGCCAGGATCAGGAAAACGAATAACAACAGATGCTGGAGGGGATGTGTCCAGGAGGGATCACTACTACACTGTTGGTGGGAGTGCAAACTCGTTCAACCACTATGGAAAGCAGTGTGGCAGTGCCTCAAAAGGCTAAACATAGAACTCCCCTATGACCCAGCAATTCCACTACTTGGCATTTACCCAACCACCCAGAAACAAGGGCATACTAAATCCACTAGCACAACAATGTTCATTGCAGCACTATTCACCATAGCAAAGATATGGAACCAACCTAGATGTCCCTCAGTTGATGAGTGGATCAACAAGTTGTGGTATTTGTACACAATGGAATTCTATGCTGCTGTCAGAAAGAATGACATCGCCCCATTTGTTAGGAAATGGAAAGACTTAGAAAAAATCATATTAAGTGAAGTAAGCCAGACTCAAAGGAACTTAGGCTCAATGGTTTCCCTCATTCGTCATAATCAGTAGAAACCTTGGGCTCTACTAGCAGAGATTTGCAATAGAGCAAAATCTTGATACATAAGGATATATAATGTGAAGCTAATTGAGGACCTCCAGGATAGTGAAACAAAAACCATATAATGAATGATTGTTGTCCTTAATGTACTATGTTGTCTCTCATCTCCTTTGCTGTCCCTTGGTTATCTCATATTGGTATAGTATCTCACTTTGTTATCTGATATATTGAATTTATTTGTATTTGGATATTTGAAATTTGATAGGGAAGGGGGGAAAACCAAGATGGGTGGGGGGTGTGGGGGGGGGGAAACGGGTACCAAGACATGTGAAAGGGTATCAATGTATGTGAATTAATGCACCTTCTATCTGGCAAATATCATGTAACCCTTTTACTAATTACAATAAAAAAAAGAATGAGTTCTACCCAATTTGCATCATATCTTCATCTTAGTAGACTCTCAGTATATAGAGATGAAACAAATTAATTTTCTGCTTGAAATTTGAGATGATATATATTTTTAAATCTTCATCTGTTTTCAATAAAATATAGCCTATCCGAAATTTGAATAGTTTTTTTCTTAACAGTCCTGGGACTTGAACCCAAGTCCTGAGAACTATCCTTGGGCTTTTTGTTTTAAATCAAGGCTAATGGTCTGCCACTTGAGCAACAGCAGCACTCTCAGCTTTATTCTATACATGTGGTACCATGGAATTGAACCCGGGTCTTCATGCATGCTAGGCAAGCACTCTACCAGTAGGCAAAGCTCCCGGCCCCTAAAGATTGAATAGATTTTTAAGATATTCATAGAAAGATTAGCCAAAGTAAACTGTTGATGATAATTTCATATTGATGTAGCAATGAATAGCTTACTTTATTCTCAGTCTTTGAAAGGTTGTATGAAAATATTGCTTCTCAGTCATTAAAACATTTTTCTCTTGGCAAATCTTTTGTGAAATGAATTCCAGTCAGAAGATTACAAAAAATAAATGTTTTTTTTTCATTCAGAGTAAACTTTTATAAATCAGCATACATTTGTCAGCTTGAGTTATTTATATGATTATTTATTCATTGACAATTAAAATTCCTACTTCATGTTCCTGATGGAAGCTCAAAGAAGCAAAAAGTTTCTAACATGAGAATGTTAATGATAAAAAATTTCTTTCCAAACAATTTACAAAGCATATTGCCCTGTTTATATAGCAACATTATATCTACTAAATTTTGTGCCTACAACCAGTAATTTTCAGTACTTACACTTTTCAAGCCACTCTACTCAGATTTAGAGTACTGGAAAAGCAATACTAGGTATCTGTAAGAACAATTTGTATTTAATCTTACAGATGTGTAATATACAAATAAGCAAATTAAATCATTTCCAGTGACTAGATGTGACAAATATAAGAAACTAACATAATACAATGTCTGGAGTAATAATAGAGGGCTAGGAAGGGATCCGTGAGAGCATGAACAACTAAGTAAGGAAATGGCCAAGCAATAAAATCCAGGGAGAATGATGAAATAGAAAGAAAGATGTGTGAGTATTCAAGGAGGAGTAGAACTACATCACTTACTTAAATCAAGTTCCATTCATGCCAAATTATAGTCATTTTGATTTCATTTCTAAAGAGGCTCAGAATAACAATGGGACATGATACTGGAGATTAGACTGAAATCATCATACATCTGTGCTTGAGAGACTTTGGGGTGTGAGGACACTGGTTTTCTTCAGAGCCTGTTTCTCAAGGAGAAGGGATAGAAAGAAAGAATTAGAGTAAGACTTACTTGTCGTGGTCAAAGTAAAAACCCTAAATGAACAATATATAAGAAAATCATTTTTGAAATCCTCTACCAAGTAACTATAATTTACATACAAAATAATTCCATATGTAAATTAAGACAGTTGTTTAAAACTGCATCGTGAATTAACATTTATTACCACAGCTTGAATATGCAAGTTTTTCTAGAGTTGGAAAAACAAAGCAATGTGCACTAATCAATATCAAAACTACTACAATAGAATTTCTAATATTTAAACACAAATTGTTCTCTAAACTAATTTTATTCACTTGTTCATGTCTATTTTCTGCATCTATATAACTACATTAGATATTCAAATTTATTTTTCCTGTATTTCAAATTTCTATTATCAAATAAGGATTATGGAACTATTCTTCATAGTTTCCAATAAGAGGAGATAAATGTTGCATGTGAAAATATTCAGATGTGCTATTTATTTTATCATTTCATTTCTTGAGATTTCTATAGCATGATATGAAGACACTATGAGTATCTTTAAACAAGACAATGAATGTAACTTTTATGGTATTACTTATTTAATTTAATTACTATAGCATAATCTGTTTTTGTAGTTTTGGTGATACATTTAGAATCTGGAAGAAAAGTGACTTCTTCCACTGCTTGTCTCTGTCTTTGTGTCTGTCTGTGTGTCTGTGTATAATATAATATTATTATATTCAATACATTCAGACATTTCCCTCTTAACTCCTTTGAAGGATTGTGCTTAGGCTCACTCTCCCTTTATCTTTTATGGACAATAGCTATTCTCTAATTTTTATACTCAATAGAAGCCTGAAATTCCTTGTATCCTACAAATTTCATGAATTTCACAGAAAAACTCATCTTTATAAACTAAGTCACCAAAACAAGTGAAGCAATGGAACATATTCTCCAACAAGCAAAAAGTAATTTGCTTCTTATTTAGTTTCTTTAAATATTCTATTTCAACTGGTGCATTTATGCTTGAACTTTTCAACATATAGCCTCACATTAAAAACTCTTCCTTCATGAAGGCTTTGTGTTTTGTTTTCTTTTGCAAATAAGATAGTTCTCACATGAGAAAAAGGAAATCTCTTACCACTTCTAAATGGAATATATTTTACTAGAACCCACAGTGAATAAACCAAATGCTAATATAAGATAGATCACTAAAGAAGACCATGAATATAGCCACAAATGAAAACATGACATCTATAAAGCCCATACCAAAGGTTAACACGAGTGATTATTTAAAAATCATTTTTATGTTCACTTAAATGCTAAGACTTCACTGATCATATACATAGAAACTGACTGGTCACCATGGGTCTTATCTTTACATTGGCAGCACTCAAAAACCAACAGCTTCAAGGTACAATTATCTAATGTTCCCTTGGTATTTTGCAAACAAATTTACCTTTTCTCATAATATAGCTGATTCACCCTTGGAAATAACTTCATTGGAAGAAGTAACCCCTGCATATAAGAACATCGATATTTTTGACAAAAGAAGCACAGGTATAGCTTTTATAATTGTTATTTAATATCTGATTCAGTAAGTGAATGTATCATTCAGAGAATATCACCACCTGTCTAACGTCCATAGGTGTTGAAGGGAATGAGATACTCTGTAATAGCTTCCACAGATAGAACTATGAATTCTTACCTCAAACTCATTTTCAGGTATTCCAGTAAATACTAGAGTCAGAATTAGCTAATGCTGCCTATATCCTTCAGATAATGATCTTCTCATGGTTTGCTTTTGCTCAAAGAAAAATAAAAAGATAGACAAATTTTTGCCTTGTAATCTTGGCTATGTTACATGTTCATGCTTCTTTACCTTATTTAATAAAGATACAATTCCAGTTGCATAATTCACTATTGTAATGAACTCATTTTTAGTTAAAATTTTAATCTAGAGCATTATTCTTATTTATCCTTGTGAATTTCAAAATGCTATTTGTGGTACTAATGCTACTATATCTATAATTCAGTTTCTATCTTTGCTTCTATTATCTTCCTGTTTCCTTCTTACTTTTACTTTCCTACCTCCAGTCATTTCATCCACATGTCTTCCAATTCCTAATTTATTCCTTACTTTCATTTTTCCATTCCTGTATTCTTTGTTCAATTTCCATCTATGATTCAAATTCGAGTATCTTAGACAATTCATATCTTACCTTTTATTTACTAACTCTTAATATTGTTTCCTTTAGTACTTACTGTTAATTCTTTTCTTTCTCATTCATTGATGTGTCCATTTCTTTTTTTTTTTTTTGCCAGTCCTGGGCTTAAGCTCAGGGCCTGAGCACTGTCCTTGGATTTTTCTCAAGGCTTAAGCTCTACCATTGAGCCTCACCACTTCCGGCTTTTTCTAAGTATGTGGTACCAAGGAATGGAACCCGGGTCATCATGCATCCTAGGCAAGCACTCTACCACTAGGACAAACTCCTGGCTCCTGATGTGTCCATTTCTTCACTAACAATGTACGTCCAAACAACTTTAATATGTGTATATCTTTTTAGTATTCATTTTACAATCTAGTTATAACTGTATCTTAAATCTAACTTTACCTTCAAATAACTAACCCTGACATATATGTGTTATATATATAGATATATCCAGCTATCTAGATGCTAGATAAATAGATTATATATGGTAAAAAATTATGCATCAATCGATCCATATACACATACATACATTTTTTTAGTCACTAAGTTGTCTTTATTCCCCTTTATATATTTACTACACTCCTTTTTTTGTCTTACAATAAGAATCACACAGGATGGAAAATTGATTAATAGATAAGGGCAAGGTTCACTTTTGCGTTTGTTAAAATTATTTGATTTTCTTTAAACATTGGAAATAAAATACCACAAAATATACAATATTACAAAAGTAATTTCACAAAAAAATCTATTGTCTATTTCACAGTTGAAAACTATGCGCAATTTGAAATATTTCTGGAAATGAAACCATCAGGACACTGTGAATATTCATTAACCCAAGCAAACTAAGTGGAAATTTAATCTTATCTATTCAAAAATGATGCTGATTATTTTCCTCTTTCTTTTATGTATAATATACAATTTTTGGCAATGTGTATTTAGAAATACAAAAGTAACATATTAATACTTGACAAAAAGTTTCAAAGCTTATACAAAATGCAACTAAAATGTATAAAATTTTTTATTTGCTTATTGATGAGATGCACTTATTTTTCCCCTGTCAAGGTGTTTCCTCATGAGTGATGTCAGGATGTTGAGTGATCTTGACTTTCCATGTGTAATATATCATAATAATATTTTATGCACTCTATAGGCTGAAAAATAATGTTGGCAACATAACACTATGGAAAATGGTTTACATATATATATGTATATTTGAAGACTGATTTGTCCAGAATCATATCAATAAGTCAAAAGTGTTAGAGCTATTGTTTTTAGATCCTATTTAAGTGCCCTTTAAGCTTACATTATGCATGACAGTATTGAGAGATGAAATTTTATGGTTACTGTCAATAAGGCTGCTAATACAATAACATTTCAATATTACTAATTGCTGTGCAGAAGCTCTTCAAACATTTTTTATCCCATAATACTGTTACCTATACCAGCAACATCAACAAGAATATTAATGAGCCACTGCAGAAATTTAACTGTAAGTTGAAGATCAATTTTTTGGCTGATGATTTAATTAGTTTGATATATTAAAATGTTCCTGTGGAGACCAATGTTTTTTTTATGATCACATTAATTTGTTTTATTATTTGGCCCTTTTTCTTTCCTGAAGTTGAAATTGAAGAGAAAAATCTGTACTGTGAAGTTAGAAGAAAAAAGTGCACAGACGTGGTACAACCAGGTCTTTTTCAAAAACAAGTTGTAGCAAAGTTGTCATTAGGCCTAATCTTTTCAGAATTTACTGTCTGTCGGTGGTCACTACAAAGTTTACAAGACTCAGTTTACTGTCCTTGAACAAATCTTCAAATAGAGCCACTCATACTAGCTTTCATTGTTCATCTGCCAACTTCCCATCCATCACCTGTAACTGTTTTAGCCCTTCACTGATTTCTCTTGAGAACTTTTAAGGTTGTTCAGGCATGGGTGGTTTATTTGTACAGTACTAGCTACATGGGAGGCTGTGAACAGAAAGTCTGTGGTTTGACATCAGCCAGAGCAGAATAGTTTGCAAGACCATATCTTGGAGATAATCAGAAAAATGGTTGGACAAAGACTGGACAAATGCAGCATCATACTCACTAGATTCTGTATTGAAAATGGAAATATATAACTTGTAGGAGAGGTGGGTCAGGAGGGAAAATCTAGGAGAAAGGAAGAGCTAGCATTCAAAAAGAAGTACACTCATCTGACTGATGTAACTGCAACTCCTGTGCAAAACAACTTACAGTGGAAACAAGTTAAATATATTTTTTTAAAAAAAGCAAAATCATTAATGGAGCTGTGGTTTCAATGGTAGAGGGCTCATAAAATGTATGGTTCTAAGTTCCGACTTCATTGTCCAATGTCAACTAATAATTTTCAATTCATTTCATTATATGTTTCATTTTTAAATATTTTTATGTTCTTCAATACTGAACCTTCATTTATTCTCCCATATAGACAATGTGTAGTTTTGTTTACCTAACATTTCCATTGCCATAGGCTAAGCTATTGTACATATCATATCTGAATAAGTAATTTTCTAAATGATTCCTTTACTTACTTAATCAAATAAGCATTAGGACAGAACAGAGCAGAGCTTTGATCTTGATAATACCTCTTTCTCAAATAACAGTATTCACAGAAAATTCCATCCTTTGAAAAATTCTGCAACTTCCCCTGCCATCCATTTGTGTTTGAATATGTAGTTTTATTCAATGTTTAAAATGTTCATAGTAATGATATCTGAGCTCTTTTATATTTTGGGGACACATCAGATCTTACAATAGCTGGGTCAGCAGAAGTGGTCATCCATTACAAGCAGCAGATTTTAGCAAGAACTAATACTTAATCTATACACAGATTGTATCAAAGGAGTATATTTATAGGTATAGTACAAATGCATACATTATTTCACTATTGGTCTCAGAGACAATAATGTGTCCATAGAAATGAGCACACCTGGAGAGATGCTTTGATTCTAAAACTAGGGCTGGAATATGAGCTATAATAATTTATTCAGCTTCACACCCAAACTCATAGAGCACACATGTCAGAGACATGGAGTAGCTAAAGGAATCAAAATGGAAAGATACATAACAGGTGGAGAAGAGAGTAAGGGAGGAAGAAAGTGAGAAAGTTAGGATTGAAGGAGAGGAGAGAAGACAGAAGTGTACTGAATAAAGTAAACAATTTTGACAGAAAATCAGTATTCAGTTATAAAAAATCTAAATGAAATTCTTACAATAATAGAAACCATCTATGAGCATGTTAATGATTTTATTTAATATTTGGTAATGCAGCCTTTGAACTGAAGACCTCATGCTCAGGCAAACAGTTTACTACTTGAATCATGGCTCAACACTTTTTAATTTGGATAACTTTGTCCAATATCACCTTTATCATGATTATCATGATTCTCCTACTGTTTCTTTCCTACGTAACTCGGATGATAGTAGTAGTCACATACCAACATTACCAGCATTTTGTTGGCATGGAGATCTCATTTGCCTGCCCTGGCCTCAAACCATAATCCTCCTTTTTCCCACAGCAAGATGGCCTTGCAGGAAGGAACAATCATTCCCTCTCAGCATGTTCTATTTCAAGATAATATACGCCTTATTTGAACATTATCTAAAATTCAGTAGATAAATGGGGTATATTGCCTAATTTAATTTTAGTTCTTTCCTATAACAATGTGCTATTATATACACACACATATATGTACATATATATATATATATATATATATATTTGTTTGTCAGTCACAGGTTTTGAACTCTGGACCTGGGCACTGTCCTTGAGCTCTTCAGCATAAGGCTATCACTCTACCACTTGAGCTACAGTGCCATTCCTGATTTTTCTGGTAGTTAATTGGACATAAGAGTCTCATGGACTTTCTTGCCTGGGCTGGCTTTGAACTACAATCCTCAGATCTCAGACTCCTGAGTAGTTAGGATCACAGGCCTGAGTGACCGGTGCTCAACTCTATTATCTGTTATTAATTTATTATTATTATTATTATTATTATTATTATTATTATTATTTATGTGTGTGTGTGTGTCTACTTGCCAGTACTGAGGTTTGAATGTCGTGAGCATCATCCCTTTGTTGTTGTTGTGGCTTAAGGCTTGACTCTACAATTTGATCCATAGCTCTACTTCTGATTTATTACTGGTTAAATGAATACATGAGTTTGTTGCATTTCCAACCTTGCTTTAAACTACAAACTTAAAGATATAAGCCTCCTCAGTATCCTGGATTAAAAGTGGGATCTACCAGTACCAGGTTTTCTCAGTAGAACTTTAAAATAGATTTTCAGATGAAATTTTAGCTCTTCTCTGTCTCTTTTAAATAACACCCCTAAAAAATCTGACTTGGATTAAGAAGGAGGGAAGGATGGAGGGAATTATATTTTTTGTAGGTAGAATAAACTTCAACATTGTAATGTTGAAATTGGTGAATGTTGAAAGCTCTGAAAGTGATTGTCTCCACTAGAAATCCAAACCAATTTTAATAAGCTGCCAGCCATCTACCTCTCAACCTCACCCAAGGGCATTGGCCCTTAAATGGTCTCTAGAATGTCCTCATCTATCAGCCACAGCTGTCAAACAAGAAATCCAATATGTGTCATATTGAAAGCATAATGAATTCACACATGTAAGTGACCAGGATATTGGAACAGAAAGAGAAATGAGAGAAAAATTTATGGCTACTACAATTTGCTTAGAGAACTGTAAATTTTGTTTCTGATGGTGGAAGATTCTTTAGTCAATCTTGACTAAAGAGAAAAAAAAGAAAGAAGAGGAAGAATTAAATTTCACAAGGTAGAAATAGTTCATGTCAGCAGTCCATTCCCTGCACTCAGCATTCAGAATTAGTCAAGCCTTTTAAAGAATGGTAAGTGGCAGCATATTTGTTCTTTCTATCTCAAATTCATTCAACTTGAAAGCATTGCTCATGCAAGATGACAGGATGACAGACTTCTTAGATAAAGAGAAGGAAAAAATCTAATAACTTTGTATTTTCCCAAGACCTCCTGGCACCATTTCACATGGTGTGCTCATCAGCATGCTTGATAAATGGTACAATGTTTACAGAAGGGTCACATCCAAATAGTAGTCATCAATGCCCCTGTCAGTCTCAAGCAATATATTTAAAAGGTATCCAAGTTGATGAATCAAGAGACATTATTTATATAGCTTACCAGAAGCCTTCATAATAAAAAAAGAAAATAATTTCAGACTATTCATTGGATTAGCAGAGGATTCATTTTAAGCAGTTTCTCTAAGACATCAATAGTATATTTTTGATGCTTGTCATGAATGAGACATTTTGCACCGTAGCTTCATAAGAATATGTTGAACAACTGAATAAATCTACAGGAATATGACTAAGCCCACAAATGTAAAGACTATTTACTAAGTATAGAAACAAATAGAAAATAAATAATAACTAACAAATGCATTTCCCGTTACTTTCTTTCCTGACACACAGCAGATATATTTGAAACATAATTTAGCAAGTTATTATTAATGTAAACTCTGTGAATGCCAAGTAGCAGGAGTATTTGTTACTCACCAATTCTTCAATTGAGAATATCAGACTCAAAATTTATGATAAAATCTTATATCATGTATTTTTGGATTATATAACAGCAATTTTTAATTCAATAAGTGAAAAAGTAAAGCTCATTTTACGTAACAACTGAAAGAATGTTTATTATTATGTGATTTATTGGAAGAGTATCAATATTGGTTTTGTGGTAGAAAACTTTTAGGATAGACTAAAATGAGTTGTCCCTGCTGGCATTGATGATTATGCATAGTTCTGTGGCACTAAATATAGGCTGGACTTAAGGATTTAATTGTAATGATCAATATAATGGGATAGCATTACAAGGATCAGGGTGTGGAAATTTACACTTGGGTCTTGCTTAGGACTGCTCTTTTATTTGCTCCTGAATTACTAAGTCCAGAGAAGACCAGCTCCAGTACTGTGAAAGTACTCTAGAGAGAGGAACCACTGATAAAGTTTTGATAGGATTACTTGATAAATTGGCTTCTATTGCATGGTATACTTCTGTTAGAGATCGACAACTATGATATTCTATATCCTGGACTCATAGAAACTGAAAGGTATTTTCAAACTTATTCACATTTGTATGTTGTGACTTTTAATACCAAATAAACAATAAATATGAATATCATTATAGTGGTCTGATAAATTTTAATATTGAATAGATACTAAAGATGAATTTTGTATTATACTGTTGGCTATCTAAAACATGAGGCATCCCTTGGGATCAAGTATTGAGTTGAAGCTGGAACAACAAAGCATTAGAAGAGCCCATTTAAAGAGCTCATTTTTTTTAGAGATTAGAGTGATTTTTATTCAGTTTGAAATCTTGATTAGAAATAAATGCATTGAAAATGAAGCTTTACAAACATCTCAGAATTACAACATCATTGTGGTATGGCTTTTACATAGAGGAAAAAAAAACATTAAGGCCATAACGTCATGTGCAGTCCATATACATGCCCCTGACACGGTCAGGGGCATGCAATCAAGCAGTCTTGGTAAGCCATGAATAGTTTCATTAATTAAGGGGAAAAGCAAATCCTTTCTACTGGCCCACAATTCCCAGAAGGCGCTTCCGGTAATCTCCACTTGTATCACTTGGAATCATTGTGGCCTGGGTCTTTTGATACATCTAAGTGAATATCTGTTTTATTTGTATAACGTCAGTCTCACTGCGAGTGACCACAGTCCTGATCAGGGTAGAGTCATCTGTGCCAGCACTTTTCATGGAATAGTAGAGGCACTCAGCAAAGAAGGCAGGGGAATTCAGGCACATTTCAAGATGGCCTTCCAACCACTTACAGCATATCCAGAAAATTCACGGCTCATGCTGCTTAACAAATTTCGATTAGCTATCCTGGAATAAGCCTCCCTAGTAACTCTCAGCTGAGGAAAGCTTCTTGTGGCAAGGATCATGTTAAAGCAGGATTCATTTGTTCCTGATCTCCCCTCACCAGCTTGATAAAGGCGCTGATCATCCCCCTGAGGCATGCGGTGGTTTATGCTCTGACTCTCATCACGTTTTCCCTGACACATGGATATAAGTGAACATTCACAACGCCCTGATGTGTCTGATGTAATGCCCTTTTCAAGGTCTTGGCCATATTGTAATTTATAACATTTGACAATTTCTCGTATTTCTTGATTCGTTCTGGTACCCCAAATCTCAATCTCGCTCATGCGTTCCTATTTCCTGCAGTGCATTCCATAAACTCCAGGCATCATAGTATGTGGGAGGCATGAACAAGGCAATGATCAGTTCTTCCATACTGCCACTCAATTCCGACTTGAGATCTTGGATTAAATCCTTGCCATACATGGTTTTAAAAGCTGCTTTAGTGGTTGAACGAGTTTGCACTGCCACCAACCACTATGGAAAGCAGCATGGAAGTTCCTCAAAAGACTAAACATAGAACTCCCCTATGACCCAGCAATTCCACTACTAGGCATTTACCCAATCATCCAGAAACAAGGACATACTAAATCCACTAGCACAATGATGTGCATTGCAGCACTATTTACCATAGCAAAGATATGGAACCAACCTAGATGTCCCTCAGTTGATGAGTGGATCAACAAGATGTGGTATTTGTACACAATGGAATTCTATGCTGCTGTCAGAAAGAATGACATCGCCCCATTTGTAAGGAAATGGAAGTACTTAGAAAAAATCATATTAAGTGAAGTAAGCCAGACTCAAAGGAACATAGGCTCAATGGTTTCCCTCATTTGTCCTAATCAGGAGAAACTTTGGGCTCTCCTAGCAGCGATTCACAATAGAACAAAATCTAGATACATATGACACCAAATGTAAGGACTTCTAGGATATAGAAACAAAAGCCATATAATGAGTGATTATTGTCCTTAATGTATTATGTTATCTCTCATCTCTTTTGCCATCCCTTGGTTATCTCATATTGTTACATTTCACCTTGTTAGCTGATATATTTTATATATGCTTAATTGGTTATTTGAAATAGGATTGGGAAGGGGGGAATCAAGATGGGGGGAAGGGAAATGGGGACCATGACATGAGAGAGGGTATCAATATTTGTGAAGTAATGTACCTTCTATCTGGTGAATATAATGTAACACTTCTATTAATTACAATAAAAATAGGAAGAAGAAAAAAAGCTGCTTTAATTTTTTGCCTCTGATCAATGGAACAATCATTGCTCTGAGCATTGCTTTATGGAGAATTTCTACATCTCTCATAGGGTAAACATTGGCAGCTGGTTGCATTGTACCTTGAGTTCCCTGAGTCATTGCAGCAGGCTGACTAGGAAAAGGAGCTCTTCCTCTAGAATACTGAGAAGGCATCTGTCCTCCAGGTAAGCCACCAGGAAGTGAGACCTGAGCTGGACCTCCAGCATAAGACTGTGATGGCAGCTGTGGATAGCCAGAAAAGCCTGCTCCAGCTGGTAGGGCTCCAAGTCCTTGTCCTTCAGAATAGGATGTTGCTCCCCTGGGTGTGGGGCAACAGGATAGCCTCCGGGAGCTGGATAGCCTCCAGGCACAGGGTAGCATCCAGCTCCTGGGTAGCCAGGTCTTGGAGCTGGTGGTTAAGAACTTCCTCCCATTGGAGGGAAGATACTGGGATAAGGATACTGACCTGGGGAGGGGGGGAAAGACTCCTGACCTGCAGGAGGATATCTAGGGAAATGTGGGTAGCCTGTGGAGGGATAGCCTGGGTATGACATTCTGACCCGTGAAGCAGAGTCATGGGCCACCTGCACTCGCGAAACAGGTAGCTCAGGCTAGCTGGTAGGTGTGGGCGTGGTGTGGCAGCGCAAGCCAGGAGATAGTTGGATTCCTCAGCATCACCTACACAGAAAAACCTGGAAGTAGTGTAGAGCTTTTGTGCCCAGCCCCTGAGTTCAAACCTCAAAACCGTCAATACACAAATACATAAATAAAATGTTTCCCCTAGGTCAGGAGTATGGCCTAGTGGTAGAGTGATTACCTAGCAGTAAGAAGCCCTGTGTTCAGTTCCTTAGTATAGAAAAAAACCGAAGTGGAGCTGTGATTCAAGTGGCAGTTTACTATCTGTGAGCAGAACAAACTCAGGGAGAGTGCCCGGGCCCTGAGTTCAAGCTCCAGAACTGGACCTTCTAATAATTAAATTAATGATATTTAAATTAAGGTTACTAAAATGGGTAAAGAGTATTATCATGAGACATATAAATGTGTAACTCAGATAAATGAAATATTAAAAATAGAAATCAAAGAAAAATAGGTTGAACTGGCATTTCACAAGGATGAAATGGAAGTTTGATGGAGCAAAGATAATCCTTCAAGAAAGAATGATGGAATATTGGATAATTACATGTCAAGAAATAAACTGAATACACATAGTCCACAGCTTGTGAAAAATATGAAATTGTGTATGGCAAATGTATAAGATATTACTCAAATTATAAAGAAAATTACCATATATGAGAGAGTATTTTAAACTATGGTTCAAATATAAATCAACATTATATGTTAGTAAAGAAATATATATATGTGTGTTTCTATATGTGTATCTGCCTCGTGTGTGTGGGGGGGGGTGGGTGTGTGATATGCAAAGGAATAACAGAGGATATTTGAAAATTGTAGGTCTGGTAAATTGCTTATAAATTGCATTCACAAACCTTAAAGTTGAAGAATAAACATAAATAACAAAATTTATTATGAAGAGAGAAGATTTTTACTTCAGAAATGATAGTTTAATTTACAAAATAAATGGTTCAGCATCCATGCAAAGAAAGTCTTCGATAATGTTAATAATCAACATGCAATAATTTTAACTAAAGTAAAACTAGCAATGCCCTGTAATTATACAGTGTGATCACAATTCCAGAGATTAGTGAGAAAGTAGTGTTAAGGATTTTAAAGAGATCAATGTTTATAAGAATTTGAGTGTGTAGAAGTGCGTGGAGAGTGGAGGAGTGTGAGAGAGGCTAATTCTTTTGTTATCATCCAAAAGAATAGCATTGCCCCATTCCTAAGGACACTTGGATAAACAATATTAAGTGAAGAAAGCTAAACACAAAGAAACATAGCCTGCATGCTTTCCTTCATTTGCAACAATAAGAATGTGCCTATAAATCTACAAATAAACTCAATGGAAAGTAAAAGACAAAAAATTATACTTGGACATGATAAACAGGAACCTGAACAATCACATTATAAAACCAAGGAAGGATATTCTTAGGAGAGGATACCAAGGGCTCAATAACTTTGTGTATATGATCATATAAATGATGCCTAGGGAAATGAGCACCAAGAAATGGAAACAAGACATTCCCTATTGGGTTGTTTGGGGTTCTTTTATTTTCTTTTTCTTTTTTGAACTTTTTTTTTTTAAATGGGGCCAGGAATCTGACCTAGTGGTAGAGTGCTTGCTTAGCATGCAGGCAGACCCAGGTTCAAATTCTCATTACCACATACATAAAAAAAGGCCAGAAGTGGTGCTGAGGCTCAAGTGGTAGAACTCCAGCCTTGAGGAAGTCCAAGGACAGTGCTTAGGCCCTGAACTCAAGCCCAGAACTGGCAAAAAAGTAAAAATTATCTTCTGTTGCCGTTTTTGATTTCTGTAACCTTTGTCTTGTACATAGTTTATCTGATTTGGAGGAGGGGAAGAGGAAGCACATAACAGTGTGATAAATGGTGAACTTATTCAACTGTAATATTCACTAGACCTTATGTTGGAATGAACTGTACAACTCAGGTGGAGGGGAGTTGGGAGGGAAAATTGAGAGAAAATAAGGGGATGACACTGTTCAAAAGGAAATGTACTCATTACCTAACGTAGGGCACTAAAACCCTTCTGGGCATCACCTTTACAATTAAAGAGAAAAAAATACAAAGATAGAACAGAGGTCACATACTCAATAGTCAATTTTGGTATAGTGTCAATCAAGAAAAGGCAAGATGCTCAATAAATGGTGGTTAACATGTATTTGTATGTCATTTAGCAGCATAAAAAAGACATCTTTCATAAAATGTTACCAAATAAACAAATAACCTGAAATAGGTCACTTTTCAACCTCAACCCAGGAAAAAGGGTTTTGAGATCCTTACTTCAACTCATAGAAATCTGGGCATAATGACTAACTTCTGTTACCATAGTTCAGGCATGCCCAGAAATAAAGCAGTATCCTATTTGAAAAATAACAAAAAGCAAAAATGATGGGCTTTTGGTTGAGATGGTAGAGCATCTGCCTAGGAAGTACAAAGACCTGTGTTCAAACCCCAGCAGCAATAAAAGAAAACAATTCTTTTACAAATATCAAGCTGAAAAATACAAGATCCTCTATATTAAATATTCTAATTTGTCTTTAAGATAGTTAAAGAAGCAAAAAAAATCTGGTTTATCATTTGCAAATAAATTAATGTAATACACCATATCAATAGAGCTAAGGTTAAGAATCATAAGGTGATTTCTCTGGACACTTAGAAGGCATTTGACAAAAATACAGCATCCCTTCATATTGAAGACACTAGGAAAAATAGCAATAGGAGGTGCATTCCTTAAAATAATTAAAACCATCTATGACAAACTACAGCCAGTATCATACTAAATGGAGAAAGACTAGAACCATTTACCTTAAAATCAGGAACTAGACAGGGATGCCACTCTCTCCTCTTCTTTTCAATACAGTGCTGGATTAGCCAGAGCAATAAGGCAAGAGAAGGACATCAAAGGATCCACATTGGGAAAGAAGAAATTAAACTATCCCTATTCGCAGATGACAAGATCCTATACATGAACTACCCAATATACTCCACTCCCCAAATCCTAAAACTAATAAACCAATTTAGCAAAGTGGCAGGATACAAAATCAACCTGCCTTTAAAATTTAAAAATTTAAAAAATGATCCCAGGCCGGGAGTTTGGCCTAGTGGTTAAAGTGCTTGCCTAGCATGCATGAAGACCCGGGTTCGATTCCTCGGTACCACATACATAGAAAAAAGCTGGAAGTGGTGCTGAGGCTCAAGCGGTAGATCTCTAGCCTTGAGAAAGTCCAAAGACAGCACTCAGGCCCTGAGCTCAAGCCCAGGACTGGCAAAATAAATAAATAAATAAATAAATAAATAAATAAATAAATAATGATCCCATTTGCAATAGCCCTCAAAGGAATAAAATATTTAGGAATTACCTTAACCAAAGGAATTATTTAATGAAAACTATAAAAGAAGAAATGAAAAATAATAGCCTGAAAACCACCAGCTACCATTTTATTTTCTGAATAAAAAATGTTTAATTAAATCTACTTGAGTTTAATTAAATCTGATCTATCTCTGAGTGGGAACCATTTTAATTTTTACTTTTTAATCATGATGCATACAATTTTTTTCCTTCCTTGCCTCCTTCCTTCCTTCCTTCCTTCCTTCCTTCCTTCCTTCCTTCCTCCTTCCTTCCTGCTTTTCTTTCTTCCTTCTTTTCTTCCTGACTTCTTTTCTTCCTTCCTTCTTTCCTTCCTCCCTCTTTCTCTACATTTTTCCTTTCTCCTTTCTTTCTTTCTTTCTTTCTTTCTTCCTTTCTTTTTTTGATTTTGTGCAAGTTTTGGGGCTTGAACTCAAGGCCTGGGAGCTGTCTCTGAGCTCAAGGCTAATGCTCTATCACTTTGAGCCATAACACAACATTTTTATATTACTTTCTCTCTGTCTTGGTGTCCAACAGTGCCAGATTTCAACAAAGTAAAACTTACTACATGGTATACAAATAGCCAAGACAGCTTAAGCTATGGAAAAGAGGGGACAATGCATAACAACAAACATACTTGTTTTTAAATTTATAACTGTCCAAGACTATTCTTTTATTGCTAATAGGATAGATCTTTTATCTCCAGAGTTATTCATCCTGTATGAGCAGAGCTTTCAAGGTGAATTGATTTCAGCCTGTGAAAACAAATACATTGCTGCCAGACATGCTTTATTAATACTACCTAGTGTGCTGCCACAGTCCTAAGAGTCTGCTCATAAATAATATGACACCTTACAAGTGAGAACACTTCAAGATCATTAAGTGGCCCAACCAGGAGACATTCAAGAAATCTACAGGATTGAAAACTTCTATACTGGCAATAAATTATTAACGTTGACATCTAATTGTATAATTTAATGGTTTATGTTCGAGCTGAACATGCACACATACATACACATAAATAGACATGTATTAAATGGTGTATAGAAGACATATAATGCATTTAACACACATATGCATACTTATTCACATGCACACTCTATTGTCCATTTCTTACTCTATATATATTATAAAAATATATCAAGGAAAATTAAAATGATAGTTCTTCTAATTAAATAAAATCAGTAACAATCAAGCATAAATCCCACCTCCCAATTGTCATACACAACTATATATTAAAATCAATTTAATACATTTTAATAACATTTTAACATTTATTATCTTATTCAGAGGCATGGAATCTGTATTGATCTACTTTTAGTCAAATAAATAAATCTTTGGAGATAGAATTGAAAGGATCAGGTACTTTATATTAATTTAATTTGGGGGAATTTAAACTTGAAATTTCTAAATATCACTTACAAAATTATATTCCATGTTATTACATCACAAACTACATATGTTCTAATCTTTACTTAAAATTCTTCCCATGTGTATAATCAAGTATTAATGAGAAGAGAACTGAATAGTACGTAATCTACAAGACATCCCAAAGTAAAGGACACACAAAAATGAAAGATTAGAAGAAATATTATCTTATAAAAGATAATAATATGACAACAAAAGTCGAATTTAATATATTTGAAACTTTTCTTAACAAATTTCTTGTCTTTTGATTAATATTGAAATATATTTAATTCAGTAAAGCTTCTCCTTCTATTTAAAAGTTTAACCAAAACCCAAAGCATTTCACCTTGAGATATTTGAAATCAATCAAGTTTCAATCCATTCTTCCTCCCAGTAAAGGGGACATATGTCATATACTTCAGATTATCTTTTCTTAATTCCTAGGTCTTGAAACACAATTATAATCTTTTATGAAACTTGCATGCTTTGTAAGGCTCCAGTAAAGTGGACCTGAAGGAGAATTAGTTTAGTCATACTTGCTGGAGTGTAATAAAACATTGAATTCTGATTTTTTTAAAAGGCATTACACATTCACCTGTTAGAACTCTAAATGATTATTTTGGTATAACTACTACAACTATGTGACTTGCAAGAATTCACTGATCTGGGTCTTGAATAGCATTGGAAAATCTGTGCTAAATGGAATAGAATGTAAGATGCTGGATAAGTAAAAACTGCATTATAATAAACACCTATTAATGTTCCCCAAATGAAACTTAAAAGCTATTATAGATCTATTATGATTCTATTCTAAGTTGGAAGTATAGATTCTGTTTTTATATTTTGTTTTCCTTCTAGCTGTGATTTCCTTGTATCATTGATTTTTTTTTCTTGCCAGTTCTGATGCTTGAACTCAGGGACCAGGCACTGTTCTTGGGCTTTCTGAATGCTAGCACTCTATCACTTGGGCCACAGCACCACTTTCAACTCTTTCTGTGCATGTGGTACCAAGGAATCAAACCCAGGGCATCCTGCATGTTAGGCAAGCACTCTACTACTAAGCTATACTCCAGCTCACCTCAGTTTAGTTTTTGAAAAATAAGTTATTTCTTCATTATTTAAAATTGCATAACCATAAATTTGTTGCTAATGAGATGGGTAGCCTGTGCATAGAACCTTATAAGACAGTTATCTCTAATTAATCAGCAAAACCTGGTTGTGGAAAAATCGCTCAAATTGTATAACACCAAATTTGAGTATTAAAAAATAAGAAAGAGCTCAAGATCATGAGTTCAAATCCCAGTGCCAGCACACACCAACAACCATTTCATCTTGAATAAATTTTGATACTTCGCACGTTTTTCAAATGTACAGAGAATAACACAATAATTTTAATTATTTTTAATAATGTAAAATGATGCAATAAAATGTGGTAAAGTTACTTATAGAAAGTATATATTAGAAACCATTAATTTTTGGCTACAAAAAAATAGAGGGAATAAAACCCCACATTTACCCAGTTGATTCAAGTGGTCTACACTGATGTGTTTTTTGTTTTTGTTTTTTGTTTTGGGGGGTTTTTTTTGGTATGGAGGACTTGAGGGTAGAATACATACTGACATCCTTAAAATCTTTAAAAACCTAACTACCCAGATCCTCAAAGACAAAGGACCATGGCGACAATGAAATCTGTAAATAAAAATATGAAAAAGGTTACACCAATAAACACTTCTGATCTTTCATACCATAAACACAAATTAGTAGAAAAGCAGTTAGGTATTGTGTCCCTCATCCTATCTGATGATAGAGTATGGTGATAAACCAAAACCTGTCTGACAAGGAACTCAGGGTAGGGATTGCAAAAGCATGTTAGTAATGTCTGATCATTTATGTAATAACATAAATAATAACTTTGTGATATTTAGCGAAATGTCACCCATTTTTTTTCAAAGTTACATGGTTGATGGTGTATCATTGTTCCCAGATTGCTTGAAAGTAAAATACACTTTAAAAATCTATGGCTCAGTTTGAAAAATGAGTTATTCCATAGTCTGTAAAAAATGAGAAATTAAGTATTTCACTATATCTTCATGAGAAGAAAAATAATTTAATATAGCACAAAAATAATGTTTTATATTATTTAAACTTGCTTTGAAAAAGTAGTTTTAGGTATATAACATATGTGCATTTACTATATAAGTATCAATAATGTTGACCTTAGGGCTTAAAAGAAAAAATATATCTTCCTTCTGAATGCTAAAACAAAATTAAAACTAACAGCATGTGTGCTGTTACGTTACTGATAAAAATTCTGAATGTTCTTTCAAATTTCTGTTTTTCCTACTTCAAATTCATAACAGAGGATAGGTTTGCCAGATATTCTCAGTGTTTTCTTTTTAATCACTTGTTTGTGCCTCCAAAATGGATTTATTCTGGGATAAATTTGCCAGCCCAAAACAAAGCAAAGACCATTTGACTCAGAGATAAAATAATATGAGGTCATCAGAATATGATTGTTTTGAACAAACTCATTGAAAATAAAAGCTGATATTTTAATAAGGCTTTGCTTATCACAATAGTGGATCCACATCAAAATTACTAAGAATGAATATGGAGTATTCAGGTTATTTAACTATTTCTCCTAGCCAGAATCCAAATTCTATGATTCAGTATATTTTAATTTGTATGTTTAGAAATATATAAAACAAAACCATGCAAAACTCAAGCAAATCTAAAGTCATTTCTGTAATATTTGAAAAATATTCTCCTTAGAAGCCTGTAAGACAAAAATTGAAATCTCTTCAGATGTTCTCAGAGTAGGATAAGGGCCATACAAGATGAACTAGATTTTATACTTTCTTCAATGAGAAACTGTGTTTAGACAGTTAAAATTATGAAATTATCTTATCATACAAGAACATTTCTGTAAACAGAACATTTAAAAAATTTCTGTATTGGAATTCACATTCAAAATGATCATAGAACTAATTTCTTGATTCATTTTAGAGGCATAATATATTTTTATATTACTATTAACCAGTTATATTTCTAACTGCCATGAAAATTTTATTTGCATTAAATCCTTATATGACATCAATTTCATCATTTTAGAAATTGCTCACAAGTTAAAAATCCTGCTAAATAAGAGGACAACTGTAGGGTTAACAGAATTTGTACTGAACCCAGTGAAAAGCTCTATTTCAATTATTAAACAGTCCCTGAAATCTACCATACTGCAGAAAAGAATATTATTTGGATTCAAGTAAAATATTTGGTCTCTAAAAATAAATAATTTTTTAGAAATTAACATGACAGAAAGGTATTTATTTTTATTGTATTTTATTGTTGGCATAATGCATAGAGGGGTTGGATTTACATTTGTCAGGTAGTAGGTGCTTTACTTCTTGAACATTGATACCACTTCTCATCTTTTGCTCCCCCTTTCCCTCTCTCCACCCCTCCCAATCATCTTGTTTTGCCTTTTCCCTTCTCTATTTCAAATAAACAAATATATATATATATATATATATATATATATATATATACAATACACCAGGTAACAAACTCGGACATGGTAATCACATGAGATTAACTATAAGGGGAATAAAAGAGAAAAGAAATAACTTCACACAGTAAAATAAGAACAACAATCACAAAGATAAAACTCCATATCCTAGAGTTCATTTACTTTAGTCTCATCCTGTAATCAAGGCATTTAATTTTAAACACATTCACTAATATAAATTAAGTAAAAATATTTCTGTAGATATTTAAAAAGAAAATGAAAAGACAAAACAGCAAACAGTGTTTTCCCCAGTCTGCTGAATAAAAAAAAAAAAAATGACAAAATCTCTTTCAAAATTTTGTGAGGAACTAAACTACCAAGGGCATCAGCTACAAAATTCATTCCTAACAGTACAATGTCACTTATTTTTAGGGCATTTGCTACATGTCTTTCCATGATGGCAATACTGAACATAGCAATATGTAGCAAACTTAGTATATTTGATAGAATTTCTATGATGACAAAAGGAAACAATTTTGTCCTCAAAGCAGATGAAATCCATTTTGGGTAACACAAGAATTTGGTCCTTCTGTGAAATAACTGATCTATTTAGAATAAAAGGGAGAAATAGACACCACATTCTGAACAGATCTACGGATCTTTAGAAAGTTTATTCACTTTTTTTCTAAAATGTGTATTTAATCTTTAGAGAATTTAGTTTTGTTAAAAAAACTTTTTTACAAATTTAAAATATATATTTTCTAGGCTAAAATTAAAATCAATTGTATTTTGCAGTACCATCAAAAAGAAGGGGTTGTTTTGTTTCCTTTGTTTTCTGTTTTGCCAGTCTTATGATTTGAACTCAGGGCCTGGGCACTGTCCTTGAACTTTCTCAAGGCTAGATCTCTACCATTTGAGCCATAACACTTCCAGCTTTTTCTGTGGTACTGAGGAATTGAACCCAGGGTTTCATACATGCTAGCCAAACACTCTACTGCTAAACCACACTCCCAGTCCCTTTTTTCCTTTCGTATTTTGATTCATTGCCGCTGGGATCTCATAATTTTTACCCAGTTGTTTGTGCCCTTTTGCGGGGGAAGGGGGGAGGTGGCAATCCTTGGGCTTGAACTCAGGGCCTTAGCACTGTCCTTGGGCTTTTCCTTCAAGGCTAGCGCTCTGTCACTTGGGCCACAGCACCATTTCCAGCTTTTCTATGTATGTGGTCCCAAGGAATTGAACCCGGGTCTTCATGCATGCTAGGCAAGCACTCTACCACTAGGCCAACCTCCAGGCCTCTATGTCTTCTTTAATTATTACTCCATCCCTATAATAATTCTTGATTTTTTTTTGTTGATCTTTGGGCTTGCACTCTGGACTCTGGGCGCTATCCCTGAGCTCTTCAGTTCAAGGCAATAGCCCTACCGTTGGTGCCACAACCTCACGTTCTGATTTCTAATGATTAATTGGAGTCTCAGGATCTGTAGGGCATGGTCTGGCTTTGAACGGAGATCCTCAGATCTCAGCCTCCTCAATAGCTAGGATTAGAGGCGTGAGCCACAGTGCCTGACTAACTCTTCATTTTTTTTTTATCGGTTTTATTTTCTCTTTTTCGTTAATATTGACCACGGCATAATCTCACAATGTAATTACTGGCAACTGACCAGCTGAAGAATATATGTTACCATTCTAATTCCTTTAAAATTCCTAAAACTGCTGAAACTATATAATATCTAAGGACTATCATGTGTTACTAATTGGGAACCATGTAAGATTTCTCTTACAGTATAAAAGAAACTTTCGCATTTGGAACTATTTCTTCTCAAAAGGGCTCTCATACATAATTAAACATAAAAATTCATGTGATGATTTAATGAGATTAGAGTAGTGAATTTTTACTACCCTCTTTCATTTACCATACCATCTATCCAAAGTACTCCAACATAAACGGGACCTAATACATCTCCCTGATGCTTATATCTTTTTAGTGTATTCTATTTTTTCAACAAGGTTTCACCTGTTATTTTACATAAGCAAATATAGTTTTGAGCCCCTCAATTATTCTCTTGTTTCCTTCATCCTTATACTCAATATTATGCGATGAGTTTCATTTTACTGTCCTCATTCCTAGATGCATTATATTTTGGTACTGTTTCTGTATAAACTCACAAATGGTACATGAACTTAAGCCACCAAAACTTGAAGATATTTTTCAAGCCTAGTAGTGACATAGGTGATTAAGCTGTAGAAACTCAGTACTAGGTTTAGGAATACTGTTTAAGAAATTTATATGCAAGTTATTTACTCATAAAAATGAAAAAGTAAAAAAAACTCTCCTTTCTTAGTAATACACAAGAAAAATGAAAAATTAATATCATTGGCTTATTTCATGTGGTTACTGTATCTGACTTTGTTATCTGGTATATTGTATGTATGTTTTTATGTTTTATTTGAAATAGGGAACGGAGGGTGCAAAACAAGATGATTGGGAGCGGGTGGGGTGAGGAAAAGGGTAACAAAAACATGAGAAGGGTATCAATGTTTGAGAAATAATGTACCCACTCACTACCTAGTGAATGTAACTCCAACCCCTCTATACATTATCCTGACAATAAAATACAATAAAAGAAAAGGAAAGAAAATGATACAGTGGCATTTCCATTACTATATTCTGGTACCATGTATTTCTACTTTGCTTATAGTATTAGCAATGTTATGTTGATAATTAAAAATGTTTAGCTGGATGCTAGTGTCTCATGCTTATAATCCTAGTTACTCAGAGGATTGAAATTCAAAGCCTTCCCAGACAGGAAAACCCAAGAGATTCTTATCTACAATTAATCACCAGAAAATGAGAGTTGAGCTGTGGCTCTAAGTGATAGAGCATTAGCCTTGTGCAAAAGAGTTCAGTTCTAACCAAGAACCAACTTTAGAGCCCTATGATTGAAAAAGAACAAGAGCCAGAGAGAAAGTGGGGGAGGGAGGGGAAGAAGGGAGGAGGGAACAAAGGGAGAAAGGAAGGAGGCAGAAGAGAAGGAAGAAAGAAGTTTAAAATGGTTTGAACATCTCTTTGAAAGATTACCCAAATTGTATAAATTAATGCAACCTTATTGAAATGAGCTTATTATGTGGAGTGAGGATATAATATTAGAAAAACAGAAAAGATAAATTGTATGTCTGAATATTTTAATAAATTCAAAAGCAGGTAAGTATTCTAAACTGCCATGACAGTGTTTTATTTTTCCCCCTCTTTTCTCTCTTTCTTGACTTATTTCATGTACTGGCATTCCTTTAGGCTATTTATGCTAATCTTAAGAAAACTATTTATTCAGAATTCTTATCTGACAAATGCACACATACATAACATTTGTCTTTAAGCTTAGCAACATTTTAATGGTGATAAATAGAAATACTTCCAAGAGTAATTGACTGCCATTTCCTAATTAGGCTTTATTCTATTACTATTCTGAAAGGATTTTTACTGATGCATAAAAATATTCCAAAGCAAAGAGGCATGTGTTTAATTATTTTATTGTATTCTGTTAAAAGTTTGATTTTTGCTTCAAATTCATACCCTTGAATATTTGGTTTCTAACACATTGTCACTTAGTAGTTATAGAAACGCCTAATAGATCCACTCCAAATATTTATATAGAATGATAATGTTTTGGAAACTTATATAAAATGACTTTAAACATTATATTGTAGAGGCTTTATTTTTCTTGTTTAACAAGAATTTAAACAATCATAATTAAAAATTAATTTTAATTATTTCAAAATATAATTTCCTTATGAAAGCAATCAAAACAAATAGATTGAAGAAAGCACATTTACTGCTATTTTGTTAGTACCATTTAAACTAAGCATCTTTTATGTTTGTGTATGTTTATATAATAAGAGTAGAGTTGGAAGAGCTCCCTTTGTAATAGTGAATTTTAATTTGAAGCAAATGGAAAGTTACTAAATTATTCAAATATTTCTTTTTTTTCAAAGAAATTAGCTTTTATTTGAATGGAGACTACCTTTTCCAACATGTATCTTCTTTTTTTTCTGACACTGTCAACTGAATGTTATTTTATTTTTGGTACATGTATCACCGATACTAATTTTGTCTTCCCAATATTCTTCGTAAATGTATATTTTTCCATTTCATTATGCTCTTTTTTGTCTTTTTAATTTTTATTGACTGGGTAATATATAGAAGGGTTAGTTACATTTGTCAGGTAGTAGGTGTATTACTTCTCACACATTGATACCCCGTGTCATAGTTTTGTTCCATTTCCCTCCCCCCACCTCCTCCCAATCATCTTGATATTCCCCCTACATGTATCTTCAAAAGGTGCTATACTATGCAACAACCCACCTAACCAATGTCCCAGTACCAAAATTATAAACAGTAAATAATACAATTGCTCTAGATCATAAATAAGGGTTCTCCTTCCCTGATCACAAAAATACTTAAAACTTAAATAAACACACACATACATACACACACATACAAATCACACTTTTGAACTGTCAGCCTTACCAGATGTATTTCAAATACAACATGTATTGAGTCTACAAGTTTTGCATCTATTTTGGGGGGTTCAAAATTTACTTTCTTGCCCACACGCTGGCTCACGCCTGTAATCCTAGCTACTCACAAGGCTGAGATCTGAGAATCAAGGTTCAAAGCCAGCCCAGGTACAAAAGGACCTGAGACTCTTATCTCCAATTAACCCCTAGAAAATGGGAAGTAGGGCCTAGTTCAAGGGTATGGTGGTAGCCTTGAGCTGAAGAGCTCAAGGTCAAATTCATGCCCATGACCACACCCCCCAAAAAAACCTTCTTCTCAAAAAATGTCTGTTTTCCTCTGTAGCTTCAAACTTTCAACATTCAATTATTGGACTATTTGATGCCATCCCAGACAAACCTGAAGTGACTGAACTACTTCATGTGTTACTGTATTCCTCAGAAGAAAGTTTAAAAAGTCTGTCGAAAATACAGATTTCTATAACAATGCCCACTACAAAAAGAGGACACAAAAGTCATTTCTTTCCTCATGTGATTAGCCAGGAGTTAATCCTCCACAAAGGCGAAGAACAATCACTTCACAAATATTTCAGTTAGTAATAAATTCTGTGAAGTAAAAAAAAATGATATAGTATGCTATTTAAATAATCTGGGTAGCTAGTTCTTGAGAGGTAGAATTGAATTGAAGATGAGTACAGCCAAAATCCTAATTTGAAAGAAAGGATTCTAAACTGAGGAAATATTAAATATAGGTGACATTCCAAAAGCACAGGATCTTAGGTAAAAAGTAAGTTGGCAACTACTGAATGGTTTTCAGTCTTTCTTGTAAACTGGGACAGGTATCAAATCAGTAACTAAGTGGTAATATAATGTTGAATTTAAGTATCCTGAGAGTCTCAATTCCTATGGGAGAGAGATTGGAATTCAAAGATACAAAAGGTACCAGCACTTAATAACACATGATTTCTAGATAAAGGAGACTATCCAAATGTAAGTACAATGTAAATACCCACAAACTATCTACATATATTTTATTTAAAGTACATTCTATAAAAGACACCCATCTGTGAGAGATATCTAAGAAATCTAAAGATGTAAGACAGATTCTTACAGACACAGGGTGAATTTACATAAATGTGGAAGTTCATAGTTTTCTCAGGTATATAGAACTAGGCAAGTATTTGTTTTTCCATTCCTCAGGCTTGAACTCGATGCCTTGGGCACTGTCCTTGGGCTTTCTCAAGGCTAGTGATTTACCACTTGAGTCACGTGACCACAATTTGCCTTTTCTGCATATGAGGTAATGAGAAATCAAATCTAGGGCTTTGTGGATAGGCAAGCACTCTACCACAAGGCCACATTCCCTATTTAGACAATTTGATTCTAAAGAATACATCATGCAGAAAACTTTAAAACCCTGAAAATGGAAATTAAAGCAGAACTGAGGAAATTGAAAAACCTCCCATGCTTCTGGATTGGAAGAACCAACATTATGAAAATGGCAATCTTGCCAAGGGCTATCTACAAATTCAATGCAATACCCATCAATATCCCAATGTCATTCTTTAAAAAAATAGAAGAAGCAATCCAAAATTTCATGTGGAACAATAAAAGACCCCGTATATCAAAAAACTTCTTAGCAAAAAGAACAGCGCAGGAGGAATTTCAATACCGAACTTTAGACTCTATTATAGAGCTATGGTGACCAAAACAGCTTGATACTGGCACAAGAACAGGGCTGAAGGCCAATGGAATAGAACTGAAGACTCAGATATTAACCCACAGATCTAAGGTCACCTACTCTTTGACAAGGGAGCCAAAAAATAGAATAGAAGTAAGACAGCCTCTTCAACAAGTGGTGCTGGCAGAACTGGTTAAGTACCTGCAGAAAAATAAAATTGGATCCTTCTTGGTCACCCTGCACCAGGATTAACTCCAAATAGATCAAAGACCTCGAGGTAAAAGCAGATACACTGAAAACTTTACAAGAAGGAATTGGAGATACTCTAGGTCTCCTTGGCACAGGTCGAAATTTTCTTAATAAGGACCAAGAAACGCAATAAATCAGAGAAAGGCTGGATAAGTGGGACTGCATTAAACTGCAGAGCTTCTGTATAGCAAAAGACATAGCTAGCAAATTAACTAGAAAGCTTACAGAGTGGGAGAAGATCTTCACTAACCACACAACAGACAAAGGCCTCATATCTAAAACATATCAACAGCTCAAAAAATTGAATCAATCCAAAACTAATCTCCAAAGAATTAACCATCCCATTGGAAGATGGGCCCAAGACTTAAAGAGAGTCTTCTCTGAAGAAGAAACAAAAATGGCCTATAGACACATGAAGAAATGCTCAACATCTCTGGTCATAAAAGAAATGCAAATCAAAACAACTCTAAGATTCCACCTCACTCCAAGTAGAATGGCCAGGATCAAGAAATCTAATAACAACAAATGCTGGAGGGGATGTGACCAGGAGGGATCACTACTACACTGTTGGTGGGAGTGCAAACTCGTTCAACCACTATGGAAAGCAGTATGGCAGTTCCTCAAAAGACTAAACACAGAGCTCCCCTATGACCCAGCAATTCCACTACTTGGCATTTACCCAATCATCCAGAAACAAGGACATACTAAATCCACTAGCACAACAATGTTCATTGAAGCACTATTCACCATAGCAAAGATATGGAACCAACCTAGATGTCCCTCAGTTGATGAGTGGATCAACAAGCTGTGGTATTTGTATACAGTGGAATTCTATGCTGCTGTCAGAAAAAGCAACATCGCCCCATTTGTTAAGAAATGGAAAGACTTAGAAAAAATCATATTAAGTGAAGTAAGCCAGACTCAAAGGAACTTAGACTCAATGGTTTCCCTCATTTGTCATAATCATTAGAAACCTTGGGCTGTCCTAGCAGAGATTTGCAATAGAGCAAAACCTTGATACATAAGACCATATAGTATGACGCTAAATGTAAGGACCTCCAAGATATATAAATAAAAGCCATATAATGAGTTATTGTTGTCCTCCATGTACTATGTTATCTCTCATCTCTTTTACTGTTCCTTGGTTATCTCATATTGTTAGAATATTTCACCTTGTTATCTGATATACTTTATATATGCTTAATTGGTTGAAATAGGAGAGGGAAGGGGGGAAATCAAGTTGTGGGGGGGGGAGGGAAATGGGAAACAGGACATGAGAAAGGGTATCAATATTTGTGAAGTAATGTACCTTCTATCTGATGAATGTAATGTAACCCTACTATTAATTACAATAAAAATATATAAAAAAACATAAGGGATATCCATGTGTGAGAAGTAATGCACCCTCTGTCTGGCGAATATAAATGTAACACCTCTGTACATTGAAAAAAAATACAAAAAAAAAATCAGGCCTTCCTGAAAGATCTGGAAAAAAAAAGAATACATCATGCAAACAACTGCTCAATGACAACTGTCATAATTCTAAGGATCTCCTTTCCAGCAACTCAAATTAGGGCTTAGTACCAATTCCATCCCATTGAGGGGGAAGGGTTCAACACACCCATGTCCAGATCATAGAAATATTTTGCTTTCTATGTCCATGATGTTCATTTGTATTAAGGTATAAAGATTAAAATTAGATTAAGCCTGTTGGGATTGACATGTCTAATATATATATATATATATATAAATAAATATATAATTTGAGAAATGGAAAACTTCAAATGGATGTCAAAAGACATCTTGTTTCAGCAGTAACTGCGGAGTTTGTAAAGCAGAAAATGATATTTTGACCTTTGTTCTGATTGGCTGTTATATATATTAACATTCTTTTTAAGGCAAATGGAACTGTTTAAGCTGATCTGTCTAAAGCTGATTGGCTTAATTTCACTGAAAAGTGCTGACAAGGGGGTAAAAGTTGTGTTTTCTGCTTTATTTATGATTTCAGAGAAATTATGTTGTGACTATGTAACTATGTCTGTCTGGTTGGAGAAATATCTAAATTTGTCATCTATTCTTACTTTCTTTAATAAGAGTAATGTGATTTCGATTCCATGAGTCATATAGTGAGCATCGTGATCAATGTCATCTCTTTCTTCATCACCCCATATTTCCCAAGCCCTTTGTAAAATTAATATTGAGAAATTTTGAAATTATGTCTCATTTATTCATTTTGTGAGTCACAATATAAAGTCTAGAAAAAAGTACCAATAAATACCAGTTAAGTAAGTATATTACTGATTTTATACCTTCTTTGTGGTAACCCCAAAATATACAATGTCTCAACGTTTTATTAAATGAAAATAAGATTTGAAAATTTACTCTCATTACTTTCTCAAAAGGCTTTATACTACTTTTTTAAGTTTTATACTAAAATTTGTTACATTTCTTACATGAAAATTACTGTTTGGTACTTGGTACAAATTCATTAAATTTCACTTGTCTAAAACTCAATATAAGGAAGTCGGGAGTTTTGCCTGATGGTAGAGTCCTTGCTAGCAAGCATGAAGAACCAGGTTCAGTTCCTCAGTACCATGTCCATAGAAAAACTGGAAGTGGTGCTGTGGCTCAAGTGTTAGATCTCTAGGCTTGAGAAAAGCCCAAAGACAGTGCTCAGGCCCTGAATTCAAGCCTCAGGAGTGAACAACAAAAAAACCCCACAAAAACCTTTACTATAAGGGAACATTGACAACACTGATATAATTTTTTAGGAGAATATTAGTGCTAAAAATTTAATCCAGAAAGAAATCATAAGAATAACAAATATCTGAGAAATTAACAGACAAATCTCAGTTAAAATCAAATCCATTGAATTACTGAGAATAATCAAACATAAACACACATCAAGTAATGATAATTTTGAGACATATGCATATAAAACTAGAAAATGGTTTAATCGAAACATGATAAAAGTACATTATCAGTAATGACCCCTACTCTCAGTAATGACAACTGTCAATTCCATTACAAAAGTACCACTAATATATTCCATTAAACTATGAAAAACTTAATAATGATCCTAAAAATAATTTCTCCAGATATTAATAAAACTCACAAACACAATTATTCATTGGATTTGATGTATTCACACATTACATAGAATCAAATCTAATATAATAATATAATGCTACATACAACAATCTGTAATTATGTTTTCTGATAAAATCTGGAATGACTGGAATCACATGTAGTAAAATAAATAATTGTTTAAGAACCTTCTTTTCCTATGTATATGTTTATTGAGAACTTAAAACTTACTGAGATTATGTTCAAAAATGTTTTATACTGACTCTTCATGTTTTTCTAATGTGGCCTAAATGTTGTACAGATATGAATACAATTATCATCATATTTCTATGTAATTTATTATGTACGTGAAGTGATTTCCTTTCTTTTCTGACATAATTGGGATATACTTTCAAACTGGTAAAATCTAATTATTGGTTAACAGGAATGATAAGGACTATACTATTAAGAAAATCGACATACTAGCAAAAAAGACTTCTAAACTCTTAAACACTTAAAACTAAGTGTACAAACAAATTCAGCTGATAATATCAGCTCTACAACTAAATTGAATTTGAAAAGCCTAAAATCATTACAACTGTGTCATTTCCTTCTAAACAATCTTAAAGGGAATATCAATACTATGGAATTCCTCAAAAATTTTAAATTATTTATTTAAAAATAATAACCTACTTAGAAATGAAAATAACAAAGTTTATATGGAATTAGGGTAAGTTTGAAATGCAAATCACTACATTAATTTTACTGGATTTGGTGGCTTTATGTCTTCAGTGGTATGAAATTAAGCATTGTCAAAAAGACTAGATCAATAGAAGTTTTCAAAGCAAGCATTCTATAGAAGACTTCATCCTCTCCCAAGGAAATATAATGAGAAGCAGGATTATTGGAAGCCTGCACAATAGGACACCACAGGCATATTTAAAAGGTTACTTTTGCGTATAGAAAATAAGCTATTGCTCTTGTCTTTTGTATCTTACATGTCAGTTCCATGACTATTAAAATGAACTTCCAATACCCTTTTTGTGACATATGTGGAACCTGATTAATGATTCATAGATTTGCAGATAGCAGACTTTGACTTTTGAACAATTTGCTCACTAAAAAATAACCTCACACTGTAATGGTCACAGTTTTTTCTAAGTTAACAGTACTTTGTAAGAACAACGCACTGAATGTGTTGATGCCCAATTACCTGTGCTTCCTATTAAGAAAAACAAAGGTAGTACAAATCTTTTCCTTTTTGGAACACTCATCCAAAGGAATTTGAGTCCATTCTAAAAGGTCTATGACACTTATATTTGACCATTAATAAGCTCTGTACTTATTTTCCTTTAAAGCAGAATAGCTATTCAATTCCACAAAAGGAACTGAACCTATTTTCTTCCGATCCTGAGGCTTTCTTTCCTCATGAACTTTTTAAGAAATTTACTCTTCAGAAATTGTTCAGTATTAATTGAGAGAACATTAAAAGAAAATCTAAAAGATACATAGGAATTATTGTTCTAAGTGATTTTATTTTTGGTGTTAACCAAAATTGTATGCATTTATTTATAAATCATACTGCTAAACTGATGGACAGTAGATTAACAATTTCTCTAAAAGTAATTATTATGTTTTAGCCTAAAGAATATTTGTTTTTCTTTTTGCCAGTCCTGGGCCTGGAACTCAAGGAACTATCCTTGAACTTTCTGAAAGCTAGCACTCTACCCTTGAGCCACATCACCACTTCTGACTTTTTCTGTGTATGTGGTACAAAGGAATCAAACCCAAGGTTTGTGCATGTTAGGCAAACATGTTACCATTAGGCCACACTCCTGGCCTAACATAAAGAAGTTTACAAAGCTGTAATAGACACTGAAAATAGAGTATTCAGAGAGTCTCATATGACAGTTACTCATTTGATTTTAAATTATTTTCTACTGGTTTTCTAATTGAATCCATCAATTTGGGTTAATTTATTCAGGTTCTTTCATGGCCCAGTTCTATCTTTTCATTCATTCATTAACTCTTTAATAACTTTGATTTAAAACTTTTAAGCTGTTCATGGCATAAAATTCTAATATATACATTTGCTTGTGTGTGTGTGTGTGTGTGTGTGTGTGTGTGTGTGTGTGTGTGTGTGTATAGAATAGTTTTAAGGTTAGATAATTTCAGCAAGTAGATTTCTAATTTAAAATCACAGGCTTCATTTTATGTCCAGAAACACTGTGTTTCCTGTCACATTTAACTTCAACAAATCGTGAAATCTCATCAAAATTATCATACATATACCCTCCTTTTAGCTTCCCTTCTTAGTTCCATTCTTGTATAACCCTGGAACTTCTTTCAAACAAGGACCTTGGCTTTCTATACTACCTGCCTTCCATGTAAGACAGAAGGAAAATCAATTCCTTTACTGCTTTCCCATTTCTATGTATTAATTGTACTCTTGAACCAGTGAGTGGCCTGATCTGTTCAGGTCTCAGTCAGACATTGGTTTGAAGCTTGAAATGACAGAAAGAACACTGTAGAATAGCTACTCACTTGGGAACATTGTTATAAACTATTTCACAATGTATATTGACCTGTAAATTCTAATTATTGAAGACCAATTTACTTCTTACTGCTTAGGCTGAGATGAAATCAATGTGTAGAGATTACCTAGGTTCTCTTATTTGTTAACAAAATAGGAACAGAGTGAGTTTAGCATCTACTCAATTGTTAACATCATTGCTATTCCCTTAGCACATCATTTCTTTCTCCATTAGTGTATATTTAAATAGAGATTGAAAATAGAGCATGGAAACTTATTAAGATATAAATCACAAATTGTGAACATGGTATATATTTTGCTTACTACCAATAACTTTACATGATTGAGGAAAAGTGCAATTAAATGTTATTCAAAAAATATTTAGAAATCATGAACCTTAAGAATTTTCAAGGAGTATAAAATGCAAACAAAAACATATATTGATGAGAAGATCCTTTCTGCAGGCAAACTAATGAAATGAAGAAAGTAGAAAGTAACTATTTCATGATTCAAGTCAGAGGAGATATTTTTCTAACACTGTAATTGTTACAATAAACTACTCAGATTAGTTCATGATATATCTGTGCGTTTGATAGTTTCCTTCCAGTTTTCATTGTGCACATGAATTATCTTTCAGTCTTCATTATTAAATACAAAATATGCTAAAATCTGTTAAATTCTTGGTGAGTGTTAAAGTATTTTCATAAGTTGAAATTAGAAACAAAAAGTATTCATTGTATTTGCATCTGAGAAGCAGTTTATGAAAGAGAAATAAAAAGTATTTGTTTAGTTAGACCATTTGAAGTGCTTATGTATGATTATTTGCTATTCTTGCTGTTTATTTCAAGATACTATATGCTGTGATGCATCAGTTAAAAATCATTTGATTTTTTGTTTATTTTTCAATAAGGAAATATTGGGAAGGAAAATGTGTTTTGATGAAATTTTGGTCACATATTAGATATAGTATTTATACATTTAAGACATCAAATTATAAATCAGGAATTCACTTACGACTAGCTGCTCTCAAAGCGAAGATCAGAGGATTTGAGTCTCCAGTTAGGGTAATAAAATTTTTGAGACACCTTCTCCAATTAACAAACTAATTTCTAGGATATATAGGTTGAATAAACAAGCTGAGGAAGAGTGTGAGTTCAAGTGCCTGTACTGGTACTGAATGAATGCAGAAATGTACAAATGATTAAACAAATAAACAAGAAAATATACTGAAAGCTATACTCATGAACTAGTAAAACTGCTTTGAAAATTGCCAAAATTAATACCACATAAGAATTACTGTACAAACAAGTATTATTAAATAACATTTACACAAGAAAATAGTATTTCTGCATTAAACATTGTTAGGCTTGCTTGGTATTTTTCAGATTGTTAAAATTTCTGTGGTATGTTGTCAAAATATTTCAAGTGATTACTTACCATTCATAATCCTTTTTACTAATATAGGGCATTTTCTCTTTAACTAATATTTTTCAATCACTTGTGTCTCTAATTTTATTTTACTTTATTTATTACAAATATTTGGCAGTGAATGCCGGCCCTTGTATTTGGTAGAAAGTTGCTCATAGAAGGAAACAAACCACTGTTCTTGTCCTATTTTTTGGGGGGGTGGCCAGTGCTGGGGCTTGAACTCAGGGCCTGGGCACTGTCTTTGCTCAAGGCTACTGCTCTGCCACTTGAGCCACAGCACTCCTTATAGCTTTCTCTGTGTATGTCATACTGAGAAATCGAACCAAAGGCTTCCTGCATGGTAGGCGAGCATTCTAACCATGATGCTACATTCCTGGCCCCTATCATCCTATTTTTTTATGATCGAGTTTACATAATTTCTTGCTTTCTCTCCAGGCATGTGCATGAAGCTCTGATAACAGATGCTTACAACTGACTCGATTCTAAGATGAAAAGAGGCCTCTCATGGAATTTCCTTCTTGAGCTGGTCTCAAACATTTCCTGTCACAGATTCCTAAATATTTAGGGTAAATAGAATAGAAAATTCACTTTACAAAGTGCTATATTGTTTTTATAAAGAATTCCAAAATGTATTTACATGATAGAAATATAACTGAGACTCCACTCCTATTTCACCATCATAATCATGCCGTCCGTAGGGGTTTGGATAGCAATGTTTATAATTACATAATCAAGTGGGCCGGGGGGTTGGCCTAGTGGTAGAGTGCTTGCCTAGCATGCATGAAGATCCGGGTTCGATTTCTCGGTACCACATATATAGAAAAAAAAAAGCCAGAAGTGGTGCTGAGGCTCAAGTGGTAGAGCTCTAGCCTTGAGAAAGTCCAAGGACAGTGCTCACGCCCTGAGCTTAAGCCCAGGACTGGCCAAAAAAAAAATAATAATTACATAGTCAAAAATAAATTAAATGGGTTCATTACCTAGTGAACAGATCAACAAAATATGGCATCTCTATAAGATGGTTATCGATTGGCACTTGAAAGGTATGACTATCTGAAACTTATACATTATTGATGAGCTTCAGAATCATTTCTCTTAGCCAGGCCTTATGGCAGACATCTGTAATCCCAGAACTTCAGAGGCAGGAGTATCAAAACCTTGAAAGCACTCCTGCATGTGACGTCTTTGTCTCAAAATAAAGTAATCAAACAACCAGAAAACAAGGCAAACAAAAATCACAGTACATATGTTGCAAAAGATTCCATTTTCTAGATAAAGCAATGTTTTAGCTATAGATAATTCACTAATGCTTTACCAGAATTGGAGATAAAAGTGGAAACAAATATCAACAGACACAATTTTTATGATGCATTAATAATGTGTTGAAAATTGTATTTTTATGACATTTGAATACCTCTGTAAACATTTTTATGTGTGGAAAACACATACCATGATAATTCCAGATTGTAACAATATACCAATAAAAATAAAATTCATTATTACAAATTTTAAGCAGTTTGAAAGAGTGAAAGAATTAAAGGTAGGAAACATATGAGCATTTTCTTCTGTTGTTAACAATATATTTTATAGTACAGATAGGAACAAAGTTATATAGAAATATATTTTAGCATATATACTGAAGTATATGTAAACATATTTAGTTTGGAAATATGTTTATTTAGAAATAGCAATTTCAGCTATATTTGTTAATAGGCCTTACATTTTTTTAAAACATCTTTATTTTAATACACATAGATATTTACTTTTAGTATACTGTCTTTCTGGTTAGTAGGAATATTATCTGTATAAGTAAAATAAGATTATAATTGAAAAGCATGAGGTTTTTTTTTTATCCATTTGGAGTTAATTCTAGTGCAGGGTGACAAAGAAGGATCCAACTTTTGTTTTCTGCAGGTGCTTGACCAGTTCTGCCAACACCACTTGTTGAAGAGGCTATTTTTCTTCCATTCTATTTTTTTTGCTCCCTTGTCAAAGATTAGGTGGCCATAGGTCTGTGGTTTAATATCTCAGTTCTATTCCATTGGTCTTCAGGCCTATTCTTGTGCCAGTACCAAGCTGTTTTGATAATTATAGCTCTGCAATAGAGTCTAAAGTTTGGTATTGAATTTCCTCCTGCGCTGTTCTTTCTGCTAAGAGGTGTTTTTGCTATACGGGGTCTTTTATTATTCCATATGAAATTTTGGATTGCTTCTTCTATTTCTTTAAAGAATGACATTGGGATATTGATGGGTATTGCGTTGAATTTGTAGATAGCCCTTGGCTAGAATTAACTTCAAATGGATCAAAGACCTCCAGGTAAAAGCCGACACACTGAAAACTTTACAAGAAGGAATAGGAGATAACACTAGGCCTCCTTGGCACAAGTCGAAACTTTCTTAATAAGGACCAAGAATCACAACAAATCAAAGAAAGGCTGCATTAACTGCGGAGCTTTTGTGTGGCAAAGGACATAGCTAGTAAATTAATTAGGAAGCCTACGAAGTGGGAGAAGATCTTCACCAACCATACAACGGACAAAGGCCTCATATCTAAAATATATCAGCAGCTCAAAAATTTGAATCACTCCAAAACTAATCTCCAAAGAAACAACCATCCCATTAGAAGATGGGCCAAAGACTTAAAGAGAGTCTTCTCTGAAGAAGAAACAAAAATGGCCTATAGACACATGAAGAAATGCTCAACATCTCTGGTCATAAAAGAAATGCAAATCAAAACAACTCTAAGATTCCACCTCACTCCAGGTAGAATGGCCAGGATCAGGAAAACGAATAATAACAGATGCTGGAGAGGATGTGGCCAGGAGGGATCACTACTACACTGTCGATGGGAATGCAAACTCGTTCAACCACTATGGAAAGCAATATGGCAGTTCCTCAAAAGACTTAACACAGAGCTCCCCTATGACCAAGCAATTCTACTATTTGGCATTTACCCAATCATCCAGAAACAAGGACATACTAAATCCACTAGCACAACAATGTTCATTGAAGCACTATTTACCATAGCAAAGATATGGAACCAACCTAGATGTCCCTCAGTTGATGAGTGGATCAACAAGATGTGGTATTTGTACACAATGGAATTCTATGCTGCTGTCAGAAAAAACAACATCGCCCCATTTGTTAAGAAATGGAAAGACTTAGAAAAAATCTTATTAAGTGAAGTAAGCCAGACTCAAAGCAACTTAGACTCAATGGTTTCCCTCATTTGTCATAATCATTGGAAACCTTGAGCTCTCATAGCAGAGATTTGCAATAGAGCAAAATCTTGATACATAAGACCATATAGTATGATGCTAAATGAAAGGACCTCTAGGATATAGAAACAAAAGCCATATAATGAATGATTGTTTTCCTTAATGTAATATGTTATCTCTCATCTCTTTTGCTGTCCCTTGGTTATCTCATATTGTTACAGTATCCCACTTTGTTACCTGATATATCGGATATATTTGTATTTGGTTATTTGAAATTGGATAGGGAGGGGGGAAAACAAGATGAGGGGTGGGGGTAGGGAGGATCAAGACCTGTGAAAGGGTATCAATGTATGTGAATTAATGCACCTCCTATCTGGAAAATATGTAATCCTTCTATTAATTACAATAAAATATATGAATAAATAAAATTAAAAAAATTTAAAATGCATGAGGTTGCTCCAAGATGATGAGTAAAGAAATGAGTAGTCAGGTACTAGTGCCTCACATGTGTAATCCTACCTACTCAAGAGCCTGAGATCTGAGGATTACAGATCTGAGGAAACCATGCTGAGCATGTAAATTTGTGAGACTCTTATCTCCAATTAACCTCCAGAAAACTGGAGATGGCACTGGGGCTCAAAGTGGTAGAACACTAATCCTGCACTTGAAGATCTCAGGGACAGTGTTTGGGACCCGAGTTCAAGCCACACAATCAGCAAAAATAACAAAGATTTTTTTTCTTTTTGGCCAGTCCTGGGCTTTAGCTCAGGGTGTAAGAACTGTCCTTGGACATTCTCAAGGCCAGAGCTCTACCACTTGAGCTTCAGCACCACTTCTGGCTTTTTTCTATGTATATGGTACCTAGGATAGAACCTGGGTCTTCGTGCATGCTAGGCAAGCACTCTACCACTAGGCCAAACTCCCGGCCCCAACAAAGAAATTTTTAAAAAGACTAAAATTAACTTTTCCTCATTTTGGTTTGAATGCTGGCATACTCACCGTATTTCTGTGCTTAAAATTCTGTGTGACTGTGTAGGTGATTTTTTTCTCATTTACTTTAGTGGTTGTTTTAGAAGTAATGTACAGTGGATTCCCTTTACATATGTCAGGTCATAAGTAAATTTGCTTTCACATAGGCTCTTCTGTTTCCTCCTCTTCTTCCATCCCCTCTCTCCCATTTCCAACCACTAGTTACATAGTTCACTCTTTTTTTTTGCCATTCCTGGGACTTGAACTCAGGGCCTGAGAATTGTCCTTGGGCAATTTTTGCTCAAGGCTATCATGCTACCACTTGAGATATAGTACCACTTCTGGCTTTTTCTGTGCATAGTGTGCCAAGGAATTGAACGTAGGGCTTCATGCATGTTAGGTGAGCCTCTACAATTAGGCTATGCTCCTGGACCCATAGTTCACTTTTATAAATGCCCAGTGCTGCACTTTTTCATCATCTTTCCTATGATTTTCTGTCCTAGGCACACTTTCCCACAGATATACATGAGAGTGCACCATATATAAGATAAAGAATATAGACACCAGGAAAAGAAGAAAGAAATTAAGAAAAAAAGTCCTTTGTTTCTGTATCTCTGGAGTTTCACACACACACACACACACACACACACACACACACACACACACATATATTACTACACATATGGAGAGGTACTTGGGTATTGCATGTTTGTGATTCACTGCTAAGCCTACCCTCTTTTGATCTCTCCCAATGGGAATATTTAGAATACAAAAATAGTGACAGAGACACACACAGTGTGTGTTCTCCCTGATATGCAGAAGTTAGATCTAACATGTACTGGGATATGACAAATTACACAAATTTCTAGATATTTTTATATAGTGAGGCAGTGACTTATGGTAAGCCTTCTGCCATAATGTCTAAAATGTACACATATAAGACTGAGGACCAGAGTTCTTTCCATCATCGATGTAGGGAAAAGGTAAAAAGGTCCCGCTTACAAATAAAATAGTTGACTCCCATCAGACACTGAGTAGGCTGATGCTTTGCTTATGGATTTCCTACTCTTCAGAAGTAGGATAAATAAACTTAAGTTGTTTACACGCTGTTGCGTTTGTGCTGCTTTGTTATCCAGCATGCAGACAGAAACAACCATATTGCTCAAAGTTGAGGGTGACAACAGAGGACCCTTCAGACTGGTGACATAAAGTAAAAGCAACAGCAGATGCTCTAAATGCACTAAAGAAAGAACATTCATGGGGAAATTCCTTAATAAGCACACCACAAAATTAGATGGTTTAAAATGGACCTTAATTTGTGTTGTACAGTAAATCTTGACTTTAATCATAATTTTAACATGCTAATTTATTTCTGTTAGAAATTTCCTAAACTAAAGGTAGAATTGTATCTAAATAAGGCAAATTAGCCTTCTAAATAGTGTCCAACACAAATTAATTATATTTTCCTTACACCAGAATATTTATACTGTAATATGCAAACATGTTCCATAATCCTTTATGAATTAATCCATGTGTTCATTCATTCTTTACATATTCATTCATCTTTCTTCTTACTCTTTTAGTGAGTTCAACTAATATTTATTTCTAATATTTATTTCCTAAAAGTTACAAATTTTGTTTTAAAAAGGTGAGAATATTTATCTTATGATACCTATTTAAAATATTAATTGGATTATTTGTTGTTTTATTTAACTTTTTAAGTTCCATATATATATTCTATATATGAATCTTTTTTCAAATAGATGACATTTTGCATGCTTCCTCTTCATTACGTACTGTGTCACTATAAAAGTGTGAAAAGGGGTATCAATGTTCAAGAAATAATGTACCACTACTTGACAAATGTAGCTGTAACCCCTCTAGACGTCATCCTGACAACAAAGTATAATTGAAAAAAGTGCTCTAATTTTCAATTCTAGCTTTTACTAAAATATTATATTCTTATTGATAAATTTAGTGTCTCTTTTTTATATTCAAGTGAGTCCTTTACGTTTTCTTAGAGCAACTTTAAAGATTTCTTTCTTGTGTTAATATCTTTGATTTATTTAGAATTGTTTGCTATGTAGGAGGAGAGATGCGAACCTACTTTCAGCCTTCTATAAGAGGTATAAAATTTGGTTCAGAATGTCTGTAAATGTTTGAATAAATATTCAACACCTGTAGCCATAAAGAAATGCAAATTAAAATTAAATTGAAATTACATCTCAAATCTTTCAAAATAACTACTATCAAGTAAACAAACACTATTGGTTGAGTGTAAATTGGTGATGCTAATATAGAACTTTTTCTCTATATTGCTTTCCCCCATTCCTCTTTCCTTCCTTCCTTTTTTTCTTTTATTCTGTCATTTTTTACTTCTGTCTTTCCTTCCTTCCCTTGCCTTCTTTCTTTCATAATGTTTGATATTAAATTATTTGCTCAAAGTAGATTTCATCACAATATTTCATATATGCATAACATCAATCCAAACAGCACTCAATCACTACATCACATTTATTCACGTGTCCTGGTGCCAATTTCTAAATGTTCAATTATTTTATTTTCATAGGTGTAGATAGACAACTTTGCCTACATTTACCCTCATTCATCTTCTCTTAGCCTTCTCTTTGTCCTACTGACAATCCCTCACAAAGTTTGTTAGCACACAATTCATCCCTCCATTACTTTTCTCTTATCTGTCCTCCAATCTTGCTAAAAATGAGTTTAAATTTTAAACAGTAACTAGCAAAGTACCTTAATATTTCTTTGAATTATTTCTATCCATATTTTCAAAATTTATTGAAAGGACTTAATTTTTTCTTGTGCAAGGTGGTAGTTTTATTGCTTTCTTTCTGATCTGAAATAGTAACCACAGGTATGATTTATTATAGTATTTTCTGGGTGCTTTCTAGTCCAAAATACATAGAAACAAAGCAAGGAGAAATTCACATAGCACCTTCAGAATGGTTTTATTGGGAAATTATCATATCAATTACTCTATCTGGTGAAGAATGGCCTTCCACTAAGGCAGGGTAAGTGTGCATATTAAGCTTTTTGGCTTCTTTGTCCTTGTTTACCTTGCTGTTTTGAAAATAAAAATTAATCATTCTGCTTAAAATTCTCCATTGATACCCATAATGATCCATTGTTTATTTTGATGCTATTTTTGCATATGTTAATTAAAATGTGTTCTTACTTGTCTTTAATTTCTTGGATGTTTGAGGTTTCTGCTTGATTCATTCTTGTATTGCAATGTGTAATGTAGTATGTACCTGTACCATTGGTAGGAGTTTGTCAGCCAAGCTTTGTTGTTGTTACAGGACCTTTGGTCTTTCTGTCTTTGCTCAAGAAAATACTTGCATCAAAAAAAGAAATTCAGGTGTTTGAGAGACATGAACAACAGCAATTACAGAAATGCTGGGAGATTTCTTTTTTTAATGTTTAAAAAAATTATTGAAGGGATAATGTATATAGAGGGGTTACGGTTATATTTGTCAGGCGATAATGTATATAGAGGGGTTACGGTTATATTTGTCAGGCAGTAGATGCATTAATTCTTGGTTCAGTTTGGGTATGTTAATGTTGTCTAGAAATTCATCCATCTCTTCTAGATTCTCAAATTTGTTGGTATAAATGTTTGAAAAGCTGCTGAGAGCCCAGACACAATTATATCTTCACCTTTGCTTCCATGCTTTATCACAAGGAAACAGAAAAAAAAAGCTTAAAAAAAGTATTCCCTTATGATTCTGTGGACATTGGTAATTTCTGTTGTGATGTTTCCATTCTTGTCCATGATTTTGTTTATTTGGTTGTGCTCCCTTCTTTTTTTGGTAAGATTTGCTAAGGGTCTGTCAATTTTGTTAATTTTTTTTCAAAGAACCAATTCCTTATTTTGTTGATTCTTTCTATTTATTTTGGACTCTAATTCATTTTTCTGTTTTAATTTTAATAATTGGCTTCCTTGAACTGGAATTGGGATTGGTTTGTTGCTGCTTTTTTCAAGAGCTTAAGGTGCACCATTAAATTGTTGGTTTGTGATTTTTGTAATTTGTTAATGTTGACACTCAGGGCTATACATTTTCCTCTGAGTACTGCCTTTCCTGTATTCCAAAGGAGATGGTATTTGTGTGCTCTTTTTGTTAAATTCTATAAACTGTTGAATATCTGTTCTGATCTCCTCAATGACCCATTGGTGATTCAACAATGTGTTGTTCAATCTCCATGAGTTACAGAGTTTTCGTTGGTGGCGATTATGGTTCAGTTCCAATTTTAGGCTGCTGTGGTCTGAGAGAATGAAGGAAATAATTTCAGTGTTTCTGAATCTGCACAGGTTTGTCTTACACTCTATGATGTAGTCTATTTTAGAAAACATTTCATGTGCTGATAAAAAATATATTCTAGTATTGCTTGATGGAATAATATGCAGATGTCTGTTAGGTCTAGTTGGTTTTTGCAGTTGCTCAATTCTGAGGTTTCTCTGTTGAGTTTTTGCCTAGTTGTTCTATTCAGAGGTGACAGATGTATGTTAAAGTCACCAACAATCACTGTGTTTGGATCTATGTGTAGTTTTAATGAAAGTAAAGTTTGTTTGATGAAGTTGGGTGCTCCAGTATTAGGGGTGTAGATATTTAGGATGGTTAAATCATCCTAAAGGAGCAATCCCTTTAGTACATTCTTTGTTCTCAATAATTTTAGTTTGAAGTTTATTTTATCTGATATGAGGATGGCAACTCTAGCCTGCTTATGGGGACTGTGAGCTTGATAAGATTTTATTCAAGCTTCTCACTCTCAAAATAGGTTTGTTTTGTTGGCCAAGATGTGTCTCTTGAGGACAGCAGAACAAACGATTTTGCTTTTAGATCCAACTAGATAGTGTATGCCGTTTAATTGGAGAATTAAGTTCATTGATATTGAGAGTTAGGATTGAAAATATTTACTAGTTCCTGCCACTTCTTAAAAAAATTTCATTAGGGCCTGTGGCTGGTCAGTTCTTGAGGTAATTAGTGGTATGAATTTTAGTTGCCATTTCTCTGTTAGCACTGTGTTTGTGTTGTTTTTCAATGTGTAGAGTATCCTTGAGAATTTTCTGTAATGCTAGTTTGGTCGCTATGTAATGTTGCAACTTTTCCTTGGAATGGAAAGTTTTTATTGTTCCCTCAGCTGTGAATGAGAGCTTAGAAGGGTACAGTATTCTTGGTTGATAGTTATTTGTCCTTAGAGCACGACATACATCCTTCCAAGCTCCCCTTGCTTTCATGGTCTCTGCTATGAAATATGTGGTTATTCTGATAGGTTTTCCTTTGTAGGTGATTGTTCTCTTCTCCCTGGCCACTTTGAGGATCCTTTCCTTGGTCTCTACTGATATTGTAAGCATTATAATGTGGTGGTGGGATATCTTTCTGGTCAGGTCTGTTTGGTGTTCTAAAAGCTTGTTGAATCTGGATGGGTCTGCCCTTCTTAATTTCTGGCAAGTTCTCTGAGATGATTCCTGAAGTTTATTTCCAATTCCATTGACCTCTTTCTCCAGGCCCTCCTCGATATCGACTATTCATAAATTAGGCTTCCTTTGTACGTTGGAGCTCCTGAAGAGATCTGTCATATTTCTTGGACCTGGTTTGAATCATTTTCTGGTCTTTCTAGGTTATCTTCAACTCCGAAAATTCTCTCTTATGAATTGTGTAACCTGCTATCAATACTTCCTACTTTGTTCTTCATCTCCATTCCTTCTAATTGGTCATTTTGGTCTTGTTTTAGATCTTGTATGGACTTCTTTACCTTCTTGATTTCAATTTGAGTGCATTTATTTGAAGTCCTTAAGCTCAGAAGATTTGCTCTAATTGGACATTTGTTGGAATTCATTCTACCTTCTGTTTGTGAATTTTATGAATCCCTCCATTGTCCTTTGATTGGCTTCCTCCCATTTCATGTACATCCTTTTTTATATATTTTCAAGCATTTCATTGATCATGTTTACCAACTGCATTTGTAGAGCATTTAGAAAAGTCTTTTGGTTTCCCATTGACTGCTCTGTTGCCTGTTTAATTTGAGTGAGAGTTGCAATTTCTTGATGTTCCATTTTTCTTGAGTTTCTTGTTCTGCCCATTTGAAAATGGGAGCAAGACTAATTCTGAACAAGATTATGATTTTTAAGATATAACCAACATACCGATGTCTCGGATAGTGTGGGCTCTAAACTGTCTTCTTCATCAGGCTGCCTGACTTTTTCGTCTCTAACTGAGATCTCTGTGGTACTACAGGTTACCTAGAACCATTCTTTAGGTGTAAACTTTATGCTGCAATGCTAAAAATGGTATTTTGCTGAGAGGTCAGAAAGACTCACCTTGAACCTCCATCATCTTCCCAGACCTTAACCTGACTTTTCTATTTGTCTGCATAAGCATGAATTGCATAATTTTTTTATGGAAAAAAAGGAGGATCCCAAAAAGTTGTGTAGATAAGAATAATTTGTTTTGGTTGTTGCCCTTGTTTCTACGATCTTCTAGATAATCTGGACATTTAAAGATAAAAACACTCTCTACAGAGTAAATTGATGCTATTTTTATAACAATCTGATTTCTATACTGATTTTTATACTTATTTGAATGTAAATGAACAAAGTGTTTAGGTTATTAAAACACAGGCTATATTTTGATACTAGGATATAGTAAAGGCCTACTTGATTTTATGTAGCTATTTATATATATCAGAATTTCAGTTTTACTGAAAGGATCTCAATGAATCTGCAGTGGATTAAATATGATTGCTATATGCTCTGGAAAAATAACAAGAAATGCCTTTTCCCTTTTCTCCATTAAATGGCCGTTCACGTGACCATTTAAACTCAATATTCTTTGTTACTATTCAAGAATAGCTTCCATTACATCATTCAGTGTTACATGGTATGTCTTCACAAATTCTTTTACTCATCCTGTTAGAAATTTTCATTAAATATGTATGTTTCCAATTCTTGAGAAACCTATTACAATGAACTGACATCTCCCCTTTTCAAATTTTGCTGAAGATATCATTGAGAGCTCCTAAATGTGCTTCTTTCTGGTATGATTTTGTTTTCATTTTCTGTAATTATCAGTGCTGCAACTATATAACTGTTTCATAGAAAACAACCATAATCCAAGTTTATCATGCAAGTAAAATGGAAATTATTTGCAAACAAATTATTTTTGATATAATTTGTTTTATTAAAATATGTGATATATGTATATATGTATATAAACATATGTGCATATATGTCCATGCACACAGACGTATACATATGTTGGTGTGTATATACATATATATTATATGTTCTTGATTTGAATCAGTTGAAAAATATATCTAAGTGGTAGAAATGCTTCAGACTTTGATAGCAATTATATTTATATGATAAACATATATGAAAATACAATAGATTGTATACTTATGGCTTAGGTAGTAAACTATACAAAATTCTACATCAAAACAAAATATAAGGAAGAATCCATGAATCCATATGAGGAATGCATTGTTGATATCACTTTTTTTTCTGCTATGAAGGGAATAATAATAGATTTGATGGAGTGCTGATGGAAGTATATGTTTGCACAGATATTCTGGAGAGAAAATTGGCAGTAAATATCAAAGCTACATGCACAAATAAACTTTCTCACAGTAATACCACATACAGAATTTATATTGTGGATATTCTTACACATGTTAAATAATATATGCACTAATTCATACATTTTATCTTTGTTTGAAATAACAAAATATTAACTGCAACTCATAACCAGCACTGAAAATTTGGTTAAATAAATCACAGTACACATTCAAAGTAATACACACTCAGGCAGGAAAAAGGAAACATTATAAAAGATACTGACATTTCTCCAACACTGATTTTAGTAAAAAAAAAAATAACTTTTGTAAAACTCCTGCCTTTAATGTAAAAACTAAATGAAGATATATTTACTTTAATATTGTTTCTATAAACATGTAATAAGCATTGAAAGTTAACCTGCAATTGATTATAATTTAAATGGTGAACCTAAATGTATTGTGAATTGTTAGCATTAAAATATATTTAGCCTGTATACATCAATTTCATTGGTTTTTAAAATGAAGACACAGGCAACTCTCCAGGATACAGGTATTGTCACACACAACAAAATTATGTTAAAAACCTGGCTGCAGTATAGAATTTTAGTGCTATCATAATCAAGGACATCCATAATATTAGTGATGAAACCATCTCATTTTATCCTTTTTGAAACTCCATACACAGGTGCAAAATTCTTGTTGTTAGAAAATCCTCATATATAAAGAAGATTCATTATTCATACAATTACTCATGTATAATTATGAGAAGTAGCATACGGTGTAGAGGTATGATCTATAATTATTATCTATCTCGACTAAAACTTGTTATTTTAGATTTTGTAATCTACCCTACTTCTGTTTCCAATATTCAGATTATGGATCAGGACAGATGCATCTATTGAGCACTTTGAAACATTACACAGAGGGCCTGGAGTTTAGCCTAGTGGTAGAGTGCTTGCCTAGCATGCACAAAGACCCGGGTTCTATTCCTTGGTACCACATACTTAGAAAAAGCCAGAAGTGGTGCTGAGGCTCAAGTGGTAGAGTTCTAGCCTTGAGAAAAATCCAAGGACAGTGCTCACGCCCTGAGCTTACGCCCAGGACTGGCAAAAAAAAAAAAGAAACATTACACATTTGGCTTTGGGAGAGTTTCTCACCACTTGGTGTTCTTCAGGTGCTAAACCTTTGATTTATAATTGTGGGCATGGTCACAGTTTTCTAATCAACATCTATTTTCATACAGCTATTCCCAACTAATTTTCCACAGTAGATCCAATATTTAAGAAGACTCACAGAAATTGTATTATGGGTTTAAATAATAGACTTGGTTCTATGTGTATTTAAATTTTATATTTACCTATATATAACGTGCTGAAGGTGTGCAAATCTTGATTGTAGAAGGACATAGTACATTGTAGAGACTAATACAATAAATCCAAGACTAGATGTTAGAAAGCCACAAATGTTCAAGTCCCATCTAAGTCATAGTCCAATCTAGGAGTAATCACAGTCAGATTTTTATTAAATTAATTAGTTCATCACATCTTTTCTACAGAGAAGGCTATTTTTTAGAGTTATATTTGCAACTATTATTGAATAGTAAGTAGAAGTAAATTCATTTTTTTTAAAATGAGGAAAAATGATTCTACTTTCTGTATATAGAAAGTATGAATAATAGCTTCCTCGTTTTTACAAGAACAAATAATATATGCTTGGAAAATTAATGATTGTGAATCTGGTTAGAATAATGAGTTCACATGATAGTCATTTCAAAATCTAGAATGAGATAAATATTTTCAAGAATATGTGATCTAAGTGCTTGATTTTAGAGTCTAAAATAGTCAACACATTTAAATTCCACATCTGATGAGATCATGTGGTATATGTCTTTACTTTTCTTATTACAGGAATAGATGATACAAGGTCACTAGATGTTGTGATGCAAGACATATGGAAAGAAAAATGCAGAATGAGCATGAAACACATTATTGAATCTGAAAGTCTATTACACATGCAGGCATGCAAACACACACACACACACACACACACACACACCCCAAGTAGAATATTTACAAAGGATGACTTCAGGTTAAAAAGATATAAGAACTAAACAGTGTTTATATACATCAAAATAGAACTCATTATTTTATAAAATATAAATAACCATGTTGTAAAATTATAACCAGGAGAAGGAGTATACAGATCCCACTCATGTAACATGAAGTTGATGAATCAACATATGTCAGAGTGAGAGACTGTCACAAATCACTCTGGGGTATTCAGGAAAGCAATTGGGAAATGTTAATTTTGTTGATATCATAAAACTAAAATTAAGATCTATTTTTAGGTCCTATTCAATTGAATAATATGTAAGCACACCTAGTAAAAGATGTTTGTTTGCAAATTTACAATTTCCAACTTAATTGTTTCCATATGTCATTTGGAAATTATTCTCACTTTTGCTTCAATTGGAGATTAATAGTAGAATGATTCATGTATAAAACTTTAATTATAATTTTGAAGGTATGTATTTTATCCTCTACAAATATGTTCATAAAGTATCTTACATTCAGTTGCATAAAGTGAATTGATAGCAATTAAATTCCTTTGCAACCAAAAAACTGTAAAAAGAAATAAATTGATGGAGGTTATATCAATATCTGCTTAAATATATTCTTTTGTTTTTTGAGCAGTATGAGTTACTTAATTTGTTTTCATTGCTTTTATTAGCCTAATTCAAAAATAAGTACCAGCTTAAAAGTCATTCTATAAATATTACTTGGCCTATCTCTGTTTTTTTTAATTTAGAATAACATATAACGCTTAAGAATTTCTTATCCATCAATGAAAAATTGAGTTAGAACAGTTAAAATCATTTACATGAACTTACTAACTGTAGTATACACTTAGATTAACTTATCATTTTAGTATTTGAATCTATTCTTAGTGGTAAGAATAGATTATGTGTGTATGTATATGCTGGGACTTTGTTATGTTATGTGTCTCTATATTTTTTTCAAAAATTGAATCATCCAATAGAAATAGATATATCAGAAAATACACTTCTTAGTGTTGATATGAAATGTTTCAAAGTATATCTATAATAATTCATTATGCTAAAAATTTCTTTGGCATAATATTCTCACATATTGATGTCAAAATGGAGAGTTGTTGAAGAAAAACATCTTGCAACTTTTGAACAAAGGTTTATTAAAAGAAATGTATACTCAAAACATAGAAATGTAATACATTTCTAAATTAATTTTGCTTATACATGAATTAATTTTAAACTTATACATGAATGAATTCACTTCATTATGAATCATCTCAGATTAATATATAATTCTATTTTTCATATGGTTTAAGAATTATTTTATATTTTTGTTAGAGTAATGCCTAGGATTTTAATTCTGAACATATTATTTTAATTTCAATACCTCATCCATACCCATACTTAATATCTCAGGAATTAAAAGAAGATCAACAACCACAGAGTTAAAAGAATGATATAGTCAAATTGAAATAGACGATATTTGGCAATACTAATGTTTTTGCTCACATACAAAAGATTGTTGAAAGTCTACAAAACCATTAAGGTTACCTAAAGTTGGTGAAACAATAATATCCATGGCATTGTAACATGGTGAGCATAAATATTCAACAACTAGGTTCCAGTAAAAGAAGAATAAATAACTCAAAGAAAACAATTTTTAACCATTAAGGGTATTTTCCTATAAATTTTACTCCTCTCTTCTTACATTTCCATTTGTTTTCTAACTCTCCATGGGCATCTTAAGAGAGTCCAGGCCATCCTAAAAGAGTAAAAAGGAGTTTTGGCATTTCAGCAATATTTAACACTTTAAAGTTTGCTTTTCTTCAGTGGTAGAAATCTCTCATTTAAGCATGCAAAGAACTCCCATGCTGAAGAATGAGGTCAACTCTGCTGCTGTCACTAGGGAAATGACTAAAATAGTTCCATAAAAGTTGCCATTTACACTGTACAGAGTCTGAAAGATGGAATATATTAAATAGCCAATAGCATATTCCTGAATACATACATGCTTCAGTAACTAGTCACAGATGTTATTCTACCCTAGGCTCATAAATTTTCAGGTTTTTTGATTCTTAAAATTTTGGGGTTAGTAATTTTTAGATTACTTCAATATTTCCATATATACAGCTCTATATTTTACATACTGGATAGTAAACTCATACATTTGTCTTAAATCTTTCACCCCTATTTGTGACAATGTACTTGGACAAACCTTACTGTACAAAGTCCTTTATTCCAAATATTTTCTTTTCCCCTTACCTTTTTTTCCAAACGAACAAACAGAAAGTGAAATTAAAGTGAATCATTATGCCTGGTAATAATGTACATAGAAGCTATCCCATTCACTGTCTTAATACATACATGAAGAGAATCTCTAATATATCTTGAGACGGAAGTTCAATTATGTAGCATAAAGTAAAGCAGACCTGACTACTCTAAAAAAAAGTAAACAGAAATAATGGTGACAAACATGAAAGGGTTTTAGACAAGGTGCTATTGTTGATAAAACGGAAAGTATACGTTTCAACTCATTTTGGAGTACTGTGGTGAATTTTAGTTTTAAACAGGGAAAAAATAGTACTGGGTTCAATACTGATGCATAATTAAGTGAAATTTGTCATAGTGTTATCTGGTTGATTTTTGCCTTTGTTCTAGTTTTTCACAGGTGGCTAAAATATCATTATTTTAGGGGACAATCTGGATCTCATGAGATGTTTGTTCTGAATTGAAGGGAGATCATATCACCTAGTAATCTCCGGGAAAAGCCCTGATAGTTCTTGAGTCCAAAGTGACTGGATTTAGGACAATGACTTGCAACTTTCAGATGTCTTTTGTTCTCGATAATAAGACTTGATTAATGTCAATAGTAAGATAGGCTTTACTCTTGTTTATCTTCAGCTTTCTAAAAGCAAGAAATAAGTAAGGTGTCCCCAGATTTTAGGCGAATGTTCCGTTAATGATAGTCATGCTTCCATGTAGAGCTAAGTAGAATCTGATTCAAAGAAGACAGATGCAGAATGAGGGAAGAATTGGCTCTCACCGATGTAGTACTGAATTAGGGATTAACTTAGTGATATCTACCAAGATCTTATTTCCAAACAAGAATCTATTACAGATATTAGGGGAGAATTTCAGCATGGATTTCTTTAATTATGCAATTCAGTATATTGTATCCAATTATGAGCACAACTTCCTCTTTTATATCCTTCAGCTCTACTTAGTGGTCATTGGTTTAAAAATCATAAGAAATTAATATTCCTCTCCCCTTTCTGCCTTTGACACAAGCTATTGTTTTCTAGCATTGGACAATGCTAACCAAAATATTTTAATTCTGTTTATTAAAATTTTCCTTTGTTCTTACTAAAGATTGAGGATCATGTATGTGGTATGTAGTCAGTTTCCTTGACATTTCTTTATTCAGCCCCTAGAGCAATGCTTAGGTATATGTGTATGGATTGAATAAAATTAATTTAACATATATTTCAATGTTACTATCTAAGGAAAGTTATGTGAATATGTATGTATCTATGTTTCTATGTTAAAAAGTTAAAATAATGAACAATAATATTATATAACTGTTGAATAATGCTAAAATATTTAAGAAACATAAATATTATTTTCAAAAATCTTTCTTTAAAACTGCTCCAGTTCTTTATTATTCTTAGGAATTTGGAGCTTTTCGTAGTCTTTTATAGATTCAGTGGGTTCCACTGATCTTTCAATTTTAATATGACTGATTATATTCCTCTATGTATGTGTCTGATCTCTGTACTAGTTTGATAATCATTCCTTTTTTGCTTTCTATAGTGCCAAAATATTATGATGATGTTACCAATAATTCTGGAAAGATGGAGAATGAGTCACTATAATTTAAAAAATATAGTGTCTCATTTGTACCAACTAAATATTAGGACTATATATCTATATATACCAAAGAAAATATTTCAGAAAAATAGATATGAAATCTTCTTTTGCTATTTTGTTGAAAATTACGCAATCATTTGCAATACAATAAATAATTTATGAATTAGACATTAATATAAATTGAAGGCCCTAGAAGTTACTTTTTTGGTCATTAGCAAATGGTTAGTAAATGGTTAAACTAAAATTAGTGAAAAATATTTTTACATGTAGTTTATATCTTGCCAAATATCTAGCTTTATTTTAAATAAATGGCTTCTGTGGTTATGAAATATACCACTTTCCAGATCATTCTATTTATAACAATTTTCTTCCTAAAGTGATTGACTATTTTACTTCAAATGACCAGAACAAGTGTATTTTTCATTTTATCATTAATTAAATTCAAATGTACTTAGGATTTTTTATGAAATGAATAATCTAATGTTTGCTCGGAAATACATACTGTAGGTTGAATAATTGTCATGTCCAACATTAGTATTAATGACTACATGTCAAATATTTCATTAACATATAAAGATAGATGGGTGTATGTATTACATATGCATGACTTACAATGGTAGGGATGTATAAATAATAAAGTTTCCTTCAACTCATAATCATATATTCACAAATCTAATAAGCATATATGTGCATATTCTGAGTTAATAAAAGTATTCTAGTTTATTGTGCTTCTCTGAAAGACATTGTTAAATGAACTGTACTAAGTTCTATTAGTTTGTTCTTGCCAAAATAATGTTGACATATGGAAATAGTGTTTATAACTCAAATTTCTGGGGTCATCTAGAAGTCAGCAAAGTAGTTCTGCTGATGTTAACTCTGTTGGTTTACACAAAGGAATTTGACCAGCTGTCTGTGGGTCAGGAAGACCCCAGTTGGAGCTAATGTGGCAAGTCATCACTATTCAACAAATATCTTCCTGCAAGCCAGTCCAGCCATGTCAGTAAGGGAATGGTACAGGTGCCAGAATGATAATTATGTACGTGGTTTTGATTTGTAAGCCTTTATTTTTATCACATATGCTAAAAAATTTTTGGTCCATATAGGGCATATGCTTGTTATGTGTATGGACAGGAAATTCAGAGTCCAGGATGTGAAAAAGAATTGGGGTGACTTTTGAATTATCTGCAATGCATTTGTGCCATGTTACTTCATTACAAATGCTGGTCAGAATTTAATCAAAATCATGAATTTATGGCAATATTCAGTTTCTTATATAATACAGCAAATAGTTGTAATGTTTTGTTGCTGTAGGTAATGAGGTGTTGTTAATAATTTTATATTAGTTTTATTTCTATTTGTCCATCATGAAGAAAACATATTTTGTAAATATATGAAAGTAAATTTTTTAGTAGATTTTTGCAAGTGCAACTGCACTTAATCTTATAAAATGAAAAGTTTATAACCAAATATTGGATGAATGTATTACTATTCTGTGATATAACTATTTCATAATTCTATATTTCATATTTTCAATACTTACTCAGAGAATGAGTCCATACCTTTAAATTCAGATTGAAATCATGGTGAAAAGGGATGAACAGACTGATAAACTTGAGAGCCTTCATTACTTAACAGGATACTAGCAAAGTAATACTTTTTATTTTTCATACAAAATTAAGAAAAGTATTGGTAATAATTTTCACTATCGAGATATTCTATCATTTGCTAGTGTTGGCTACTATCTGTTCACTCAGCTACTCAAGAGACTGAGTGGCATATCCACGGTCATCTAACTTCCTTCTACTTAGTCCTGTCTTCAAGAGGGTTCAATACTTTCCACTCGTACTAGTGGATGGGGATAAAGACACTGAGAGACATTTCAATTCTAAAACATAACATTTAAATTCTAAATACAAGGTAAATTTGATTATATGTTGGAATCTACCTGGAGTTTTGAATCCCAAGAATGGAATAAATCTTAGAAAAACCCACAACTACAAAAGAAAAGTGACAAAAAGTGCTGAAATTGGAGGTCAACAAGCATAATACATGGTGTAAAAATACAGATAGTATTAGAGTTAATGTTTAATATATGAATATATAGACATGAAAATATACATATATCCACATATTAGCAAGTATGATTATCAATCACACTGTTTAGAACCTAGTATTATAGCTTCTTGAAAAGTAATCTGTATCATTTTTGTGAGTCTAAAATAAATAATTAAACCCCATAGCTATGAATCTAAACACCACAAAGTGATATAGTGTTTTAACAATTGCCTCCAGTAATTTATGTGAAATTTAGCAGAAAATAAGATTCTACTTTCATCTATTACCTTTTGGTTCAATAAATTTGAAAACCGGAGGAATTATGATGTACTATATTAATTATTTCTTTTGTTCAGAAAGACATGGATTTAGCACAAATTCACAAGTAATATTTGAAGGTAGTAAATTTTTACTACCTTCACATTTGTGTTCATTTGAAAGACAGCTAATATTGAGTTAGTTATCTAGTACAATTACTGAAAAGTCATTAAAGGAACAATATTTAGGATTTGGGATTCTTACAATTGAATTAAATCCTGTTAAGCTACTTAATATTTGCCATCTGCTAAGTCATTTACGATGTCACATTAATCATTTCCTGTGTTAATAGTCTGTCTAAAAAACTGGTACTAGCTGGAGAAAGGATGTTCCTTAAATAAAGACAAAATTTTAATTAAATTTGAACATTTGTGGATGCTCTAATCTTTCTTGGTAACTCATACAAGTAACAACCATAAAATAAGTTAAAATTTTTTTCACCTAATTTGATCAATCTAAGCTATTTGTATAAGCCTGTTGCAGTGTTTTCACATTCTATCTGCACTTGTAATTTGAATCCCCTAATAATAAAATTGGAACAAAAATTCATGGAATCATTGTTTTTGGAAATGTATTGATTTTTAATATCCATCATGATACAAACCTTAGGAATACTGTCATCCCCAATTATAAACTAAGACAAGGAAAAATTATGTGTCTTGTTAAGAATTGAGACATAACAAAATATTTTGGATATTGTTCCCCTTTAGTACATAAGACATCTATTAATATTCACAGTAGAGTTGCTGCACATTCAAAATTTTAAATAATAAGCTACCTATCACTGAAATGATACTTCACATTATGAAAAATAGTTACATGAAAGCCCATTCTAAACCTATTTTGTGATTCCTCTATCAAATTCATGCAAAGTTTTAATACAGGATTAAAATATATTCATGCAATGTATTGTATTAACTATGGGAAAATTTATTGGCAATTGTCTAATCTCTCCCTCCCAATCATCTTGTTTCCCCCCTTCCCTTTCCTATTTCAAATAAACAAATAAGTGAATACACAATATTCCAGTAACAACGTCAGATACAGTGACAATATGAGATTAACCAAAGGGCAACTAAAGAGAAGAGAAAAAACATAGTACATTAAGAACAACAATCACACAAGATAAAGCTCTTGTTTCCATATCCTGGAGATTCTTTCATTTTCAGCTCAATTACTCAAGTGTGTGATGATACCATCACACATGTGGGTATTCAGCAGTGGAACCATGGATGATTTCACTTAAAGGGACATATATTTTCAATATCATAATCTTACTACAACAATAACATGAAAACACTGAAATGTCAGGGCTCATTTAGCATATCTCAAATATACAAGAATCTTCTGCCAAGGTATTAATAGAAGTGTTATCTTATCCTATACTATTTTTACTCCATAAGCAACCTTTCTGCATTTACACTTGTACCAGAACAATTCTGCAATGATTCACAATTCCAGTGTTTATGCTTAAACATTCTATCTGAAACAATACTGACAACATTATATATATTATAGAATGTAATGCTGTAGAATAAACTGTGCTGTCTCTATATTCATGACAGAACTTTTACTCTCAGTTCCACAAAAAATGTAGAGCTGCAGGAAGAACCTTTAAAAAGAAGTTAAGATTAAAGGAAGCCATTAAAATGAGCTTTATTTTATCTTATAAAGAGGAAATCTAAACACAGGAACACCAGAGTAACACATGTGAAGAAAAAAAGATCACGCTTCAATGCTACTAAAAAAACTACCTGTGAAGAAGAGAGACATAAGAAAAATTTCATAGGCTGTCAACTTGATCTTCGATTTCAGAATGAAATAGATAATTCTGATATTTAAATCATTCTATCTCTATCAATGTATGTGAAGTAATGCACCTTCTATCTGGAGAATGTAATGTAACCCTTCTATTAATTACAATAAAAATATACGAAAAAAAGAAAACAAAGGCAAAGAGCTACTGAAAATTTGCAGTTAGGCAAAAAATTCTCATCAAATGCTAAATATAAATAACACTCCACTTAATTTCTCCAATATATGTAATATATTTTCTCCTGAAAAAGAATAAAATCGATAGTATATTCCTTTTATAGACCATACCGCTTCTTTTTGCATTTTATTTTTGTTACAAATTCATTATTTAACAGCAAATGTCAAGGCCTTTGGACCTACAATGCTTCTTTATCAGTGGGTTCTTATCATGCAATGATGTATAATAAATACAAAATTATGAATTTGAAAGTTAAAAGAAACCTTTCAGGCCACATATATTAAACTACTTTTATCCTTAGTTTGATTCTACAATTTAAACATGTCAAATAATTTTTAATACATTTTAATATAAAATGCTATATATAGAATAAGCATGTAGAAAATACATTTCCACATATATACATATAGACACTGATGTACATCTTAATACTATTCCTCTCCAGAACAACTAAATGCTATTTAACTACAGAAACAAATCAACTACATTCACTTATATTTTCAAAGTTAATATAAATATTTCATTGTTCAATTATTAGCATAATTATTTGCCTTGTATTATGCTCTTTTCAGAGTGGTGACAATTGTGCTCTGAGAGATCAGATTTTTTCCTTACCACATGATGCTTTACAATGAGTAAAATAATAACAATTACAGATAAACATACATGCATATGTACATATATTATTATCTATAATATCAAGTGTTAAATGCTTTGAGGTAAACCTCCATAAATTAGGATGGATCATGATGATTCCTCTTAAGGTAAGTCAAGTAAGTCTTCTTAAATCATTGTCATGAAAAGAAGAGTAAGTTCCAATTATAGATAAATGGATTTCAAATCAAAATTTATTGAGCAAAATTAATTTAATAAGTTCAAGAAATAGGGAAATAGTGTGTCACCAGAGTGATAAAAGAAAGTAGAGAGAATGCTCTAAATGCAATAAGAGTAGCAGTTTCATTTATTTTAGAGCATCGATAATTTCAGTGAAATGCTTGATTCCTTTTTTTTCTTCTGATTGTGCCAAAAAATATCTCTGGAAAGTTCAGCATATACATAGCTGCAGTCATTTTAAGCGAATGAAAAAAATAGCTTAAGACTTTAATAGCTTTCATCTGTAATACTTGACACACAAAGGCAATTAGTTCATTTCAGAGAGGGCATTTCAGAGTATGTTTAATTTTATCTAGCCCTCTAATCCTCTTAAATTATTTTGCCCTGATATAATTACAGAAGAATTATTCGACTGAGTTTACAGAGGACAATTAGGGAACGATAAATCATATAATTTTAAACTTTCACATTTGGAAGCTTGAAATAATTAATAAAGAATTTCTTTAATGTAAAAAGGATTTTGTTCATGCTTGTAATCCTACCTATTCAGGAGACTGAGATTTGAACATCCAAGTTGAAATACAAGTCAGTGTAGGAAAATCTGCAATCAACTACTCAGAAAAAGCCGGAAGTGACGCTGAGGCTCAAGTGGTACAGCACTATCCTTGAGTAAATAAAGCTCAGTGACAGAACCCAGGCACAAAGTTCAAACCCCAGGACTGGCAAACACATGTGCACACATGCACAAACACACACACACACACACACACACACACACACACACACACGAATAAGACTCTTTTGTCCAGGAGTTTGTCCTAACAGTAGAGTGCTTGCATAGCATGTACTAAGCCCTGGGTTCCAGTCCAGTACAGAGCAAAAGTTGGAAGCTTTGCTGTGGCTCAAGTGGTAGAGGGCTACCCTTGAGAAATCTCAAGGACAGAACTCAGACAGTGAGTTCAAGCACAAGGACTGACTAAAAAAAAGGGGAAGACTCTTATTCTCATTTGTCATTCAACAATAACAACCTAAACAATATATATATATATATATATATATATATATATATACATAATGGTGGGGATTTTATCTCAACTAACATGGGAGAGCAGAAAAGGGTTACTTAATGCAGGTATCCAATTCAGAAACAATGAATTAGTTAAGTACAAAATACTATTTGGCACTTTTATTTAGTAATTGGCAAGTATATTTGATCAAAGTTCTCAATTAAGGGTTTCAAAATACTTAAAGTAGAGAAAAAAATATTTTACTTATGGAGTATCCTCCAAGGGTGATTAAAATTATTATGATTAAAATTTTGGCTATAATTTCCAGACAGAATCATTTTTGTTTCATTATTTTAAAATGTATTAGACAGACAAGGAAGCTCTAGTAGGACTAAGAATCCATGAAGCCTTCCTCAGTATAATAAAGGTTAAATATGACAACCCAGCAGCTATCATAAAGGCAAAAAGTTAAAGCCATTCCTGTAAAATCAAGAATAAGACAAGGATGTCTGATCACTCCACTCCTATTCAATACAGTACTAGAATTCCTAGCTAGAGCAGTAAGGCAAGATGCAAAAACATAAATGGGATCCAAATTGGAAAAGAGGAACTGAAATTTTCCCTCTTTGCAGATATGATTCTATAACCTTATAAACTTCACTCCCAAGTTACTTGAGCTGATATGAAACTTTGGCAAAGTAGCAAGATATAAAATTAATCCTCAAAAATCAATGGCTTTCCTGTCTGCCAACAATGAGAAGAGCAAGGCAGAAATCAGGAAAGCAACTCATTTTGCAATAGACTCAAAAACAAATACTTAGGAAATAGCATTAACAAGGAAGTGGACCTCTATGATGAAAAATCTGAAGAAGAAAATTAAAGCAGAACTAAGGAAATGGAAAAGCCTCCCATGCTCCTGGATTGGGGTGATTAACAACATAAAAATGGCAATCTTGCCAAAGAATATGTACAAACTCAATGCAATACCCATCAACATCCCCATGACATTCTTTAAAGAAATAGAGGAAGCAATCTAAAAACTCATATGGAACAATAAAAGACCCTTTATAACAACAAAAAAAATCCTTAGTGAAAGAACAGTACTGGAGGAATACAAATACCAAAGTTCACACTCTATTACAGAGCTATAGTAACAAAAATAGCTTGATACTGGCATAAGAGCAGGCTGGAGAAACAATGGAATAAAACGGAAGATCCAAAAATCAAACCACAGACCTATGGAACCTCACCTATGATAAGGGAGCCAAAAAAGTAGGATGGAAGAAAGACAGCCTCTACAAGAAACGGTGCTGGCAGAATTGGTTAAGCATCCTTATATGTGACTCTGTACCAGAATTAATTCCAAATGGATGAAAGACCTAGAGGTAAAAGCAGATATCCTGAAAACTTTATAGGAAGGAATAGGAAATACATTAGGCTCCTTGGCACAGACTAATACCTTCTTAATAATAACCCAGAAACACAACAAATTAAAGAAAGTGCAGACAAATGGGACTGCATTTAAATGTGGCACTTCTGTATGGCAAAAGACATAACTAAGTTAAATAGAAAGCCTACAGGGTGGGAGAAGATCTTCACTAGCCATACAACAGACAAGGGCCTCATACCTAAACTATACCTACAGCTTAAAAAATTGAATCTCTCAAAAACCAATCCACAAGGAAACAACCAACCCATTAAAAGGTGGGCCAAAGATTTAAAGAGAGATTTATCTGAAGAGGAAATAAAAGTGACCCATAGACACAGGAAGAAATGCTCAACTTATCTGGCCATAAAACAAATGCAAGGCAAAACAACTTTGAGATTCCTTCTAACTCTAGTGAGATTTGCCATTATCAAGAAATCTAATGAGAAAAGATGCTGTCAGGCATATGGTGAGGAGGAATAGCTACTACAATGTTGGTGGCAGGTAAACTCATTCAGCCACTCTGGAAATCAGCATGGTAATTCCTCAAAAGACTAAATATAGAGCTCCCCTATTACCCAGCAATCCCACTCCTGGACATTTACAAAAATGTCCAGAAACAAGGCCATTCTGAAGCCACTATTACAACAATGTTCGTTGCAGCTAAGATATGCAACCATTCCGATGCCCTTCAGTAGATGAATGGATCAAGAAGATGTGGTATTTATACATAATAGAATTCTACACTGTGACCAGAAAGAACATCGTCCCATTAGCAAGGAAATGAGAAGACTTGGAAAAAAACCATATTAAGTAAGCAAGACCCAGAGGAAGATAGGCTCCATGGCTTCTTTCATTAGTAATAATTACTAAACATTTAAGATTCTCCTAGCAGAGGAACACCACAGCTCAAAGTTATGTACAAATGGTCACACAGAATGAGACAAAACAAAATGAAATCTAGGATACGGAAACAAGAGGTATAACTCTGCAATGGTACTTCTTAATGAATTATGTGCAGTTATTGCTTTTTTCCAACTATTTTTATTGTAATTAATAGAAGGGTTTCATTACATTCACCAGATAGAAGGTGCAATACTTCACAAATATTGATACTCTTTCTCATGTCTTGATCCCCATTGCCCTCCCCACACCCCTACCCTTCATCTTATTTAAACCCATTCCCTATCCTATTTCAAATAACTAAATAAACATATATAAAATATATCAGATAACAAGGTAAAATAAAGTAACAATATGAGATCACCAAGGGACAGCAAAAAAGATGAGAGAAAACATAATACATTAAGGACAACAATCACTCAGTATATGGCTTTTGTTTCTATATCTTGGAGGTCCTTTCATTTAGCGTCATTCTATATGGCTTTATGTATCTAGGTTGTGCTCTATTATAAATATCTGCTAGGAGAGCCCACGGTGTCTACTGATTATGACAAATGAGGGAGACTATTGGGGCTGTGTTCCTTTGAGTCTGGCTTACTTCACTTAATATGATTTTTTCTAAGTACTTCCATTTCCTTACAAATGGGGCGATGTCATTCTTTCTGACAGCAGCACTGTGTATAGATACCACATCTTCTTGATCCACTCATCAACTGAGGGACATCTGGGTTGGTTCCATATCTTTGCTATGGTAAATAGTGCTGCAATGAACATTGTTGTACTAGTGGATTTAGTATGTCTTTGTTTCTGGACAATTGGGTAAATGCCTAGTAGTGTAATTGCTGGGTCATAGGGGAGCTCTGTTTAGTGATTTGAGAAACTGCCATACGGCTTTCCATTGTGGTTGAATGAGTTTGCACTCCCACCAACAGTGTAGTAGTGATCCCTCCTGGCCAGAACCTCTCCAGGATCTGTTGTTATTAGATTTCTTGAACATGGCTATTCTAACTGGAGTGAGGTGAAAAATTAGAGCTGTTTTGATTTGCATTTTTTATGGCCAGAAATGTTGAGCATTTCTTCATGTGTCTATTGGCCATTCTATTTCTTCTTCAGAGAAAACTCTCTTTAAGTCTGTGGCACAACTTTTAATGGGATGGTTGTTTCTTTGGAGATTAGTTTTGAAGTGATTCATTTTTTTACCTATTGATATACTTTAGATACGAGGTCTTTGTCTGTTGTATGGTTAGTGAAGTATTTCTCCCTTTCTATAGGCTTTCTAGTTAATTTACTAGCTATGTCCTTTGCCATACAGAAGCTCTGCAGTTTAATGCAGTCTCACTTATCCAGACTTCCTTGATTCATTGTGGTTCTGTGTCCTTATTAATAGTTTTACCTCTGCTGAGACCTAGTATATATCCTATTCCTCCTTGCAAAGTTTTCAATATATCTACTTTTACTTTGAGGTCTTTGATCCATTTGAAATTAATTCTGGTGCAGGGTGACAAAGAAGAGTCTAATAATAATTTTCTACAGGTGCTTAACCAGTTCTGCCAGCACCACTTGTTGAAGAGGCTGTCTCGCTTCCATTCTATTTTTTTTGGCTCCTTTATCAAAGATTAGTTGTTCATAGGTCTGTGGGTTAATGTCTGTGTCCTCGGTTCTATTCCATTTGTCCTCAAGCCTGTTCTTGTGCCAGTACCAAGCTGTTTTGTTTACTTTTAGCTCTGTAATAGAGTCTAAAGTTTGGTATGGAAATTCCTCCTGCGTTTTTCTGTCTGCTGAGAATTGTTTTTTCTACATGAAGTATTTTATTTTTCCATATGTAATTATGGATTGCCTCTTCTATTTCTTTAAAGAATGGCTTTGGGATATTGATGGGTATTGCGTTGAATTTGTAGATATACCCTTGGCAAGATCGCCATTTTCACAAAATTAATTCTTCTGATCCAGGACCATGGGAGGCTTTTCCATTTCATCAGTTCTGCTTTAATTTCCTTTTTCAGGGTTTTAAAGTTTTCATCAAAAAGTTCTTTACGTTCTTAGTTAATTCCTAGGTACTTTATATTTTTGCGGCCATTGCAAAATGAATTTCTTTCCTGATTGCTGCTTCGTTCCTCTCTTTGTTGGCATATGGGAGTGCAGTTAATTTTTGAGTGTTAATTTTATACCCTGATACCTTGCCAAAGTTTTGAATCACCCCAGCAACTTGAGAGTGGAGTCTATCAGGTTCTTTACATACAGAATCATGTCATCTGCAAAAAGGGAGAGTTTCACTTCCTCTTTCCCTATTTGGATCATCTTTATGCTTGCTTCTTGCCTTATTGCTTTGATTAGGAATTCTAATACTATGTTAAAGAGAAGTGGAGAGAGAGGGCATCCTGTGTCATTTCTTATTTTAGAGGAAATAGCTTTACTTTTTGCCATTAAGTATAATGCTGGCTGTGGGTTTATCATACACAGCCTTTGTTATACTGAGGAATGTTCCATTGGTTCCTAGTTTCTCCAGAGCTTTTAGCATAAAAGGGTGTTGGATCTTGGCAAATGCCTTTTCTGCATTTATTGAGTCAATCATGTCATTCTTGTCCTTGCTCCTATTGATGTGTTGAATTATATTAATTGATCTGCATATGTTGAACCAGCTTTGCATCCCTGTGATGTGTTTGATCATAATGTAGAGTTTTTTTGATATGTTGCTGAAAATAGTTGGCCAGTATTTTGTTGAGAAGTTTTGCATCAATATTCATCAAAGAAATAGGTCTATAGTTCTCTTTCTTTGATGAATCTCTGTCTGGTTTTGGGATGAGGGTTATAGTGGCTTTGTAGAATGAGTTTGGCAGTTTTCAGTTTCATTGAAGAGCTTGAGGAGTATTGGTGTGAGCTCTGCTTTGAAGACCTTATAGAATTCAGCTGTGAATCCATCTGGCCCTTTATTGCCATTTCTATTTCATTGCTTCAAATAGGTATAAATGTTTTGTTTGATTAGGTCTTCTTAGTTCAGTGTGGGTATGCTAACATTGCCTATGAATTCATCCATTTCTTCTAGATTCTCAAATTTGTTGGCATAAGGTTTGAAAGGTATTGCCTCATGATGCTCTGGATCTCAGTAATTTCTGTTGTGATATTACCATTCTTATCTGTGATTTTGTTTATTTGGATGTTCTTCCTTCTCTTTTTAGTAAGGTTTGCTAATGGTCTGTAAATTTTGTTAATTTTTTTTCAAAGAACCACATCCTTGTTTTATTGATTCCTTCTATGGTTTTTTTGGACTCCAATCCATTTAATTCTGGTTTGATTTTAATAATTTGCTTCCTTCTACTGGGATTGGGATTGGTTTGTTTCCCTTTTCCGAAGAGCTTAAGGTGCGAAATTAAATTGTTGGTTTGGGATTTTTCCAAATTTTTAGGGTAAGCACTTAGAGCTATTAATTTTCCTCTGAGTACTGCCTTTGCCATGTCCTAAAGGAGCTGGTATTTTGTGTGCTCCTTTTTGTTAAATTTCATAAACTCTTGAACTTATGTCCTGATCTCCTCAATGACCCATTGGTGATTCAACAATATGTTGTTCAAGTTGCAGGGTTTTCGTTGGTGGAGATTGGTGTTCAGTTCCAATTTGATGCCCTTGTGGTCTGAGAGAGTGCAGGGAATAATTTCAGTGTTTCTGAATGTGGTCTATTTTGGAAACTATGTGCAGTTATTTCTTTTCTCTTTTTTTCCCTTTAGGTTAATCTCATTTGGTTTTTGCATCTGACTATGTTTCCTGGTATATTGTATATATGTTTATTTGCTTATTTGACATAGGGAAGCAAAGGGGGAAAATAAGATGTTTGGGAGGCTTTTGGAGGAAAATGGGGACAAATCATGAGAAGGGGATTCAAGAATTAATGCACCCACTACCTGGTGAATGTTATGGTAATCCCCTATACACTATGCCACAGTAAAATACAATGAATAAATAAATAATTAAATATGGTAGTGGGGCTTTGGTAGAGTGTTAGCTTTGGGTACAAAAGCTCAGATACAGAGCCAGGCATTGGTTTCATGCCCCATGTTTCATCAAAAGAAAAATAAACAAATAAAATAGAAATCTCAGTGAAAATGATTACAGAAAACAAGGTGTTAAGTTGTAACTAGAAAAGACTGAAACAGCCAGGTTTGGTGTCTTACGCCTGTAATCCTAGCTACTCAGGATGCTGAATTCTGAGGATTGGGGTTCAAAGTCAACCTCTGAGACTCATATCCAATTAACCACTAGAAAAACAGAAGTGGCTCAAGGGGTAGTGCATTAACCTTGAGGTGAAGAGCTCAGGGAAAGTGCCCGGGCTCAGAGTTGAAGCCATAGGACCAACAAATTTAAAAAAAAAAGAAAGACAAGCTGAGCACGGTAGCACATGCTTGTAATCTTAGCTACTTAGGAGGCTGAGATCTGAGGATCACAGTTCAGAGCCAGCCAGGGCACTACAAAGCTTTGAGGCTCTTATCTCCAGGTAATCTCCAGAAAATGGGAAGTGTGGCTGTGGCTCTAGTGTAGTTGGATTGCCTTGAGCTGAGGAGCTCAGGGTCAGCACCCAGGCCCAATGGTAGGGTGGTAGCCTTGAGCTGAAGAGCTCCATGATCCCACCCCAAAAGACAGAAACAAGTAATGATTGAATGATTAAAAAATTACAAAAAATAGCCAAAATTCTCTATTGCTTCTGATTCTACAGTAATTATTTTCATCTTATGAAGCATCATTATTTAAAATTTCTGAATTACCTAGAAAAGAAAAACAAAGGACAAAACAATTTTATTGCAGAAATATATGTATATTGTTTAAAATAATGCACATTTATTTCACATATATCCTCAAGAATAATAAACTGTCTAGATAAATATTTGTCCATTGCTTTCAAGATTTAAGGGACAGATGGATAAGCAATCTTATACCCACTTTTGCATAGAAGAAATGAAGAATCAATGGAAAAATAAGAGATGCTATATCATCACCAATCAGACACACTTCCCTAGACTGAGTAATTGTAACCAGATGCATTATTCATTAATATAATTAGCAAATACAATTTAAATATTTCAGAGGCAGCATTTTTGTATTTTATATTAGAAATTCATGGTACTCATAGGCTGAATGAAAACAAGGAAGAGGAGTTACTGATGTCCATTTTCGTACTACTTGAAATAATAACCATAGGTGGTAACCAGATGATTACACATAGAGAGAACTGTCTGACATTTTGAAAAGAATAAATGCATCAATAATTAGAAGCACTGTAGGTGAGAATTTTTATGCCAGACTAACAGTGGGGTTAGCTGGCATAAAGCTAATTGCTGCTGCTGGTGAAGAGCAGCATGGGAGAGTAAGGATGTATTGCTACAAATTGAAGCTCGGGAAAGATGCTAAATATACGAGTCCTGCCCACATTATTACGTGTATATGAAATAGCAGACTACAGGAAAATAATTTGTATGTGAATAACTGATAGGAGAATAAAGAAAATTATCTATTTTTCATGATAAAAATGTTTACACATGGAGAAGGTAGGGGAAACTAAAATGGGAGAAAAACATGAGAAGTGATAACAATGTTCAAGAAGTAATTACTCACTACCTTACAAAAGTAATTGTAAACCTCTCTATAATAAAATAAACCTCTGATAATAAACTAAAATAAAAAAGAACTCTTTCTTAACTTTTTCCAATGAAAGAATCACAAAAACAAAAACACTGTAAAATATAAAATAGCAACATAGGAAAAAATTCAAATTCTTTTCATTCATTTTCAAACTGTGAAATATTCCAATAGCATCAATTGTCCATTGCAGAATTAGATTGGAAAACAATTCTGTAGATGTCATCTTTACTATTTCTTTGTATACAATTAATATCATTTTCATTCATATTCTTACTTGAAATGTTTTCTGGACATTTTCAGCTTAGATAAATTTCTGAAGGCACTTCTATGTTAAACACTGTCCTGTTTGCAATATTTCTCTTGAAATCAGAAGAAAATAAAGGTTGTATACATATAAATATATGTATGAATAATACTTCTATTATCTTTAGTTATACAAAGGAATTGTCCTTTAAGACAGCACTTTATGAATACAATTTATCTTTGTCAATGTCATTCCTTTCTATATTCTTACCTGTCTCTTCCTGACACATTAGTCTTCTTCATTTTGTAGGATATCCACTGAATTCTTTGCCACATTCATGCTCCCATTTTGTTTCATTCTTTTCCCCTTTTCCCTTTGACCTCATACCACTCCTTTCAAGCACCAGCCCCTGGTGTTATTTTGTTACACTCTACCACCTAATGTATTTACTTGTAAGTTTATAAGCATATTCTGCTTCCATATATAAGGAAAGGAAAACTATTCTTTCTTTGTCTTGAGTCCTATAGATATATAACTTTTTAGTGTCATAAAACACTCATTGGGGATCACAACACACAGAAATGAAAAAGTTCAGTTGCATGATATTTCAGGTGTTTTCCTAAAACCTATCATTCTCTCACTTATTATGGTAACTGTTAGAATCTTAGGCCCATTGATTGATTTAACTTCAGTATACACTACAGCCTTAGTAGTAAGGCCTCCCCACACAAAGTAATTTACCTGACACCATTTTGTGATGGCTCCATTTTTCTAACAGCTGGAAAAACTAAAACTTGAAAACTCCATTACTAAATTCCTCCTAAATGCTTACAAACCAATCCGTAAACTCACACAACACTCCAACTCTGCCTGAAATGTCTGCACCCTTTCATCTCCTGGAAAGTGAACAAGTCTTTAGCTCTTTGCCTGTCATTCTGCCTCTTGCTATATATATGTATGTGTGTGTGTGTATATATATATATATACATACATGTATATATGTATGTATGTATATATATGTGCACAGTTTTATATATTTAATTTTATTGTATTGTCAGGATGATATATAGAGAGGTTACAGTTACAGTCATAGGATAGTGAGTACATTATTTCTTGAACATTGATAGCCCTTCCCATGCTTTTTTCTTTTTCGCCAGCTCAGGGCCTGTGCACTGTCCTTGGATGTTCTCAAGGTTAGAGCTCTACCACTTGAGCCTCAGCACCACTTCCAGCTTTTTTCTATGCATGTGGTACCAAAGAATCAAACCTGGGTCTTCGTGCGTGCTAGGCAAGCACTCTACCACTAGGCCAAACTCCAGGTCTTAGGCCCAACCCCCGGCCCCTTCCCATGCTTTTATCCCCCTTTCCCTCCCCATTCTTCCTACCTCCTACTTGTAAATTTCTTGGTATATTCTTTAAGAAATGGCACATACCACCAACTCTTCAAAAATATATTGGAGATCATGTAAACCTCTGAAGGTGGATGAAGTTGATAGTTAATTTCTATGCATTTTATTAATGTTTCATTATTTGTACCCATCTAGGGAATCTACATTGAGTGACACAAAGAGGATATATATATATGTATATATATATACATATATATATATATATCAGAGAGATGGAGAGAGAGGAAGAGAAGGGAAAGAGAAAAAAGAGAAAGAATGAACACAAACCTATTCAAAGTACTGAAAATGAAGAAATGATTGCACACAGGAAGAAAGACCTGTTTTTTGCTAGATTTTTTAAATCAAGTGAGACTTTCTAGTTGCTCATTCAGCAAAATGGCACTCTTTATTATCAGAAATAAATGTCACAAATATAATTCTTTGTCATAAGAAACTCAAAAGTTATTATAATAATAGTAATAGTATAATAGCAATGATATAATAAACAACAATAACACTGATGTAATGCCTTTTTCACAAGTTCATTTAATACATTCATTTGAAATACTAAATCTTTTTCGTTCTATTTAGCCTTAATTGAACTTAGAGAAATTTGGCTATGAGTTGTCAACAATGACTAAAACTTATTGAATCTGATAAAACACATAAAATCTGGGGCCGGGAGTTTGGCCTAGTAGTAGAGTGCTTGCCTAGCATGCACAAAGACCCAGGTTCAATTCTTCGAAAGCAGATACATAGAAAAAAGCCAGAAGTGGTACTATGGCTCAAGAGGTAGAGTGTCAGCCTTGGGAAAACCCAAGGACACTGCTCAGGCCCTCAGCCCAATCCCAGGACGGGCAAAAACAAAACAAAGCAAAAACATACAAACTGATTCCTCATCTTCATTGTATCATCACATTAAAGAGGATCTAAATGTTATAAATAATTTCGTTGATTTCTAGTAATTAAAATCTTTAGCTTCTCATAAATTAAGGAATGAAATAACATACTGTAAGGAATACAAATATTCATGTTCTGAGAACAATTAAGTGAAAAAATTTTATTATCCTCAAGCCAATACATTCCGACAAGAAGGCAGGGTAGCTATCAAGCTCAGATGTGCCTAGTTCAGGTTCATAGGACATAATTTTGAAGACTGTCACATCGATAAACTCAGGATAATACACTATGATTCGGTTTGGACCAATTCAAAGTCCTGTCATCATGCAAAAAGAATACATTTTCTCATTCAAAAGAGAAGTACAATTTTTTCAAATTCCATAGAGTATAACTATTTTTGCTTAGTAACTTTCCCTAGCCCTTTACATTCTATACTTCATAAACTCATTTTTCTTTAGTGTATATATAGTCTGTACTTCATTTTTCTTAGCTAGTATATATCTTGTAGCAAGCTCATACAATAGAACAAACTTAAGTGAAATTTTAACATCAGTTATTGGAAGAAGACAGGTACATGGCTGTCTTTCTGACTAACATGTTTTTTATCTGGCTACGCTTAAAACAATAAATTATTGTCCAGTGTGAACTCTGTATAATTTACAATTGAATAAAGAAAAGACTTTGTTCTGCTAGAATATATTAGCAGAGATAAAAAAGTGAAATACATTCCACTCATTCATGAATTTAGATTTGGCTAAAGCAGCTACAATATTCCAATGACTTTGACTAGTTCTGAAATTGCGTAGGTCCATTCTCAAAGACTTTAGAAAAGCTGTAATCATGAATGTCAATCTTTGCATCTCTGAAATAAAAAATGGTTTTGCCTGTTTTACAATACAGTAGTAGCTTTCTCAAAGCCTGGGAAATAGTTCTCCTGAAATACATCAAGTAGTGCATTACTACCGAACAATTGGTGTGAAGGCATAGAAGCCTCAAAGCTACAAACTAGCAAACACACATGATCTGATCCCAGTGGTTGACAGAAATTCTAATATTCTCTAGACAAGTATGTATGCATTCTCTAGTGGTGTTTGTTTTGCTGGATTTGAATTGAATCTTCTTTTATATATCACAAAACTATTGCAAAAAATATTCTTTGATGGGTTAACTTGTCTGATGTAATTACCACCAAATTTCACCAAAAATGATTGGCATATGCCATCATATTCACAGTCTGCACATTTGTAGAATCAACTACTTCAGTATAAAAATATTCATATAAAATGTTTTGACTGTATTAAATATGTACAGATCTATCTTGTCATTATTCCTTAAACAATAGCATAAGTAAGTATACAACATATTTTACTAGATATTGAAATGATTTGAAGAGGAAGGTAAGTGTTGGCTATATGTGGATATTATATCAACTATAAGTATTTTACCATCTGCTAGTGTTGAAAACCATGGAGAAAAGGGAAAAAGGTTTTAAAATTCTAATTACTCGCAGAGATGACTATATTTCTAAGATTTCCTCCAGTTTTTCAAGAAGAACTAAGTCTAACTGAATTTTCTCAACAACAAAAAAACCCTTCTCTTTATTTCTCCTTAGTTCTCTCTTCTTTAAAGACATTAATACCCTATGGTAAGTGACTAGCATATTAATCACTTTTTTTCATATAAAAAGGTGAATTTATTGGGGAAGTAGATGGTGAACTGACCAGCCAAGGGAAATAGATGGTGAACTGACTGACCAGGGACACAGTGCAGACTCAGGAGCTGATTCTGTGACCCTGACAGCGCACATGCTGGGTTTTTAAGGGCAAAACCCATGCGGTCGAACCTGGCCACACATTGGTGGCCAATGGGATAGTTACATACACAGAGGGACCATAGCCAGTTCCGGCCACACGCATGTAGCAAATAGGGTTATAGCCCAGTGTTTGAGTTTACCTATTACCTTAGTTGGAGTTGGCACGCAAATTGGGAAGGTCTCCACACAAAGCAGGCCCATCCCCCCCCACCCAAGTGGATATCCCTCCTCATGGGGGGTGGGGATAAGGTCAAGGTTGCCCCTCCCTGGAAGGGCAAAGGTGGCTGGGCTGTACCATTGTCAACCTTCCACAATGGGGCAGGGAGCTCTTAGGCATTCTGGATGGCTCAAGTCCCTGCTCCCCTTAACACTCTCTGCTCCCCTTAACACTCCCCACTTTTCTTTTAGCCTAGTCAAATTCTTGACTAGTTTACCTTAGTACAAACAGGGTAATACTGGATGCATGGGATCATCAGTTTTATAACTCTGATTTTTTTTTACTAAGGAAATCATTTCATTATTTACACATGGACCAATCAACAGTGACATTAAAATAATCACCAGTGGGCCAATAATGGCTGAGATTAGAGAAGTTGCCCAGGAGGGACCAGTTATACAATCTCTCATACCATCCTTGGGACCCCTGTCTCTCCCTTTCTCTCTCATCTAGTCACCTCTTTACAGCTGCCAGGCTATCTTTTATTACTCCAGTGTGGTTCACCCAAAAGCAACATTCTCCTCCCAGGGCGACACTCAAACCTCTAATAACAATATATCTAGTTCTCTTCTGTTCTGGAGGACAACTTCTGCTAGGGACCTCAGTGAGTTCTCTGGGACTCTGAAAGTCCCGGATCCTCACATGCTGTCTTCACTTAGGAGTGATGAACCGAGTAGCTCATTCCTGCTACCTTCACAATGGTTGGAGTGCTGGGAATTACAGTGTAGGTTCATTTGAGTGCCAGGGTACTGGAAACCAGATGATGAACATATACCCAGATCAACTTGTAAGGCCTGTAAGGACTGGATTGAATCATGGTTAACAATGCCAGCTGAGATAACACATAACCAAATTTAACAAGGTTAGGATTCTCTAGGCGGGTATAGAAAACTTGAACCTGTAGCCATTCCCCACAAGTGCAGTCTCCACTCCTGCATATCTGTTACGACTCTTTCCCATGTCTTTAATTTTATCCTGTCTCACTTTCCAAAAATGACTCTGGTCCCTTCATCTGAAGGGGGTTGATGGGCGGAGATTCAGCTTCTGTAACTTCTTCAAGCTGACTCGGGCGTTGTCTCTATCCTTGGCTAGGGACCCTAAAAAGCTTAGACTATTTTATCAAGGGGTTGCCAGGATTACATTTCAGGAGCAATATTTTACTCCAAACTGGAGATCATATAAAACATTTAACAACTGCACAAACCTTCTTTGGCTACAACAGTGTAGCTTTCTTAGCACCCATTTGCAAAGGCATTTTCTTGATTGTTTGGGGAACTTAATCCCTGTGACCCCAACAATGCCTCAGTTACCTATGTAGGCCTATATACAGATCAGTAGAAACACAGCCTTAAGTACACAGATTTCTTTCCTGAATTTGTGGCTGGTGTTCAACCCAAATCTCACTCAACTAGAGCTTTGAGCAAATGTGGGGGGTGAGGGGAGGTTGGGATTGCAAACTACCCACTATTACAGATGCCTGAGAAGTTCCTGCCCAGTTATGGAGTGAATAGACATGGGCAGTAGTAAGGCATGCATACAAACTATTCTATGACCTCCTGGCTCTGATTAATTTTGAATGGTCAAGCACAAGTGACTCTAGGATCTGACACCATCTCTGCCATCTAAGCAGTGGCTTACTGCATCTGGATGCTTTATTTCTTTTGTCCCAGTAGTGTCTCTCCACACAGGGATAACATCCTATTGACATTTCACTTGGTTTGTTGCTGGACTTGAACTCAGGGCCTGGGCGCTGTCCCTCAGCTCTCCAGCTCAAGGCCAGCACTCTGTCACTTCAAGCTCCAAAGCAACTCTGCTGCCAGATTAGACACCACAGTCTCACAGGGACTCTGCTTTGCCTGGGCTGGCTCAGAACTGCAGTTTTCAGATCAATGAGTCCTACATAAGGCCACTTTACTCCAATTAGAAGCAACAAAGTGTTCAACTCAGAAATAGTCTCTAAGCATGATCTTACCTGGAACTTGGTTATGGCCAAAGTTACAACTGAATAAGGATTGCTGTCCTTCTCCATGGGCCTGTGGGAAATTGCTATAAAGTAACTTGTAAGAGCAAGCTGAAATAGCAATTAAGCAATCATTTTGGTAGTCCTAATTTTCCTTTTTTCTCTTCCTTGAAACAAACATTTAGGACAACTTCACTTTCAAATTTTATTTAGAAACCCATTTCTAATGTTCTTTAAAACTTTTACTGATATTTGCTTAAACACTTAACACTTTAGTCTTCTTTGCATTTGAAAAACCTTTAAGGGCTCAAGGAACTCCCTTTGCCTCCAGACCTCCTAGGGCTCAAGGCACTCTCTTTAAAAGGCACCTCCTTTTAGAAGAGGCATTTTTTTTTTTTGCAATTTAGGTTACTGCCTAGAACTCCAAACATCAGTGCACCAAAAGTCCAGACTTAGTTTCCTTCTTTTTCTAAAATACACCCAATTGAGAAGTAGTATGAAACCAAATCATAAGGAGGTACACCTTTAAACATTCCTTTAAAATACTAATCACATCACCCACATTTTACCATCAGATTTTCAGTATCAGTCTGCAAGGAAAAAGGACGAAGATGATCGACTCAAACCATCTGACCAGGTTTAGTGAACAGCCTTCATGCCAGCTTATTTTCTTTCAACAGCCTGGACCCTCTCTTAGGGCCTTTTCCACCATGGGAACCCAGAGTTGCACCTTTGCGGGTTCACCTCTCACCCCCAAAGATGGTCACATGGAACTATCCTAAGTTTTCCCGTCCTTTCTCTTGGCATTTATTACCTGAACAGTTTTTAAAAGACAGGGAAAGTTTCTGAAATTGATAAACAAATTCACATTTAAATCTCCAATACATGTCTCCAAACTTTAACTTAAGAAAATAAATTCCAAATTCCCTTATGCCGCTGGGCTAAATAGGATACAATGTTTACCATGTAAACAGCTCTACGCATTACAATACCATATTTTTTAAATGCAGATTTCAGGATCTTTAGAAAAATACTTTTTATTTGTTCCTCTTTAAAACAATGCAGTAATCCTTTGAGACATTGGAAACATTCAAACCTAATACTTTTCTTGAAGTTTAAATTTAGAATCACCCAATTGCCTTTGTGTTTCAAGTATAAATTAATCCATTGTTCTATACAGTATGCTGACAATTTAACCTTAAACATGTTCACTCACATCCATTCACACATTCATACTCAAAGATCTTAAAGCATACAAAATTAATATTGGCAGTACATTTTCTGGAAGTTTGTATTAAGAGAGCTTTGCCAATTTTACTCTTCCAGGTGAGAACCAGGTTCAAAACAAAACAACTTAGCTGTAATTTATTTTCCCAGGGTTTGTTACAACTGCAGCCACTTGGGAGTGGCCATACCAGGCCTGAGACACAGAAATGTTCAAATAAATGACAAAGATATACCCTCACAAAAATCATGAGGATGTATATTTAGGATTGGTACCAATTTCGAAAACAGAACCAGACAACACAAAAAAAACCTCACAAAACAAGACAGAAGCAGAGACCTAAGACACCTGGAGCCCTGAAAACTCTCAGGGGGCGCCTCCCCGTGGAGACTTCCTTTCTCTGGCAGCTGGCTGGCCAAGGCCCTCCTACCTCAAAAACTGCTATTAGGGGGGCAAGAGTTTTTTGTTTCTGACAAGACTCAGTATCACCTCAGTCCTGGGGAGGGGATTCCACATCCCTCCTGACAAGGATCTGATGGTCCTAGGGAGGGGATTCCACATCCCTCCTGCTTGGGACTTAATTCTAGGGAGGGGATTCCACATTCCTCCTGATAGGAACCTCCACAAGTGGGTCAAGGTGTCCCTTGACCACTCTGGCATTAGAGAGCTTGCTGCATCCAGCTTTTTCCTCTCTGTTTTAAGCCACAGTGCACTTCCCAAATAAACATACAGAAATACCTCCGAGGCCTTTACTTTTCACCCAGGTGACTTCCCCCAAAAAGATGGTTAAGAATTCCTCCAGGATAATCAGAGACTCTCTTGGGTCTGACGCTATCATGGGATTCCACATCCACTGGTGGGACACGAACCCAGGCGTCACCCTGTGGTTAAGGACTGTTCCCCGCCAATGCAGCAAAAATGTTATGGGATCAAGAGGAGGGGATTCCACATCCTTCCAGGTGGGGATTCCAAGTCCCACCAGAGTCCACCACACAGAGACAGTCTCATATAAAAAAGTGAATTTATTGGGGACGTAGATAGTGAACTGGCCAGCCAGGGGAAACAGATGATGAACTAGTCAGTTCACAGGGACACAGTGCAGACTCAGGAGCTGGCACGGTGACCATATTAATCACTTTTAAGTATTGTTGCTGCTTCTTTCCCCATGGCCACACATGTACCAAAAAACATTCAGACCCTTCTTGGGATTTGATTTTTTTCTTTCTTTTCGTGATAACAAGAATTAAACCCAGAACCTTGGGAATACTACACCAATGTTCTAGGACACCGAGCAGACTCCCAGTTCTATGATCTGCAGTGATTGCCTTTACTGGTGCAGGGAACTTGCCTTTTAAAAAAGTAGTGTATGAAAACAATATACCTGGAGCAATGCCCTACTTTTCAACACCCTCACCCATCTCTTATTTCAATTTTCTTAACTTTGGAGGACATTGGATTTTAGTCTGTATTTCCCCCTCTTCTTCTAGAGTCTATCTAACTTCCCAGACTGGTTTTGAACCCAAGCCTCCTCCCTTAGCTTCTTTCCTAAGTACTACATATTGAAGGCCTATGGCACCACATTCTGGGATTTTTTTTTCTTGTAAAATACAAGTTCCAGGGGTAAAGCTGTAAACATTGAAGTAGTAAAATAATAGGTTGACACAATATTCTTATTTTATATAAAATCCCCAGCACTGTGAAAATACATGTATGGCAAAAGAAATGCAAATCAAAACCACTCTAAGAGTCCACCCCACTCCAATTAGAATTGCCATGATCAAGAAATCTAATAACAACAGATGCTGGCTGGGATGTGGCCAGGAGGGATCACTACTACACTGTGGTGGGAAGGCAAACTCGTTCAACCACTATGGAAAGCAGTATAACGGTTCCTCAAAAGACTAAACATAGAGCTCCCCTATGACCCAGCAATTCTACTACTTGGCATTTACCCAATCCTCTAGAAACAAGGACATAGTAAATCCACTAGCACAATGATGTTCATTGGAGCACTACCATAGCAAAGATATGGAACCAGATGCCCCTCAGTTGAAGAATGGATCAACAAGGTGTGGTATTTATACACAATGGAATTCTATGCTGCTGTCAGAAAGAATGACATTGCCCCATTTGTAAGGAAATGGAAAGACTTAGAAAAAATCATATTAAGTGTAGTAAGCCAGACTCAAAGGAACATAGGTTTAATGGTTTCCCTCATTTGTCATAATCAGTAGAAACCTTGGGCTCTCCTAGCAGAGATTTACAATGGAGTAAAACCTAGATACATAAGGCCATATAGCATGATGCTAAATGTAAGGACCTCTAGGATAAGTAAACAAAAGCCATATAATGAGTGACTGTTGTTCTTAATGTACTATGTTTTCTCTCATCTCTTTTGCTGTTCCTTGGTTTTCTCATGTCGTTGCAGTATTTTACCTTGTTATCTGATATATTGTATATATGTTTATTTGGTTATTTGAAATAGGATAGGGAAGGGGGAAAACAAGATGAGGTGTGGGGTGGGGAGAGGGAAATGGGAACCAAGATATGTGAAAGGGTATTAATATTTGTGAAGTAATGCAGCTTTTGTCTGGTGAATATAATGTAACCCTTCTACTAATTTCAATAAAAATATATGAAAAAAGGGTAACTGTGAATACAAAACAGCCAAAAGAATTAAACTTTAATACCATGCATGATTTTGTTTCCCCATTGTTTTCCCTCTTGTTTCCCTGGCAGTTATTCTGAAAAGAACCTTCTTCCATATACTCTACTGTATATTAATAGTATTGCCTTTCATGAAGGAAATGTTGAGTTATTCTTTGCTTGCTTTCTTATTTCTGTTCCCAACTTTAAAAAAAAAAACTACTGAAAACAACAACAAATAGTATTTATTCACTTTTGGCTAGACATTACAGATGTTTCAGAATCACAGATATGTTTAAGGAGTGTCTTTTTGTTAGAGTAATGAACACGGATGAAAACAAAGAAATTTGGATTGTCAAAATAGATATTTAATTTAGCCAGTCAAATCCTGTCTATGTTTGTCACAATTACAGCCTTTTATATTAAAACCCACAAACCCACAAAATTGCTGAAATTGGCCTTGACAGGCCCAACTAATTGGCTCCCAAGGAGCCGTTATGTTCTACCTGGTGAACCGTCATTGAAGTACAGCAGCAACTTGTCCAAACCATGCACAGAGCTAATTATAAAGCAGCAGGAGAACTCACATGGTAATAGGCCATGTACCATTGTTAGTACATAATCATTCCATACCCAAATCATCAATTATAGTACTCTTCCTACCTTGAAGAAAATGCTATTATGTGGGAATGATTATTTGGTGACACTGTTGGCACAAAAATTTTTCTATTTTTATTGCCTTAAATTACTATTTCTTTGACTTCCCCTGGGAAACTAGAAACCCTGTCTAGTCACCCAAACACAAAACAAAATAAAATGAAACAAAACAAATAGGAAAGAAATGTCATTTGAGATAAGCTGAAAGAAAACTAATGAGTCAAAATTATATTTCCTGCAAATTGGACTTTTTAAAATTTTATCCTTTGTAAATTATTGTATAACAAAGCTTTAAGTAATCTCTTTATTCATAACTAGATTCATAAAAACATTGAAAATACCATTAATGATAACTTTGTACTAATGCATCTTTTTTTTTTTTTTTTGCCAGTCCTGGGCTTGAGCTCAGGGCCTGAGCACTGTCCTTAGACTTTCTCAAGGCTAGAGCTCTACCACCTGAGCCACAGCATCACTTCCTGCTTTTTCTATACACGTGGTACCAAGGAATCAAACCCGGGTCTTCATGCATGCTAGGAAAGCACTTTAACTGAAACTGGGGCTGGGAGTTTTACCTAGGGGTGGAGCACTTGCCTATCATGCAGGAAGACCTGGGTTTGATTCTTTGGTACCACATACGTCCAAAAAAGCCAAAAGTAGTACTGTGGTTCCAGTGGTGGAGCTCAAGCCTAGGGAAAGGGCAAGAACAGTGCTCATGCTCTGACTCCAAGCCCAGGACTGGCAAAAAACGAAAACAAAACAAAACCTGAAACTTCTTCCGTATTTAACTCATACACCTGTCAATTCAAAGTGGATCAGTGACCTCAATTTCAGTTATACTTATTAATTAATCTACTCATTTTTGATTATTGATCTTAAAATTGAACAAGAATTATATTTGAATTTTCTGAAGGAAAATAAATATATGTACATACAAACATGAATATAGACATTAAATATGACTGAAGCTATGAATCATATATATATATATATTTCTCTCTGTGTCTCTCTGCCTCTGTCTCTGTCTCTTCTTCTTCCTTCCATGATGAATCAAGTATCATTCTTCACAATATGTGCCTGTGAGAAAAAATGTTTGCCTCACTTGAATCCCACATTAATAAAGTCTTAGGCAGAAACTCAAGCCTGTGTTGAACATCACATTGTTTTTCCCAGACAGTTTTCAGAGCAGTGAAATGTGACTTGCAGAATAAAAATATAGAGATATACAAAAAGAACTAAAGCGGTGGAAAGCACTACCTCCATGAAATTTTAATTTGTTTCCAAAGTAAAAGAGGTGATGAAATTTCTGCTATTTCATCAGAATTACATTTCAAATACAATATAAATTCATAATGGAGAATTTTGTTTGTTTTTTAATAGGAAGACAAATCTAACCTAAAAATATAAAAAAGAGAAAAGTACAGCTCTCTTAAAAGGAACAATTTACTGTTTAATCAGAACTTGTAAATGTAATTCCCTAAAGTATGTAAAGACTTATGGATGTATTTGTGATGCCAGTAAAACACACACACACACACACACACACACACACACACACACAGATTCTGAACTGCTCAGGAGGCTGAGATCTGAGTTGTCTCGACATATCTGGGAGACTCTCATCATCAGTTAACTAAACAAAAAATAAATGTTAAAGCTGCAAGTGGAAGTATACCTTTAGTATGATCAAAAGCCCTAGGACTTACTTATCAAAAAAGCAACACATCATCAAAAATAGTTACAACATATCCTTAACAGAGGAATTTTTTTTTACAAAAAGCATTTTAATTCATCATCATTTGAAAGTTATATTTATAAACATGAATTGAGTGGATTCTGTCCTTTGGAGAATTATATAGTAAGCAGTTTAAATGGTGATGAAAGCATTGACTGAGTTCTACTTCCTCCCTGCAAAGCAATTGAGAGAGATTATGATTATTTTTTCAGAAGTGATTAAAGAAAGCAGAATGAGTCACAAGTGTTGAAAGCTGAACAGTGCTGAAATGGTAATGACTTTAGAACAGATGTGAAGGGATGAAACCCACAGGTGACAGCAAAGAATGGAAATTGGAGGCTGTAATCGTCTCTTCTATGTCTTCTCTTGTGGCCCAATTTGGACAGACACAACTTCTCCAGTCAATAAAAATGTGAAAACATTTGTTTGAGTTGAGACTTTTTAACATTCATGACTGCTATCCTGCTCTAAATGTTTCTGCAGGCACGATTTATGGTGTTACCACAAATACATCAGCAGTAACTAGTAATATTTATTGACCCCAATCCCCTTTAAAAATATTTCCAAACAATAGTGAAGGTAATAATGTGTCGAAGAAATAGTTAAGAATAGGTTGCATGAGTTTCCACAGTATTATAGATCACTTGTATGATCTCTGGAATCTAAATTTAATTTGTATCTATTTTCCCCTAAACCCAAACTTAGGGTAGCATTATAGTGCTACACAGTCAAGTATGCATTACGATATTAAATGGCAGGGTTCAGAAATACATAATTCATTTTAAAATAACTTGTATTACAGTATATCATCCTATTTTATCATGAATTGTAATTGACAAAGTATTACTGGAACTGTTCAAAATTCAACTGTGTCATAGATATATACAGGGTGAAAATATCATGTATAGCATCTCTTGAGAGCCTTTAATTTTATCCCTTGAAACAGAAAAGGGAATTATTATTTAAGAATATATATATATATATATTGCATATATATTCTTAATAATCAAATCAATCTAATTATTTTAGCTTTACCTGAAGTCTTTATTATTTATTTATGGTGACAAGATAGAAAATATTTCATATTTTTGAATCACATGGTATATTAGTATAGGTACCATCCTGTGCAGTAGCTTACCAGAACTTAATGCTAATTGCTCCTGTGTAAAAATTGGTTCTCTTTGATCAATGTCTTATATTATTTGAACAGTATTCTCTCTTCCTAGATATAAGGGACAGGGAGAGATTATATTATACGCACATTTTATATACATTAGCATATATAATACATACATAAAGTAGATTTTGTTGCAAAACTGAGTTTGAGTTTCAAAAACATATGCTGAAGTATTAGGAACATGCACATGATGATTAACTTTAAGTGGTGACTTGAATGGATGAAGAAATGCCCATATCAAAACAAATGTATTTTTTTCTGGGTATGCCTGTGATGATGAATTTGGAAATGTTTTAATTTGAATTATTTAGGACTACATAGCAAAGAATGCTACTTGTTTCTTCTGTACGCTGTGTTTTTGAAGCATTAATAATATTTTAACAGTTACACAAGTTAACACATGAAAATATGAAAAAAGTAAAAAGAACTCAAAGATTTCTGTGGGATCTTAAAATTAGTAACTACAGTAAGTAGCTCTTGATCACATAAGATCAGAAGAGGGCAAGATAGTGAAATAAACATGTATTGATCACTTTAATATCAGATAGTCTCAATAGCAGAATGATCATGTAAAAATATTTGCCTCTTTTTCTACCCTTTGAAAATGTAATCTCATAATTCAGAGCCACTGTTATTCAAAGAGGAAGAATACTGGTTAATTAAATCTGTGGAGAGAACGGGTTATCAAGAAAGAGATGTCCTGCTTCCTACATTAATATTAGTATGCTAGGAACCTCATAATTTGATATTTACATCATTTCAGTGATATAGTTCAGGCTAAGGCATAATAATATACCAAGAAAATAAACCTTAAATATTTAAATGGCCTATTTTTTCTTATTAGTTTTGTGAGCCACAGCAGTCATATCTGATTATGAATTGTGTACTACATGCTATTTGAACTTTCTCATTAGGATATCATGGAATTCTTCTATGCTTCTATATCTACTATTAGTTATGTTTGCTAGTCAACAACCATGGAGAAAGAGATTGCTCCTGAGGCAGTTGTAGATGCTGAAAAATAAGGTGAATCACAACCATGCAGGAAGAACTAGGTGAATTCTAACCCAGTTCTTTGGCCAAGGAAAGATACAATTGCTGTCCCTTTCTTTCTCCTTATTTTAAACTAGCTGCCAAAATAAAAGTTAAAAGAACAGATGTCCCATCTAGAATACATTCCAATTTCTATTAAAATAATTATTCGTGTTGCAAAAACCTTATGTGGTAGTTTATAATGGTCAACAGTAATGTTAAACTTTTGTAACTTAAATGGTCACTCAATCTGTAAAAAAATGTTAACATTTTTGACATTTTTTCTATTACAATTTGGGTCCCAGAGTGTTGTAAAGGTATAATATAAAGTAAAAAAAATAAATGAGATTGCATTCAGTCCATGTGTGTGTGTGGATGCAAATATTTATATTATTTATTTCTAGTACAAAAATTAAAAAGTGATGCAGTTCCGTCCAAGGGCAAAACAGAAAACTGCTTATACTAATAGAAGAATGGAAATGTATAAAGCTCATTAAAACATGGTAAAGGAAAAGTGCCTGAAGAATAGTCTATCACCTTTTGTGTATATATTTTATATCTTATATGAAATAATCCACTAAAATTGGCATTTATAGTAGCTATTCGCTTATTGAAGGTAGAGCTTAAAAACAAGTATAATTTAATAAATTTTCATATTTTTCAGAAATATTTTCCTCTTTTATAGCAAGCCATCTATGCCTTATTTTGTCATATTAGCAGTTCTAAGTAAATGAACTCAGAAAAGGTTATCTCCAGAGAGTTAATGAAAATTATTTCTACTTTCATTTCCTCATACTTACTCGATCTTTAGAGCAAGTAACAGCATTAGAACCAGCAATGATAATCCCCCAACTAAAAGCAAATCTTAAATAATTGGTCAAATTTCAGTTCCTTTTCCCTGAGGTGATGAATAACTGAGAAAGGAAGCTTTGTATTTGCTGTGTTCTACAATAGAATTGTAGAATACAGGAATAATCCTGAGGAAGAAATTTTACACAATTATTTTAGGAAACAACATCAATAATAAAGATCTCAGAAGCACTTGTGCAATCCATGCTGCTTTCTGAAGGCTGGTCTTTTAACATGAATACCACATTATGTGAGAAGAGTACAAATAACCCAGAAGGCCTAATACTTCAGTCTAAGAGTGAAATATATATATATATATATATATATATATATGGAGAGAGAGAGAGAGAGAGAGAAAGAGAGAGAGAGAGAGAGAGAGAGAGAGAGAGAGAGAGAGAGAGAGAGAGAGAGAGAGAGGTATGATAAACAGAATCAATTCTGTGAAACTTAAAATCTAAAAGACAGACCATCCAACTCAAGTCACTCTCTCACTTCCAAGTAATAAAGAGAAATACTCTAAGTTTTGAGATGAAGTAAAACCCTACCAATTTCAGTCAGAGGAAGATTATAGTGTGCTTCTTTAAATCAATATTTTTTTACTTTTCTCTAACCAAGAGAAAAAGCATCCACACATACTGGAAATATTAGTATTATTGCTGATCTGGGTAGTTGAAAATTGTCTAGCAAAAGAAGAAAAAATTAGCCAAAACAAACTCAGAGTTTGCAGCAAAAGCTTTGTCCTTTCTACATTGGGAAAAAAATGATAGAAAATGAATTCTCCCTCTATGATCAAATTTATAATTCCACTAATGATGAAGGTTCTTTTGGAGACTACTTTCCTTCCCATGCAACCTCTGGCTCTTTCACCTTAATTATTCCTAATAGGTCCTTGGATTGCATCAGGGTAGTTAATCTAATCACATGAGTTTTTAGAGAACATATTCTGGCTGGATTCAGATTCACATAGATTTTTTATATGAAACGTTTCCACCTTTGAAGCTGTAGGAAAATAGCCATTAGCTAAGGAATGTGGCTGACCTTTTGAGGTTAGAAAGTTAAAAAAAACAGATTTTCTCCTGTATAGTCTATTTAAAAAATCATAGTTCTTCCAAAATGTGTTTATAGCTTGCTAAGAACCATATCAGACTCCTGACCTATAGAGATGAATTATAACGTGTATGTTTTGTTTGGAGCTTCTAAAATTATTTCATGCTTTCAGAAATCTAGAACAACACAGTGAAATTCCACTCCTCCATGAGAAATTTATGTTGTTTTAAGCTATCATGTCTGTGACAATTTCCTAAAGCAAGTAGAAAAAAACTCAACATATCTATAATAAATTTCATCCACTTTCAATATGTTGTGTAAGATGACAATTACACTACATCTCTAAATTTACTGGAATCAGTGATGATTAAGCCAATACAGAATAGTGATTAGAAATATCTCTGGAAACTTGAAGGAAGAAATAAGATGAGAAATAAAGTTAAAATAAAAATGGGCTGGGAATGTGGCCTAGAGGTAGAGTGCCTGCCTAGCATGCATGAAGCTATGGTTTCATTTCTAGGTACCACATACTCAGAAAAAGAAAAAGCCAAAAGTGGCACTGTGGCTCAAGTGGTAGAGTACTAGCCTTGAGAAAGCTCAAGGACTGTGCCCACATCCTGATTTCAGCCCCAGGACACACACACACACACACACACACACACACACACACACATATGTACATATATATATATATATGTATATATATATAATAGTGCTCTACCACTTGAGCCACAGTACCACTTCTGACTTTTTCTATATATGTGGTAACAAGGAATCAAACTCGGGTCTTCGTGCATGCTAGACAAGCACTCTACCTCTAGGCCATGCTCTGGGCCCCTATGGAGGTTTATTTAAAGTTCAGTTCCTGTTTTGTCAATTTATGCAGATAACGCAAATGAAACTGCTTCTCTCTTTTGTAAAATGCTATTGTGGATAAGCATCTAATTGATTTCTTGGCTTCAGATAAGTGGATTTAGCAAAATCATCCCAAAAATAAATTATTCAACTATAGATTATAAATGATCAATGTAGATTATGAATAGATTGTTGATAATATGATCATAAAATAGTTTTAAGTTTTAATAAAAAACAATAAAAAGTACTTGGAAAATATTAAGGTAAAATAACTGTGAGATGAAAAAATTCATTGGGTGAAATTGACTCCCAGTCTTTCACCACTTTGTCTTCTTTCTTTAATTAATGTCAGTGGCTCCAGAAGGGGGTAAAAACCCTGCAAGTCATCTCCTAAGGAAAGCCATTATAATTTTATTGAAATTATAAATGTGTAGCTTTCTGGCAGAATGTATGAAAGTATCAAATGGAATTCTAAATGATATCTCCATGAACATTCTCTATTTTCTATCTATCTATCTAGTTATCAACATCTATCTATCTATATTCCTAAAGATCTCCTTATATGAAAGATGAATAAGTAAGGCCAGCCAGCAATTTCTAGATCAGGTGATTTTTGTCATTTTTAAGATTTGTTATATAATGATTTTTAAAATGTGCTTTGAATCATGAAAATAACATTTGAGAAAGACTGCAGAATTGTTAGGAACGGAACGTACAATGTACATGTGTAAAATCAAAACCTCACATTTGAATAGAAATTTTTTTAACACTTTTAAACTTTCAGCTAGAGATATGAGCACTTTAGTGTTTTGATGTCTGGCTAAGTATATCAATGTGAAAGTAAATCACTTATAAGGTCATCTGATAAAGTTATCTGAATTCAACATTAAGATTACTTTTAAGTGATTTAAAATTATTTAAGAATGATTTTGCAAAAATGTTATCAAGAGTGATCTTCTGGTATTTCTGTTAAACAATGAAGGAAAGATGTCCTCTCTGGTTGAGTGAAGAATATGAGAATTAGTTTCAGCTCTGCACCTTCTCTTATTTCTCTTATGTAATTACTTATGTCATTCATTATATGAAACGACTTATTTACTTTCATTATATGGATCATTATTCATTTGCTTTGTTTTTTGGTCTTGTTCAATATTATTGTAAGCCAACACAAATGCTAAAAATAATTTTATGGAGATGACAATAACAAACAAAATAAATTATTTTTAAACAGAAATGATCTTTAGATTTTAATTTTCTCATTTTTGTTTGAATCAGGGTTTTAAATAACATAAGAATTGAGACATATAACAAATGAAATGATCCACGATCATTTCAGATATTTTACTCAAGAGATAAGTCTGAGGACTTATATTTTGTGTAGTCAAATATATTGAAGTTATTTGGAAAAATAAAAATAGTATGAATTTAAGAGGGAATAAAATCGGATTTAAATAATAGTCTCTAAAGAAAAAATTTGAATTTTTTATTTTAAAAATATTTTGTGAGCGGAAGATGGTGCCAAGACAATAGGGACGCTGCCTAGCTCTCTCTCACAAAAAGAGAGAACCAGGGGGGTCCCAGGAGTCAAATACCTTAAGAAATCCACAACAATAAACTGAAGAAGCAATGGAGAAGGACTCAAACCTCCACCCTGCCCAAGAAAGACCAGCAGGAGCAGGGGGGCAAGGAATTTAGAATCCTGTCCCTACCCTCAACAGCCCCCTCCCCCAGGCCATTGACTGGCAACTGACAGGCGGGCGACGCTAAGACCCAGCACCCCACCAAGAGAGGTTGAGGCGTCCCAGCCCCCACCCACCCACCAGGTTCCTCTCCCAGGCCTTTGACTGGAGACTGACAGGTGGGCTATGCTAAGACCCAGCACCCCACCAAGGGAGGTGGAGGTGTCCCAGCTCCCATCCGCCTACCAGGTTCCTCTCCCAGGCCTCTGACTGGAGACTGACAGGTGGGCAGACGCTAGGACCCAGCACCCACCAGGGGAGGTGGAGGTGTCCCAGATCCCACCTGCCCAACAGTTTCCTCTCCCAGGCCACTGAGTCTGGAGAGTGGGGGACGCTGAGACCCTGCCTTACAACAGCGGGTGTGGTGTGCGGAAAAATAGGAGCCAGCATTTGTCCCCCTCAAATCTTGAGCCGGGCATCCCACAGCTGGGAATCCTGAGCAAGACAGCATTGAGGGGGCCCCCACAGTCACAGACTCTCTGACAAAGCAGCAGGGAACTGAAGGGCCGACCAGCAGCCACGCTCGCCTTCTGAGAATCAGAAAGGTGCGTCTCCTCCTCAGCTAGGCACTGCCCCTGAGAGCAGAGCTGATACCTGCTGGTCCTGCTGAGAGCCCCTGAAAACTCCCAAACTCCAGACCCTTAGCGGGGCCCATCCCTAGAAGCAGCACAGGAAAATCAACCATCCGGCCAGCATGCTGAGACTGAAGCTAGCAGATCCATCCCACGGCCCACTGTGAGGCGACTAGTTGGGCTGAGAGCTAGTCATGCAGCAGCACACAGCCTCTGGGAACAGGTCAGAACACCTGCAGAAACTGCAAACTTTGACCTATTCAGCAGAGTAATCAATTTGGCCGAGAACCACAGGTATTCATATATTCCCAGAACCACCGGCCCCAATCCAAGTAAAGACCCTACCTACTGACCACAGAGCGAACTACAACAACAGTTCTCGATGCCAAGGAGAGCGCAAAGACGAATTACGACATACATAAATAATCAAAGTCCCATGCAAAGCCGAAAAGGTAACAAGAGCGAAGGGACTAGAGAGATGTCACCATCCCAAGAAATGACACCTGAAGAGACACGAAACATGACCCTATTCAAGGAGATGATTGTGAACATGACTAAAGAGATTAAAACAGAACTCCAAAAACAATTCCAGGAACATAAGCAGGAAATCTCCAAAGAGCTCCTCGAATTCAAAAGAGAAATGGAAGAAAAGATTAATACCCTCAGAGCAGACATGATCAGCTCAGTGTCCACACCTCAATCAAAAATGGAGGCATTAAGCAGCAGATTGACAAAGATAGTGAATAGAACATCAGAAATGGAAGATAAAACACAAGAGCTGGAACAGAGAATCGCCACCTTGGAAAAATCAGTCAAAATCTACCAGAGAGAGCTCCAGGAACTGGCAGATGCAGCAAAAGAAGTCTAATCTTCATATAATAGGGATTGAGGAGGGGGCTGAATTTCAGGACAAAGGTATACAACCTTTATTCACCAAAATCATAGCAGAGAATTTCCCCAACTTCAGAAGGGAAAATACATTATTGAAGGTTTCAGGACCCCAAAAAGGCAAGATCCTAGAAGGAAATCATCTAGACATAACATAGTAAAGACACTAGACTAGAATACCAAGGAATTGATCTTAAATGCTGCAAAAACAAAGAAGAAGCTATATTATAATGGGAAGAAAATTCAAATTATAGCAGATCTCTCCATGCAAACCCTAAATGCAAGAAAAGCTTGGAAAAACATCATTGATGTCCTGAAGACCAACAACTGCCAACCCAGACTGATATATCCATCAAAACTAGCATTTGCATTTGAGGGAGAAACAAGAATATTTCACTCCAAAGAGAAGCTTTATGAATACGTGCACACTAAACCAAACAGCGTTACAAAGAATACTAATTAATCGAGAACAAATTGTAGAACATCAAGAACCCCCATCAAGAAGCAAACATCTATAATTCACTAAACCAAAAGGGAAAAAAAGAGAGAGAAAGAAACCTAGAAGTAAAAATAAATAACGACAATGGACACTGACCACTTCTCGATAATCTCCCTAAATGTGAACAGGCTGAACAATCCAATCAAAAGACACAGAGCAGAAGACTGTATTAAGAAACACCACCCATCCATATGTTGCCTCCAAGAGACCCACCTCACTGCCAAAGACAGAAACAAATTCCAAGTGAAAGGATGGAAATGAATTTTCCACTCCAATGCACCATGCAAAAAAGCAGGAGTAGCAATCTTAATCTCTGACAAAATTAACTTCTCAGTAAAATCAGTACATAAAGATAGAGATGGCCATTATATATTAGTAAAGGGTACAATCCATGCCCATAATATTACAGTTATAAACATCTACTCCCCCAACACAGGAGCACCCAAATTCGTCAAAAAAAAAAAACTCTTTTAGAATTACAGAACAAGATAGACTCAAACACAATCATTGTGGGAGACCTCAATACACCACTCTCAACAAATAACACGTCAACTCAACAAAAGTTAAGCAAAGACACCATCGACTTAAATGACACATAGCCCAGCTGGGCTTAACAGATATACACAGAGTCTTCCACCCAACGGCAAAACTTTTTACATTTTTCTCAGCAGCACATGGAACTCACTCCAAAATAGATCATATAATAGTTCATACAGAAAACTTAAGCAGACACAAGAGGTCTGATAAATCCCATGCATCCTATCAGACCACAGTGGAGTCAGACTAATTCTGAACAATGCAGTCAAAGTCAAAAAACATTCAATCACATGGAAACTGAACAACACACATGCAGAAAACTAAAAATTGACCCTAGTCTTTCGCCATGCACAAGCATTAACTCAAAGTGGATCAAAGACCTCAACGTCAGACCGGAAACCGTGAAACTGCTACATGATAAAGTAGGAGAGACACTGGAACTCATAGGCACAGGCAACAGATTCCTGAACAGAATCCCAGGTCACAACAGATTGGAGAGAGACTCGATAAATGAGACTACCTAAAAATAAAAAGTTTCTGTACAGATAAAAACATAGTTGCAAAAGTAGAGAGACAGCCAACCAACTTGGAAAAGATATTCACCAACAATACATCTGACAAATGCTTAATATCTAGTATCTACAGAGAACTCAAGAAACTAATCCCCTGAAAACCCAATAAACCATTCACTAAATGGGCAAGGGAACTAAAGAGAGACTTATCAGAAGAAGAGATTAAAATGGCAGAAAAGCATATGAGAAAATGTTCATCATCTATGGTCATAAAGGAAATGCATATAAAAACAACCCTAAGATACCACCTTACCCCAACAAGAATGGTCAAGATCTTGAGCTCAGACAATGACAGTTGCTGGCTGGGTTGTGGAGAAAAAGGAACCCTACTACTATACTGCTGGTGGGAATGTAGACTAGTTCAGCCACACTGGAAAGCAGTGTGGAGTTTCCTTAAAGAACTGAAAATAGACCTTCCCTATGATCCCGCCATTCCACTTCTGGGCATCTATCCTGAACAGCAGGACCCAGGATACTATAAAGACACCTGCTCAGCTATGTTCATCTCTGCACTATTCACAATAGCCAGGCAATGGAAACAATCCAGATGCCCTACAGCAGATGAATAGATACAGAAAATGTGGTATATATACACAATGGAATTCTACATAGCCAACCGACAAGATAAAATAATGGTATTTGCAGGGAAGTGGATGAATCTAGAGCGAATCATGTTGAGTGAGACAAGTCAAGACCTAAGGAACAAAAGGCGCATGGTATCCTTAATATGCGGCTATTAAATCCAAAGAATACAAGAGCGAGGACACAATAACTGCGTACCCAAAGCTACGGACATGTTAATGGAAATACAAACATAACTATATAGACATAAAAACCTATGACTCTATAGACATAATGTTTTATTTCATAAAATGATGTTTCTATGACATACAAACCCTTAGTCTAATTTTGATTAAGTTCTAAAGACTAAGTCCCAGAGATTGTAAGTAGAGATTCCGTCCTTGAACACTTGTTTGTTAAACTTGTCATTTAAAATATGATGTAAACATAAACCATATAATGAATGATTGTTTTTCTTAAGGTACTATGTTATCTCTCATCACTTTTGCTGTCCCTTGGTTATCTCATATTGTTATATCTCACTTTGTTACCTGATATATCAGATATATTTGTATTTGGTTATCTGAAATTGGATAGGGAACGGGGCAAAACAAGATGAGGGGTAGGGGTGGGGGGAGGGAAATGGGGACTGAGACATGTGAAAGGGTATCAATGTATGGGAATTAATGCACCATCTATCTGGCAAATATCATGTAACCCTTCTATAAATTACAATAAAAAATATATGGAAAAAAACAACTACAAAATGAAACACACAAAAAATATTTTGTTATTTTTGTGTTTCAAAGGATCAAAGGCAGTCAGTCCTCCCTTCATAATAAATGTGCATACTAGTTGGTTTTATCTACAGACATAAAATTATTTTAATTACCATTATATATTCTTGAAATCTGTAGTATTCATACTAAATAAACCATGATTAAACTCAATTGTAAGAGCAATGTTTTCAGGAAAGTCATCAAGATTATAATCCAATATGCTAGGTTTTTCCAGTGTAGTTACATGAAGGGTTTCATTGACTTCCAATAACAAATCAAAAGTCTACCATTAATTACTAGCACATTTGCAAACTCTAAATACAATTATTATAAATTAGTACAATATATTCTTAACATACCGGTAGTTTCAATCCGTGCATTTTAATTTCTGCTATACCTATACTGTGCCTCACTATTCCAAGGAAATTTTAAATAATTGCAAGCAAATTTTGGTGACCGGCTCAGCTATTAAGATGAACATATTGTCCAGATGATTTTTTTGTTAATATGCAAACTAGATAGCAGCATTCATAAGAACTTATGGATAACTTAGACTGCTGACTGAGATAGAAAGGTGGAGGTATTTATCTGAATTCCCCTACATATATATTAAAGCAATACATAACATTTTTTCAGTATGTATTTTACCATTCAGTATGCTTTTTGTCTTCTTTTCCTTTTGTCTCTACTTCATCTATGCTTGTTTCAAAGATAAAACCATAGCAAAGTTATGGAACCAACCTAGATATCCCTCAGTTGATGAGTGGATCAACAAGATGTGGTATTTGTACACAATGGAATTCTATGCTGCTGTTAGAAAGAATGACATTGCCCCATTTGTTAGGAAATGGAAAGACTTAGAAAAGATCATACTAAATTAAATAAGCCAGACTCAAAGGCACTTAGGCTCAATGGTTTCCCTCACTTGTCATATTCAGTAGAAACCTTGGGCTCTACTAGCAGAGATTTGCAACAGAGCAAAACCTTGATACAAACAGCCATATAGTAGGACGCTAAATGAAAGGATCTCTAGGGTATAGAAACATAAGCCATATAATGAATGATTGTTGTTCTTAATGTACTATGTTATTTCTCATCACTTTTGCTGTCCCTTGGTTATCTCATATTGTTACAGTATCTCACTTCGTTACCAGATATATCGGATATATTTGTATTTGGTTATTTGAAATTGGATAGGGAACAGGGGAAAACAAGATGAGGGGTGGGGATGGGGGGAAGGGAAATGGGTACCAAGACATGTGAAAGGGTATCAATGTATGAGAATTAATGCACCATCTATCTGGCAAATATCATGTAACCCTTCTATTAATTACAATAAAAATATATGAAAAAACTGGATATAATTAGCTCAGTTGTATACATAAGTTGTTCATATGCTTCATTATGTCATTTACTGTTTTCAATGTTAAAACTTATTTGATTAAAACCAGAAGAACTTTTATTCTAAATAAAAGAGGAATTTAGTAAAATTATTGCAGGAAAACAGGATTATATGAAGGATACTAAAAAATTTATACCGAACAGTAAAAAAAACAGTCAAGACCAAATAATAATTAAAAATCAGTCTGAGTCAAGAGGTGGCATGGGAAGGGGGATTTAATGTATCAAATTTCATTATAATGAGTTCATATGTATGCAACACCATGTGGTTATATATACATATGAATATACTTTTATGTTTACCTTCTTGAATAATTAATTTTATAGTGTAAGGAGAAATTGTGATCTAACATATTTTAGGAAAATGAAAGGAAAAAAGAAAACTTTCTCAGATGTGGTCGTTAAAGATAATGACCTTCTTATTTGCTAATGTTTCTGCAGTCAATGTCTGTGCATATGGTTATTTCTGCAAGGACCTGAGTAACTTTGCATAGTATAACAACCTGGACACTTTGTTAACTTATTGCTTCAATAGAGGCAGGACAGTGGAAGACACAGGATGATAGTTGACACTTCAAAACTGCCATTTATCAACACTGTTAACTTTGTCTTAAGATACAGGCAAGCTGGCAGTCATATTTCCAGTATCAAAGGGAAGTAAGCTCTACTGTACAAGTGCTCTTATCTTCCATCTTCATCATGTTTGTTCTTTCTATCAAAGCATCCAAATGGGTGACACCCAGAATTAATGGGGAAAAAAGAAACTATACAAGGCCTTGAAATCTGAAAGTCATGATTCATTGAATTCACCACACAATCTAAATAATTTTGTGGACATTATTAAGACCAGTATCATTACCTGATTACCTTTTGGCATAACTTGTAATAAAAAAGACAATCACATCAACAACAACCATAATAATATCAAACTAAAAAACTGTCTACAAGCCCTTGTTATTCCAAATTGTTCTGTTACTTTAAAATATATAATGTCACTTTCCTTCATAGTCATTGAAAAGAGATGTTAAAAACCACCCTGAAAGGCTCCCTGGCCACTCTTTAATAAATCTAAGATAACACAAGGAAGTTGGGAGGAATAGGAAGTTACCTGATAACCAACAGATGCATTGCTTCATAGCACAAAGTTGTAGTTAGAAATAGCAATATAGTTTCCACTTTCTTAGTTTCTATTTTTTTGCCAGTTCTGGTCTTTTTTAAATTTTTTATTGTAATGTATAGAGGGGTTAGATAGTAGGTGCATTACTTCCCACATATTGATACCTCTTCTTATGATTTTCCCCATTTCCCTTCCCTCACTCCCTCCCAATCATCTTGTTTTCCCCCATCCTTTTCCTATTTCAAATAATCAATCCTACCTTAAGAACAACAATCACACAAGATAAAGATCTTATTTCCATATCCTAGAGGTCCTTTCATTTAGTCTCATCCTATATGACCTTATGAATCTAGGTTTTGCTCCATAGTCCTACGTGTGTAATAACTATTATCAATAAGGGAAACCATTGAGCCTATGTTCCTTTGGGTCTGGCTTACTTCACTTAATATGATTTTTGGGTCTTAAACTCAGTGCCTGAGCACTGTCCTTGGGATTTCATCAAGAATAGTACTCTACCACTTGAGCCACAGCATCACTTCCAACGTTTTATTCTATGTACGTGGTACTGAGTAATTGAACCTGGATCTTTTTGCATGCTAGGAAAGCACTCAACAACCAGGCCAAATTCCCCGTACAACTTAGTTTAATTTTTTCTTATTTCTAACTTTTTTTATAAGGCTGCACGAGAAAACCAGAGGGAATTAGAATTATAGTAAGATTGAAAAAAATGTGTTTTCTCTACTTATGTCAACATCATTTTATAAAACAAAAACAACCTACGTGTTAAAATAACCCATGAGATCAGTTCAAATCTAATTAACTGGTGATAAAACACTGTTAAAAAAAAATATGTGGACCAGATTGTGAGAAACTAAGTATGTATTATTTCTTGATATATTCTGATTTCTATCCTGAAAATATAGTAAATTAATATTATTGCATTATTTTGGACATAATAACTAATATTTTAATATAAAGTTTTGATGGTTATTAAATTTTATAATTACATATACATATTTCCTCAGTTTTAAATGATTACTACTAAGAAACATCCATTGCTTTAGAAAACTCTAAAATAGTTCATTGAATTACCTCTATTTATCACTCAGATTTTTCACACATTAGTGATTTCAAAATACAAATTCAAAAAGTGGCTGTTATGGTTAAGGTCTCTCAAACAAGATCCAGAAAAGGAAAATTTATTATTTTTAAATATTTTTTATTGTAATTAATAAAAGGGTTACATGATATTTGCCAGATAGAAGGTGCATTAATTCACATACATTGATACCCTTTCACATGTCTTGGTACCCATTTCCCTCCCTCCCCCACCCCTCATCTTGTTTTCCCTGGTTCCCTATACAATTTCAAATAACCAAATACAAATATATACAGATATATAAGGTAACAAAGTGAGATACTGTAACAATATGAGATACCCAAGGGACAGCAAAGGAGATGAGAGATAACATAGTACATAGTACAGTCATTCATTATATGGCTTTTGTTTCAATATCCTGGAGGTCCTTTCAATTAGCTTCATACTATATGGCTTTATGTATCAAGGTTTTGCTCTATTGCAGATCTCTGCTAGTAGAGCCCAAGGTTTCTACTGATTATGACGAATGAGGAAAACCATTGAGCCTAAGTTCCTTTGAGTCTGGCTTACTTCACTTAATATGATTTTTTCTAAGTCTTTCCATTTCTTAACAAATGGGGCAATGTCATTTTTTTCTGACAGCAGCATAGAATTCCATTGTGTAGAAATACCACAACTTGTTGATCCACTCATCAACTGAGGGACATCTAGGTTGGTTCCATATCTTTGCTATGGTGAATAATGCTGCAATGAACATTGTTGTGCTAGTGGATTTAGTATGCCCTAGATTCTGGATGGTTGGGTAAATGCCAAGTAGTGGAATTGCTGGGTCATAGAGGAGTTCTATATTTAGCCTTTTGAGGCATTGCCATACTGCAGAAAAGGAAAATTTATAATTCAGAAGCTCTCTAAGTAAAATTGTTCTCAATTTACATTCATTAACTTGCTACAACAGTGATCCTCAAGGTTTAAGATTCGTAAATGAAACTGCAGACTCTTTACATATGGATATTTTTGAAATAGAGACTTTTTAGCCAGGAGTATTATTCCCACTGATTTGTATATTTTCACATAAGTGTGATTAAATAACAATCAGAAATTTTACAGTTAAACAATGTCCAAAATTTTTGGAAATTAAGCTGCCTGAGAAATTATTAAAGTGTTCCTGTTTCTAAAAAAAGGAACCCCAGTATCCACATTTGTGTGTATTTCCATTCGATATTTGTTTTCTTTATCAGATTCATATATTTTAGGAAAAATAAACCATGAAATATACTGTAATGTACAATGTCATTTGGATGTTTAGTCAAAGAATTGATATAATCAAAAGTTTAGTCATAACTTTTGAGAGGGATTCAGTCAATTTGGTTGTTGTTAATTCCTGAAAATCTCTTGTCATTATTCTTCCTGAAATACTCATTTGGGGAGGGCTTGGGTCATACGTATACAAAGTAGATATTTAGAACTGCACTTGCAGGCCAGCAAAATCAATCAGTCATCACTAGCATAGGAAATCTGAGTATAGGAACAGGTCACAGAAAAAAAAAATACAGAATCAAAGGGGACCTCATGTTCAATAGAAAGCCAGTAAAAACAACTGTGATGTTAGCCCAGGAAAAATGCAAAGGCCATTTAATCTCAACCAGAAAAAAACAGCCTATTTGTTTTCATTAAAATTTTCAAAAAGGTATCTTTAATCATGACAATTAAAATCTCTTATCACTGCCCTCTGCTCCTTACTGTTTTCCCAGCTCTCCAAATGCTCCTCAGAGATTATAAATATGGTATTACTTTTTTTGCCAGTCCTAGAGACTGAACTCAGGGCTTGACCACTGTTCTTGGGCTTTCCTCAAGGTTAGTGCTCTACCACTTGAGCCACAACACCAGTTCGGCTTTTCTATATATGTGGTACCTAGGAATCGAACCCAGGTTTTCATGTGTGCTAGGCAGCACTCTACCACTAGGCCAAACTCCCGGCTTTTACTTTTATGTGTAAAAGCCCAAGGTTAATCAAAGACCCCCAAACACAATGCCACAGTAAGTGAAAATAATAACCAATATCAGAAAGCAGTTAATATACAATAGCATTTTAATTCTACCATAAAATTAGAATCTCAGAAATCACAAGGGAAATGAGCATCTAAATATAACATTTCCCCTTTAAAGAGGAAGTTAGTGTTTCAAAAGAATATTGCCAACAATTATATGTGTAAGTTCACATGTGGTTTCTGGTACCACTGCTGCAACAGTGGGGTTTATTAGATTGGAAAATTCCTGCAGATGTAACCTCATAGAAGCATTGATTAGAATAATTCTACTACTATATAAATGAATTGTAATGAAGGAATGTGTATTAAGCCTGTGTAAATTCCATAATATAATATTACAACCCATAAACTATCCATAACAAAATCATTCAACCCCATTTACTACTCTATTACCTATTAGTTGTATCTTGTTAGTGTTACAATGTCATTTTTTAAACAATGCAGGCATTTACATAAAATTGACTCAGACATACAAAATGTTCAATTCAAGAATTCTAGTAAGGATATTGTAAAATGAGTTTAACATTCAAGATGGAGTGTCCCTTCAATATGTACACTTTTATTCAGACATTTTTTTGAGGGGGAGGATGTTAAAGTTTTCTTTTAATGCGTTTTGCTCTTCTGGCACTTTGTCAGTCAAATTAGCTTAGTATTCCATGAAACATTTCTGTTTTATCAAAATATTTTCCACCTCTAGTATTTTCCATTTTACTGCCTCCAACATATTTAAGACTATAAACTGATTTAGGTTATTTTTGTTTGTTTCAATTTATCATACATGCTCATCTGCATTTGTTGGCATTTTCTTAATAAAACATGTCATACTTCATGCTTGTGCCGAACTTAGCAAATCACTTGTACACAAACAAAAATATCACAGGAAAATTGTGCAAATACTATTGAGATGAAATAAATTAATTTTAAATACCACATATCTATTCAAAGACAGAATTCTAAGCCAGTTAATGAGAAAGCATAGAACAAAATTAATTTGGAAATGCATAAATCCTCCTTAAGTTTTAGAATCAGAAAAACTAATTGGCATACAAAAGAAAAATCACACATTATTCCCATAGGAATCATGGAGTACATATTATTGTATTTGAAAGACTTATCTTTGATCCATAAATATGTGCATATTTGAAATAAGATTATCTCACCCAGATCCTCTCCAGAAACATCTTCAGAAAATTCAATAATCCTATAATTCCCATGAATTATACCAGTGAAGTGTTCTCTATAATTAGAAAATAAGTTAAATAAAAAGATTTATATGCTAGTTGCATCTTTATTTCATGATTTCAAGATTTCCTCTGACCTAATTTAAAAATAAAATAAGATGACATGCCCATGAACTTGAAAATCATGTATAAGGAATGCATTATCACTTTTCTGTGAACTCAGTCTGAGTTAATATTTCCCAATTCTGCATCAGACATCTAATACTTGCAGATCTTCCCCAATTTTCTCTTCATAACATAAACTCCTTAAGCAATTAGACCAATCTGTTTATGTTTTATATTTTTTCAGTATTAATTTTCAAACATTAAGTGTATGAGAAAAATTTAACAAAAAAGAAGTCATACAATTCAAATATAGCCAGATATTGCTTACTGAAAGAGATACATATTTTTATTGTTTATTTTTTTTTTAATATTATTGTCAAGGTGATGTACAGAGGGAGAACAGTTACATATGTAAAGTAGAGAGTCTAATTTTCTGTTAAATATTGTTAGGCCCCCTTCATTTTTCTCCCACTTTCCTTCCCTCCAGTCCCTCTCCAAGTTGATTGATTGAGTGGTAAATATCTGTATGCAAATATTTGCATGCATGTACAGAATATTCCTTCAAATTATGTAATTATATAGATATACTTTACATAATATATATACATTTAATGATGTATATATCTACATATCATATAAATTACACACATATATAACATGATTCAGTTCTGGGTCTACCATTCACCTGCTCTTTGTCCTTCTAAAGCTGGCTATATCACTTAACATGATATTTTTCATTTTTATCTATTTTCTTATAAATTACATGGTTTTATACTTCGTTATATAAACTAGGAGGTTTACCTCATTTGTCTATTGTGAATAGCATTGCAATGTATATAAGTGTGCAAGCACTTAAACTGTACTTCACTTACATCCCTTTGTATGTATGCCTTCGGTTTTTATTGTTGTTTACAGTAATTCTTTTTTTTTTTAAACTGATCTCTTTAATGTTTATACTAGATTGCATCAGAAGGGTAGAAGGGTTAATTTTCATAACATTTGTAGTCATTTTGTTGTTTCAGCAGTATTAGAGTTTGAACTCAGGGCCTCACATTCAGTCAGCTTGCTCATTTAGCTAATGTCAACTTTTACCTTGCTATTAAAACCCAGATGCCCAGGAGTAACTTCCTAGACTGTCAGATTCATACCACCCACCTGTGGAGCCTTTATTTGGCTCCCTCACCATGGAAAGTTTTCTCAGGAATCAGAGGGAGTTACAGTGTGCAGTAAATTTTGTCAGACAGCAGGTCTCAGGGGTCACCCTAGGTAAAGGGTAATGTGAACAGGCATACTTGCTTGCCTGTCCTGTCCTGAATGGACAGACCTTTTTTCTGCCCGCTTCGCTGAAAGGTTTCTCAGGGGAGAATGTGTGCCTATCATGCTGCACAAGGCAAAATGACAGCTCCCACAGCTGGAGCTGGTTATCGGATGACTCTCTTCACTGCAGGAATTTCTCCATGCTATAGTGGGACACAGACACCAGAAAGAAGCTCACTGATGTGCCAGATAAGGCATGCAGACGGAATTTTATTTATAGCATCTTGGATGGCTCTGGAAGAGTAAGTCTTTATGCTAGTAGGAGAAGGTCAGCACAGCAGTTTTATCAGCCGGACATTGCTGAACTCCCTCTAGTTAGGCATCTGTCTTTTACTGTGACCTTGGTTAGCTTATAAACAATTCTTGTTGTAGACCTATACCTCCAAATATACTTCTGGATCACAGTAACATAAAGAAGTGTCATCTGTTAGCTGTCTACCTTTGTGGGATTACCATCATAGTACATGTTTTCTTTTTTCAAGATTTTTGTCTTTCTGTATTGATTCTGTATTAATAAACAGTATGGTTATCACATTTACCACCTTTTCTTCTATTAAATATGCATGCAAATAGCGCATCCTATTACCTTCTTATTGCTTTTGTAATTTCATAGTGATTTTGCATGTGATTGCACTTTGCCTCATTTTATGACCTCAGCTTTACTGAAATTTGATATGATGTTGGTGTCAGACAAAGTGCAATGATTTCATTTCTTCATTCTCAAGTATAAAAGTAACACACTGTGAATTAGTGATAAAAAAGATGATACAATACAATTAGAATAGAATATGATATTTCCTGAAAATGTTAAGTATTATCAAACTATATACACCGTAAAAGCAATCATCAAACCTGGTTTTTCTGTAGTGCGATTTAATCCTCAAAAATTTGCTTGTTAGCACATAGTTAATGTCAACAAGACCAGTGTTTTTTTTTTTTATTTTGCTTTTTTTTTGCGTGGCCTGGGGCTTGAACTCAGGGCCAGAACTCTCGTTGGGCTATCTCAAGGCTAGTACTCTACCACTTGAGACAGCACCATTTCTGGCTTTTAGCTGTGTATGTGGTTCCAAGAAATCAAACCTGGGAGGTTCATCCACGCTGGGCGAGCACTCTACCACTAGGCCATTTCTTTCTGTGTTTAAATGCAGAAGCCTTGTATTATTATTGTTTTATTCTTTCAAGGTTGATGCTATACTATTGAGCCATAGATTAACTTCTCATGTTTTTGCTGTCTTTGTTGTTTGGTTGGTTGGTTAATTATAGATGAGAGTTTCACAGACTTTTCTGCCTGGGCTGGATTCAAACATAGAGGCTCACATCTCAGTCTCCTAAGTAGTTAGGAATTCAGTACTCTAGGCCAAACGTAAAATACTTTTGTAATCTTTCTTGTTTATTGCTAATATTATAATATCTCAGTATATAAGGGATAGCAATGTATATGAATCTGAGTAATTGCAAAATAATTTTTGTATAAAATTAATAGGTAGGTGTCATTTAATATTTCTGCCTTTACTTTTCAGAAATGAATTAGATTGCATTACATGGATACTTTAGGCAGGCTAACTATGTCAAGAATTCATAAGAACATCATTGAAGCATGTGAAGAGTTATTTAAAAGGAAATTATATCCACATTTCACTAAATTATTTAGGAAATTTTTATTCATGAAATATTTTAAGCTGCCTTGAACACATGGGTACCGCAGTACTTGAAATATTGTGCTTTCAAACCTGTCTCCTTTCTAATTAGCAGTGCATCATAATCATGTACCACTCATAATAGTCTATCTTTTATCCTGTTTATGCATTTATAAATGTGTGAAATTCTCCTCACTTTTATGTAATTAAATAGAGACAGAAACTTTAATGATAAGAGTTTAAACATGACCAAGTCACAGCTTATTACAGAAACAAATGTGTCTGAAAAAGCACATGAATAAAATACAAGAGAAGAAAGCCCCACTAAGAAAGTTCATATTGATGTGGCTGTTAGAAGATAGGCTTTTGTGAATGTAAGATAGTAGTATTAAAAAGCTAATAGGTTTCCCCTCTATCTCCCTAGTCTGTTATCTCTCTACCTCTCTACCCTTCTATGCCTCTCACTCCTCCTCTCCCTCCCTCTTATTAGCTTTACTAAGGTATAACTGTTAGATACTTTACAGGACATAATATGATGAATGCAAGCTTTGTATGTTTGATATCATCAATGTGATCCAGCTACCAAGTCTCACTTTCACTGCCAGAGACTTATTACTTAGTAATCCTACCTTTCTTCTTTTCCTTGAGGCATAGACCTACCAAAAATATAAATGAGAACTGGGAGTTTGGCCTAGTGGTAGAGTGCTTGCACAAAGACCCAGGTTCAATTCCTCGGTATCACACACATAGAAAAAAGCCAGAGTTGGTGCTGAGGCTCAAGAAGTAGAGCTCTGTCCTTGAGAAAGTCAGGCCCTGAGCTCAAGCCTAGGACTGGCAAAAAAAATGGAAAATAAAAAATAAAGTAAAGGCATTACCATGTATCATGAGCTATCAGATTCACTGAATACACTGTAGTCCATAACTATCTATCTTAGGCATTCGATGTCAGCTATAGTACCGTTGGTATGGTCACCCATTCTATCTCCTCACTGATTGAGAGCCTATTTTGGTGAGGTAATATTTCCTTAAGGTTACATATACTATATTATTATACAAAGGATGATAATAACGATTATTTCATCAATGTATTATCTAGATATTGTGCTGAAGGAACACCTTTAAATTCAATAATTATATTCAATTCATAGTTCTCTAACAATATTCAATAATTGAGGAAAAACAAATTTCTCAAAATTTAAAACACTTTCAAGTCAAAAATAATTAATTAAATGAATAAACCAATCACATGAAATAATGTACTGTGCCATTGACTCTTATATGATTTGTAAAAGAATAATTCCCTGAAAAATAAAACTGGAGGGGTAGGGAGAAAAAGTATGGAGGGAAAAGTAGACAGGACCATGCATGGTATATATTGTAGAGGTACAACATAAGGAACCTATTAATTAATATAATTTATATTTCTATTTATTTATAATTAATATTATCTTTGACATAATCTGGTTAAGTAAAATTATGTATGTGTATTATTACTTGAATTACTCTTTGTCAAAATAGCTGCTTCACTTATTTTAGTGCCTTTATAAAATAAATTATAATAAATGTTTTGTTACAATTGTAGCTATTAGAATAAGAAAAACATGCAAATATAAACACCCACTTTGTATTACATTTTCTTGTTTTAAAATAAATATCTGATTTTTAAATGCAAGATTAAGTATATTCATGACATGTAACTGCTAATCTGAAGAATCTAACTGAAGTAAGTGTGGTAGAGCAACCTGTGACCCCAGAAATCTGAGGGAGGAGATTGTGGTTTTGATTCCAGGCTAGGACTACATAAGGAAATTCTGCCTCAATCTACCAGAACTGTACAAATCAAAAGTGTAAGTACTCTTTACATCTACTTAAAGATAACAAAAAAAAGGAGAAAAAAAGCATATGCACCTTAGGAGGAGACATTTATAAGGAAATTATTTATAAATGCTTATAAAATTTCTCTATAGTAGGAAACTTAAATGTTTTTCAGGACACTAATGGCTCATATCTCTAATATTACCTGCTAAAAGGATTGGGATCTGAGGATCCTTATTGGAGGTAAACTCAGACAGACAAACCAAGAAACTCTTATCTTCAGGTCAGCTGCAAATAGCTTAATGTGGAGCTGTGTGTAAAGTGATATAGTAACAGCCTTGAGCAAAATAGGTAAGTAACAACAGCTGGATCCTGAGTTTAAGTAGTACAAAATAAGAGCAAAATAAAAACAAACGAAAATAACCTGGCATAATTAAATGAACATGTTCTCATAATTAAGTTATTTCCATTGTGAGCTTTGAGAATCTCACAATAGAGGTATCTATAACATAAATAAAAAGAGAAAGTATACAAAATTCAAGAGGAAAATTAGATTTAAAAATATATTTCCTGGGGAGGCTATCATTCTTCCATTCTATTTTTGGCTCCCTTGTCCAAGATTAGGTGGCCATATGTCTGTGGTTTAATATCTGGGTCCTCAGTTCTATTCCATTGGTCTTCAGGCCTGTTCTTGTGTCAGTACCAAGCTGTTTTGATAATCATAGCTCTGTAATAGAGTCTAAAGTTTGGTATTGAAATTCCTCCTGCGCTGTTCTTTCTGCTAAAAAGTGTTTTTGCTATACGGGGTCTTTTATTATTCCAAATGAAATTTTGGAGTGCCTCTTCTATTTCTTTAAAGAATGACATTGGATATTGATGGGTATTGTGTTGAATTTGTAGATAGCCCTTGGCAAGATTGTCATTTTTCACGATGTTAATTCTTCCAATCCAGGAGCATGGGAGGTTTTTCCATTTCCTTAGTTCTGCTTTAATTTCCTTTTTTAGGGTTTTAAAATTTTCATCAAAAAAGTCCTTTACATTCTTAGTTAAGCTAATTCCTAGGTACTTTATTTTCTTTGAGGCTATTGAGAAAGGAGTTGCTTTCCCGATTGCTGCCTCATTACTCTCACTGTTGGTGAAGGCAGTTGATTTTTGAGGGTTAATTTTATAGCCTGCTACCCTTCCAAAGTTTTGAATCAGCTCAAGGAGCTTGGGAGTAGAGTCTTTGGTGGGAGTGCAAACTCATTCAACCACTATGGAAAGCAGTAGGGCAGTGCCTCAAAAGGCTAAACACAGAGCTTCCCTATGACCCAGCAATTCCACTACTTGGCATTTACCCAACCATCTAGAAACTAGGGCGTACTAATTCCACTAGCACAACAATGTTCATTGCAGCATTATTCACCATAGCAAAGATATGGAACCAACCTAGATGTCCCTCAGTTGATGAATGGATCAACAAGATGTGGTATTTGTACACAATGGAATTCTATGCTGCTGTCAGAAAGAACCACATCTCCCCATTTGTAAGGAAATGAAAAGACTTAGAAAAAATCATATTAAGTGAAGTAAGCCAGACTCAAAGGAACTTAGGCTCAATGGTTTCCCTCCTTTGTCATAATCAGTAGAAACCTTGGGCTCTCCTAGCAGAGATTTGCAATAGAGCAAAACCTTGATACATAAAGCCATATAGTATGAAGCTAATTGAATGGACCTCTAGGACATTGAAACAAAAGCCATATAATGAATGATTGTTGTCCTTAATGTACTATGTTATCTCTCATCTCTTTTTCTGTCCCTTGGTTATCTCATTTTGTTATCTGATATATTGGATATATTTGTATTTGGTTACTTGAAATTGGATAGGGAAGGGGGGAAAATCAAGATGGGGGGTGGGGGCGGAGGGTAATGGGTACCAAGACATATGAAAGGGTATCAATGTATGTGAATTAATGCACCTTCTATCTGGCAAATATCATGTAACCCTTTTATTAATTACAATAAAAATATTATATATATGTATATATATATATGTATATATATAACCTGGGGCTGGGAATTTGCCCTAGTGGTAGAGTACTTGCCTGGCATGCATGAAGACTGAGGTTCGATTCCTCAGTACAACAAAGTAGAAAAGGCCAGAAGTGATGCTGTGGCTCAAATGGTAGAGCTCTAGCCTTGAGAAAGCCCAAGGACTGTGCTCAAGCCATTAGTTCAATCCCTAGGACTGTTAAAAAATAATATATATATATCCTAATAAGTACAAATGCATTTCAATGTGGTTTCTTTCATTCATTTCTAATATCATTTCTATTGGAAAAAGACTGAAGTCAGTACTAGCCAGGTTAAACATAGAAAAGGTTGTGGAAAACATAACTGTGTTTCCAATATCATTTTTTCCATGCTATCTAAAATCACAGAACCTCACATTTTAAGCCAGTTATATAATCATCTAGGATAGTCTTCTACTATCAATAAGTTAATTTTTCACTAAATTTTGATCCACAGTTCATGACTAGAATTACTTAGATGTCATACAGGAATTTTAAATAAGCCACATCTAATCAAATATCTCCAGCTACTTATGATTCTTGCATAACTAAAAATAGTAAACAGATGAGCTTACTGGATAACTTGAGGTCACACTGAATTTTTGCATTGCAGGCTTCAAACCATTTTCCTTCTGATCTTTGAGTCCCAAGTAGCTGGAATTAAAGGTATGAGATATTGCAACTGGCATTTTGGCTTTTATTATGAACTAAAATTATATCCTAACTATACAAGACTACACTAACATAAAAGTGATGCTGATCATCATTAATTAATTCTAGATTATTTTTTTCTTTCCTTCATTCTCCTCCATTTTATAATTTGAAATAAATTATACAGTTTGTCATAATTGTCAATTCCCTAATTATGATTAATTTCCTCCTTTCTAAGTTCATTAAATGGCCTCATGAAGTTGAAAGCAATTTAACTGTGTCTTGCTCTGAAGACCCTTATAATTATGTAAGCACAAAAATGTTGGAATATTTGTAGAGACATTTCAGTGTAATGAAATGGGTTATTGTATTAGAATATAGTTTATAAACACTATTATGCTTCTGATAACCCAAAATGGCTTTTTAAAATTAAATTGACTGGCTATATATATATATATATTTATATATGGTGCAATGCACACATTTTATGTTTAAAGATTCATCTTAATTGTTCTTTTACTACTGAAACGTCTTTTCTTTTCTGTTTTAAACTGATTGGTCTGTACTAATGACCAGTAATCCTATTTTTTAATAGAAGAGAAAAAAACAGAGATTTTATGAAAAGGTGAACCAGAAAATTGCAGAGAGAAAATAATTTGTTCTGTGTAAGACTCAGTATGACTAGACGAGATATATCTTAATGGCAAAGCGACTTGCCTAGCAAGTGCAATATTGTGGGTTTGGTTCCCAGTACAGAAGAAGAATACAGTTAAAGAATCTGTGTGACATATTTTATCTGAGTCTCTTTAGTAGCCAAACAATAATATTTGAAATTTAATACAATGCTGGACATTTATTCTACTTTCCACTTTATTTTATTTTCCTTTATAATCTGCCATTTAGTTAAAAAGCTCACCAACATTGACTGTACCTTTGAACATCTATGTATTCTATTTAAAACATTTTACTTTTGTTCAAGTCTTTTACTCAATGCTAGTCAACATTCAATTATCAGTCAAATTTTCCAAAAGATTATTTGTCCATATCTTTTCTTTTCCAAAGACAAGTTTTGAATGCTTGCCTAATCATCTTTCAGGAACTGAGACAAATATTTGAAACTAATATTTATTGGAATGCAAATATTCCCTGGAGCAATTGCTCTTTTCAGATTCCACATAACAAGTTTTTCCATTAACTCTGATTTTGCAAATAGAATGTATTTTAGTTTGAAGGGATTGAGAATGGTGTGCTTATTACCTAGTAATTAAATTTCTGTACACTAAGAATATTCTGTCAAGATTCTGAATGAGGGGTTAGATAAAAGAACTGCTATAATTAGGAATATTGATCATTATTTTTTCATATACATACTGTATTATTTTTCCTGATGACATTTTCTTACATGGACATAAAGTACTTTTATCATATTCATCTCAAGTATATTACTTTCTCTTTGCATATGTTGACATTTTGACTCATGCCACTTTTTAAGTCAATATGACTACAAGTTTCCAAAGTTAAGAAATTTCTCAAGGTTATATTTTAGTGAACATATAATTAATTCATTGGCAATGAAATGATTATTTTATAAAGTCAACCTCTTAAGCTGAATTGCTTAGCAATCAATCCAAATGAGATCATTATTTCACAAATCAGGGAAATATACTGCTCTATTAATAAATATTGGTATATCAATAATAACAAAATCAAATAATGAAAAATTCTTGTAGGAAATAATTTACTTGTCAAGACAATAAATTTTTTCATATATTTTTCTTGTAATTAATAGAAGGGTTACATTATATTTGCCAGATAGGAGGTGCATTAATTGACATACATTGATACACTTTCTCATGTCTTGGTCCCCATTTCCCTCCCCCCCATCCCCACCCCTCATTTTGTTTTCCCCCTTCCCTCTCTAGTTTCAAATAACCAAATACAAATATATCCAATATATCAGATAACAAAGTGAGATACTGTAACAATATGAGATAACCAAGGACAGCAAAAGAGATGAGAGATAAGACAGTACATTAAGGACAACAATCACTCATTATATGGCTTTTGTTTCTATATCCTAGCGGTCCTTTCATTTAGCAAGACAATAAATTTAACTTATGAAATTTCCTTCAGGAGAATATTTTTTGAAGAGCCATAGTAAAATTAATACAAATATATACACTTAGGCAAATAGACACACAAACACACAAATATGTGACTAAAATAACTAAAAAACTAATAGTTTTCTTAACTTTTAAAATATCTAATCTTCTGACATATAAAAAACTAAGTCCTATGGTTTTATGAGTTGTTACTCCAGAAATATGTACATATATATATATATCACTCTATGAGTATCTACCAGATATATCTGTGTAGAGTAGCAAACTGAAAACAACTTCTGAAAGGTTCACTGATTTCCTATATTTCAAAATCTTTAGGTTCAGAAGGTTAAAAGATATCTTACTCAAATGCTACATATCAGAATTAGAGTCATTAGAAAAAACTGAAAATGGTATATATCATTTACATAATGTTACAAGTTTTCCTGTACCTATATGAAGACATTTCACCTAATTTAAGTACAATATTAGGTTGCTCTAGACATTTGATGGCTGTATTACCTTAAGGGACTATTTCACATACTTCAGTATTTCTATCAATATAATTTGTTTTTTGGTTTTATATTCTTAGCATATTCTCCTATCTCAAGTAATTACGTACTAACATGAACATATTTCCATGATGTTCAAGTATAGAGCTTATTGTACAAAGCGTATCAAGAGAATAGTCACTGGGCTCATAAAGTCCTCACATTAAAGAGTAACTCTATCCACAGAGTTCATAGTAAGATCATTAAGGCTAATGGTCCTACTACAGTATACTCAGAGACACTCTTGATTTATTATTTTCTAGCATGCTAGACTTAGTGTTAAAATAAGAAATAACTGCTAAATTCTGAGATCTCCACTCTCATGATTTAACCATGTTCCTAACCGATTGGGAATCTCTGCTATTCTTCTAACTCAATGTTGTTCCCATGGCTCGGCCCATTAAACACCCTACCCCCAGGGATCTTCCTGAAAGTGTCCATTCATTCTCTAGCCCCCAAATGAATCTCAAAGTGTACAAGCCAATTTCCCCACCTTCCCCCCTCAGGTGTTAGGCACCTGAGTCCTTCCATGCAAGCCACACATGGCCAAGCCGTAAACCTACAAAGTAGGTTCCCTGAACTTGGCCATTTCAGGCAATTAACACCAACTCTCAAAGTCTTGAAACTCCTTGCAACCCTCCAGCTACCTTCAACTCTTCTCCCATCTAGTACCCTACTTAAATCCCTCCACAATTGTCCCCAATGTGTCTCTTGTCCTCTGACTTTCTTAAGGTTACCAGGGTGCCCCACTCCAACTTTCCATTAAAATGTTGATTTGGTCTTATGAGTTTCCTTGCTTCTTTTTCCTTATTCTAATATACTCATGACTTAGTTTCCTAACAATAACTCATTGACTTCAGTTTTTCTTTTTCAACACCTGAATGGAATGTAGCAATATTATACTCATCATTACATTTTCCCACATTCACTGAAAGTGAAATACGGATACTGTGTCTAACTGTTGCCATTTTGGCAATGTAGGAGTTGACAAGAAATTTCCAAATCCTCTTACTGGTGAAGTTTTACTCCTAGCCCCAGGTGATGAGAAAGGGGTGGGGATTTGGACTGTATGTTATTGGGCCTGAGAAACCTGTGCCATGAACTCACGAGATTCTTTGAACCCTCCAGGTCCCAGTGACCCTGACCCTTTACCATAACCCTATTAGGCCCCAACACCTCAGACACCGTTTTGTGCAGTGCCTTGTGTCTCCTGACTGTCCTCTGTTCACCAATGCAGCTGTCAATTCTCTGTTACAGCAATTTGGTATCCTGAGATTGTTTTTCTGTTCTTTCTTTACTCTATTAAAATCATGACACATTTTCCTAATTTTATTAATTGTATTTGAGGTTGTGAATTTCTGAGGGACTTTGCAATGGCTGGCTTTCTAATAAAGATTCCCAATTCAGTCTCTAAAAAAGTGGCTCTCCTGTTAATTGGCAATCAAATTGTCGTATAGTATTTGGAGGTTCCAGTGAGATCATAGTGCTGGGAGGTTGAGTAATGGGAAGGAGGGCTTTGGTTCTTTGAAGCCACTGGGAGATGGCCTTAATGACCCTGTTTCCAGTAGGTGGGAGAGTCCATAGCACAGGCAGGCTCTGTTCCTAAAGTCATCTTTTTGGCACCTGTCAGACCACTACATTATTTGAAATGCCTCAGGAAACCTCTGGATGTAAATAAATTTCTGTCTTCCTGTATTTCTGTCTTGTGCTGGTCAGTCAGTGTTTTTGGTTTCTAGTGATCAATCAATTTTGTTTCTGTTGTGTGGAAAGTGATCAGATATATTCAGACCCACCCAACAGACTATTTCAGGCTATGATGTCAGCAGAAGGTTTTGATTTCTGTTGAGGAAGGAAATCAGACCTACCAAACAGTGTGTCTAAGTTTGTTATATCAGTAGAGGATTTTGGTTTTTCTTTGTTTCTGTTTTGGTCTTGTCTAACTTTGTTTTCTTAAGAAGTGGTACCAGTATCGGGGATGTGGCCAGGAGGGATTACTACTACACTGTTTCTGGGAGTTTAAAATTCATTCAACCACTATGGAAAGCAGTATGGCAGTTACTCAAATGACTAAACATAGAGCTCCCTTATGACTAAGCAATTCCACTATTTGGCACTTACCCAATCATCAGGAAACAAGGACATACTAAAGCCACTAGCATAATAATGTTCATTGCAGCACTATTTACCATAGCAAAGATATGGAACCAACCCAGATGCCCCTCAGTAGATGATTGGATCAACAAGATGTAGTATTTATACACAGTGGAATTCTATGCTGCCATCAGAAAGAACAACATTGCCCCATTTGTAAGGAAATGGAAAGACTTGGAAAAAAATCATATTAAGTGAAGTAAGCCAGACCCAAAGGAATATAGGCTCAATAGTCTCTCTCATTGGTAATAATTAGTACAAACCTTGAACTCTCCTAGCAGAGGATTACAATAGGGCAATACTTACATGCATAGGCCATATAGGATGAGGATAAAAGAAAGCACCTCCAGGATATGGAAACAAGACCTATATAAGGTGTGATTATTGCTCTTAATATTCTTTCTCATCTCTTTTGTTGCCCCTTGGTTATTCTCATATGGTTACAGTATCTTAAGTTGTAATCTGGTATATCGTATATATGTTTATTTGTTTATTTGAAATAGAAAAGTGATTTGGGGAAAACAAGTTGAGGGAAGGGGATGTGGGGAGGGAATTGGGAAAAAAATACATGAGAAGGGGTATCATTATGTGTGAAGTAATGCACCTACTATCTGGTGAATATAACCGTAACCTCTCTATTAATTCAATAAAAAAGCATTGGTACCAACTTATAGTATGGTTCTTTGTTTATGGTGTCATTGCTCCTCAGGCATCTCTATTGCGGTGGTGGTGGGAGGTCAAAGTTGCACTGTACCCCCCTCTAGTATATAGTGAATAATTTTAAGTTGGGAATTTCAGATAACTATGGAATAAAGGTTTGTAAATCTAAACTAAAATGTTTTACATAGTTAGTTGGCCTGCTTTGGGGACTGACAGACTGAGCCAAGGCTCCTTTGGCCACAAGTTAATCTTGGCAGTTTGGAATTTGTTATATAATGGTTCTAGTCTTAAAGCTGGAGGAAGACAAGGAAAGCCATGTGTCAAGGGTTGAGCTTTCTGTCACCCCCATACTTCCACCAAGCTTATTTTACCCATCTAGGAATAATTCAAAGATCAAATTTATATGCTGATGTACCTTGCTAGCAAAATTTGTCTCTCTTTGAGAGCTATCTGATGTGCTTGCTTTGCTTAAAAAGTTGCTTAGGCACCTGCCGAAAACTTCTTAGTGACCCTGCACCAGGATTAACTCTAAATGGATCAAAGACCTCAAGGTAAAAGTAGAAACACTGAAACTTTACAGGAAGGAATAGGAGATACACTAGGTCTCCTTGGCCCAGGTCGAAACTTTCTTAATAAGAATCAAGAAAAACAGTAAATCAGAGAAAGGCTGGATAAGTGGGACAACATTAAAAAGCAGAGCTTCTGTATGGTAAAGGACATAGCTTGCCAATTAACTAGAAATCCTACAGAATGGGAGGTCTTCACTAATCATACAATGGAACATGGCCTCATATCTAAAATATATCCACAGCTCAAAAAATTGAATCACTCCAAAACTAATCTCCAAAGAAACAACCATCCCATTAGAAGATGGGCCAAAGACTTAAAGACACTCTTCTCTGAAGAAGAAATAAGAATGGACTCTAGACATATGAAGAAATGCTGGATATCTCTAGCCATAATAGAAATGCAAACCAAAACTACTCTAAGATTCCACCTCACTCCAGGTAGAATGGCCAGGAGCAAGAAAACTAATAACAACAAATGCTGGAGGGGATGTGGTCAGGAGGGATCACTACTACACTGGTGGTGGGATTGCAAACTCATTCAACCAGATTGGAAAGCAGTATGGCAGTTCCTCAAAAGACTAAACATAGTACTCCCCTATGACCCAGCAATTCTACTACTTGGCATTTACCCAATCGTCCAGAAACAAGGATATACTAAATCCACTATTACAATGATGTTCATTGCAGCACTACTTACCATATCAAAGATATGGAACCAACCCAGATGACCCTCAGTAGATGATTGGATCAACAGGATGTGGTATTTATACACAATGGAATTCTAAGCTGCTGTCAGAAAGAATGACATCAACCCATTTGTAAGGAAATGGAAAGACTTAGAAAAAAATCATATTAAGTGAAGTAAGCCAGATTCAAAGGAACATAGGCTCAATGGTTTCCCTATTTGTCATAATCAGTAGAAACCTTGGGCTCTCCTAGCAGCTATTTACAACAGAACAAAACCTAGATACATAAGGCCATATAATATTAAGCTAAATGAAAGGACCTCTAGGCTATAGAAACAAAAGCCATATGATGAGTGATTGTTGTCCTTAATGTACTACGTTATCTCTCATCTCTTTTGCTGTCACTTGGTTATCTCATAGTGTTACAGTATTTTACCTGGTTATCTGATATATTGTATATATGCACATTTGGTTATTTGAAGACAGATAGGGAAGGGAGGAAAACAAGATGAGGGGTGAGGGTTGGGGGCGGGAAATGGGAACCAAGACATGAGAAATGGTATCAATGTTTGTGAAGTAATGTACCTTCTAACTGGTGAATATAATATAATCCTTCTATTAATTAGAATAAAAATATATGAAAAAAAATTAAAAGAAATGTTTCTTAGGGGGTTGGCAATTTGGACTAGTCGTAGAGTGCTTGCCTAGCACGCACAATGACCTGGGTTCGATTTCTTCATACCACATACATAGAAAAGGAAAAAGCTGGGAGGGCTGAGGCTGTAATGGTAAAGCTCTAGCCTTGAGAAAGTCCAAGGACAGTGCTCATTCCCTGAGCTCAAGCCCAGAACTGACAAAAAACGTTGCTTAGACATATTATCTAAGTCTTAGTTGTTTGTAGTAATAAGAGATTGTTTATTGGCAATTAGTACTTCTTTTAAAAAATTTTAACAATGATCATATGGTTCTATAGTGCTCTGGGCAAACGTACTTGTATTAAAGAATATTTACAGCACATATTAATTTTTAAAAGCTAGATGCACTTCAATATTGTTGTACAGAAGTGTATTTGTGTGTGTATAAATATATTCAAGATAATATGTATTTTGATACAAAAAATGACAGCATTTTGTAAAAAAGATCCATTTTCTATCAAACTAATGGGTTTCTGCTTTGTGTGGTGACATTTTTTTGGTCCTGATATTACCTTAAATTATTTATTTTTGCCTCACTTGTACCTAGAATCTATGCAAAGTTAGAAATGTTTGGGTTTAAGCTGAAATGGCAAAGAAAACCATTAGACTTATTTGTTAACAAATGTTTCAAAGGATTATCACATTGCATTAAAAAGGAACTTTAGTTAGAAGGCTTTACAAATTCAAGTTTTAATGCATATCAAAGCAATGAAAGTTTAAAGAAAAATGGGAAGTTAGTAAAGAAAAGCTTTCGGAAGGGCGTTAAAAATGGTTTCCTTTGCATAAAAAGAATTAGGAAAGTAAAGAATGTGCTAAATGTTTCTGTCAAAGAGGAGAAAAGGAGAAATTAAGATTATTAAAATTTCCACTCTTATCCATGTTTTCAATCTTAGTTAATATTAAAGCATTACATTCAGTCAAAAATGAACAAGATTGTTTAATAATTTGCTGTTTCAAAACTCTCATAATGACTGCTATTGTCTTGCATTTACAGATTTGATCTGTACATTTAGAACCTACAAAGGGACATAAGACTCTTACAAGTCTATTAGATTTAACTTTGACTTTTTATAAGTTCCAGGTAGGCCCTCATTAGTAACTATTTCTATTATTCTCCTTGTTGCTTCGATTGGAAATAAAGGGTCTATTGGCTACTGGAATTTGATCTGTTAACAGATCAAATGAGACTTTGTTCCTTCAAAATTAAGAGATCACTACAAAATAGTTCATAAGCATGCCTGTGTAATGCCCATACCTGTTTACTTTGTGACTGGATAGGTACTTATATCTTTGCCTTTTGATCACTTGTTATAGTGGCTACTAAAATGTCAGGGTAGTCAATGTGGTGATAGTTTAAAATTAACAAAAATCCCAGCTCCCTACATCTGCTCAAAACCCTAAATGACAGCCAAATTTTGGTCTGGAACCATCTTTGTAAATTCATGGGCTCAGGCAAGGAGGGCAAGGCTAGAGTGTCGATAAATTAAACCCACTTATTGATCGCTGACAATTTGGGCATTTAAAGAGGTCTTAAAAAGTAATTTCAGATTTTGGATATGCTTTTCTGGTATTATGTCCATGTAGACATCTTAAAAAAGGATATTTGTTGGTTAATGATAATTTCTCAATAGTGCATAGGCCAGAGACTGTGTCCCTATCTGGGGCTGACTGGAAGCCTTCACAGATAAATGTTGTGCATTGTAATGGTTACCAAAGATAAGATAAATCAGACAGGAAAATGCCTTTGTAATGTGGAGTGCTAAACAGGTCATACTAGCTTGCTGTATAAAACTGCCTCTTACTACGTACATATGGTCATATAAAATAAGAGTAAGTGAAATGACCTCCTGGATATGGAAACCAGAGAGTTACTATTGTGATTGTTGTTCTATGTGAAGTTATTTCTTTTCTCTATTTTTTCCCCTTATGATTTATCTCATGTTGTCACTGTATTTGACTTTGATACCTGGCATATTGTGTGTGTGTGTGTATATATATATATATATATATATATATATATATATATATATATATATATATAATTTGTTTATTTGAAATAGGGAGGGAAGTGGGAAAACAAGCTGATTGGGAGAGGGTAGTGGAAAGTCAATGGGTGAAAAACATTGGAAACGGGTATCAGTGTTCAAGAAGTAATGTACACTATCTAATGAATGTAACTGTAACTCTGTATATATCACCCCAACGACGAAATGCAATAAAAAATTATAAAAAATAAAAACATTTTTTATACTCCTTCAGATCAACTTTTACTTAGATGGAAGGGACCTTATGCAATTTTTCTCAGTACCCCTACAACTTTAACTCACTTTTTTTTATTATGTGTCCAAAGTTTAACAAAATTCACAAATCTGCCAGCATTATGGCATAGATGAAGTAAGTCTGTTTTCTGATTGGTGTGATCACCTGGATTCTTTCTCCATTTGTGTTGCGACCCTGGAAGGTGCTAAGAATGGAACTTTTAAATTCAAAGGTAAAAAATGATGAGACAAACTGCATTAAAATAGGCTACCTTTAGACATCTTTATTGCAGCCCAAGAAGAAATCTGAGGAGTTATAGAAGTTAAATATTCTATAAAACTGTGTTCTTGTCATTAATATGCTCTTTATGGTTCTCTAGAACTACTTGGTTTAAAATTCCTATTTTTCTTATTGGTGTTAATATGTGGGAGATATTGATTTGTTGTCCCTTTTATTGTTTCAGTGGCTTGTTATCCTTCCCAAGTTCTCATGTTTCCAGTTTGAAAGGACAAACAATGCTCCTAATGATATCAAATCCTTGCAATCTGACAACCAAATTTCCCATGCCACCCCTTGGTAAGATAGGCTAATATGGTAAGACTGGGCTAATGCCCCTACTGAGCTTGATGCTGTTACAGAAGAGTCCTCATATAATAGCGTCTCTTAAGAACCAAAGACTGAAGTAATTTTTATAATGAGGCAGAATAGACTAAAAATAGACATGGGAAAACAGTTGTAAGAAGTACAGACCACCTTGAGTATGGAGACCTCATTCATGAAAGATTGTTACAGGCCCAAGTTTTCTATGTCTTCCCAGGAAATTCTACCCTTCTCGCACATTGTCCTAGATATCAGAAAGGGAATTTTGTAGTAGTAAAAGAAAATCATGCAGCCACTGCTACTGCCTAAGAAACTTCCTTAAAACCACTGTGTCCTCTAAATATTTTTTATTAAAGAATTTATTGACATTGGTTTTTACATCATATTGACTGTTCCTGGCCTGCCATCCCAGCAAACATGCTCAGAGGAAGCACTCTAGGAAATCAGGTCCCCCAACTTACGTTAAGTTAATAATGGTTCCTTACTTAAGTTTCTGCAAAAGTTACAGGCAACTCAGAGGCAGGTATATAAACTGATCTTGGAGACACTGCCACTGCCCAACCTGCAGATTCTGTTTGGGATAAGAAGTTTGTCAAAGACAGCCTCATTCACACCTGAAAAGGACCCTACACCATCATTCTGACCATTCCCACCATGTAAAAGTATATAGGGTCATTGTCTGGCTCCATCACATGATGCTAAAACCTTCTGTTTGCAGATGGAAGTGTTACAAGGGAATTCTATCACAAGATAAAGAAAAGCCACGTTTTGAAAGGATCAGAAGTCTTTATTGGAAAGCAAGCAGACTTATGACCCCAAAAACTTGCAGTTTAGAATATACTTGATACTGTGAGGAAACTGAGCCACATGGTAGTAAAGAAAGAGCAGAAAAACAAATAAACAAAACACGAAACAACAACAAAGGAGAGCAGAAATAAAAATCTCACAAACCAGATGAACTGTAATGGAGAGTTGAAGAGAGATACCGTGGTGTCCTAGGACACATGAGGTATGGTGAAAAATGGAAGCCGAGATGGTCATTGTCAATGAAAAGGGTCACAGGGAGCTTGAGAATTCAGTCTGTCGAGTTTATGGCACACATTTATGTATCACCCTGATCCTTCACCCTTTCTGTCAACTCTTTCCCTGGCACCTTCTTTATATGACAGTCTCTCTGTGATACATAGATTGATAACCTTATCTACCCTGATCTGGGAAAGGATTACAGGTTATGTTTAAGTTCAAAGCCACTTGACCTTATAGGTATCAGTCATATTGAGCTAACTTTAACTGCTGGAGATTCCTCAGATTGAAGCTGGGATCAGCTCAAGGAAAAACCAAACAGGAAACTCTGCGCAGCCCAGATGAAGCATGTTGTTTTTAATGCATATGAAACAGGTCTGATATCGGAGAGCCTCTTTGTAAACTTTGTTTAAAGTTGCAATAATTCCCTTAAGCTCATGGTCCTAAGAGCTCAATACAATCCTCTTACTGAAGAATCAGTGATTTGAGTCTAGGTACATAAAACTAGTGGGGAATAAAATATGGATTCTGTGTCTTCTTGTAACAGATGATAGGAAATTTCCAAAACTTCTGAGTGATGAAGTTTCACCTCTATCCCCATGAGATAAACATGTCTGAATTCCTAGAGACTGGGGCAGGGAAATGTTGGGCCAGGCCTCACATCTCCTGAATCTCCTCAGGTCACCATGACATCTCTCTTCAATTTCTCTTCAATTCTCCACTGCGGTTGATTGGGGTTTTTTGAGATTGTTTTTCTTTTTTCTTTTTCTTTTTTAACTTCCTTTGAGGTTCAGTTTCCTCACAGTATTATGGGTGTTTGTGGCTGGAAGTTTTGGTGGGAACATGTGACTACTCACAGTCACTAGCTTTTAAGAACAAAAACTCCTGATTCTATTTCTCAAAATATGGCTACTCTGTATCACATGATTGAAATCCCATATAACAACAGGAAGGATTCAGCTTTGTAGGAACACTAGGATTTAAACTAAAGATGAGTATACTTACTGGGAAGCAATACTAAACAAAAGATAATCAGACTTTTTTTGTTTACTTTTGTTCAACCTTGATTTGTATTCTCAAATATTTTTATTGAACCCTATTCAGACTTTCTTCAGTTACCCAAGGTTATTTCTTCGAGAAAATATTTCCTTTATTGTCTAGATTTTACTGTCTCAGTATCTGTATTCTTTGAACTTGGAGCTTCATCTGAATTCATCTTTACAATAAGGAACAATGCATTAAGAACATTTCTTTTAATAGGATGAATTAATAACTGTCCAAATGATTGCATAGGATGTCTAGAAACATATTTACATTTCTTCATTTCTTTTGAGACTGAAAACTTTGAGCAGTATTTAAACTTTTTCAGAAGCAATAAAGACGTGTTTGCATATGAGTATTCAGAGATAAAACTTTTATTGAATGGCTTCAGTTAAAAGCATAATAAAAATCAATAGGTCAAATTTTTAAAAAAATAAATAATTACAGCTGGAAAACATTTAAAGTTGTTTCAAACTGTAAATTTTTAGCTTGCTGTGTAGGCATTGTTTGTTCAATTGGGCCTTTTTTATTGTAGTTATTTTTTAAAAATAAAAGAGTTAATGCATGCAATATATGTAGAAGGAATCGCACATTCTGAACAAATAAATTATGTTTATTTTATCTTATCTTGTCAACATAAATGTTCATAAACTCTGCAGGTATTTAACTAACAAAGAATATTTTGAGTGACAAAATTAGCTCTGGTTTTCATTTTATTCTATTTTATAAATGAAACACATTCTATTGTAATGTAATGGAAACAAAATATGAGAAATGAGATACTTAGCTTTTTTGGTAGCATGAATGCATATAAATGATTTATAGGCTTAAATATCATATCAGGTGTACAAATGTGTAGGCAAGAAGCATAGAAATTTCTGATATGAGTCCTCCTCATGAATAAAACAAAGATGTTCTGCTTATCAGCTGGCATTTTGTGAGAATTAATGAATAATTGGGTGCTAAACATTATGAAAGATGACCAAAAAAACTAAGACTTTTTATTGCCTTACTGAAAGCTCACAATAGTTCCTTTCCACACTGCAATTCATTATTCTGTAATAACATTTATCATATTATATCTACTTATATATCTTTCCTATATGTTATCTTTTCAAGGGAAGAACATTTCTTCTACAAAGGTCTGCATTGCCAGAGCTGGCATTGTTTATATTTTACACTAAATGCCATTACTATACAGTAATAATCACTTTTCATTTGTAAGGAACAAAGCAAGATTGAGTTGGGAAGGCAAGTAACATGTTACAAGCCAAGTCAGAAGTAGCATGCAGCTTAAGCAATTGAGTGGATAAATGGCTTTATTATGATTAGAGGAATAATTTGTAAAGTATGTAAAATTACAAAATTATCTAAAGGTGAAATTTTAGCAGCCCTCTTTATAGAATCAGATATTAAATCCATTAATAGTTTAAAATAATTAACTAGAAATTTAACTAGACTTGTAAATTCTAGACATGTTCTTCAATTTTTCCAGTTTGAGAGAGCTAAAAGATCTTCAGTGCTGCCATTTTAATTTAGTATTACTCTGGTATTGTTTCTCCAAATACAATGCATTATTTCAAATCTCAGTATTTGAGATTTAGGATAGTTATACATTTTTATGAATGATTTTAAATGATCTCTTTTGTAAAATGTAAATACATGAGTTTGCTTCTGTAATAGCCTAGCCATGAAAGGAAATACTTGTTCATTCTATTTGGATGATGGTAATCTGGGCTGAAAATATAAAATGATTTAAGTCATTCTCTATATATACTCAGGAATATAACCACATGCATTTCTAATTTGAAAATCATCATGGCTTCCATGTACAAAATATACATTGGGTCTATGTTTATATGTACAAAAAATTAAAATACAATAAGATATTTCAATTTGTAATTTGTGTTCACCATATAAATACTTTAATACTGAATTTCTAGAAAAATACTAATCTCTGAGTCATTTGTACTTGTCTTTCCCTTAGGTTAAATACTTTGTACTATCAATCATTTGAAGGCATTAAAACACACATATTTTTAAATATTGATGGCCTTGATAATTTTCTATACATACTTAAGTACTTGAAGTTGTTTTAAGTGAACAGAAACATCTTGTTGATTTTAACTAAATTTTAACTTTATTCGCTAATAAACTTTGACTACTTAATTGCTTTATATGCTTATCAAGGAAAGCACTATCTGATAGAAATAAGGTCCTAATTTGTGCCAGTTACCTTTGACAAAAAGTAACCTTTCTCAAAAATATAACTTTGTTCATGATTTCAGGACGTATTTGGAAGATATAACAGTGTATTGAGGAAAAGCTTAAAAGTATTCTTAATGCACTAATAATGGTCTTTGAGCTTGAATAATGAACAAAATGAGTGATCTCCCTACAATCAAATACAATAAAAAAGAATACTGCTAATAATGCCATTTTGCTGACCTTGAAAAAATACTACATGTGTTTCTAATGTGAACATTTATAATTATTGAATGAAAAATATTTGCAATGTTGATTGATTTTAAAATTTAATAGTTAGCTGAGAAAAACAATAGAGTTTAATATAATTTATATTTTTGAAGAGAAAGCACGATTTATGTTTTAAGGTATGTCAGATAATCACTTTTATTTTATTTCTATATGTTATTAGGTTACACAGCAATTTTTTCTACTGATGAGAATAGAGATGGTCCATTATAGAGCTTATCATCTTGAGGCAACTGGTATATGGACATTCAGTGGATCTTTACAAAAGCAGAAGATGAAAAGTTTGAATTAGAAATTCTCTAATTAACTGATACATTGTCATTTTTTATATATCTGTGACACAATGTTTTCAAATGTAAAGGATACATTTTTAAATTGTTTCATATTTATTATGGTTCTCTCATGATCTTGACATAGTTAATTCTACTATTCATGCCACTTATATCTGAAATACATTTCTGTACATTTTAAGCTGTCTCAATGTATGGTCTGCAATATATTTCATTCTCAAATTTCTCACACAAACGCTGATATGAGAAATTTCCAACCCAAACAAATGGAGTAAGAGCTAGATGAAACCCTAAAAAAGTAACATGCTAGATTTGAAAGATTAAAAACTGGATTAAAAGAAAAATAGGCTAAAGAAATGCTCATTTCCTGAAAGAGAGCAAATCAGCATCTGGGACATGGAAAGAAGGCTACATTTTCTGTGTGAACATTGTCTTCTGTACAGAAGCCCTGGGCCTTGTGTAGGGAATTAAATGACAAAAGCTACCTAGGAAGCTTGTTAAAAGCTGTAAAGCAGAACCTCTTTCTGAAGGTGACAAACACTATTGAACTCCAGTCCATTTCAACAGTTATCAATGCTTGCTAGCTTTTTTTTTTTGGCAGAATTGTTTTTTTTCAAGAATACACCCTCAAATTGCAGCCACTACATCATAAAAATAGCATACTTCTAAGCCCCACTTACTCCATTATGATTTCAATATTATAAAATATCATTCAGGATAATGAAACATAATCGCCTAATTTAAACAAAATTAGAAAATGCAAAGTCAGAATAGGGGGAATACTGGGCTATAGATACAGTGAAATGGTACGATTCAAGAACTGACTTCATAATTTTGCTAAAAATTAAACCAGAAAAAATAATGCAAGAGCCAAATAAGGATGCATCCATAAAAAACATATGTATATTTTTTTGTTTTAATGGGATACATTAGGGCACGTTTCTAAGTTTATAAGTAATGATCCAGTTAAGAATAAAAAGACTAACTCAGCAAATTAAAAAAAAATTTAAAGGAATTTGTGAGTGGAATACTCTATGGGAGTACAAATATTTCTCTGATGAATGCTGTTAACACGATAGCACGCATATTATAAATGAAGAAATGTATTATGTAGATTGTTTATAGATTTAATAATGCAATTTTATGCTCATATAATCACTATTTTTATTTAAGTAAGCAGGAATTAATTGGCTGAATATGAAGGGAAGGAAGGTTTTATTATAGAATTAAAGAAAAAGTATAAGAAATGCCAGTGAATTGGTTAAAGAAATATAGTATTAAGAGAGAATTAAAGAGTGAAAATTTCCTTTGGAAAGAGACTATAGTGTATCTTTTTCTTTAAGCTTAAGTAGTGCTTGTCTTTAAACTTCTCTATTAATGACGAAGATAAAATACATGAAAGTTCTATGGCTTTTTTAAATATATTTTTATTGTAATTAATAAAAGGGTTACATGATATTTGCCAGATAGAAGGTGCATTAATTCACATACATTGATACCCTTTCACATGTCTTGGTACCCATTACCCTCCCCCCACTCACTACCCACTCCCCGTATTGGTTTTCCCCCCTTCCCTATCAAGTTTCAGATAACCAAATACAAATAAATTTAACATATCAGATAACAAAGTGAGATACTGTAACAATATGAGATACCCAAAGGACAGCAAAGGAGATGAGGGATAACACAGTACATTAAGGACAACAATCATTCGTTATATGGCTTTTGTTTCAATATCCTGGAGGTCCTTTCAATTAGCTTCATACTATATGGCCTTCTCTATCAAGGTTTTGCTCTATTGCAGATCTGTACTAGTAGAGCCCAAGGTTTCTACTGATTATGACAAATGAGGGAAACCATTGAGCCTAAGTTCCTTTGAGTCTGGCTTACTTCACTTAATATGATTTTTTCTAAGTCTTTCCATTTCTTAACAAATGGGGCAATGTCATTTTTTTCTGACAGCAGCATAGAATTCCATTGTGTACAAATACCACAACTTGTTGATCCACTCATCAACTGAGGGACATCTAGGTTGGTTCCATATCTTTGCTATGGTGAATAATGCTGCAATGAACATTGTTGTGCTAGTGAATTTAGTATGCCCTAGTTTCTGGTGGTTGGGTAAATGCCAAGTAGTGGAATTGCTGTCTGTAACCTTGGTCAATCAGATTTCCTATGTCTTGAACGATTTTTTTTTCCTGTGGTAGAGAGACAAAGCAAAAGGTTTTTGTTTTTGTTTTCTGTTTTTACTCCTTAACTGATAACAAGAGGGAGAGTTTTTTGTTGCAGCCAATTTCTGGACAGGATTTTTGTTGGAGTCTGCAGTATATTTGGTACTCTGCGGCCTTCTATTTTATTCATCAGGACTTTAGGAAGGGGTATTTTGTCTATGAGGAGTCTAGGAGGACCACAACTTTCTGTGAGGGAGGAGAAATGGAAGAGAGTGGAGAGGGACTCACCTGCAATACACTGCCCAGAACTCTATTGTTCTAAATCCTGGTTTTGCTCTCCTCTTCTCACTCCTTTTGTTTTCTTCCTGTATTGCCAGTCTTCAAGGAGATGCATTTCCCTACGCCATTAGCATTATGGTGTTTCCCTTTCCCTTTAACATCACAGATTGGTTTCATAAAGTTCTCACTCAGCAGGTTTCTTTCAGAGATTCTCCCCAAGGCCAAACTGACTCCCATGGCAGATGCTCTGGGAGGCACATGGTAATGCTTGTTCTTCTCAGAGACAGAAAAATACAGAGGCCTTTGACTCACTGAGTGGAAAACTCAAAATCTTCTCAAGACAGGCCTCCATATGGCATTATCAGTCTATCCTAGAAGATGTTAGGAAAGTGTTCTAGTACATATCTGCTATGGAGATCCCACGACACTGTGTCTTCAGACTCCATATCTACACAGTGGCTAACCCTTGTGTTTGAGATCATTTGGTCTCTCCCTTCCTGTCAAAAATCCACCCCTAATCTGTCACACTGCCGCTATCAGTCCTGGGGTTCCCTGAAAAATGCTGAGTTCATGATCCAATTTCTGAGTTGCCCTATGTTCCTTGTTCACTCCTTAACTTCTACCTTTTTGCACAGTCACTCATGTCAATGAGTAGGTGATCTAGACTTGGTTCTAGGTGCTCATTATAGAGAAACTTCTTCTATACCATCTTAAATCTCTCAAATGAACCTGAAAAGCATATACACTTTGCATTAGCATGCCAGCCATACCATTTGCTTTCGGCTGTACTCAGGAGCCTAGGAAAGTTCCAAAGAAATGGTCTGTAATCCATTGTGGATGTAGGAAAATTGGAGATACTGAAAATGTAGTACCTGCACAAGAAATCCCCTCATAGGATGAAAAACTGGAAAAAATGAAAGAAAGTAAGAAAGAAAAAGAAAAAAATCGTTAAAAAATAGAGATTTCAATGGAACTATGCAATGTGCACTGATCGATGTAAAAGAAATAGATGACTTATTTCCTTAAACATTCATTATTATAATTTTTGATTGAGCTTCTTTGATCTCTGTTGTTTTCCATTAAATTACATATAAATTATTGCAAATTATAGAAACTCTAATAATCCACAGTAAGCACATTCATCCCAAAAGACCAAACAGAACACCCTTCAAGTATGAGAGAAGGAGGTTTGTCAGAGGGGGTGACATGGCCATTTCCCCCTTGGGAGAGAGTAAAATGGCTCCAGTCCCTCTCCAGGGACATCCTTGTAACACCTGGGCTAGACATAGGACAGAGAGGAACCCAGAGAAAGTTCTTTGTGGAGGGAAGGGTGGATTTCAGCTTTGGGTGGTGAGCTTTAGATAGAAGATGCTCCAAGAAGTGAACTGGGAATGGCTAGGGACCTGAAATGAGGAGAATGCTAACACACAGAGCACTAGAATTTTATTGGGGAAATTGAGTCTCAGGAAAAAATGTTACTTTTAAGTAGGTATTTAATATTCTTATATTTACAACTTGTTTTAAAACTATATTGTAATATAAGAGAGACTAAAAAGTTATGTCTTCTGAAAAACACCTTAATATTCATTTAAGAATAACATAGAAAATAATTTTACTTATCTTTTAGTCATAAGTATGTACATACATGTGCATATATCATTTTTGAAGATAAAATATCTTTACTTCTATGGAGAAATAACTGTGAAAAGAACAGTAGATACTGAAGTGTTCACTTGATTAAGTTACTGTACTCTGAAGTCATTTTCTAAAACCTATCCGTTTTTCACGCTTGTCAAACTGGTAATTGAAAGGAGATGGAGTTGGAATCAACCCACACAAATCTCAATTATTTATTTTGATAGTGGCACTGATGAATGATATTTATCCAGAGTCTCAGTATTGCCTTCTAATACTCAAAGCTAAAGTGAAAATTAGACCAATGTTAAACATGTGTATGACAAATACACAATCACATTCTTGAGAAATAAATATAGATCATTTCAGAAATGCAGACTAAATTGTACTTTGATCAGAATTCTTGTTTTCCTACAGTTGTGTAGACTCTTCCCTCTGATTGAGAGATTGTAATTATGCTTGAGTTATCTAGTAATCATCAGCCTGATTGCACTCCCCAATATACCATGAAGTTCCTACATTTCCATTTGTCTGCACAAACAGTAGCAAGAAAATATGCCTTTCTGTCCTCTTGAGGAATCTTAAGAGAAAGCTCAGAGGGCTTTTATGTATTTCAATGATTAAAAAATTATACATGCTGAAGATCATCACCTGCAGATGTTTAAGTTTCAATATAATTTTTTATCCAAATATGTAAGAGGAAAAAGTCTGGAAAATGTAACATAAACACTTATTTGATATAATTTCTGTAATTTATGTTAGATTAAGATTTTTTGTTAAACCAAACATTTTGTGTGTCATTTTTCTTTGTCAGTCTTGGGACTGGACCTGAGTGCTGTCGCTGTGCTCTTGAGCCACAGCACTACTTCTTGTTTTCAGGTGGTTAATGAGAGAAGAGAGTGTCATGAACTTTAGTGTCCAGGCCGGCTTTGAACCATGACCCAATCTCCTGAGTAGCTAGAATTACAGGCGTCATCCACCAGTGCCTGGCTTTGTGTGTCATTTCTAAGGCTTAATCAGCAAATTAAATATAACTAAAATAGTAAAATTCACTAAAAGCAATATTATTATTGTTGTCATAGAAATAGTGTCACTAGTTAAGAAAATTTTATGTATACTTAGAGTTCTTTATTTCTCATAGACTTTTTGTAAATGATGCAATTAAAAAAGGAAAAGTAGGGCTGGGAGTTATGCCTAGTGGTAGAGTGCTTGCCTAGGATGTACAAAGACCCAGGTTTGATTCCTTGGTACAGTATACATATAAAAATGCCAGAAGTGGTGCTGTGGTGCAAGTGGCAGAGAGGTAGCCTTGAGATGAAAGCCCAAGGACAGTGTTCAGGCCCTGAGCAAAGAACTTGTGAGACTAAGCCTTGTGATTATTTGGGTTTATCTTTGCTTATGCAATTTAAACATAACATTGTCAGGCTGCCTATAAATTTCATTGCTTGGACCACATGATAGGATTATCTGTGGTCTAACAGCTCTGTTAATAAGCCATTTGCTGCAATCAAAGTACTGCCCACTTTAATAATGTCATGTACCTTCCTTTTTGTCTCACTGCTATTAGTAGTAATTAGCATAATTTGTCTGTTTCCACGATCATAGAGTTTGTGTGCCTTATTTCGATTTCATTCCTCCATGCCACAGTTTCTTACTTATTAAAAAAGAAATCAGTTTTTCAAAATTAATATGTTACGTTATTTTCACAAAAGTCTTCCTATGTTCAGGTAAATTGACTCTGCTAAGTAAAATAGGCTAAAGGTTGGAAATATTACTGTTTTCAGAAATGTTTAGAATATTTTATTATATTAAGTTAAGAATTTTACTTTCTGTGAGGGTCATATGTTTATTTTATCAAATTAATTATACTGATAACTGGCTTTCTAAATCAGCCCAGTGAATGTACTTTGATATGATCATGATTATTTCATTTTCTTGTCCTGAAAATCTCGAGTCATACCTTTGAATCTCTTTTTTTAGTATTTTTATTGTAATTAATAGATGGGTTACATTATATTTGCCAGATAGAAGGTGTGTTACTTCACAGACATTGCTACCCTTTCTCAGGTTTTTGTCCCCATTTCCCTCCCTCCACCCCCTCCCTCATTTTGTTTTCCCCCTTTCCCTATCCTATTTCAAATAAGCCAACATATATAAAATATATTAGATAGCAAGGTAAAATACTGTAACAATATGAGATAACCAACATACCTTTAAATTTCTGAGAATAATTAAATAATATTTATTTTTCCTTACTTTATTCTTAGAAAACTATATAATAAACACATAATAAGATTAACAAAGTAATCTTGGAATATGATGAAAATTTTCACACTTTTCACTTCCATTAGAAACTGGAAAATACACCAGAGATTTGAAATCCAAGTTTGAATCCTTCAAAATATTTATTCCTAGTTTTTAAATTACGATTAAAAATCTTAATTTTCATAAATCTAGAAGTAGTGAAAATCCCCAAAATGTGATTATGAAACAATTATAATCTCCTTTGCTTTTGAGTGCTATAATCTTAACATGTTTTATCTTCTCTCAGAGAGATACATGCTTTTAGTAAATACAAAAATATCTCAAATTGTATATTTATGAATATCAAATTAAAACAGCCCCAAAGGGAGGACTAATAACATGTCTAAAATGTGACAAATAACTGTATTCCAATAATCACTGGTATATATACCATGATTTAGTGGACAATTCATGTTAAAGAAAATGTTATTTTGTTTGATAAGGTTTTGATAGTTTACTCACCTTTCTATTCTACTTTTTCAATAAATTCTTTGGTTAATATATATACAAGTATTTCTAAATAGGAAAGAGGAATACTTTTGGAAATACTTGTTGGAGTTGCTAGAAGAAATAAAACAGAAACATCATAATAAAACAGAAACAATAAAATCAGGCTATAAAATACTGTGACAAAATTTGAAGTTATGTCTTTAAAGTTGGATTCTTTTTATTACATATCAAGATAAGGTCTGATTTAGATATATCTGTCTAGAGGTAGATATACACACTGTGTCAAATGGTATCAATTATTTAAAAAAACTGTTAAAAATTGCCTCAGCATAGTCTTAATTTTTTTTGTCAGGTTATACTTTTGTTTTGGGCAGTTCTGTATCTTGAATTCTGAGTAAAGGCAATGTCCCTGAGCTTCTTTTGCTCACGGTTATTGTTCTACCACTTGAATCATAGTACCACTTCTGGCTTTTCCTGAGTAGTTGATTACATATGAGTATCACAGACCTTGTTGTCCCAGCTGGCTTTGAATCTCAGTCCTCATATTTCAATCTTCTATGTAACTAGTATTACAAGCATGAGCCACCAGCTCTAGGCATAAATTTAGTTTTTATTATTTAAATACATTAATAAAAAAATCTTCCCAGTGGTGCTTAAGAAACTTATCTGGGTAAATTTTATCACAAATATCAGCATTATGCAAACATTAATGTAATATATTATTCATATTAGATAATCATTTCACACAGAGGAAAAAAATAATGAGGTAACTTTTAATTTTATTTTTTAACTTGAATCATGCAGAGTGGCCATATGTATTAAGATGTCAACATTTGGTAATATACAGGTTAATATTCTTTCTCCAGGAAATATGAAAGAATTATTTTTTCTGCTCTATGATGGCTTAATATTTCAATTTAAATAATATCCTTAATGCAGGAGGCAATGGTTTTATATATTAGCTTATGATATCATCTAAAAGAAAACTAAAATATTTGAGTCATAGTAGAATTTAAGTTAGTGATTTATTAAGTGTCTGGGTAATACAAGAATTTTGTTATGAAAAGATATCATTATGGAGGATGTAGGTTCTTCTTAACAGACTAGTAGGCAGCTTTGATATGAAAATATATTATTAAAATGTACAGAAATTTGTGGCCTGTTGCCAGTGGTATTACAGTGGTATTTACTTAGAGAAAATGACTTTTTTGTTCAGATACTGTTTTCTTTACAATTTTTCTAGAGCAATATCCAAGTAAATCTACATACACACATACACACGCACACACACACAATTTTTGTCTTATTTTTATCATACATTTTATGAGTTTTAACAGGTGTTTCTAGACTTGTTTTGTCAAGAGCTACATCAATAATTTTTAATCAGTGCATAACAACTTGACATTTCTAAAGCTCTCAAAATTCTTATCCATATGTGTAATTTCTTTTAGTTCAAAATCCCAAATCTCTACTCTGGTTGTTAAATATGATGGTCCCAATTTAGGCATGCATAATTTAACATAACTAAGTGAAAATGCAGATAATAAGAATAGATATATTGAATTATGTTTTACATATGGGTATGCATTTTCAGTTAAATTAATATATCTTGCATTTTACCAAATTTTTAACATTTATATGCTTCAATATCTAAGTTCTTCATGGTGGGCATATTGAGAGGATTTCCACTAAGGAAATGTATATTTATTTGATTATAACAATATCAAAACATTACATCAACTAGTACAGATATTTCATTTAATCCAGTAATATTGCTTATAATTATTCTCATTTTAAGATAACTGAAGTACTAACAAGACAATGCTTAATAAGTTGAATTATTTCAATCAGAAGCTATGTTGAAGTCCTCACTCCAGCATTACAGTATATGAACCTATCGGGAAATATGCTAATTGAAGACAAAATTAGTTAACTAAGAATGAGATCTCATTGAAATAGGGCTGAATTTTAATTTAGAATGACTGATAACTTTTAAGAAGAGGGGAATTTAGACACAGTTGCAGAGTCTCATTAGGAGAGTACAAAGACATGAGAAAGGCAAAAATAAATTGTGTCACAGCTGCAGGTCTTAGGGTGCTAAAGCAGATGATCATTATTAAGAGGCAGAAATATTTCACTCAAAGTCTCAGAAGGAGTATTTCCCTATAGATGCTTTGCCTTCAGACCTGTGAAATAATAAATTTATCATTTTAAAGCTATAAGTTTGGGTTACTTTATTATAGCCTTTCTAAGGAATTAATAGAGTACCCAATGGCACAAAGCTAGTAAAAGGCAACAATTGTGAATAGCCTTAAATCTTGTCCTATTTACAAGCTAATAAGTTAGTCTTACATATTTATTTATTTATTTGGGTCATGGGGCTTGAACTTTGTGTCTGGGTGCTGTCCCCTGAGCTCTTCAACTCAAGGCTACCACCCTACCCTTGAATCACAGCCCCACTTCCCATTTTCTGGTGGTTAATTGGAGATAAGAATCTCAGGTTCTTTAGTGCTCACCATTCTCTGCTCTCAGCCTCCTGAGTAGTTAGGGTTACAGGCATGAGCCGAGCCTGGCAGTCTTATGAATTTATGATGCTACTGGTAGATGATAGACTTCTAGGTCAGAGACAAAGGATTTTATGATTAATAGTAGAAGAAAACATTTGAAATTAAGTACTTTCTTCAAATTTCTCATGGCCTGAAGTTCAAAAGAAATGAATATATAGGGAAATGGATGCCTGGGCATGAAGTTCACACAACCCAAATATCAGAAGCTAATATCTTTACCCTTTCTTCCTGAATAAGAGAATAACCCTAATCTGTCAATGAACTTGGCAAACCTACTCACTGATTTGAAAGAAGACAGTCTGTTTACTCACAGTTTAACTATATAATGTCTTCAAAAGTATAATGCCAAATTTCATTCTGGGAGTGCACTAAAATTTCTTTCTATTCTTCCCTTCTGAAAATGAAAAGAAAACAAAAAGCATCAGATTTGGAGTTTTAATATTTTCAAATAAATATTTTGGTTATATTTCCTATACAGTCTTTGTGCTTCCTATACCCCTATGGAGAAGTACAAGCAGTGAAATATTGCTCCTCTCACTTTTGCACACGCATGCATATTGTATGTATTTCTATGTGATGCACATGTAAATTATAGCTTTAGAGACTATCTGGTCATGTTGTTTTCTACAGAAAGCACTTCTGAGTATTCAAGTATCTGATTAGAACGTTCCACAAGAATCCTAAATTCTATGAATTCGTATTGTGAAAATATTTTTCACAATGATTTTCAGTGAAGTTTGCTGAGGGGGACTTTGACATTATCTGGAAACAGTGGGAGCACTAACAAAGTATGTTTATGCTTCTAGCATCTGTTATTTTGAGTCTATTAATGGTGTTTGTACTTGGTAAGATACACAAAGCAGACTCATGCATCAAGTATCAGAGCCTAAAATCAATCAACGACTGATGTTAAAAAATCTTAATTCTGATCCCTAATTACTTGTCACTTAACAACATGTCAGCCCTGTCTGCTTTTAAGTCATTTAGTTTCAATCAGTTGAATAAGTTATTACATTGTTGGGACTTGCTTAGTAGGTTTTGTTTTCTTTCAAGAAATGAATTCAACTCGTATTTAGTGATTTCTTCGTACATCTAGTTACTGCGTTCCAGGCAAGTTTTATTCCCCTCTGTGGTTTTTATCATTGTGCATTCCTTTAAAAATATATTTTATCTTTAAGTAGTTATACAATAGACTTGCCATTCAGTAAAGTAGCTTATGAATATATTACAAGTTGATGTCATTTAAATAATAGTCCATTTTACTGTCTTCCCATAATTAGTTTTGTATTTTAAATGAGCTGTTCTCTTGACAATCTTAAACTTTACCATCTACACAAAACTTATTTGAGTGGGTAGTTGTATGATTACTTAATAGTATTTATATGACATGTAAAAACCACTGGGGAAAAATACCATGCGTTTTCCATTATTCTATTTTCTGCCCTTTTCCTCATGCCCAGAGTGGCAGAGTTCAAAAGCCATACACATTGATTTTTATTTTATACATTTCTATAATATTTAACTATTGCAAAAATAAAGTCCTCCTGTAATTGGAAAAAGTTACTTTTTATTGTCTAAAGGCGAAACAAATAATTAAAGGTGACAATGAAGGACTAAATACCATGCAAGGAAAGCAGTACTAAATACCATACAATCATTTCCATTTATATTTCAAATAATAATTCAACCTATTTTTCACCTACTCTTTTTAGAATCGATTATAATGAAAATCTTTGAGGCAAGTAACTCAGGGTTTAGCAATATTCAATACTTTTTTTATAGGTAATTACTTTCTCTCATGCCTTCCATAAAACAAATTGATGAAGAAACAATTTGTTTAGAGTGAACATATTTTGAATCTAGGAGATACCCATTTTAGCTAGTCAGGATAAGTTACAGTGCTTTCAATTAAGATTTTAAGGTGAAAACAATGAGTGAGGAGAAAAAGTGTATTAATTCTGCATCAGAAATTTCAATTACTGCACTTAGAGTATAAAAAATGTATGCTCACATCTGTAATCCTAGCTACTCAGGAGGCTGAGATCTGAGGATCAAGGTTCAAAGCCAGCTAGAGCACAAAAGGATCTGAGACTTATATCTCCAATTAACCTCTAGAAAATGGGAAGTGGTATTTAGCTCAAGTAGGGCAGTAGCCTTGAGCTGAAGAGCTCAGAGACAGTGCCCAGGCCCAGAGTTCAAGTCATATGACCCTCCAAAAACTGTATGCATGTATACATATATAAAAGAATAATATATTTACATACTATATATAAATGAAATTTATATGTAAATGAATTAAATATATACAAGGATTACATACAAGCTTACATGCATACATACAGTGCAGTTTTCTGTAAAGATAGAAACACAGGAATAAGAAAGAAAATCCTGGGAGAAAGTACTAAGAAGAAGATGAGTATTGCAGCTACCCAAAAGAGTAAAGTGTTCTATATAATGAAAACTGATAATTCTCAATATATAGATTACAAAACATAACAAGGGCTGACTTGGTGGAGTTTAAATATGTTCAGGATAAATGGTTTATTTTAGAGGTGTATGTGACATACACAAAAAGATCATTTCTGTCCTCTTGGCCAAATATTTTGAGGTGATTTCATCTTTATATGTTTTTTTTTCATATTAAATAATTCATAATTGAAAATTATAAATAGCTGATGTTACAGAGCTATGATAAACTACAGTGTAATCAGCAAAACAGTGTAAAATAATTATTTTATGTATTAGAATATGCTGTATGAAAACAAACTAGGATCAGTTTAGGAGTGGGTGATTTTCTCATAACTGATGTTTAGATAATGAACATTTATGTGTTACTAAAATTATCATGCCAATTAAATCAGAACAAAATTATACAGAGAGAATACATATTAAAGCTCAGTAGGAGAACAAATACTAATTTCCTTCAGAATTCTATAGCTGTATTAGCTTTATTTGTAAGGAATAATATTAATAAAAGGTCTAAATCTTTCTAATATAAGTATATGATCATTAAGAATTTCTTCCTAAAACCCATTATCTAATAAAGAATAATAAATTTAGGACTAATATTTAGATGTATGTAAATGGATAAAATTAATATTTTCACATGATAATATTGTTGCTAAATTCATAGTTTATAAAGCTACAGGCCAAGTGAGATGTTAAATTAAAAAATAGTTATGTTGAAAAAAACTCAAAGATTATGGTTCAATAGGCAGATGAAAGTCTTAATGATTAATAAATGCAAATGAAGCAGTAATTTATGATTGTCAGGTTGTGAGTTGTGAACACGGTTATTTTAAACTATTGCTTAAAGGAATCTCAAAAAACTTTTCAAAATATTTGGACACATTTTTAAATATCATTAAAGCATATAAATACACTTTTAGATTAAGAACACCATTGTAAACTCTTGACAATTTACTACAACCATACTTTTAACAATTCCCTATTAGAACAGACTCAGGGAAGCCGGGTGAAGTGGCTCACACCTGTAATCCTAGCCAGCAGGAGGCTGAGATCTGAGGATCAAGGCTATGAACAGAAGGTTTATAGTGACATGTGTATGGTAATCAATAGATTTATTGTCAAGCATCATTACCCCTCTCATTTTTCTCCTACTTTCCCTCTCCCTTCCATCTCCCCCCACAAAGTTGTAAAAGTCATTTTCAACATATTATCTTGTGAGTATTGTTGCTGCATTGGTTCACACTTTGTCCTTTATATCATTGTTTTGTCATTCCCCTAACGCTTAAAACATTCCTGTATCCAAAGAATCTTCAGTACCACCAAAATTTTCTTAGGACTGTAATTTGATTAGAATTAAGTGTTAATTTTGTACAAGAGAACAGATAAAAGGACTCAGCAATGAATGTCACACCTAAGAAAGGAGCATGCTCCTAATGTGAAATTAAGTAGTTATCACTCAGGCAAATACCTTTTTAATTTCTATTGAAACATATGGGCAATTACAAAATCAACCAAAAGGGTTTATAAGTTATGAAATGAGGAAAACAATGACATTAGCTCTTTTAGAAGTGAAAAATGTAGAAATTATAATTTCATGGTCACATGTTAACCTAAGGTATTACAAAATCCATTTGGAAAACTCATTGATTTACACAATTGAGCAATGGATGTCCAAAATGGCACAGCTGAGACTCTCAAATTACATTGCTACTGAGACTCTGGAGTATACATGCAAATTAAGTATAAAAAGAATGTGCTGTGATCACAAGCCATTTTTATTTGCAATGAGAAATTTAATGGGCCTGGTCTCATTGCTATGTTTAATGCTCAACTATCCTACAAATACCTGTCTTGGGAAATAAGACATCTAAGTGCTGGAAGCAATATCTCCTCCCTCAAAAGAAATTGCTGGAGATTAGTGATTCTGAAGCACACTTGTTTCACAGATTGCTCTGCCATATAAGAATTGTCTGCATTATATCAAGAAATCTCCCCAAATGCTTTTATTTACTATCTCTACATATGTTCAGCAATGTAATAATTTATAAACATATCCAGGCAAATTAACTAAATGTAGATACTAAAAGTAATATTTCAAGTATTGTCATTAACTGATATTTCCTTATCAAAATATAAATGTATTGCTATGTGACATATCACAAATATATCTTGGAAATAGGTATTTGGTAATGTTATTTCATTCTTGAATGAGCCACCAGGAAAAATCCTTTATGTCTTTTAACACCAAACCTATAAATATTTTACACACTAATAAGTTATTTTTTTAAATAATTTTATTATAATTAATAGAAAGATTACATGATATTTGCCAGATAGGAAGTGCATTAATTCACATACATTGATACCCTTTCAAATGTCTTGATCCCCATTTCCCTCTCCCGTACCCCCACCCCTCATCTTGTTTTCTCCCTTCCCTATCCAATTTCAAATAACCAAATACAAATATATCCTATATATCAGGTAACAAAGTGGGATACTGTAATAATATGAGATAACCAAGGGACAGCAAAAGAGATGATAGATAACATAGTACATTAAGGACAACAATCATTCATTATATGGCTTTTGTTTCTATATCCTAGAGGTCCTTTCATTTAGCGTCACACTATATGGCCTTATGTATCAAGGTTTTGCTCTATTGCAAATCTCTGCTAGGAGAGCCCAAGGTTTCTACTAATTATGACAAAGGAGGGAAACCATTGAGCCTAAGTTCCTTTGAGTCTGGCTTACTTCACTTAATATGATTTTTTTCTATGTCTTTCCATTTCCTAACAAATGGGGCAATGCCATTCTTTCTGACAGCAGCATAGAATTCCATTGTGTACAAATACCACATCTTGTTGATCCACTTGTCAGCTGAGGGACATCTAGGTTGGTTCCATATCTTTGCTATGGTAAACAGTGCTGCAATGAACATTGTTGTGCTAGTGGATTTAGTATGTCCTTGTTTTTGGATTGGGTAAATGCCAAGTAGTGGAATTGCTGGGTCATAGGGGAGCTCTATGTTTAGTCTTTTGAGGAACTGCCATACTGCTTTCCATAGTGGTTGAACAAGTTTGCATTCCCACCAGCAGTGTAGTAGTGATCCCTCCTGGCCACATCCCCTCCAGTATCTGTTGTTATTAGTTTTCTTGATCCTGGCCGAGGTGGAATCTTAGAGTTGTTATGATTTGCATTTCTTTTATGACCAGAGATGTTGAGCATTTCTTCATGTGTCTATAGGCCATTGTTGTTTCTTCTTTGGAGAAGAATCTCTTTAAGTCTTTGGCCCATCTTTTAATGGGATGGTTGTTACTTTGGAGATTAGTTTTGGATTGATTCAATTTTTTGAGCTGTTGATATATTTTAGATATGAGTCCTTTGTCCATTGTATGATTAGTGAAGATCTTCTCCCACTCTGTAGGCTTCCTACTTAATTTACTAGTTATGTCCTTTGCCATACAAAAGCTCTGCAGTTTAATGTAGTCCCACTTATCCAGCCTTTCTCTGATTTGTTGTGATTCTTGGTCCTTATTAAGAAAGTTTCGACCTGTGTGTGCCAAGAAGGCCTAGTGTATCTCCTATTCCTTCTTGTAAAGTTTTCAGTGTGTTGGCTTTTACCTAGAGGTCTTTGATCCATTTGGAGTTAATTTTAGTGCAGGGTGACAAAAAAGGATCCAACTTTAGTTTTCTGTGGGTGCTTACCCAATTCTGCCAACACCACTTGTTGAAGAGGGAAAGAGGAAGTAAAACTATCCCTCTTTGCAGATGACATGTTTCTGTATTTAAGGAATCCTATAAACTCTACTCCCAAGCTCCTTGAGCTGATTCAGAACTTTGGAAGGGTAGCAGGGTATAAAATTAACCCTCAAAAATCAACTGCCTTCCTCTATGCCAACAGTGCGAGGAATGAAGCAACAATCAGGAAAGCAACTCCTTTTGCAATAGCCTCAAAGAAAATAAAGTACCTAGGAATTAACTAAGAATGTAAAGGATCTTTTTGATGAAAACTTTAAAGCCCTGAAAAAGGAAATTAAAGCAGAACTGAGGAAATGGAAAAACCTCCCATGCTCCTGGATTGGAAGAATCAACATTGTGAAAATGACAATCTTGCCAAGGGCAATCTACAAATTCAACGCAATACCCATCAATATCCCAATGTCATTCTTTAAAGAAATAGAAAAGGCACTCCAAAATTTCATATGGAATAATAAAAGACCCTGTATAGCAAAAACACTTCTTAGCAGAAAGAACAGTGCAGGAGGAATTTCAATACCAAACTTTAGACTCTATTACAGAGCTATAATTATCAAAACAGCTTGGTACTGGCACAACAGGCCTGAAGACCAATGGAATAGAACTGAGGACGCAGATATTAAACCACAGACCTATGGCCACCTAATCTTTGACAAGGGAGCCAAGTTAATTTTTTTATACAGGAAGAGTAGCAAATAACCTTATGTTTTAATGACAGTATCATGCAACTCTAAATGTTGTCTATGAACTCGAAGTAATGGCATCATATTGGAAAACAAATATAAATTATTAACAGCCAGTTTAGATGAACTGAATCAGAGTAGATAAGCATCATTATATCATAAACAAAACCAAACAAGCACAAAGCATTCTTGTCACTTAAAACTTGCCTTGTGAATGAGTCATTAATTTAGTAGTATTATTTTTAGTCATTAATAATGATATTATTTCTTTTTTTTTTTTTGCATCATGGAGCTTGAAGTCTGGCCTGGGCTCTATCCTTGAGCTCTTCAGCTCAAGGCTACAACCCTATCCTTGAGCCACAGCCCCACTTCCTATTTCCTAGTGATTAATTAGAGATAAGAGACTCTCGGTTTGGCTTTGTATTACCCAGTCTAATTTTGAACCTTGATCCTCAGATCTCGGCCTCCTGAGAAGCTACGATTACAGGCATGAGCCACTGTGCCCGGCTAATAGTGATATTATTTCTATGTTACACAAGTACAACTAAATTGTAAGGTTTCAGGAGAAAAGATTTCTCATAAATTCAGTAGTCATTGTGATGTTTTTGCTTATTTATTTTTTAAGATTTTATTAATATTGTTTTTTACATCATATTTCAAATGTCATGTTTAACTTTTTCTTGATGCCCTAATTCACTGGGTTTTGGTCTATGAACTTGAGGAACTACTAAGTGGTTAACGTGGTTTATTTTTTTTAAATAAATACTTTTACTGACACTGCGATAAAAAATAGGAGCTAGAAAAAATATTCAGAACTCAAATATATATGCACATATTACACATGATTTAAATCTATGCATACTTTTCAATTGATTTATATATAATCAGCTGAGAAACATTTTTTAAAAGTATTATTATGTTATATATTTAAATACACTGTTCTTCTAGAATATTCATAATAAAATTTACCATAGTAAAGATTACCATTCATTTTTGCTTCCTATAAGCCAAAAATAATCAAGTAACCCATGTATTATTAATCAGACTGAAAGTCATCTTTAGCACTTAGTTATTCATATACATTTCTTATTATTTGGTAATAGTTATAGCATGTCTAATTCTTGCTTCTTTTAGTCTATTTAACAATACACCTATTCTAATACATTAAAACATTGTATTTTGAAGAATATTTGTGCATAGGATAGAGCTAGTGTCTAAACTTTCATTATTTATATTAATATTTATATTTACATGATAATTTTTATTTAAGACTTTATAATTGATCTTCTAGAGACAATATTTGAAAGATTGATTTTTATGAATTAATAAGGATGTAGATGTAGAGCAATTCAGCGGAGTTAGCCATTTAACATTCATAATATTTATAACCTATGTACACAAATTTGATACTTTTGTCTGTGTTGTCAATTTATATTTAAAACCTTAGGATATAACTTTTATTCATACTTAATATGCTCTGTCCTCTCTAGGAAAGAAAAACATTTTCCTAGCAGCATTTTAGGGTAAGTGACAAGCATGTTTACTGAAACATTTTCCTTGTCCTCTCAGAAAATAAAAAAATAAAACTATATTGAAGGTAATGTTTCCTGTGAATTCTTGAGACACAACCAATCATTATTAACTGCAAACAGGATTCATGTGTTCCATAAGAGGTATGAATATGCCTGTTCTAGTAGGGTTGGAAAGAATAGCAAGATTGATTAAGCCTACAGAATTACATCACTTGTTGGAGATATAGAAAGCTTTTGTTTTTATTTTTTCCACTGCAAAGAGAATTCTGAGTCATGGCACAGAAGCAGGGTATTGTATATATAATGCATGTGGTTCATTTGCTGTTTAGATGAGGACACTGGCAAGAGACAAGCCTATAAAGACAGGTGAAGGTCAGGCTGAAAAGAGCTCTATTCTGAGCAGAGAGGACATAGTCGAATTATTTGTATTGCTTGTGGACTCTCTCTCACACTTGAAATGCAGGCAATGAGTTGATAATATCTTGTCACTGGATTGTAGTACACTCAACCAGCTACCAATGTCCTTCAAAAGGAACCACTTTCTTCAAAAGTAAAAAAATAAATAAATAAAAAAAATGTGACAGGATGGTTCTGATAACTGCATGAACTTCTGTGGATTCTAAACCCAAGATGCCAAGATTATTTCTTACTTCTTTTTATTTTCAGAACTCAGCTGTCTCTAGATTAAGGGGATCAGTGTAGTCTACTACTAGAATTCTGAATTAATGTATTTCTAGTCTGCATTTAAATTATACCACATGAAACTGTATAGGTATATTAATCCTTGGGCTGAAGACAAGGCTCAGTGTTACGGCAAATGGAATTGCTTCCTAGTCCTGAGTCACGGAGTGCAATCTTCAGCATCTCCAAAGAAAGTTAAAACACTCACTTTCTTTGTGGTTATATTTTAAAGCTGATGAGGAAATAGGGTGTCTATACATTATTGACATGGTAGACAATGGCTGGCATGGCAGTGAAGGCCTGAACTCCCAGCACTTAGGAGGCTGAAGCAGGAGTATTATGAATTTAAGATTAGAGTCAGATACACATTGAGGCTCTGTTTCAAAAAATTTTTAAAGCAAGATGGAAAAATAAATGCTTGTGTAGAGTGCATGATAAAATTTATTATGATAAATGTATACAAATGTGAAAATTACTGAGACTGAATACTCCTTTTTATAATATATGCCGTGCAAACACAAAACTGTTTCTAAGCTATTTTAACACTAAATGCTATGTGTAGTAGACACCTGCTAATCTCATTGTGGATATTCCAATGAAGATTAAAAAGAGCTGTAAATTCTAACATGTGTTAGAATTCAAACTAGCAAGAAACAACCAATATGTGCTAGAATGTGGAAAACTAAGGCTCTTGTAACCTATTTTGTAAGGATGTAAATAAAGATACCCACTAGAAAACAATATGTGACTGAACAGCAAATTAAAATTGGACCAGAAAAATTGCTTTGTGCATTTGACAAAAATAATTGAAATTTAAAAAAACAATATTTTGCAATCTTACATTTACTTCAAAACGTCTGAAAATCACCTATATGTGGGAACAACCTACATAAACCTGATGGATAAATAAAGAAAATAAAGTATATTCATATAATGGAACAATATTCATATTTAAAAGCATAAGGCAATGACATGATAAATAAGAGCACACAACAGGGAATGTTAATTAAAGTAAAATAAAAAACAGGAAGCAAAACTGCATGATTTCACTCACTTTTGGGATCTAAAATGGTCAAACTCATACAAAAAGGGTTTGAAATAAGTGATGAATACTAGGAACTAGGGAAGGAAGAAAGCAGATTACTATTGTCCAATAGGTATGAAGTTTCAGCTATAACAGTGTTATGGGGATATCAGTAAAACATTATGTTTATAATAAATAGCTGGTTGCTGTGTACATAAATTATTATGAAGCTAAAGCTCATGCTACGTATTCATAACAGAATATTTGTGTGTCTTGACAATACAAATACATTCAGGATCAGATAATATTGCAGCAAAATATGTTCATTGTAGAACCATCAGCTTGTTAAGGCAAAAAATAGTTATGGCTTCAGTTAAGAAGAGAACATTTTCCCCCGAGAAGTACTTTCTATCATTTTTTTAAAGAAAAGATAAAAAATAATTGGATAAGCTAGATCAAATTTATCCTCATTAAAGAAGGCCTTAACTTTGGATGCTAAAGGAAGCACTAGACTGAAAGAAAGACAAAACTACATTTTTGAATCAGAAGGCTCTGCTAATGGAAACTCCATAATTGCGTTTAATGTTTTTATTAACATAATTAAAATAAAATGAAAATTTCATTACCTAAAAAGATATAATCTCACTTCAAGAAACAGATACAAATTTTCTAAATATATAAAATTTAAAACCCCATACTAATTTTGATATGTATGAAATGTAATGAACATATTTGCATGATGTTTTCTAATATCCGGTTTTGGAAAACATTCAAATATTTGTTTTTATCATTCTTGTTTGTTTTTTTCTAAAACTGTATTGAGTGGGGATCTAACCCAAGATGTTGCACTTGCTGAGCAAGTGCTTTGCCTTTGAGCTGTATCCTATCCCCGGTTTGTCACTCTTATTTGATATTTGAAAATTAGTTTCATGACATTGAATCCTGAGAAACATGTAACAAAATTAGATGATGTTTTAACAATAATTTCTGAGAGGAACAACTCATAATCCTATAATCCTAGTGATCTGAGGTTCAATGTTCAAAGCCACCCTAGGCAGGAAAGTCTATGAAACCCTTATCTCTAATAAACTACCCCCCCTCAAAAAAAAACCAAAAAAAAAAGTGGAGCTGTGCCTGAAATGGTAAAGCTGAGCCTCTATGATCTGCAAAAGAGGAGGAGAAGGAGGAAGAGGACAAGAAGGAAGGGAAAGAGGAGAAGGGGGAGGAGGAGGAGGAGGAGGAGGAGGGTGAGGAGGAGGAGGGGGAGGAGGAAGAGTTTCAGGAAAATTTTAAAATACAATAAGAGCTAGAGATATTTTCTCTCAATTTGTTCCTTAGGAAAAAAAGATGTTATTCAGGTACAATATACAATAGCAGAATTCCAGAACTCCAAGTCAGAGGAGCACACTCCCCCCCACCCTCCACACACATACACACTTTCAAGTAATCTGTATTAGTCAGAAATTTAAAAAATAAACATAATTCATTTTACTAACATACTTAAATTAGTTGTATTTTTATGACAATTGAACTTCTCTTACTAATCTAAGTGTTACAGGGATTTCATTGAATATTAATGTCATGATGGTAGCATGCTAACTGCTGATTTTTTTTCCTCTATGAAAGTTAGCAAGCTCTGTGTCAGGGAGGCTTATGCCTACACGCTAGCTTCTCAGAGGACTTTCACATTGAAGCCAGCCTCTGGGGATAATTTCCAGGGATTCGCTAATTAGCCAGTGAAAGCCAGAAGGAAAGTTGTGGTTCAAGTAGTACAGTAACAGCTTTGGACAGAAGAGCTAAAGTAGAAACTGAGGCACTAACAGCAAGACTGTACTTACATATACAAATACACAAATTGAAGTAATTAAATAAAGTAAATATTAGCAGGTATTCATAGTCTTTTCAAAGTACAAATAAAACATAGAAATTTGCCAGGTGTAGTGGCTCATCCTAGCTATTCAAGATCTGAGGATCAGGATTCAGAGCCAGCCTGGGCACTAAAGTCCTTGAGACTCTTACCTCCAACCATCCACTAGAAGACCAGAAGTAGCAGTGTGGCTGAAGTGGTAGAGCTCTAGCCATGAGCTGAAGAGCTCAGGGACAGCACACTGAGGCCCAGAGTTCAAGCCCTATGACAGAAAAAAATATATATATATATCAACTTTAAAGAATAATTATATGTAATTTTGAGGCATATGCAAATGATTGTGTAAATTCTAAAGGAAACATTCAAAAAAATTGATTGATGATATACCTGTGGCAAAGAGGAGTTGCCTAATTGGATAATTTAAAGGTTTATGAAATATTTAATAATTGTCCTTCAGCAAAATATGGTTAATAATCCAATTATCTAGCACTTTTTCATTTGTCTACTGGCCCTTCATTGTCATCACATTAGAAATCTAAGTCACTGTCCCAGAATCCCCTCATCAATCAAATTTTTGAGGGTACTTGGATAGCATCACTAAATCAGAAGAGAACTTTTTATCTGTTGTTGTTGTTGTTGTTGTTGTTTTTCCTGCATTAGTTTCAGTTCTTTGACTAGAGATGGCTTCCATTTTGCTGGGAAATGGCACTGTCTTCCATTCCCATTGTTGAAATTCCCAGTGGTTCCCAGCAAGTTACAAAGTACAAAGCGTTGCTAGCAATAATTTTTGTTTTAAATATATCTGCCTGCACTTTTGCATACAAACATGTATTGGCCTACTGAGGAAGTCTTTGAATCATTTTGTGCTCGGTTAAAAATGACATATGTGAATAAGAACCACTAAGTTGTAATAATTACCCTGTGCTATGCTCAGGCCTTGTTGGTAATGTTATGCAGTAACTATTCAATTAGTGTGCATGCTTAGCAGGAATACAGTTCTGCAATTGTCCGCACAGGTGAGACTCAAGAAGTTCTGAAGGATAATTATTGTGCTAAGATGAATTTCCAACTTACAGGATTCTTCCTCATTCATTATCTTTTCTACTTCAACACAGAGGTAAAGCATGAAGAAATATTTTCTTACCTAAGCTGAATTCTTTATTTAATTTTGTTGTAAAGGTTATGTACAGATTACCATTATATAAGTAATGAGTACTTTTCTTATCTAACATTGTTATCCCTCCCTTACTTTGCTCACATTTTCCCTACTTAACTTCCCAACCCCACCAACTTTAAAGATCCAGTGTAAGGCCTTGTGAGATTTGCTGTTGTATTGATTTGTCCTTTGTGTCACCATTTTGTTATTCCCTTTCCCTTCCCTAAATCAGATAAATGTGCAAACAGACACAGGACACCAGAATAAAAAACAGGGATGACAGGATTAACCAAAGGGGGAAAAAAGTGAAAGAAAAAACTTCACAGAGTGCATTAAAAGCAAGAACAACCACAAGAAAAACTTTTCATATCTTGGAGTTCATCTCGATTAGGATCCTTTTTTTAATGCCTGTTGTAAAAACTAAAATCATAAATGCTTTTTTTAATTAAAGAATTTATTAATGTTGATTTTTACATCATATTTTAAATGACAAGTTTAACAAACAAGTGTTCAAGGAGGGAATCTCTATTTACAATCCTGGGACTTAGTATTTAGAACTTAATCAAAATCAGTCTAAGGGTTTGAATGTCATAGAAACATTAATTTATGAAATAAAACATTATGTCTATAGAGTCATGGGTTTTTATGTCTATATAGTTATGTTTATATTTCCATTACCAAGTCCATAGTTTTGGGTATGCAGTTATTGAGTTCTCGCTCTTGTACTCTTTGGATTTTTTGGATCATTTTATATGGCCATCTGTACACAGTTATTGAGTTATTGTATATGATTTTGTAAACACTTTTAGTGAAACTTCAAAAGCTTTACTATGACTTGCATTTTTCTTTTGTTTTCTTTTTCTTTTAATTAATTTATTTTTTATTACTAGAGTGATGTACAGAGGGGTTTCAGTTACATTCATCACATAATGGGTACATTACTTCTTGAACACTGGTACCCCTTCCAACATTTTTCTTCCACTTTTCTTCTTCCCTCCCCACAATCATCTTGTTTTCCCCTTACCTTTCCATGTTCAATTTATAAATGTATAAACAGTATACCAAGTACCAAAGATATAGTAACAACAATCTATATACATATGTCCATATAAGATGAGGCTAAGAAAAATGAACTCCAGGAAACAAGAATTTTCTTTTTGTGATTGTTGTTCTTAATGCACTATGTGAAGTTATTTTTTTCTACTGTTCCCCTTAAGTTTATTTCATATTGTTACTATGACTTGCATTTTTATAGTTTATCTTTTTTGAACCTTTTACAATTACCTTCTCCAACACTGTATATTAAAGTTCTGCTATGTTATTCATTTTAAGTCTTTATTATAATTACACAATGCCATTCATATATACCTGATACAATTAGCAACAATTCTCTGATAAACACTTTGGATTCACATAGATAGGTCTCATGTGCCTGACACTTGATTTCAGAGACAATAGGACTGCTTAACATGAATCAGACTATTCTTACATATTTTCTCAAGTTCTTAACAACAGATTTGTATCTTATTTTTTGTTTTGTTGTTCAGTATTAACCCTTTTAAACTTGTAGATCAGATTTGGGGAAATATCACACATATCTTCAATGAGTAGAATTAAAATTTTGGTATCATTCAGTTGGTGCTATTAAAATAATTTATTCAAATGAATAGAAATGTAATCAGGTAAAACATATAATACAAAAATACACTTAAAGTGACCATTTCATTGTGCATAAACTTGAGTGATTTTAATAAAGACAAAGAAAATGTCACTCTCCATATATGACAGTATTTAAATATCACAGAGGTCAGGTAGAAATAATTATCAGAAATCCAAATGAATAATCCTGAAGAAAATTAATCTGTGAGCTGGATTAGCCTCTATTTTAAAAACTGATAAAGCATCTACAATATCCTTAAAAATCAAGATGAAATGTAAAAGATATTACAGCAAACATAGCAGATATGAGATTGAGAACAACTCTGGCCTCAAGTGGTTTGAATCACAGAAATTAAAATGCACAGTGGTTTTAAAAAGAAGAAAAGAAAAGCTGGGCATGGTGGTTCACCCCTGTAATCTTAGCAGCTACACATGAGGCTGGGATCTGAGGATTAAGGTTCATAGTTAGCCTGAGTACAAAAGTCTGTTATCTCCAATTAACCACTATAAAATGGGAAGTAGCACTGTGGCTCAAGAGGTAGAGTGGTATCCCTGAGCTGAAGAGCTCAGGGACAGCGCCCAGGCCCAGAGTTCAAGCTCCATGTTGGTACAAAAAGAAAAAGAAAAAGTACCTGATATTTCCTTAGAAGTAATAGCATATTCAGTGAAAGAGATTTTTAGTTAAGGATATAGTTTGTCAATGATATGACTGACATGATGAAAATGAGCTATTATGCTTGTTTTTATATCTTTCAATGACAGCCCTTTCTTGTCCACATCAGCAATGTTCATTATTTTCTGCTTATTCTTGTGCATTTCTTGTAACTTCTGTTAAGCCTCTGCTATGCACATTGATTTTCATTAACACATTCTACATGCTCTGGTTATACAAAGCTCTTTATTCTATTTTGATTTCTATTTCTCAAACTACAATATTAGCTAACTCTAGTTTGTATTTAGACAACTTATTGATATATAAATATATATTAGTTCATAAATAAAACAGAAAATACATATTCCAGAATAAGTACTTAGTAAAATAAATATTTGTAGCTCCTTAATGAATATGAATGATTAATAATTAAGAATATTTTCTACCACAATTATTAATGATTAATGTAGTTCATTTGTTTGACAAACTAACAATTATTTTCACTGCCACATGGCCTTCCATTAATCTAAAATCTAGCACTTTATCTTTTACCTTCTTTTATGAATTCATTTGACAGAATCTTAAATACGCACATCTGAAATTATTTCAATTGTTGCATTCAGTTCTCAGAATAACCAGTTTCTCCTGTTGTGTAATTATTCCTATCATTGAAACAATAATCTGTTTTCTTGAATATGTTGTGGTATTCAGAGCCTATCTTGTAATATAAATAACTTTAAAACTTCAAAATATACCAGCCATAAAAAAATCAGTCTTGTTGAATATATCCACAGTTAAGAAGACACTGGAGAGAAGATAAATGATGTATTCTAGGAATTAAATAAGTTATAAGACAATTTGACAGTTACATAGAATGGTGATCAGTTTTGCATAGTGTCCCATGAGTAAGTAAGTGTAAGAATTCTTGTCTCATTGCCTTTGATGCAATAATTGATAGTATAGATTTTTTTTTTGCAGAAATGAATCATTTCCAGAAATGTAGGATTTGGGTATCATTTTCTGCTTAAAACTCCAGCAATTTTCCTCTTAAGAAAGAAGATCCAATGTAAAAATTATTCTAGAATACGCACAAACAAACTTGCTATGAAGTCTTGAAGACCCATGAGGCTAATGATGGCATGTTAATTTATTATACCTATCAGGTAGTTTACTTTCGCACATACCAATGATGGGTCTGCTCATTTCAGGAAAGCTCTGCAAGCTTTACACATCCAGTGAGCTCGTATTTCTGATTTCCTTGGATTTTTTATGCTTGTTTCTCATCTCTGTCTGCATTATGCCCTCTTCAGGTTTACTGTTTGGATTGAAGTTTGTGTTTGATTATCGATCTCACATTGAGACCTGTCTTTAGGAAATTTGTGGGACCAATGTTTAATATGTTGCTCCACTTTACTGGCATGAAAATCTTTTGAGATGAAAAATACAATTTGTATTTCCCAGAAAATTAGGGTCCTAGCTGGATATTAGTGGCTTAAGTCTATGGTCTAGCTACTCAAGAGAATGAAATCTGAGAGTCCAGATTCAAGCTAACCAGGCGGAAAAATATCAGAGACTCTATATCAAATTAAAAAAGAAAAGACTAGAGGCATGGCACAGGTGGTATAGTGCTAGTCACTAGCCTAGGGTAAAAACCCTGAGTAAAAGGTACAAGGCCCCAGGAATCAAGAAATAATACCAGCATGAGGCCAGGATTTGGCCTGGTGGTAGAGTGCTTGCTTGGCCTGCATTAAAGACCTAGGTTTGATTCCTTGGTACTACATACATAGAAAAAGCCAGAAGTGGTGCTGTGGCTCAAGTGATAGAGCACTAGCCTTGAGAAAGCCCATGGACAATGCTCAAGCCCTGAGTTCAAGCCCAAGGACTGGCAAAAAAAATATCAGCAAAACTACTTAAGCAATTAAAAATGGATGATTATTAAATAAATCAATCAATTAAAAGCATGCCAGATATCTTACATAAGATTAGCTAATGAAGTAATTTGCAGAATGCAGAATGTCAGGGAGATAGGTCTCATGTTTAACAACTGAAATAATCTTATTGTTTATTTAATAACTTCCTTGGTATTGATTTTTAAATTTCTAAGATCTAAAGATTTTTATAAACTAATTTAATTAAGTAATATGCAAATCATAACAACTTCAAACAATATCTTCATTTTTTTCACTCCAACTTCCTGGTAGAGACCTGCAATACTATCTTTGTATTTTCTCAGACTATCATTAATTTATCCCTGTGAAATTCATTTAATTAATGAAGAGTAGTTATATGCACAATTGACCCATCAAATCTTGTGTGTGGTGTAATTTGCGCCTTTACAAATCAATGTTCCTCTCTCTCTGTCTCTCTGTCTCTGTCTCTCTCCTCTCTCTTTCTTTCTCGCTCTCTCTCTGTCTCTCTCTCTCTGTCTGTCTCTCTGTCTCTCTCTCTCCCTCTCTATCTATCTCTGTCTCTCTGTCTCTCTGCCTCTCTCTCTGTCTCTCTCTCTCTCTCTGAGCCTCATCTGGAAGCTGCCCCTAGGCTATTCCACTCAAAAGACTAGCACTTTATAACTTTGAGCCACAGCACCACTTCTGTTATTCTCGTGCTTAATGAGATGTAAAAATCTCACAGACTCATGTGCTTGGACTGACTATTAGCAGAGACTCTCAAATTTCAACCTCCTGATTACAGATGTAAGCCACTGGAGTGAGGCTAAATTTTACTTTTTTCTTAGAGAAGAAGAAGTGAAAAAAAATATTTTAGAGTTCTTTCTGGGCTACAAAAATATAGATAATCCATTTTAGGGACTCAATTGGAATTCTAATTTTATTTTTATTAAGTACCAAGCCAGCAAACTCAACATCCAGTTGTATCTTGAATTGCAAATGTAGATCATTAAACACAATAGCTGCATTCTAACATCAAAAGATTCTTGTCACTTTATTGACATTTCTAGTAATAAATTAACACATATCCAGCTCTTAACTTCAAACAAAAAGTATCTCTTAAGAAATGGTAAGCATTTCTTTTCTTTTTTTGATATTTTTTATTGTAATTAATAAAAGGGTTGCATGATATTTGCCAGATAGAAGGTGCATTAATTCACATACATTGATACCCTTTCACATGTCTTCGTCCCCATTTCCCTCTCCCCCACCCCCTTCTTGTTTTCCCCCCTTCCCTATCCAATTTCAAATAACCAAATACAAATATATCCAATATATCAGATAACAAAGTGAGATACTGTAACAATATGAAATAACCAAGGGACAGCAAAAGAGTTGAGAGATAACATAGTACCTTTAGGACAACAATCATTCATTCTATGGCTTTTGTTTCTATGTCCTAGAGGTCCTTTCAATTAGCTTCATACTATATGGCCTTATGTATCAAGGTTTTCCTCTATTGCAGATCTCTGCTAGTAGAGCCCAAGGTTTCTACTGGTTATGACAAATGAGGGAAACCATTGAGCCTAAGTTCCTTTGAGTCTGGCTTACTTCACTTAATATGATTTTTTCTAAGTCTTTCCATTTCCTAACAAATGGGGCGATGTCGTTCTTTCTGAAATGGTAAACTCTGTAAGGTGAGTATCTTCACACAGAAGTCTAGAATGTGAACAGAAGCACCTGGAACCACATTTTCCTCTAACTGTACTCCACCACCACTATTTTCTCTACCTCCAGTAATGTCTTCAAATCATGAAGACAACTATGGATCAACTCAACAGTAAGTCAGAGCTGTCATGATTCAATCACCCCTCAAAGACTGATCACAAACTGGAGACCAAGATGTTAACACAAGAGACTTTGGGGGTAACATTTTAGATTTAAACCATGACAGTAATCTTTTTATTTTCATTGTGTTGGGGTGCATGCTCTGAATTGTTGGTATAATCCTGAATAAATTTTAATGCATTCTTAAATAATATCTGGTACTTTTTAGTATACCAGGGTAATATGCAGATGACATCTACATTGTACATCTTGAGAAAGACTCTTATTGGTTATGCTAAAAGATTTCTAATATATACTTACCTAAAGGGTGCAATTGGATTTCTTCTGCCTTAATTTATTACTAATAGTGGAGTTGTAGAGACATTTTCCTCAGATCTAAATTTCATGTTGTTTTAAGATTTAATTTATTAATATTTTATTTTATTTTGTGGAAGCATATTGTTTCCTCAGGTCAGATATTAACTCTATCGTAATTTCTTGATAGTTATAAGTCAATAAAAACTTAATAGGAAGAGCCTGAGGGAAAATGTGCATTTACAAAAGGTGATGTTGTTGTGATGTATTAATAACTTTCATCTATGTGGCAATGAATTTCAAATTTAAAAGTTTTAATGAAAAGAAAACATGATTTATTCGCATGGATGTGTATGAATCCCTGAGGTGATGGAGTGTTTCTTCACAAAATAAGCCATTTAATATTGCCCTTACAGAATTTTAGACTAAGGAACAAATTAGAATGTGTTTTCTAATTCTTATGCTAGAAAACGGTAGCAGAACGTAATTCAGGCTGGGCATGATTGCACATATCTGTAATCCCACAACTGGAGCCACAGTGTCGCTTATGGTTTTCTGGTGGTTATTTGGAGATAAGAGTTTAAGGGCTTTTTGTGCCCAGGCTGGCTTTGAACCTTGATTCTCAGATCTCAGCCTCCTGAGTAGTTTCTTTTTTCCTCCTGTCTTATTAACTATTCCGAGCACAGGGAGTTTTACTTTGACACATTCATACATGCATACAATATGCTTGGCTCATACTACCTCCACTATTACTCTCTTTGAGTCCCCACCCAAACTAATTTCAAACAGCCTCATAGTTTCCTGTTCTAGACTATATATAAAGTATTTTTAAGACATATCCAACTTTTATGATCCTCTGAATACCATGCCCCTCCTTTAGTACTTCTGCTCTGAACAGGACTAGGTTTGCATTCCTGTCATTCATCTTTTAAAATGTATTTTAACTGGTAAAAGTATTCTCACTATGTGAGAATACTCTCACCATGTGAAAAACACACCATGCATTTACAATACAATACTGAGATTGAATTAGTTCCCTCATTTTTTTTCTACATCCCTATTGACTACTAATCAATATCTTGTGGTCAATTTTCTTTTGCTCTCTTCATGATTAAATGGAACGTATTTCAGTGTTCTTCACTTATAAAAATACTCTTCTCATATTCTGTAACTCCATCCAACAATCTTATCGTTACAAACATGCTTTATGCACACACATATATAAACATACATATTAATATATAAATTATATATTAATATATTCTGGTATGTTAAAATATACGATTATCTTTTAGCATCCCTTTATGAAAAAAATTCTGTGACTTCTGACTCTAGGAAACTTCGCTCAACAACCATTTCTTAGTGATATATTATTAGTAATCTGTAAAACAATTCATGTGCATGAATTACAATAATTCATAATGAACAAAAATCCCACAAATATATTGTGAAAATTCTTTGTATACATTATTAATTGCAAGATTAGGGTATCATTAAATTAGTACAGATGGTTGTGAAATTTTATCATATAATGATAATAATATTAATAGGATCACAATTCAGTATTAGAGGTTTTTCCTACTATTAATTTGTTTGCAAGGTTATTATTTATTTATTCATTTACTTATTCAATTTGTACCTATTCTAGGGTTGAAATATTGGTCTGCACACCAACCCTGACCTTTTGTGTTCACTGCTGGTGCTCTCTCACTTGAACCACAACTCCTCTTCCAGCTTTTTGGAGGCAGTTTATTGAAGACACGAGTAATAGATTTTCCTGCCTGATGTGAGCTCAGAACCTTGCTCCACAGCCTCCTGAGTAGCTAGTATAATAGACATGAGTCATTAGTTTCTGGCTTATTTTCACTTTTTAAAATTATATTTTATCAGCTTTAAGTTGTTTATTACTTATCAAATACTTTTTAAAAATCACGGAATATCTACTACTCCAGGGCAATGATGTTAGTCAGTTCTGCATGGGCATTGTTTTCTCACAGCTCATCTGTGAATGGTGATCTCACACCAATTATTATTAGTGCACCATTTTTACTTTTTTTCTTTCTTTTCATTTCTCTTAATGTTTTGTAGGACTTAAATCATCCATATTTATTGTTCATTGAGTTGAGTAAGGGTAGTTATCTACTGGATTTATGTTCATTTTACATGCTAAGGTCATTATCTAGTCCTTGACAAGTACAGAAAGCATATTAGTTAATTAAATGAATAATGTGGTAGCCTTATTTTTCAATAATGGCTTCTTAATACCCTCATTTATTTTTCTATGAGCCTAAATTTCCCTAGCTGCTTACTCTCTGTCCAAAATTTTAGTTGTTTTTCGTTCATCATTGAAACTCTTTAAGGTTGAAACTAAATATTCAATTTTTAATATGACTTACAAATCTCTGTGACAGAGCAATAATCCTTTTCTCTAACGCATTCATGAATGCACAAAACATTTCCCCCCTCTCACTCTATATTTTGTAAGTTGAGTAAAGAACATAGCTTATTTTATTAATGGTGGTAAGTTCTAAATTTAGCACATTCAACAGTGTAGGTAAATATTAAATATTTGATAAATGAGTTATTGACAGAACAAAAGCAAAAATTAATACATTTATGTATCTTATAACAAGCATATAAAGCATCTCTCTAACAGTAGATTTTATCAAACCTATCTGAAATTAGAATATCCATAAACTTCCATTAATGGTATAGAATTTCCAGTCTCCCCATTGTCTTCTGTAGAAGGTGGTGACCCAAATTCTATTGTGATTGTTCAGACATTGTCTTTATAGTGTCATCCACTTCATATTCAGAAGCAATTGACCTCAAGACTTATAAGTTCTTTAAAGCTGCTATTCCAGAACAATACTTGGTGAAACTAGACTAAATCCTAGCACAGTATCTCTGTCTCTTCCAGAGACGATTGCTGCCACAGTCTTCTCATAAAATGGAATAGAATATATACACATTGTGTCTGAACTGGAAAACAAATAGTCCTCTACTGTGGTGTCCTACAAATTACCCCAAATTTAACCTGGCCTCTGTTTTTCTCCAGGAGAATGACCAAGTCCAATCCCTCTATTACTTTGCCATTCATAGTGTTACATACGTTCCTCTTCAAACTAAATCTACCTTGCCATATGACATTGATAAATTTCTTCCCATTCCTGGGACCAGCCTTGCATGACATCAGAACAATGAGAATTTCATGTACACTGCTCTGGGAATGTAAATTGCAAAAGCAATTTGGGATTTCATTTCCTAGTTCCTAGCAAAACTAAAAATAGGCATAATGGTTGAACCTTGTGGTTGCTAGAGCTGAGTACCTTGGAGAAATGGAATCCGATTTACAATCTAGAGATCTGTTCCAAATATGCCATTGCAATCCCGAATCAATATATGTTATGAGGTATAGCCATGCAGGCATGCATGTAGATAAAACTTTTATTCTTTCTTTTTAATGTAAATATCTGAAACCATGCAAACACGTGGTGCACTAATATTTACAAGTTGCAACTATGGTCAAAATTCTTTATTCTATACATCCGGGGAAATACAAAAACATTACTTTCTCCAATGTAAGAGTACATATTGACTAGAATCTACAATTCTGTGTCTTTTATAATGTGCCAGTAATGAGTTTTCTGTTCATGCTGAGTGTCATCATCAAAATACACCCTATGCATAACTATGTGCAGAGGGCATTTATACAGATATGTATATATCTTCATGACTTTCTTTTAATTTTGCTGTCTTTAATTTCCATAATTTATCTTACATTTTAGTCTAACAAAAACCCCTGTATAAAATGTGCTTAAATACACCATCATTCTTCTTTATCTCACTAAAAAAGCAACAGTATCCAAAATAACATTGAAATTGTCCACTGGAAAATGAGTACGGTATTCGAACTTCTGGAATATACAGAATTTCCATGACATTTGTAATCCCCAATGATTCACATGATAATTATAATCACATTGCATAGTTTATAACTTAATTAAAAATACAACTGACATTTTAAGAAGTTAAGTGAATAAAAATCACAATTACACTTTAGCTACATGAGCAGAACTTCCATTATTTTAATTATTTTTCAAATATAGTGTGACATCCGACTGTTATTCCCCTTTGTATGCCAAACATCTAGCTGAGAATTCAGATATAAACTGCTTAGCGAAGTTTGCTTATTGTGATGAAATCTCAATACTGACCTCAAAATGTAATTCTTCTTATTCCTGTCTAACTGAGTAAATGGTATCACAGACATGAGCCTCTGCTCTTGGTCTGAATTGGGATTCAATGACTGTTATAAACAGTTCCTACACATTGGGTGCCTAAAGGAACATAGATTCGTTGTCCTAGAATTTTAAAAGACAAAAGTGCAAAATTGGCTTCAAAGTGTTAAAAAAAATAAAAACAAGAAAAGGCAGAAGTCTAGACCAGGTAAATGTGTCAAAAATCTATTTGAGAATAAATAGCAACAACAACAAAAAAAAGCAAGATAAACAAATACAATAAAGACAAAAGGACTTTGGGCATAGTTCAAGTGATTGGCAGAGGATTGATAGAGGCCCTAGCATGGCTGAAGGCTTAGATTCAATATTTGGTAATGAAAAAAATTTTCAAAAGGAAAATAAATCTTACTGACATTTATAAAGATCCTGTTGTCACATAGTAATTGCATCTGGAAATCATGGCATGAATAAGTTTTTCTAACCACAACCCTGATTACCATAGGTTTACTGGAGAAAATATTCATTTGGAGAATCAATTAGTGTAACTATGTTGTTACAAAATAGATGGTTTCATATGGGCTCATTATATTTCTGCCCACATATAAAGCATGAGCATCTTTTCGTTGAGCAAGTAAAAATTTTAGATGATGGTTAACCAAGTTGACTGGCTTCAGTACAACAGCTTTATATGACTGAAAAGTTTTGTAATGTCAGTAAAAACACAGGTGAGTTCCAATTAAGAGTATGAATAATCAGTTTCATATCAAATCTTATTTTGATTTCATCACCTCAAAGTCTATAAACAGACTCAGAACATATACATTTTTCACTAAGCATTAAGCTTATGTAATTTATTACCTTCCCCAAAGTATTTGGAATTTAGTAGATATATTCCTAGACTCAGATATGAAAAATACAAAGTTAAGCAACAGGCTAGTCTTGTTGATTATTTTATGAATAAAAAGAGAGTTCCATAATATGAATATATAGCACCATACCTTCTTTTCTTTGTGTTTTGTATGTTAGCCAAAGTATTATCAAGAATCAGTATGAATAATTTTATCACTCTTAAAAATCCGTAGCTAATTGGAATGGTAATTATTTCCCTGTATGTGTCTTATTTAGTTCATAAATATTAAATGCAGTAATACAAACATAAACTAGTCTAATATTCTGGCCATGCAAATTTGATAATATAGTTAAGGAATTGAAAAAATATGTATATGTGTACATATATGTATATATGTATGTGTCTATCTATCTCTGTCCATATTTGGTATTTGTATTAGGTATACTGACAAGTAGTTGATATATTTGCTATAATGCTTAGAATGGATTGTGTGTATCCATACATATACATGCATATATATGTGCATACACACATATATATTATAATTTTAATTTATGTAGCTCCATAGCTCCACATTTTGATTATCAAAAACTATCTTAATTCCAATCTCTTTTACCTAAATCTGATTGCTTTGTAGCAGGGCAGACACTGGGACCCAAGAATTTGGTGACAAGGCAAGTGAAAAAGACTTGGACAAAAATAAATTCATCCAAGAAAGAAGTACCAATCAGATCAGGGCACCAACTCTTGCTTAACAGGAGAGAAGAAACTGAAGCTATAGGCACAACTATACACCTAAGTCTGGATGAGGTAACTACCAGATAAACTGAATGTTAAAGTAAAATGTGGGTACTTTGTGTAACATAACCTGAAACTACTTTGACCATCAGACCTGTGAAAGAAATCCGTTTAATCAACCTGCATATCTTGGAATTTCTTCCCTGAGACCAAGCTAAGCTTTTTTGAGGACCTGAAAACAAAGAGGCTCTGGCATGTGAGGAATTTGAAGCTTGCTACACCCAGTGTTGGTGTGGTTTGGTAGGGAGGGAAACAGTCTCAGACCCACTGCAGTGTGTATACACCAGGGACCATGGGCTGTGGCATAGGGGCTGATGACTAGCTGCTGTGGCTAGGTGTGAACCCTGTAGCTTATATCACCATGGAGTCAAGGATTCAAGTCAGAGCACTTTACAGCTACCTCTCTGCTATGAGTGGGTTGCAGCAGAGCTGAGAACAGAGCTCTGAGCCCACATTCTGCTATAATAGATGTTCTATTTGTCCTGCCTTCTGCCTCTTGTAGGATGATGTATGATATACTACTGGATTAGATCAGTGTGCATTTCTTCCCCTGCAATGCAGAACCCAGAGCTTTGTTTGTTCTTGCAACTCCCTTTCATAATTCCAAGGACTTTTATCACCACATGCTTCACAAAGTAGGAAATTTGGAGCAAGACAAAGGCTACACAGGCCATAAGGGATAATGTACACAAAGAAAGGAAGCTTCCAAAGAAAATTCAGCTCAGATACTGATAACTGACAACTAGTCTGGCTCTCATGTTGCTTAAGCAGCTTGACACAACTGATGCTGTCACAATAGTTTGTTTTTTATCTCTTTGCCTAAAGAAAGGACTGATGACTAAGAGGTCAGAAAACAAAATTAGAATATCCTTCAAAACAAATGAACAAATCATAACAAAAAAACAAAATACACAAGCGTATTAATGGAATTCCTCCCCAAATGGATAATACCTCAATAACTGCATCTTATAGTGTAAGTAATTGAACCAAAGATACTGAAATAGCTAAAGGTCCAAAGATTGATTTATATATATATATATATGTTATCATTAACATCTAATGTGATTCAACAAAGAATTGAATGGAATTGGGAAGTTAGCCTAAGATTTGAATAATAACTGACTGAACTATGCATACAAACTATAGGACCATATTCACTCTCCAAATTTTGAGTTGTACCTGCCCCCTCCCAGTCATTTATTTTTAGGATATATTAATTAAAACAGATGACTTTAACTAGAATATTGCATGGTGCATACATTATATTATAATAGAACCACTTATGTGATCTCCCATAATTCTCTATCCTTCCTGTGCCTCCTAGTCCAACAGTTATAATCAAGTTCTGCTTAGTGCATGATGTGTATCTTTTAAGATAAGGTGCCATAAAAGGGTGAAATCATGAAGGATTTGATTGTCATGTTTGACTTATAGTGCTCAATGTGACAAACTTCAGTTTCAGCATTTTAAATGGCATATCTTGGTCTCATATTTGGATAGCATTTTATGATATACATGTAGCACATTTTCATTCCTTATTCACTAGTGTTGGGCACTTCAGCATGCATACTTTTGTTTAAGAATGATGTATAGAGGGGTACAGTTACGGATGTAAACTAATGAGCACATTTCTTGTCAAATATTATTATGCCCTCACTCATTTTCTCCCTTCAGCATAATTTTGATTAAATTTTTCAGTCTGGCTGAGGATATGAACAATTCTTCCTGTAGCTATTGGCTATTTGTATTTATTCATCTGATTACTGTCTGCTCCATTTGTCCATTTATTAACTTGGTTGTTTGCTCTTTTTCTGTTCAAATTTTAGCTGTTGAATAGCTGTTGAATAGCTGGGGAAGATTTTCTCTCATTCTGTAAATTGTCTCTTGTTTCTGAAATTCTTTGGCTGTGCAGAAACTTTTCCATTAGATGCATTTCCATTTGTCAATTCGTGTTCTTATTTTCTAGGCAATTGGAGTTCTATTAAGAAAATAATTACTTGTATCTGTATTTTCCAGAATTTCCCCTAGGATTTCCTGTGATAGTTTCCAAAGCCACATTAAGACCTTTGATCTACTTGGAATTTACATTTGCACTGGATTAGTGATAGTCTATTGCAGACTATCAGCATGCAGATGACCGATTTTCACTGCATCATTTTCTGAAAGTGCTATCTTTTCTCCAGTGTGTACTTCACCAATGATCAGATGTCTTTCATTGTCATCTAAGACATTTTCAGGAATAGAAAAACAAGTAGTATTTCCTTTCATAACTAGCAAAAAATATACATGTAGAGTACCCATGTAAATTCTATTGGATTCACTGTGATTGTGTTCAAATAAACTCTTCAAGTAAATTAAGCCTTACATGATGAATAACCTTACACAATAAGAGTAATTAATACTCAGTATCAACAATTCTATATATTAATTAAAATAAGAAATATAATTTCCTTTTTGGAGCTCTAAGTATATTTTAGACATGAGGCCCTTGTCGAATGCATAGCTAGCAAAAGTTTTCTTTTATTCTCTGGGCTTTCTGTGTATCTTGTTAGCTATGTCCTTTGTCATGCAGAAACTCTTCACTTTGAGGCAGTTACATTTTTGTAGTCTTTTTTTAATTTGTTTTGATTCTGAATCTTAACTCAGGAAGTTTCAACCTCTGCCTAGAAGCTCTAATGTCTCATCTGTCTTTCCCTCTATTATTTTCATGCTAATTAGCCTTACATTGAGATCTTTGATCCATTTGGAATTGATTCTGGTGCAGGGTGATATATAAGTATCTAACTTAAGTTCCTTTTACACATGAATAGCCCATTTTCCAGCCTCATTTGTTGAAGAGGCTGTCTTTCTTCCATCCTGTGTATTTGGCTCTCTTATCAAAGTTTAGGTGGCCATAGGTATGTTTATTTCTGATTCTTAGGCTTACTCTTGTGCCAGTGCAAGCTGATTCTCTCTCCCTCTGTCTCTGTCTCTCTGTCTCTCTCTCTGTCTCTCTGTCTCTCTGTCTCTCTCTCTCTGTCTCTTTCTCTCTCTCTCTCTCTCTCTCTCTCTGACTCTCTCTCTGTCTGTCTCCCTCTTTCTCCTTTTATACTAGGGCTTTGTAATAGAGATTGAAGTTCAGCAACGATATTCATTTAGCATTGTTTTTCCTGCTAAGGTTTATTTTTATTATGAATTTTTGAATTGCTTTGCTCTTTTCCCTTTGTGCTCAAGGTTTACATTTACTTGAGTCACAGCATTACTTTCCGATTAGTTTATTGGAGCTAAGAAAGAGTCACATTAACTTTTCTGCCCAGGTTGGCTTCAAACTGCGATCCTTTGCTCTCAGTCTCCTGTGAAGAGAGTATTATGAATGCGAGCCACTAACACCCAGCTTCTCTATTTCTTTGAAGAAAGTTGTTGAGATTTTAATGAGTTTTGCATTGAATTTGTAAATTGCTCTGGAAATTCTTGCAATTTTTATTATATTAATTCTTCCCATTCAAGAGCATGGGAGGGTGCTACATTTCCTTAAATCTGCTTCTGTTTCTTTTTTCAGATATTTCACATTCACACACTAGAGATTCTTCACACCTTTGGTGTAGGTAATTTCTAAGTTTTGCTTGTTTCTTTTGAGGCTATTACAAATGGAATAACTTTCCTGATTTCAGATTAGCACCTCTCATTCTTGGCATGTAGAAAAGCTTCTGATTTCTGTGGGCTGATGTACACCATGCTACTTTGCCAAAATTTTGGATCAATTCAAGCATCCTGAGTGAGGAAGCCCCAGGGTTCCTTAAATACGAGATCATGATATCTACAAAGAGGGACAGCTTTACTTCTTCTTTCCCTATTTGGAGCCTCTTTTATGTTTTTCACTTGTTTTATTGCTCTTGCTAGGAAATGAAAAGGATTGGAGTGAATAGAGATTTTGTCTGATTTCTGATTTTAGAGGGAATGCTCTATTTATCTTTTCACCTTTAAGTGTAATGCTGGCTATGACTTATAGTACATGGACTAATTTTTCCAGAGTTTCGTTTCATAAAGGGGCATTGATTCTTGTCGAAGGGCTAAAGACTTAAAGAGACACTTCTCAGAGGAAGAAGTAAGAATGACCAATAGAAACATGATGAAATGTGCAACATCTCTGGCCACAAAATAAATGTAAATCAAAACAACATTGAGATTCTAACTCACTTCAGTTAAAATGAACATTATCAAGCAACCTAATAATAACAAATGTTGGCAGAAATGTGACCAAACAGGAACTAAGTCTATTACACACTTAGCAAAAATGTAAACTTTTCCCACCACTTTGGAAAGCAATATAGTGGTTTCTCACAAGGCTAAAGAAAAAGATTGCCTATACCATAGAAATCCCATGGATAGTAAAAGTCAAATATTACACTTGGTCATTACTAATTAACATCACTCTAAATATTCATACAAACTGGAGAAAGATATACTTAGGAGAGAGTCAGAAAGGCTCAATAATTATGGGCATATGATCATATACATTGATGCTTATCTAAATGAAATGGAAGAAAGAGGGTTTTTTTTCTTTCCTGTTAGTGGTCTTCTTCCTCCTCCTCCTCTTCTTATTTTCTTCTCTTTCTCTATCTTTTTTTCTTTCTCTGCTTCCTCCTCCTCCTCCTTTTTTCTATTTCATTTTTTGTCACTGTTTTGTACTCTTGCCTGTATATAAATTTATCTGATTTGGGAGGGGAAAGGGAAGCACATAATGGTGTTTGTGTGTGGAGAGTGCAGAAAGGCACTAATGAACAAATACAGCAAGGACACTCACATTGTGTTGGAAGTGCACTATATAACTGTGGGGACAGGACATCAAGAAAAACTGGGAGAATGACAAAGGGACTGACATTGTTCAAAGAGAAATGTACTGATTTTTATAATGCCCCTGTGTATCATTTATACAATACATTTTTAATGATGTCTTTTACTACCTATGTCTGTCCTTGACTTCTCAAATTGCAATTATATTTATTGATTTAATAATTATCTCCTTTGCTGTCCAGAAATAGAACTTATACATTTTAATTTTTGATACATGTGACCTGTAGACTAGAAGCAAATGAAATACTCAGAGTATATATGAATTATACAGTGAATATTTAGCATAGAGTTAATCACTCACCTAATATTATAGAAAAATATAAATTACAAGTTTTAAAAAAATGTACTGACAATTTAGATACAAGCATCATACTTGTGCTACTTCTTTTCCCCATTTCTATGCTTTAATGTTCAGGTCTTTCACAGCAGGAATTTTACACTTGGTTTTTATTCTCTCCAGGTGGTCATAAAGTAATGGTTTTAGAGAAAATCAGTTGGCTCGGAATGTCTTGGAGCCATTCTGGGAATTTTCACCCTGGAGGTTATTATACTAAAAGTCTTAGAGAGTCATTTTCATGTCAACTGTTATATTCTTCAGTGCTTTTCTGTGCTGGTTCTCTTTGTTCTCTAAGTATCATTGATTCTAAAGGAATTCATTATAAGTAGATGGAATTCATGTTATTTAAATATCTGCTGACAGTAAAAGAACTCCTATTCCCTTCTGCCAGTATTTTAAATTCAATACGTGCTGAAATTTCTGTGAGATTCCTGGTGGAAAAATGATTCTGTTATTGTGGTCTTTGCTGAGTCTCTCTCTGTGTCTATGTCTGTCTCTGTCTCTGTCTCTATCTCTCTCTTTCTCCCTCCATACATTTATGCATATTACTATATTTAAGTATTTGTACAAGGAACTTGCCATTTAACGTAGCAGTTTATGAATGCAATGAATCTTGGTCAGTCACCCCTTTCAACAGTTTCACCTATTCTTCCCCTACCTCACCCTTCTTAATATTGTAGGATATACATTAAATTCTTGTCTTCCTATTTGATGTTAGCTAAATATATTTCTAGAATTATATATAAAAGGAAAATCTCTTATGGGTTGGGTATGAATTATTATTAACCTAAAGTAGACTACTTGAAAATTTAGATGTGAAAGTAATATTTAAAATGTGACATTATGCTATACAAATGATTTGGTCACTTCATTTTTTAAGCCATTAGATTTTTATTTTTGACTAAAAATAGAGATATTTCTCTTAGATTAAAAAGTCTCTGAGAGGGCCGGGGATTTAGCCTAGTGGTAGAGTGCTTGCCTAGCATGTCTGAAGACCCAGGTTCAATTCCTCGATACCACATACATAGTAAAAAGCCAGAAATGGTGCTGTGGCTCAAGTGGTAGAGCACTAGCCTTGAGAAAGTCCAAGGACAGTGCCCAGTCCCTGAGTTCAAGGACTTGCAAAAAAAAAAGTCTCTGAGAAAAGACATGAGAACCCTGTTACATAGAATTACACCAGTCACTCTCCAAAGTTTGAAGGACCTCTGAGGACAGTCTATATAGAGACCAAAATAATGCAGGCAGATATTAAAGTTAATCATATGCCTTACAGTGAATTGATGTACTTATGGAAATAGTGTCCATTTTGTTTCTTATCATTACCAATTTTTCATATAAGATATTAGGTGAAAAATGTTAGGATTGTTTTGAAGACACATAAAATTCCTGAAAGAGTTTTAGAAAATCCTACTAGAAGACCCTTGCTGTACTAAGCATGATTGTTCTTCTGTAATGTTAACAAAAAGAGAGAATTTCTGATTCTCAGTGAAAGCCTGACTTAAAATAGACACACTTTCAGTTCAGAAGTTATTTAGGAATTTATTTGTGCTGTAAAATAAGGTCTCTAAAGAGAACACTAATAAAACTGCCAAATATAAAATTTCTGTAGAATTAATTAATGTTTCATTGTATTTTGGTTTTACTCAAACTCTAAAAATGTGAGACATAGACACAGAATATCATCTTGAATTCATAATTATTTTACTAAATTTTCCAGATTCATTTCTAACATACTATGGAATATGATCCTGTTATATAGTAAAATTTTAGATTATTTACAAATAACTATCTTTTATGTAGTAATACAACTTTATGTACATGATATAAGCACAAAAGAGGCTAATATAAAAATTCAAATTATTACAGCACTTTTGTTGCATTCATCATTGTTTCAAACTAATCAATTGTAATATACTATAATTTCTACTAAAGTCTAGGAGAAAAGATAAATAACTCGTGCTATATAACAGTAAGAGAATTAGTTTTTTTAACTTTTACAATTTACTTTTGTTATTATGGGTAACTATAGTGTAAATATATTACAAATTCTGCCAACTGACCATGGAGTAGTTCTATCATTTAGCCAACTCTTCAGGGTTTTTATGCTGACAAACATTGAAAGAAACATATATATTTAGGATAAATGGTATGTCACTTGCTCTTTCTGCTACAAAGGTTATAAATGGTGTGATTGTTTCATTATGCACAGTAAAACCTTGACAATTGTTAAGTTAAATGTTGCAAAAGGTAGGACAGAAAAGAATTTAAACATTTATCAACAAGTACCAACAATATCACTTTATTGAAAAAGCTAGCATAGAACAAGCAATTGAGAAAAAAGAAAATGTAAGAAAAATATTTGGATAAGAATGGCTTCAGCTACTTATTGAAGAAAAACGCACTTACAGAATTTGTTAAAGTGGTAATCCAACCATACTGAGAACCATTGCAATGGACAGAATAAGTATTTTAGTATGGTTTTATAGGCGGAGCACAATTGGGTCCATCTTCAGGTACAATATAGCCAACTGAATATTTTGGCAAAGGGAAGAGTGGAGGGACATTCTAAAAATGTGTTCCAAAATGAGTTTTTACTATTATATAAAAATATTAACAATAGTTAGGATACGTTAATGTGAAACAGTGGGCAAATATAGTGTTGTATGATTATTTTATTAGCAACTTCATTTATTACAGTTGAAACACCAAATTTTTGTTTAATAGGCATGTATTTCACTCATCATCCTTATTTGTAATTCTTATGTATGCAGTAAGTTAAAAAGTGAACATCATAACTATCCCAACTAGAAATCAATTAATAATTTTTAAATAGTCTATTGAATATTGATGGCCATCTATTTTAAAAGTGTCACAACTAACAAATAAGTTGAGCAATGTTTTGAACCTAAGATCAAAATAAAATAGTCTACTAACATTGGAAATAAAAAGTCAAAGTGTAATCTTTTCTATCAGTTCTTCAAAACAAAGTACTTTAAATTTTAAATAAAAGATGCTAGTCTGCAGGATCCTTTCTCATGTCTTGGTCCCCATTTCCCTCCCCCACCCCTACCCCTCATCTTGTTTTCCCTCTTCCCAGTCCTGTTTCAAATAACCAAATAAGCATATATACAATATATCAGATAACCAGGTGAAATACTGTAACAATATGAGATAACCAAGGGACAGCAAAAGAGATGAGAGATAGCATAGTACATTAAGGACAACACTCATTTTATGGCTTTTGTTTCTATATTCTGGAGGTCCTTTCATTTAGACAAAATATAATTGGAGTTCTGAGCCACTGGTACAGCTTCAGCATTTCTCCATGTCAATATAGCTACTTACATAAATATTTTAAATAAAGAAAGGAGGATTAGAGGAGAGCTGGAAGAGGAGACTTAATGTATTCCATGGACACACTATAAGAAGAAGTGAAATAAAGGAGCCCATTAGCTTATTTTCAAGGCACACTTGAGGCTTTAGTTTAAAAGGGGATGGTTTTTGTAAAATTTTTGTGAATAATTATGAAAGAAAAATCATAGATATGCCCTAAAAACATTACCATTCCATTGGTCCTACAAGTCATTTCCTAGTAGTTGTTATCACTGTCACTACTAATGAAAGTAATTGGTTTCCATGAAATGATTACTCTTGGTACAATTTAATCATTGTAGGGTCTGTCCTAATTGTGTCCAGGGTGGAGGAAGCTCTTCCCTGCCAGTGTTTGCTGATCATTTCCTTTACAGGTTATTAATTGCAGCTCTCCTTCTAAACCTGTTTTCTATGAGTCCTGACCTTCCTCAAATCCAACATGATTTCAGTGGCATTAGATTCCAAATAAGAGAGACAGGCACAACATAGAGGCCATAGTTCTAAGTTTTATATTAATGTTTAGTTGATCATATGTGTTTCAGCACAGAAGCTTCTTATAAGTAGGTCTTTACAGAGGTAATGAACATAAAATTATTAGTTTGAACCTGAAATCAATGTTATTAGTCTCTTTAGGAAGTGAAAACTCTTGGACACATGAATAATAATCCATATAAGAAAGAGGTGAAGAGACACTGGTATAAAACAGCTACCCAAGGCTGGATTAGAACCACATTCTAACCTTAAAAACTAGGAAATTGTTAAATTATACTTTTCTCCTGACATTTTAATTTGGAGTTAATTTAATACAGAGTTAATCCCAGGAGAGTAATTTTTTTCACTGTTAAATCTGAAGCTAAGGGAACTAGTAGTCATGTTTTTATTTGTTGCTATGCTGTAGATTTGCATATTGAAGTAAATATTACCAGATTGGTGAACAAAAGGAAATTACATGATGTTGTTTATCTTCTAAATACTAATGAATGTCAACTTGTGTTCTAATGATCCCTCTAAGGGGAAGCCTATTGATCACGCAAACGCTGGGTTCAAGAAAGAAAGAATCCCTAGGCAGCAATTTCATGTAGTCATAAAGCAGATTAAAATCAAGCAGATGATGATTTGTTCCTTATTCAAAACAGAGCTTACAGTATTCTGAAGTTTATAACAATTGACTTATTTTTAAGGAAATTCTATTTATGAGCTATTGAATTTGTGGGAATGGCACAACATAAGAAATAATAAGCTCAGGACATATGTGTATTACATATTTATGTCTAGTTTAATAGGTTACTTTGAAAAAGAACTGATGTATTTCTTATATTGTACTAAAAATTTAATAGCTAGCAAATGACTAAATATGATCTTATAAAATATAAGATAGTAATAGATTATTGTCTTTAATTTCATCAACTAATTTTTCTTGATCACTTTACTGTATGCCAGTTCCTGTCTATCTTGAGTTAACAATATTCTTGTAGGTCTATATAGCCAATAAAAATAGGAATGGACTTAGTGGTGAAACACTTACCTAGCATGTGCAATGCATTGGATTTAATACTCAGCTCTGAACAAACGAAAGGAACTGTATTATCCAGCAAAATTATATAATGATTGAGAAACATGGAGATCTAATAGGAGAGAGAAAGTTAACAAATAATGGTGATTGGAAAGAATGCTCTTTTACCTTTAAAAGGTTTGGTCTGTTATAGGTTTATAGGCTCATTCTAGATGCCACAAAGGAGAAAAACCATGTAATCTTTAATCCTCTGGGTCTGATTTACATTACTTATTATGATTTTTCTAAGTCCTTCCATTTCTCTGTGAAGGATGCAATATCATTTTTTCCGATAGGTAAGTAAAATTTCATTTGCTATTATTACAAATGAATTGATTGAAGAATAATAAACTCTATGAGAAGCTCAAATGGCGTAAATTGTTGAAAGCAAAATCAAAGCTCAACAAAACATGCACCAAGAAAGTGCTACTGGAAAGGAGGTGATTCGGCCAAGGGAGAAGGGTCCAAGAAGAAAGTGAAGTAGAAAAGAATTCAGCCTAAAATTCAAGATACATAGTACCTTTATTCCAAGTCTTTCCATTCCCTTGCAAATGGGATGATATTATTCTTTCTGGTGGCAGCATAGAATTCCATTGCATATAAATACCAAATCTTCTTGATCCATTCATCTACTGAGGGGCTTCTGGGTTGGTTCCATTTATTAGCTATGGTAAATAATGATGCAATGAACATGATTGTGCTAGTAGCTTTAGTATGCCCTTGTTTCTGGACATTTGGGTAAATGCCCAGATGTGGGATTCCTGTGTCAGAGAGGAGCTCTATCTTTAATCTTTTGAGGAACAGTCATACAGCTTTCCAGAGTGGTTGAACAAGTTTACAATATTACCAATAGTGTAATAGTTCTCTTTGGACTATATCCTCATCAGCATCTGTTATTATTAGAGTTCTTGATAATGGCCATTGTAACTGGAGTGAGATGGAAACTCAAAGTTGTTTTGATTTGCATTTCTTTTATGGCCAGAAATGTAAAGAATTTCTTTATGTTTCTACAAGCCATTTTTATTTTCTCTTCGGAGAAGTCTCTCTTTAAGTCTTTAGTCCACCTTTTAATGGGATGGTTGTTTCTTCGAGGATTTGTTTTTGAGACGTTCAATATTTTTGGTTGTATTTATACTTTCTTTTTTTTTTTTTGCCAGTCCTGGGCTTGGGCTCAGGGCTTGAGCACTGTCCCTGGACTTTCTCAAGGCTAGCACTCCACCACTTGAGCCTCAGAACCACTTCTGGCATTTTGCTATGTATGTGGTACCGAGAAATCGAACCCAGGTCTTCGTGTATGCTAGGCAAGCACTCTACCCCTAGGCCAAACTCCCAGCCCCTGTGTTTATACTTTGTAAATGAGGCTCACTCTGTTGTATGGCTAGTTAACATCTTCTCCCACTTTGGGGCTTTCTATTAATTTGCTAGTTATGTCTTATGCCATACAGAAGCGCTGCAATTTAATGCAGTCTCATTTGTATATTTTCTTTAATTTGTCATTTTCATTGGTCATTTTCTTTCTTTTTTTCTTTCATATATTTTTCTTGTAATTAATAGAGAGGTTGCATTATATTCACCAGATAGAAGGTGCATTACATCACATATATTGATACCTTTTCTCATGTTTTGCTCCCCATTTCCCTCCCCCCACCCACACCCCTCATCTTGTTTTCCCACCTTCCCTATCCAATTTCAAATAACCAAATATGCCTATATACAATATATCAGATAACAAGGTGAAATACTGTAACAATATGAAATAACCAAGGGACAGCAAAAGAGATGAGAGTTAACATAGTACCTTAAGCTTAACAATCACTTATTATATGACTTTTATTTCTATATCCTGGAGGTCCTTTCATTTAGTGTCATAGCTATATGGCCTTATGTATCAAGGTTTTGTTTTATTGTGATCTCTGCTAGGAGAGCCTAAGGTTTGTGTTTCTGAATCAATATTAAGAAAGTTTCTACGTTTACCAAGGTGTCTAGTGTTGCTCCTATTCCCTCTAAAGCTTTAAGGTTATCTCCTTTTACTTAAAGGTCTTAATCATTTGGAATTGCTTCTGGTGCAGGGTGACATATAAAGATCCAGCTTTAGTTTTTTACAGGTACTTAACCAATTCTGACAATATTGTTTGTTGAAGAGGCTGTCTTCCTTCCATCCTATTTTTTGGCTCCCTTATCAAACATTAGGTGGCCATAGCTTTGTACGTTGATTTCTGGGTCTTCTGGTCCTCAGGCCTATTCCTGTACCTATACCAAGCTGTTTTGATCACGATAGCGCTGTAATAGAGACTCAAGTTGGTATTTTTATTCCTTCAGCATTGTTCTTTCTGCTGAAGATTGTTTCTGCTAAAAGGGGTTTTCTATTAGTTCATAAAGATTTTTTCATTGCTTCCACTACTTCACTAAGGAATGACATTGGGATATTGATGGGTATTGCGTTGAATTTGTAGATAGCCCTTAGCAGGAATGCATTTTCACGAAGTTAATTCTTCCAATACAGAGTATGGAAGGTTTTCCACTTCCTTAGTTCTGCTTTAATTTCCTTTTATTTATTTTTAAAGTACAATATTTTTATAATTATCTTTAAGCAGTTGTGTAAAGGAGTTTCCATTTAACAAAGTCATTTAGAATACAATATCCTTGATGAATACCATTATTTTCTATATTTTCACCCATCCCTTACCTGCCTATCTCCCTCCTCACTCTTGTTATTTTTGTAGGATATACCTTAGATTTTAGCCTTCATTCTCCACCTCTTCTCTTCATTCATGTATCCCTCTTGCCTTGACCCCATCCTAACCTAACTTTTCCAAGTGTTTTGTTTGTTTGTTTGTTTGTTTTGCCAGTCCTGGGCTTCAGCTCAGGGCCTGAGCAGTGTCCTTGGACTTTCTCAAGGCTAGAGCTCTACCACTTGAGCCTCAGCACCACTTCCAGCTTTTTCTATGTATGTGATACCGAGGAATCAAACCTGGGTCTTGGAGCATGCTAGGCAAGCATTCTACCACTGGGGCAAACTCCCAGCCCCATCCTTCAAAGTGCTTTGTTGAATTTTGATTTTGATTTTCTAAGGAATTATACTATTTGAGATCACTCTTGGATCTATCATATTTAAGTTACTGCATGTGTATACCCTTGCATACAACTCACAGTATTAACTTATGAGTTTGTAGGCTAAGTCTAGCTTCTACATATAAGAAAATATAAGGATTGCTTGTTTCTTTGTACCTGAGTTACTTCACTTAACATAATTTTATCCCTGTCTTCCATTTCCTGAAGTTTTCTTAATGTTTAATTTTCATTTACTAACATAGTAAATTTACAAGTTAGTGAAGCTGCACATGAACTTGCACTGTTCAAATCAGAGTAACATAAGCAATGCCAAAGGCTTTTCTTGGGGAATGTGCTTATATTGGGAAAGACTCTTCACATCAGAAATATTTCTGAACATTCTCACTTCATGGTCACACTTTTTTTCATACATCAGGTTTCCAAATGTTAATAATACACTGGAGTAGAAAATTTTATATTATAATGAGGAAATCTTACTTTAAACAGGGCAACCCAGATGATTTGACCTAAAAATTCCTGTCTTCTAGATCTTTGTATATTACTGTAAACTCTAGTCACTTTGTTGTGCTGTTAAACAATGAGACTTAATCAGGCCTGTTTTTTGGCATTCTAAGATTCTGTAACCCCTTCTTTTGAAGGCACCATAACATATTTGTGTAGTTTTTGTATATTCTTTTTGTGAAACTTTTCTCCACTTCTTAGAATTTACTGGACAAAGGTAGGCGACATAACCTTCATCCCTATCACGATTCCTCTCCAAAGAATTAAAACATCATGTGTAGTATGTACACACAAATGAAAGAACTTACTTCTTAATTTACTTTAGGAATTACAATAGGAAAAAAATCATAATTTATAAGAAATGGATCATAGCCTTCTAAGTTACTTTGAATTTGTCTTTAATGTCAAGCTAACATAACTAAACTTTCAGGTTTCATATATACTCTTTCTCATCTTAATTGCTTTGGTTTTACTCAATTCATTATCAATTTTTTGGCAATGCTATGATGAAAAACTGATATATTAATGATACCTTAGTGATTGTGAAGAAAAAATTCTTAAAAACAGGAAAAATATATACATATATTAAAACATATGAAAGAATATCACAAAATGCAGAGAAACAGCCTACGTACAAAATAGGATATTTGCAGGACTTTGATAAATATGTTTATTTTATGTTGAATATATTTGGTACATTTGATAGTGTGATATTTACAATACTTTTTTCTCAACAAAGTCAAATAATCCAAGTAAAAGTACTGAACTAAAATTGCACACATTAGATTTTTTCATTTCCTTTTGTGATTTCATTACATTAAATACTAGAATTACCAGATAATAATGCTTTTTTTTTTTGCCAGTCCTGGGCCTGGGCTCTGGGCCTGAGCACTGTCCTTGGACTTTCTCAAGGCTAGAGCTCTACCACTTGAGCCTCAGCACCACTTCTGGCTTTTTTCTATATGTGGTACCGAGGAATCGACCCCGGGTCTTCATGCATGCTAGGCAAGCACTTTACCACTAGGCCAAACTCCCGGCCCCCAGATAATGCTTTTTACATTTACAGTCAAATAATTATCCAAGCTATATATAGTTGTTTCAGCTTAATGAGACTAAAACTAGTAATATAAAACTATTTTTTATCAGCCAGGTAAAAAACACTCTGAGAGTTGTAATTTTTTATATTGTGAAGATTTTAGTCATTTAATGATCAGCTTATACAAATGTAGTTATCTCTATAAAACATATTTGTTTCTTTTAGGGATTATGTATGCCTGTGTATACATGTACATATACATATATGCACATATGGAGGTATATATGTAGGTTTATGTAGGCATTACTTCTCTATATATAATTTTTTTAAATCTGTAAACTCAAAACATTATAAAACATGTATCTACATAATTTCCTTGGAATAAGTATTTATTGCATGATGAGCCAGATTGTCTGTAAACTCCAGAACTTGACACAGGAAATTCATATGTTTAAAATGAGCATATTTCAAGAAAAGAACAAAGAACACAACTTCCTGGGTCTGTTGTGCTTTGAGTTGGAGTAGTATTTCATGACCTGGCTCATTAGGTCTTTATCAGATATTTGTTTCACTTTATTCCTTACCTATTTAACCAGCTACTATTAATATTTAGATTATGATTTTAAGTTGTGCAATAAAATTATTCATCTTTGGCCGGGAGTTTGGCCTAGTGGTTAAAGTGCTTGCCTAGCATGCATGACGACCCGGGTTCAATTCCTCGGTACCACATACATAGAAAAAAGCCGGAAGTGGTGCTGAGGCTCAAGTGGTAGAGCTCTAGTGTTGAGAAAGTCCAAGGACAATGCTCAGGCCCTGAGCTCAAGCCCAGAACTGGCAACAAAAAAAAAATTATTCATCTTTACAAAAACTGATGCTTTTAAATTTTCCAGTTTTTTACATTTCTTTTTCATTCTTTCTTTCTTTTTCTTTCTTTCTTTTTTTTTTTTTGCCTGTCGTGTGCCTTGAACTCAGGGTCTGAGCACTGTCCTTGGGCTTTCTAAAGGCTAGAGCTCTACCATTTGAAACATACCACTTCTGGCTTTTTACTATGTATGCGGTGCCGAGGAATCAAAACCTAGTCTTTGTGTACGATAAGCAAGCATTGTACCACTAAGCCAAACTCCCGGCACCTTCCATTTATTTTTTGACATAAGTTTTGGAATAGTTTTTCTCTTTGCTTATTAAATCCACCAATTTCTCTATAGACCTTCATCAGGGCACTCTATTGATATTCAGGTTTTTTGTTTGGGGTTTTTTTCCTGTCATCTAGGATAATATGATTATGAGCGAAGTTCTGAGCTTCTAATAACATTTGGATGATAGAATGTGAACATTATAGGCTGATCATGTAACATAAATGTAGATGTCTATCTCTATATGGAATTGTTTTTATTTATTCAAATTCATTATGAACTAAAGTAAGGAATGCTAATTCTGTCCCTCATTACTACAGGAAATCTGGCTCTTGATTTTACTATGTAAGAATATCCCTTTTCAAAAGCTTACAAGAGACAATCATCCTTAAAGGAAGATGAAGTAAAGTTATGAAAATTTTATTATTTTATTAGCAGATTTTGTATTGTGAAGCTTCTAAAACCAAAATGTATCTACAAAAGTATATGATTACATTTGGCATTAGTGTAATTCAATAGTATGAAGTGAAAGTGACTACTTGACTACAACATGTAGGGATTACATGCTTCTGAAATAATCATACTTGACATATAAAATTCAGATTGTAAAAAAATCATTCAATAAGTTTTTAAGAGGCACATTTTACAATTAATTATAAGATAGGAGCCTAACCAATGTGCTACTAAAAATGGTGAAATGACTCAACTTTGGCCATGGTTTTAAACCTTACTATTATAAAAAAAAATTAAAATCCCTGCACTCTCAAAAGTGTTTGCTATTAAAAAAATAATGTTGTTGATTTAAAAGAGTACTCTTTTAGTGGCACATGAAATGACTCTCCTGAAATATTTTGCTTCTACATTATTAGTTAGTCAATGCTAAATCCTGAAATGTTTCCTGATATATCTCTATTCTGATGCCCACAAGGAATTCCTTTCTCTAAATTTCCAATATAGAACATCCATTTATCTTAGGAGAACTAGACATATATGACTGACAATGATATATGCATTTTTCCAGATTCTTTCTTAACTCATTACTCTCCTTAAGAGTTCTAACAGTAATGAAAATCTCACGTTAACCCGTGAGTTCAAATTTCTTCATACAGAATTTGTAGGTTACCTTTATTTCCTTAATGGGAAGCATGTATATGCTATACTAGTTTTAAATTTAATCAAATTTAGCCATCATTTGACTAACTTATAAAAGCAGAAGGGGAAAACAAAAAAAGTAGAGTTTTGGAAACAGAAATAAACAACAGTTAATACTATAGGGAAAGAATATCTTCTCTGCTTCAGAGCCTAAAATTAAATAACCAGGTTTCTGGCAGCCATCCTTTTTTAAAAATTGTGGAGGTAATGTATAGAGGGGCTGAAGTTATATTTACCAGATAGTAGGTGCATTACTTTTCACACATTGATACCCCTTCTCATGTTTTTGTCCCCATTTCCCCCTCCCACCCTCTCACAATCATCTTGTTTTCTCCTTCCCTTTCCTATTTCAAAATAAACAAACATATATACAATATACCAGGTAACAAAGTCAGATACAGTAACAGTATGAGATTAACCGGAGAAGAGAAATAACATAGTACATTAAGAACAACAATCACACAAGATAAAGCTCTTGTTTTCATATCCTAGAGATCCTTTCGTTTAGTCTTATTCTATATGACCTTATATATCTAGGTTTTGTGCTATTGTAATCCTCTGCTAGGAGAGTCCTAGATGTGTACTAATTATTACAAATGAGGGAAACCATTTGAGCCTATGTTCCTTCACTTAATACGATTTTATTTCTCTAATTTCCTATTAATTTCTTCCCTAATTTTTCTTAACTATTATTCTTTGTACTATGAAGAGTAAGTAAATTGTCTTCTTAAAATCAGTGAAACAGATTAAATTCATCAAATCAATTTTGGTTCTTATTTTCTTTAGAAAAACTCCTACTTGGCAGACACCTTAATTACACAGGTATTCATTAATTTTGTAGTATTAAAAGCCATTTTATTTTTGAGGTAGAGCTATAAGTTTCCATCCATTTCACCCATGGCAAAGATTTTTTTCATATATTTTTATTGTAATTAATAGAAGGGTTACATTATATTTGCCAGATAGAAGGTGCATTAATTCACATACATTGATACCCTTTCTCATGTCTTGGTCCCCATTTCCCTCCCCCCCACGCCCACCCCTCATCTTGTTTTCCCTCCTTCCCTATCCAATTTCAAAGAACCAAATACAAATATATCTGATATATCAGGTAACAGTGAGATACTGTAACAATATGAGATAACCAAGGGACAGCAAAAGAGATGAGAGACAACATAGTACATTAAGGACAACAAATACTCATATGGCTTTTGTTTCTATATCCTAGAGGTCCTTTCATTTAGCTTCATACTCTATGGCCTTTTGTATCTAGGTTTTGTTCTATTGCATGGTAAAGATTTTTATAGTTTTTTCTTTGTTGTTTTGTTTTGTTTTTCCCAGTCCTGGGCTTGAGCTCAGGGTCTGAGCACTGTTCTTGGACTTTCTCTAGGAGAGAGCTCTACCATTTGGGCCTCAGTACCACTTCCAACTTTTTTTCTATGTGGTACCGAGGAATGGAACCTGGGTCTTTGTGTATGCTAGACAAGCACTCTACCACTAGACCAAACTCCTGGCCCAAGATTTTTATAGTTTAATTATATTTTTCAAAAAATATGACCTGAGATGTTCTCACTAGTATAAGTTAGATTCCTTCATACATTTTAATTGTATATTGCTGTAACATATCACAAGCATACTTTCTGGGCAAATTTGGGAAAAATTAATTAACAAATAAAATTGTATGCATTTATCTTTAACAAAGGTTATTAGATACATGTGTGCCTAATGGAATGGTTCTATTTAGCTAATTATATTACACGCTATTTCACATAACCATCATTCTGGGACGAAAACACATAAAATCTCTTCTGTCACTAGTTATCAATAATAATAATAGAAGAAGAAGAAGAAGAAGAAGAAGAAGAAGAAGAAGAAGAAGAAGAAGAAGAAGAGGAAGAGGAAGAGGAAGAGGAAGCAGCAGCAGCAGCAGCAGCAGCAGCTCTAGGTGAAAACTGAACAGACCTATTTCAAGCCCTTAAATCTTTAGGAGGCCTTATTACAGTTTATACAAAATACACAATTGAAAGATGGGGAAAAAGCATAGAATGCTCATATGAACCATCATTCATCACTGGTTGCTACATCCAAATGAGATAAAATTGAAATATCAAAGATATCCATACTGTTTATTGCAGCAGTATCCACAGTAGTGAAGAAATGGGAATAACTGATAAATCCATATGAGAAGAAAAGAAAATATGACATTTATACATAAATGAGTCTTATGCACCTTTGGAAGATCACGCATTCTTTGAAAACCATAGAAGAATTTGCATGCTAAACGTTGCTGACTCCTTATCAAGATATAATATAATATGAGAAATAGTTGGTTACAAATATAAAAAACCACAACCTTTTAAATTTAAATTGATGTTTTAAAGAAATGTAAACAAATTTTTCAGGTACGTTTTTGTATTATACTAATAGGATTTGGAAATTGTATAGATTTCCAAACAATAATGTGTTCTGAATTCCTTTATTTTACATTTCTGTGTTTATTCAGGAAAATTTAGTAAATTTTTTGTCAATTCTCAAATGTCATTTCTTTGCCTTTGAAGTTATTTTCTATACATTGTAATGCCATACATAGTATAGAGAAATGACATTATTGAAAATGGAATTCAAATTTTAGCAACTTTTTAAATCTTTTAAAATCTATAATTGCAAGAATCTTTGTCAATGCAACTACTACTAAGTGAAAAGTACTCAATTTGTTTGATTTTCATAAGAGATAGCTCTTTAGTCATTTTCATTTTAATTGAATTTGATACTTCAAAGGTTTACAATTGAAGCACATAAATAATAAACATAATACCCAAACCTTTATATGTTAGTGAATACAGTGTCTGAGATTTTCTGAACTATCGATACATATTTATCAAAAAGAAAAATTTGTGAAGAGTAATAAGAAACTGGACTTACAAAATTTTTCTGACTGAGTAATATTCTTAAGTATCCAAAATGAAGCATTATTTTAGAAATTATGTATTTACTTATAATAAATTAAGAATAAAATAATAAAGATAATTATTTTATATTTTATCTTTGAATGATTGTAATACTTTTATCAAAGTATATTATCTTCAAAATTTCAAATTCATATTGTTTATTATTATATTAATTTACTTTAATATTTTATTTTATTTATGGTTTGGTGGCACTGGGATTTAAATTCAAGACCTCCTTTTCACTTGGCTTGTACTCTATTGCTGAGTCAGAATTACAAGCCTATTTTACACTTGCTTTTGTAGCTGTTGTTGCTGATACTGTTGTGCCTATCTCGGATCTCTCACTTATGGCACTGTCCCCGAGTTTTAGTTCTCAAGGCTAGCATTCCACCAATTTGAGCCACAGGACCACTTCTGGCTTTTTGATAGTTGGAGATAAAAGTCTCATGGACACTCCTGCCTGGCTGACTTTGAACCATGATTCTCAGTTCATACCCTGTTAGATTGCTAGAATTACAGAAAATGAGGCACTGATGCCTGAAAACTTGCTATTTATGGAATAGCAACTCACATTCTGTCTAAGTGTATGCTTGAGCCATTATCCAACCTACATCAGGCTTCTTACTGTTCTTCAGGGAACCAGTACCTACCTACGCTACCCTGCTTTCCATCTATAGATAGTCTTGTGAGTTTTTCTGCCTAGTATGTCCTGGTCCCTTGTCCCTCCCCAGTACCAGCTTTCCAAGTATCTTGGGAGAACAGCATGCATCACTCTACCCAACTGTGGGTACGATGAACTTTTTGCACAGGTTTTCCTCAAGCTTAGATAAACCTCTGGTATTCAACCTTCCTACTAGCTAACCTTATATGTGTGAACTGCTTATCTCAGAATTGATTTTTGTTTTTTGTTTCAATTTGATCCTTAAGATTACTCTTTATTCTGCAAATATGAAGTAGAAATGAACCAACATTATTGGTAAGACTAATGGATCGATAAAGTGAGTTTAAAGAAAGGACACTTGAAAAATATGGCATGGCTACTGGGGAAGAAAAAAAAGAGAAAATTAAATTGTTTTAGTTAGACTTTGATCACCCCAACCAATATGGAAAAAAATCAACTTTTAGGACATGATCAATCGGCTCCAGTATGCCAACAAAATTGCGCATAATACAAAGAAGTTAATGACAAATTGTCATAAATGATCATATAGGATTATATATAAAATGTATACGTGTGCATAACACTTCAAGTTAAATACCTGGGTCCTAACAGAAAAATAAATAGGCCACTGCTTCCAAAATAGCACATAAGTCTATGGAACAGAATAGAAGGCACAGGTGCAATGCCTTACAACTATATCCCTATCTTGCATCTCTGCCCCTGCCTACACTCTACAGTACTGAACAGTTTTATACATCATAAACACACTGACCTGCCTTGGAAATACCATAACTTATGCAAGGTTTACTTATTTCCCTGCAAATGACATAATATTATTCCTTATGAATGCTGAAGAAATTCCATATTTTTCTTTTCATTGAGGCTGATATTTATTTGCTTAGTTATATACAATTAAAATTTTAGTCATTGCATTAAGCACATTTTGTCCCTAACATAGCTTCTCTTAAGAGTTAATCACGTGTATTTTGAACATTTCCTGATGAGAAAGCATAAATCAATATATTAATAGTATAATTAAATAAAAACAACACAGATGACTAATTTTTAAAATTTTATGTGTAGGTATAAGTAAATCGGCCACCAAATCATACAGGAAGAAAATAAAAGGTTTTGCATTTTTATCATTGTATTATTCACTACATTCATTCTATGTCATGGAAACAGAATGAAATTCAGTAATAGAAAACACTGCGAAAGGTGAAAATGAATACTCAAAATACATGCACAGCAGGTACTGTGGTAGTGATAATTGGGCCCTAATCCTTTCAATGCCATTTGTTTCAGAAGAAAATTAGGGTCTAAAAATAATTATTTCAAGTCCTCTAGAGAAAAACCTCTCCTTCCATATTTATTAATGAAAATATTTGGGACTCTTATGTTTGTAATTCAGGGTGCTGGAAAAAATTTGAAAAGTAAGTAAAAGTTCAAATCTGTATCTCCCATGGGTTTTGTAGTACGTTAATTTGTTTTTAGGGAGATTAAAGGATTTTGTTGATTGTAAAATGAAATGAGAAGGAGTTTTAAAGTTCCTTTGCAAAGATAGAACTCATTGTCACACACAATGACAAGTCACATCTTGCTTTGGGGATGGAGGTGTTTTATGGTCTCTACTAGGGGTTTTGAGTTTATGAGAGCAAAGCTCCTCAAGACCTTTTGGCTTTAAGACACAACCATTTTTGAAAGCAAATTCTAAAACTTTTTTGGAATAGAGTCCTGTTTTTTTCCCCTAAAAGTAACCTTAAGCATCTTGTTATTTCCAGGATTATAGCAGATTTCAGACCACCTATCTGTGCTATCCTTTCAAAGTGGTTATCACTCTCTTCTACTCTAAAATATACATTCTTATGCTGAGCTTAATGTTCCCTTGCCTATTGTGGATTTTAATATATTCACAGTTCTTTAAGACACATATTACCAAATTGTATATATCACAAAATTTTTCAAAAATATCCAATAATTATAGTGAACAAGAATAATATGAACAATAAGATGCATAAATGATACTCATGATAAAATGATCATAGGATTAAATTGATATCCTTTAGTTAACCTGAAACATCTTGGTGGGCTTAGTTGAACAATGTCAGTCTTCAGAAGCCGATGACCTGTAGGACACTTACAACAAGGAAAAGGTCAGTCAGATGGGGCACTGCTACCTTTGTGGAAGAAAAAGAAATTCAAGTTTTCCTAACGAGTTTGAAAAATCTAGCAGACAGAATCTCCCTTGAATCATCAAGAAAGAAATGGAACGTACAAGCCATTAATTTTATTCTGGTAATAACTGTGTAAGACTTTTTGATTTATTGAACAGCAATATAATTTGTGTTCTTCTAAATCACTAATATTACCATAAATTGCTAGTGAACAGAAAAATAATTCTTTACCACATGTTATCGTTTTGCAGTTTGCTATGAATATAGGCTACATGGGTATATGTATCCCATTGTATATACTTGTACACAATGTTTAAATTGTGTATGGTTGTATAAAATATATTTATGTTATGCATAACATATAACTGTATACTCACTTATATATGTATATATGTGATTGTACATGCATTTATATATCATAGATTTTATTTTAATTTCAATGGCACCATTTCATAGATTTTTTTACTGAATTCTTCCATTAAGTTGTTGAATATACCACACACTGAGTTATTTTCCCATTTATCATGATATTAATATTCTCCTTTTAAATGGTTATTTAAAACCAGGCACATACTTCTCATGGGAATCATTGTGCATACAAGCAAGAATTATACCCTTGTTTTGGTCCCTAGTTTACATCTGTCAGCAGAATCACTACACATGAAAACAGAAATGTAAAAATCAAATATGAAATAGACACACACAACAAAGACAGATGCTGGCTATTGTAAATCTTTGCACAAATAAAAAGCAGAACAAAATAACCATAAACCAAATGCATTAGTCCTTAGGATGAAACTCAATGGTAGAACATTTGGTGGGCAAGAGTGAGTTGAAATCAAGCTACCTTTTCCCTGAATCATAGACACAGAGAGACATAACTAGCATTGGAAATGAAAATTTTTCAGTTTCATGCATTAACAAAATAATAAGCTACTTATATAGGAAAGTATTTCAGGTGCATATTCTTTTTCATGCATGGTTATCATTTGGAGATCAATATAATATCTATAATACCAGAAAGTTACCATCTGAGGAGACACAGAAAAAAATTGAATTCAACAGTCATTGGTAAGAAAAAGAAAACTTTAGGAAAGTTGGAGCATAAATTATGAAGAAGAATTAAATAGCTGGTCTCTGATTATTTACAGAATGATTTTTATTGAATTACATACTAGATAAAGAATAAAAAGCTAGAAATGGAATTTAATCAACATGTGAACTGGACCTCCTCTGAGCAAATACAGTAATAAGCATTAGAATAAACACACTCTTGTAATTCAAATATACTAAACTCCCCCAGCAAAGAATTTTCTATAATAAATAAAACATTGTATCTGTGATTCATGGGTATCTGTGGAAAATAATCAAGCACAAGATTGACATGTAATACAGACTTTCTCATAAAGTATATCTCCAAAAACAATATTAAATATTGAGCAAATTGATGGAATTTGTTTACAGTATTAGTTTCCCATGACTGGTATGGTAAATTATTATATATTTGGTAGATTATCTGTAATTTGTCTATGAGAGAGAATTACTATCTCATTTTTCTTGTGGCCAAAGTCCAAACTAAGCAGCATCATACCAAAGTCAATTATCTAACAGTAAGAGCAGTCTCTGCTCAATCTGTAACAAGCAAACCGCACTTCCTTTCTCCTTCCTTCTGAGGGCTGGTTGTGAACACAGAAGTGCAAATTCAGTGTATGTGCCCATATTTCATCATGTTAGTCTTAATGTGTGAACTCTCCTTCACAGTTTTGTCATCAGGATGTATGCTATTGTATTTAAAACTCACTCATATAATCAAGGACATTTTTTCTACCTTAAGATCTATACTTGAATCATCCCTTCATAGTCATTTTTTTGCATTTTTTATTGTAATTAGTAAAAGGGTTACATGATATTTGCCAGATAGAAGGTGCATTAATTCACGTACATTGATACCTTTTCACATGTCTTGGTACACATTTCCCTCCCCCCCCATATCCCCCACCTGTCTTGGTTTTCCCCCCTTCCCTATCAAATTTCAAATAACCAAATACAAATAAATTCAATATATCAGATAACAAGGTGAGATGCTATAACAATATGAGATAACCAAGGGACAGCAAAGGAGATGAGAGACAACATAGTACATTAAGGACAACAATCATTCCTTATATGGCTTTTGTTTCGATATACGGGAGGGCCTTTCAATTAGCTATATACTATATGGCCTTATGTATCAAGATTTTGCTCTATTGCAGATCTCTGCTAGTAGAGCCCAAGGTTTCTACTGATTATGATGAATGAGGGAAACCATTGAGCCTAAGTTCCTTTGAGTCTGGCTTACTTCACTTAATATGATTTTTTCTAAGTCTTTCCATTTCCTAACAAATGGGGCGATGTCATTCTTTCTGACAGCAGCATAGAATTCCATTGTGTACAAATACCATAACTTGTTGATCCACTCATCAACTGAGGGACATCAAGGTTGGTTCCATATCTTTGCTATGGTGAATAGTGCTGCAATGAACATTGTTGTGCTAGTGGGTTTAGTATGCCCTTGTTTCTGGATGGTTGGGTAAATGCCAAGTAATGGAATTGCTGGGTCATAGGGGAGCTCTATGTTTAGTCTTTTGAGGCACTGCCACACTGCTTTCCATAGTGGTTGAATGAGTTTGCACTCCCACCAACAGTGTAGTAGTGATCCCTCCTGGCCACATCCCCTCCAGCATCTGTTATTATTCGTTTTCCTGATCCTGGCCATTCTAACTGGAGTGAGGTGGAATCTTAGAGTTGTTTTGATTTGCATTTCTTTTACGACCAAAGATGTTGAGCATTTCTTTATGTGTCTATAGGCCATTTTTGTTTCTTCTTCAGAGAAGACTCTCTTTAAGTCTTTGGCCCATTTTTTAATGGGATGGTTGTTTCTTTGGAGATTAGTTTTGGAGTGATTCAATTTTTTGAGTTGTTGATATATTTTAGATATGAGGCCTTTGTCCGTTGTTTGGTTGGTGAATATCTTCTCCCACTCTGTAGGCTTCCTAATTAATTTACTAGCTATGTCATTTGCCATACAAAAGCTCTGCAGTTTAATGCAGTCCCACTTATCCAGACTTTCTCTGATTTGTTGTGATTCTTGGTCCTTATTAAGAAAGTTTCAACCTGTGCCAAGGAGGCCTAATGTATCTCCTATTCCTTCCTGTAAAGTTTTCAGTGTGTCAGCTTTTACCTCCAGGTCTTTGATCCATTTGGAGTTAATTCTAGTGCAAGGTGACAAAGAAGGATCCAACTTTAGTTTTCTGCAGGTGCTTAACCAGTTCTGCCAGCACAACTTGTTGAAGAGGCTGTCTTTCTTCCATTCTATTTTTTTGGCTACCTTGTCAAAGATTAGGTGGCCATAGGTCTGTGGTTTAATATCTGGGTCCTCAGTTCTGTTCCATTGGTCTTCAGGCCTGTTCCTGTGCCAGTACCAAGCTGTTTTGAGAATTATAGCTCTGTAATAGAGTCTAAAGTTTGGAATTGAAATTCCTCCTGTGCTGTTCTTTCTGCTAAGAAGTGTTTTTGCTATACGGGGTCTTTTATTATTCCATATGAAATTTTGAATTGCCTCTTCTATTTCTTTAAAGAATGCCATTGGGATATTGATGGATATTGCGTTGAATTTGTAGATAGCTCTTGGCAAGATTGTCATTTTCACAATGTTGATTCTTCCAATCCAGGAGCATGGGAGCTTTTTCCATTTCCTTAGTTCTGCTTTAATTTCCTTTTTTAGGGTTTTAAAGTTTTCGTCAAAAAGGTCCTTTACATTCTTAGTTAAGCTAATTCCTAGGTACTTTATTTTCTTTGAGGCTATTGTAAAAGGAGTTTTTTTCCTGATTATTGCCTCATTCCTCTCACTGTTGGCGTAAAGGAAGGCAGTTTATTTTTGAGGGTTGATTTTATAGCCTGCTACTCTTCCAAAGTTTTGAATCAGGTCAAGGAGCTTGGGAGTAGAGTCTATAGGATTCTTTAAATACAGAATCATGTCATCTGCAAAGAGGGATAGTTTTATTTCCTCTTTCCCTACTTGGATCCCCTTTATGCTTGCTTCTTGCCTTATTGCACTGGCTAGGAATTCTAGTACTATGTTAAAGAGTAGAGGAGAAAGTGGACATCCTTGTCTCGTTCCTGATTTTAGAGGAAATGGCTTTAGCTTTTCACCATTAAGTGTAATACTAGCAGTGGGTTTCTCATCCACAGCCTTTATTACATTGAGGAATGTTCCATGGATTCCTAGTTTCTCCAGAGCTTTTAACATAAAGGGGTGTTGGATCTTGTCAAATGCCTTTTCCACGTCTATTGAGACAATCATGTTATTTTTGTCCTTGCTCCTGTTGATGTGTTGAATTATATTAATTGATTTGCGTATGTTGAACCAGCTTTGCCTCCCTGTGATGAATCCTGTTTGATCATAGTGTATAATTTTTTTGATGAGTTGTTGTAGACAGTTGGCAAGTATTTTGTTGAGAAGTTTTGCATCGATGTTCATCAAAGATATAGGTCTATAGTTCTCTTTCTTTGATGAATCTCTGTCTGGTTTGGGGATGAGGGTTATACTGGCTTCATAGAATGAGTTTGGTAAGGAACCTTCATTTTCAATTTCGTTGAAGAGCTTGAGGAGTATTGGTGTGAGCTCTGCTTTGAAAACCTTATAGAATTCAGCTGTGAATCCATCTGGCCCTGGGCTTTTCCTAGGTGGAAGTTCTCTAATTGCCATTTCTATTTCAGAGCTTGAAATAGGCCTGTTGAGTTGGCTTAGTTCTTCTTGGTTCAGTGTGGGTATGTTAATATTGGCTAGGAATTCCTCCATTTCTTCTAGATTCTCAAATTTGTTGGCGTAAAGGTTTGAGAAGTATTCCCTCATGATATTCTGGATCTTGGTAATTTCTGTCGTGATATTACCATTTTCATCTGTGATTTTGTTTATTTCGATATGCTCTCTTCTTTTTTTGGTAAGATTTGCTAAGGGCTTGTCAATTTTGTTAATTCTTTCAAAGAACCAACTCCTTGTTTTGTTCATTCTTTCTATAGTTTTTTGGATTCCAAATCATTTAATTCTGCTTTGATTTTAATAATTTGCTTTCTTCTACTGGGATTAGGGTTGGTTTGTTGCTCTTTTTCTAGGAGCTTAAGGTGAGACATTAACTTGTTGGTTTGCAATTTTTCCAACTTGTTGTTGTAGGCACTCAGGGCTATAAATTTTCCTCTGAGTACTGCCTTTGCTGTGTCCCAAAGGAGTTGGTATTTTGTGTGCTCCTTACTGTTAAATTTCATAAACTGTTGGATTTCTGTTCTGATCTCTTTGATGACCCATTGGTGATTCAACAATGTGTTGTTCAGTCTCCATAAGTTACATGGTTTTCGTTGGTGAAGATGTGTGTTCAGTTCCAATTTGATGCCTTTGTGGTCTGAGGGTGTGCATGGAATAATTTCAGTGTTTCTGAATCTGACCAGGTTTGTTTTATGGCCTAAGATGTGATCTATTTTGGAAAATGTTCCATGTGCTGCTGAGAAAAATGTATAATGTGTTGTTGCTGGATGGAATATTCTGCAGATGTCTGTTAGATCTAGTTGGTCTATATAGTTGTTCAGTTCTAAGGTTTCTCTGTTGAGTTTTTGCCTTGTTGATCTGTCCATAGGTGAGAGTGGTGTGTTAAAGTCACCGACATTCACTGTATTTCGATCTATGTATGGTTTCAGTGTAAGTAAAGTTTGCTTCATGAAGTTCGGAGCTCCGGGATTGGGTGTGTAAATATTTAGGATCGTTATGTCTTCCTGGAGGAAAGATTCCTTTAGTAGTTTGTAGTAACCTTCTTTGTCTTTTCTTACTAATTTTGGTTTGAAGTCTATTTTATCTGATATGAGGATGGCAACTCCAGCCTGTTTATGGGGGCCGTTAGCTTGATAGAGTTTATTCCAACCTCTCACTTTCGAAAGATGCTTGTTTTTTTGGGTAAAATGTGTCTCTTGAAGACAGCAGAACGATGGCTCTTGCTTTTTGATCCAAATAGACAGCCTATGTCGTTTAATTGGAGAGTTAAGTCCATTGATATTGAGAGTTAGGATTGAGAGATATTTATTAGTTCCTACCATTTTAAAAAGCTTTTATTAGGGCCTGTGTCTTGACAGTTCTTGTGGTCCTTAGATGGTATGCTGTTTAGGTGCCATTTCTTTCCCTATATTGCATTTATTTTGGTTTTCTATGTATAGAACATCTTTGAGAATTCTCTGTAGTGTTGATTTTGTTGCGACATACTGTTGCAGCTTTTCCCTGGAATGGAATGTTTTTATTGTTCCCTCAGTTATGAATGAGAACTTAGCTGGGTACAGTATTCTTGGTTGGTAGTTATTTGACTTAAGGGCATGACATATATGCTTCCAGTCATTTCTTGCTTGCATGGTCTCTGCTGAGAAATCTGGGGTTATTCTGATTGGTTTTCCTTTATAGGTTACTGAACCCTTTTCCCTGGCTGCCTTTAGGAACCTTTTTTTGGTTTCTATTGATCCAGTTTGGATTACGATGTGGCGGTGGGATGTTCTTTTCTGGTCAGGTCTGTTTGGGGTTCTAAAAGCTTCTTGTATCTGGATGGGCCTGCCCTTCTGGATATTTGGGAAATTCTCTGAGATGATTCCCTGAAGTATATTTCCAACACCATTGACCTCTTTCTCCACGCCCTCCTCAAACCAATTAGCCTTAAATTAGGCTTCCTAATTGTATCTTGGACCTCCTGAAGCGCTCTCTCATTTTTCCTATATTTGGATTGACTCATTTTCTGTTCTTTCTCTATAATAACTAAATTATCTTCAGCCCCGGAAATTCTCTCCTCTGCATTGTCTAACCTGCTATCAAAGCTATCTACTTTATTTTTCATCTCCCTTGCTTCTAATTGCTTATTTTTGATGCCTTGCATCTCTTCTTTTAGATCATGTATGGATTTCTTTAACTCCTTGATTTCCATTTGAGTGGTTAGCTCAGGAGCTTTATTTTCTTTGAACATTTGCTGGAGTTCAGTCACCTTTTTATTTGTGGATTCTATGAATTCATCCATCTTTCTTTGAAAAACTATTATTATGGCCTCCTTTATGGCTTCTTCTTTTTCACTTATCACCTTGTTTATGGTTTCCTCTTGTTCAGCTATGTCTTCCTCCCTTATCTCTTTCTTTATATTTTCACATTTTTCATTCATGATGTTTATCAATTGCATTTGTATAGCACTTTGAAGACTCTCCTCTAGGTTTGCCAGTGACTGTTCCATTGTCTGTTTACATTGGGTGGGGGATGTTGTTTCTTGATTTGACATTTTTCTTGAGTTTCGTGTTCTGCCCATTTGAAAATGGGAGCAAGATTAATACTAAACACGATTATAGTTTTTCAGATATAACCAACCTAGACCTCTGTAGCTGGCAGACACTAGATGTTCACAAGTTTTGATTGGTGTTATCACTCTTTCTTTTTGTGCAGTTACAGACCAGTCTAATACATCCACTGATAAGCGATTTATACCCAAAACAATAAGCCTCTCAATCCAATCTCTATTGTCTTTAAGTCCCTCTGAGCCTAGAGACTAATTAAACACCTAGATATACAGTATTGCTCAACAGCCATCAAGTGTAGATCCATGCAGTATAAAGGCTGAAAGACGAACAGAGGTCCAGAGATGGAAAAATACAATGAGAAGGTCAGGGGAGGTACAAGAGGATTAACGTAGGAGTGTAAGAAAATTGTAGTAATGAAGAATAGGTATAGCGTAAGGATAACTGACCTAAGTTGGTAAGTAGGTAGCGTATTTGAGTACAAAGTTTGGAGAGTATTAGAATAAAACTAATGTGTTGCTGCACGACTAGCTCTTAGCCCAACCAGTGGCCTCACAGTGGACCATGGGATGGATCTGTGAGCTTCCGTCTGAGCGCGGTTGGCGGATGTTTTCCTGTGCTGCTTTCAGGGGCGGCCCCAAGCCAAGGGTCTGGGATTGAGAGTTTCAGGGGCTCTCAGCAGGACCAGCAGGAGACCCCTCTGTTCCCAGGGGTGGGGCCCAGCTGAGGAAGTGGGCTCCAAGGGGGGAACCGCGCCTTTTTGGTTCTCAGAAGGGGAGCTTGGCTGCTGGTAGGCCCTTCAGATCCCTGCTGTGTTTCCACTGCTTTGTCAGAGTCTGTGACTGCGGGGGGCACCTAGGTGCTGTCTTGCTCAGGATTCCCAGCTGGAGGATACCCCGCTCAAGAATTGAGAGGGGGCAGATGCTGGCTCCTATTTACCCGCACCCATTACCCGCTGTTGTAAGGCAGGGTCCCAGTGCCCTCCACTCTCCAGATCCAGTGGCCTGGGAGAGGAGCCTGGTGGGTGGGTGGGAGCTGGGACAGCTCCGCCTCCCCTGTTGGGGTGCTGAATCTTAGGGTCCGCCCACTTGTCAGTCTCCAGTCAGAGGGCTGGGGGTTGAGCCCGTTGGGCGGGTGGGAGTTGGGACAGCCCACCTCCCTGGATGGGGTGCTGGGTCTTAGGTAGCCCGCCTGTCAATCTCCAGTCAATGGCCTGAGGGAGGGGGCTGTTGAGGGAAGGGACAGGATTCTAAATTCCTTGCCCCCCTGCTCCCACCAGTCTTTCTCGGGCGGGGTGGAGGGTTCTGAGTTAAGTTCTATTGCTTGGCACCCGCTCTGCTTTCCCATTGTGTTTGGGGATGCGCTGTATTACTCACGCCTCTGCGTCTGTCTGCGGGTGCTCCATGGTGGTGGGGAGTCTTTCACTCCCCTCGAGTCTCTGCCGCCGCCTGTGTTCTGCGTCTGGGTTCCACTGCTTGCTGTTCTGGTTCCGTGTCTGGGTTCTGCTGCTTCAGCCGTTCGCTGACCAGGTTCTGTGCTGGTTTCTGCAGCAGTTGGGCTCCTGGCCTGGCGCCCTCCACTGCCGCCGCTTTCCGTGGCTTGGAGCCTGCGTCCGCCGCCGCTTTCCCGGCGTGGAGCCGGCACCAGCAGCTGCTTTTCGCGGCTTGGAGCCAGCGCCAGCTGCTGCTTTTCGGGGCTTTTCGAGGCTTTCTGCGGCTTTTGCAGCTTAGATCTGGTGGCGAGAGGCGGGGGAGGGGTCCTCGCGTCCCGAATTCTTTGAGAAAGTTGGATGTGATCTTTATCTGGATTTCTTTTCCGGTTTGAGTGCTTCTCCATTGCTTTTTGAGTTTGTTGTTGTGGATTTCTTTAGGTAGTTGGCTCGTGGGACTCCCTGGTTCTCTCTTTTTGTGAGAGAGAGCTAGGCAGTGTCCCTATTGTCTCGGCGCCATCTTCCTTCTACTTCATTGTCATTTGTTTAAAAATTGTTATCTATTGATTTGAGGAATTAGAGAACAGATATTTGGGGATATGGTAATTACTCAATCTATTACACCATATTAATGCCAGGTAATTATAATAGTCTAAAGTGAAGAGAAAATCTCAAAGTCTTATACATGTCTATCTAATGAATTATTTTCAGGCAGCATTTATTTCATCATGTTCATTTTAAAAAACAAATCCAAACAAAACTTTGGGCTTAATGTCATTTAGAAACATGAATACAGTTGAAATGTGACATTATATATATGCATTAAATATTATATAATATTAAGATTACATATCTTTTACCAGAATATAATAATATGATATATGCATTATATTTCTTATATAATATATAAATTGTATATCTTCATATGCATTCTATATTTAACATATATTGTATGTATATATTATGTGTTTGTTTGCTAAAAGATGCTTTTCCAATGTGGGTAGAGAAAGTTTCTTTTCTTTTCTTGTCTCTATTTTTCTTTTTGCCTGTCTTGGGCCTTGAGTTCTGGATCTGAGTGCTATCCCTAAGCTCTGTTTGCTCAAGGGTAGCATTCTACCACTTGAATCGTAACACTACTTCTGATTTTCTCTGTGATTAATTGGGCAATCGGGAGTCAGAATCATAAGAAAAGTCTCCATAGACTCTGGAATTGACATGACTCTTATCAACCTGTAAAATTCTTAATTCTTTTGAAAATAAAAAATTCTATGAGGTATTTTCTGTGTTCTTGAGAATACATAACTTGATAAAAAATATTCATATTTAGTATTTTTGGATAGTCACATTTATTCATTTCTTTTCAGAAAAAAAGCCCTAATGACTTTTAGTACAAATTTCTAGTTTTCCACAGCTGAAATGAATTTTGGAAGGCACATGCATTGATATTTAGCTATTTAAGCAAAATGCTATCTCATGTTCAATTTTTAGTTTCTTTCTTAATGCTACTGATTGAGAGATTTATGATAAAAATTAGAGAAATGATATATTCTTCATTAATATTCATAAGGCCTAATTACAGCTGCAATGATAAAACACTCAAAAGTGACTAAGTAGCTTCTGATTTGACTTTTGCTTCTTTTTGGATATTCTGTTTTTAATGAAACCGCACCTGTTCTGTGGACACATTACCTCTAAACGAATTGACACAGCAAACAAATAACCTAAACAACCCTCATTCTACAACGAAAAAAGAACAGAGCGTCATCTTTAGTTTTCACAGAAGTTTTACATTTCTGCACTTCTTAACACTAGTTTTATTTTAATTTCCCATTTTGTCTTTGAGATGCCACGTATTTAACTACTAGTTAAGTGTGATGAATAAATGTAAGAACACAGACATATTCTAAGACTTTGTGATCATATTTAGAAAAGAAGGAATTAAATATTTTCAAAGGGAAATAGACCCATGGATTGATTTCTACATTCTAGTGAAACAATGGTATCTTGCCAAAATATCTTGTAGAGTTTTGGCCCAACTGGTTGTTATCAATACATTAGTTAAGCTAGGAAAGTAAACATGCTGAAGTTAACAAATTGCATGTTAAAACAATTCAATGTGATCTAGATTGTGGAGGAAAATATGTCATTAGAAAATGAATGGTTCAATTGCAAAAACTAGGAAACAATACTTGTAGAAATATTTATGGTATCTAAAAATAGATAGTCACTGAATGGGCGTAACAAAACTCATTTGACAGAATATTTACCCAAATGAAGCTTTAAAATATGGAAATGTAATTCATTTGAAGAATACAATTTTGACTGAAATGAAAAGGTTTTGTTAAATGAGACAAAAAAGCAAGTTAAAAAAATATGTAATTAAAATATCAAAATGAAGCAAGAAAGAAGACATTGAAAGAAATAATGCCATCATAATCACACAAACCTTTCTAGAATTGATGAATACAAGCCTACTGATCCTGAAAAATCAGTTAATGACATTAAACATTTTAAAATACCTAAGCATAACATTATCAAACTGCTTACAACTAAGAACAAGTTGCAAATCTTAAAGTAGCCAGAGAAAACTACATAAATTAGTAAAGAAATCAACTACAAACAACTGACTTCTCTTGAAGTAGATGGAAAAATAGAATAGTTGGAAAACCTACTGCACATAAATGTGAACATAGAATTCTATATCACTGAAATGCACATTTTATTGTTGCTTTCAATTGTTTTGTATTGGTTGCTTTGTTTCAGTTTGGGCATTGAACCTAAGGCCTCCCGTCTTCTAGGCAAATACTCAACACTAATCATCTTTAACATCAGAGAGCACATTTTGAATAGGAATGGGAAATGAGAACATTTAAATATTAAAATATTTTTCATATAATTTTTATTGTAATTAATAGAAGAGTTATATTATATTCACCAGATAGAAGGTGCATTACTTCACAAACATTGATATCCTTTCTCATGTTTTGGTCCCCATTTCCCTCCCCTCACCCCTGCCCCTCATCTTTTTTTCCCCCTTTCCTATCCTATTACAATAACCTGATAAACATATACACAATATATCAGATAACAAAGTAAAATGCTGTAGCAATATGAGATAACCAAGGGACAGCAAATGAGATGAGAGATAACATAGTACATTAAGAACAATAATCACTCAAAGGACCTCCAGGACATAGAAATAAAATAATATTTTTAATTCTAGGAAAATATTTTGATCAGCTGTTGAATAATGGTTTTGTTGTTACTTCTTTTCCTCCCTTATTCAATCCTAGATTCACCTCTTTGGAACAAATTATACAATAATTTATCTTTAAAATTCCAACTTACTTTCAGAAAATAGTTACTGAGACCAGTGGGGACACAGAGAATCAAAGCAAGAGACATATGACCATTTTAGAAACTAGTTCAACTGTGAGCAGTTTGGTTGATTTGCTTGGCACCACTTAGATGTGAATTGCTGGCTCATTAAAAATGGCAGGCTTTGGGCTGTCTTAATACTCAAGCCACCCTGCCAAATCTGATTCATTTAGAGATGGTAGTGAAAGGTCAAAAATAATAATTTGGAACAGGTTCTGATCGCTATAAAAAAGCTTCCACACTCTTGATGTGAGTCTTTTTTTCTTTTCTTTCTTTCTTTTTTTTTTTTTTGCTAAATGCATATGGAAAATGCTACATGTTTCAGAGTGGCATTGACTGGATTGGTTTTACTGTTCTGGTTTGTGTATGCATCCACTGAAGAAAGAGAAAACAAATTTAAGAAATTTTGCTAAATGTAGACGGTAAGAAGAGGGCTTCTTTAAAATCTCTTTAATTGAGAAAGTAAAAAAGGGCATATATTGTCTTGATACCTGGACATACAATTTTATAGAGAAAGGTAAGTTACTGAGTCACCTGAATCTGAACTAATCTCAATTGGATTCATTATTTCAGCCATAAAATCAGTGGCTAGAGCTTCTAGGAGAAGTATTTCCCAATCATCATTTACAGGGACCTCACCACAAGGCATAGTATGCTGGGCATGTGAAAATGTTGGAAGATGGTGGGTTTGAGGTGTCAGTGTTCACCAGTCTATTCAGAACGAAATATATAAAAAATAATAAAAAGTCATGTTGAATAATACATCACTTTTTTATCTCCATAGCTCTCCATTCTTTATTTCCCCCATCTGTATCATCTCACATCAGTTTGTTTCTCATTATTGCTATTTCTTGATGTTTATACAGTGGAATCTTCTTTAAAGAATGTCAAAATAAAATCTTAGTTCTTAAACATGAGATTCAGTCTTAGTACCTTAAATTTTATATCACTTGATATTTGACTTGTAGGATTCTAAAATATTTTGAGGACATTTCCCTTAATTTCTGTTAAAAGAGTACATATATCAGATGTCACTTCCTTGTTTGAATTTAGTGGATTGAGTATTCATCATTAACTTAAAATTTCTAGGTTCCCTTGAACCTTTCTGTGACTTCTTATGATTAAATCATATGGCCTGGTTTCAAATCTGTATCCTAAGATCTTAGCTAAGATTATAAGCATGAGGCTCCAGTGACAAGCTCAAAAATTTTAATATCATCTTTTCTCAAATAAAACTTTTATTTAATGTCATAATCTAAATAAGAATGTTGTGAACTAATTATTCACTTACTTAGTTAAAATGAAAGATTCTAAAGATTATGACACTACATTTTATTTGTTACTTTTTTATACATTTATACAGTACGGTACTCTATTTTCTGTTTTTCCTAAAGATATTTAGTGCATCATCATGATAATGAAATAAAAAATGTTAATAAAAGTTCATTTGGTATTCATACTTCTAAAAAGTTTTTAATTTAACTCTTCAAATAAATGTGTTAAAATTGTATGCCATAAAATAAGTGGCATAAAAGAGATGAATGTAATAGCTCAGAACTAAAAGACCACACTTTTGATTGATAACACATTCATTTACGAACTGCTTAATAGGAGGAATTTTAATTAGTCTGAGTGTCAAATTTCTAAGTTGCGCTAATGGAGAACTGCAAGAATCACTTATGAAATTTCACAAGAAATTTGGGAAAAGTTGTGTCTTTAAAATTCTTAACTTTCTGCTTCAGTGACTGTGAATATATACAGAATTTAATAAGTAAAATCAGCATGCTTTATATTTTTTATCATCTTATGTGATAGATATTATGTTTATTCACAGTAGATTCAGTGAGTAAAGCTGTAAAAATAAAATTGTAAAGAACATTTAATAAAAAATTGTAGATGCCTAATGCTCAAATTATTTTGAATAAATAATAGATTTCATCATAGATTTCTCTTGATGTTGTTCATATTTTACTATTCTTTGAATATATATGATATGAAGAAATAAAGTATTTCCTCTCAATCTTTTTTTCTCTTTGTCCAAAAAGAAATAATTAATAGTCTGGGAAAATGTTGGCATTTTTATGGTGAAACACAGATGATGAAAATTATAAGTCACTTGACTACTAAGTAGAGATGTTTTTCTAAGGAAAGCTATGTTAATTGAATTCTGTCCTTCACAATACAGTTCTGTTATTATTTTGATTTATTAATGCTATTTTTTATATTTCTTTTTTTGGCCAGTCCTGGAGCTTGAATTCAGCGCATGGGCACTGTCCTTGGACTTCCTCAAGGCTAGAGCAACAGCACCACTTCTGGCTTTTTCTGTGTATGTGGTACTGAGGAATCGAACATAGGGCTTTGTGTATGCTAGGTAAGCTCCTGGACCCAATATTTTTCTTCATATTTCTATATATGAGGGAAGTAAAATTCCTTATTAGCACCATAACCCCCACAAATTCACCAGATTCTTGCTGCTACATGCATTAGTAAATAATCATATTGAGGAACTTATGTAAAGGAATGCAATTCTTACATCGAAATGGTTGTCTTGCAGTGTAAATATCTAATATCTATTTTAACTAATGATTCAAATAGTCAAATATATTTTACAAAATTTAATTCTTGTTTACTTTCAGGAACTACTTCTTAAATACATTACGAAATACAACGCTTGCCAATAAATTCCTTATGTCAATATTATCTGTCAGTTTTTACAGTTGTATGAGATAACATTTCTCACTAATATAATACTGTCATGTTATCTTCATTCTACAAACACCAAATATAAGGAGAGGGATTAAGCAATTTTCTAAAGGCAGAGAGGGTTAAGTGTCAGAAATGGAATTAGAGCTAAGTATGCTTTGATCCTAGGACTGCTTTAAGATGATTAAAAGTGCATCTTTCAGTCTGACTTCAACAATTAATTACAAGGAGGAGGATTCCATTAAAATCTTAAAGTCAGATTTTTCCAATCTGAGGAAACACTGAGAATTACTCTACATCCTCTGAACCTGGTAGAAATTCTTAAAGGTAACTAAACAAGTTTATCTATCTAAATATTTTCTTTATTTCTGCTTATTTACTATCCTATTACAACATTGAGTCTATAGTAAATGTGTGAATTTATTGCCTTAGTCCTCTTAAAGTGCAAAGAAGCAATATTTTCTGTCAAAATATCCTCATCATGTAGGCATTCACCATTGTATACTGATATTTCCTGATACTGGTATTTCCTGGAATCATTTGCTTACTGACTTTGATTATAAGAGCTCTCTGTGACCAGGAAATCAAGGCAGACATATAAATCTTAGTTTCTAGAGTTAAAGAACAGGTATCCTTATGTGGGAACATTCTATTGAGTTAGCCAACTGTAAATCTTCCTAGGCCTATGCACAGCTAGCCTTACAAGAACAAACCTTTTTCTCTCTAAATAATAGGACCCTCCACGTTAGAGTGATTTGTAAATTCCTTGCATTATCTTTTCATGCTGGTGACAAATTCTGAAAAGAAAAGAAAGGAAGGAAGGGGAAAGGCAAGGGGAAGGGGAAGAGAAGAGAAAGGAAGGGAAACGAAGGGAAGAAGGAAGTCAGGCAGGCAGAAAGGCAGGAAAAAGAAGAGAAGGAAGGAAGGAAGGAAGGAAGGAAAGAAGGAAGGAAGGAAGGAAGGAAGGAAGGAAGGAAGGAAGGAAGGAAGGAGAGAGGGAGGGAGGGGGAGGGGAGGGTAAGAAAGAAAGAGAAAAAATAAAGAGAAAGGAAGAAGGAAAGAAAGAAAGAAAGAAAGAGGGAGAGAGAAATAGAAAAAAAGAGAAAGCCTGAGAAAGAAAGAGAGAAAGAATGAGAGTAAAAGAAAAAGAGAACAGTGAGCCTGACTCCATGGCAACAGGACAGGGGACAATCATTCCTAGGTTAGAAGCAGACTACTTCATCAGTTGTGCATTCCCATTTACCAAGCACAGTGAACTACTAGGAGCCATCAAAATCACTAGTATTATTATCTAGTAATAGCCTAAAATTTCTTACAATTTAAATACTTTTCATTTGAGGACATTGCATTTCCAATGTCTTTAAATTGTTTTTTTTAATCTTAGCTAAAGTACTATTTATTTTATTATATCTACAAAAGGGGCTACAATTTCATTATTCAGCTCATTAGTATAGTACTTCTTGACAATATCACTCTTTCCTTTGTTCCAGTGTTGCTTAAAAATGAACATTCCCATAACCACTTAACACCATTAAAATGTTCACTGAGTTCCATCACATGTTTCAAATAATCTGTTAATAAGTGGAAAGTTTTGATTAAAGTGCTAGATTCAAAGGAGGAAAGAAGATATTAAAGAGGAGTTCACATCAATACAATGTCTTTTGAAACAGAGATAAAGCTGATGAACATTCTTAGAGGTGTTTGATCACCTGGTGGGACACATGGCACGACACAAGAAGTCTCAGAGGTACAATGAAAACAAGGTTTTGACTCTACAAAATTAAATTCCTTTAGGTTTTCAATGAGATAATCATGAATAGATTGTAAATTCTTACATTAGAGAATCTTTCTGATGACTCTAACAACCATGTACATTATGGACGTTCCTTTTTCCTTTCTCCTTTCAACATCCTCTTCTTTTTCCCTCCTCTCCTCGCCTCTCCTTTTCTTCTCCCCCCTTCCTTCTTCATAACAGACCTCAGGGACAGATCCCAGGCTGAGTTCAAGCCATATGAACCACAAAAGAAATAATAAATAAATAAATAAAATCCAAGAAGGCTGCATAATTCTGAATTCCACCAAACATTAAAAGTAAGTCCAGTAATTCTCAGAACCAATTAAATATAGGAGAGTAAAGCCTCCCAGCTCAATTCATTGTTACTCCATTTACATCTCCAAATCCCACAACAAAAAGTAAAATAAATGAGGGACAAATATCTTTGTAAATAATTGCAAAACCTTTAAAAATACAAGTGTAAAACCTGAGCAAACAAAATCCAATGGCATACTGGACCATCTCTGAGAAAAAAGATGTTTCAGTGTAGACAGGTCATCCAGTGTGTTACACAACATTAACAAAAAGAAAGATAAGTAGCACAAGATCACAGTAGATTTAGAAAAGACATGTGACAACATTCCTAGTAGAAAACAACAGCACTGAAACTTGGGCCTTTACTGAGTTTACTTTAACAACAACAACAAACACATGTTGATAGAAGTCTATAGTCAACATTGCACACAGCAGTAAAAACCTGGCCCTAGTGACTTTTCACATGCGTATGTGTCCTCCATGTCTTTATGACCAATCCAAGTTCCATCTGAGATATAAATATAATGGTTTGTTACCTTCTACTTCTGGCTTAAGAGTTTTGTATGTTATGCATCACTGCATATTTGTCATTTTTAGATGCATAGTTTGCAATTACTTTCTCATTGTGTAGCTGTTTACACTGTTTACAGTGTCTTTATAGAGTAGTTTAAATTTTAATGAGGTCCAATTATATCATTCTTAGTCCCATTCCTATAGATTCTCTCTCTCTTTCTTTCTCTCTCTCTCTCTCTCCTCTCTCTTTTTAACAAAAGTGCATTTCTCTAAAGTGTTTTCTATACAAACTCCACAGAACTCTTTTTTTGTCTTACTTATGAGGCTTGAACTCTGTGCCTGAGCACAGTCCCTGAGCTCTTTGGCTGAAGGCTACTGCCCTACCATGTGAGCCACAGTGCCACTTCCAGTTTTTTGGTGGTTAATTTGTGATAAGAGTCTCATAGACTTTAGTGCCTGGCTGGCTTCAAACTACCATCCTTGGATCTCAGCCTCCTGAGTAACAAAGATTGAAGGCGTGAGCTACCATGCCCAGCAACACACAGAAATCTTAAACGTGTAGCTTACAAGGATTCTGTATTCCCCTAAGAGCTAGTTGTAGTAACTTCTTAAGTTTAGGATTTGACTTAGCTAGTTCCCTGTAAATTGTTCAACTATTGATCATGTGTTCCAACATGCTATAAATGGTTTCTTTGGCTTCTTGTATGTTTTCCTTTCACTCCCAAATAGATGGATATTGATATTCCTGCCTATCTCGCTAAAGTTGAGGATGGCTGTGAGCCTACTGACATCGACTTTCAGATCAATGGGAAAAGGTTTGAAGTTTGAAGTTTGTTTATTAAGCATCTAATTCTTATTAAGATAGACTGGGCACCTGCATTTTCAACATTTCTTTTTTTCTGTTAATCCTTTATTTTTTCATATATTTTTTGTAATTAATAGGAGGGTTGCATTATATTTCCCAGACAGAAGGTGCATTAATTCACATACATTGATACCATTTCTCATGTCTTGGTCCCCATTTCTCTCCACCCGATCCCCACCCCTCATCTTGTTTTCCACCATTCCCTATCCAATTTTAAATAACTGAATACAAATATATCCAATAAAAAGTGAGATACTGTAAAAATAAGAGATAACCAAGGGACAGCAAAAGGGATGATAGATAAGATAGTACATTAAGGACAACAATCACTCATTATATGGCTTTTGTTTCTATATCCTAGAGGTCCTTTCATTTAGCGTCATACTATATGGCCTTATGTATCTAGGTTTTGCTCTATTGTGAATCTCTGCTAGGAGAGCCCAAGGTTTCTACTGATTATGACAAAGGAGGGAAACCATTGAGCCTAAGTTCCTTTGAGTCTGGCTTACTTCACTTAATATGACTTTTTCTAAGTCTTTCCATTTCCTAACAAATGGGGCGACGCCATTCTTTCTGACAGCAGCATAGAATTCCACTGTGTAGAAATACCACATCTTGTTGATCGACTCATCAACTGAGGGACATCTGGGTTGGTTCCATATCTTTGCTATGGTAAATAGTGCTGCAATGAACATCATTGTGCTAGTGGATTTAGTATGTCCTTGTTTCTGGATGATTGGGTAAATGCCAAGTAGTGGAATTGCTGGGTCATAGGGGAGCTCTGTGTTTAGTCTTTTGAGGAACTGCCATACTGCTTTCCATAGTGGTTCAATGAGTTTGCACTCCCACCAACAGTGTGGTAGTGATCCCTCCTGGCCACATCCCCACCAGCATCTGTTGTTATTAGTTTTCTTGATCCTGGTCATTCTAACTGGAGTGAGGTGGAATCTTAGAATTGTTTTGATTTGCATTTCTTTTATGACCAGAGATGTTGAGCATTTCTTCTTGTGTCTATAGGCCAGTTTAATTCTTCTTCAGAGAAGACTCTCTTTAAGTCTTTCGGCCCATCTTTTAATGGGATGGTTGTTTCTTTGGGGATTAGTTTTGACCAATGGAATAGAACTGAGGACCAAGATATTAAACCACAGACCTATAGCCACCTAATCTTTGACAAGGGAGCCAAAAAAATAGAATGGAAGAAAGACAGCCTCGTCAACTAGTGGTGCTGGCAGAACCGGTTAAGCACCTGCAGAAAACTAAAGTTGGATCCTTCTTTGTCACCCTGAACTAGAATTAACTCCAAATGGATCAAAGACCTCGAGGTAAAAACTGACACACTGAAAACTTTACAAGAAGGAAAGGGAAATGCACTAGGCCTCCTTGGCACAGGTTGAAACTTTCTTAATAAGGACCAAGAATCACAACAAATTAGAGAAAGGCTGGATAAGTGGGACTGCATTAAACTGCAGAGCTTTTGTATGGCAAAGGACATAGCTAGTAAATTAATTAGGAAGCCTACAGAGTGGGAAAAGATCTTCACTAACCATACAATGGACAAAAGCCTCATGTCGGGGTTTTTAGCACTCTTTGCCTCCTGACCAGCAGGAAGGGCAAAGAGAACAAGCCCCTACTAAGACAAGACCGAGAAAGGATAGGGCCAGCTGGCCGCCTTCACCCAGCCCTCCCTTCTCCAGAGGGAAGAGGCAGACATGCTAGGGAGAATGTCACAGCAGACTCGTTTAATGGGAAGATACCAGGGGCTAAAGTAAGAAGCAGGAATCTATTAACATAAAAGTAGGCAGGACAGGGGGAGGTAGGTGCAGTCAGAGAGGGTGGCGGGGGCCAATCCATGGGTTCGAGGTAGCCTTATTTTACATCACAAACCATAGCCAAACCTCCCAACCAGGAGACAGGCAGATTGAATCTCCAAAACCAGGAAGTGAGCACTGGGCCACGAGGTAGGCCTTTTACCCTTGATGTGAAGTGCCCCACAGCCTCATATCTAAAATATATCAACAGCAGCATTTTCATCATTTCTGTAAGAACTCAGTGCCTTTCCATCACTCATTTTCTTGTTATCTATAGGATTTTGAAACTTATTCACAGAAATAAACCACATCATGTATGTTCTATGAAGCTTTCTATAAGAGCAAGTAGAATTCATGATTTATCTGTATTGGGATTTTATTTCCCTGATAACTGGACTAAAGCAGTTTTGGCAAATAAAGAAAGATAAAACATTTGTGACAAAAAGCAAAAAAAAATCTTTTTAAGATTTCTTTATAAGGAAGTAAAATGTCCAATATTAAAATGCAGCACATTATTGTTTGCAGCTTTGATCACATCATGTATGTAAATACACAACATGCTAATATTTATCAAAATTCCCATTTCCTAGTTTATTAACTTTTTAATACTGCAATGAAAGCCAATGGTTATTGGTTTATAAAAGCAAAAATCTATCTAGCTTAAAGTTGTGGTTTGGACCCAAGGGAAAGGGAACATATCAGGACATAAGTATAAACTAAAATAATGGATCACACTATGTATGAATCAGAGGTAGAGAGTCTGAAGACCAGGGACCTAATATTCTCTTTGACATGCACCAACGATAGATCCAAGGACTTCCTCCTCAACCCCATCTCTTAAAAATCCGTACCACCCCCACATGTAAATATATAAATGAATGCTATAGCACTGATATTTCTTTTACAGCAATATTTTTCCATTAAAACACCTTAACATTGATATCATTATCACTCAGATGCAGAGGCAGATCAGTTGATCACACTATTTGCAACATGCACATTTTCCTGAATTAATGAATTTAATTATTAAAACAGTTATCAGAAAATAAACAAGATTGGTCATGTAACTACACACTCGAATACTCTAATATGCAACTGGATTACGAAAACAAGCAGCTGTGCCAACAAAACTGGCAATCAAATTGACAAAGTATGTCTCTGAATTAATGGAGCATGTGCCACTTGACAAATTTAAATAAGTACCGAAATGGTGAAACAAGTTGATGTGGATTATCACATTCATTCACAGAAGACACAATTTAAATGAGATAATTATGCATCAGAATCAGGAAAAGACACAATTTCTCTTTAGGTATCAAAACATGAAATATATCTAAAAAGTGCACAGAACTATAACTTGTACATAGTAGGTAGGTAAAAAATAAATAAAAATTGAAATTTGAAACAATAAAATGTGTAGACAGAAATTTAGATGATCTTTCAAATATGTATGATGATGACAATTCTCAGAAAGTAAATAATCAACATCTTTTTGCTCTTTGGTTGAGACTAGGCCCATGTACTAGAAGAAATTAAAAATGATAGCAAATAATCAAGGAAATATTTTGCAAATTCAAAATTAACATAGTAAGAACTTTAATACAGTACAGTACAATACTGTCTTCTTTTATATGTGTGGTGTATTCACATATTCATGCACACACACATATCTTCAGGGTAAGAATTGGAGGAAGGATAAGGGTGTAAAAGTTCAGGGTAGCTCAGTAGACTCTGATGAAAGTGAACTATTGAACTCATGTGTGGAGATGGGAGATAGGGACTGAGAGAGAATGAGGGAACAAATGACATTGTTCAAAAGGAAATATACTCTTTACCAGACTTCTGTAATTTTAATACTTCTGTACCACACCTTTATAATAAAAATAATGTAAATTAATTTTTCAAAAAAGAACGAGATAATGTAATGAGCATGAAATACTTTTCTTGATAGAATTCAAGGAAACTTTTATTTGAACCCCCAAAACTGGTATAAAATAGCAAATAACAGAAGTAAATTGTATTACTTTGTTATTACATGTAGTACTGCTTAAATGTCTGCAGGATGATATGTGTGTGTGCCCTATTTGTTAGTCAATTAAGTTCATATAGTTGCTTTCTGTTCATTTTTCTGTTGAGTCTTCCATGTACAAATAAATTATACTAAGTACAAAGTAACATGACTCCATAAAGCTTACCTTAGGAAAATTTTAACAATTGTGCCATCAGTGTGCTGCTAATAGTATGAAATTACTTAGTTTTATATTAATGTGTTGTTTTGTGGGCAAGTAATGTTTTGAAGCACTATTACCAAGGTACATGAAACCTTTTCTTTCTGAAAATGTTCAAATAATCAACTTGGTGAGTATTGCCATTTTGACATTACATATTGATGATTACCACCTGTAAATATGGAAATGTTTTCCTGAGAGCTACTGTAAGTTACTATCCCACAGTGTTATCCCCAAATATCAGTTTTCCTCAGTCTGTTAGAGAAATGTCCAGTTTGGGCTAAGTATTTTAGCAAATAAGTGTAAACACTGTATTGCTCTTCTCATTTTCTTTTCTCCGTGATTTATTTTATACAGAGATCACCTGCAATAGCAGATTTTCAGAATCATTCTAAAGGAAGTAAATGGCTCTAAGCAACACTAAAAACAAAAAAAAATCTGCAGTTATAATTTCATCACTACTCTCCTGGAACATAATAGCAAATAAACAGTAATGTAAAGGAATTTCATCCTTCATCAAACAAGTTGTTTGTCACCCTTCAAATGTGATGGCTATTCCCAGAAACTCATTTGTTCATGGACTCTATTCACCTATAAAACCATGAACCAAAATTTCTTTAAGTTAATTTATAAAACAGAACGCAAAACTCTCCACTTTAATGCTGCTGCATGGCCATTTCAACTTGTTGAATATTTTCATTTTGTTGAATATTTTAAATGTCTCACAGATGGGGCCGGGAGTTTGGCCTAGTGGCAGAGTGCTTGTGTAGCATGCATGAAGACCTGTGTTCGATTCCTCCGTACCACATACACAGAAACAAGCCAGAAGTGGTGCTGTGGATCAAGTGGTAGAGCTCTAGCCTTGAGAAAGTCCAAGGACAGTGTTCAAGGCCAATGACTGACAAAAAGAAATCTCACAGCTGACATAGTGGCCATGAACGTATAGACTAACATTTATGGAGAGCTTTTTCATAATCGTAGGGTTTTTCTTTTCAATTTGAGCATCATTAACAGGATAAAATTAAAATGCATCAAACTAAAAGTAATGAAGTATGAAATTGGATACATTTTGACAAATGTATATTTCAACAAATCTTAGTAATCAAATCAGGTCGTGAGAAGGTTATATCTTGAGCAATGTCACCCCTTCCATTATTCTCCATCACTACACTCCCATCTCTACTATCAATGTATAGTTTTCAAATAAAACTAGCTCATTTGTTTTGATTCCTGATCACTAATCCTTTCTGTAGACTGTGCAACTATTTAGCATTTCATCTATTAGAAGATAAAGTAATTGCAAATAATATTGCTCTGAATATTCAAGTGGAAGTCTGTGTCAACATCTTCATCTTCTTTTGGATAAATCACCAAGAAATGGAAATATTGCATAATGAAATGGATAGTTGTAAATTAAATTGCTTCAGAAGCTTCTAAACTTCTTTCCTCAAGTCTTGAAGGCAAAGTAATCCAAAAAACAAAAGCATGGCGAATCAGTCTTTTGATCTTGGTGCTCTTTCTACTGTATCAATGAGTCACTTCTTGTGCCTGTGTTGTACATCACCTTCCTCTCACAATGTCTTCCCAGAGCAGGAGCAGAGAGAAAATGAGTGTCCTCGTGTCTTTCTTCTGTCTCTTAAGGGCACCAACTCCATTCTGAGAATTCTGAGATTTTTATTCTCATAACCTTATTTCCAAATGCCATCACGTTATGAATGTAATGCAACTTGGCATCTGAAGCTGCCTGTGTTCCCCTGGACTCTCAACTCTCATTTCCTTATTGAAGGAATCCATTTGTCTTCACTGGTATACCTTCTTTTCAATCCACAAACTGAAAATTATTATTTTGCCAGTCCTGGGCTTGGGCTCAGGGCCTAAGCACTGTCCTTGGGCTTTCTCAAGACTAGAGCTCTACCACTTGAGCCACAGCACCACTTCTGGCTTTTTTCTATGTATGTAGTACTAAGGAATCCAACCCCCATCTTTGTGCATGCTGTGAAAGCACTCTATCACTAGGCCAAACTCCTAGCCCCTGAAAAATATTTTCACATTTACTTTGCTCACTTTTTCTACTACTTCTGAAGTGTGGTCATGGTACTTTCTGTTTAGATGCATGACTCAAATTGTTTACTTTGGCACAATAATGTCTCACAGTACTCTGTTTCAGTTTCACAGGAACAGAAAATTGGGGTACAGTAGTCTTGCAAAATGATTCATGATGTGGATAAATGTGTTCTAAAACAGTCAAGAAAGATGGAAGGACTCATTCAGTAGACCATAGCAAACATGTCAATCTAAGATAATAATTTCACTTGAGATTTGCAATCCCAGGCAAGTTATTTAACCTGTATAAGCTCTCGATCTCCAAGTGTAAAATAGTGATGGAAATAAGGTTCACCACATAGGTTCCCTCCCTCTTTAGGGAATTGTCTGAGTTAACATGCAAAATGTCTAGCATATCGCATTTGCTAAAGACACGAAAGTTTCCATTTATCTGTCATAAAGATTATTACAGCATGAGGGAAGAAATTCCATTTAAGCCATTTTTTGGCTGCCGGGAGAACTTAAATTGAACATACTTTCCCCCTGGAGTGTAAATTCCCAACAGAAAATTGCAAAACTATACTTAGGGGTGGATGAAAAATCAGGCAAAGAAAACCACATTTCAAGTTTTATCTTGCAGAAAGTGGGAACACTTGCTCTCAGTATGGAAAGTTTTGATGAACGCTGGAGAGATTGGGAACTCTATATTGATAGCTAAATAACTTATTTGGCTGTCTATTTTACCTAGATAAATTCAAGCTAGTGTCAACATTTTCTCCCTTCAAGTACTTTAATGAGAATATCACTTTTCTAATTGTCCTGTTTCTATTATACCCCTTGATTTGCTCGTCTCTCCTTGAAAGAAACATTAAATTTCAGGTAATTGACTATTTTTCTTTTCTTTTTAGAGTACTTACATGCAAAGTTCTCTTCCCTTCAACATTGTTAGCTCTAAAGTATTGTGTTCTTTCCTGTACAGAAATTCCTACCACTGGCAAATATTAAATCTAGAATGCCTAGTAAAATGACAAAGTATATGAAATATTTACCCAATATTTATGCAATATACTCATATGTTTATGAAGCCAATAATAGTTGTAATATGAAGGGAACTTTTGCGGGGGGCATGGGGCTGGAACTCTGGGTCTGGAAGCTGTCACTGAGCTCTTCAGCCCAAGGCTGCTGCCCTACACTTGAGCTACAGACCCAATTCCCATTTTCTAGTGATTAACTGGAGATAAGAATCTCAAGGCTTTGTAGTGACCAGGCTGGCTTTGAACCATGATCCTAAGATCTCAGGCTTCTGAATAGCTAGGATTACAAGAGTGAGCCACGCTGCCTGAGTTTTGAAGGGAATTCTTGTGAAGAAAATTAGATTCCCAAATCTAGGAAATAAGCTAGGAGAGCTTTTGTAATGTTAAGTAACCTGTACATTAATGTTGTTGATATTTGGTGGCAAATTTGGAGACTTTAGGTAAGATCAAGTTGGGTACAGAATCTCCATTGCACCTGAAACAAAAGTTTTGACTGCTTTCCTTGTCATAAGGAATAATTCACTGTGTGGACCTGAGTTAAAACTTTGGTACCATGATAGACAGCCAGGCAGAAAGATAGACAGACAGACAGACTTACGACAGTAGTTGCTACTCCAATGAGAGATAATTGGGAGGGGGTGGCATGCGGGAAATGGGGACAAAACCCAAGAGAACCCTTATCAGTGTGTGAGAAGTAATGCACCAACTACCTGGCAAATATAACTGCAACCCCTCTATACATTACCCAGAAAATAAAAAATTAAAAAATGCCCTTTAATTTAAAATTCCAATCACACAGATTACAAATCACTCTTACCATATAAAAAGTGACCAAAGATGTCCAACTCCACAGAGAATGATCTCTATAACTAAATCTAGAAGAGCATTGGACATACAGACTTTCTATGTGCAATATCTGGAATGCTTTTGTTCAGAACTTAAATGAATACTTCCCCAAATTTTCCATTGTTTTATTATCAATTAAAAATAGTTTAAATATGTGAGAATATTGAAAGGGGTGACATTGACAATACAAGATGATTGTATTCATCAATGGCTTTGTTGAATGGTACCTCCTTTGAAAAACTACTTAGAGATAATGAAAAATTTACAAGATACAAAATTATCAAACATCCCAATATATAATATGCTTTGTTTCTGTTTCTGCATGTGGTTTCTATTGACAATATATTGGAGCAAAACACAAGAACAATACAGACAATGCCAATAGAAATCTGGCACAGATAAAAATCAATCTTTATAAATAATTTGCAATGTAAGACAACTAGCAAAGGAGAATGAAGTTGAGATAAGGTCCAATGAACGACATCCAAGAAATATTTTAATTATGAATACATTATTATGCTTCAAGTCTGCAGGAAAAAAACTTCACTGCTTTCAGTGATTCTACAAATCTCATATGTTATGAAGGGAAACATAGTTTTACGTCAAGTGCTAATGATTGTATCAACAAAGTAAATGCACTTTAGCTTTTGTTGTTGTTGCTCAAGGTGACAGATTTTAGTATTTTCATCTGTTCATAATTCCCTGTCAACACCTACCAAAACATTCTAAGCATCAAGGCTTCATTTATAGTAGAAAATCTTTGTGCTTACTGATTTCAGACCACCAAATGAACAAGTAAGAACTTCTGTTGGCTGTTAGACCAAACATATTGACATGGAAACTATAATAAACTTACCCATACTGCTATACTCTCTTGATGGAAAAATCACATGCAAATTTTCCAATGTGAAAAGCAACAGTGATTCCAAAACTTCATCTTGAAATTTAAAAGCATGAAGTATTTTATGTGAAAGTTCACTGCTACTGAGTAATCTACAATCTGAATCTAATTATAATGTGTGGTGAGATGGTGAGACTTGGGGAGCTTTGGATTCCATGAATCCAAGATCTACCAGAGATTCAGCCTCTGCCAGGGTAGAACTTATCCAGGGCTTGGGCTTGGGGCTCTTTTGATTTATCTAAGTACTCCATATGCTCTCATTTCAGCTCTCAGGGTGCTAATCTTTTCTTCCATTTTGCCTTAAAAGATTCGTAAGCATTACAATTTAGATGATATAATTTGAAAATGCTCAAATTCAGCTTTTCACTTATAGAAAACTTGTATCTTTAGACATTGCAGTACAGCAATAATATTAGGTCAGTCAAAATAAGGGTCTGATTATTGTACAATATCATGATTCAAATATTTGAGATAATATACATACAATCGTTATTTAAGTTATTTATCCTATTTAGACATATCCAATCCATTCAAACTCATGAGAAGGCTGCTCCATGGCTGTCATAGGGCTCTAAATATCTTCTTCCATAGGCAAACAAAAGCACAAATTAATTTAAACAAAAATAGTTTGTCCTAGTTTTACATATCAAAACTTCCCATTTGACTGAGAAGCTGTAAATTACCTTATATGTCTAATATAGTACATAGTAAGTATTAGGTCTGCCTGGAAGAAATGACTTCTTCCCTTGGCTCTCTCCCCCTGCACCTTGGAATTCCTGCCCGGTATCTGTAACCCTGGCAACTGGCATGCCTAGGGGCAGAGGGAAGTCCCCCAGTCTGAGATACTTCCCCACCCTCTGAGATCTCCTCCTTAATTTCTCACTTTCCACCATAAGGTCTCTTGCTTTGCCTGACACCATCTTGCGTGGCAGGAGATCTACTCTCTCCTCACACAATAGACCCTTTTCTCCTGAACTGTGTGGAGTTTCCTTTAGGCAGATCATACAGTAAAAAGATGTTTAAAAAAATCAGAGCATGTAGTGTTAGATAACGATTCAGTGTACCAACAATCACTCATGTCTGTATAATTTTTAAAAATCAAATATAAAATGATTGTGCATATATATATATATATATCCACTCAAGGGACTTGAACTTGGACTCTGTGCCTGCGCATTCTTCAGTTCAAGGCTACAATCCTACCCCTTGAGGCACAGCGACAGCAAAACTTCTGGTTTTCGAGTGGTTAATTGGAAGTAAGAGTCCCACAGTCTTTAGAGCCCAGGCTGGCTTTGAACCACAATCCTCAGATTTTATCCTCCTGAGTAGCTAAGATTACAGGCGTGAGCCACTGCTATAAATAATTTTTAAAAATTGTGAAAATCTAAAATTAAATCTCAGTAGTGATACAAGAAAGACTCCAAGCCTGGACTCAGTGGCCTATCTACTCAAGAGGCTATTTGAAGACCACAGTTTGAAGCCAGTCTTGGCTGGATTAGCCTCACCTCCAACTGATACCCAAAAAGATGGGAAGTGAAACTGTAGTTTAAGTGGTAGAGCACTAGCACTGAGCAGAAAAGCTCAGAGACAGTAGCCAGGCTCTGAGTTCAAGCAGTAGGATAGAGTGGGGGTCAGGGCAGGGAAGGCACAGAGAGAGAGAGAGGAAGAGAGGGAGAGGGAGAAGGAGAGGAAGAGAGAGAGAAAGAGAGAGAGAGAATTTACAACAAATTTTACAAACATGCTGAGATCTGAGGACTGGAATTCAGAATCAACTAGTCTAGGAAAGTTCCTGAAACTTTTATCTCCAATTAATCACCAGAAAACTGGAGGTGGTGCAGTGCTACAAAGTGTCAGAACATTAGCCAGAAACAGTGCCCAAGCCAAGAGTTCAAGCTCCAAAACTAACCAAAAAAAAGTTTCCCATTCAGTTTTCTCTAAAAATAAAAAAATTTGACTTGAAATTAAATCAAGGCATTTTAGCTGAGCAAACTATCAAACATCCATGTATTGATCAATTACTGTAAGGTTGAAGGAAAAAAGGTTTTCTCATATTTGTTAGTGGAATTGCAAATGAGAATAGCTCCATATAGGACCTTTCATGCTTGCATTAACGAGTTTAACATAGAGAGGCACTTAATATATAATTATACTAATAATTTCATAATTAAAATCATACTCATCTATTATTTTCATATTTCTGACAGCATGATTCTAAAAATAACACAACAGTCCATAAATAGGTTGAATATACTATACTAAATCTCATAAAGATATATTGTATAATTTTACATATAAAAAGAAAGGAATATAAATGTGCATAAGCTTGGAATAATCTTTAGGGTTTAATGTTAAGCAAAAATTGAGTTAGTAAATAAAAGAATTTCACTATTTTTAAAAAGATAAAGAAATACTTGACTGGTTTGAAAGGGAAAAGAATTTTTTCTGGAGTATTACTCATTGTGAGTTATCACACATATGCACTCTGTGTGTGAGTGTGTGTGAGTGTGTGTGTGTGTTGTGTGTGTGTTTGCACTTCACATATCAGTGACAGAAATTTTGGGCAACCCTCACAAAATATATTTGACTAATTAAATGATACCCTAAATACAATACAAATTCAGTACCCTAAATCCATAAAATGAAATTCTGATCCAGCCATTGTTATGATTAGTAAGTTTTGATACGCAAACCTTTAACAAAAGCATTTTTCTTTATTATTGCTTTGCCTATCAATCTATGATTCTAAGTGTATATTCTATCAAACAACATATTGCACTAGAAAAAAATAAGAATTTTTATGTAAAAGAAGTGCACAATATGAAGAAAATACGTATTTTAGCCAAGAGAATGGAAAATAAGCTGAGACGAAGAATTTTTAGAGGTCTCGATTACTGTTACATGGGAAAATGTCGTGATCCATATGTGGCCTCACAAACATATCCTGAAATATTAGCAAAAACTCTCCAGACGCCCAACATAGTTACCAACTCACTTATAGTTACCTGAAAAGGAGAAATAGAATGTCAGACCACAAATTAAGAAACGTGAAACTTGCCAATATAAATAGTCAAAACTAAATAAAATGAAGAGGCCAGAAATAAAATAAGACCTAACACTCTGTCTGGGAACATAATTTTTGTTTGTGTTGACTTTATAGCATGAATTATGCTGTATAACAATAATGCAAATTTAATTTAGGAATGAATTATTAAAATTAAAAATAAAATGAACAGCCACAGAGAGAAAATATCATAAGACTTTTTAAAGACATTACAGTAATATTTTGACTATGCATTCTTGCTGGCATAAAATGTGAGTTCCAAATAGCTGCAGCATTTGTCAGCAGAATGTTTTTGTAATCATTTTATTTGTGCTAATGTTTTAATATCCTACTCAAGAATAGTTACAAGTTTACTGTGAAATAAAAAATGAGTTATTGTATGGAGATCCTGGATAACAGAGATTTTTTTCTGGGAGAAAGAAGATACATGTGGAAGATAATTGGAATTAGATAAATAAAATATTTAACTTTTTATATAAATGTAAGTATTCAATTTGGTCTGGTGTTAGTACTGTGTTTGTGCTTTTGTAGTTTAGAAACATTTAGAGAAGTATTTGTAGAAGAATTAATGTATTGCCTTGGAATGATTTTAACTAATTTAAGAGTCAAGTCATGTGAGTATTCTGAAATACTAATGGCTGCTGTGAGTGCTATGAACAGGGCTTGGTGGAGAGCACACAAATCCAGCTAGTTGGGCTATAAAAACCCAAATGAAACTAAAATAAACTCAGTCAAACCTAATAATCTGAATGATGTGCCTCTTTTCTTTGTATTTGGTATAGATTAAATGAAATAATACAAAAATCATACACAAAAGAAAGAAATGAATGAATGATGAGCAAGTACCTGTTACAGGTATAAATGTTGGTCTCGGGACATGAAGAGACTTATGGTCAAACTGTTCTGCTTGACAAAGTTCATATTTGAACTGACTTACAAAAGTCATTTTCTTGAAGATAGATGGATTGAGATCCTGCCACCAACTTTTCTACCCTGTTTTTTCACCAAACACTGTCCTCGTTACCTATTTCAAAGGATATTCAAACGATCAGGTTCCTTTCACCTGGAAAAAGTATGTAAATGTTGGTTGATGTTTCTTTACATTATTCAAGTAAATTCGTTCTTGTTTTACAGAATGCAGAAACTGTCCTGATTAGCTTTCATATACTGTGATAGGTGATAGAGTGCCAGCAAATTACCTCACTTCATTGCTTCTGGCTTGTGAAAAGAGAAAGATAGTATCAGGTCTAGCCAGATGGCCCACATTCAGAACCTGGCTATGCATCTTACTGATGCTGTAGCTAGAGAAAATATAATTACTTTCCTTTGGGTCTCTAATCTCATTATCATAAAATTGGGGATAATAGTGCTTCCCATTTCTAGGGTCATCACAAAGTTATAATGACAAGTTACTAAGTTAAAAATAATGACATATAGGTAATGTTTAATAAATGTTACTCATGCTCACTGTAAATGAGTTGTTAGTAGAAATCTTAAGAAATTCATGGTCATTATTACTTGTGATATGTAAAATTTAAAAGGATACTTAAGAGTTTTCAGAAAAGCCTGGCAACTTCACTGGGCTGAGATAAGGACTTTGAAAGGTCATCTCACTGCTTTTGCACAAAAGGCTATGGATCTTTCATCTTCTATTAGTATGCATTAAATTACAAAATATGTTCTCACATTATATTCATATATACATATAGTACACTTTGATCATATTCCTAGTATTCTCTTATTCCACCTATCCATTGTCCTCTTCTCTTCCATAATCTCAGAAATTCTCTTTGAATTTTCATCTTCTACTTTCTACATGCCATTCTTGCTTTTGGAAGATTCTATCATTTTACATAATACGATTTCCACTTCATCCACATTCTTGCACAATATATATTTATTCTTTGTTATAGCTGTGAAAGTCTCTCTTTCTCTCTCTCACTGTCTCATACACACATGAATTTGAAATGAATTACAATAAGTTATAAGTACTTATAACTTATTCAACATATTTACACATAGATAAACTAGATAAATTTAAATCTAAACCACACCAAGAGTCTTTCTGATTCTAGTCAACATGACCATCATCAAGGAATAAATACAACAAATATTGGTAAAGATAGATGTTAGTGAGGATAAGAGCCATTATTTAAGTTAGTTAAACCACCATGGAAGTCATCATAGAAATTTTAACCAATTAAAAATATTATTGTCGTATGATATATGTATTCCATTCTGGATATGTAGACTGAATGACAAATAATTATATATATATATATATATATATATATCCACAGCTATGGCACATTAGTTGAATTATGGAGTCAGCATCATTACCATCAATGGGTTAAAAGACTAAGGTATTGTATCTTTAAATCATTATTTTCTGGCTTTTTGTTTTTCTTTCTTTCTATTCCTTTTTCTTCTGTGATCAGTAATGGGGCTTGAACGTGGGTTCTGGGCACTCTCCCTGAGTTCTTCAGCTCAAGGCTAGTGCTCTACCACTTTGAGCAGCAGCACCACTTTCAGTTTTCTGGTGGTTAATTATAAATAAGAGTCTCACAAACATTTGTGCCAGGGATGGCTTTGAACTGCTATTCTCTGATCTCAACCTTCTGAGTAGCTAGAATTACAGACATGAGCCACTGGCATAGTGCTTGCCCTTTCTATTTAATAATTCAGACAACCTTGAGTTTGAATTACATATTAGTTCCAGAAATAGATAATAGTCTATTGTGGAAAACTAAAAGTAAAATATTTTTATTTCTTAAGAAAGAACTATTTAACATTTTATATTGAAGAAAAATCACCATGGCTTTCTTCAAAATGTGCAACACAAAACAAAAAATCCTTAATGTTTATTTAAAAATACAAAATGCCCACATATTTCTTACAGAAAACATTTTAAAATATTAAATTAATATGCAAAATTCTAATGGTTTTAACTATATTTTAATGCTTCCTAAATCATCTGCTCATTTATGTGAATTACCAGTAGATGAATTATATTTAGAGAGAGAATAGTTTACAGTATTCTTTTTGTTTTCAAAATAGTTTATCAGTAGGACTCCTGGAGCAAGTAGGATTAGCCCAATTGAAATATTGAAAGCATTTGAAAAACTTTATAAAATCAACATATATAAACCTGGGCTATGTATGTGTTTTTTATTACTTAAATTCTAAATTACTTCAGTTTCATAATGTCAATACTGAACAAGATTGTAATTAATCTTGCAATGATTAACAAAGAAAGATACTTTTGATGTCAAAGAATTGAGAATAATTGCTTTCATGACTTTTATGAAAACCAATTTATTAAATTGGTTCTTAATATCTTGGATAACTTCCAGGAATATGGATGAATGAAATCCAGGAATGAAGTACTTCTTTTGAAGACAGAATTAATCCATGAAAATGCTTTAGAAGGAAATCCAATACAGTAGCAATGAATATATAGATAAATACACTACATTGTTTAAAATGTAGTGAATAATGAGGTTAAAATAAAAGAAACTGAAAAGCATATTTGATAATATAGTTTTCATAGATAATTTAGATATTTTTACTGCCAGGAGACATTTTGAAGTGAAGTGATTAAGTGTCCTTAAGCAACCTTGGAAGTATCTGAATTGTTCATTAAAAGGCAATCGTTAAAACCCTCATTTAAATGCAATTAAACACATGCACGTATGTTATCCTGAGTTTTGAAATCATAGCTATTACATCAGCATGTTTACTTTCTCATTAATATACACATGAGCACAATTAAATAATTAAATGAATGGTTTTACCCCTTGTTCATAACATGTATACCCATTCTAATGGTTGCTTTTACTGGTTTTAAAAGTTTTATATTTGCCTCCATTTCAATGGAAGTCTTGTTGAATTTTTGCCTCAGAAAAAATCTTTATGACGCTACAACATAAAACTATGGACAAGTTAATTTAGTAAAAAATACATGAAATTAGAAATGTTTAGAAGTACACAGAAAATTTGGAAGGATTTTGGGAAGAGCATTATATCTAGCATTGCTTCAGTGGCTACCTAGAGGCCAGTTTAATTAGACTATAATTCATATCACAGAAAGTGATGCTGCAATTACCTTCAAATGACCAAGCAACACAGAATTCTAAAGAGTGCCTCACAATCTCACTAATGAACTATTTGCAATTCACTATGTGTTTTATGTCAGGCATTTATTAGGCAAACAATATTTAAATCTATCTTCTGTCTTATTGATATTCATAAACAGTTGAATTTTAGGAACTTAGAGTATGTTACATTTTCAAGGGATAAATGACCTTAGAACCTAAATATGAGTAATAGACAGTTTTCTTGTGGGTAGAGAAAGTAATGTTGGGTTTTTTAAATTACTTTAAAAGCCTTGGCATTCCTAGACATAGCAAAATTATCAAAAAAGAGTAGCTAATTGGCTCTGAACAATGAAATACTTGGATACTTATAACGATGTACTTATTCTTCTGAGAATAAATTTATAAGAAAATATGGATATAACATAAACATGTAGTAAATAACAGAGTTATATTGTGACCATATAAATATACAGTGGTTTCCATTTGCCTAGATATAAATCCCAAAAAATATTTTAGTTTGAGCACAGTGAAAGATAAATTGCTTGAAAATAACTACCATATAAAACAATACTAATAATTTATAGACTGCTAAGATATTATTTAATCTTATTCTCATAGCTGAATTAGCTATTTTATAGGTTCATTTAACAAGAACTCAGATAATGGAAAGTAGATGAACATACCAAGTTAAACATAAGGAGCAACACTGAAGAAAAACAATTGACTTCAATTTCTTTTCTTAGCTTATATCCTCAAAATGTATCCATGCGATCTATTCATGTTTCATACCTGAATATATGTTATAACATCTTTTGATTAAACACAAACACATCCATATATTACATATTATATGATGTTTCGAAAATTACTAGGAAAAATTCCTAGATACAACATATTATTGATTTACAACTCTCTTAATATGAGAATGAAAATTAAAAGAACAACTGAAGGTCTGAAATAATATAATATTCAAATTAGCTAATATTTATCGATAGCTTAAAATAATTAAATTTACATTCCAGTATAGAAATGCATAAATAAGCAGTTAGTAAATTATGAATTTCAATATTTAAATTGAAAATCATTGTTAATATTCAGTTCACTGTGAGATTTTTTTTCTTTCTGAAATCTTACAAGGAGAAAATGTTCTGAAATTACTCTGGATTAGCTGGCAACTGACAGTCATTTCTATGGAAAAATAGATACATTATTTCCTGTGTAACAGTGAATGCTTTGGCTTATGGCACTCTAGACTACACTGTCAGCATTTTTTGCTCCCTGCATGGTTCTTCCTAGGACTCTGTTCATGATCTCTTTCAGGCTTTAGGGCAATAGGATCTGGCAAAATCTTCTGTACATGCTACTTGAGGCTTTATATATAATAAATGTTTTGCCACTGATCAAAGAAGGTCGTGGTCATGTCTGTTTTGTTTTGTTTTGTTTTGTTTTTCCAGAAAAATCCATTAGAGTTTGGCAAGCTATTCTTCTTCATTTTGCCACTTGAGACTATCAAACGTCAAACGGTTCTTAAAATGCATTACCCAATAATAATCTAGATCTGATTCTACAAATCAACAGCTCTCTAGCATTGAAAATATAATTTGAGAGGGGGAGGGAAAGCAGGAGAAAAACATGAGAGGAGGTAACAATATTTGAGAAGACGTACTTATATCTTAGGTAATTAACAGTAACTCCTCTATATATCATTTTGAAGACAAAATTTTAAAAACAAGTATATGGGTCTGGGAGTTTAGCATAGTGGTAGAGTGCTTACCTACCATGCACAAAGACCTGTGTTCAATTCTTCAGTACCACATACATAGCAAAAAGCCAAAAATGGTGTGCTGTGGCTCAGGTGGTATAGCTCTAGCCTTAAGAATGCCCAAGGACAGTACCCAGACCCTGAGTTCAAGGCCCAGGACTGGCAAAAAAAAAAAACAGGAATATGGTTCAGGCATTATAATCATGGTGGAAATGTGATAATTTATCATACAGCTTCCATATGCTAAAAATAATTAAAAACAAGTCTTGTTTTTAGAGTACTTATTGTAGTTTTATTTTTATTTTTCAACCTTTAGTTTATTCATTGGGCTGGGGATATGGATCAAGTGTCAGAGCATCTGAACAGACTTTGAGATCAAACCCCACTTCCAAAAAAAAGAAGAACAAAGAGGAGTAGGAACTAAAAATTGCCACTTTATTTTCCAATTATTAAAGAATGAGGCAGAAAAAAGAAAACAGGAAAATATTTTTATGATAATCTCAGGCTTCATTTCTATCAATAGCTCACACTAAAAAATTTAGAGCTATTCTTCTTAACCTTTGTTCCCCACCCCTCTCACTTTTATCTCTGGGTGTCTGTGTTTATGCATTCTCAAAAGATATAGCAACTTCTATGGTATGCATAGTTGACATATCCATCATTCCAAACTAAGGGACAAGTTTATTTTTTGGTGGAAAATTGACATAGCCACTAACTGATCTACTAATTTCCAACATTATGTTTTTACACATAAATTACAGTGAAAATCATTGAAGTTTTCAAGTTTTCCATCTTTGTTCCACACTTAATGTTCTATTGGCTTTGCTTTTGGCCTGTTCTAATAACATAACTGGTTTACGTGTTTATTCATTGTTTTGATTGGGTAAATCATGGCAGAATCCTAGAAAGTATGGTTTTTATCTCTTTGGGCTTCTTAAATACTGCCTTCTGCATCAGAAAACAATATTGTTGAATTAGCAATACTAAAATACTCAGTTCTACTTTATCCTTCCATGATAAATGTTAACTGTTTTTGAAGCATGAACATTTTGCTTTCATTGCTTTACCTAACTGTAAAACAGTGAATATAAGATATGTGAAAAATTAATCTATGGGTAGATTTGTCTTAGCCTTCAAGAATAATACAGATGCAAATTAAACAAATATGAAAGGGGAAACTTGAAAATTAGAAATATATCTTACTCATTTGTACAACTAATGATAAAAACATAGATCTTACATGTGAATGTGAAAATTGCTCTGAAACTGTATGAATAAAAATATGCTAGAAGAATGCAATTTGAAAATAGGCAAGCAATATGACTTCTAAATCTAATGAATATATAATTCACTTGTTGCATTTATTACAGGATTAAATTTAGTAGCTATGAAATACAATAAAAATAAAGCACAGTGCGGAACAGGATGTAATATCTAGTAGCTATTTTAGTGTCAACAGTGTCATTATTAGAAAAAATTAGAGTGAAGCTAAAACTACCCAAGAAATTTTCCCAGGAGCTGTCGTATTTAACTCTACTGGCAAATAGGTACTTAACAGTCTTCATCAACTTTTGTATCTGTATTATAATTGCTGTAGTTTGCATAAACTAGCAGTATAGACTCAATTTTCTTTTGAAATAGATATGCAGTATTGATATTATAATAAAATAGAATTCCATAGTTTGATGGCATTGGTGCTGAACACATTTATTGCAAAATTATTAGCATTCCATAAATACAATATGTAAACAAATAGTAAAACATGCTTGTACTTTGCTATATACCAAGTTTGGCTATGTAAATGACATTTTGCAACTCTGGAACATGTGTATCAATCTGAGCCTTTCAGCCTTCAATGGAGATGCCCATTTTCCTGGTTCAAGGGAATACAAGGTGATTTTGATCCATAGGTGTTGACAAGTTCTTTACTATATTGGTTATTTGGGTGTTTCAAAATGTTCTTGTACTTGAATTAGCTTCCCTATATCAGGATTTGGGAAGTTTCCTGCTATTATTCTACTAAATATATATTTTCACAGAATATACCCATTCGCTACAAATTTGGTCTTTTGATTCCTGAGTACTTGCAAGACTCCTTTCCTGCTTCTTGGATTGTTTCTTTTATGTTTATATCCTCTCTATCTGTATCTTTCTGTCTTTGTTTCTCTCTCTCTCTTGCAATCAAGATTAGAAATTCTGGATGACAATTTATTCTTCTGGTAAAGGTTTCTGTTTTGTTTTGATGTCTCTTAATTTCCTTGAATTATTTATCAGGATTTCTATTTAATTTTTTCCTTTACTTTTTTCTTGCTGTGGGGCTTGAACTCAGGGCTTGGCACTATACTTGAACTTTTTCTATCAAAGCTCAGCTATATACTTTGAGTCACAGTGCCACTTATTTTTTTTTTTCTGTTGGTTAATTGGAGATAAGAGTCTCAGAGACTCTCTTTCCCAGCATGGCTTCAAACTGTTACCTTCAAATCTCATCTTCCTTAGTAGCATTACAAGCATGAGTCACCAACTCCTAGCAGATTTATATTTCTTTATTGAAGTTTGTTTTCAAGTCTTGCATTGACTTTCTTACTTCATTTATTTGTTTATCTGTGCCTTCTTTGATCTCTTTAAACTGTAGCTATATTTTCATTGGACTTCCTTTGCATTCTTTGAAATTAATTTAGTTTTTCCTTTGTGTTCTCCCTAAATTCTTCCATTACCCTTTAATTAGTCTCATCTCGTTCATGAGATAATTTTCAAAATATTTATATCTCAGAGAAGCACTGGAATAATTTGCAATTACCAGTTACTTAAAATAGATTCTGCCAAAGAATATATACTGGGGGCTTAGAGGTAGAAAAATGTGTGCACCATTTAATGAATCCAAAGACAATATTGGTGTTATCTTAGTCACCACCTAATAAATAGCAATAAATTAAATAAGACAAACATGTGTTCATTGTTGCTCTTTTTCCTTGCCACTACTTTAACCATACATTTTAGGTCTTGGGAAACTAAAAACTATGTAGATCGAAGTTTAACTGATGCTCTGAATTGGACTGCAAAATGAGGGAAAATTAGTTGAATTTATTTTAAGATTTGTTTGATAATGTGGCATGCTGAAACAATTGACTCATTAATATAAACTTGATTTCATGAGTGAAGCTTCACCTTAATAAAGCTAAGATGTCTCATACAAGGTTATCAATTGGGAGTGGCAGAAAAGATTAGCAAATTGGGACCAATATCTCTGTTAAGCAGAAAGTAAATATCAGGCAACCTCAAAACTCTGAAATGGCATGTGAAGCAGATTACATGTCCAATTATTTTGTAGCTATAAGGGAAGAGGTCAGAAATAGAAAAAAAAAACAGTGTTTGGGGATTTTATTGACCAAGTTTTACCAGGTACTACCAGAGAGATAAGAACAGATTTTTGCTGAAAAATCAGAAGTAAAACAAGTTAAATCATTATGGAACTCTGGGTTGTAATGCTACACAGCTCCAATAGTCAGAATTAATTGATAAAAGTTTTGAGACAGGACCCTTTTGCAGTTCCAAATTCTAGCAAGATAAGAATGCAAGTGTAGCTTTCCAACTTATTGCTAAAAATTCTCAGAGGATTTAAGTGCCTGAGGGCAGAGATCAGATTAAAGATATGGAAGACAGTTAAACCTCAGTATCAAGCTGAAGTAACTTATTTAGAGGAATCCAGGCTACAGCTTTTCAGAAGGAACTTGTATTAACTTACCAGCTTCAAACTTAAAGACAGAGTGGGTAGCAATAATATACATACACACAGCACAAATACATACATTGTGATATGAACACATACATATGACCTATTATGATATTTCCATATGCATATATAGCAGTATTTATATATTCCTATCAATTACATTGTGATATACTCACATGTGTATTTAATATTGTATCATAAATATATATAATCACATATATCATAGGTTGATATATAAAACTGTGAATAGTTACAAGCTTTATTTGAAGGGAACTAGTAAATAGTCATCCATTTTGATCCATTTTGAGATATTGCTAAAACGATAATTCTTTTAAAAATGTCTTGAGTATTAGAACACTGATCTACTCAGTGTTTTTTAATGAACAAAAATTTAGACAGAAACATTCAAAAGAGAGTTGCATCCATCCAAGGAGAGAAGAAAATAATGAGAGAAAAGCTAGTATCAATTCTCCACGCAGGACCAAGACCAGAGAAAACAACGTAGTGTGGCACAAGCCTGACAGCGCAGAAGCACAGAACCAAGGCCTGATCAATGAATGTTCATGGGCATCACAGCAATTGCTTACCTTTCTCTTCAGAAGGACACACACAAACACAAACACACACACACACACACACACACACACACACACACAATTATGATTTGTGTGTGCCAGGACTTGGTGCTTGAACTCAATGTCTGGTTGCCCTAGGCTTGCCCTTTAGTACTCACTCTCACAGTTGGTCTTCCAGTATGGGGAGATAAAACTCTTACAGACTTTTATCTTCTGACTGGCTCCAAACCAGGATCCTTAGATACAGTTCCTGAGAAGCCAGGACTCGAAAAGCACTTCTTCAGTGCTTAACTTCTGTGACTCTTGACAGTCTATATTATTTTCAATCAGCAGTAGATGAATGGAGTTATGAGGAGAGATGATTTACCCCATATTATTTTTCAAGATTGTTTTTCTGATTAAGAATAGCTACAGCAAGACCTGCTGGGAAAGTCACCATGTACTAATGTATTACACAGTGATTATATAATTTGATAGGAACTTAGAGGCTGAATGGAATTGTCTCCTAGTATGGATGAGAAATATCTTCCACACTGTTATTCTTCGGTAGGTTCTGCAAATTTTAACAGGTGGAATTTGGCTGGGATCATGGGACATGCGACTGTGAAGGGTTAGGTACTTTAGGAGAAGTAGTCACCAGCCTGTTTTTTCTTCTTTCTCTCTGCTTTCCCTCTGCAGAGGAAAAAACAAAAACAAAAAAACTCTGTCCTGTGCTGTGCTAAACACTCCTTCCACTACAATGATGTTTGTCTCAATGGTATGGGACCAAGCAACAATGGACAGAATGCTCTGAAATTGTAAATAAAGATTGACCCACCAATAAGTTGTAGATATCAAATACAGAGATATCAAGTTTACTAATTCAGGTTGTTCTTCAGAGATAATTGATTACATGCTATGTTGGAAAAAACAGAAATATTTGGAGCAAATTTTGGAGCAAAATATAAACAGCTAGGATTAAAGGGATGAGCCAATGACTGGACATGATATTTTCCCAAACAAGCAGTTCGAGCTTTGCTCTATGTGATGTAACTGTCAGAGATTACATTTTTTGTGTGTATAAGCTATTTTCTATTCCTAATAAAGTGCATTTCAAACAAGCCTAAGAGGATATAAATCTGTGTATTTCAAACGAGCCTAAGAGAATATAAATCTGTATTTTTGTTAGGTATCTTTTATTTATTTATTTATTTATTTATTTATTTATTTATTTATTTATTTTTTGCCAGTCCTGGGCTTGAGCTCAGGGGCTGAGCGCTCTCCTTGGACTTTCTCACTGCTAGAGCTCTACCACTTGAGCCTCAGCACCACTTCTGGCTTTTTTGCATGTATGTGATACCAAGGAATCGAACCCGGGTCTTCGTGCATGCTAGGCAAGCACTTTAACCACTAGGCCAAGCTCCTGGCCCTAGGTATCTTTAAAGTACTGTCTTTCTATGAGATTTTCTGGGATAAATTAATAAGAAATAAGGCTATAATGAAGGTCATAGTTATTTTAAATCAATATGTCTATTGTAATACATTCTGGAAAACTGGAGAAAATAGTTATGGGTTAATGACAATGTAAAAATTGTATTTCTATTTATTTTTTCTCTTATTACACATATGTCCTTATTTTGGTCTGTTCGTTATCAAATAATGATGCCCACATTTTCTTTATAATAAATCATATTAAGTAGAACCAGATACAATAATTTGCAGGTTCACAAAACAGTTAGATATACAGTGGTGACTGGAGATCCTCATGGAAATTTGTTTTTAAGTAGGTTGCAGTAATCCAATTTCATTTTGATAAGTTACTGCTTAATGTCACTCAGGGATATTTCGGAGTATTTTTTTCAACTTAAGGAATAAAATTCTCACATAAAAGGATAATGTATATCATTTATGTCAAAACCATTCATTCTAACTATGAAAAAACTGTTGCACAGAGTAGAAAAGTGACATGCATAGTCAAAAGCCTACTGAAGATGTGAAACTGGAAAATATTTTGATGTGATTAAATTTAAATTTAAATATTTGCAGTAATATTTTCTAGCACAGAAGTCACATAAAGTGAAATTTTGAAATGGTGGCAAGGCTTTTAAATACAATGTTATTACGAATGATTTAAAAATCTTTTCATTTTTGTTCCCGGGTTTATTTGCCAAGTAGATCTTTATGTATGCATCAATCAAAGGTTAAAGAAAATCAAAGAATTCCAGACTCAATGAATGATTGCCTTTTGTTTGGGTGACACTTTAATTCACTGCCTTGAGAGGGCATTAGATGAAGCTAGTCAGTATATTGGAAACGAACTTCACAATTGGGGCAAGAAGGAGAGGATTGGGAAAAGAGGGAAAAAAAGAGGGAAGGAATAACATTTCCAAAATAAATATATTTATGACCTGCCTTATGTATCTGTAATGCCTCTGTACATCAGCTTTACAATAAAATTTAAATAAAAAATAAAACCCATAAATAAGAGAGAAAAGTCTGATCTCCATGAATATGTTTGCCTTTTCTTTGTAGCAGGCTTTTAGAAAATCTACTAATGATCATTTAGCTCCCTGTAAAATTAGGTGATATTTGAAAGTATTTTAAACACAATATGAAGGAAGCATTTTAGAATTGAAAAGCATGAAAGATGGTAAGAGGGATAGAGAGAACACGCCCCGACCAGGACTAGCCAAGAAAGGAGAGAGCCCACTGTACCCAGCCGTCCCTCGCAGGAGGACAATCAGATGTGTCAGGGAGACTCATTAAGGCAGGAACTCAGTTATTGAGGAAGTACATTCAGCAAATATAGGGTACAAGAGCCTATCAGCACAAAGGTGGGCAGGGTGGGGGAGGACCACGTGTTTACTCTCACTATAGGTCTCAACAGAGAGTGATAAAGCAATAACACATTCGCACCCAATGGTAATCAAGTCTCAGCAGAAAGTGATTCACAATACCGAAGATATAGCTCAAAGTTAGGCATGGCGTTCATAATGACAGCTCATTTCTTTGTGTGGTTATCTTACTCAGTGATGCAGATTCATGGGCCAGCCTGACCCTGCATTCGGCTTTCAACAGAATAGTTTAAGATCAATCACCTGAGTAAGAATAAAACTTACTGAGATCCTCAAAATATACAAATAGAGAAAGAATCAGGTTATAAAATCACTCCTAAGGTTACTTTAAAAATTTTTAAATGTATGACACTTAAATAAAACAATGAAAGGGGTTTATCATTGCCCCTGTCAATCACTGGCAAGCAAATTACTTCAGAATATTATATAGTTTATAATATTTTGTATTTTAGAGAAACATATATTTTGAAAAAATCAACTATAATAAGAGTTTTACCTAAACTACTAAAGGTAAAATACAAAATAATTGAAGAGGGATGCAATATGTGTTTTTTAAAGGAGCTATATAAATTTTCCTAAAGAAGAAAGTGTAATTCCACCAACAGTGCAATGAAAATAATTATTCACAAACACATAGTAGCCTTCATTTATGCGACATGATCGCTAACACAAACCCCCTTCCATCCTTGATGTTGAGGTGAAGGAACAGTGATAGTATTATCAGAGTTATTTTGATACATTTGTATATGTAGGTAATTCTAAACCTAAAAAAATTATAAAAGCAAGTCTTTCCATTAGTAAAATAAGACAGATCCAAAGGAACATAGATAGGCTCAGTGGTTTCCTTCATTTGTAATAATTCATACACATCTCGGAGTCTCTTAGCAGAGGATTACAATAGCTCAAAACCTAAGTACATAAGGTCATATAGGATGAGACTAAATGAACTCTAGGATATAGAAACAAGAGATTTGTCTTGTATGATTGCTGTTCTGAATGCACTATTCTTTTTCTCTTCTTTTTTTTTTGTCCTTATAGTTAATCTCATGTTGTCACTGTATCAGACTTTGTTATCTGGTATATTGTAGATATGGGGAGCAAACAAAATGATTGGTAAGAGGTGGGGAGAAGAAAATGGGGACAAAAACATGAGAAGCGAAGTAATGCACCTACTACCTGACGAAAGTAACTGTAACTCTCTATACATTATTCTAACAATTAAAAAAAACTAAAAATAAAGCAAAGTGATCTAGTTATAAAAAAATCTAGGACAGTTTCCTGAAGCACTTTCTAGGGCTGTATCCCATTCTGTCACATCCCCATGCACTGTCATATCCTCCTGCTAATTTCAAAGTTCATACAGCTACTACATCATGAGCTACTTGTATCCAATTTGCTTTCAACAATTTGGTCAAATTGTTAAACAGATTGTCAGCAGATAGCTTTGTCAAGCACTGTCCTAAATGCCAGTTACAGTGAATATCACAGATTGTCAGTTTCCAATGCCAAGTACGATGTGGGTTTATTTTGCATATGTGTTTGTTTTTGCAATGGAATTATCATTTTATGAAGCCTGCTGAAATACATTTCTGTTTTCTCCTCACAGACAAAAAATGAAATAAAAGTGTTCAGGTCTACTAATGCCCCAAATTGCTGTGTCTAGAATACAAATGAGTTGCTATTAGCCTATTGAGGCATATAATATAGTTCTTCTACTTACTGGTTTATTTTCTCTACCTTTCTCATATTTTTGTAAATTCACTTCCAAAATTTAAATAAATTCACTCTTACTTTATCTACTTTTAATTTTTTTTGTCAGTCATAGGGCTTGAACTCTGGGCTTGGGCGTTGTCCGTGAACTCTTCAGCTCAAGGCTACCACCCTACCCCTTGAGCCAGAGTGCCATTTTCCATTTCCTAGTGGTTAATTGGACATAAGAGTCTTATAGTTTTTGGTGCGCAAGCTGGCTTTGAACCGTGATCCTCAGATGTCAGCCTCCTGGGTAGCTAGGATTACTGACATAGCCCCACTTTCTATTTTTAATTTGACAGTCTACCCTTACATTGTATTCCTTTTTTATCTCTGCAATTACAAAATGCAACAGTGTCTATAAACACAAACACATTGGTTATTACTATGCATTAAAAATCAGAATCTTTGTCTGCCATACCATGCTGTAAACAAGTAAACTTTTCAGCTGATTATCTAGAGATACTTTCATAGGGTTGCAAAAAATGCAGTGATATGGAATAAATACATTTGTGTTATGTTTGAGAATTAGTAATTGTCTAAAATTTATACACACAGAAGAAACTACTCATAGGAAAGTTTAATAGTTATTCTAGTTATTCTACTATATAGTACTCTTGAAAAAAATTAAGATGCTGGAGCCGGGAGTTTGGCCAAGTGGTAGAGTGCTTGCCTAGCGTGCACGAAAACCCAGGTTTGATTCTCAGTACCACATATACAGAAAAAAGCCAGAAGCAATGCTGAGGCTCAAGTGGTAGAGCTCTAACCTTGAGAAAGTTCAAGGACAGGGCTCATCCCAGGACTGGAAAAAAAATTAAGATGTTTTGTGACTTGTTTTAATAACTTATTATCTATTCTTATATTTATGTTAAAGGAACAGGTATGTGTTTTGTATTTGTTCATCCTTTATTATATAAATTTTGCTTAACATTAATGGATGGCTACTTTGCAGAGCTTAATAAAATATGAGAACTACTTTTAAATATAAACATATCAAAATGTCTTTCCTTATCACTTGTATAGATATTCTCATTCAAAAATGTTTATATTTAACTCATTAATAACAACCATAATATTTCTTTTTCTTTTTTCTTTTCTTTTTTTCTTTGGGGCCTGAACTCAGCCTGGACATTGCCCCTGAGCTCTTCAGCTCAAGGCTACTAGTCTAGTAGTAGCCTTGATCCTCAGCTCTCAGCCTCCTGAGTAGTTAGAATTATAGGCATGAGCCACTTCGCCCAGCTAACCATAGTATTTTTTAGTATTTTCTATTTTATGTTGCTAACAACAAAATAGCAGATAGTGGAAATTATACTTTTCAGTCATGGTTACATGACCATGTAGAGGGGCTTCTTAGTGAAAGTTATTGTGTTGTTAGAAATCAGATGATATAACCTGGCCATAAAAAAGAAATGCAGAAGAGTTAGCCAAATTAGTGAATGTAGTCTCAAAGTTAATTAACAATAAACATAAGCTCACTAATCAATTAATCTTATAAATAGATTAATTTATTAGTATGAACAAAACGTTTCTTTGTAATGGCAATATTTGCACCTATTCTTTTCTCTCTGTTTTTCTTTTCTTTTTCTTTTCTTTTCTTTTTTTCCAGTCTTGAGGTTGAACTCACAGCCTAATAAGAGCTGTTCTTGGGCTTTCTCAAGGCTAGAGCTCTACCAGTTGAGTCACAGCACCACTTCCAGCTTTTTCTATGTATATGGTACCAAAGAATCGAACCTGGGTTCTCATGCATGCTAGGCAAGTTTCTACCACGAGGCCAAACTCCAGGCCCTTCTCTATGATTTTGTTTGTCCTACTTATTTTGTGATTACTTCCTTGTGTATGTAAGTCTCATTGCTTTAATTTGTTAATGTTAACTGGGACTATACTTCAAAGTATGTAGTGATGCTAGATCAATAGTTTCATTTGTGTTTTTCTTTTATTTTCTTTTTCTTGTCCTTGTTGGTAATTCAGTCCATCTTCTTTCTGTCAATCTATTTGTAACTTTGGATTTAAAATACAACTTATTTGAGAATATGGATAGTTGTAATTTAATTTCCATTTTATTTTTCCTTCATGAATAGTGCACTATCACTTGTGACACATTTCCAGTCAGTCTTTATGCTGGCTATTTTGGAGACAGAGTCTTGTGAACTTTTCTGCCAAAACTGGTTTCTACCTTCAATCTTCCCTCAGCCTCATGAGTATCTAGGATTCTAGACTGTTGCTCCTCTCTGGGGCAGCAACACAGGAACGGGGAGGGACACACAGGGCCAGCCTGTAGTCCCCCGGGAGCCGAGCGAGATGGTAAGTGTAGAAGACCCAGCCCTCCCCCAATCACCGTGGAAGAAAAAACCACGCTGAGTCAGAAGCAGTGTTAACCATGAAAGCGCATCAGATCTCTCTGCTGATCTCTGCTGATCTCTCCGATGCTCTCCTCTCTTTATTGCATCAGACAATTAGTTATATACTGTTAGGGTAGGAGAAGGTGGGCACTGGGAAGCTAGCCAATAGGAAGAGGGCCTCTGTGTTACCACTAAGGGTCTGGGTGGGCTTTCAGGTAGTGGGCAGGACAGGTGCAGGAAAGCGCGCGAGACTTGAGCTGCTGCGAGACCCGCGAAACTGCGGGGGGTTCAATCGAGTCACGTACACAGCCTTAAGAGAGGTATGCAAAAGACCAAATGCCTGGACAAAGCCCTTTAATTGCAGCTGAGCCAGAATCAGGCCTCAGAGATGGAGGCTAGGCCCCAACACTAGACATGTGCCTAAGTGGTATTTCTCTCAGGTGAAATATTATATTCTCCTTCATCATTCATAAAAATCTGACAATCCCATCCCAAATAGATATAAATTCACATTTTTTCTATCTCTACCTACTCAGGTGTTTCTTTAGGAAGGCCATGTGGGAGAGAGATGTGTTAATCAAATGTCATAACACTAGTTGTCATTCTCTTACATCTTTCTTCGATCAAACTGCCATCCAGAGGATACATACAAAATTAGTTGAGATGAAGTGACTAATTAATAACAATAATCTATCCTAGGAATGGTCAGAAAGACACTTGAATATTTACCAAATGATTCTTTAAACTCCATACTTTTCTGGACTCAGAGAAAGGAACCAAAGTAATGCCATATACAAATTAAGCTTATGCAACCATGAGAAACAGCTAATTTTATGTTGCAATTTCTAGATAATTTTCCCACAGGAAAGATATTTCTATATTTCTATTAATTTGGTCAAAATGAATAAAAATATTTCATCAAATCTATTTCCATTTCAAATTCTAAAATTAGGGTCTGAAAAAAATGACAAGGGAGACAGAAGGGGCCTTATTTAGCAATAATAGATTACCAAGGTCATTGATTCTCACCTCTATTTTATAAAAATCTATTACCAAAGTCTATTAATATACATTTTCCATTTCATTGTCTATGATTTTCTTTTTTATTGTATTTTATTGTCAGGGTGGTATTAATCTTTTTTAATATTTTTTATTGTAATTAATAAAAGGGTTACATGATATTTGCCAGATAGAAGGTGCATTAATTCACATACATTACCCTCCTCCCCACCCCCCCATCTTGGTTTTCCCCCTTCCCTATCCAATTTCAAATAACCAAATACAAATATATCCAATATATCAGATAACAAAGTGAGATACTGTAACAATATGATATAACCAAGGGACAGCAAAAGAGATGAGAGCTAATATGGGCTCTACTAGCAGAAATGTGCAATAGAGCAAAACTTTAATACATAAGGCCATATAGTATGAAGCTATTGAAAGATCCTCCAGGATACTGAAACAAAAGCCATATAGTAAATGATTATTGTCCTTAATGGATACATTACTTCTTGAACATTGATAGCCCTTCTTGTGTTTTTCTCCCCGTTTCCATGCCCCATCCCTCCCAATCATCTTGTTTTTCACATTCCCTTCCCTATTTCAAGTAACTACATTAACATATATACAATATACGAGGTACCAAAGTCAGACACAATGACCTGAGATAAACCATAAGAGAAAAAAAAGAGAAAAGAAATAACTGGGGCCGGGAGTTTGGCCTAGTGGTAGAGTGCTTGCCTAGCATGCACGAAGACCCGGGTTCAATTCCTCGGTACCATATACATAGAAAAAAGCCAGAAATGGTGCTAAGGCTCAAGTGGTAGAGCTCTAGCCTTGAGAAAGTCCAAGAACAGTGCTCAGGCCCTGAGCTCAAGCCCAGGACTGGCAAAAAAAAAAAAAGAACTTCACATAGTACATTAAGAACAGCAATCATGATGATAAATATCTTGTTTCCATATCCTATTGCTCATTTCAACTCAAGGATTTTAGTTAATTTTCTCTTAAAACCTTTATTTCCAAGTTCAATAAAATCTGTGCAATCATTCATCTCTCCCTTCAACTTTAAAGTTTCTTTTGAACGTATTTCATGTTTCTTCTTTAAAATTTCTCCAGGCAACTGAACAGCTGAGTTCACAAAAAATTTTATTTTCCAGTAAACATGGTAAACATCTTCCATTTTATAACATATGATATTTTTTCTGGAAAATTGTAATTCTATAGGACATATTCTAGCAAACCTATAGTGTTATGGTTTCCTATGAATTTTATTTCTTTAATTAATTTTCTTGGTTTGTTAATTGACTGTGGAAAATCCATGAAAATCCAATCTTATTTGGTATGTAATCACTGATTATTACAAAACCCATTGCATACATAACATATGTACAGTCAATCCTTTATAGTATATTGACATAGAGGATAGTGAAACCATCCAAGTGGTATGGATAAACAATCTGAACCAAAAGATACACCCGATTTTAAAGAAGCACATCTATAAAGTTCAGGCCAACTGTGACCATACTGAAATTTTTCTTTCTCTTTTTTCCATCTTGAAAACGTTTTCACAGCACACAAGGAAAAATTGAATATATTGGACCCTCTGCAATTTTGTACAGCAATACACAACTGAAAGTATCTTTGCTATAAATATAAAAGCAACTCTCAGACAGGAACAACTAAGCCACTGAACTTCCTGTTGTCCCCACTTCCATTGTCACCCTATACACCATCAGAAATGGCACAAGAACGGTAAGTCCCTATATCCTGGAGGTCCATATTTGGTTATTTGAAGTCGGATAGGGAAGGGAGGAAAAGAAGATGAGGTGTGGGGATGGGGGGAGGGAAATTAGGACCAAGACATGAGAAAGGGTATCAATGTTTGTGAAGTAATGCACCTTCTATCTGGTAAATATAATGTAACCCTTCTATTAATTACAATAAATTAACCACAGTTCAATTTTATTCAGAGGAAAATGTTTCTAACTCTGTGATTTTATTCTGTTTCTAGAGCCTAGAAATGATAGTGTTGTTAAATTACATTTGGCTTATTGTTTAGTTGCTTTTGTAGAAATGAAGTTTCTCTTTTTTACTAGACCTTTGCTAGAATTCATGTTGCTGTTATTCATTATTTTCATCAGTGTAATTGAACACTTCAAAAATGGTGATTCAATGAGCTTAATTTATTACCATCTTCATGTTTCTCTATCACAAAATGGATTTGAATCAAAGAAACATAATGAAATTACCCAGTCCATGTGGTGTTCAAGATGGCTCAATTTAGGCATCCAATTTATGTTGGCAGATTTTGTTTTATTGAGATCATTATTGTGTTTTCATTTTTCTATATTTTCCCTTGGCTATACATTAGGATTTTTTTAATTTAATGAACAATCTAAATGTGAATCTTTGACATGCTTTTCTCTTTGCCAAATCATACTCAAATATCAAGTAACACACCATTAAACGCACATACAAAATATGACTTAAGAATTCTGCCTGAAAAAAAATTTTAAAAGTCTTTCTTGGGATCTATGATGCATCCCCCTGGTTGACATAGTTGATCCTTTTTTTAAAATAATTTTGAGTGCGTTGTCTCCACTTTTTCAAAGTATAGCTCATACATTTCCACGTGAATTTTTAAGGAAATGAAAAAAAAACAGCCATTACTAATAGTTGACAATCTGTATATAAGGATATAAGATAAACTATTAAAATTAGTTTTATGTATGGTAAGATATATAAAAGTTTATATTATTACATGGGCATTCCTAAAATAGCAAAATATAAAATTATATCAAAGTAATACAGGATTTTAACCTTTTACAATTCTAAAAAGAATCTAGAAGAATCTAGTTTGGCAGCAATCCATGATTATAACTCTGGAAAGCATAAGCTACCCACTTAAGAATCTACAACCATAGAGTGGAGGAAAAGTTGAAAATTAACATTCTACAAAATAAGCACCATACATAATGATCAAGTAGATTTTATTCCAGAATATACATAACTCAGTAAATGTAAAATATCATATTTCCAGTGCCAAAGACAAGAATCACAAGATCATCCCAACACATGCAGAAAAAGGCTTTGACAAAATCAAACATTTGTTTGTGTCGAATGTTTTGGAGAAGTGAGGAATAGAAGTAATATACCTCAAAACACAAGAAACTACATGTGACAGACCAACACCCAACATCATACAGAACAGAAAAAAAAATAAAACCATTTCCTCTAAAATCAAGAACAAGATAAAGATGTCCACTCTATCTACTCCTTTTCAATATAGTGTTAGACTTCCTAGCCAGAGTAATAAGACAATTTAAGACATAAAAGGAATTCACACAGCAAAAGAGTCAAACTATACCAATCTACAGAAATGATTTTATATCTAAATGACCCAAAAGACTCCTCCCTCAAGCTCCTAGAGCTAATCAATAACCTTAGCAAACTAGCAGGATACAAAATTAACTTAAAAAATCTATCTATATACCAAAACCCTACAAACAGAGAAGTCAGGAAAAACATCTATTTGCAATAGCCTCCAAAAGTCTAAGAATAAAGCTCACCAAGAAAGCAAAAGACATTTATAACACGAGCAATGAAAAATTAAAGAGCCAGGCTCTGTGATTCACAATTGTAATCCTAGCTATTAAGGAGGCTGAGATCTGAGGATCAAGGTTTATAGCCAGTCTGGGTACAAAAGGACCTGAGACCCTTATCTCCAATTAACCTATAGAAAATGGGAAGTGGGGCTTGGTTCAAGGGGAGGGTGGTAGCTTTGAATTGAGAAACTCAGGAAAACTCCCAGGCCCAGTGGTAGGGTGATAGCCTTGAGCTGAAAAACTCAAGGACAGCTCTCAAGCAGTATACAAGCCCCATGACTCACAAAATAAAATGAAGAAAGAAATCAAAGACATCAAGAAATGTAAAGAACTTCCACATTATGGATAGGTAGAATAAATATTGTGATAATGGCCATAGCACCAAAAATTATATACAAATTTGATGTAATTCACATAAAAACACCAATAACATTCTTTACTGAGACAGAAAACCATAAAAAATTGAGATGGAACAAAAAAGATCTCAAATAGTCAAAGTAATTCTAGATAAATGGAAAACAAAGATAAAGAACAACAACAAACCAATGAAACTGGAATCCTAATCCCAATCCCAGATCTCAAATTCTTCTACAGAGCTGTAATGAAAAAAAAAAAATAGCTTGGTATTGCTGCAAAAGTAGACATGAAAATCAATGGAACAGACTAGAAAATCCAGAAATGAAACCATACACTTACAGTTCTCTGATACTTCATAAGGGACATAAAGTGGGGAAAATAGCCTCTTCAATAACTGATGTTGGAAAAACAGCATCCAGATGGAGAAAACAGTAAGTGGATTCCTGTTTGTCAACTCAATTGATCAAAAACCACCATGTTAGCTCTACCACCATGAAATTCCTGTAAGAGGGAGTAGAAGAGACACTAGAACTTACAAGCATAGACTTAAAACCTTTTGAAAAGAGTCCCAAGGACCCAGCAGAGAGAAGAGAGACTTGACCAATAGGATTACAAAAAAAAAATTCTTCTCACCTAAGGATACAGTTACCAAACTAGAAAGACGGCCAGCAGAGTAGGAGAAAATCTTTTCCCAGCAATACATCTGACAAAGTTCTAAAGTTCTGATAGCCAATATATATAAGGAGCGTAAGAAACTACCCCCTCCCAAAATGAAGAAATCTATTGACTAAATGGCCCAAGAAACTAAGAAGAAACTTTTCAGAACAAAGGTAAGAATATCAAAGAAGAATATGAGTAAATGCTCAACATCCCTTTCCATAAAAGAAATGCACATGAACCAGCTCTAAGATACCATCTCACCCCTATTAGACTAACCTATAGTTTGAATTCATATATACATATATGCAAAAATACAACTTTATAATAATAAAAGTTAGAAAAGGGTAGTTTAAAATGTAATTTATCAACAACATTAATAAAGAAATTCTTGTTTTCTCTGGTTTGGATATTTACAATGTTGACATGTATGATTTTGCAATTCAGTAAATACATATATGTATGTGTATGTATGTATACCCTAGGTACTTTATAGGATGTTTTAATCAAATAACAAATGACCAATTACCTGAATCAGTAATGAATTAAAAATCCAATTATTACATGTCACATACTACACTCTCTTACATAATATCTGAAGCATATCGTAAATGAATCTGTTTCATTGAGTCATCAATATTTTTGTCTCTGAATTTTTTCCTCTTATTTCAGCATTCACCAGTGCTGTGAACATATTGATCTGTAATCAAGTGCTGACACAGTTATTCAGCTTCAGCCATATATTTACTGAACTGCAAACACAGCATTATGACAGGCATATATAAAACAGTGTTCTACTAAGCACAAAATCTCATTGTAAACACTTTATCTCTGTGACAATTTTATCTGTAGTTTTCTTTTTTCAATTTGTTCAGTAAACACCATATATGTTAGCCACCATACAAACAACACGGGGCTATGAAACATCTCTTAAAACAAGTTACGTGGTGTTTCCTTATTTATAATAAAGAACTTAATATGTTTGAAATGCCCATAAAATCCAAGTACTTAATACATCTTGATTGTAAAACATTTGTTTGGTGGCACTGTAATTTATAAACATCTAAAAGTACAAGACAACTTTGGAAATATTATGCACTTTATTAGTTTAGTAAATGTTATTAAAAATCAGTATACTATAGTTTATATACTTTTTTAATCACAGCACCAGAGCTATGTGCATCCTGTTAACAACAGGTCCTCTGCTCTCCAGTTCCTTTAGTAATGATGCAGAGGTAAGCTTAGGTTTAGATCATATATTAATTGAGTAGGCCTAAACTTTAGAAATATTAATCTTTATTATGGTTTTGAAAAAATTGCCAAAAAGCTCTGTGAAAGAAGATACTTTCCCTTGTGTTTATTATACTAATTCTCAAAAAAAACCTAACTTCTGTTTTGAATCTCTACATAAGGCAATTGGCCCATGAGAGGGATATTGAAAATAACAAGACTTTCAGATTTTCTTTTAGGAAACTTAAAAACTGTGAAAGACTAAAGATATTTTTCCAAAAGTACATATTAAAAGAAATCCAATATGAGAATAAATATCTGTCTACTTCGACAGACTAGATGAAAATTTTTAATTGTTAGTCATGTTTCAAAGTTCCTTTTAGACTTAGTCAAACCTTTAGAATTCATGATAGTTAACGTATACCGTTGGCTTTATCATATTTCTCCTTTAAAATCTTCATGTTAATAAATATGCCATATAACAATCACATATTTCCTTCTTCTAAAGGAACCAGGATATGGAAAGCAATTATGTATCTTCCTATCTCATTCATCCATGTTTCTATACGCATTTAAGTCTTCACATTCTAATAAATTTATTACTATTGAGAGTACATTTTTAATTTTCAAAATTCTACTGTGTACTGTAAATTTTGTATCCTCTTCTTTTTTGTAATTGTATTTTATTCTCACAGTGATTTATACAGGGGTTACAGTTGCATTCATCAGGTACTGGGTACATTACTTTCCCTTTCTCATGTTTTTGTCCCATTTTACATTCCTTACCCTCTCCCAATCATCGTTTTCCCCCTACCCTTCCCTATTTCAAATAAACAGATTAATGTCTACACAATATATCAAGTATCAATCTCAGATAAATAAAACATAAGAGCAAAAAAATAGAAAAGAAATAACCACATAGTACATTAAGAACAGAAGTCACAAATATTAAGCCTCTTGTTTCACTTCACTTAGCCTCATCCTAAATGGCCATATGTCTACAGCTTTTGAGCTATTGTGATCCTCTTCTAGGAGAGTCTTAGACGTGTATTAATTATTACAAATGAGGGAAACCAGGGTGCCTATGTTCCTTTGGGTCTGGCTTATTTCACTTAATATGATTTTTTCTAAGAATTTCCACTTCCTTACACATGGGGCAATGTCATTCTTTCTGATGGCAACTTAGAGTTCCCTTGTGTAGAAGTACCACGTCTTGATCCATTCATCTACTAAGGGACATCTGGGTTGGTTCCATATCTTAGCTATGGCAAATAGTGCTGCAATGAACATCATTGTGCTAGAAGCTTTATTATGCCCTTGTTTCTGGACATTTGGTAAATGCGAAGAAGTAAGATTGCTGGGTCATAGGGGTGTTCTATGTTTATTCTTTTGATTAAATCTAATGATTAATCTTCTGCTTCCCAGAGTGGTTGAGCGAGTTTACACTCCCATCAACAGTGTAGTAGCATTCCCTACTGGCTGCATCCCTGCCAGTTGTTATTAGATTTCTTCATAAGGGCCATTCTAACTGAGTGAGATGGAATCTCAAAGTGGTTTGATTTGCATTTCTGGTATGGCCAGAGATGTGGAGCATTTCTTCATATGTCTATTGGCCATTCTTACTTTATATTCAGAGAAGTCTTTCTTGAAGGTTTAGTTCACCTTTTAATGGTATGGCTGTTTATTTGAGGATTTGTTTTGACAGATTCAATTTTTTGAGATGTAGGCATGGCTTAGATATGAGGCCCTTGTCTGTTGTCTGGCTAGTGAAGATCTTCTCTGTGGGCTTTCCATTTAACTTGCTAGCTGTGTCCTTTGCCACATAGAAGCTCTGCAGTTTAATGTGATCCCATTTGTACAAATTTTCTTTAATTTGTTAAGAATTAACTTAAACTAGGAAGCAAAGGACCTCTACAATGGAAAGTATAAAACCCTGAAAATTAATCCAAATGTATCAAAGACCTTAAGGTAAAAGCAGATACCCTGGACACTTTACAGGATGGAACAGGAGAAGCACTAGGGCTCCTTGGCACAGGTGCATCCTCTTCTTTTACCTTACTCATGAGTTCTACTGTGTATTACGTGCTTTGTGGACCTGTTTGATCTTATTGATATGAAAAAGCAAAGGAAATGGTGCATAGAGTTATCTATTCAACTATTTAACTGGATGTTGATTCTGACCTAATTTTAACTTCTTTATCATTTCCCTTGTATTTTCTGCATTATTTCAAACAAAACAGGGTTTTCTCAACTAGGACATAAATAATATTATTATGTCAAATTCACCATGATCTCGAACAAATAATAATTATCAAGATTGCTTTTGTCTCAAATTTTGTGAAGGCCTTCTAGTGTATTAAAAATAGCTGAATTTCATTGACGCTATGTTTTCCTTCTTTTATTTGTCTTTTTTGTTATGGATTCTGGTCTCTTTGTGTTGCTGTGTTCCATAGATCATGCTTTTCTCTACTATGCAGAAATTCTCAACCAGGAAATGTATGCTTTTCTGCATCCTTCAGCTACTGCTGCCTGACACAAACTTTACTTATTTAAAATTTTATACATCCAAATAAATACAATAAAATGAAAATACTTACCAAAAATTTTATTTACTTTTTTGGCCTCCAATTTCAAAAATCCCTTAATACATTAATATAAAAGCATTTAAATCTAACTGATATGTGAGTTTAAACATGAGATCAAATTAATAGTTAACAAAGTTTTATATGTTTATAATTTTACATTGTTTTTAATTGTACAATATATTAATAGTTGTAATCAGTGGCATGTAGGAGGGCATGCTTATTACACTTATATGTATGTTTTAATTACTCACTATGCAAAAACAGAGAGCAAAGATGAATATTATACATATTGTTGCTAAGTTATATTACCCTATAAATTTATTTAGGGTGTTGAAAATGATAAGAAATTAATAACAGTAGCTAGGTTTGCTTTGCAATGACACAACTGAAATTTTATTCATTTCTTGAAATAATTCCATGTCAAGAAAATATCTGTTTATCGCCTTCCTCCCCTCAGTCAATGGTATTTTAAACATAATTTCCTACTTTGCTTATTCATTGTATATAGTACAAAGTATTCCCTTCTGCCTGTCCAAAGTGAAAGTGCAACTCATAACAGCATTTATAAAATTAGGAAAAATTGGTTCATAATTTCCTTTTCATTATAAAGCAGAGATCTCTGAGCTATCCTGAAATAATAGTTTTTAAATAATGAAAAAGTCACTACCAACACAGATTTACTAAGGGAGAAGTTATTATGACCTATCTGAATCATTAACAATTGTTTTTAAATTTATGGTCAAAATATTTAGTCATATACCATGTATTGATTATCTGCACAAATACATGAACTGTATTTCATTGGCACACAAATGAGTGCTATCTTAAAAACATATGTCACAACTACTTTTGTGCCATTTTCCTTACGTATATAATGGTATCATGTTTCTTTACACACATTTTTAGATGTGTGATTATAATAAATACCACAAAACATATTCTACTTTTGTATATCATGTTGTGTTAAGCAGGTAACTTTACTAGCCTAATAGTAAAATTGTCATATTCTCCCAATAAAAATAATGTATTTTTTAAGACTAGTAAGCTATTCTTGCAGAAAAAATTCAACAGATAATCTTGCACAGATGCTCAGTAAGGTTTAGGTTCAGCAGTGTACAATATGAATGTCTAAAAAAAGAATAAATGCCAAATTGACAGATAAATTCCCTGAATACCTATAGGAGTCCTATTTTTAGTCATTTTAAAAGGGATAAAAGGTTGCTAAGATTAGATTTCTTCTTTAGGTATATTTCTTTCCTTAAAATAGCTAGTTTTCAAGATTCTTTAAATTGTTTCAAGATTTTGTTGTCAGTGTAGTGTTCTTTATAATGCAAATTTTGTCCTCTTATAGGGAATGATTTCTATGATCAGGAATGCTTTTGTAAGAAATTTCTGGCTACTACATATCATTTAAGCTATATTTTATTTTTATTACTGATCCCTGTACTTTGGGTCTGTGGTTTATCTTTATTACTATTAACATAATTGGAAACACAATTATTAAGAGAACAAACCACATTCTAGATAAGTCATTTAGAATCACCATTGTCTATTCTTCAAAACAGGACAGAGCTTAGGTTGAAAGATCAGAGACACACTTGTGTTTGTACATTTCTAAAATTTACGTGTAATCATCTTTTAATATTTCTCTTGTGTGTTATGTGGGCGACTGTAAATGTGTGTGTTGAGTAGTAATTACTTGCAGACAAACTAGAAGGAGGTTGCTTGGTATCCTGAGAATTTTAGGGGGCTACCTGTAACATCACTGGGCAGATGTCCAGAAGAGAGAATTCCTGATTCTCATGGAATTAGAGAACACAGAAAAATCACCATGAATTATTCTTTCTTTTTTCTTTTGCTGTCTTTTTCTTCCTTCTTTCCTTCCTTCCTTCCTGCCTTCCTTCCTTCCTGCCTTCCTGCCTTCCTGCCTTCCTTTCCTTCTTTTTTCCCGTCCTAAGGCTTGAACTCAGAGCCTGGGCTCAGTTCCTGGACACTTTGCTCAAGGCTAGTACTCTACCATTTGAGCCAGAGCAACACTTCCAGCTTTTTCTGTGTACGTGGTACCGAGGAATGGAACCTAGGACTTTCTGCATGATAGACGAGCACTGTACCATTAGGCCACACGCCGGCCCTAAATTATGTTATTTTATTGTTGAAATTAACGTTATTGTTATTGTTAAGGTTTGCAGAGGGAAGACAATTACATGAGTCAGGTAATGAATATTTTTTTCTTTTATAGAACGTTATCCGTGCCCTCACTTTCTCCAGTGTCTGCCTCCCGTCTCCACTCATGAGTTGTATTGTCCTCTTTCCTCAGTGTCCAGTGAACTCCACTGCTGTTCTTTTCAATCTATTTCCCTCCCAAAGATAAACACATGAATACACTATATAGAAAGAAAGGAAGACAGAATCATCAAAAAATTAAAAATTAAAAAGAGATCTCTTACAACACACATATATAAATTATAGTGTTTCTCAACCTTCTGTACTTACCTATTTCTCTGTGTGACTGTCTCAGTGTGATATTCTGTTCTTTCTCCACCATCCCCAAATTCTCTCTTTGCTGATAAATTAGAATAATGCAATAACCTGAGAAAATAACTTCAAAATTAACATCACGTAATAGTGTTATTTGTGTAGCATATATAAAAACATATCTTACTTATGGTGAAGTGATGCTAGGAGCTAGTTTTCTCCAAATAGAAATGTGACAAATATTTGAAGTAAGTGAAGAATTGAAAGAACATATGGTTAATGTAAGTTCCATAGAAATTTGGAACTTTAATTCAAACATGCATGTAAGATGTATGTTTTAATATATTTATATACAAATTTATGCCTATATATTACCCAGTTGTTTCTTCAAAGGGACCCAGAAATAATGACTTCCAGCATCATCAATAACAATGAAGTACTCTACTCACTTTTGATATTTGAGATTTATATTCTAGTAAGAAATATTGTACCTTGAGAACTATGGCTAGCTAATGAGTTCTGATCCCAGATAGACAGAACCTTGACATTTTGTTGTGTGAGAAGTAAGAGAATCCTATTATAAGATTATAAGTATCTATACATACTTGAGTCTAGGATAAATGGACCAACAAAACACAAACAGTGACAAGTTAAAGTTTTCTACATAATGGTCATAAAAGAAAGCGCTTAGACCATACATATAATCAACAAGTAATCATAAATAATATATATGTAACACATAAATACATTGATGAGAAAACTATTAGACTACAAACTAGGTATTAAAAAACTAAGAAATAGTTTAGAAGCACTTTCATTAGAAAACATGTCATAATTATACATTTCCATAATAATAATCCATGGATAGTAAAATAGTTAATAAACATTACAAAGAGCATTTACATAATTTTAGAATATGACACTGTGAAGGTGGAGGGAAAACTTTACATAATATAACTAAACATACTAAATATAAGTTTGTTCAATAAATTTTGTTATAATCCTGTGAGTTTTCTTTATGTTTGACATGTTTCAAACACTCCATAAAATTCTTTTGCAAATTTTGTTTGCATCCATTTTCCTTTCCTTTAATATTCATAATGTAAGTATTTTTTAATTCAAAAAAAGCTTACATAAGAGAAATATGTAACATTTAATTAAAATTAAAGCCAGAAGTTAGGGCTTGTTATTTGAAATTTGCAAAAGCATTTTTGAGTTTTCTGTTATGAGATTGACATGTGGAAGGTGTTCTAATACGTAGAAGACATATTGATAACTTGCTTGCAGAAAAGAACAGTGATTTTCAAATAGTCCAATAATTAATATTTGCATTAAAATACAGATCCAATAACACACTCAATTAATTTTGTTCTCCACAGGATTTTAGATTTACTTTACTTCACTATGCCTTTGATTTATTTTTATTAATAGTAGTTGGTGTCCTTCAAATTTAATAAAATGGATTTCCCTAGTTGTGCTCTTCCTTCAGCACACATGCTTTAGGAGAAATTTATTAGAAATGTATTTGTCTTAAATACATTTTCTAAGATGGGAATGTCAAGTCAAGAATTAGTTCACCAAAATTCAATAATTTTTCAAAAGTGTATTGCTTTTTCTTTTCATGACAAATCATGACATTTTCCCCTCTTCTTTTCTAGCTCACTATTTTCTCATAACAAACTTAATAATGTAATATATTCTCATACAATTTTCAAATTCTTGAAATCTCATTATAAGTAATTTCCCAGCAACATTTCTTACTGTATTACAATACATCTATATTGAGTGGTCTAGGTGTAGATGAGATATCTTTCCATGAAACATGCGATGTTACCTTAAATTGACATATGAATGGAGGAGTAGATAGGTTTATGCTTTATAATGAATTAAAAATCTCCTTCATTTCTGGGCATCAGTGGCTTGCATCTGTAATCCTAGCTACTCAGAATCTGAGGATTATTGGTCAAAGCCTTCCCAGGAACAAAAGTCTATGAGACTCTTATCCTCAATTAATCACCAGAAAACTGGATGTAACACTGTGGATCAACATGCCTTGAGCTGAAGGGCTCAAAGACAGTGCCCAGGCCACGGACTTCAAGCCTCACCACAAAAAAAAAAAAAAAAAAAAAAAAAAATCACTCTTACGGTGTCACATTTTACCAGTGGTAACAAATACTACCAATAAGCTTTACTATTTTGTTTGTCCAAACCACCTATTAGATGATATAAGAAAATCACAAGTGTAAAACTATGCTTTTAATCATGTAGATAGTTCTTCCAATATTTTCTGTTGATCTAGGAAGAGGTAAATAGGCTAATTCTGAAATTTGTCTCAAGCAGCAGAAACTATTATATATTGATACTTCTGCCTTATCAATATTGTAATTATGTTTATTTCTTATTTTGCACCATTTGTGACACCAACTCAATCTTCATTCTGGCTTAGTACAACTATTTTCTTTCTATTGTTGTGTCCAACAGGGTTTTCTCAGCTCTTTAATATCTCATAAAGCTATGAAGGTAACTCACTTTAAAAATCATGGCTTCTGAACTCAATAAAATAAACAGTACATCCTACTTATTCATCCTCTTCTGGATAATCTTAAAACAAATAAGTTATTTCATGGTTTTATTTGTAGTTAGTGTGTGTCATTGTATACATTAAGTTTCCTGAATTAGCTGTTCTTATCAGTGAAACAAAACAATAGTAAAAGCACCATCCCTATGTAAATTATACAGAAGATTTGCAAGATAAATTACTGATTGCCGATAAGAGCTGCTGACTCTACATGCAAGAGAAAAAAGCTTTAATGACTACAATAAAGGTGATAGTGAGATTATATGGGAGTGTAGAGAAGACACTTGACTGATTCACTGTTAAAGTTCTAATGGTGAAGGAAATGAAAGTGTGGATAGTAGAGATAAAAGAGGGAATCTGGGCCTGGAAGCAGGAACACCAAAGAGACCCCAAAACAGTTGGAAAACAACTTTTTGATTGTGTGGCTGACAAAACACACTGACAGTAGAAAAGCTCTAAATTCCTTAACATGTACCCTAACAGTTGTTTGACCTGGCAACAAAATTCCTTCATGAATTCAGAAAGTAAAATTGAAGTGAGTGTGCAGTTAACTACATTTAAGGGATAAGAAAACTTCACAGTTAATTGTTTCTAATGATTGAACATCAAATAGATAGTGCCAGGAGAGTAAAAAGAAGAAACATCTATTAATTAAAGCTTAATTAATAGCTGTGTTCAGAAGCACACATGCTGTTGCCTTATATCAAATTGATGCCATGGTTCTTTCAGTCAGAAGGAGAAATTTTAAGAAAAAAACAACTACACTTATTACCTTTACAATTACAATCAAGAAAACAAAATGAAACATTACATTAAACAAGTCGTACATATTCCATTCACTCAATAACACTCTTAAAGACAAAAAAAATAAAGAAAAATCCATTATAGACATTGCAATGAATAAAACAAACAATAAATTCATTAATTTCTTTTCATGAATGTTTATTATTCTATTCTTTTTTTCTGGCTGACAGAGATAAAAGCTATGTAACTAATTGTGCTGTGAATGCTAAGTGGAAGCTCTAATCTAATTCGATTCTTCTACTAGTGTAGAGATTTAAATATAGATTTTAACACAGCTTTATATTTTTTCAAGTTCTTAGTTTGCCTGAGTTTTAATCAAACTTACAGTTTGTAAAAACAGATTGAAACACAAAAGTAGAATCCCTTCCTCTCAATCTATTATCTTCTTTTCTTTAAGTAAAATGACATTTTAAAAATTATTATTTTACATTATATGATGAAGTTTTAATTCAGCAAATTAGTTTATATATACAGTGTATCTTGATCAAGGCCACTCCTTCCATCTTTCTCCCCCAGTATTTTCATGTCCTTCCATACCCTCAAGTTACACCATTCCATTTTACATGCATACATTTATATAATAATTATAATCACCCCACCATGTTGAGCTACCCCAGACAAAATTCACTTTAATTTCTTGAATATATTCATTTTTGTATTACTCACCACAGACAAAATATGGAGCTAGTCGAACTAGTAATTTTGATGGAGATTATTTTTTTAATATCTCATTAAGACAAGAGGTTTTTTCTTAGTTATTGTTGTTTATAGTGTGCTGTATGATGTTCATTCTTTTCTTCTTTTGTTTCCACATCTCTTCCACTTTAGTTTATTCCTGGTTGTCACTGTATCTGATCTTGATATTTGTTCATCAGAAATGGGGAAGGGAAAGGGAATAACAAAATGGTGGGACACTGGACAAAGGGCGAGCCAATACAACAGAGATTCACACAAGACAATATATAGGAAAAGAACTTTACTCCTTAGAATGGAGGAAATGGGGGGGGGATTGGGGAAAATGAGGGAAAGAGTAACAATGTTCAACAAGAAATGTACTCATTAATTTGAAATAGGGAAGGAAGGAAGAAACATGATGATTGGGAGGTGGTGGGAGAAGGGAAACTGGGACAAAATCATGAGAAGGGGTATCAATATGTGATAAGCAATGCACCGACTACCTGACAAATGTAACTGTAACCCTTCTATACATTATGCCCACAATAAAAAAGAAATATACTCATTACTTCATGTACATAACTATAACCCCTCTGTATATCACTCTGATAATGAACTTAAATTTTTAAAAAATCTCATAAAGACAAATTCTTGATCACAAGTATTATATAAGAGAAATATTTAAGTGTTTAAGTAAATGATTGTAAACTGCACAAATGAGTGGCTAACTTAAACAGGTTTTGGTCTTAAATAATTTTTTATATCACAACATCATAATTTTATTCAAAAAGTAATCAGTCCTCATCAACTTTGAGAACTTTTGTATTCTTAAAGCTGTTCTTTCAACAGCTTTTATACTTGAATAGAATATATTTCTCTCTGCATCCTCAGTCTTCAGTTGCACTATAATTTACTTCTGCTTTCCTGACTTTGACTTTTGATTTATGCGAATTAGTTCTTATGAAAAGCCAAGTAAAAAATTTGTTCTGGTAGAAACAAAAAGTAAAATATTACCATCTAATTTGAATGTGCCTTGCTTATTTTGATAGGTTGTGCTTATTTAACACATGCTAAATGACTTTTTCTTCTTAGTAATAAGCATTTTGCATACTTACCATATAATTAGAGTAGCTAGTTATCCTATAGTTCACATGACATCACGTTAGAAGTCTACCATATCATTCTTTTATAGTTATTAATTATGCATACCTTAAAGCTACCTGATTGTAATGAGAAAAATCTGCAGGAGGCCTTTCAACATCTTTTGGGTGCTCTCCTTCATTTTAACAATGAGAGTATTCATAATTGTCATTTTTTAAAAAGTATCTTCAAGATTAGAATTTATAGAACTCGATATTTAAAACATTTAATATGACATCTACTTTATTTTCTAATTATTTCATGGTACTTGCTTAATGTTTCTTGTCTCAAAATGGCACAAACACTTTGAATCATTTTTCCTGAAGGTTCTATTTTTTCCACTGGAAAAAAATTACAGAAGCTGAAGACAATCATTTTGAAGGTAAAAACACCACAGCTTTTTGTTTTTGGCCTATTCTTTTTAGAACATATTCAAAACGTGAAACTCATCTTATCTCTCTGCACAGGCTGGCTTTCATCCTGCTTCCTCCAGATCTCAGCCTCCTGAGTAGCTAAGATACAAATTTGAAACGGTTTCTTGCTTGCATTTGATCAACAACAACAAAAAAAGACAAGCAAAGTATTTATAGTTCAGTAAATCTACATCATGTGCAATGCCAAACACTACATGTTTTAAATCAAATAGGTTCAAGCAATAGAAGTTTAAAATGTTCAAATAAATGTGATAATAAACAATGTCAGTCCCTAGAAAAACCTACTGGGCAATGGAATAAACAGAGGTCATTAGCTATTGCTTAGTTCTTTCAGCTTCTATATAATTTAAGACAATCCATTAAGATGCTGTATATTAATATTTCCATAAAATCCCAGTGTGTTATACCATTCAGCATCTCAGTATCTGAATATATTATAGCCCTTTGCCCAAATGCAAAGGGATTTTCACAAAGGGTGTTTTTATGACAGCACAAGTGACATTTAGTTTATTTCCAGTATCTTATAAGGATAATGAAACCCAAGGGTTTAACAGTGTCTACAAAAAGTCAGAAAAATATTATATATTTCTTCCACATGTATATAAACATAGCAAAAGCACCCCTTCTATGAAAACAGCTATTTGGAAAGGACTTTTCATCACCAAAGCTATTTTTATGAATTTACACTATGTTTAAAAGCAAATAAATTGATCCTATACATCATCTGACCAACTAAGTATTAGGAATCATTTGAATTTAATATATTAGTAAAAATCAACAGATTTAACCTTAGTGTGTATATAAAAACAACCAAGTCTTGTGAGCTCATGTGTATAATATCTTCAAAAATTCTATTTTATGTCTTTTGTTAACATAGTTTGCTTTCTGACTCTTGGTAACTGGATTTGAACTCAGGACCTTGCAACTCCTAGGCAAATATTCAACCATCTGAGTCACACTCCTAGGTCTGTTAAATTTTGTGTATTTTTCTTTCTGACTCATTTATAAAGACTTTAAAAGAAAGTGACTTATTTGACATCTGAAACATTATAAACCTGAACTTCCCTAATACTACTTACATTTCTTTAAAACTGCTCAGGAACTTAAAGATATTTTTGACATTGTTTTCACAAAACCCTTTTTGAATTTCACATAAAAGATTTCTAAAGCTTACAAATGAAAATTTTATATTATAAAACATTTATTGCCAGTGCATCCATATAAAAAACACATCATGACTCGAATGTAACATACGTACATCTTGATGCATTATATTTAGTTCTCAATAAGAAACATTAAAAAGTGCTTTTAACAAAATTTTCATATCTTTTGTGATACATATCTAGAATCCATGGTTGAACTAACATTTCACTAAATTGAGTCAAACACATTAAAATATTATTTCTTAGCTCATAATTCATGTTGAGTGGGTTATTTTTTAAAGTTTGGTTCTATGAGTAAAATCTTATAATCTATTTAAACCAAAAGACCTGTCTATGCCAAAAATTAAATGTAAATTAACCCCATAAGTTAAATAAATATAAATGAAGTAGTGATAAAAATAAAAATAGAGAAGCAGTGCATGCTCAAATTGCACTTACACCAAAAAGTGATTTTTATTTGACAATTAATAATTTAAGATTTATTACTTGCTATTTTTTTTGTTCTGACCTCAGGTCCTATTTTGTCTCCCTTAGTACTTAGAATTTGCCAGAAAAGAACAATTCTCTACTCACATTCTAAACTGAAGGGTGGATTATAACAAATATCTAAATATCTCTTTCATCTTATGCATATAATCAATTTTTATAGATGCTATAATGAAATGATTCTAATTCTATAAAAAGTTATTGACAAGGTTGATGCCTTCTAAGAGATGATACTGAAGAGAAGGCATGAATAAAATGAGCAACTGTGTACAAATCTATTTTACTATAAGTGTGTTTCTAGCATCTGTGCATGTAATTTTAATTTAGCAAGTGGTCTGAATAGCCTGTGATCAAATATTGGTTCTTTCATTTTCAATGGCATGTAGCCAGTTTCTTTATTTCCTCTGTATTGGTTTCTCTAAATGGTAGAGCAGGTTGAGAGCTATTTTCAATATTAATAGATTAAAAATATTAGAATCCAATGCAGAATATTTAGTAAGTACTCAGCAATTTCAAGCAGTTATAATTGGCAGAAACAACTGCACAAAACTCTTTTTAATTATGAGAATACTAAAGAACCTAGAGGAAGAAATTGGGGATGGATTGGTAGAGAAGCAGGATATAAGATAAATAAGAGTGAACAAGAGAAGGAAACAAAGAGATAGAGAGAGAAAAAGAGAGAGAGAGAGAGAGAGAGAGAGAGAGAGAGAGAGAGAGAGAGAGAGAGAGAGAGAGAGAGAGAGGAGAACCTTTTCCTCTAAGACTAAATTATATTATATTATGCAATTACAGTAACCTAAATCAGTGCTCCTTGAACGTCACTTGGGCAGTTCTGTTGCTTTTACTTCAATGTTTTCATGTAATTTTATTGAGATGAATGATGTTTTTCATTCAGCTTAGGAACAGTATCATTTATCTGATGTGGATAGGACTAAATCTCTTTGAAGTTTCAGGCCCCTTGCCTTTGCATTTGTCTACTCCACACTGCCTACACTTGTTCTGCAACAAGAAAATTGAAATTTTTGTTGGACATCCCCAAATTCCTCTAAGAACAAAAGTACAGCTGTCAAATATTAAGAAGTAATCTCAAAGTTCACACTAACCATGCTATTTCTATTTTTATCTATACATTCAATTGAAAGAAACAACAGCAGCAACAAAAATAAAACAAGAAGAAAGAATAATAATGTCAGGAATATAGCTCAGGAAGGATTTTCCAGGAAATAGAAATACAGGTTGTCCTCATTCTTGAAGGCACATTTAAAAATCTCAGTATTTCTCTAAAATCGAGATTAACCAGTACTGGGGAGTGAATTAATTTGTTAGAACTAAACATCTATTAGATTTTATTTCCATATCTGATTGTACTGGAAAATAAAAAATATGATTACATTCAGAAAGACAGATAGTATGTCTAAAAGCTGCTTGCGAGATATTACAAGCATTACAAAAAATTAAGTCAATAATAATTCAAACATACACATTTATTCTTTCCATTTCATTCTCTCATTAAAGCATGAAACATATTGCCCTTATATACAACAGAGTTTAATTACTACTTATTGTGTTTTAATGATTATTTGTATGAAATTAGATTTTTCATACAGTGAAATTATTCTCAGATTGGAGGAAAATAGTATGGACAATTGCCTTTTTGCTCTGGATTGGATTCTTAAAAAAATCTACAGATATGTTCTTTTTACCTGTCAAGTTTATTTGCTTACACCCAGAAATATATATTTTTTCAATATGCTGATTCTTAAATTTTGAAGCTTTGAAAAGTGACCTGGTTTTCTGAAATAACTTATTCCATCTTTTATAGATTCACACTTTATGGCAAGACCGTTTTGATCACTGGATAATAATAATGAGATTTTATAATGCATACCGGGGGCTACCTTGACAAAAACAGTAACATGAATGCATTTCTTTTCTGGTGGGCTTAAAGAAAAGGGAACTGATACCTACAATTTTTCATTAGAAGGTCTCTGCTGAATAACTCAGTGAAGGAAGAGAGTCTACTGGGAAGTGCTGATCGGAAAGTTGAAGTTCTTAGTGGGATGTGCTATTTTCTTTAAAAGTCAAGAGTGGGACTGACACATTTCTTTTTTCTCATAGGCTAATCTGAAGGAATGGGAGCAGAGAGTGGCATACTATTTTCACTGTAAAAATAGCCGTTTTCTTGACCTACTTCAGCAAAGCTTTCTTTTGTTTTTTCTTTCCCCCAGTATTGAGAAAATGATACCTTAAAAAAAGTCTGAATAGCCTACGCTATTATTATATGTTAGAACTCTAAGAGAAACTTCTTAATTTATTGATATTGGTGTCAGGTTATTACTGTTAATGCAATAAATGAAAAATTTGGCAGGATCACAATTGTAAGATAGGTAGAGAAAGGAATGTTATGATATAACGCGATTTTAACTAAAAGGAATATTAGCAATGTTAGAACTTTTTCCTCATATTATTATGGATATAACCATATATATTAATACACACCAATGTCTGTTGTCTTGCAAGCTAAGTTTTTCTTCTTTTTACAATATGCCATTTTGGACAAATATTCTTCGAAAGCAAATACATTAAAAGATTGTGAGGTGATGGATGCTCAGCTCATACAGCCAAGTATGCTAGGGTCATTGTTGGTGTACACATTTGTATATCTCTACTTGCTTCCTGGGTATATTAAGTTATGCAACTTTCTCCAGCAGTCACTATTGCTATAATGTAGTGCCTTCTTACAGAATCAAAGGCAAATGGTAAAGTTAACTGACAAAAACTACTGATTTAAACTTATGAAAACATGAACAAATAAATGCTGTTTTCCCCTGTTTTTACTTATCTCTTGTCTCAACATTTATCAACATTCATATGTTAGCACTTCATTTAAAAGATTTATGTGAAATGACAGAAATCAATGAATTGTGTATAAAAACTTAATGTATTTGTATGTGTGTGGATATGTGTGCACAAATACATGTATACATGTGCATATATGTGCACATTTATTCACAGCCAACTTGTCTTTCGCAACGGAGTCTAATTGTTGTTCCTCTGTTTTCAAATTGTAATCTCTTACTCAAAAGGAATCTTCAAACTATAAAGAAGTGACAATGTATAATATACTCAAGGTTTCAGTTAATTGTCATCTTTAATATCAGTTGAGAAGTCAGTTTTAATTTGTGCCTTTCCAAACACAGAGAAATAACAAAACTGGACAAAAAATATTGCAAAGGCTAATTTTAGTTTATTTTCAATTCCTTGAATTGAGTGTTTTGTAGACACTTTTCTATGTTACAGAAATTCTTTTTTTACATATATTTTTATTGTAATTAATAGAAGGGTTACATGATATTTGCAAGATAGAAGGTGCATTAATTCACATACATTGATACCCTTTCACATGTCTTGGTGCCCAATTCCCTCCCCCCCATCCCCACCCTTCATCTTGTTTTCCCCCCTTCCCTATCCAATTTCAAATAACCAAATACTAATATATCCAATATTAAAGAATTAACAGATTTTTAAAATAAAAATATGTTTTAGTAAATAAAATATCATCTACAGATGATGACAAATATCATTAATTTTAATTTCATAAATATGTTATTAGTATTTAAAATACCATTTTTAAGGCAATTGTAAAATATATGGTTATGTATAACAAGTAACCAAGGCCTTATCTTCATAGATAAGAATACATGTACCAGATAAACTAAATTGGTTTTCTAAGAAAAAGGGCAGAAATCGTAACAACTACTTACTGGTCCTTGCTTCTAATGATAGATAATACTCCTCTGTTCTTATTAGGAGCCAATTGTGTTTGAATAATATTTCCCTCTATCATTCCCAAAGTCGAACTTCCACACATTTCCATTTAGTCCCCAGTGACTTTTTGACCAGGTATCTTATTAAAAAAAGGAATAAAGTTCACTGGATTTTTTTTTTTGCCAGTCCTGGGCTTGAGCTCAGGGCCTGAGCACTATCCTTGGACTTTCTCAAGGCTAGAGCTCTACCACTTGAGCCTCAGCACCATTTCCAGCTTTTTTCTATGTATGTGGTACCGAGGAATCGAACCCCTGTCTTCGTGCATGCTAGGCAAGCACCGCTACCACTAGGCCAAACTCCTGGCCCCTTCACTGGATTTTTAATGCATAGTAAGCCTTTATATTTGTTATTGTTTACCTCAATAATTTACACGTTGGCAATTCATAGATAGAAATTAAGAATGAAGAGCTTTATGAAACTGGTGAATACGCAAACATGGCAATTTTAAGCCTTTCCTCAAATCTGAGTTCTCTAAATTAACAAAATATATAATTATTAAAATCATCCCATTAATTTATAAAGGATCAAGAGAGAGTATATGCTTTTAAGCTGAAATAATAATATATTAACTAATATATAACATATATTGTATATAATATATACATGTACATAGTATATACATATATACACATATGGAATACATTACATTTAATATATAGCATAAATGTGTGTATTTGTACGTTGCATTGATATATATTTTTGTATGTGCATATACAATAAACACATACAAATGTATACATATACATATACACATGCATATAATACATTGAATGTAATATATCATACATGTGCGTATATGTATATATGCATAACTGGAACTGGGGTTTGAACTCAGAGCTTCAGGTGCCTGAACTGGAGCTGGAGTTCTACCACTTGAACCATGTCTTCACTACTTTGCTGGTTATTTTGTAGACCTTGGCTTGACTCCAGTCTTAGTTTGCTTGAAACTCCTCTGATCCTCCAGATCTCACTCTACTGGGCAATTAGGATTACAGGCATGAGCCACTAGTATGTGACATAAGGTATGACATTTACCTTGTGTAAGCACATAACTTTAAAGTTACAAAAAGTATTCTACAGTATTTAGTATTTCTGTTGTAATTGATTTCTACCATGGTAAGTTTTATGGTATTCTTATACAGTCTGTGATCCTATTGTTTATTATTGTTTTCTTTCAAATTATTAGGTTCATTTGATAGAGGAATTTTTTTAATGTTACTTTAGGTTAATTAGTGGCAATTATAATAAGAAAGTAAAGACCCCTGTGAATAACCAACTCAGTTTTCAAATTAGAACCTTAATTAAAAGGTTATGGTCCAGTAATTACAGACTGATAAAATTCCCTATGGTGTTCTAGCTTTGTTTTGAAATTGTACTTATTTATGTAGTTCCTATCTTCCCCTCACACATTTCCTTTAATATGGGAAAAAGGATGGACACGATATTCAATTGAATTGCCTGCCTCTCACCACACAGGCGCCATATTCATATTATCTTTCATTCATAAGCAGAGAATGTTTTCAACTATAAGATCACCTTAATTTGAACATACCAATAAGTTATTCCAGTAAGTTCCTTTAAAACAGCTGAACTAATAGTTGCTCTGAACAGAACAAGAACTAGAGGAGGAGTTGTACATTAGCACTTAATTCTTTAATTTAAATTGGTTTAATTATTTCCTCTCTCTCCCTCTTTTCCCCCTCAGTCCCTCCTTCCCTCTCTTCCTTCCTTCCTTTTTCCTTCCTTCCCTCATTTTCCCCATGTCTCTATTCTTCCAACTTAGTAGATCATAATCATAAATATTTGCACTTGACTGTAAATGAGTTTTCTTCAGGTCAGAAACCTAAACTCATGAACTGTTGTGGGGGGGGAGGATTGCAGGTAAAATTTCAAGTTTAATGTTGTACCATTTTGTGTAGTCAGCGTATTCATCTGAAGTACTTCTTTGATTTTGAACTGATAAAACAATTGGACACTTTTACCTTCAATCAACAAATTTGAACAAAAAATTAAAATGTATGAATCTACTGTCTTCAAAGACATCACAAATTATCTTGGCCATGGGTGAAGAAAAGTCGAATTTTTTATTGTGTATACTTAGCAGAGGACATAATGGCGTTTGTTGGCTATTATTGGAGGCAAAGTACCAGGAGAAGCCGGAGGGGCAGTACTAGCTACTGAGGAGGTGTTGTGACAGTGAAGAGTAGCGCGTCATCCATTTGGTAATGGAGGTGAGGTTTATCTACTGAAAACTTAACGAAAATAAAATTAAATACCAAATCACTAAGTTGTAGTTCATCATTTAATAACTATTCCAAGAAAACTATGAAGCTATTGTAATGTAATTGTGTAATGTAAACTTGCGTTGGCACTAAACTTGTTTAAATAAGCATTTGGTAAAAATATTAAATCTCGGGCCGGGAGTTTGGCCTAGTGGTTAAAGTGCTTGCCTAGCATGCATGAAGTCCCGGGTTCGATTCCTCGGTACCACATACATAGAAAAAAAAAAAAAGCCGGAAGTGGTGCTGAGGCTCAAGTGGTAGAGCTCTAGTCTTGAGAAAATCCAAGGACAGTGCTCAGGCCCTGAGCTCAAGCCCAGGACTGGTCAAAAAAAACAAACAAACAAACAAAAAAACATTAAATCTCAAATATCTATGGGAGATTGGAGATGATGGTCAAAGTAAAAACTTTATGAAGTCTTGGGATAGTGAATAAGTGGAAGGATCTATTTGATTCTTCATGTAGAGGAACTACAATAAGAAGTAGAAATGCACCAGGCTTATGCCTGGAATCCTAGCCACTCAGGAGATTGAGATGTCAAGAATGCGGCCAACCAAGGCACTTAGGTCCCTGAGACTTTTATCTCCAATAAAATACTGAGAAAAATCCAGTAATACTTTTGTGGCTCAAGTGATAGAGTGCTAGCCTAGAGCAAAAAACACAAGCCTCAGGACAGACAAAAAAAGATGTAGAAAGACAACTGCATTATTTGGAGAAAAAAAAAAAACAAACATTTTCAACATTCTCATCCACATTGATCCAGACAGTCCCTCTTTCTAATTTTGCTTAATGAATTCTTCACTTCATATTTTTGTTAAATTTTCATACTCTCCTGTGTAGAAAACCAGAAGTGTGTAATATCTAATGTGAATAGCTTTTACATAGATAAATAGTTCATAAGAAACTATGAACTATAAGATCAATACAAATGCAGATAATAAATATGCTGCAAAAATTAAGGTACTACTAGTGAAGTATCACAGAAGTAGATGCTATCATGTGAATAAATGGAAATCTCTAAAATTGTGAATTCTCTCTTTATATACACATAGATATATTTATATATATATACATATACATACACACAGGTGGGGGGGGGGGAGTTTCTGGCACTTGAATTCACAGCCTTGGCACTCTCCCTTAGCTTTTTTTGCTCCAGGCTAATGATATAACACTTATGTCACAGCCCTCCTTACAACTTTTTGCTGATTAATTACCGACAAAAATCTCACAAACTTTCCTGTTCAGTCTGACTGTGAACTGAAATCCTCAGATATCAGACCCTTGAAAAGCTAGGGTAACAGGCTTGAGCCACTGCACCCTGCTCAAGTCGGCTTCCTTTTGTAAAATGTATTTGCCAAATGCAGGGCTTTATATATGTGGAGGGAATGAAAAGAAATAAACAGCAACTTGCAAGATTCAGATCCTAAACCCTAGTACACAGACAGAACAAAACATAATCCACAGAGCCCACAAGCACTAAACTGTTTCAGTGAGCAGACAGAAAGAAAAGGAAAACAAAACCAAATTTACAACCCAAAAGCCCAATTGTAAAGTAACCTAAAATTCACCAACACTGCAAATGAGGCATTGTTTTTTGAATGAGCCTCTTGTTTATCAGGAAATCAAGTATCTACAAAGCAAACAAAAATCTCCCCAGAAAGCTGGGCTTGGTGGTTCATGCCTGTAATCCTAGCTCCTAAGGAAGCTAAGATCTGAGGATCGCGGTAGACTAAAACTTAACTCAGAAAAGTAATGATGCAATCATCACATACGACATATGATATGTACAAATTCACATGTGCACATACAGAGTCAGATATTGTGCAAGATGACAATGTAAGAATGGGCAGAAATATATCACCTGGTGAGGTAAGAGAGATAGATATTCTGGAGCTATTTCTCTTGGGTCAGCATGGCATGAAGCTGGCTTAACCAATTGCCATACTCATTCTCACTGTATTCCTTTCCATGTGATTTCAAGAAAAGACTCAAATTAACAGGGAACTTTAAAATTATTTTCAATGTCTCTATAACTTTACTTTGCAAAGAATTCCTCAACACATTTTAACAAAATGTTTGATTTCTGACATGCAAGTGAGTGAGATTTGAATATAGAAAAACAAATGGACTAGACTAGAAATATTGAAGTGAATACAAAAATCCAATAAGCTAAGGGATATTATGGTTTCTATGTTAAAACAAGTATTATCAGAAGAAAGCTTCATTTTGTCTAATCTGGTATTTGAAAAGGAAAAAACCACAAAAACTGTTAACCAGAGAAATTCAGAAAGGCATTTAATGTATGGCATGTAAGATCTTCTACAAGTCGGCAACAAATATGTTTGAAGAAATTAATTTATATAATTAAACAAGTAAATATAACATATGGTTAACAAAAGGTTTAAGAGAGATCACCTTTGTTCTTTGAAATATCCAATAGACTTTATTACACCGATTTTATTTTCCTTGCAGCAATCCAAATACTTATGTTTCAATTTCTAGATGGAAAATATTATAGATAAATTCTACCTCTTAAAATTGTTATAAGAATAATTTAGACATTAAATATTCTGAAATTCGCAGATATTTATCTTTATGTATCAATATTTCTATATATGAATGTGTGTGTACTAAAAAGCATACATTCTTACATACTAAAAAGCACTCTACCACTGAGCTACATTCCCAATTTTCTGTTGATTTGTTAACACAAATATTTTTGTTTCTCAGACTTTTGTAAATATAATATTATACATTATGTGTTTAGTTGTGCATATCTATATTTGTGTGTATATTATGTATGTATATTCATGTTTTAGGGTTCATTTTTGTGTACTCACATGCTCTCTGTATATGTATATATTAACATATACTAGATTATATAATGATACGAATAGACCTGATTTTGGTGATAATTTTGTGCACATGTGGCTATTTATTTGCTACATATTCCAATGCATGTGTGGTTCTGGTTGTGCATTTGAGTTTTGTTTTCTACTTCAGTTAATATATCTTTTCAGAAATAAGTTCAGGTATCTTAATTTGGTAACTTTCTTCTTAAGCAACATTTAAGTTATAGAACAGACCTTCTTGGTGAAGGCTAATTCTACTTTAGAAGGAGAAACTTCTTTGTAATCTTTTTAAAGATATAAATCACACATTTTCTGTTTCTGTCAGCTCGAACAAATTCAGAAAGATTAGATTTTCAGTGCTTCACTGTAGTATATCTTTGAATAGACTATAAGTGCTTTATTTCTTCTACTGTATTGCTTCAACTCTCTGCTTGTCATTTGTTTTTCCTTCCTATGGTAAAGCTTCAGAAAAATATACTTTTATCCTCTCCAATGGAATCAACACCACTCACAGTTTACAGGCTCTGGCAGAATTTACCTCCAATCCTCACTAACCCCTTCCCAGTACATTGTAGGTCATTTGAAAATATTATGTTTGATGTCAAAATTTTCTTAGAATTCATTCAGCTTTAGGTAGGTATATGAAGAGAATTTTGTTTGAAATATTTTTTTAGAATTAGGGATTTAAAACAATTAATTCTTTTCTATTAGAATCTGAGAAGTCATTCAAATATTATTTTAGAAAAAAAAAGACAAGAAATTTAACTTTTTCCCATAGGGATGCTAAAAGGTAAACAAAAAATTCTTGTTGAAAAACTTCTTTGCGCAGATATTTATGCATCAGTATTCACAAAGGCTAAAGAATAGGTAGAGCCTCACTAATGGATATTAACTAATAGACAGAAAAATATGGTATATATGCACATTTGAATACTTTTCTTCATAATAATTTGGTAAAACCTTGGCAATTTCAAAACTATGGATAAAGCTGGTGATAATTAGAGAAATAAACTAGGCACCAGAAGACAAGGACTCTATAATTTCAACTTTTGTGCAAACTAAAACACTTGTCTAATGGGTGTAAAGATGGATGACAGGGCTAGGAAATTGGCCTAGTGGTAGAGTGCTTGCCTGGCATGCACAAAGACCCAGGTTCTATTCCTGAATACCACATACATAGAAAAAGCCAGAAGTGGTACTGAGGCTCAAATTGTAGAGCTCTAGCCTTGAGAAAGTCCAAGGACAGTGCTCAGGTCTTGAGCTCTAGCCCAGGACTGGAACAAAAAAAAAGTGTTTGTGTATTAGAGTAAGCAGTTATGCTGATTATGCAGGTAAGTTTATTTTAGGATTGTAGTACACATTTCATTACATTTTATAATGATTTTGGGGAGAGTCACAGAATAAAGTAAATTAATCATTCATTTTAATTGATTATAAATTATGTGCAGATGTACATAATTTATCAACTTTCATTATGGTTAATATTTCCAGAGCAGTTCATTTTATATAGAAGCTGTAAATAAATCATTTACTCTGATGGTCTCGCTAAATAAAAACACAGAAAGCAAATAAATTTATAGAGTATTTAATCACTCTCTAAACAAATTACTAAAAACTGGGAAGTAAGGTCAAATAAATTGCATGTTGCATTACATATTGTAATTAAGGACTTACTCATGAAATGATACACTATTTAAATTATATATATTTTGACTATATCACTTGATTTTATAAATCATATGTTACCAATTTCAAACTCATATTTGTTCTTTAAAGAAAACATAATGATAAATCTCAAGCATTACTACTTCAAAGAAAATTGTGAATAATAGGTAGTAATAATTTTTGAGAAAAAGTAATACTTAACCATTTACTACATTAATTAATACATTCTGTTGATCACAAGTATTTGGAGGAGTATACCTGATTTGAGATGTAATTTTTGGCTAGCACTTTTCAAAATTTCTTAAAGGTTTTATGATATAAACTGTATATGTAATTTTCAAAAATGATTCGTATAGTTTGGTAAGTTTTCTCTCTCTCTCTCTCTATATATATATATTTAACTGAACAGTTTAGAAGTTTAGTCAACCACACAAAGTTTGATTTTGAAAAACAGCATATATGAACTTATCATTATCTTTTCAATTTTCACTTTTCTCAGTATTTGTGCATTTTGAAAAGTATGTGGAGTCAGGCATAATTGTTTACATCTATATTTCTAGTTATGTTGGAAATGAGATTGTTGTGGTCATGTTTCAAGGCCAGTCTGGACCGAAAGAATGTGCTGTAGACCTTTTCTCAAAGAAAATCTAGACATCGTAGAATAGGTCTCTTTTCTTACTACTGCTAAGTTTAATGTATTTGAATCACTCCCAAACAGGAATGGTGACTCTCTGGGGGGGAGGGGGGGAATGCAACAAATATCGCTAGAGGTAGGCTCGATGTTAAGAATATCAGTTTAGGAAATTTGAGGACCTGAGTTCAAAATCCAATATGCCTGCTAATCCTCTTTTACATCCATTAATTCCAATGGCATTTTTCTGATTTTATAGAAGTTAATTTAGCTTTTCTTTTCTTGCACAACCATCTATATTTATGAACTGAATGAGTTAACTTATAAATAAGTAAAGTTACAATTTTTAGTAAAGTACACTTACTAGGCATTTGTCAACCTGAGCTTGAAATTTTCAGCTAAATAAACTGTAGCCTTCAGATTCACCTTTGATTTAGACAATTAATAATTCCTGTGCTATTTCCTTCTTTATAGTCATCATGCCACATGACCTAAGAGAATACACACGGATTTTTCTATTTGTTAAAAGATAACAGTAGTAAAGGTAAATCACCACTAACAGAGATACCTACCCTGTAGAAGCAAGGTGATAAAATCTCAGGCATTCTTTCCCTATGAATATATCTTTGCACTTTAATTTATCAAAAAGCAACAGGGACTGACATGCTGTGGAGGAATGTCTTGCTCTGTGGTGAGGTCAGGACTGGGGCTCATCTGAAATTCTGCTCCATCTGCTGAGTGCCTGACCAGTGAGGAGGAAACCATGGTTGTGGGTCATCATGGACAAGAAAATTAATGGTGAAAATAAGGCCAAGGTCAGCATAGCAGACACAAGGCCTCTCCTGTGGCCCTGGCTGAAGCCTCTAAGCATGAGATTGGGCTGAAGAAAAGTTCTTGGGGAAGCTGGCAACAACAAACTCAGTGACAGCAACAGGTCTGTGTGTCTCTTGGGTTGGAGATTGGGGAGGGTATTGGTTAGGAAACATATAACCTTTAGCTACAAAAGTTTTTTTGTTGTTGTTAATAAACAAATTACTAAAATCTTTGGAAAGAGCTCATGGTCAGAGATGGTACTTGAATCTGATTTATGGATCAAGAAAATATAATATATATGCAATAGAATTAAATGCTTCCATCAGAAAGAACAACATCACCCAATTTCCATTCATAAGGAAATGGAAAAACTTGGAAAAATCATATTATATAAAGCCAAATCCAAAGCAATATAGGCTCCATGGTTTCCCTCATTTGTAATAATTAATATATGTCTAGGATAATCCTAGCAGAGGATTAAAATAGCTCAATAGCTATGACCATATAAGATGGAACCAGGTAGTGGCTCACGCCTGTAAACCTAGGCTGAGATCTGAGGATAGTGGTTCAAAGCCATCCCAGGCACAAAAGAACTTGAGACATCTCCAGCTGGCAGTGACTTGTGTCTAAAGTGGTAGAGCACTAGTCTTGAGCTGAAGAGCTCAGGGACAATGCCCAACACAGAGTTCAAGCTCCATGACCAACAACAAAACAACACACACACACACACACACACACACACACACACACACAAATACTAAACATAGAACTCCAAGATATGGAAAAAGACAAAAAAGTTTTGGTTGAAACTCACTTTGTAACCAAATGGAAATTTATGATATATTCCTGAAGTAAATTATCAGTGTTGGTTTTTTTCTGATGTACATTTCTAAAAATTTTTACTATATAGTAATTGTTCAGAATAATGAGATTTGGGGCATTCTCATGTGATTCGATCAGATTCATTCTATAAAACTCTTTTAATTTTTTCAGTGAATGAAGTGGAGGCACAAGATGGAGTTGATCTTAATCTTTTGTAGTAAACACATGCACATACACTAAGATTATCTGAGACAGCTTGAAAGAAAGCAATCAGATCAAAGTACCTGCTGTGTCAGAAAATCACATGAAAGATGAGAGGTACCCTAATCGACAAGCTAGCATAGGTTCAAATGAAATCAAGGTTATTACAAAAAAACTTCTGCTGTAGAAATCTATTTTCATTACCAATCAGTTAATGCAGGAAAACTGTGAGCACAATGAGATGCTGCCATTGGTTTGCCTCACTGTCATGTGTTTTATAAGAAAGTATAAATATGCCCTACACACATTAGCGACTTTGTTTGTGTGACCAATAAGACATATTTTGCACCACATATGACAAATGAAAATGAAAAGTCTGAGTTGTGAATTGCTGTACAAGTTGCCCTATACTCCTGAAATTTATAGGTGATTTATCAAGAATTTCTGAGGTTGAAGCTAAGTAACATCATTTATCCCAGTATCCAAAGGAGTTGGCTGTGTATTTGTTCCCCTTCTCCAATTGTAGCAAGACCTAATTGCTTAGCACTAAAAAATATTTTTTATTCTTGTTGTTTTCTCTGTTATGTATTTATTGTATGAAGATTTCATTGAATATATGTATATGTAATATTCCTGTCAAACTCACCCCCTCTATAACATCCTTCTTCTGGGTTTTAAGCAATTTAAAAAATGTCATCATTGGGCCAAGAGTTTGGACTAGTGGTAGAGTGCTTGCCTAGCATGTGTGAAGACCCAGATTTGATTCCTTGGTATCTCATACATACAAAAAGCCGTAAGTGTTGCTGTGGCACAAGTGGTTTAGCTCCAGCCTTGAGAAAGCCCAAGGTCAGAGTTCAGGCACTGACCTTCAATTTAAGTCCCAAGACTGGCAAACAATAAAATGAAATTTAAAAATTAATAAAATGATTTTATCATTATATTTTTATATATAGTTCTTTTCGTCTTATCTCTTCCTCTCCGTCTCATTTCCATCATAACACATAGTTCCTATTTTACAATACTGGTTTTCTTTCTTTTCTTTTCTTCATTTCCCTTCTTTCCTTCCCTTCTTCCTTCCTGCTGCTTTTTTTTTTTTGCTTTTCTTCATTCTCATTTCCATTATACATATAGAACCCAGAAACCTTTGATTATTATTTCCTAATGAATTTATTTGCTGCGGCAGATGAGAACATTACTCTCACACAGTATGACTCTATGTAAGCATATATTCTATTTTTTTCCTGTTTACCATGTTCCCCAGTAGTATGAGCAGAAGTAGAGTATGAAGCCAGTGACATAGCAGGACAATGTTATTCTCCATCTTCTCTGTGTATGAGTCAAAATACCCCATGTTTTCACTATGTCCTCCCCATGATTTTGAATCTATCTGAATCTGAAATGTTACCATTATGTCACTGGCTTCATACTCTACTTCTGCTCATCCATATTGATGACATTGAAGTTTAAAATCCCACGTCCAGAAACCAACTCATAATTTTCCTGGTTATGATTTTAAATAAAAGCTGAAATTGTACAAAAGTTATTAACATATCACATTTTACCCTAGAGTTTAGAAACACTAGTAGAAAACAAAGAAAATGATATTGAATAAAAAGGAGGATATGATACAAGGCATTGCCTAACAATATGTCACAGGGTTAGATTTCAGTTGGAAGTCAGTCATATTTATCTTTCATCTATAAATGTCTGTCTAGGCACTCAACTCATTTTCAACAAGGTTATTATTTCTGTTGGGCTATGTAATATTCTTCTAAATTTTGAATTTAAATTCTTACTCCATATAGGGCATATGAATATTTTCTCTCATTCTCTTCTATGTGTTATCATTTTGGTGCATTTTTTCTTTTCTGTGCAGAAATTTTCTATTTTTATGTAGTCTTCAGGCTTTCCTGACTGTACATTCACTGTCATAAATAAAACTCATTGCCAAGTCTCATGTCAATGAGATTTTTTTGTTTTCTTTGGGCAGGTTTATGATTTCAGAACTTACATTCAAGCATTTAATCTCTTCTAAATTAACTTTTAGAGAAACATACAAGTTGTTTTAATTTTTCTACATGTAGCTAATTTTTGCTAATATCTCTTAATCTCCTGCCTAGAGATCTATATAGTATGCATCAAAACTTCATCAGAACTAATAAACAAATCCAGTAATGTTTCAGGACACTACATATATATGTGTAGTTGCATATATATATATATTCAGTTATTGTATTTATAAACACTAACAAAGAATTATCTAAAGAAATCAAGAAAGGACATAGCTAGTAAACTAATTAGGAAACCTATAGAGTGGGAGAAGAGCTGCACCAACCATACAACAGACAAAGGCCTCATATCTAAAATATATCAACAGCTCAAAAAATTGAATCAATCCAAAACTAATCTCCAAAGTAACAACCATCCCATTAAAAGATGGGCCAAAGACTTAAAGAGAGTCTTCTCTGAAGAAGAAACAAAAATGGCCTATAGACACAGGAAGAAATGCTCAACATCTCTGGTCATAAAAGAAATGCAAATCAAAACAATTCTAAGTTTCCACCTCACTCCAGTTAGAATGGCCAGGATCAAGAAAACTAATAACAACAGATGCTGGAGGGGATGTGGCCAGGAGGGATCACTACTACACTCTTGGTGGGAGTGCAAACTGGTTCAACCACTATGGAAAGCAGTATGGCAGTTCCTCAAAAGACTAAACATAGAGCTCCCCCATGACCCAGCAATTCCACTACTTGGCATTTACCCAATCATCCAGAAACAAAGACATACTAAATCCACCAGCACAACAATGTTCATTGCAGCACTATTCACCATAGCAAAGATATGGAACCAACCCAGATGTCCCTCAGTTGATGAGTGGATCAACAAGATGTGGTATTTGTACACAATGGAATTCTATGCTGCTGTCAGAAAGAACGACATTGCCCCATTTTTTAGGAAATGGAAAGACTTAGAAAAGATCATATTAAGTGAAGTAAGCCAGACTCAGAGGAACTTAGGCTCCATGGTTTCCCTCATTTGTCATAATCAGTAGAAACCTTGGGCTCTCCTAGCAGAGATTTGCAATAGAGCAAAACCTTGATACAAAAGTCCATATAGTAGGATGCTAAATGAAAGGATCTCTAGGATATAGACACATAAGCCATATAATGAATGATTGTTGTTCTTAAGGTACTATGTTATCTCTCATCTCTTTTGCTGTCCCCTGATTATCTCATATTGTTACAGTATCTCACTTGGTTACCTGACATATCGGATATATTTGTATTTGGTTATTTGAAATTGGATAGGGAACAGGGGAAACAAGATGAGGGGTGGGGGTGGGGGGAGGGAAATGGGGACCAAGACATGTGAAAAGGTATCAATGTATGGGAATTAATGCACCATCTATCTGACAAATATCATGTAACCCTTCTATTAATTACAATAAAAAATATATGAAAAAAAGAAATCAAGAAGGCAATGTGAGTACTCTAAAAGAACAAAATAATTAGTAATATATTTAACTACAATGGTGAAAATCTATACCCAGAGACCTAAAGGACAATCATGAAAAAAAGTAGAAATGAATACAAATAAATTTAAAACAATTTTGATGGATGCCAATCGTAAGAATAAACACACTCAAAATGTCTATATAAATTATAAATACAATGAAATCCAACAAAAAGGTATAATGATTATACTATATTTGTCTAGGTAAATAATAAATGATGGCAACATTTCTATAAAACTACCAAATATTCCCCCACAACAAAACCATTTTGAGAAAGAAGCTGTTGATGTCAAATTCCCTGATTACAAAATTCACCACAAAGCTAGTTAATCAAAATTGCACTGAATGAAAAAAATAGAAATAAACTGGCCTATGTACCTATGGATAATAATTTTTATGAGGACATAAAGGATATTGATAATGTCTATATTACATTTTCCATTTGTGCAACAGCATAGGAGCATTCCTAATATAACAAAACATTGAAAGCAGTGTTGTTTCTATGAATTTATTAAGCACTATATGATCATATGCCACAGTATATATCACAATAACCATACACATACTTACATGTAGAAAGGACACTGAATCTCATTTAAAAAAGCAAAAAAGACTATAGTGGCTTTCCCTACATGAGTGGGATGAAATACATGTAAAACTACCTTGCAAAGATAGTTAATAACTACATTGGGCTTAAATACTACAAAAATCAATAATTTAAGGCATACATAATCAACAGTTATTTTTGATCTGTTACAAATACCTCATTTTGTAGCAATTAATTTGTTATTCTGATCACATTAATTGTCCATAAGATGATACTGGTAATTTTTCTCTTATTACTAAGTAGAAATTTAAGTTTGACCACATAAATACTATTTTTTTGAAAATCTTTAAGTGTATGAAAAGAAAGGAAATTATCCAAATATCCTTTGTGTTGGTGTATGCTGGATCATAGTGTTTTAAAAACATTCAAAGTTTGACTATGCTTTCAATGTAACTAAGACGTAAATATATATTTCTCACAACTTACAGAGAATACATAACTCATCGAAGTAAAGAATGAAGAGAATGGGAAAGAAATGATTCTGAGTTGCATATGTAAGATATTTTTCAAGAATGATGGCTTAAATAACAACACAAAGCTGGAAAATCACTATTACAGACAGAATGTAAATTGTCACAACACATGACTGCAGCAAGAGATGAAAAATAAAGAGAAGAAACTTGCCAGTCATCAGGATTTAAACAGAGGAATAAGGAAACAGTATGGATTGCAGGTCATCTGTTAGAGAAATCATACATTTCCATGCCAAGTAGAGTTTGCTTTAGGAAGATCAGAGATGGTGGCTTGGCTAAACCAGTCCAAGTCATAATAGACTCGGGGTAGAACTTAATAATTTTCTTTGTCTATTTAATATAAAATAGATCTTGCATTATGATTTCTATGAAATCAGATTAATTTTTCTTTCATGCAAATATGGGTCCACCAGCTCTAGGCTGTGGGATTCATGTGGATTAACTGTGTGATTCTGATCTGCACACAGGAGGCAGATGCCTCTGGATGAGGTAGCTCATTATTTTCATGTTCAGACCACAAATATGATGGTTATGTAACCCAGTAGTGTTCTTTGCAACTTTTTTGAGAAACCTCCATAATCGTTATTAAAGTAGCTACACTATATTCTATACTGCTTTGAGTGATTGATTATGCATTTGACTCTGTGATTATCTTCTTCCAGTAGTTCAGTTATTTGCCTAGTTACTGTAATATTCACAAAATGAGAAAGCATTGCTGTATAAAGAAATATGGTTTTATATAGAAAGCATTCTATATACCATGTGTTCTGCTGCAAAATTAATTTGAATTTCATGATCATCATTTATTGAGTCATTCTTCAACATTTTGCTCTGCAGAATACTAAGCGTAGCCTAGGAGTTGCTTGTTGTTGTGGCAATTATGCCAGTGTCTGCAAAACTAAACTTCAAAGTGTCATGATAAATTTTTCAAATTCTTAACTACTACTTGTAATTTGCTTCCTACAAACCCTGGCTCTGTATTAAATGTTGACCCTGCATTTTCCTTTGATTTCTGACCTGAGTCTTTGAGTCTCCAATAGCCTTAAACTTACCCTCATTCTTTCTCTCTCTTTTGCTTTCTCTTTTCTTCTCTCCCACTACTTTTCCCTCACCTCTCTTTCCCTCTTTCCTGCACACACACTTCCAGACAGTAGGCAACACTGATATCTCAAGCTTGCAGAATAAAACTATGTGAACAATAAAGAATAGAATAAATTAAAAATATTTTTAATTTTGTAAAATTAAGTCAAATTTATGTGAGTATGGATTCAGAATTTGTTGATTATATAATTCTGTAACAATTTTACATATACATTTTATGTAATTTGTACCCGAACATCTATACAACAAAGTTTTCTTCTTTTACTTTTTGGCATAATGGGGTTTGAATTCTCCTGGTACTGAATACTGAGCCACAACTCCCATTGTAGCAAAGACTGATAATTTACATAACAAAATCTGGATCAGTAAGCACCAGATTTATATAACCTCATTGTTCTGTCATTTTTTTTCATTAAAAAGGTTTTGATTTCTTATGAGAAAGAAGCATGGATATATTGTATGCAAGTTGGTCACAAGTAAAAATAGAAGTACAGCATTTGTAAGAGTAATCTGTTTTATTTTGTCCTAAACACACAACTGAAAATTTTGAAGAAAAAATATACTGTTTCAAAGAAAGGCACTTTGCTGCTTACATAGTAGTCAAATTCTTCCTAACAACTGTGAGGGGGAATTAAAATTCATATTCCTATTGTGTAGACCTCATGACAGATTTTGTGTACATCTCAATGTACAGCCTGTGATATTTCCCATTAGTGCTGCAGGTTAGGAAAGAATAATTCCAGGACAACATTACTACCTTCCTTTTTTGAGTGATTAAGACTTAGCTTACAAGGCTCATGCATATTTATTAATATGACCTTATTTAAATAGGTCACAGAAATACTCGAACAGGCATATCTACCCTACAAGAAAAACATAGTCCTGTTTCCAAACTGTCTCAAGAAATTCAGTCAGTACACATTTCCTCTGAACAACCATAGAAAATAAGTAATATAATTTATCCTCATAAGCAACTTGAAGAAACTGATCTACTATTTGAAACTTGGAGCCTATAGCTGGAAAGCAGTTGTTATATGCTATTAATATAGAGTCTGACATGAAAATATATTCATGTAAGTAATCTGTTTTGTGTTAGTATTCAAAATTAAATCAAGGTACTTGCACTTGCTAGACAAATATTCTACCACTTGATCAAAGCCTCTATCCTTTCTGCACTTCATTTAAGTTGTCATCTTCTGCCTCTTCATCTGATGTAGCTAGGGTTTCCAGAACTCACCCCCACATGTAGCCATATTGACTATGATGTTAATTGCTTGACTTGGATAATGACTGCAACTGAAATTGACCCTAAAGAAATAGAAATAATGTGTGAAATTGAAGCCAGATAGACTAAGAAAAATGAGGCCAAGTGAGGGCTACTCAGAAGCCTTGAGATAAGGTATTTGTTTTTACCTCAAGAATTAACATTTGTTTGGTAACAAGATACATCCCTCCCTAGAGAAATGCCTCTTCCCTCAAAAAAATTAAATGATGGACATAAAACTTAAACAATCAGAATGGTACACAAGAGCCAAGAACTTTGAAAGTGTAAAGACACCAAGGGTAATTAAGAGTAAAGACAAATATCTATCTTTCCATGTGTTAAATCAGACCCCCTTGTCTTTATCATATAAATATCCCTGATGACAAAAAAGTCTCTTTTCACTGAAAATACAGGTTGTCTTAATATTGGATTATACATTTATATCAATTTAATATCAGTGTTGTCTTTAGATAGAGGTGATAAAATGGTCAAGGATTGACAAAGCATTGTAGGACACAGTAACATCAATCCAAATGTGTAAACTGAATGAGATTTTAAGATAACAGCTGGCAGGATTTTCTAGAATGGCTTCCCCTAAGTGTTTTACATATATACCATTTGTGTATTTCCTTCTTCACTAGCAACCTTGTAATAGCTAGTAAATTGTAAGTTGTACAAGGGTGGAGGATAGAAAACACAGAAATGAGTGACAAATTTTTTGATATATTTTTATTATAATTATTATAAGGGTTACATTATAATCACAAGATAGAAGGTGCATTACATCACATATATTGATACTATTTCTCATGTCTTGGTCCCCATTTCCCTCCCCCCCACCCGTACTCCTCATCTTGTTTCCCCCCTTCCCTATCTGATTTCAAATAATCAAATATGCATATATATAATATATCAGATAACAAGGTAAAATATTGTAACAATATGAGATGAGCAAAGGACAACAAAAGAGAGATAACATAGTACATTAAGGTCAACAATCACTTATTATATGGCTTTTGTTTCTATATCCTGGAGGTCCTTTCATTTAGCATCATACTATATGGCCTTATGTATCTCAGTTAAGTTCTATTGTAAATCTCTGCTAGGAGAGCCCAAGGTTTCTACTGATTATGACCAATGAGGGAAGCCACTGAGCCTAAGTTCCTTTGAGTTTGCTTACTTCACTTAATATGATTTTTTCTAAGTCTTTCCATTTCCTTAAAATGGGGCAATGTCATTCTTTCTGACAGCAGCATAGAATTCTGTGGGGCTTCCTAGCTAGTGGTGTAGGAGCCCAGGTTGCTACCTGTGCTTCTGTGACTCTGCTTTCTCACACGTACACTCTGGAGCACACTCAGTAACTCAAGCAGTCCGCAGCTAGAGGGCACCTGGCCCCTCTCAACTCTAGTAGGAGCTGCCAGATACTCCTGGCAAGTAGGGTATGTCTCAGGGCAACATTGACTGACAGTCGAATTCGGGAAAGACCCAATAACTGCCACAGGTGTGACGTGGTGGCCACTGCTCGATCTGTATTTTAGTGAGCATGTTTTATAAAATAAAGTTAAATCTGCACCAAGAGTCAGGTCTCCACAGTCTGTGTCCTGGGATTATTCATAGGCACCGTTGCCACTTTACCCGCCTTGTAGACATCCGAGAAGGACCCCAACAGAATTCCATTGTGTATAAATACCACATCTTGTTGATCCACTCGTTAACTGAGGGGCATCTGGGTTGGTTCCATATCTTTGCTATGGTAAATGGTGATGCAATGAACATCATTGTGCTAGTGGATTTAGTATGTCCTTGTTTCTGGTCAAGTGAGTAAATGCCAAGTAGTGGAATTGCTGGGTTATAGAAGAGCTCTATGTTTAGTCATTTGACGAACTGCCATACTGCTTTCCAGAGTGGTTGAACGAGTTTGCACTCCTACCAACAGTATAGTAGTGATCCCTCCTGGCCACATCCCCACCAGCATCTGTTGTTATTAGATTTCTTGATCCTGGCCATTCTAACTAGAGTGAGGTGGAATATTAGAGTGGTTTTCATTTGCATATCTGATATGACCAGAGATGTCGAGAATTTCTTCATATGTCTGTAACCCATTCTAATTTCTTCTTCAGAGAAGACTCTCTTTAAGTCTTTGGCCCATTAAAAGATGGGCCAAAGACTTGGGAAGGTCTGTGCCCTCATTGTTCCTCAACAAGCAATCCTTGCCTATTAACTATCCAGCTGGTCTATTCCTTTTCTGTCCTCTATTTTCCTAACAAAAGTGGATTCTTTTTTTCCTAATAAAAAAGGAAACAAATAACTTTGGTTTTTAAATCACCTTCATTGGCCTTAAGCCAATAAAGCTCAGAAATGATAAAAAAAAAAGTAGCTTCAATAGATTTTACAAAAATTCTCAAATCTGATAAAGTTTCTGGCACTTACTGAGCCTTAAGGCTGCATGCTCTTGTTTATAAGATAAACATTTCAATACTATGGTAATAGTAAAGGCATCACAACTCCTTGAATGTGTATTGTGCCTGAGCTCCTGTCTATTCTATATGCTGACCTGCATTTACCATACAGATGATAAATCAATCCACATGGTAAATTGTATGCCTGAGGAATCTTGGCTTCATTCCAATATAAATGTCTCTTCAGCAATGGAAAGAGAGGCAATAATGTGTGAATAGGTACATTTTGTTTAATTATTTCTGATCCATTTTGATATAGCATATTTCTTTATTTACACAAATCATAAGTATTAACTTCAATGGATAATAAAATGGCCCTCATATTATTATTAAATGTCAACAAATGAAAAAAGAAATCTTCATTGTGCATTAATCTTTAAACCTTTATAGTAGATCATTCCTATGCATAACACCACAGTAATCCCTCATAATATTTTCATCCAATTTTATATTTCATTGAGAAATCAATATTTTCATTATCTCCACACTAGCAAATGACATTAAGCTATGCATGTTCTATTATAGCTATATAAGTTCTGATCACACAGGGTATTTCAAATTAATTTGGGTAATAGCTAATTGAAGTTTTCAACAAATTATCCAAACAAGGTCATCACTGAGATGGTAATAATAAACATCATGATTTTAATTGTAAATGTAATGACATCAATGACATTTACAACAATCCAGTTATGTTTTAATGAATATTGAAGATAATACTGTGATTTATTTTTCTGAATGTCCTTGCTAAAATAAGATTTAAAGACACCATAAACAAACTGTTCAATGAATTTCATTTCAAGGTGGTAAGTTTTCAGCACTTGATCATAAAAGACTTAAATTTCAACATGCTGATTCTAATTTGATTCCTATTTGTTTAACTTTGGTTTTTATCACTTATTTACAATTTATGCCCATGTGTTAATAACAGTATTGTTAGTACAGAAAGAGTAGTAAATAATATAAAAGGCAAATTTTTGACTATCCTGGTTATGAAATACCTTAACTTAGAAAACACATTTGTCAGTTTAAAAAGTAAAGTAATTGAAAGTATAGCAGGTTTTCATAGGTATCAATGCCAGTGTAGAGCTAGAAACTGAAAGGAACAAAACTAATTTAATATAATAAGTGGTGGTGAGACATTTCTTTCAGCTCTAAACTTGAGATCTCTATTTTTTGTTTTTGTCACTACTGTTTCAATAGTGATAGTAGTAAAATTAAAGTCATTGTTCATGTCTTTCTAAAGGAATGATGGAGCTACTTCTTTTAACAGGGAGACTACTTTGCCAGCCTTCAGCATATAATTCTCTAAGAATTGTGGTAGGATGTACATGAGAAAAATAGATGAGTCAATTAAATTCAACAAGCATTCAATGTACTTTGACTCTATTTGAAACTCCTCAAGATAAGAAATGTGTCCAGTAGAAATATGAGCAAGATGTGTCCTTGGGACTCAAGAAAGGGGCATCAGGAATTGATACACTCAAAATTAAAGAAAATTGTTTCCAATCATTGCTCTGCACTGGCTAATTGTAAATATTTATGAAAACAATAGAAGTATGAAAGAAATGGATTTGATTGTTCATTCTTATTTCCCCAAATGTTAAATGATATAAAATGTAAGGAATAAGAACTGAAGAAAACTATTAAATGACTTGATGATATAGGAAATAAGAATTTGAGAGCCTGGAGCATTAGGAAAGGTTACCTCAGGACATGAAGTTTTTAAAGTTTGAAAATGGCTTGATGAATAGGATTCAAGAAAAAATATTCCATATTTAAGAGTGTTTACCTCTAAGAAATACAGAACCTAAGGACTGAGAGTTTGGCCTAGTGGTTGAGTGCTTGCCTAGCATGCACGAAAACCCAGGTTCGATTCCTTGGTACCACATACACAGAAAAAAGCCAGAAGTGGTGCTAAGGCTCAATTGGTAGAGCTGTGGCCTTGACAAAGTCCAAGGACAGTGCTCAGGCCCTGAGCTCAAGCCCAGGACTGGCAAAAAAAAAAGAAATACAGAACATATTTGGAGAAAAAAAAGAAACCAGTTTTCATCAGCTACAGGCAGTTTATATTCATAAAAGTTCTTTTAATTGACACATACTTTGAGAAATTTTTTGATGATTTGCAGTGTATCAATGATCTTTTCTTTCCACTGAATAATTTCACTTTTCATCCATGTTTTTTTCTTCTTGCTTTCACTAACCTAATCAAATCATGTAGGGAATATGGCTTTGTTATTGTTTCCACTACTCTTGCAGGAATAATGAGGCACTGTCTCTTTTCTGCTAGGCACCTCCAAACATTATAAGAGGTATTTCTGGTATTTCTGGAGATAATAGCAAGCACCTGGAACAAAAGTGCTCCTTTCTGCTATTCTTTCACAAACTTAGGAGAAAAATATAATGAAATTTTAATATATAAAGAACAGAAAAGGAGTCTAAAGTTCTAAGTGTCAAAAAAAAAACAGAAAAGAAAGGACTCAGTAACACAGAGAGTAAAAAAATACGTATGTATATATGAGATACACTGAGAAAGTATAAACCTACATATAAGAACTTTAGAATCCCTTTGACCTAAATTTGTTAGTATTATTTCTGGAAAGCTGCAAACACCTGAACCCTGGAATTCAGACATATTGCCCTGCATTAACAGAAGTTGGTTTAAAAAAGAAGACTATACCTAGAAAACTTACAATCCGAGCATCAAAGTAAATGAACTAGGAGGTCATCTTTAGGAAACTGAAATTTTAAATTGATGGATAAATTTGATTTCTGATATGAATTTCCTTTTTAGAACAAATAAATATAACATAGACATTGATGTGAGTTGGGGATAGTGGCAGACACCTGTAATTACAGCTACGTAGGAAGTGAATGCAAGAGAAGCTCAAGGATTCAGGATTACCCTTAACAAAGTCAGGAAAGCTCAAAAAATTTTTAAATGGCTTTGAGAATGGTTCAAGTGGTACAGTACTTGGAGTAAGTTAGAGCTTCAAACTACAGTACCAATGAGCCAAGTTGTTGGAGACTGAATGTGAAGTCAGAGTGACCTTGGACCTACATAACTGAGTACACAAGGAAGTAAGCTATCATGATGACTTTGGGCTATGTCAATCACTTTTCATTTAACTTAGCTGAGACTTGATTGCTGTTTTGTTTGAATGTAACCCCTGGCAGTTTCCTGGTTTTAAGAAAAGTATTTAAGATTGGAACTTTAAATAAATGGGGCTACAGCCTTAAGCACACAGCCTTCTTGGGCTGCTGACTTGGGCTGTAGTCCTCCCGTCCCCATCTTTTTCTTGTCTTCCTCTTTTCCAAGTCTCTACCCACTAAGTCAGAAATCCCCATTTGCTGCCTGCTGGCTCCGGCACCAAGTAAATGATTCAGTTCTCAATACTGAAAACTAAGTAACTAACTAATTGATTAATCAAATAAATCATACTATCCAATGTGTATATATGTTCCTAGAACAATACCAGAATATAAGCAAAAATATTACATTTTTTTACATTGTAGTAAAAATATCTTTGAAAAGCTACTGTCTAATCATGCTCTTGTCATTAAGTTTTTCAGATACAAATACTTCTTGTTGTGTGTAAAACATAATTACATATTCTCCAAGTTTTTTTTCCTTTACTTTCTATGGATCAAATCAGGACCTTCAACATGCTAGATAAGTGCTCTATCACTTATTTATATCTCACTGATTTAGATCTTATATTTCCAGGAATATTGGAGACACCTAATAACAGCAAACAACTAAAACTCTGAAGGTTATTTAAATATTTTGTGGTACAGAACTATCCTGGTGAAAATTAAACAATATAGTGACTGCCTCAAAATTGAGAAAATCAATGGGAAAGACCAAGATGACAGAGTTCTGAAGCTGGTGTTTGTCTTGGAAATACCTATTGTTGAAAGGCTCACACTAAAATAAACAGAGATTAACAATGAATTGTATTCTAACATGAAAGTATGTGATTTCAGAAGACAATCCAAATGTCTATGTTCACCTAGCAGTCTACATCAACGAATACAAAAGAAAATTCTCTCCCTAGATTCTACAGTGACTAAGAGCTCAACATCACACGAAGAAATCTTCTTCAATGAAATTACTTCATATTGCAATACTGAAAAAGAGGAAGATTTGGAATTTGTTGAAGTGACAGATAGAATATAAATTCCAGCAATAAGTCACTATTTCTAACAAGAGAAAATTTTTATTGTTGTATAAATGCCAAGTTGTGATTGATCTTCCTAGAATATAAAACTGGAGAAGTAATGAAGACAATGAAATATAATTTTAGTATCAGACATAAGTACACTGGAAAAGATGAAATATTTGTTTACATTTAAAATTAGTATTAGTTAGGTGGTTGGGGATACATTGTTTCATTTCTTCACTGTTTCAATTATACCTTCTTTCATTCATTCTTCCTACCTTCTACAAGGGTTTCATTGTTCTTGTTCTATTTTCATTCAGATGAAAATCAAATTTGAAGGTAATCATTGTCTTTCATCCTCCAGGTTAGCTCAACTCCCTCCCTCTAGTTCCCAGCCCACAGAAAATTTGTTTCCCCTTCCCACTCACTTCCATTCTAATAATGGTAAATATTTTTTCATTGAGGCTCTTTGTGCTGTTTTCGTATACAGTTTCTTCAATCCCTTTCATAATTATTTACCCTCTTTTATTTTCCTTGTCCCTTTTCTTTCTACTGATTTAACTTTTAGTTAAATCATAGTCTGTGTTTATCCATGTCCATATAATTATGTTTATTGGTATGTATATATGTATATATACATACGCACACATTCACATATCTAAGGATATTCATTCTTCCTTTTTACAGATATGTATATATGTATAGATAAATGTATATTTGTATGTATGTATGTATATATATATACACCTACATGTATCTATTCATGTATATACTCATGTGTATATGTAAATATATATGCAATTTCCCCTGTTTGAGCTATTATGAATTCAAGGAATTGACTTTTGCCTCATTGAGAAATTCAAGCAGCTACTTACATCACCTTGCTAATCTCTTCCCTCACCAGTGTAGAAAACCTCTCGGAGGGCTAGCAGTTATAAAATTTTCAAAGGCATTGAAATCTCAAGTGTGAATAGCTTCTTAGTAATTTGCAATCCTTCACTTTCAGAGTCTTTCTTAAACTAGCAGTTTCCTGTTTCAATGACTACTTTAATACAACAGAACATTTGTCAGGAGTTCAATCCACTCTGATGAGAGACAGACGGTTAAAGGATCTAAATTCCAATTAAATGCACTGCTGAACTCTTCTTTCAATCGAGAAATGGGGAATAAGAACCTCAGTGACTAAAAGATGCCCTGATTGATAAAACATGCTCCTTAATTTTTAAATATTTAACTAGAATCAAAAGATACTGGAATAATAATTAATTTGTGCTTGTAAAATGAGATAGACTTCTAGGTGAATTTTTTTTATACCAATTCCTAAAGTGAAGGTATTGCATGTGTTGAATCGCATAAGCCATCTTAAGAAGTAACACAGTAACACTATATTATTATAAGATACTAAATTATGAACTTCTATACAAGTTCTCTTTCTATTGATGAAAAATAAGGAGGCTGAATTTTGTTTCTGCTTCCATGAGTGGAGATTTCTGATGCATTACTTTAGGGCCAAAAATGAGAAGATCAGTGATAAAAGGAAACAGTGATGACTTCAGACAAAATCAGTGCCTGCTGCTTGCAAATCCAAGCTCATCCAAGAAAAAAACCTTTGGTAAATATCTGTAGTTGTTAAGAAATCATTTTAGTGCTGTTCAAAATATTACAATGCAATTTGTTTTTTTAAGATTGATCAGTATTTGTTTTCTTAATTATTAATTTTTGTACTAGTCTTGAGACTTGAACTCAGAGGCTGGGTACTGTTCCTAAGCTTCTTTTGCTCAAGGCTAATGCTATACTCTGAGCCATAGCTCCACATCTGGATTTTTTTGATGAATACTTGGAGACAAGAGTCTCATAGACTTCCCTCACCTAGTCTGGCTTTGAACTGCAATCCTCAAAACTCAGCTTCCTGATTATCTAGTACTGAGGCAAGATCTACCAGCACCCCATTGAAGTACTAATTTTTAAAGAAAACCAAACCAACCTAAAAATAGAATACAATGCTAGGTGCCATATGTAATCTCAGAAAGCTGAGATATGAGGATCATGGTGAAAGCACGACCAAACAGACAAATGGGCAAAACCAACATACAATTAACCAGCAACATTGTGAAAAGAGGTATGACTCAAGGGGTAAGAGCACTAGTCTTGAGTGTAAAAGGCCAAGCAAGGTTGCAAGGTCCCAAAGAAGAAAGACAGAAAGAGAGAAGGGGGGAGGGGGAGAGGAGGGGTAGAAAGGGAGGGAGAGAGGAAGGGAAGAATGGAGAAGAGAGAGAGAGAAGAAGGAAGGAAGGAAAGAGACAAAAAATGAAGGAAATTCTCAATTCTCTAATCTTTGTAGGAGGTATTTTTAGTACAGTTTTTAACTTCAGCCTCCTGAGGTTGTGAGATGGTTCACAGATTTTTGAGTGCAAATCATCTTTCATGCTCCATGGTACACAGCAAAATTCCTTTCACTATAGCTTTTTACTAATCATTCAGATGGAGAACATCTGCTTGGTGTAATGACTCAGTCTCTTCTGTCCCCACCACTTTGTTTCCTAAATCATCCTTTCAACAAGTCATGGGAATATTCACATCTAGTAATGGTGATTCATATAATCTTGTATTTCATTTACCCATAGGAACTCATTTCTGAGTTCTACCAGGGAGTTGCTTGAGTGTGTGTGTGTGTGTGTGTGTGTGTGTGTGTGTGTGTGTGTGTGTGTGCACGCATGCACATGCTCTATTAAGAAAAGGAGAGGGCCGGGAGTTTGGCCTAGTGGTTAAAGTGCTTTCCTAGCATGCATGAAGACCCAGGTTCGATTCCTCGGTACCACATACATAGAAAAAAAGCCAGAAGTGGTGCTGAGGCTCAAGTGGCAGAGCGCTAACCTTGAGAAAGTCCAAGGACAGTGCTCAGGCCCTGAGCTGAAGCCCAGGACTGGAAAAAAAAGAAGAAGAAAAAAAAAAAATCTGAGATTCATATTGATATAGTATCTCACTTTGTTATCTGATATATTGAATTTATTTGTATTTGGATATTTGAAATTTGATAGGGAGGGGAGAAAACCAAGACGGGTGGGGGGTGGGGGGAGGAAAATGGGTACCAAGACATGTGAAAGGGTATCAATGTATGTGAATTAATGCACCTTCTATCTGGCAAATATCATGCAACCCTTTTACTAATTACAATAAAAAATTAACAAATAAATAAATAAATTTAAATAAAAAAAAAGAAAAGGAGAAAAAGCTAAAGCAGTAAAGTATTAAAATCGTATTGAACACAAGTATAAATTTTGCTAATTTAATAGAGTCAAACTCCTAACCTCATTTATCAACAACAGTGTGCTAGATAATTGGTTTCCAAACATTGGGATTTTTTTTCACCTTTGGTAATTGGCTAATGAGACACGTTGTTGGTAATTGGATATCCTCAAAACAACACTTTTACTTTTATTTGAGGAAAACAAAATACAATGAAATATTTACAACATGAAATGGAAAATATTCACTTCATTTTGAAAAGATGATGGTATAATTTTCTTTTGATTATAAGAGTTGATGGAAACAACAAAATGATGAGACAAAGGACAAAGGGTGAACCAATGAAATGGCAATACTCACAAGACAATATGTTGGAAATGGGCTCTACAACTTTCAGGGGAGGGATTGGGGGAGGAAAATGGGAGAAAAATGTGTTGGGGAAATAATTTTCAACAAGAAATATACTCATTACCTTACACATATAAGGTACATCACTTTGAAAATAAAATTAAATTAAAAAAAAGAGTTCCTGGAAGAGGTATATAGCAACCAAATATTAGTTCACTATAATTAGACATGTATACAGTGATAATTATGCAATAGTACTGGTCCAACCACTTCAATGCTATCAACATTTTTTTTTGCCAGTCCTGGACCTTGAACTCAGGGCTTTCTCAAGGTTAGAGCTGTACCATATGAGCCTCAGCACCACTTCTGGCTTTTTTCTATGTATGTGGTACTGAGAAATCAAACTTAGGTCTTTGTGTATGCTAGGCAAGCATTCTACCACTAGACTAAATTCCCACCCCAACAACATTTTTAAAAGCTATAGGCACTAATGTTAGTTTTATTACTTTCATATTAGCCATATTCCTCCTTCCTTGAAGATGTACCCATATGTTGTGATTGCCAAAACCAGCCAGATCTTTGTTTCTTTGTACAGAATCTGTGGGAGCGCATTTTCTACTAGAATGAATAGCTTAACACACCTTTAAAACATAGTCAAAGAGCCAAGTAGTGCAATGGTAATCTGTAAAATGATTTCTATTTTCCAAAACTAAATGGAGGCTCCAGTATTCTGTAAACTTTTTTATGAAATGCATTTGCTGTACTCCAAATCTGTCTTTTGTTGTAGGCTTTTTAGCAAAGGAGATTACACTGAAAGTATTGTTTTTCCTCTTAAAATTAGTTGCAATATATTTAGCATATCTTACTTTTTTAATCAGCATACAAATACCTAAACACACTCAAGTAAATATTTCCTTCACTTGCACAAAGCTTTGTGTTTTTTTTGTTCTTTTGTGTGTGTGCATATATGTGTTTTGCTTTAATTTTGCTTTATGTTGCCAAATAAATCTGTTAGGGTCAAGTAGAGATATAAACTGATTTTTACTGGAAAAAAGTTGCTTCAATTGCAAAGTGATATTTTTGCTAATCGAGGATATTTTTGCATATCTGTGTCTATGTGATAGGGTCAGGGGAGAAGAAAGCAGGGAAAGTCTATCATATTTCATACTCAAACCAGATCATTTTAATTTATTCTACATAGCAAATTTCTCATCTATTTTTTTTTCTTTTCGGCAATATTTAAAACCAGTTTCTAGAGTCAGTGATTCCAAAATGAATTTTCATTGTACCCACATGATAGGAACAGAACTCTATACTCAAATCACAAGCCTCGGCTTTGATTTCAGAACTTTCCTTATTAGAAATAATTGCTCCTAGGGACTCCTGTATTATCTTCTATTTTTCCTATAAAATATCTCTGGAGAACATTCTTCCTTCAAATATCAGGGGCATTTTAATAACATACAACCTAAAAAAAGTTAACCTTAAATTATTTTCTTTTTTATATATTTTTATTGTAATTAACAGAAGGGTTACATTACATTCACCAGATAGAAGGTGCATTAATTCACATATATTGATACCCTTTCTCATGTCTTGGTCCCCACAACGATGTTCGTTGCAGCACTATTTACCATAGCAAAGATATAGAACCAACCCAGAAATCCCTCAGTTGATGAGTGGATCAACAAGATGTGGTATTTATACACAGTGGAATTCTATGCTGCTGTCAGAAAGAATGACATCGCCCCATTTGTTAGAGAATGGAAAGACTTAGAAAAAACCATATTAAGTGAAGTAAGCCAGACTCAAAAGAACATAGGCTCAATGGTTTCCCTCATTTGTCATAATCAGTAGAAACCTTGGGCTCTACTAGCAGAGATTTGCAATAGAGCAAAACCTAGATACATAAGGCCACATAGTATGACACTAAATGAAAGGACCTCTAGGATATAGAAACAAAAGATGTATAATGAGTGATTGTTGTCCTTAATGTACTATGTTATCTCTCATCTCTTTTGCTTTCCCTTGGTTATCTCTTATTGTTACAGTACCCACTTTGTTATCTGATATATTGGATATATTTGTATTTGGTAATTTGAAATTATTTTCTTTTAAAAGTGCACTCCTACAGAATGCAAGTCTGCAAGCCCTTTTCATGGAATGCAGAGATGATTGGCCGGCTAAAGGGTGAAGAGGTGAGATGAAATTTGCAATGGGGAAAAAAAGATCCAATTCCAAGTGCACTTAAATGAACTATTCAATAGCTTTTATTTCCTCTTTGAATTTATCAAGAATTCTTTCCCTTTTTTTTACTTAATTTTATTGTCAAGATTATGTACAGAGAGGTTCCAGTCACATACATAAGCAGAATAGAAAAATCATGAATAGTCTAACCCTTTCTCAAGGGCATATATGTATGTTCGAAAATAACCAGAAGGATTAAAAGACAGATTATATATACAGTGCATAAATGAAAAATAAGCATGAGGTAGTATTAATATGCATATCCCACAGTCATAAAACATGGTACACATTTGCTAAAATGGACCACACATTTGATTCAAAAGTTCCCAACTGTCAAAGCATAGATCCGTAGAGAGATTTAGAATGTCCCTAAGGGGCTAGCAACAAACATTTCTTCAAGAGAAGCACAGCTCTCCTGATGCTCATGAGGAAATGAATGTGTCCTGTGGGTCCCATAAAGAAGACTCTTCCAAGTGGCAGGGATGTTATTGCTCAACCAGTGCAAGCACAAATTCTGTGCCTGCATTCACTCCTCCTCAGCCTTTCTAAAGGATCGTATCTCTAGTTCAATGATTCCATTGGCAGAGGCTCAGCACTAATAAGGTATTTTATTATTTAGCAGACCATTTCTAGTTTTAAAAAAAAAGAAATGTATTTCTTCTGTTTGGCCGCCTACGTATAAGGCTATAGTCATAATTTTAATTCTCTGGAGCAAAAGAGAACAGGAGTGCTCAACGTTCGCCTTTTAAATAATTTAAGAATAGCTGCAACTGTTCCCTATTCAAATATACATTCATTAGAAATATGCGTTGTGCTTCTGCAATTTATTAGGCACTAGGCTGTTGAAACTGTGCCTGATGTAACTGTGAGCATAGAAAGCTGGCTTTTATGACCACTAGAAACACAAAAGAATGACATGACCTGCTAGACATCTTTCAATTTCTTCCTTGTGTGAAGGAAATATCAAGGGCTTTCTTCTTCAGAGGGCCTAGATCATTCAGTGACTTGCTCTGTGCCCTTGGAAACCAACTTCAAGTCTTTTCATTAGAGATTTTAAAGAGGGGAAGATAATGCCAGCTACTTGATCTTCAGCTAACTCCCTGTGAAGACTTCATCAACTGATTTCGCCAATTAAACCAATGGGCTGATTTCAATGAGGAAAGTTTGTTGACAGTGGCAATACAATCACATGCACACACACACACAAACATGCACACACATACACACACACACACTCACACACACACACACACACACACACATGCACATACACCAGGTCTTCTCAATTTCTCACTCTCTTTCTCTTCTTTTTTCCCCCTACCTCTTCTCCACTTCACTAAGATCTCCAAGTCTTCCCAATTCACTGGTAAACTACTTCTTTCTCTATGGTTCTCTTAAACCACAAAGATGCTTCAAAAATCTACTTAACGGTAATAAAATTATTGTTGTATATCATTTGGTTTCCCCAGGATTATAGAAATGACAATTGATAGCACCAATAATAGCAAAAAATGATAGCACCAAACAATTGATAACAACAAACAATGGCAAAAAAATGATAGTTTGAGGCCGGGAGTTTGGCCTAGTGGTAGAGTGCTTTGCCTAGCATGCATGAAGACCCATGTTCGATTCCTCGGTACCACATACATAGTAAAAAGCCAGAAGTGATGCTGTGACTCAAGTGGTAGAGTTCTACCCTTGAGAAAGCCCAAAGACAGAGCTCAAGGCCCAGGACTGGTAAAAAAAAATGGTAGTTTGTAATTAGTGAATACTGAATAAACTATTTGGGAAAATTAACATCTACTTTATTTGAGACCCCTCTCTCCTAACAAAGGCAGAGAAAACAAACAGTGAAAGGATATAGTGTGTTTACAAAAATCACCTTGTTGTATCCTTAAACATTAGTAAATAAGTAAGACACTGAGTGAATAAAAATCATAATCACACTATAGGATTATTTCTGTTTCACAATGTATTTCCTTATTATTTTCAATTTTCCTCTAAATCTTCATAGAATGGAGTAAAGAAATAACTTGTTCTCCATAATTTCCAAGCTGTCCTCTAAAAGCCAATCGTATTATGCATGAGTATAAGAAGCATAAAATTTTATAATTTCTTGTATTCCACTCCTTGTTTCTTATTTTTTTTTTATCCTGGGGCTGAATCTCTGAGCTTGGGCACTAACCCTGACCTCTTCACCTCAAGGCTAGCACTCACCACTTGAACCACAACACCACTTCCAGTTTTCTGGCAGTTAATTGGAGATAAGAGTCTCACGGATTTCCTTGCCCAGGTTGCTTTTATTTATTTATTTATTTATTTTTTGGTAAGCCTTTTAGTTTTTTTTTTCATTTTTTTATTATTTTATTTTTTATTATAATTAATAAAAGGGTTACATGATATTTGCCAGATAGAAGGTATATTAATTCATATATATTGATACCCATTCACATATCTTGGTCCCCATTACCCACCCCACCACCCCCCCCATTGGTTTTTCCCCCTTCCCTATCCAATTTCAAATAACCAAATACAAATGAATGCAATATATCAGATAACAAAGTGAGATACTGTAACAATAAGAGATAACCAAGGGAAAGCAAAAGAGATGAGAGATAACATAGTACATTAAGGACAACAATCATTCATTGTATGGCTTTTGTTACAATATCCTGGAGGTCCTTTCAATTAGCTTCATACTATATGGCCTTATGTATCAAGGTTTTGCTCTATTGCAAATCTCTGCTAGGAGAGCCCAAGGTTTTACTGGTTATGACAAATGAGGGAAACCATGGAGCCTAAGTTCCTTTGAGTCTGGCTTACTTCACTTAATATGATTTTTTCTAAGTCTTTCCATTTCCTAACAAATGGGTCGATGTCATTTTTTCTGACAGCAGCATAGAATTCCATTGTGTACAAATACCACAACTTGTTGATCTACTCATCAACTGAGGGACATCTAGGTTGGTTCCATATTTTTGCTATGGTGAATAATGCTGCAATGAACATTGTTGTGGTAGTGGATTATTATGCCCTAGTTTCTGGATGGTTGGGTAAATGCCAAGTAGTGGAATTGCTGGGTCATAGGGCAGTTCTATGTTTAGCCTTTTGAGGCACTGCCATACTGCTTTCCATAGTGGTTGAACAAGTTTGCACAACCACCAACAGTGTAGGAGTGATCCCTCCTGGCCACATCCCCTCCAGCATCTGTTGTTATTCGTTTTCCTGATCCTGGCCATTCTAACTGGAGTGAGGTGGAATCTTAGAGTTGTTTTGATTTGTATTTCTTTTATGACCAGAGATGTTGAGCATTTCTTCATGTGTCTATGGGCCATTGTTGTTTCTTCTTCAGAGAAGACTCTCTGGTTGTTACTTTGGAGATTAGTTTTGGAGTGATTCAATTTTTTGAGCTGTTGGTATATTTTAGATATCAGACCTTTGTCCATTGTTTGGTTGGTGAAGCTCTTCTCCCACTCTGTAGGCTTCCTAATTAATTTACTAGCTATGTCCTTTGCCATACAAAAGCTCTGCAGCTGCTTTTAAACTGTGATTCTCAAATTTCAGCCTCCTATGTAACTAGGATTACAGGGCTAGGCCTCCAGCTTCTGGTTTCTTATGTCCCTTTCTAACTGTAACCTATTTTTTCTATATAAGAGCTTTGACATATGTTTGTAGATTACTTATACTTTGACATTTTTTAATTTACTTTGTCAGTTTTTCCCTATGGGACACCTTATTTCCCTGATCATATTTTAAAAGTAATTTGATAAATATGTTTGGTAGTCAATGGGGATGACATGTGGTATGTTGTGACCACACATGCATATGTCTGCATCATTCAAATTGATTTTATGGCAAAGATATCATTTTCACCAGTTTTTGATAAATTGTTTATTCATGTCCACCTGAGACCTCAATAAGCCTTAAATTTTAACATTTTTAAAGCAATATATTGGTATCAGTGTGAATTTTTTCTCTGCCAAACGGGTTTTTAAGGTCAAATTTTTGTTTATTAGGCAAGTGCTCTACCACTTAAACCTTGCCTCCAGTCATTGTTTTAGTATATGTTACACATTGTATTTCAGCATTTTGAGCTTTTTGCCCAGGACTAGATTCTAATTATTGTCCATCTACTTTATGGTAACTATGTATAATCTAAGCTACTGGGTACAGCAGCAGACATGAGAGGACCGCAACTCAAACTCTACCTGGACCCAGACAAGTGATGTTATGTGAAAAATAAACTAAAGCAAAAAGGGTTCAAGTGACAGAGTGCTTGCCTAGAAACTGTAAGACTCTGAGACCCTCAGATCACTATATCATGCTGCCAAAATATTTAAGAATTATGCTTTAATGTTTTGAAAAATATAATTTTTGACTTTGTCCCTGAAAAATATGCTATTACTAGCTTTTTACAAAATTGATACATCTTCTCAAACACAAATTTGAATAAAATATTTTCCCTAAAATATACCATAAGGATAAATAAACAATAACTTTATTGGGAGTGGCCTGATCAAGATAAGAAGAGCTCTATGGTTACTACTTGTTACACATTCAATCTTTGGCTAATTAGTTGATCTTACTGAATTCATTTTCTCCTATAAGATGGTCATTTCTCTAATGTTGTGAGACTGTGCTACAGTATTACATGCTTTTTATGCGGTTTCTAACAAAGTAGATTTTTAATCAATATATTTCCCTATCCCTCCTCAATGAAGTCGGAATCATTTGCAGATAGGGACAATATTACAACGCATGAATAAAAATGCAACTTTATGCATTTATTTAAAATCACTCTTTTTCTTTCCAGAATTTTAAGCATATTTTCCATTAATTAAACATGACAGTTTTCTCAGTAACTATGTAAATTTATAAATTTTTCTGAAGTATGAGTATACTAATGAAATAAACAAACTGACATGAGCCAGTCTTTCAAACGTACTGTATACTTATAAGGTCTACATGAGAAGGCCTCCGTGCAGCAGACTCCTTGCTCCTATTTAAGTCTCTGCCCAGTATCCTCATTACCTAGGTAACTGGGACCCTTCTCTGAGGTCGCATCCTGGTCTTCCTCCCTTCAACCAAAGGGTCTCAGGTTCAGAGGTCACATCCCCATCTGGCATAAACACATCTTCCCCTCTTGACCATACCTTCTCTACACCCTCAACCCTATTTGTACAGAGACCAAGCAATTCCTCTTTCCTTCCACCACATGAGTATTTCCAACATGCACATGAGATGTGGGGGGAAGGGGAAGAAGAAAGAGAGTGAAGGCAACAGTTTGGGAATACACTTCTATTTCTGCCTAAAGATGGTGTGGTGGTGTGCTAGTGTTCTTTCCTCAGTTAACCTAATTAAAACCCAGCAATAACATATATACCATTTATGTGATATATAGCATATATGTGTGTATTTATTTCATTTTGAGTTTTTTTTTGGGGGGGCGGGGATTCAGTCGTGGGGCTTGAACTCTGGGCCTGAGCACTATCCCGCAGCCATTTACTCAAAGCAAGTGCTCTGTTCACTTTGAGTCATAGCGTTAATACCGGTTTTCTGTTAGTTAATTGGAGATCAGTGTTTCAGGACTTTTGTGCCCGGGCTGGCTTTGAACCACGATCTTCAGCTTGCGGCCCCATGAGAGTCTTAATTTATCAAAACTTTTTAACCTACTCTATTATCAATAAATATTTTGATTTTCACTGACCCCCTTTTTCCAATGTTTCAGTTGGCTAGCCTTATGAAATAGATGTGCATATTTTGTTAAGAATTAGCTCAGAGACCACTCTTACTAATCAATAATCATGACATCAATCATTGTAAAAGCGAGCAACATTAAATTGAAAAACAATCAGATTTTTTTGAAAGGGCCTAGAAATATCAATTAAATAAAACTGATTATATTTTTGCACCTGCTGGCAACTCAATGCACAAAAGTACAATTTTTCATCAAAATCTTCTCTGACAAAAGTAAGGAAACTGAGTGTGGAATATGTTTACAAGGTATAATCTCTCTCTCTCTCTCTCTCTCTCTCTCTCTCTCTCTCTCTCTCTCTCTCTCTCTTTCTCTTAATTAACTTTTCAGTTCACCATACAATGCTTTCAAATAAACTTTCTTATTTATTCATATATAACACTTCAAAATTTCTTTTATATTACAAGCAAAATTAACTTGACTCTCCATGGTGCATATTAATCCTCTAGCTATTTACAGTTTAATTCCTAATCTGTACATAGGAGGGTAGGCCCAGAACACATCTGTTGTAACTAACCCAGCAATATCTGGTTCTCCTGATCACATATTGGCTTTGCTGTTCCAGTTGTAGCAACATTCAGCTGGATCATGACACATGGTATTCCTAGATCGAGAAATACAAAGACTCTCCATGAAAACCTATAAAGTAATGTTCTGCTCTTTCTCCTTCCTCACCAAACGGTTATGTGATCTAAAGTGACACGGAAGAATGGGATCCTTATTTTTTCCTTACATTCTGAAAATAAAACTTGTAATCCAAAGAAAATAGTAGAGCAGTTGTATCAAGAAGCATTTAGTATAGCCCTTCTGAACAGCAACAAAAAATAATTCCAAATATTTTCTTAGATATTGACATTGTCCCATATTAGGTTTTAAGTTATGAGAGTCTGTAATTCCTGATGGTGTATTTTCCTCTACCTTCTCTTCTTGATCCCTTATGAGTTGCTGCTTTCTATATCACCTAACATGTTTCCCCAGTAAAACCTACTTTCTCCTCTTCGCTATTCACTTACAACATGATCATCTTGAGTGGTTACGTTTGCTCAGTTTCTGATATTTTTGCTTCATCTCTCACACTGCACTTAGTTCTATGAGGCTCTAAAAAGAAACCCAGCAGAGAATTCCAAGCTAAACATCATACTTTATATGTTTACCACACAGAACGAAAGAGAGTATGAAGATAAAGAGAGCAAAACATTTCTCTTCAGGGCTTACCCTTGCCCTAAAAATAACAAATACTAACTATTTAAGAAGGCTTCAAAGGCACTTGAGTTTTATCCCTACCAATACTGGGGATGTTCTACGTTAGACATTAGTGAACATTTAATTGGCAGGAATAAACAGATACATTATTTATGATTCCAATTGTTTCGCTATAGGACAAGACATCAATGCTGTTGCTTCTCTACACAAATTAGTTATTGGATGCAAAAGTGAGGTTGGCATTTTTAACCAGAAAATAATGATGTATTTAACATTATTGTATAATTATAGCACATGCAAATAGTCATATAACTTCTTTTTTGACAAGGTGATATCAAAATACTGGAAATTCACTCAATTATGTATTACAGTACATTCACATTTTTAAAATAAAAAGCTGTCCTTCGGCATGATGTTAATGGTGCAAAGGGAGAAACTAATGAGAAATTCAGCCAGCACAATGCTGCCTAACTTTCCAGATTGATTTTTACTTCAATATCAGCACATAGTTTACATTTGTTCTCAGAGACACAGAAGCAACAGTAGGACCACTCATAGAAAATATTTTTATATATATAGATTCAACAATTTTAAAATACATAAAGGCTAGATAAACTGAAAGAACCATTAAAAATCTAGATCCTCTCCAATAATTGTAGGAATCCCTAACATAGTGGCCTTAAATTTTTCTCATACTAAGCTACATAACAGTAATGTACATTTAGAATACAAACATGCAAACAATTCTAACATAAGTTATCTTATTTAGAATATATACTCATATTTCCAATATATTTATACTATTTTATAATGTTACATGTATTTTATACATATTTATATTTATATTATACTGCATATACTATTTTTATAAATGTATTTGTTGGTCATTTCATAGTAAGTAAAAATAATTAATCAGATGAGTTTTCATATATATACATAATTAAACTTTGGCAATTTTTCCGATACAGAAATGCTGCATATGAATGTCCACAATTTATTTCATTAAAATTAAATGTAAAATGAAGTTCATAAAAAATAAACGTAAGAACATCTCAAAGGATGCTATACTCAACTTAAGAGATTAATGAAATATCTCTATTGATAAAATTATGCCAATAAGTCGGAGAGTACAAAGGTTATTTTAGTTGTTATAAGAGATGATTAAATTTTTGGAATGTAATCCTAAGGGATGTTATCTAGGTAAATGTAGTTTAACATAATATGTGTGAATTATGTGCTAGAAATGTATAAGTGCTTTTTCAGTTCATGCATTTGGAAGACTGAAAGGGGAAATCAAAATCTTAATGTCAATATTTACCACCTAATAAATTCTAAGGTAGCTTATGATAAGAAATGAGACACAGTACTGAAAAAAATGAAAGAAAGGAAAAGCGGAAGGGAGGAAGGAAGGAAGGAAGGAAGGAAGGAAGAGGGAAGGAAGGAAGGGGAAAATTATATAACAAAACTGAAATATAATTTATGTAACAAAGATATTTCATATTCCATATATATTATCATTGTGATTTTGAATCTAACAAATTAAATAAAACTTTCATTTTTGAATATAAATGTTAGTTGCTATGGAAATAGAAATTTCATTCATTAAAATTAATTTATTTAAAACACATGAATCTAATATTATCTTATTCCATTTTAAAAATAACACACAATGTATTTGAAATGTGAGTACTTATTTTGTAAAAATCAGGATAATATAAATGCATAAAATTATCAATGATGAGTAAATTATTTATTTAAAAAGGTAGATAATATATGACCTCTCCTTAAAAAAATACACCCCGCAATTCTTAGGCTCTAGTCTTTATCTGTTGCTTACGTAGTAGAACATCCATGTGCAAGGTCCTGATTCAATTTACTATTCTGGAAAAAAAACAAAATAGGTATACTGTGATTTCCTTACATTTTACAAGTTTTTACTCATATAAAAAAATTTACAATGCATGTCTTCTATTATTTCATCTTAAAAATATGCATGAGTGGGATAAAAGACAATGCTTAATTATTAGTTTTCAGGTTATAGGTATTTAGTGCTTTTAGTATTTAGATTCTTGCCCCAGTTAATAAGCATATACATTTGTATATATACATATAAATACATATATGTGTGTTATATTGTACATATATTATGTTTTATTTCATAGGTATACACACATTAGTATTCTTTATAGCTGTCCCTGTTACAAGGAATCTAAATGAAGATATATTGTTTCTTTCTGAATTTCCACATCTTCCTGTATATTGGGGCATAGTGACTGGAGCCATGATAAATCTGGTTGATTAAGTCTGAAAGATTGGATGTATTTGACTAGAGTACCATATATCATCCTCTGTCACAGATTCAAAGACTTTGTTTCAACAGTTTTCCCCTTTCACGTTCCTACATCTTAATTTTTTTATTATCCACTTTATCACTTCCATTGGCACAAACACACAGTAGTCTATTGCATATGTTACTAAGAACATCTCTCACTTGACTTAAGGTTCTATTTAAATGCACCATTCCATTCCATCTCCCCCCATCGCAATAAATCCTTCTGAACCACTTGTCTTTATTCTTGAAACAAATTTCTCACCATCCAGCTCCTTCTAACTTTAACTTTATGTAATTGTTAGTCCTATTGTTTCTGCATTGTTTATTATTTTCAAATATAGTTATGATTTCTGTCCATTGTATTTATTGTATTTATCTTTATTTGAAATGATATCCCTCTCAGGAAGAACAGTATCTCTTCTCTTGTTTTTTACTGACAATTACCATGTGCATATCAAAAAGTTGAGGATCAGTAAAAAGGAAGCAACTGAATATCTGTGGAAGAATTGAGTGAGTGAATTTCTGATCTTTCATTTCCCTCAGCATTTCTGTCCTTTCTATCCCATAACTTCTTCATATCTATTTATTCAATATTTCATCCACATCTTTTTCTCAGCATGAATGCTTAACTCTAAGTTACTGGCAAATGTAGTTCAATTTACTCATATATCTTCTTATAATCCCTTACTTTAAAATTTTTACAGGTTTTCTTCTTCTGCCTTTACCTACTAAGCTCAAGACCAGTACCTTTACAGAGAAAGAGACAGAGAGACAGAGAGGCAGATACTGAGATGGAGATAGAGTGAGATTAAGAGACACAGACAGAGAAGCTATAGAAACTTAAGTTTAGCATGACACGTAGTTCTGACATCTTTATTTATTTTAATTTTCAAAGATATATTTTGAAAATTATATATTTTGAAAGTTATATATTCGCTTTGAAATGTATCTCAATACATAAGTGTGTACATACATACAAATATATATTATATATATATCAAAGTGAATATTTATTGTACCCTGAATTGAACTTTGGATGTTGCAGTCAAATAAGTTCTGAGTAGATTGAAAAAGACTTCTGAGGTACTTCATCTTGCCTTCCTTATGTGAGGTAATTCATAGTAGATGGTTTACAAGTTTCTGACAATCAGCATAGACAATATTTTGTATTTACTCTTATAGGTCACATACTTTTCATCTTTATAATTATGCATTTAGAGGAGACTTCTTAAAGAATGTGTATGTACATGCAAATTTCATAAAATAGATATATATAAAACTTCGTTGTGATTTTCTCACCCTTATTAAATTTAATTGGGAAATAGTCATGCTCACTGGTTAATATATCTTCCATAATTGTGCTTCCATGCTACAATAAACAAAAAAAGTATCATTTCCACTAAAACAACATAGGTTTTTTAAAAGATTATTACTTTGTTTGCCTTGAAAAGCAGATCTTTAATTTTTTATTTGAAAAATAAATTTTACTTTTTGGGGTATACACACACAATCTCAGTCTTCGGGGATAGAAACAGGGAAGTTTGCTGGTTCCTAACCAATCTGGGCTACATAGTAAAATTATATGCTAAATACCAAAACAAAACAAATAAAACATCAGAAAAAATAAAACTTTCCCATTATCAGAGCAATTTTTAATAACTTGGGAAAAGTGAATGTCATACTGAGTGAAAATATGATCAAGCCTGGAAAAACAGATCTTGCTTATACTGATTTAAAAAACCTATGCATACCCAAAAACGATAAGGAATGTGGTTCATGTTTATATTCATATACAGGGTGAGTATTTAAAAAAAAATGATTAACAGTAGGGACCAGGAATTTGGCCTAGTGTTAAAGTGCTTGCCTAGCATGCATGAAGACCTGGTTTCAATTCTTCAGTACCACACACATAGAAAAGCCAGAAGTGGTGCTGAGGCTCAAGTGGCATTGCTATAACCTTGAGAAAGTCCAAGGACAATGCTCAGGCTCTGAGTTCAAGCCCAGGATTGGCAAAAAAAAAATAATGTTATTAACAATAAACTAAGAAAACTGAACACACCTAAGGGATAAATGAATTTCACAAAGGCTGAGTAAAGTCATTTAATTATGGTAGAATTGTTACTTAATGAATGGCATATATAGTGCTGGAATATTCTGAGTTATATTCATTATACATAGTATAACTAATGATAATAATACAAATTGCATATTACTTGCTGAAACAAACACATAGAATAGTATCCATTACATTCCCAATGAAAACTATGCATTAAACACAGAAAATTAATTCCATGGCCTATTCAATTATTCAAAGACCCTTTATAAGTCTTGCATAAAAGATGTATATTTTTGTATGGATGTTTTACCTAATAATATTTAACTAGTAGCTAAGAATGGAAAAGATATTAATTAACAAACAGAAGAATAATGTGAAGTCTTCTCTATTCTTGAGAAGAGGAAATTGAAGATCTAATCAAAATGGATAGTAACCACTGTTTTGATTTTATTTTTTGTTTGTTTGTTTGTTTTAATTGGAAGTGGGACACCAGTGGCTAATGCCTATAATCCTAGATACTCAGAAGACTGAGATCTGAGGGTAGTGGTTCGAAGTTACACCTAGCAGAAAATCTCTATGAGACTCTCAGAGACAGTGCTCAGGCCCTGTTTTCAACCTCCAAAGAAAAAAGCAAAAGTAAATTGAAGTTTTTTATTTTTTTACAAAGACAATACATTGAAGAAAGCTAGTACAGGAAATGATCTATCTTGAACCTAAATAGCTCATAATATTTTTATTTAATGATTTCTTCAGTGAATAAATGAAATATGAAATGAATTTATACTCTAGTTAGTAGCAATGTACCATATATTGTTTGTTTAAATCATAAAATCTTCAAAATTATGGGAGAATGAATAAGAACATTGCCTATTATCTTTCTGTATTCTGTTTTAGTTTGCAATTCCAAAATAAAGAGTTCTTTTTAAAACACTTATTGTTTAAGCCTAAGGTGAAATGCTAACCTTCCAAGAGCCGTTTGCATTTCGCAGTATACAAATGTTCTGAGATGACCCTGATAAATAAACAGGCACTTGTTTAAAAATAATAAATCAAAATGTGACTAGTGTTATGTTACTTTGGATATTTCTATTATAATAAATCTAATATAAATATACGTATTCTATAGAATACATATTTTACATAGAGCAGGAACAAGCAAGACCTTAAGAAAAATGTCATAAATATTTTCATGCTTTCTACTTTAGAAGAGGTTCGAGGAAGTAGTATCCATAGCAATTTGTTGAGGATATACAATTTCATTTCTAATATTTTAGCTCATCAAGAGTGGTATAATAATTACACCAGGATCTTTCAAAAAAATGTTGATGACATACAGTATAACCTCTATGTTGAACAACACAGTAAAGAGTAAGAGGACTAGAGGCCAGGAGTTTGGCCTAGTGGTAGACTGCTTGTCTATCATGCGCGAAGACTTGGGTTCGATTCCTCGGTACCACATACATAGAAAAAAGCTGGAAAAGGTGCTGAGGCTCAAATGGTAGAGCGCTAGCCTTGAGAAAGTCCAAGGACAGTAATCAGGTGTGGGGAGCCCGGCCCCTCCCGCGCGGTGGCGGGACCTGGAGGCATGCGTCCCCCTTTCACTGTGGGGCCGCCTGCGGTGCTGGTGGCTGCATGACTCAGGGATATCCGCTGCATGACGGGATGAAGGCCGGCATCCATTTTGGGGAGTGCTGCCATTGTTAGCGGAAGCCTGGTCTCTGCTTGGCCAGATGCATGAAGGGTGCATGACTGGAGCGTGTGAAGCCGTGATTGGAGGGCCTGGGTGAGCTGGCATGAGTTGATTGGCCCACTGCCTGTATATAGCCTCAGGAGAGGAGGAAGGGGGAGGAGAGGCCTCAGAGAGGAGAGGAGAAGAAGAATAAAGGATGCTGCTTAAGCTAGCACTGTGTCGAGAGAGGCCTAGAGAACCTGCCTCCACTCCTTCTCCCACACAAATACACAAGCTCAATTAATTATGTGCTTTTCTCAGTGATAAATAGAGACAAAAAGTAACTTGCTCAGGATGACAGAGTTAATGTAGTCTTTTTCTTCCTTCAATAGTCACTTGATACCTAACTAAGTAGTGTGCTGTCTGAGTGGATAAGATAGAGAGGAAAATGAAGTTCTGATAAGTGGTCAAAAGCTTTAAGTTTTTCCAGGTATCTGTGGAAAACTTCAGCACAATGTAGTGTCAGGGTTTGGGTCATCATTCTCCTCTAGAAAATTCTCATAGAACTTACAGACTTATGCTGCCTTAAGAGATTGCCTCCCTCTTTGGATTTACATATTTTAAGATATATGTATAGGGGACATGGAAGGTGACATTTGTCCTTCCATTGTCTAGTCATGACACTCATAATGTTGTCACAGATCTCATTTCTGTATTTTCAGCCAGAAAGCAAGACAAAGCTTTTATTTGTATGTGTTTCCATAACCAATGAAAATGTAAGAACTTTTAAAAATAAGCCATATAATGAATGATTGTTGTCCTTAATGTACTATGTTATCTCTCATCTCTTTTGCAGTCGCTTGGTTATATCATATTGTTACAGTATCTCACTTTGTTATCTTATATATTGGATATATTTGTATTTGGTTATTTGAAATTAGATAGAGAAGGGGGGAAAACCAAAATGAGGGGGAGGGGGCGAGGGTAATGGGGTCAAAGACATGTGAAAGGGTATCAATGTATGTGAATTAATGCACCTTCCTTCTGGCAAATATCATGTAACCCTTGTATTAATTACAATAAAAAATATTAAAAAAAATATCTCAGCTGGGGCTGGGAATGCAGCTTGGTGGTAGAACACCTGCCTAGCATATATGAATCACTGGGCTGGATTCTTCAGTACCAATATAAACAGAAAAGAATGGATGAGTGCTAGCCTCAAGTAAAAGAAGCTGAGGGGAAATGCCCAGGCCCTGAGTTCAGGCCCTGCGACTGGCGATACATATATATATATATATGTGTGTGTGTGTGTGTGTGTGTGTGTGTGTGTGTGTGTGTGTGTGTACATATATATACACATAGCAGTAGATGTACAGACATATATTTATATAGAGAGAGATGTATGTGCATATCTAGAGATATATTGATATATATCTAGTATATCAAATATAACATCTATCTATCTATCTCTCTATCATCTATCTATCTGCCTATACCCATTGCAGAATGTTAAGGCTATAAGATTTTTCAGGTCAACAAATATCACTTTTCCTTTGTAGATATTTAATTTTTTAACACATCACAAGAGCCAGCTGGAATTAAGAGAACATTTTTATCATATCCACCTATGAGATAGCACTTGATTTCCTGTTCTCTTATGTAAGTCTACATGGATTTTAACTTCTAAACATTTAGTATACATGAGTTCTGATCACAGACTGTAGGAAAGTTATCAAAGCCAATTTGATAGTATGTTTACTACTTTTGAGACAATGTGCCTAGAAACTCCCTTAAGTGGCAAAAGATTTATATTAGCTGAAAAAATAAACCGTATTGAGATAATACAAATTATACACGACTCTAGTTATTCACACATAATGAGACCAAAAGAGGCTATCCCAAGAAATGAACACAAAAGGCACAGTATCTATGTGCATTTGATCATAAAAACATTTATAAAAATAAATTGAAGAAATTGAAACAAGAGGTTTTCTTTTTTATGTTTTGCCTTTCTTTTTTTCTTGTATTGTTTGTTCATTTATCTGTCATTCATTTGTCTTTGGGAAAAGAGGAACAACAAAAATGGAAGGACAAAGACTGAATAAATCCATCGCTAGGAAAACTCTTCTCCCATTCTGTGGATTTTCTGTTTATCCTTTTATCTATGACCTTTGCCATTCAGAAACTTCAATTTGATGCAATCACATTCTTTCCAGTCTTTTTTGACTTGTTGTGATTCTGGATCTTTAATTAGGTAATTTCAAAACATTGTTTGCTTGGTTCTGACATGTGTTGTAACTAGAAAGTATCTATAAATCTATTAGGAAACACACTGGATAGTACAACAAACATATATACACTGACACACAAACATAGGCATAATAGATTGTACGGGTGTCTAGACATTTACACCGTGAAACTGAAATTGATCCTCTTAGGAGAGGATAAAAAATTTCAATAGCTGGGGGATTATGATCATATAAAATTATGTTTATGGAAATGAATTCCAAGTAATGGAAACAAATTTTATGTTATTTTGCTTCTTGTTTTTTCCCCCCCCCCACTTGGTCGCTGCTTTTGGTTTCTGCACCTTTTGTGCAGTATACAAGTTTATATATTTGGGAAGAATAAGGGGGAGTACAGAAATGGCAGGACTAGCCTGGTGCAGGGACTCATGTCTGTAATCCTAGCTACTCAGGAGACTGACATCTGAGGATCATGGTTCAAAGCCAGTCCAGGCACTGAAGATCTTCAGATTCTTATCTGCAATTAACCGCCAAAAAAACAGTAAGTGGGGCTGTGGCTCAAGAGAAGGGAGGTAGCCTTGAGCTGAATCGCTCAGGGACATCACCCCAGGCCCAGAGTTCAAGCCCCACAACCCATGAAAAAAAGTAAGAAATGGAGAGACAAGGGACAAACGCAACAGAGATAATAATTAGAAACGATGTTGAAAATGAACTATACTATTTGGGACGAGAAGTGGGCAGAGAAAAGGGAAGAGATGGGCTAGGAAAGAAAGAAGGGAAAAAGACTGAACACTTCAGATCTATCCTCAGCTGAAGTTTCAAAGATCTCAAAAATTAGAACAGTTAATCTGAAATTCTCTATTTGTGGTTCCTATATATAATTTGTATGTGTGCAGTTATACACATATACTTGATTGAGGAACAAAACATACAAATATGTATAATTCTCAAGATACAATATGTTAAATGTGGGAATTTTAAAAAGATAGCATCAATGTGAACTGGAATTTTTTGGAGTTATAAATCTGAAACTAGCCTATAGTAATCAGCATCTAGTTGAATTTATTTCATAGTTACTACCATTGAAACAAAAGCAAACTGAATAACAAAAAATACCACAAATCTAAAGAAGGGCTTCAATATATATAAATTTTCCCCAAACTCTAATCATTAAATATAAATATGATAAGCCTGAAGATTTGAGAGTTTTGTAATTGTCCAACATTTGAGTTAACAAAGTGAAGATTTAGAAAAATAAATTTATAAAAGTAGGCATATTTTAAATGAAATTATAGGAAATGCTGAAATAGTGAAGAAGAAAATTAGGCAAGGGATTTATGTGATTATGTGTTTTAGTTGGGGATCATTGCCTTGTAGGAAACATTGAAATATAGTTAATGAATAGCTTAGAAGAAAACTGTACTCAAAAATTTAATATGTGTCTTAAAGCTGACTTGTAGGGTAAAAAAATCAATGAATGAATTGGAAAAACTGCAATATGTAGTTAATCATGTATTATAGGAAAACATGGAAAAGGAGAAGACTGAGTAACGTCATATTTCTGGCTTGTCTTCACTTCACTGTTTTGCTGTTCTCCAAGTCAGGCATCATTGGATGATATCACATTTAAACCAGATTCTTCAGGGACTTCTTATAGAAGGTAAGCAATGTGTGTGCTGTCTGCACTCCACTGAAAAAGCGATGGTAAAGACAAATGGCTCAGATAAGAACTGATCACAAAAGACAGACAACTGTTTCATGCCACCCAGGAAAGGATTTACACTTGAGCAGCCCATTAATCTGGGGAAATAATAGCTCATCAATGATTTTAGCATGATAGTTAATATGGCCTGGTTATGTAATAAGAAAATGGATTTTGGGAAAGGCTTCCTTACAAGCTAGCCAGGGTAGTGCTCCACTAAAATGCTAGTTTCAAAAGGCTGAGGCTGCAGCATTGACAGTTTCAGGTCAACTAGGCATACTTCACAAAACTCTGTTCTCCTGACCAAAACAACAACAATTTCAGAATTTTCTTCTTAAACACCTTAAATTTTTTAAAGATATTAAACAATGAAGAAAAATTAACTTGTTTTACTCATTTTTAAAGCATCTTTCTTGAAGAATATTATGCATACAGATTGAAACAATAAAAATCAAGACTCAAATCCAGAGGAAGTAGATTAAGAGAGTTGAATGAAATTCTCACAATAGATAAGAAAAAATGAGTTTCAAAATAAAGGTTCATTATGTATTTTTCCATAATAAAACAACAGACAAAACTCAACCTATATAATAATTTTCTAATAGTCAAACTATTTAAAGATAAATATAATGAAATATGCCCTTGCCTCTCAAATGTCAGAGAGGTAATAATTGTGCAACACACCAACTTTAGGGTAACATTAGAAAGTTGAAGGTTTTATTAGTTTCTGGGAAGAAAAAGTGAAGCAGGTAATCATAAAGAAAGATCTCTAAGAATCTAGTTTAAATTTTGATAAAACTACTCTGAAGGCAACGGAAACCAAAATGAAAAATGGAAAATACTGTGCATTGATTTTTGAAACTCTGCTTTATTAAAGTACATGTACAGTTATTGAATCTCACAGGTAAAGTATAAAGCACATAGATGTTCTCTAAATGCTGGCATTTCACCTAGAATGTCCTCGGAAGGCCTAGGTGATGAATGTTTGGTCTTCAATGAGAGGTTAGAACCAAATAGGTATTGGGATCTAAAAGCATAAAGTTAGCTCACATTGGACAAGTTGAGGTAGAATCTATATTCTGCAAACCTGTGAGGTAGAAACAGGAAGATCAAGAATTTAAGAATAGCTTTGACTAGATAAAGAGTACCTACCTGAAACAATAACAAAAAAAATACTGAGACATGTGAGGTCATTGAAGGAGGTCCTTTATGACAGAATTCACTTTCTGCTTTCTGCTCCTGACCAGCATGATTGCAGGTGTTTCTTTGCCATGTGTTCCTGACATGATTTACTATCTTGCTTCAGGCCTTAAAGTAATGTGGTCATTGAATGTGGATTATAATATATTATATAAATGTCTCTTCCTTAAGCTGACTGCAATCATGTGAAGGGAAAACTGACTAGCACAATTTACTGGGTTTCAGATTTTTTTTGTAATCATCAAATGAGTAAATTTATCTCATATATACATAAACGTTAGATGTGAAGTATTTTAATAGCTTGCAAATAATTAATCATATATGTCAGAATATTATCCCCACCAAGAGTATTTTAGAGAAGATTTAAAACTCATAGCATCTGAGTCAGTTTTTTCTGACTAACATCTGCCATATTTCTGAAAGTAGGCTTTCATATTAGTTATCTCAAATAAGAGTTATACTGAATCTGCGTTTTTTTCCAGTCTTGGGGCTTGAACTCGGGTCCTGAGAACTGTTCTTGGGCTTTCTCAAAACTAGAGTTCTACTAGTTGAACCACAGCACCTTTCCAAGTTTTTCTGTGTATGTGATAACAGAGGAATCGAACCTAGGTCTTCATGCATGCTAGGCAAGCACTCTACCACTAGGCCAAACTCCAGGCCCTAGTTATATTGAATCTTCAAAGTAAAAATAAGTTACAGTAGAATCATCTTATTGATAATTATTCCAAATATTAATATGGCTTCATTCACTGAAGCTTACATCTACCTTGCCATAATTAAATACAGCTCTCACTTCAGTAAGGATTCATTTTCAATAATATAATGACCATTTTCACATAGAATACTAATTATTAGGAAACCTGCCAGCAGTCTTTTCTAAAGCTACCTAATTTTCATGTCTTTAAGCCTTTTATATTTTATGTTTCCAAAATTTGGATCATTAAATTTTTCCTTCTGCATATATTGCATATTTTAAACATAAGTTTTGGCCTTTACACTTTCTTCAAAGTTAGAATCTAGCTGAGTACTACTGAAAGTATTTTATATTTCCAATTTTTTCCAGTTAACTAATATTCACACAGTAAAAAATGTATTAACTTGAAACAGATTGATTACTAGAGATTATTATAGATTATATATAATAATTATATCTTACAGGTTATTATAGATTATCTTGCTTGTTCAGCTACTGCTCTTCCACTTGAGCCATGCCTTCGATCATTATTTTTGGTGGGGGGCGGTCATGGGGCTTGAACTCTGGGCCGGGGTGCTGCCCCTGAGCTCTTCAGCTCAAGGCTACCACCTTACCCCTGGGCCTGGGCATTGTTACTGAGAAATTCAGCTCAAGGCTATCGCCTACTCTTGAGCCAAGCCCCACTGCCCATTTTCTAGGAATTAATTGGCGATAAGAGCATCCAGAGTAGCTAGGATTACAGGTGTGAGACACTGTACCCGACTAATCCTCATTTTTTAAGCAGTTATTTCAGAGATAGAGTCTAGCAGACTTTTTTGACCAGAGTGATTTGAACTATGACTCTCTAGCGTTCACTTCCTAAAAGTAGCCAGGATAATATTTATGAGGTACATCGACCTGAGGAGGTCAGTTATTGTTAATGAATATTAATTTATTCCCATGAATTAATAACAATATAAAATGAGATCAATTGAAAGATCTTGCTGCAAAGTAAACTAGTGTATCTATAAAAGTGTATGTGAAGATTTAGACAGATCAAAAGAGATGATTGAGAAGTCTCATAATTGCTCTCTCATGTCCTCAAATGATATGCTTATTACACATTGTGATTATTATTGTGGATTATGATGAATCCTTGACAGCTACTACAGCCTGGCTTTGTCTTCATCTTCACTCATCAGATTCCACAAAAACACCTTTATGAGAGAAAACTTCACCGATGCCTACAGAATTTTTCATCAATGTAATAAACACTGTCATACATTCTATCTGGAAAACAATTTCTCACCTTGTGTTTAACAGTCCTGTTCATTTTTCATCATATTAGAATAGCCATTACATTTAATTTAATAAACCTGTTTATTTTCAATAAATATTATAAATACCAATTTAAGCCTTGCTATCTTTACATAATAACTCTAATTCAAATCTATATATCACCTGTCACCTAGTCCTTAGATTATTGAAATAAACCATTTTTGTTCCTGATGTTAGTTTTGCCTCTTTACATTTCATGTATCTTATATTGCTCATAAAATATGAGAAAAGTAAAAGGAAAATGTATTGTAATTATCTAGTTAAATTCCTCTTCTGGTGCTCCATTCCCAACAGAGAAGTGTATGCTACCTACAAGGTGAACGAAAACTAAGAACACGGACATTTTTTTTTACATTATTCATCCTCTTCTTTCCCTGTTGACCAGTTTTTGCTGCTGCTATAGCATTCACCTTAAAAAGAAATCCTATTGAAAGTATTTTACTGAATTTCTGCCTTTGAAGCTACGAATTTTATTTTCTTTTCTGCTTAACTCTCATTATTTGATAAAGTACATGACATAGATTTCAGCAAATGGCATGCATTTTAAGTATTCTTTATATCTTTGTACAATCTGAGCATGTTCAGATAAGCTACAATGGGAGACATATACAATATGAACTCCATTAAAATAAATACGGGAAAAATCTACTGAGTGACATTAAATGTGAACAAATGTTATCAGCTTGTACTACGTAATCAAAACTTCAGAATAAGGAATTAGAAGACTGATTAGGATTTACTTTAAAAGAAGGCTACAATGGTAGGTACAAGTAATAGCAAAATCTTTGATTCATCATAGACAGATTTCATAACCTGAGCAACAGAGGGGATACTTTGATACAAAATATTGAATGTAGAGGTAGCACCTTTGGTTTACTACTGCTATCCTAGCTACTCAGAAGACTGAAATTTGTTTATACATATTAATATTATTTATAGTTTTAATTTGCTTGTGAAATTTTAGATGTATGAATTAATTTGAACTGCTAACATTGTCTTCTTAACATTCGTAGCATTCTTATTCATTTACTGAATATTTGACATAGTGTGTAAAAACTGGAAGATCTAAGAGTTACACTATCTTTCCTCAGGAAAGTTTTATTTAATAATCAGAGAGAAAAACTAAATTAGGGCCATGACAGTTTCATTCTTTGGTGTGGTTTCATTCCCATTAGCTTTCAACTCATTGAGTTAGTCCATCAAAAGAGCCAATTGAGAATATGATTGCTGACCTATTTCTCACCTCTCAGTAATCTTTCCATTACAATTTTTATCTTCTCGGGACTTAGAGTTCTGAAAGTTTGTTTAACTCTTCAACGTTTTAGCAGTGACTGCTTTCAGTGTCTGTGGCCTGGACATCTGAAAAATGCATCCAGAAAAGTGGTGAAGAATGTCAGGTTCATTTCTCACTGGGAATTCAGTCCTTCAAGCTTGGCTGGTTTTACTGACCTGAAAGCCAGATTTTTTTTTTCCTTTCCCAAATTGTAAACCTCTCAAATGTCTGATTGCCCCAGATATTGCTCAGTTTTTTTGCTAGGGTTTTTTGCCTGTTTCCCAGTACTGCATATCAGCAAAAGTCATGATTGGAGAACAAAGAAATGTGTCTGGCACACTACAATGATTATTACTTCTCCCTGAGACCTTGGCCCTACCAAGAGCAACTAATTTCATGGCTCTTTGATGCCTTCAAATTGATTCAAAAAATGTGTGTGTGTGTGTGTGTGTGTGTGTGTGTGTGTGTGTGTGTGTGTGTGTGTGTTTGAGTCAGAGTCTTTCTACCCTAAGTAACTCAAGTTGATCTTTGGCCTAAGAGCCGCCTGCCTCTTCTCTAGTGCTGATTGCAAGTTTATCTGCCTTCTAGGACTTTTGACATTCTGCTAATTAAATTCTTGTGTCTGGAAAGACAGGCAAATTTTTTTAAACAGGAAGCAGATTGCCAATTGAAATTATGTTACTGTATAAGAAACCATTTGCTGTTATCAATTCCAATGTGTTAAATAATCATGGAATTGTTATTTTTCTCACATCTTAGAATTTTTTCTAATTATCTAATCTACAACAAAAATCTTTCATTTTCTTCACTCAGTGGACTGGCATAACAGTAAGGGATTCTCATTAGGAAGAGAAACAGCCTTGGAAATCTAATGGACAGGGTAGGGCAAGGGAAAGAGCTAGGACTGGAAGCGTGTTAAAAGCTGGAACAGAGTGAGGAAAAGGGTCTTCGAGATTTGCTCACTTCAAATAGTAAAGGAAGACTATGCAGGGCAATCAGGAGATTTGGGGATTTAGGATTGAATACCAGGGTTAAGAAGGCAAATGGAAAGACCAAAGAAAGGGCTGAAGGGGCATTGATGTCTTCAGAGACCATCTACCATCACGTCATCCCTGACCTATCTGGTATGAGGATGACAGCTATACCCACGAGAAATGCCAGGGAAAGCACTGGCAATAGCTCAGCTAATACCTTAAATCTAACATAATGTTTTTTGCCAGTTCTGTGGACTGATGTCAGGGCCTGAGCATTGTCCTTGGGCTTTCCTCAAGGCTAGAGCCTTGCACTTGAGCCTTAGTACCACTTCTGGCTTTTTTCTATGTATGTGGTACAGATGAATCGAACCCGAGTCTTTGTGCATGCTAGGCAAGCACTCTACCACTAGGCCAAACTCCAATCCCCACAGCATAATATTTTTGTATCCAAGAGGCAGACTCCTTAAACATCTTTAGTTAACAAAACGTCAAGGAATTAAAATATCCCTTTCCTGATTGGTATTGAAAGTATAACAGAATTTTTTCCCATATTTTTTCTTTGAGCACTTCCTAATAACCCTCTAGGTAAAAGAATGGATATTATTCCAATACCTAGAAGTATCTAAAAGGACACCTGACATACAATGGGTGGATTTGAAAGCAGTGTATATTGTTCAACTGCTGTCACAGCTATGGGAAGTAGGTAATTATTTATTAATACCAACTACTATATAAAGCAACTATTCTCCATAAAGCAAGCCGTGTGTGTGTGTGTGTGTGTGTGTGTGTGTGTGTGTGTGTGTGTGTGTGGTGAGAGAGCAAAACAGAAAGGATCAGTTGACTAGAAAAATAAAACTCATGAGGCCTACAAGTAAGAAATTATGGTAACAGATAGAAATAGATTTTAAAATCTCATTGAAAACTAATTCAAGGATAAAGTACAAGTATAATAGAGTTTAATTCAAACAAAATGAATTATTTCCATCTACAGATACATCTCATTTATACAATTAACAAAATAATTTTTAAAAAACAATAAAGATAACATGGTGGGCCATGAAACAATAGATATCACATCCACCATTTCTAATTGTCAATGATTAATAATTTACAAATGAAGAAATAATTTTCTTTCACATACCGTAATCTGATCTGCTATTTAACAATAGGGTTTACTTAATTTGTTTTCATATATTTTTATTGTAATTAATAGAAAGGTTATATTATATTCACCAGATAAAGGGTGCATTACTTCACACACATTGACACTCTTTCTCATGTCTTGGTCCCAATTTCCTTCCCTCCACCCCAATCCCTCATATTGCTTTCCCCACTTTACTATCTGATTTCAAATAACCAAATACATACATCCAATATATTTGATGACAAGGTGAAATAAAGTAACAATATTCCAAGGGACAGCAAAAGAGATGAGAGATAACATAGTACATTAAGGCCAACACTCATTCATTATATAGCTTTTGTTTCTATATCCTAGAGGTACTTTCATTTAGTGTCATACTATATGGCCTTATGCATCTGGATTTTGTTCTATTGTAAATCTCTGTTAGAAGAGCCCAAGGCTTCTACTGATTATGACAAATGAAGGAAACAATTGAGCCTATGTTCCTTTGAGTCTGGCTTACTTCACTTAGTATGATTTTTTTCTAAGTCTTTCATTTCCTTACAAATGGGGCGATGTCGTTCTTTCTGACAGCAGCATAGAATTCCATTATGTATAAATACCAATCCTGTTGATCCACTCATCAACTGAAGGGCATCTGGGTCGGTTCCATATCTTTGCTATGGTAAATAGTGCTGCAATGAACATAGATGTGCTAGTGGCTTTAGTATGTCCTTGTTTCTGGGTGATTGTGTAAATGCCATGTAGTAGAATTGCTGGATCATAGAGGAGTTCTATGTTTAGTCTTTGAGGAACTGCCATACTGCTTTCCATAGTGGTTCAATGAGTTTGCACTCCCACCAACAGGAGGGTAGTGATGACTTCTGGCCGCATCCCCTCCAGCATCTGTTGTTATTAGATTTCTTGACCCTGGTCATTCTAACTGGAGTGAGGTGGAATCTTTTTTTGATTTGCTTTTTATTTTTATTTTTATTCTTTTTTTTTTTTGCCAGTCCTGGGCTTGGGCTCAGGCCCTGAGCACTGTCCTTGGACTTTCTCAAAGCCAGCACTCCACCACTTGAGGCTCAGCACCACTTCCGGCTTTTTTTCTGTGTATATGGTCCAAGGAATCAAACACAGGTCTTCGTGCATTCTAGGCAAGCACTCAACCACTAAGCCAAACTCCCAGCCCCAGGATTTGCATTTCTTTTACGTTCAGAGATGTCAAGCATTTTTTCATGTGACTATAGGCCATTCTTATTTCTTCTTCAGAGAAGACTCTCTTTAAGTCTTTGGTCCATCTTTCAAATGGGATGTTTGTCTCTTTGGAGATTAGTTTTGGAGTGATTCAATTTTTAGAACTGTTGATATATTTTAGATATGAGGCCTTTGTTCGTTGTATGGTTAGTGAAGACGTTCTTCCACTCTGTAGGCTTTCTAGCTAATTTGCTAGCTATGTCTGGTGCCATACAGATGATTTGCAGTTTAATGCAGTCTCATATATCTAAACTTTCTCTGATTTGTTGTGTTTCTGGGTTCTTTCTTAATAGAAAGTTTCAACCTGTGCCAAGGAGACCTAATGTATCTCCTATTCTTTCTTGTCAAGTTGTCAGTGTATTTGCTTTTACCTTTGATGTCTTTGATCCATTTGGAGTTAATCCTGTTGCAGGGTGACAAAGGAGGATCCAACGTTAGCTTTCTGCAGGTGCTTAACCACTTCTGCCAACAATACTTGTTGAAGAGGCACTCTTTCTTCCATTCTATTTTTTGGCTCCCTTATCAAAGATTAGGTAGCCATATGTCTTAGGTTAATATCTGGGTCCTCAGTTGTATTCCATTGGTCTTCAGGCCTGTTCTTGTGCCAGTTCCAAGTTTTTTGTTCACTATAGCTTTGTAATAGAGTCTAAAGTTTGGTATTGAAATTCCTCCTGCTCTGTTCTTTCTGCTAAGAAGTGTTTTTGCTATACGGGGTCTTTTATTATTCCATATGAAATTTTGGATTGCCCCTTGTATTTCTTTAAATAAAGACATTGGGATATTGATGGGTATTGCATTAAATTTGTAAATAACCCTTGGCAATATTGCTATTTTCATATTATGTTAATTATTCCAATCCAGGAGCATGGGAGGTTTTTCCATTTCCTCAGTTTTGCTTAAATTTCCTTTTTCAGGGTTTTAAAGTTTTCATCAGAAAGGTCTTTTACATTCTTAGTTAATTCATAGGTACTTTATTTTCTTTGAGGCTATTGTAAAAGGAGTTGCTTTCCTGATTGTTGCCTCATTCCTCTCACTGTTGGCATAGAGGAAAGTGGTTGATTTGTGAGGGTTAATTTTATACTTTGCTTTTGAATCACTTCAAGCACTTTGGACGTAGTCTTTAGTGTTCTTTAGATACAGAATTATGTCATGTGTAAGGAGGGAAAGTTTCACTTTCTCTTTCTTTATTTGGATCCCCTTTATGCTTGCTTCTTGCCTTATTGCTCTGGCTAGGAATTCTAATACTATGTTAAAGAGGAGTGGTGAGAGTGGGCATCTTTGTCTCATTCCTGATTTTAGAGGAAATTTCTTTAGATTTTCGCCATTAATGCTAGATATGGGTTTGTCATACACAGCCTTTATTATTCTGAGGATTTTTCCATGGACTCCAAGATTCTCCAGAGCTTTTAGCATAAAAGGGTGTTGCATATTGTCGAATGCCTCTTCTGCATCTATTGAGATAGTCATGTCATTCTTGTCCTTGCTCCTGTTGATGTATTGAGTCATATTAACTGAAGTGCGTATGTTGAACCAGCTTTGCATTCCTGTGATGAATCTTGTTTGATCATAGTGTATAATTTTTTGATGGGTTGCTGAAGATGGTTAGCCAGTATTTTGTTTAGAAGGTTTGCTTCAATATTCATCAAAAACTGGGTCCATAGTTATCTTTCTTTGATGAATATCTGTTTTGGGGAAGAGGGTTATAATGGCTTCTTAGAAAGAGTTTGGCAAAGAGCTATTGATTTCAATTTCATTTAGGAGCTTGAGGAGTTTAGTGTGAGCTCTGCTTTGAAGACTTCATAGAATTCAGTGGTGAATCCATGTGGTACTGGGCTTTTCTTGTATGGAAGGTCTCTTATTCCCATTTCTATTTCAGTGCTTCGAATAGGTCTGTTTAGTTGGATTAGGTCTTCTTGGTTCAGTGTGAGTATGTTAACATTGCCTAGAAATTCATCCCACTTCTAGATTCTCAAATTTGTTGGCATAAAGGTTTGAAAAGTATTCCCTCATGATGCTCTGGATCTTGGTAATTTCTGTTGTGACATTACCATTTTCATCTGTGATTTTGTTTATTTCAGTGTGCTCCCTTCTTTTTTTGGTAAGATTTGCTAAGGGACTGTCCATTTTGTTAATTTTTTTCAAAGAATCACCTCTTTGTTTTGTTGGTTTTTCTATAATTTTTTTGGACTCAAATCATTTAGTTCTGCTTTGATTTTTAATAATTTGCTTCCTTCTTTTGGGATTAGGGTTGGTTTTTGCTCTTTTTCCAAGGGCTTGAGGTGTGACAATAAATTGTTGGTTTGTGATTTTTCCAATTTGTTAATGTAAACAGTAAGAGATATAAGTTTTCCTCTGAGAAATGCCTTTGCAGTGTCCCAATGAGCTGGTATTTTGTATGCTTCTTTTTGTTAAATTTCATAAACTGTTGAATTTCTGTTCTGATCTCCTCGATGACCCATTGGTGATTCAACAATGTGTTGTTCAACTTCCATGAGTTACAGGGTTTTCATTGGTGGAGATTGGTGATCATTTCCTATTTGATGCCCTTGTGGTCTGAGAGAATGCAGGGAATAATTTCAGTGTTTCTGAATCTGCACAGGTTTGATTTATGCCCTAAAATGTGGTCTGTTTTGGAAAATGTTTCATGTGCTGCTGAAAAAATTTTATTGTGTTGTTGCTGGGTGGAATAATAGGCAGATGTCTGTTAGATCTAATTGGTCTATACATTTGTTCAATTCTGATGTTTCTCTGTTGAGTTTTTGCCTGGCTGATCTGTCCATAGGTGAGAGTGGTGTGTTAAAGTCACCAGCAATCATTGTGTTTCGATCTATGTATGGTTTCAGTGAAAGTAAAGTTTGCTTGATGAAGTTCGGAGCTCTGGGATTCGTTGTGTAGATATTTAGGATGGTTATGTTCTCCTGGAAGAAAGCTCCCTTTAGTAGTACGTAGTAATCTTCTTTGTCTTTTCTCACTAATTTTAGTTTGAGGTCTATTTTATCTGATATGAGGATGGCAACTCCAGCCTGTTTATGGGGGCTGTTAGCTTGATAGAGTTTATTCCAACCTCTCACTTTCAAAAAACGTTTGATTTTTTGAGTAAGATGTGTCTTTTGAAGACAGCAGAACGATGGATCTTGCTTTTTAATCCAACTAGATAGTCTATGTCATTTAATTGCAGAGTTAAGTCCATTGATATTGAGAGTCAGGATTGAGAAATATTTATTAGTTCCTGCCATTTTTAAAAGCTCTCATTAGGGCTTGTGTTTTGATAGTTCTTGTGGTAGTTAGATGTTATGAGTTTTAGGTGCCATGTCTTTCTCTGTATTACATTTGTGTTGGTTTTCTATGTGTAGAACATCTTTGAGAATTTTCTGTAATGTTGGTTTTGTTGCTACATGGTGTTGCAGTTTTTCCCTGGAATAGAATGCTTTTATTGTTCCCTCAGTTATGAATGAGAGCTTAGCAGGGTACAGTATTCTTGGTTGGTAGTTATTTGACTTCAGGGCATGACATACACCCTTCCAATCTCTTCTTCCTTGCATGGTCTCTGCTAAAAAATCTCCCTAACTGCTTTTTGGTTCCTTTCTTTGGTCTTAGTTGATCCTGGAGGGATTATAATGTGGCTGTGGGATGTCCTTTTCTGCTCAGGTCTGTTTGGGGTTCTAAATTCTTCTTGTATCTGGATGGGCCCGCCCTTCTGGATATTTGGGTACTTTTCTGAGATGATTCCCTGAAGTATATTTCCAATACCACTTACCTCTTTCTCCAGGTCTTCTTCAATACCAATAGCCTTAAGTTAGGTTTCTTAATTGTATCTTGGACATCCTGAAGTTTTCTGTCATATTTCCTAGATTTGGTTTGAGTCATTTTCTATTCTTTCTCTATTACAACTAGGTAATCTTCAACCCTAGAGATTCTTTCTTCTTCATTGTCTAACCTGCTTTCAATACTTCCCATTTTATTCTTCATCTCCCTACCTTCCAATTGCTCATTTTTGATGCCTTGCATCTCTTGTATGGACTTCTTTATCTCCTTGATTTCCATTTGAGTGGTTAGCTCAGGTGCTTTACTCTCATTGGACATTTGTTGGATTTCGGTCAGCTTTTTGTTTGTGGACTCTATGAATTCATCTATTTCTATTTATAAACCCTTTATTATGATCTCCTTTATGGCTTTGTCATGTTCATGCATCAGCTTCTTTATGGCTTCATCTTGTTTAGATATAGCTTCCTCACCTATCTCTTTCTGTATGTTTTCAAACTTTTCATTAATCCTGTTTATCAGTTGCATTTGTATAGCATTTGGAGGACTCTCCTCTAGTTTTGCCATTGACTGTTCCATTTCCTGTTTATATTGGGTGGAAGATGGTATTCCTTGATTTGCCATTTTTCTTGAGTTTCTTATTCTGCCCATTTGAAAATGGGAGCAAGATTAATACTGCACAAGGTTACAATTATTAAGATATAACCAACCTAGGGGCTGGGAGTTTGGCCTAGTGGTAGAGTGCTTGCCTAGCATGCATGAAGACCCGGGTTTGATTCCTTGGTCTCATATACATAGAAAAAAGCCAGAAGTGGGGTTAAGGCTCAAGTGGTAGAATGCTAGCCTTGAGAAAGTCCCAGGACAGTGCTCAAACCCTGAGCTCAAGCCTGGGACTGGCAAGAAAAAAAAAATATAACCAACCTAGACCTCTTTAGCTGGCCAGACAATAGATGGTCACAATTTTAGACTGGTATTATCATTCCCTCTCTCTTTTTGTGAACTCACAGACAAATGTATTACTACCACCAGTTACTGTTTTATGACCAAAAAAAGCACCAGTCAATCCAATTTCAATTGCATTTAAGTCCCTCTGTATCTACAGTATAATTGAACACCTAGATGTACAATATTGCTCAACAACCATCAACAACCATGCATCATAAAAGTTGAAGGATGAACAGTGGACAAGAGATAGAAAAATAGTATGAAAGACAAGAGGAGAGGTAAGAAAAGAGTAATGTAGGAGTGTATGATTAATATAGTAATGAAGAAAAGGGATAGCATAAGGATACTTGACCTAAGGTTGTAGAAAGGTAAAATAGTTGAGTAAAAAATTTAGGAAAGGGACCAGGAGTTTGGCCTAGTGGTTAAAGTGCTTGCCTAGCATGCATGAAGACCCGGATTCGATTCCTCGGTACCACATACATAGAAAAAAGCTGGAAGTGGTGCTGAGGCTCAAGTGGTAGAGCTCTAGCCTTGAGAAAATCCAAGGACAGTGCTCAGGCCCTGAGCTCAAGCCCAGGACTGGCAAAAAAAAAAAAATTTAGGAAAAAATAAGGTAAAACTTATGACAATAAGAAGGGTATATATAGGAGAGTTCAATGAAAAAAATTTTAAAAAGTAAAAATAAACAAACAAAAAAAGGAAAACAAGAGAAAAGGTGGGGGAGATCCCACAAAATTGTGAGTTCTTAGACAAGAAATACTAAGGCTAAGCACACAGAGATTAAAAAGCATGTGACTGTATCATTAAAGATAACATTTGTATCCAGTCTGTACCCAGTGCTGTCACTATGTTTTGAGGAACAACCCCAAAGACAGAAGGAAAGCAAGGAGGAAAAAAAAAAAGGAAAGACTCAAAGCATTAAAAAAAAAGTAAGGTGAAAATAAAATGCCAAAAAAATAAGAATACATAAAAATGCAAATGAAAAAGGTAGAAAAAAAAAACCAAAGTGGGTGTTTTCAGGGTTTTTTTTTGGGGGGGTGGATGGGATAAGAAAATTGTGTCTCCACTAGATTCAGGATCCAAACACTTCAAAAAAGCCTTTTTCTCTTGCGATTTGACTTTGTGGTTTTTCTGATCAGTTTGCTTCATTGGAGAGAAAACAAATGAAAGCCAGTGAAGCTGCCAGTGGCTTTGTTTACCTGGAATGCAGCCCCACCAAGGAGGAGGAACTTCCACTATCACCAGGAGTGGATATCCAGGTAAGCTGGCTCTGGGAAAACCTTTGTGCCTTTGAATGATGGCACAGCCAGCACCACTTCTCAGGCTCCATTTGCTTTAGCAGGGTCTTTGCCAGCAGTCAAGATGGTGTTGCTCTTGCTGGTGGGGGAGGGGATTCCTTCCCAATGCTGTTCCGCCAGCAGAAGTGGAAACGTCCACGGAGGTACTCACAAATTGCTGGATTTTCTGGTTCCGTGAAGCTGGCAGGTCCATGCACAGCCAGGTGATGGCTCTGGACTCACACAGGCTCTGTGTGGCTCTGTCTGGAGCCAGTGGGTCTGCACCACCATGAAGCACTATCTGCTCAGGTGCTGGAGGGAGGCTTTTTCTCCAGGGCGACTCTGAGAGGTGCTGCTCCTCACTGTCTTCTTGCACCGGTTTCTTGCCTTTCTCCTCTCTGACTGAGATCTCTGTGGTGCTAAAGCTTACTTAGGATTGATCTTTGGTTATGAACTTTCCCCTGTGATGGTAGAACTGGTATCTTGGCAAGGGCTCAGAAAGACTCACAATGAACCGCTGCTATCTTCCGCCCTTCTCTCCAATTTATTTAATTTTTATTCAATATATTTTCTAGCTTTGCTAGTGTTTTCTTTTTTTGAACCATAGCATGCTTAGATGTGTATTTTTGTAGCTGTAATATTGGGTTACAGAGTTAATATACTCATTATATATTTTATTTATGTACTAGTTAGAAAGTATGTTTTATACTATGCTATTTATAAAAAAAAACAATTGAAGGTTTTTAAGCAATCTGGAATATACTTATTTCAAGTAATGATGCCATGTTACAGTTGAAATGAATGTATTTTGTATAGTTGGATGGATTTTTCTCTAAGTATACATTAGAACACTTTATTGGAATTTTTTAAGGTTTTTTTTCTGTGTTTGTTTCATTTTGTTCAGTCAAGAATTGAGACAAATGATGAGGCATGCATTTGTCATGACGGATTTGTCCTTCCAATTCTATTACTATTTTATGCATTTTGAAGCAGTAATAAGGAACATACACACACACACACACACACACACACACACACACACACACACACACATATATGGCTTCTTGAACTATTGATTCCAAAATAATTATGTGTATCTACTCTCTGTTCTTTATTAAATCACTATTTATTTTGCCTATAGTTTAAATGCTTTTTAATTGTTTTAATTTTATCCTTTCTGTAGTTTTATAATTAATGTTTGTTTCCCATACAGGCATCTATTTCAATCTAGATTTTATATTTAGTAAGTAATTTTCTTAATTATATCTTTGAAATTATATTTAATGTAGCATTTGATATGTTTAACTTAACCGTATCTTATCTCTACTTGTTTTATTCTTTTTATATCCTTCCATCTCCCAGTCATCAATTAATCTAAAGAAAGAAATGAGTCATTGATCTTCTAAGTCTCTCCTTTTGCCTTTCTTTCCATTTGTGTAGTAAGCATATCCTTCAGGCCACACAGATAATGTCTTTCTTTAGACAAGATATCTCTTAAAATTAATAAAATTAAAAGATGGGAGTGTAGCCTAGTTGTAGAGTGCTCGCCTAGCATGCACAAATCCCTGGGTTTTATTCTGGAACCACATACACAGAAAAAGCCAGAAATGGTGCATGGTTCAAGTAGCAGTATGCTAATCTTGAGCAAAAATTGTCCAAGGACAGTGCTCAGACCCTGAGCTCAATCTATGACATATAAACCCTCAGCTTAATTTTAATTATGTTCTAAAATCTATGTGCCAGTGATTGTATATAGCTTCCCTTCTTAAATACTTGTTTGTTAAACATGATATTTGAAATATGATGTACAAATCAATGTTAATAAAATCTTAATAAAAATTAAAAAATTATGTCTTGGTATTTTTAAACATTAGATATTTGAAAGTAATTTTAACATGTTTTCTCTATCATATTTTTGTAGCTTCAAAGTTTTATAAATATTCCATTGTACATCTAGAATTCAGGTTAGAAAGCTATATATATTTATATTAATAATGATGGCCCAGCTTTAGTTAAAAAAGATTTTGTTTCGACTTTGCTATTAGAAGATGATTTTGATGGGTTGAAATCTGAATTGCAGTTTGTTATTTTTCTTTTTCAGAACATCTTTTCCTATTTTGCAAGGTTTTAGTAGCAAATTGTAATTATTTTTTTTCCTTTCTAGATTATTGGTAGAAATTCTTTTCATGGTCCTCAGGATATACTCAATATTTGCTTTCCACAAACTTGATTAGAATGTACATCTAGCTATTTATTTTTTGTTGCTGTGTTTGCCTGATTATTGACACTTGGTTATTGAATGCCATTGATGTCTTTCACTTATATTAGAAATACTAGAGTTCTTGTCTAGCAGATGCCAGTTCTGTCCTTTCCTTTCTCTCTGTTTTCTTTCTTTGTCTTAAATTTTCCTCAGGTATGAATATTATGAATTTGTTCCATAGTACAGAAGGTCTCTGTGAAGTGAGGAAAGCTTTTAGTACTCCTTCCGTTTCATTTTAAAGCAAATGGTTTGGCTCACTAAAATATTGATAGCTGAGATTTTTCTGGCCCTCTAAATGCAGAAATTCACATATGTTTCTATTACTTCCTTGATGTTAACTTGTTTTCTGTTGATATGGGCCATCTTTGCACCCATAAACAGATCATCATCACTGAAACTGCATGTGTTTCTCATTCAACTGCTTGACAAATTACTCTGTATTAGAAACATACAGGAATTATACATGTGTTTGTTCATGTTTGTTTTTCTGTGTCAGTAAGTGTAGCCTCTCTCTTGTCTCCTCTTTTATTCAAATGTAATTTATCAGTGCCATGAAAACATTACTGATTCTAAGAGTTAATATCAACTTTCCTTATCTGCTTTCAAAGAATTCCTCCAAATGGTTAGCTTAGCCTAGAAATATACAAGAATAATTTACTCTGCCTTGCACTATTTTCTTACCTACATTTATAGTGGTTACTTCTTCTTCCTGCGTGCTATCAGTAGTTAAAGTTCCTATAGCCCAACACTTGCCACTCTAGTCAAAATTCAGAAAAAAAAATTACCATTTATCTTTCAGTGCCAGCCTTTTTCTAGGAGTTAGAAATCTATGACTTCTAGAAATCATTGGTTGTTTTAAGTTTGTGCTGTTTTAGTTTCCTTCATTACTGCCTGGGCCCTTATTGTTGAATGCTTAGAATGTTTTTCTTAATGTCCTCTTTACTCCAAACCTGAAATAGAAATGGAAGGCTTTTTCTTTGGTCTTTATCCCAAGAGCATGGTAACATACCTATGAAAGTATAGAGCTTTGAAAGACTGAGTCCCCAGGAATTTTCTTTCTCATATTAGACCTAACCTCCTCCAGTGATTTGTTAGAGTCAGCATTGTTGTGTCTCATCATACCCACTAGCTTCTCTACCCTGAATATAGCTATGATTTGCTGTGTGAGTCTTTCTAAGTTTTCAGGTGTGGTTTGCCCCATGACCTCAATTTTCTGAGGCGTCTGTAAAGCCTTTGATTTCTCAGCATGTTCTCCTTTGCACTGTTAGAAAGGCAAGCATGAGGACTTCTAGGCTGCTTTCATGTCAGTGATGACAATCAAATCACAACCAGAGTTACTCTTCTCATTTCAGTTTGAGGCTCTCCCATTTTTCCACACACATACACGTGTAGCAATTTTTTTTGGTGGGTCATGGGACTTGAACTCAGCCTCGGCACTGTCCCTGAGCTCTTCCCTACCCTTGAGCGAAAGCCCACTTCCCATTTTCTAGAGGTTAATTGGAAGTGAGTGTCTCAGGTTCTTTTGTGCCGGGGCTGGCTTTTAGCCTTGATCTGCAGACCTCAGCCTCCTGAGTAGCTAGGATTACAGGCCACATGCATAATTTTTTTAAAGTGTACCAGTATGCTTTATTTATCAATAGTACAATAGAAAAGTAAATATATAAAATAATATCTTCCCTCTAGATCTTAATTTTTTGTATTGTTACAGCAATGAAAAGGTAAATAACTAGTAGACCTAAAGGCATGCAGAGAGAATAATGAGAACTTAGGCAGCGTACTTCAGATGTCTGACATTAAATACTATCTAGAATACCTCAGTTCAAAAGGACAAAATTAATTTTTGTCTAGGTTCCTTTAACTCTCAACATAACAAACTATGATGTTATGGACAATTTCAAATAAACTGTATGACTATCACCGATCACATTTCAGTTTTGTAAAACTGTATCTAGTTTAGACTTTTTTATTGTCAGGGTGATACATGGAGGGGTTATACTAAGGTATGGAAACCAGATGCCCCTCAGTAGACGAATGGATCAAGAAGATATGGTATTTATATAGAATGGAATTTGATGCTACTATCAGAAAGAATGGCATCTCCCCTTTGTTAAGAAAATGGAAAGACTTTGAAAAAAGTCAGAGTAAGTGAAATCAGCCAGACTCAAAGAAACATGGTTTCCCTCATTTTTAACATATTTTTCTTATTTTTGCTTTTAAAAAAATCATTTATTTGGTTAGGACTAGGTTTCCAAGTTGATATATACATGTCTTCACTTAGTAGACTATGAATAAAAGCACAGTTAAGGAGACATGATATAGCAGAACTCAGGATTTTGTACTTACTAGTATGTGTCCTAGCAGTTGTCTCACACATTCAGTCATTATTTTATTTATCTTAGGTGAAGACTCTTCCTTTTAGCCAATTCTGGCTTCTATCACAATCATTCTGAGTAGGTGGGGTTATAAGAATGATGCTCTGTGCCTAGTATCTTTATCTATGCTTCTTGAATTATCATGTGAGCAATGAGTACACAGTGGCAACTTAAAAAGAATGAAGTATATATACTTTCACTATATGTTTATATATAATATATGATACATTTTTATTTGTATATCATATAGATATGATGTATGTATGCATGCATATAGATATGATACATATAGATATGATGTATGCATGCATGCATAACATGGAGTAAGTTTCATTTGTTCTCAGAATTTAATAAAACAGATATTTGCAAGTGATTACATGAAAAAATATTCTTAGATACCCTAAAATGGCATCTGCTACTCATTTTTAAATAATTGCTCCTGAATTTGCCTTTTTAAAAACACATGTTTTAGTTTATAAATAATGTATCAATGTTTTAAACTATTTGAACAAAGCAAATGAAAGGACTGGTTGAATTCAGAGACAAAATACTTTTGAACATCAGAATAGTAATAATGCTGAATTATATTTCTTCATTTAAGAATTACATTCAAATATAATTACAAATATAATTTTGGAGTATATAATTTTAAAATCTGAAGTAACTTTTAAGCCAAGACAAAATAGCTCCACCGTCAGGGAAATATCATTCACAAATTGTGGTACAAATTGTAGACATTCTTGAAAATTTGAAATCTTCCTTAACTAGATATTTACAACAGCTGATTACCCAGGAGTAGTCTTTGCCAGTAAAAAAGATTGACAGATATGTGCATCATGCAAAGCCTTAGCCCTTGAAAATTCTCAAAGAAATTATTATTCTTTCTCCTGACATGGATAATTTAGAACGTTCTCTTCGGGTAGTAGAATATCAAGATTTAAACAGCCTCAAAATTGGTCCTCGAGATTTGCCAAACAAGAAATTAACACATCTGCCTAAAGCCTTTGAATTATACACATTTTATTATCACGACATAAACTTACCAAATCTGAATTATACATCATTTTATGATAGGCATTTTAGCCAATTTGTCAGTTACACATTCTGTAACAGTACATGCCTCAGGAATTAGATATGAAAGAAATATAATTTCTGATAACTGATATCTAAAACTACTATGCTTACCCATAAAAAGTAAAATTAAACAAAATATTTTGGGATAAATGACAATGAAGCTAAGACTCATCACATTTTACAGCCTACAGCTCAAACAGCAACGAAGTTGTTATAATATGCAACATCTGGAGACAAATTTGAAAACTAAATTTAAAGACAAATTTAAGGAGCAGCACTTCAAGAGAATACCAATATTTATGTTAAAAATTAAGAGAAGCAAAAAGTAGATTTACAAAAAGAGAAAAATACCTGAAGACAAAGACCTTAATAAATATTAAATAAATAATAAAAAGTAGACAAAATCAGCAAAGCCAAGGAGATAAAACTGTTTACACCTTTAACAGCAGCTTTGCTGAAATAAAAATAAAAAGCATTAAAAAGTTAGGTGCCAGGGGCTCGCACTATTGCAATCGTAACTACTCAGGATGCTGAGAACTATCAATCAGTTCACAGCTAGTCCAGGCAAGAAAATCCATGAGACTCGTGTTCAATTAACTCTCAACTCCATAATTGGAGTTGTAACTAAAGGGATAAAGTGGTAGCCTTGGGCAACAAAAAGCTCAGGGTCAGTACCAAGAACTAGAGTTCAAGGCCCATGATGAGCACACACACACAAGCATGCACAAAAACAGAGGGGAGGAAAGGAGAGGATAAGGAAGAGTAAGAAATGAAAACAAGAAGAATAAATAGAGCAAGATTGCAAGAAGGAAAAATATACTATTTGTATTGAGAATAAAAATGAATCACCATAAATCTGTGTCAGCAGAAAGATGAAAGAACTATATGAAAAATTAACAAATACAGCTAACATCAACATAAACATTCACTAAGAAGTACAGAATCTGAATGAACTGAAGTCATGAACAAACTGATATCTTCACTATAAATCACATATAAATAGCCATTAACCTACAAGTCTTCACTTGTAAAACATCTTTGAAATTTAAGATTTCACACATACACTTTAAAAATTTTGTAGGGACTATAAGCTCTTCCAAATTGTAGGAATAATCAGTATTTATCAATTCTCATTTAGTTATACTTACAAGAATTTGTAATGAATTATATTAGAAAGTATAATTACTGTGTAATATCTAAGTATTATTGAATCTAGGTGATCAATAAATTAATATTGGAAAGTAATTCAATCAATATAATTTAGTTGATAAATGGTACAGAAAGATGAAGTTATAAAATCCAAATACTTCCAAACCAATATATCCATTTCTTCAGTTAGTAGACTACGAATAAAAGGGAAGTTAAGGAGACATAATATATCAATTTAGAAGAGACTGAAAACAACAGCTTGAAATATTCAATTGTGTTTTACTCCTCTAATCAACAATAAGATTAAGAATGATAATACTTTCCTATAGTAATGCTTCCCTGTAATAGAATGTAAGTAAAAGTTTAAAAAAAGAGATAGAAGAAAGATGCTACATTTTCTGAAACTATGTTGTCTATCTAGATGACACAGCATATATATATATTACAGTTTAAATATGTATATACCAAAGTCAGCACATAAAATATTAATGTAAATAGTAATTATATTTGTTTTTCTCACGTGCCAATAAAAGAGAGAACTAAATTAGAATTCATATTTATACTACCAGGAAAATGCATACATATTTTTATAACTAATTCAAATGAAGAAATTCTTCCTCACCAAAAAATTACAAGATATTATTGTGAGAAAAATTAACAATACTTGAACTGAGCGAGGCAATGATCTAATCTAGTGAATGGGGAAGCCCCCTGTTCTGCTCTGATCAATTGTCCCCAGGTAAATCCCTAAAGATAATTCATCTACATGAGTGATTTGTTTTGTATGCATATGTGTGAGTATGTACAAATAAATTAAAATATTTTTTCTAAAATAAAAATGAAAAGGCATATTGATACTAATCTGGGATGAGATGAGATAGACAAGCTTTATTTTACAAGCTCATACTTGATGAAGTATTATTAAAGTAATTAAATCCTATTATGAGTTAATTAATTGAGAAAAGAAATGGTGCCAAAATAGAAAACCCAGAAGAGGCTGTGTGTGTGGACTAGTGGTAGTGTGTTTGCCTAATATGGATGAAGAACTGGGTTTAATTCCTATGTACTACATATGCAGAAAAAGCTGGAAGTGGTACCATGGTTCTTGTGGTACATCTCTAGCCTTGACAGAGACTACAGACAGTACTCAGGGCCTGAGTTCAAGCCCCTGCACTGGCAAAAAAGAAATAAAGAAAAACCCAGAAGAATAACAATAGAAAGTTCTAGTACTGAATTAGCCATAGAAGAATCACTTGCTTTATAACAAATGGAACACTGCATGCTCTACATGTGGCAAAATTGTTACAGTATCTCACTTTGTTATTTGATATATTGGATTTATTTGTATTTGGTTATTTGAAATTGCATAGGGAGGGGAGGAAAACCAAGACTGGGGGGCGGGGGTGGAGGGGAGGGTAATTGGGACCAAGACATGTGAAAGGGTATCAATATATGTGAATTAATGCACCTTCTCTCTGGCAAATATCATGTGACCCTTTTATTAATTACAATAAAAATATAAAAAATAAAGTGAAAAATAATAAAGCACACATCAAAATAAGGAAAAATGATACTATAAATTCATGATATTATGTTCACTTAGAAATAAGTGATTTAGGACAAGTAACCCAATGATATACATTAAAATCAAATAACAGTTTTGTTGTTGTGGTTGCTGTTTGTTTAGTTTTAGGACTTGGGACTTGAATTTGGGGTATGGGCAATGTCCCTGAGCTATTTACTCAAAGCTAGCACTCCACCACTTGAAGCACACAGTACTACTCCTGGTTTTCTGGTGGTTAATTGGAATTGAGTCTTAAAGACTTTCCATTTCTCAGGTGGCTTCGAACCACAGTCCTCAGATCCCAGTCTCCTGGGTGGCTGGGATTACAGTCATGAGCCCCTGGCTCCCAGTTTAATAGATAGTTAATTCTGTTATAAAGAGTAAACAATATATATGGCAAACATCATCAAGATTTTAGAATAAAGGTTTCTGTAAATGCCTGGGCCTTGTTTGCTGACTGTTGGGCTCTGGTTTCACACTATGTTCTATTGGTTCAGCTATAGAAAACCCTCTTTGCAATCAGCAGAAGCCATGCAAAACCAATGTCATGGCAGTCTCATGGTTAGATAAACACAGCTCTTAAGATTTAAACAAGCCAAGCAAATACATAGCAGGGTGAAATTTATGACATTTTTATTATGTGTTGGAAAGCTATCTGCACATTAGCTCTCTTGTCTTTCTCTTAGGAGATTACAGATATTTTTACATTGGAGCTATAAACTAAGACAAAGACAGTTTCATTCCCTAATAAGTATGGGTTTGTGTCATTAAATTAGGAAATCATCTGAGAGGACTCTTGATAGCAAAAGTCATTCCTTTAACAGAAGAATCTATTGGTAAATGTATTGTTAAAACTCCTAAGCAATACATTTAAACATAAATGACCCCTTTATCTTACTGCATTTATATGTGTAAATCAGACCCCAGCATGTGTAATCCCCAGAGCATAATAGATTGTTTGCTTCTCTGGTTCTAACACAAACTTCATAGGTTTTAATGAATCCATGTGTGCATCCCTTCAGCGCTTCAACACCTGTCCAATAAGGAGGTGACACTTGATGAGGGTTACATGAGAGCAAATTCATTGATCATCTCTGTAACTTATGGGAGCTTATTGGTATGTTAGACATCATTCAATTAGAAAATACAATATGGATGCTTTTCTCAGGTTCACTTAAATTGTCATTGACAAAGCACTGGCCTTCGGAACCACTCAAGTCGGGTTCACTTCGCTGTCACCAGGAGTCTATGACACAATCCACTGAACTCTCCTCACAAGTCTGACTGAATTCCACCAGATCAATAGCAAACACTCAACATACTCCTATGGATTTTGTCTTAGAGTAAATGGTATAATGGTATAGTTTTGTTGTTGTTATTGTTGTTTTGTTGTCAGTCATGGGGCTTGAATTCTTGGCCAGGATGTTGTCCCTGAGATCTTCAGTTCAAGCTACTGCCCTACCCCTGGGCCTGATCATTGTCCTTGAATTCTTCAGCTCAAGGCTACTACTGCCCTACCCCTTGAGCCACTGCACTACTTCCAGTTTTCTGGTGCTTAATTACAGGTAAGAGTTTCATAGACTTTAGTGCCTAGGCTGTCTTTGAACCATGATCCTTAGATCTCAGCCTCCTGAGTAGCTAGGATTACAGGCATGAGCCACCCCGCCCGGCTAAACGGTATACTTTCTAGGGAAATAAAAACACATCTCTATGCAGAGAGTTGTATGCAGATATTTTAGGGCAATTAACCCAGTAGGTAACTGTTGGAAAGTCAATGTGGGCATCACTTATAAACTACCTAAAATGTATATGCCATATGAGGAAATATTAGTATAAAAAAGTAAAGTGATAATACTTATAGGAAAATGTGTTTAGCCTGAATTCTTTTTATTACATGAAAAAATTCAGTCATAAAAGATAATAATAATAATACATCTTGTATTATTAAGTTCTTAGAAATATTCCTAAGAAGACAACATGACAAGAGGAGGTGGGAGAAGGGGAGGTGGGAGAAAAGCATGGGAAGAGGTATCAAGAAGTAATGTGCCAACTGACTGACAAATGTAACTGTATCCCCTCTATGTATCACCCTGACACTAAAGTACAACTTAAAACAATTAATATTCCTAAGTTGTTTTAGGAAAGAGAAATGCATAGAAATAGAAAGGAATTAATAATCAGGCAGTACTAGGGTAATAAATGCTTAATGCCAAAGAATTTGGAAAGATTACACACTTTCTAAAATGGATTATGATTTCTGGTGAACAACACAAGTGACTATAATTAAGAGTATTGAATTTTGCACTTTAAATGTGTGAATTGTGTGTTATCAGCAGTAAGACTGGTACAAAATTATATAGGATAATAAAATATCCCTTACGTTAAATCATGACTAATAATATAGATATTGTGATGGTGGTTGTTCTGAGCTAGCATGACCACCTGTGCTAATAAATAGCTTCTGTCATTTCAATCCTGTATCTGAGTATTTTATTTGGAAAATCAAGATAATAATTGTTTTCTTATAGAGTATATATATATAAATGTGTTATGGTATCTATGTGTGTATTAGTATATTGATATGTGAACGTACATATGTGTATGTCTATGAGTAAAATAATCCAGTCAAATACTTAGCAAAATATCTGAATGTCTGCCATCCGGTAGATAATTATGTGTTTTAGTAATCAATTACCTTGTTCTTGAGTTTTAGAAAATGAACAAAATTTTTGAGACTTCTATGAGAAATAAAGGAGCTTCCTTCATTACACAGAATTTTACAGTAGAAAAGAATAATGAAACGTGTCAATCAGATCCTGTCTCTCACATAGCTCTTGACACCAGCAAAATAATTCAATAATTCTTTCATCATGAAGAACCTAATCAAAGAGACTGAAAACAGTTCAAGTTGCCTTTTGTGTCTAACTATTAACATCCCAGTAAGTTCTGTCTTAATTTACCGCACTGCCACCAGGTAAAAACAAAGCCATACTATGGCAGTACTTAGTTCAATGTTGATTTCATTGAATGCATTTTGTAGCTTAGAAAGAAAATTTATATCACTTGTGCTATTATTTGGATAGTGAACTTATTTATGATTTAAGGATGAAAGATATATCCGGTCAGACTCAACAAAGAAGGGAAATTAGAAGTAAGTAAAAATTTAATTCCTAAATTACTTTTATGTCCTCTTGTTGTCTTACAGAGTGAACAAACAACAAATCAAAATTTGAAGGTCCCTGTCTACAAATAAAGAAACCTCATTAACCATTACACTGCTTAACTCTTTAGACTCACAGAACATGAAAAGGTTTTAATAATACGAATTTTACATGTCAAGAAGAGTTGGGGCCTGGTTGAATTACATCTGTAATCCTATGCACCAATGAGGTTGAGATCTGGTTGAAATAAAGCCTTCTGAGAAAAAATAATCTTCTACACTTCGTGTACAAAAAAATAACCATCAAAAAGCCAGGCCAGTGGTATGGTTCAGATGGTAGAGTGCCAGCCAAGCAAACAAGCACAGCAAGAATGGCGCCCTAGTTTACTTTTTTAAATGATGTTTGAATTTGGTTTGCTTTCCACCAGAGTATGTGTAAAATTAGAATTTATATTGTGAATCATGAGTCGAAAGTTAAAACATGATGGTCCATTTAAGACACAAATAATTTTGAACCAGACATCTGAGTCTCAAAACTTTCTTGTCAGTGAAGAGTAGATTTGTAAAATCTTGTAATCTTATTAAAATTTAGACTGTGTGTTTGTTTGAGTTGGCGTGTGTGTGTGCGTTTGTGTGTGTGTGTGTGTGTGTGTGTGTGTGTGTGTGTGTGTATTTGTGTATATATAGAGGTCCTGAGGCTTGAATTCTTAGCCTGGGTGCTCTTCCTGAGATTTTGTGCTCAATAATTTGATACAGAGCTCCACTTTTGGCTTTTTTTAAAGAAATAGTTTAGGGGAGATAACAGTCTCACATTCTTCCCCTGGGGTGGCTTTCCTGGACTCACCCTCCTGAGTAGCTAGGCTTTTACAAGTGTGAAACACTGGCAGTGGCAGCTCACAACTGAGATCACAAGCCACAGCTGTGATATGGAGCAATCTGCTTTCTCAGCATATTAGTAGGTCTGTTGTTCGATTCTGCTATTATAAGGTATATATTCCATTCCTAATGTCTTGTCTGTATTTGAAAATCGTCATTTCTAGTCAGCTAGTATACATTGTTTTTCTTGAGTATGTGAGTAAGAGAACCTGAATTGAAAGTATTTACCATAAAGGAATGTTAATGTTTCAATAACTTAGAAATGTCCCAGTTAACATAGTTATGCAGTGTGCACACACAGTTTATTTTAAAATTAATTGTTAGGTTTTCATGAAACAGCTATGCATTATTAATTTTTCATATATTTTTATTGAGAAGGGTTACATTATACTTGCCAGATAGATGGTGCATTAATTCCCTTACATTGATACCCTTTCACATGTCTTGATCCCCATTTCCCTCCCCCACAACCCCACCCCTCATCTTGTTTTCCCCCATTCCCTATCCAATTTCAAATAACCAAATACAAATATATCTGATATATCAGGTAACAAAGTGGTAACAATATGAGATAAGCAAGGGACAGCAAAAGTGATGAGAGATAACATAGTACCTTAAGAACAACAATCATTCAGTATATGGCTTATGTTTACATCATATTTTAAATAACAAGTTTAACAAACATGTGTTCAAGGAGGAATCTCTAATTACAATCACTGGACTAAGTATTTAGAACTTAGTCAAAATTATGCTAAGGGCTTTTTTGTCATAGAAATATATCAATTTATGAAACAAAACATTATGTCTATAGAGTCATAGGTTTTTATGTCTATATAGTTATGTTTGTATTTCCATTACCATGTCCATAGCTTTGGGTATGCAGTTATTGAGTTCTCGCTTTTGTACTCTTTGGATTTAATAGCCGCATATTAAGAATACCATGCGCCTTTTGTTCCTTGGGTATTGACTTGTCTCACTCAACATGATTCGCTCTAGATTCATCCACTTCCCTGCGAATGCCATTATTTTATCTTGTCTGTTGGATATGTAGAATTCCATTGTGTATATATACACCACATTTTCTGTATCCACTCATCTGCAGTAGGGCATCTGGATTGTTTCCATCACCTGGCTATTGTGAATAGTGCAGAGATGAACATAGCTGAGCAGGTGTCTTTATAATATCCTGGGTCATGCTGTTCAGGATAGATGCCCAGAAGTGGTATGGCGGAATCATAGGGAAGATCTATTTTCAGTTCTTTAAGGAATCTCCACACTGCTTTCCAGAGTGGCTGAACTAGTCTACATTCCCACCAGCAGTGTAGTAGGGTTCCTTTATCTCCACAACCCTGCCAGCAACTGTCATTGTCTGAGTTCAAAATCTTACCCATTCTTGTTGGGATAGGGTGGTATTTTAGGGTTGTTTTTATTTGCATTTCCTTTATGACCATAGATGATGAACATTTCCTCATATGTTTTTCTGCCATTTTAATCTCTTCTTCTGATAGGTCTCTCTTTAGTTCCTTTGCCCATTTAGTGAATGGTTTATTGGGTTTTCAGGGGATTAGTTTCTTGAGTTCCCTGTAGATACTAGATATTAAGCATTTGTCAGATGTATTGTTGGTGAATATCTTTCCCAGTTGGTTGGCTGTCTCTCTACTTTTGCAACTAGATTTTTATCTGTACAGAAACTTTTTATTTTTAGGTAGTCCCATTTATTGAGTCTCTCTCCAATCTGTTGTGACCCTGGGATTCTGTTCAGGAGTCTTTTGCCTGTGCCTATGAGTTCCAGTGTCTCTCCTATTTTATCATGTAGCAGTTTCACGGTTTCCAGTCTCACGTTGAGGTCTTTGATCCACTTTGAGTTAATGCTTGTGCATGGCAAAAAGCTAGGGTCAATTTTTAGTTTTCTGCATGTGGCTGCCCAGTTTTGCCAGCACCAGTGATTGAATAGACTGTTTTTTTTCCCAATGTATATCTTTGGCTCCTTTGTCAAATACAAGTTGCCTATAGGTATGTGGTTCTATTTCTGGGTCTTCTATTCTGTTCCTTTGATCTTCTGGTCTGATTTTGTACCAGTACCAAGCAGTTTTTGTTATTATGGCTCTACAGTAGAGTTTGAAGTCTGGTATTGTAATACCACCAGCATTGCTCTTTTTGCCTAGAATTGTTTTGGCTATTCTAGGCCTTTTCTTGTTCCATATGAATCTTTGGATTATACTTTCTATTTCCGTAAAGAATGTCTTTGGGATTTTGATGGGGATTGCATTGAATTTGTATATCAATTTTGGCAGTATAGCCATTTTCACTATGTTGGTTCTCCCTAGCCATGAGCATGGGATGTCTTTCCATTTCCTAGTGTCCTCTTTAATTTCTTTCATTAGGCTTTTATAGTTTTCATTGAATAATTCCTTTACATCTTTGGTTAAGTATATTCCTAAGTATTTTATTCTTTTGGGGGCTATTGCGAATGGGATCATTTTCTTGATTTGGCCTTCTGTTTGTGTATTGTTGGTGTACAAGAAGGCTACTGACTTCTGAAGATTGATTTTGTATCCTACCACTTTGCTAAAGTGGTTTATTAATTCTAGAAGTTTGGGAGTGGAGTTTGTTGGGTCACTCAAGTAGAGGATCATGTCATCTGCGAATAGGGATAGTTTAATTTCTTCTTTCCCTATGTGGATCCCTTTGATGTCCTTTTCTTGTCTTATTGCTCTGGCTAAGGGTTCCAGCACTATATTGAAGAGAAGTGGAGAGAGTGGGCATCCCTGTCTAGTTCCTGATTTTAAGGTGAATGGTTCCAGTTTTTTTTAACATTTAGTATAATACTGGCTGTAGGTTTTTCATATATGGCTTTCACTATTTTGAGGAATGTACCTCTTATTCCTATTTTTTCTAGTGCTTTCAACATGAATGGATGTTGTATTTTGTCAAATGCCTTCTCCACGTCCAGAGAAATTATCATATGATTCTTATTCTTAACTCTATTGATATGATGTATTACATTGATTGATTTGCGAATGTTAAACCAGCCTTTCATTTGTGGGATGAAGCCCACTTGATCATAGTGTATGATTTTTTAAATTTGTTTCTGGATTCTGTTGGCTAATATTTTATTGAGGAGTTTTGCATCTGTGTTCATTAGAGAGATAGGTCTGTAGTTTTCCTTTTGTTGGGTCTTTCCCTGGTTTGGGGAGGAGAATAATATTAGCTTCATAAAATGAGTTTGGTATTGCTCCTTCTGTTTCTATTTCTTGGAAGAGTTTCAAGAGTGTAGGTGTTATTTCATCTTTAAACGTGTTGTAGAATTCCGCAGTGAATCCATCTGGACCTGGGCTCTTTTTGGTTGGCATTTCCCTGATTGCTTCCACAATTTCGTTGTAAGAAATTGTTCTGTTCAATTTGTTTAAATCATCATTGTTCAGTGTGGGTAGCCTATATTTATTTAATAAATCATGCATTTCTACTAGATTTTCTTGTTTCTTTGAATATAGGCCCTGGTAGTACCTATTCATTATGGACTGAATTTCTTGAGAATCAGTTGTGATTGTCCCCGTGGGGTCTTTAATCTTGTTTATTTGAGTCTCCCCTTTCCTTTTTTTGATTAGTCTTGCCAAGAGTCTATTTTGTTGACTCTTTCAAAGAACCAACTTCTTGATTTATCAATTTTGTGTATCTTATTTCAATCTCTGAAATCTCTGATTTTATTTTTGTTATTTCTGTCCTTCTAGTTGTTTTAGAATTAACTTTTTCTTGCTCCTCTGAGTGTTTCAGTTTTTTTTAAGTTATTTACGTGCTCTTCTGTCTTTTCTAATATGCACTCCTAGTGCAATAAATTTGCCTCTTAGTACTGCCTTTGCTGTGTCCCATAAGTTCCTTTGTGATGTTTCTTGATTGTCATTACATTCAAGGAAGTTTTTAATTTAATTTCTGATCTGATCTGTTACCCAGGAGTTATTCAGAAGTGTGTTGTGCAGTTTCCATGTGATTGAATGTTTTTTGACTTTGACTGCATTGTTCAGAATTAGTCTAACTCCACTGTGGTCTGATAAAATGCATGGAATTATATCAGACCTCTTGTATCTGCTGAAGTTTTATGTATGAATTATTATATGATCTATTTTGGAGTGTGTTCCATGTGCTGCTGAGAAAAATGTAAAAAGTTTCGCCATTGGGTGGAAGACTCTGTGTATTTCGGTTAAGCCCAGCTGGGCTATGGTGTCATTTAAGTCGATGGTGTCTTTGCTTAACTTTTGTTGAGTTGGCCTGTCATTTGTTGAGAGTGGTGTATTGAGGTCTCCCACTATGATTGTGTTTGAGTCTATCTTGTTCTATAATTCTAAAAGAGTTTTTTTTTGACGAATTTGGGTGCTCCCATGTTGGGGGAGTAGATGTTTATAACTGTAATATTATGGGCATGGATTGTACCCTTTACTAATATATAATGGCCATCTCTATCTTTATGTACTGATTTTACTGAGAAGTTACTTTTGTCGGAGATTAAAATTGCTACTCCTGCTTTTTTGCATGGTGCATTGGAGTGGAAAATTCATTTCCATCCTTTCACTTGGAATTTGTTTCTGTCTTTGGCAGTGAGGTGGGTCTCTTGGAGGCAACGTATGGATGGGTGGTGCTTCTTAATCCAGTCTGCTGTTCTGTGTCTGTTGATTGGATTGTTCAGCCCGTTCTCATTGAGGGAGATTATGGAGAAGTGGTCAGTGTCCATTATCGTTATTTATTTTTACTTCTAAATTTCTTTCTCTCTCTTTTTTCACCTTTTATGTTTAGTGAATTATAGATGTTTGCTTCTTGCTGAGGGTTCTTGATGCTCTACAATTTGTTCTCGATTAATTAGTATTCTTTGTAATGCTGTTTGGTTTAGTGTGCACGTATTCGTAAAACTTCTCTTTGAAGTGAAATACTCTTGTTTCTCCCTCAAATGTAAATGCTAGTTTTGCTGGATATATCAGTCTGGGTTGGCAGTTGTTGGTCTTCAGGACATCAATGATGTTTTCCAAGCTTTTCTTGCATTTAGGGTTTGCATGGAGTGATCTGCTATAATTTGAATTTTCTTCCCATTATAATATAGCTTCTTCTTTGTTTTTGCAGCATTTAAGATCAATTCCTTGGTATTCTAGTCTAGTGTCTTTACTATGATGTGTCTAGATGAGTTCCTTCTAGGATCTTGCCTGTTTGGGGTCCTGAAACCTTCAATAATTTGAGTATTTTCCCTTTTGAAGTTGGGGAAGTTCTCTGCTATGATTTTGGTGAATAAAGGTTGCATACCTTTGTCCTGAAATTCAGCCCCTTCCTCAATCCCTATTATACAAAGATTAGACTTCTTTGCTGCATCTGCCATTTCCTGAAGCTCTCTCTGGTAGATTCTGACTGATTTTTCCAAGGTGGCGATTCTCTGTTTCAGCTCTTGTGTTTTATCTTCTGTTTCTGATGTTCTAGTCTCCAACTCCATCAATCTGCTGCTTAATGCTTCCATTTTTGCTTGAAGTGTGGACACTGAGCTGATCATGTCTGCTCTGAGGGTATTAATCTTTTCTTCCATTTCTCTTTTGAATTCGAGGAGCTCTTTGAAGATTTCCTGCTTATGTTCCTGGAATTGTTTTTGGAGTTCTGTTTTAATCTCTTTAGTCATGTTCACAATCATCTCCTTGAATAGGGTCATGTTTCGTGTCTCTTCAGGTGTCATTTCTTGGGATGGTGACATCTCTCTCATCCCTTCGCTCGTGTTACCTTTTCGGCTTTGCGTGGGACTTTGATTATTTATGTATGTCGTAATTTGTCTTTGCGCTCTCCTTGGCATTGAGAACTGTTGTTGTAGTTCGCTCTGTGTTCAGTAGATAGCAGTCTTTACTTGGATTGGGACTGGTGGTTCCAGGAGTATGTGAATACCTGTGGTTCTCGGCCAAATTGATTCCTCTGCTGACTAGGTCAGAGTTTGCAGTTTTTGCAGGTGTTCTGGCCTGTTCCCAGAGGCTGTGTGCTGATGCACAAGTAGCTCTCTGCCCAATCAGTGGCCTCACAATGGGCCGTGGGATGGATCTGCGAGCTTCAGTCTCAGTGTGCTGGGCAGATGGTTGGTTTTCCTGTGCTGCTTCTAGGGTCGGGCCCAGGCCAAGAGTCAGGAGTTTGGGAGTTTTCAGGAGCTCTCAGCAGGACCAGCAGGTGTCAGCTCTGTTCCCAGGGGCGAGGCCTAGAAGAGGACATGGGCTCCAGGGGCAGAGCCGCGCCTTTCTGATTCTCAAAAGGTGAGTGTGACTGCTGGTCTGTCCTTCAGTTCCCTGCTGCTTTGTCAGAGAGTCTGTCACTGTGGGGGCCCCCTCGATGCTGTCTTGCTCAAGATTCCCAGCTGGAGGATGCCCAGGTCAAGATTTGAGGGGGACAGATGCTGGCTCCTATTTTCCCGCACACCCCACCCGCTGTTGTAAGGTAGGGTTTCAGCGCCCCCCACTCTCCAGACCCAGTGGCCTGGGAGAGGAACCTGGTGGGCGGGTGGGAGCTGGGACATCTCCGCCTCCCCTGGTGGGGTGCTGGGTCTTAGCTTAGCCTGCCTGTCAGTCTCCAGTCAGAGGCCTGGGAGAGGAGCCTGTTGGGCTGGAGGGAGCTGGGACACCTCCGCCTCCCTTGGTGGGGTGCTGGGTCTTAGCATAACCCTCCTGTCAGTCTCCAGTCAGAGGCCTGGGAGAGGAACCTGGTGGGTGAGTGGGGGCTTGGACACCTCTGCCTCCCTTGGTGGGGTTCTGGGTCTTACCGCTGCCAGCCTGTCAGTTGCCAGTCAATGGCCTGGGGGGGGGGCTGTTGAGGGAAGGGACAGGATTCTAAATTCCTTGCCCCCCTGCTCCTGCTGGTCTTTCTTGGGTGGGGTGGAGGGGTCTGAGTTAAGTTCTATTGCTTGGCACCAGCTCTGCTTTCCTGATGGGTTTGGGGACCCGCTGCACTACTCACACCTCTGCATTCATCTGTGGGTGCTCCACAGTGTTGGGGAGTCTTTCACTCCCCTTGGGTCTCCTCTGCCACCTGTGTTCCGCATCTGGGTTCCGCTGCTTGCTGTTCTGGTTCCGCGTCTGGGCTCTGCTGCTTCTGTGGCTCACTGGCCCGGTCCTATGCTGGTTTCTACAGCTATCGGGGCTGCCTGGCCTGGCACCCTCCGCTGCCGCTTTTCCAGGCTTGGAGCTGGCCGCTAGGGGTGGGGGATTGGTCCTCACATTCTGAATTCTTTGAGAAAGTTGGATGTAAGCTTTATCTGGATTTCTTTTCCAGTTTGAGTCCTTCTCCATTGCTCTATGAGTTTGTTGTTGTGGATTTCTTAAGGTAGTTTGTTCGTGGGACTCCCTGGTTCTCTCTTTTTGTGAGAGAGAGGTAGGCAGCATCCCTATTGTCTCAGCGCCATCTTCCGCTCTGCATTATTATTTTTATAAGTGTGAAAAATGCCAGATATAGTGAAAGCCTGTAATACTGACCACGTTGGAGGAAAGGATAAGGGGATCATGGTTTGAGGCCACTCTGAGGAAAAACTAAATTACACAAGATGCTCTATTTAAAAGTGGAGAGGTGTGGTACACACCCCATCATCCATGTTAGGAAGGAAGTACAATTCCTGGGTTGGGAAAACACATGTAACCAAATAAAAACCAGGAATAGACTGATATGGGGTTCTATAAAGCAAAGGCTCTATTTTTAAAAAGTGTTGACAAATTATCAGCTGGTCGAATGACATTGTGGGAAAAGCATGTGAATAGCTCAATTATGGTCCCGAGTTCAAATTGCTCTGTCACACAGTAAGAAATAATAATATTTGTGATGATGATAACCATCACCCCAAATCCAATCTGATTGTATCTACAAAGTTTTTGCAACCTGTAAACAATTGCTAAAGCTAATATGTTCCACCATATCTGATGAAAACAGGTATGACATATTTAGAATCTGAGGTCATGTGATTCTCTTTGATTTTTATTAACTGAGAAAGGGAGGAGAGTCAATTGCCCTAGGTAACATTACTCCTTGAAGAAAGAGTATGTATATTTCCAATTAATAATCATAAGCTACAAATAATTATTTGGAGGGTGTTAACTGTAGGTATTAGGTCACTGAAGAATAAGGAAGCACAGAGCTGAGAGTTGTCTATCCTTTGCTTTGTATTAATTTGAAAATAATGATAGCAACATGTCAGCCCATTAAGGATTATGTAAGTGCTTCTTCTTTGTTAGTCATCAGAAGCATCTTAAGTTGAGCACCACAGCACATTAATGAATTTACCTCACGACCTCACATTTCAGTAGTGAAATCAATTCACTAGTTATTTCTAATTTAAATATTACACGGTTAATTTGTCTAAACAAGATCAAAGGAAACACATAATAAGCAAAGTGTGATCCAATGGATTTGAGACTTCAATATTCAATCAATTACTTTATATAAAAATTCCTCTAGTTATAAATGACCTTAGAGCATTCTGGCTTTCCTTCAAATCTACTAATCACCTGCCACAAGAAAATCAAACCTCATGTGTCCTATTTGGACTGCTCAGTCATTCCAAATGACTCACACCTCTCAATCTTTCACACTTTGTCTACCTCTAGGCTGGATTTTGAAGAAAAGCATATGTAGAGATCTTGGCCTGGAAATCTACAAGCTTGTAATGGTATTAGTGACAATGGTATTCATAGCTGCTTCTAAGCCTTCTTATATTCTTTATTCAGCGTAATTCCTATACAACTTTTAACCATAGACACAAATTTCAGAATTTTGATTTTTCCCTCAAAATTAGAAACTCTTAAAATATAATACTGCTCTCTCTAAAATAAATTAGATAAACCCAAAAGGGATAACTGAAGATGAGAAAATATTTAATTAGACCCATGGCAAATGTATCGTCACAGATGGTATATATTTATTGTAGTTGTTTTTCAATAGTTATACAATGTCATGCCCAGAGAGATTTGTCTATAAAGCAATTGGTAGCTCTGACAATATTATAATAACCACTAGGGAAGCAAGTGTTGAGGGGTGGTAAAGAAAGAGACAGAGAAAAACAAACTTGCAGAAACTGAAGTGGAGCTTCAGTCCTTCCAGTCACACAGCCCAATAAACACTCCTTCCTGAATGAATTTCTACCAAATTTGTCACCCATGAGTAAATAAAACATGGCATGGAAGTATCGGTCCTAACTGGTTAACTAAGCTTTCTTCTGAGGGGATCGAATATATTTTCAAGTAACTATTCTGCATCTTCATTTTCACTAATACCAGGATTATTGGAATGTTTTACATTAAGTTGAAACTGAATAATTCCATGGTTGAGGTACTCTTCATCATTCGTAGATGTGTGAAATACTCAGAAATACATAGTCATTTTACTAAGTTTAACTGAGTGGTATAGTAATCATGAACCAAAGGCTCCTTCTTTCCATTTCTTATCACAAATTTTTTTACATAATCATATATTTATATAAATGTGTGTTTTATTAAATTTTTTGTCTTGTTCACATTGAACTAACCTAACTATGGGCTTTTCTTATAGACAGTCTCTACTTTTTGTGAACAGAAGAAACCTCAATAACTTCAACATTTAAAAAAATCATGTCCACAAATTTTAAAGATTTTTGTTATAACTTATTTTGAGAAAGGGGAAGAACAAATAGAAAGTGCTAGTCAGCTTCTTCTTGGAAATAAATTTGATGCTGTTTAAATTATAGTACAAACCTTAGTGGGCAGCTTTAGAAACACTGATATTCCATTCATAAATAGTTCTACTGTGATAAATGCACTCATAATTATGATCAATATATTTGTCTTAACTTTAAATGTCCTCATGAAAAAGCCTAGATAAAAAAATACCAGAAAAGGATACTTTGCCAGGTTTGAAATTATTTGAGATATCACTGATGGAGAAAGTTTAGTATAGATGATTCCAAACAGTAAAGAATTTTGAAAGAAAAAAATAATGACTGAACTCATTTAAAAAGCAAAAATATTTGGAAAGTCAAAGTCAATGCTTATATGACAGAGATATCCTTTTATATCAGAATAAGTTGTTGAGAAAACTCACTAGTGTTATCTTAAACTGAAAATTTTACTGAAAAGATGAAAGTTCAAGAATCAGGACTGGCAAAACAAATAGTAACCATGACATAGGTAGGATGAAAAACCAGGAACCAGAAACAATAGAGCTAAACTAACAGCACTTTAACATTACCATCATTACAGTTACTAGCATAAATGCAAATCTAAGTACAGCTTCCCTTTTTGTTTCACTTAAGCTGAAAGAACGTTGTCTGCATGTCTAGCTTTGCTTTCTATCCTTTGGATGAAACAATCAGCAATGAACACATTGCACTTTTTCTTTTTCATTTGTAGAAGGATGGCCCAGAACCCCACCCTGCCATACACACACACACTTTAGATCATACAGGCTAATAATAAAATGGTGGAGAGTAAAATTTAAAGTAGGTACTTGCAAAGCATTAAGCAAACATTTTCTTAATGATGGTATTATTCTAGGATTTTTACATAACTATTTAAATTTATGTAAATTTGAAGAATTTTTGAGAAAGCTCAAGGATAGTGCCCAGGCCATGAGTTAAAAAACAAAAAATAAATAAATAAAAAGAAAAAGAAAACTAGCCTGGCATAATGGCTCACGCCTGTAACCTTAGCATCTCAGGATCCTGAGACCTGAGTATCTAGGATCAAAGCCAGCCTGGGCACTAAAATCAAAGAGACTTATCTCCAATTAATCACCAGAAAACAGAAAGTGGGGCTATGGCTCTAGGGTCAGGTGGTAGCCTTGAGCTGGAGAGCTCAGGGACAGCACCCAGGTGGAGTTCAAGCCCCATGACCCACAAAAAACAACAACAAAAAAGGAAAACAATTATATGAATTGTGGATCCTTGAAAAGGAGAAGAATAGTATTTCATAGGAATATACAATATATGAATCATAATATGGTACAAGCAAATTTTTCCAAAATGAATCACATTTTAGCTCTTTCACACATAAATTTGTGATCTACAAAGTAAGTAAATTTAAAATACTTGACAAAAATGATTCTGATTGGGATATGATGTAGCTCAGGCACTCATCAAACTCCTGATCCTCTGTCCCTGTGCTGGATTTAAACTCATGTACACCCACAACTGTAGAAAATTGTCTTCACTAAATGACTTTTATCTTAATCCTGCTATTATCACAGTTGCCCTGTTCAAGAGAGATGTTATGAGATAATCTAATGCTACCAACATCTTCTTTGTCTTATAAACCATAATTTTTTGTGCTGTTAAAAAGAATGATCTCCATACTTATATGTTTATACCTTATATTTATTGTGCTATAGCTTTTTGTGGTCTTCTTTGGTAATCACAGTTTCACCATGTTTTAATGTAATACACAATTGAAATCCAGAACTAGGAGAAGTGGCAATAAAGTAAATGAACTAACATGAGGATGTTCACTTAGGGTAAAACATAATATAAACAAAATTATTTTTTTCTCCCAAGAAACACTAGGAATCTTACTCTTTCAGAAAAGAAAGCTATCCCTATTATGTCATAGATAAATATTTACTTCCAGGCACCCTGTGTAATGAAATGAATCTATTTCGATTTGTTCTATGACAGGAAAAACTATTTAACAAAGTATGGGCACATATTTTGAAAAATTTGATTTGTGGCTTTTCAGACTGATAATGAATGTGAGCTTTTATTCAATTCTACCTGAAGTTGATATGGAAAACAATACAAAAAATCTGTGTTACAAAAGGAATGCAAAATTATGTGTTGCCATTTAGATTTGCAATAGTCTAGCAGTTTGCTTTGCAGATGCACAAAAGATTTAAATGTCATGTTTTTGCCCAAGATTTATATGTTCTTAAATCATTTCACTGTGCATGCTTTATAATAGTCATTTAAGTTGGTGAATCAATAAAACATGTTAATATGTGGTATATATTTGACATGATTTATATTAGCCTTAATTATTTTGCTTCATTTTATCAGCATAATGCATATCTCTCATCTTCCAAATGAGTTGAGAGAATAATGAAGTCACAGCTTGTCAAGATATCATATGTAAATCATTTTAGTTACTTGTTAACAAATGTATCACTAGGAAAAAAGCATCATATGTGAACAGTTGTAGCGTGTGAACAGTTTACATTCTCATTAACAAAATGTGCTTGCTTACATCACATACATTTAGGAAAAACAATCTAGTATCTTTTTTCTAGAATGTATGAAAAATGATGTTGATGTGATGCAATTACCATATTATGGTTGATATTTACATACAACATGTATTCTAAATAATAACTGTGAGCATATAGAAAATTTCCACCTATGGAAAATATTAGAATATGTTATTCTATATTGTGTGTGCACATGTGAAATGAGAATTAGGAAGATATATATTACCACTGATGTCACTTAAAATTTGGCAAACATCACATTATGGAAATTCATATAAAATCAAAAGTCAATGGTGATAAATTTTTCAGACAAGAATGTAGTAAAAACAAAATTGAACAACACAAATTTAAGCAGGCAGACCCAATCTTTTAATAATAACTTATAGGTAAATTTCTTAATTATTTTACCCACAGATGAAGTATAATCATTTTCATTTTCTCAATTTTGAGACCATGATATTAAAAGTAGAATATGTAAAAGAAAAAAACTATTAGACCTAAGACTAAGTTATTAAAAAGGGAGGTAACATATTTGTTGAAACGAAGTTTTGTTTCAGTCCATTTTGGACGGTTTTGTGTGTGTGTGTGTGTGTGTGTGTGTGTGTGTGTGTGTGTGTGTGTTTATCCTAAGGTGTAAACTCAGGGCCTATGTGCACTAACCTTCTTTGTGCTCACGGCTAACACTCCCTCACTTGAGCCCTAGCACCACTTCCAGTTTTTTTTCTAAATAGTTTATTAGAATTGAGCATCTAGCAGATTTTCATGTACTGGCTGGCTTCAAATCATGATCCTCAAATTTCAGCCTCGTAAGTAGTTGGAATTATAGGCTGAGCCACTGGCTCAATAAAGAATGCCTTACCTTTAATACATTTTTCAATATACTTAAGGACTTTTAGACTTGTAGCAGGAACATATGGATCAAGCAGATGGACAGTTTTGGTTCTGAGCTTAGAATATAGATCGGTGTTGTGTTTTCACAAAATCAGCTATTACTGTAAAATAGTATGCAATCTGATGTGGCCCCAAATATGTTTCCAAAGATCTTCCTGTCTTTAAAGGTCGTTTAAAGGATGACAAGTTTTAGATCGTGAGGAATATAAGACTGTATCCATAGGCAAAATGGAAAGATAGGTAACTTGGCTTTCCTAGGATATGGCTGAGCTCTGTTCACTCGAAGGGAAAACATTGCATGGCAGTGCTGGTCTTCAGCTTTGACTCTAGACATTCAGTGCAATCGCAGTAAGAGGTCTGCCCTAAAGAAAAGCACTTGTCTAATAGTGAAGGAAAGAAATCTAAACAGTTTCAATATATTTCACAAAGAGAAAAGAAGTAGAGAATTTCTTCTCATCTTGCTGGGCACACTAATCAACTTCAATTGTACACAGATTATATCTTCTTAATAGAAACCTTTCTAAAGATAGTCTCAATGGGAGGCATAATGCAATCATTAGTGAAAACGGGATACCAATCCTCATGTATTGACAAGTATTTTAACTGTGGATGCAATTCTTGGACTTCTTTGCTGTTATAAAAAAAACTTCTAATTTGAAAAAATAATCTCTTTCCTTTTCTTTCTTTCTTTCTTCTTTTTTTTTTTTTTACAAAAACATACAGGATTTGGCCTTAATTCAGCCTTGACATAGCCGTGTTTCATTTACTTAAATATGAAAATTGGCTGCCATGCTTAATATAATTGGAGCAGTTGAATATATTTTGATTTCTGCCTATCTATGGTGTACAATAAGTTATTCACATTTACCTAATCAGCCATGTATTGTTCTGAGTTCTGAATAAATTTTGAATTATAAATTAAAATTAGAAATATGCTACTGTAAGCATAACTTGGCAATTATTATGCTCAAGGTCTCTTAGAGAAAGAAATATTGATACCCTGGAGATACAATTAAGGATTATACACACATGCTAGAGAATATTGATATTTCAAGGAATTAACATTGTGATGTCAGCACAACAAAATCTGGATAAACTAATCTTCAAAATTAAACTGTATATAGAAAAGAAATTGAATGTTAAACATCCAATATAAACAATGATTATACCAATGCACAGGTGGCCAATCTTTGTAAACTTAGCTACTCGGGAGGCTGAGTTCTGACATTCCAGGTTGAAAGTTAGCATGGCTTGTTGAGAATGTTATATCCAACTAGTGACTGAAGAGCCAGAAGTGGAACTGTAGGTCAAATGTTAGAGTGTAAGGCTTCCATGAAATAGCCACAGGGCATCTCCCCAGCCTCATTAGCGCTACTACCACACACTCACAAACATGGTTATATAAACATGCAACTATGAGGTTAAAATAATTCGCTTAAAATGACAATGAGAAAATTTTAAGTGTAGCCTATCAATAAGTAATGTATTTTGAAATTAGTGTCATTCCTAAGCCAAATTTTATTCTAAATGAATACGTAATATAAATGAACAATTTTATTGTAAAAACAGAAAATATTTCAAAAAATTATCTAATTTTGGGAGAAATGTTCATCTAAAATAATAAAATTTAAGAAAAATATAAAAAGATATACAGAAGAATGATGACATATTTTATGACAATATTAGATACAAATAAAGATTGTATCTTCTTCTTCTTCTTCTTCTTCTTCTTCTTCTTCTTCTTCTTCTTCTTCTTCTTCCTCTTCTTCTTCTCCTCCTCCTCCTCCTCCTCCTCCTCCTCCTCCTCCTCCTTTTTATTCTTCTGCTGTTTCAATTCAGGGCCTGGACAGTGAGCTCTACCACTTGAGCTACTTCTAGCTTTTTGTATATGTATGTGGTACCTAGGAATGGAACCCAGGGCTTTGTGTTTGTTAGGCAAACACTTTACCACTGGTCCATGAGGACACTTTTGCTAAAACCAAAAGAATTTAATAAATTTGGCTGGCTCTAATAAGAAATGTAACCTAGATAACATGTGATATTTATGTTTTCATTTGTGATATTTATTTTTCAATTTGCTGGAAATTTTCATTTGTTATGCCATTCAAATTTGTCTAGCATTCCAATGATTACACAAATAATGCAGGCTATGAAATACAGCCTACCATCACCAATCACCAAGCTTTAATATTTTTGCACAATACTTCATTTTAGATCAATTTCAACTTCAGTCACATTCTCTTCCTTTGAAAATTGAGTAGTAATATGTACCTTATAACATAGAAAGATAGTTACATATAATAATTACTAACTGCTATTCTAAGTAGATAGAAATCTTATATGTTCATGCTTGGTTAAATATTTAATTTTATTTCATCTGACTTAGTGATATAACTAAATTATCACTGTTTAACCGTTGTGATTAAATTGTATAGTCTCCAAATTTACATCATAAAATTGGTCAACTGGATCTCTTTATATGAAATTAAGAGGAATATAATAAACAGACAAGGTAAAATAAAATAGTGTCTTATTTTGCTTTGAAGCACCCGTGTGGGGTTTATCAGAAAAGCCAATGCATAAATAATATGATCTTATTACAGTAATTTTTAAAAATATCAGCTTATTGGGGCCAGGAGTTTGGCCTAGTGATTAAAGTGCTTGCCTAGCATGCATGAAGACCCGGGTTCGATTCCTTGGTACTACATATATAGAAAAAAGCCGGAAGTGGTAGCCTTGAGAAAGTCCAAGGGCAATGCTCAGGCCCTGAGCTCAAGCCCAGGACTGGCAAAAAAAAACCATAAATAAAAATTTAAAAAATTAAAAAAAAATGGGGCCGGGAGTTTGGCCTAGTGGTTGAGTGCTTGCCTAGCATGCATGAAGACCCCAGTTCGATTCCTCTGTACCACATACATAGAAAAAAGCCAGAAGTGCTGCTGAGGCTCAAGTGGTAGAGCTCTAGCCTTGAGAAAGTCCAAGGACAGTGCTCAGGCCCTAAGCTCAAGCCCAGGACTGGCAAAAAAAAAAAAAAAATATATATATATATATATATATATATTAGCTTATAATTGTATTTTCTTTTCTCATTCATTACTCATAAAATTTATACAGAGGGAGCAATTACAAACAAGGGTCTCCACATTTTAACTATATTTGTCTGTTCTGCACAAATCCAAAGTATAATTAACCACTTCTGCATGTACAATTTTTCCCTATCCTTCAAATAACCCTGAATGAATTATTTATTACTCCATAAAATAGATGGTCAATTGAACACATTTCATCTCCTCCCCCTTTTTGCTGTATTAAACACTAAGCATAGAATCCATTCAGCTATTGGCCCTTATTATGGTGCTATTTTCTTCTTTTATGTTACTTTTGACCTCTATGTTGGTCTCAATACAGAATGCTCTCATTAAGAACAATTTGTCTTATAGTCCCTAGGCTTCAAGTAGAAAATCATTCTTCTATATGTGGGAAGATATGTTAAGAAGTACTTTAACTGAAATTCCACTGTATAAATTAGATTTACCTCATTAGATTTCAGGCAATGTTGCTAACAGATTGAATCAGGATATCTTGCTCTGTGCATTGTGATTTGTCTTTGAAATATTGTGATTTTATTTCACCGACTTATGTAGCCTTTGTAATGTCATGGAAAGAAGCTCCAGGTTATTCATTTGTGACATGGCAGCATAAAGATATTCAGGCCTTACAGCAATTCCCATTAGTAATTATGAAAATTTTATAAAATATTAAGCAATATAATTTAGCCCTGAGCTTAGTGGTTTATATCTCCAAGCAATATACAAATTTTGCTTGTGATCTTACAGTATTATACAAACTATTGACAGATCAAATAGTATAGAGAGCTTGACTTTGAAATATTCATTTTGTTTTATCCTATAGAAGATAAATGAGAATTACAAAGTAAAAAACATTAGAAAACAAAAGTTTACAAAACTATAAAACTAAGGAACAGAATCAATGAGCTCGCCACATTGTGTTATTTTTAAAAAGCCTAAGAAGGACAGTTCTTTACACAAGAAAAAGGATTGTAATTTTCAACATTATTTTGTATCAAATTAAGAACGCAATCAAATTTGGGGCCCTCCACTGCAATTAATAGGATGGCTTCTACTTCAGCGTCTAGCAATATTGTTGAATTTAGTTAAGTATCTTGAAAGGTTTTTAAAAATATTGTTTATATTAATTATACAAAAGATTTGTCACTTAACAAAGCAGTTTATGAACACAGCACCTTGATCAATGTCAGCCTTTTCCACATTCTTACATATCCATGCCCTACTCATCCCTTTCCTGAAGCTTGTTAATTTTGTAGGATATACATTGAATTCTTGACTGCATTCTTCCCCCTCTTCTCCCTCTCACTGTGTGGAAAAACAATGTTTTCATAAATAAAGATTCCTAGAGCTAGAGTTTAGCACAGTTTGAATATAACATCTTAGGTTCAATCTTTATTGCAAATGCATATACACACAAAGAAAACAGGTGGCATATGAGTAAGGAAAATTGTTGATTGTAACTATATGAAAAACACTGCATTTTAAATTGCATTTTTACATTCTTTTTACTAAATACTCTATCAATAAAATTGATTTCAAATTTTTAAGTTTTAAACTCAGTCTGACTCAATTGATAAATTTTTATTTTTTCTTCATATATTTTATTGTAATTACCAGAAGGGTTACATTATATTCACCAGACAGAAGGTGCATTACTTCACAAACATTAATACCCTTTCTCATGTCTTAGTCCCCATTTCCCTCCCCCCACCCTTACCTCTCATCTTTTTTTTCCTCCCTTGCCTATCCAATTTCAAATAACCAAATAAGCATATATACAATATATGAGATAACAAGGTGAAATACTGTAACAAAATGAGATAACCAAGGGACAGCAAAAGAGATGAGAAATAACATAGTACATTAAGGTCAACAATCACTCATTATATGGCTTTTGTTTCTATATCCTAGAGGTCATTTCATTTAGTGTCATACTATATGACCTTATATGTCTAGGCTTTGTTTATTGTAAATTTCTACTAGGAGAGCCCAAGGTTTCTTCTGATTATGACAAATTAGGGAAACCATTGAGGCTATGTTCATTTGAGTCTGGCTTACTTCACTTAATACGATTTTTTCTAAGTCTTTCCATTTCCTTACAAGTGGGGCTAGCAAATGAACTAGAAAGCCTACAGAGTGGGAGAAGATCTTCACTAACCATACAACACACAGTCTTCTTATCTAAAATATATTAACAGCTCAAAAAATTGAATCACTCCAAAACTAATCTCAAAAGAAACAACCATCCCATAAAAAGTTGGGACAAAGACTTGAGAATCTTCTCTGAAGAAGAAGTAAGAATGGCCTATAGACACATGATGAAATGCTGACATCTCTCGCCATAAAAGAAATTCAAATCAAAACAACTCTAAGATTCCACCTCACTCCAGTTAGAATGGCTAGGATCAAGAAATCTAATAACAACAGATGCTGGTGGGGATGTGGCCAGGAGGGATCACTATTACACTGTTGGTGGAAGTGCAAACTTATTCAACCACTGTGGAAAGCAGTATGGTGGTTCCTCAAAAGACTAAGCACAGAGCTCTCCTATGACCCATCAATTCCACTACTTGTCATTTAATCAACCATCCAGAAGCAAGGACATATTAAAGCCACTACCACAACGATGTTCATTGCAGCACTATTTACCATAGCAAAGATATGGAACCAACCCAGATATCCCTCAGTTGATGAGTGGATCAACAAGATGTGGTATTTATACACAATGGAATTCTATGCTGCTGTCAATTGATAATTTTTATAAAAGTTATCAACATAAATTGACTAGACAAACCAAAGGAATATAAGAATTCTTGAACAAAATACATTATACCTTCTGTAAGTAAAAAGAGGAAATAAAATTTTCATTTTTCTCTCTTTTCTATATAGTGAATGAATTTGCCACAATTTGCTATAATGTTTGAGTATAATTTTCATAATTTGAGAGAATATTGAAGGAAATCTGAAAGTGTGATTATTTTCCCTTTTGTTCAAGTAAGTATAAAGGCTCTGATAAAAAGGATTTGTAAAGGAGTCACTCAGAAGAATAAATTTGTTGGCATAAAAATTTGTTTGAAATGAGATCAACTTGAGGAAGTTAAATACACAGGAGAAAGTCAAGGCCTCATACCATAAAAATGATCTATGAAAAATAGATGCAATCATGCAAAAGTCAAGAAAAATAAAATTACTAGTCTTAGACTCAGGAACAAAACAGCAACATTCTGTGAATCACCATAATAAATGGTAAATTACGTAAATACTGAGTGGTTGACAGCCTATACTCAGAACCAAAGATTACAAGTAAAATATTGTTGCCCTACCAAAGTCCAGTCACATGTTTGTATTGCCAGGAACTTTTGAGAGGGGAACATGCCAAATATACCCATCTCTCTCTTTGTCACCTACTGAATAATGGGGGAGGGTGTATGGGAAAAAATAGGCATGATGGTAGTCAAGCTGTTCAAGCAATATTTCTGTGACTTAAACTCAGTTGGTTTCTGAGAACCCAAGTGAGATTCCATTGTCAACTCAGTGGGAAGAATAATTGAGCTAAGAGTGAAATCTGCACTTCTGGAAGAATACAACTCAACTCCTCTGAGAATGTAAAGTGGGTAATGACTTCAACCCTTTAAGGCAAAACAGTTCAGAAATGGCTGAGAGTTTCTAATGGATCTCTGTACCAAGGTTGTTAAACCTCTTTAGATCTACTATGGGATTGCTAAGGAAACATCCAGTGAACAAAGAATATCTTTTAATGCTGTTTTACTTATATTAAGGTACAGAATTCTTACATAGGTTTAACATAACATTCTCAAAGCATTAACTGTTTTCTGATTCCCTATTCAAGTACCACTTTTTTCACCAATCTTTTATTACTTTTTTGATGTCTGAATATATTTTTCACTATTCCATGCTGTTTTTCTAATCTTTATCTATTCAAAATTAATGTCAGATGCATAAGTACATTAAGAACTATATATTAAGAATTATTTCATTGCCATTAATTGTATTTTTGTGTCACTACTGAAGCTTGAATTCAGAGCCTCAAGAGCTGATGTTTTCCTCTGGCTACTTTTCTCATGACTGACACCCTACCGATTGATTTACACCTTCTGACTGTTATTTTACCGGTTTGTAGATGACAGAGACTCACTGACTTTTTGTCTATGCTGCCATCAAACCACATCCCAAGAAACTAGGCTTAAAAGCTTGAGCCACAATATGTGACATCTTTCAATTGTTTTGTAAGATTTGTTTCTAGAATAATTTCTTTCATCCCATTTCTTTAAATTTCATACATTTTCAGGTTATATTAGATTTCCTTACTCCTCAATTATAATAAAACATATCTGTATCATCTCTCAGTTCAATCTGACCTGCTGTTTATCCTAATTCACAGTATTTATTCACAGCCTGTACCAGATTGAAAAGACATATATGTAAAAGCTATAACGTGTCCTCCCATGCACCTCATACTCAATCATGGAAAAACCTAGTTACATAAATAGTAACAATTCTGTATTGTTCATTCCAATTTGACTATAGCTAGTTAGCATGGTTGTATTGAGAAGGGACACTTAATGCCCTAATAATTCAGGGAGGTTTTTTGGAGAAAAAGTATCTATGATAATGATTTAGGACAGAGTAGTCAGACAGTGAAGAAGGAAAGCATTCTGCTAAAATGGGGAAGTAAAGAAAAACAGGAAAGACACATCCCAGATGTAGAACTTGAAAGAAACAGGGAAACAGTTGCAGGATCTAGTATGGCGCGTTATGTGAAATATGGGACACATGGAGCACTGGCAAGCAGAAATATATTCATGATTTTATTTATGTACATCATCATGCATAATTGAACATAACTGTAGAAAGGATCCCATAAAAGACCAAAAAAACCACCAAAATAGATTTGTATAAAAATCAGAACATACAGCCTCTATTACATTGAAGTGTGATTGGTAGCTGGTTTAGATGTTAAAATCCTGTGATGATTAGTTAATTGTGAAAGTATAAAAGAGAAAATGAGAAAATAAAACTAGGCTTGTGGCTTGAACAAACATTTGGACTTTTTTTCCATATATTTTTTATTGCAATTAATAGAAGGGTTACATTACATTCGCCAGATGGAAGGTGCATTACTTCACATATATTTATACCCTTTCTCATGCCTTGGTCCCCATTTCCCTCCCCCCCACTCCCACCCTCATCTTGTTTTTCACCCTTTCCTATCCAAATTCAAATAATCAAATATGTATATATCCAATATATCAGATAACAAAGTGAAATACTGTAACAATATGAGATAACCAAGGGAAAGCAAAAAAGAGATGAGAGATAACATAGTACATTAAGGACAACAATCACTCATTATAAGGCTTTTGTTTCTCTATCCTAGAGGTCCTTTCATTTGGCTTCATACTGTATGGCCTTATGTATCTAGGTTTTGCTCTTTTGCAAATCTCTACTAGAAGAGTCCAAAGTTTCCACTGATTATGGCAAATGATGGGAATCCACTGAGCCTATCTTCCTTTGAGTCGGGCTAACTTCACTTAATATGATTTTTTCTAAGTCTTTCCATTTCCTTACAAATAGGGAGATGTCGTTCTTTCTGACAGCAGCATGGAATTTGATTCTGTTTAAATACCACATCTTGTTGATCCACTCATCAACTAAGGGACATCTGGGTTGGTTCCATATCCTTGCTATGGTAAATAGTGCTACAATGAACATGGTTGTGCTAGTGGATTTAGTATGCCCTTGTTTCTGGACTGTTGGGTAAATGTCAAGTAGTGGAATTGCTGGGTCATAGGGGAGCTCTATATCTAGTCTTTTGAGGCACTGCCATACTGCTTTCCATAGTGGTTGAACAAGTTTGCACTCCCACCAGCAGTGTAGTAGTGATCCCTGCTGGCCACATCCCCTCCAGCATCTGTTGTTATAAGTTTCCTTCATCCTGGCCATTCTAACTGGAGTGAGGTCGAATCTTAGAGTTGTTTTGATTTACATTTCTTTTATGACCACAGATGTTGAGTATTTCCTCATGTGTCTATACGCCATTCTTATTTCTTCTTCAAAGAAGACTCTCTTTAAGTCTTTGGCCCATCTTTTGATTGGATGGTTGTTTCTTTTGAGATTAGTTTTGGAGTGATTCAATTTTTTGAGCTGTTGATATATTTTAGATATGAGACCTTTCTCCTTTGAAACCAACAATTTAATGCGTCAGTTTAAGCGTGTGGAAGAAGAGCAAAAAACCAAAACTAATCCCAGTAAAAGGAAGCAAATTATTAAAATCAAAGCAGAATTAAATGAATTGGAGTCCAAAAAAACTATAGAAAGAATCAACAAAACAAGGTTTTGGTTCTTTGAAATGTTAACAAAATTGACAGACCCTTAGCAAATTTTACCAAAAAAAAGAAGGGAGCATACCGAAATAAACAAAATCACAGATGAGAATGGTAACATCATGACAGAAATTATCAAAATCCACAGGATCATAAGGGAATACTTTTGAAACCTTTATGCCAACAAATTTGAGAATCTAGAAGAAATGGATGAATTTTTAGCCAATATTAACATACCCACACTGAACCAAGAAGACCTAACCCAACTAAACAGGCCTATTTCAAGCACTGAAATAGAAATGGCAATTACAGAAAAGCCAGGGCCAGATGGATTCACAGCTGAATTCTGTAAAGTCTTCAAAACAGAGCTCACACCAATACTCCTCAAGCTCTTCAATGAAATTGAAAACAAAGGCTCTTTACCAAACTCATTCTAAGAAACCTGGATAACCCTCATCCCCAAACCAGACAGAGATCTATCAAAGATGATAGAATATTGATGATGAATATTGATGCAAAACTTCTCAACAAAATACTGGCCAACCGTCTACAACAACTCATCAAAAAAATTATACACTATGATCCAACAGGATTCATGACAGGGAAGCAAATCTGGTTCAACACACTCAAATCAATTAATATAATTCAACACATCAACAGTAGCAAGGACAAAAAGCACATGATAGTCTCAGTAGATGCAGAAAGGGCATTTTTTTTTGCCAGTCCTGGGCTTGAGCTCAGGGCCTGAGCACTGTCCTTGGACTCTCTCAAGGCTAGAGCTCTACCACTTGAGCCTCAGCACCACTTCCGGCTTTTTTCTATGTATGTGGTACCGTGGAATCGAACCTGGGTCTTCGTGCATGCTAGGCAAGCACTTTAACCACTAGGCCAAACTCCAGGCCCAGACAGGGAATTTGAAAAGATCCAACACCCCTTTATGCTAAAAGCACTGGAGAAACTAGGAATCCATGGAACATTCCTCAATATAATAAAGGCAGTCTATGACAAACCCACAGCTGGTATTATAGTTAATGGCAAAAAGCTAAAGTCATTCCCTCTAAAATCAGGAATGAGACAAGGATGCCCACTCTCTCCACTCCTCTTAACATAGTATTAGAATTCTTAGCCAGAGCAATAAGGCAAGAAGCACGCATGAAGGGGATCCAAATAGGGAATGAGGAAGTAAAACTTTCCCTCTTTGCAGATGACATGATTCTGTATTTAAGAACCCTATAGACTCCACTCCCAAGCTCCTTGAGCTGATTCAAAACTTTGGAAGAGTAGCAGTGTATAAAATTAACCCTCAAAAATCAACTGCCTTCCTCTATATCAACAGTGAGAGGAATGAGGCAACAATCAGGAAAGCAACTCCTTTTGCAATAGCCTCAAAGAAAATAAAGTATCTAGGAATTAACTTAACTAAGAATGTAAAGGACCTTTTTGATTTAAACTTTAAAACCCTGAAAAAGAAAATTAAAGCAGAACTGAGGAAATGGAAAAAACTCCCATGCTCCTGGATTGGAAGAATCAACGTCTTGAAAATGACAATCTTGCCAAAGGCTATCTACAAATTCAACACAATCCCCATCAATATCCCAATGTCATTCTTTAAAGAAATACAAGAGGCAATCCAAAATTTCGTATGGAATAATAAAAGACCCCGTATAGCAAAAACACTTCTTAGCAGAAAGAACAGCGCCAGAGGAATTTCAATTCCAAACTTTAGACTCTATTACAGAGCTATAATCATCAAAACAGCTTGGTACTGGCACAAGAACAGGCCTGAAGACCAATGGAATAGAACTGAGGACCCAGATACTAATCCACAGACCTATGGCTACCTAATCTTTGACAAGTGAGCCAAAAAATAGAATGGAAGAAAGATAGCCTCTTCAACAAGTGGTGCTGGCAGAACTGGTTAAGCACCTGTGGAAAACTAAAGTTGGATCCTTCTTTGTCACCCTGCACTAGAATTACTTCAAATGGATCAAAGATCTCCAGGTAAAAGCTGACACACTGAAAACTTTACAAGAAGGAATAGGAAACACACTAGAGCTCCTTGGCACAGGTCGAAACTTTCTTAATAAGGACCAAGAAACAGAACAATCAGAGAAAGGCTGGATAAGTGGGGCTGCATTAAACTGCAGAGCTTCTGTATGGCAAAGGATATAGCTAGTAAATTAATTAGGAAGCCTACATTTAGACTTTTAAGGAAAAGCTTTGGGCGATTTTGGAACAAGTTCAAGAAGATAATGAATACACTAAACTATAGTGGAAATAAAATTTGATTCTTGTATTCATATTGAAGGGTAAATGAAATATGCAACCTGCAACAGCAACATTGTGATAAAGTTGAGATATTCTGGCTTTGGCCAAATATATTTTTCTCTTCTTTAATGTTCAGTTTCTGTGCTCTAAATTGAAGGTGAAATACTAAATATGAATACTATAAATTGATCAAATGCTAAATATGAATATCTTAAAAATTATATACTGAATGTTCTTTGCCATTTGGAATTGAGGAGTCATTCTTCTTGTAAAATATTTAGTTAAGTGGCAGTGAAATAAATGATGAACACATTTTGTTTATACAACTATATTAAATCCTACACACATATATACAGACTAAAAAGCAACCCAAAACTATATGTTTAAGATAAATTTCTATTCCTGGGAATTAGAAATCATAATGTTAAACTAAAAGTGAGAAATTACTTTTATCATTGCTGAAACAGCAAAGAAAGTAGGGATGTTAGTAGTAAGATATAATAAGAAAAGAATATATAAACTCATTTTTGGCAAACCCAAATCACATTTGTACCATAAATGAACATTTACAAAGAATAGTATGATGTGCATTGCGTTCTCTTAAATTGGTATAAATAAGTGGTTATTTTTAATAATTCTGGAATTTTGGTGAGAGATATTACAATATGGGTTTGAGAAAAACATTATAGCTGATTTCTCATGGAATTTCCCCCCACCCCAGTTTTTATCTTATTTGATAGAACAAGTCTTTAGGGCATATAACTACAAAAGTTGCTATTATTTTAATTTGGGGAGTACACCTCACTCTTAATCTGTGGGTCATGTTCAGAAGCTTAGTTTCCAACTTCTAACATAGTTACAAGATGAGCCTTATATGGCCGATATTTTAATTTTTCATTTAGTTGTGGCAGAGGTTGTCATCTTTGACAACCTCTCGTTCCAGAACTTTTCTCTTCTTAAAGAAGTCAAATTTAAGGATGTCAAACAACAAAGGTAAACTAATGTAACAGTAATACTCATGAGAGAATATGTTGGAAACGAACTTTTCAACTCAGGAGGAGGGGAGTGGGAGAAAAACACTGGAAGAGCTAGCAATGTTCAAGAAATAATGTACTCAGCCAGACAAGATAGCTCACGCTTGTAATCCAAACTACTCAGTAGGCTGAGATCTGAGGATCCTGGTTCAAAGCCGCCTGGGCACCAAAATCAGTGAGACTCTTATTTTCAATTAACCATCAGTAAACTGCAAGTGATTCTGTGGCTCAAAGCGTAGGGCAGTAACCTTGAGCTGAAGAGCTGAGGGACCATGCCCAGGCCCTGAGTTCCAGTATACAACCAACACCACCACCACCAACAACAAAATGAAGCAATGTACTCATTATCTATGAACGTTAACTTCACCCTGACAATTAAAAAACAAGAAATATAAATAAATGAATAAATAAACCAATAATCAAATAAATATAACAGAAAGCCACTGGGGAGTATACCATGAAAATCTGAAAATCTGAAATAGCTTTTAAATAGCAATCTAAAAAATTTTAAAATATCAATATAGCAAATATACAATAAAATACAAAGGATTTATTTCAATAAGTGTCTAAATACTACATCCCTAGATTTTATTAAAGGTAAACAGGACCCTTGTATGTCTTTCTGCGCACCAAAATTTAATTCCCAATCTGATTGCATTTGTCTATTGGTAATTGCTCTACATCTCTCTGGATAGGTTAATTTTCCCACTGCACACATGGCATTACCAAGTATATTGCACCAATAGCAGCACTGTAGTCTTACCTTGTCATCTATTCTCTCTGAACAAATGGATGGTGTCCACTGGCCAGGCATTATAGTAGACTGTGAAAATAAAACGTATTTTCAGGGGCCGGGAATTTGGCCTAGTGGTAAAGTGCTTACTTAGCATGCATGAAGACCTGGATTCATTTCCTCGGTACCACATACATAGAAAAAAAGGCAGAAGTGGTGCTCAAGTGGTAGAGCTCTAGCCTTGAAGAAAGACAAAGGACAGTGTTCAGGCCCTGAGCTCAAACCCAGGACTGGCCAAAAAAAAAAAAGAAAGAAAAAAAGAAAAAGGAAAAAACGAACTGTATTTTCAGATAAGTGAGCAAGTACATTTTGGACATAATCTCACAAAAAATCTTAATAAAGTAAATTCACCTTTCTGGGCAATTACAATATTAAAGTAGTTTACTAGCTAGAGCCTCATTCTTCATAATTGACAACAAACAACCTAAGGTCATCTCCTCTTACTATGTACTCTTTAATTCTATGACTGCTTATTGAAGCAGAGTATTTTAATTTTAGTTTGGATGATGGCAGAATAAGGAGTACGCAAATCTCCTCTTTTAAAAGTTGTTCAAATTGCCCTAAAATGTATACTCACGACTGTTTTAATAATGGTCCTTGGAAGCTTTGTATATTCTTTTATTCACAGCTCTATATACTATTTTCAATATATGTTTGCAGTAATAGAAGAGTATTGTTTAAATTATTAAAACTATACCTAAATGCCTTATGATAAGGACATCCATATAATAACCTTCATTTTTTATTGTAAAGTTGATGTAGAAAGATTTATAGTAATATAAGTAAATAATGAGTACATTTCTTTTTGAGCAATATTCCCTAGAAATATAAGAAAAAAGTATTACTACCTTTTGTTTCAGAAATTATTTGATTAATATTGTGCCTCTCTACATACTACATTTAATTTGGTTCTATAAATTCATAGTTAACAAGATGTCTCAACCTTTTACATTTAAGATGCTCTGGTAAAATTTTCACATCATATGCTATTTGTGGTGCAGAGAAAGGAATTTAAAATAAAAAGGAAATTCAAAGATTATAACATTAAAACATATTTTATATGTAATATGATCCTCAGGAATTAATGCTGAAAAGACTCTTTTCCAAATATCTCTAACTGATTTGATTATTCAATCTATTAGGATTATGCGATAAATTAACATATAATTCATTCATTGTTTTCTCATCAAAACATTGTAACATTATAAAACTTTTGTTTGTTTGTTTGTTTGTTTTTTGTTTGTTTGGTTGGTTTTTTGCCAGTCCTGGGCTTGAGCTCAGGGCCTGAGCACTGTCCTTGGACTTTCTCAAGGCCAGAGCTCTACCACTTGAGCCTCAGCACCACTTCTGGCTTTTTTCTATGTATGTGATACCAGGAATCGAACCCGGGTCTTCATGCATGCTAGGCAAGCACTTTAACCACTAGGCCAAACTCCCAGCCCCATCATTATAAAACTTTTACAGAAAATGTAACATAAATAAAAGATCATAGGGAATATACACTCACAAGTTGTCAATATTTATAATTATATTAATATTCATATTCATATTTTAAATACATACAAACTGTGGGTCAACTGCTGTGATACATGTCAACTCAGAAGGCAAAGATTTGGAGGATGGTGGTTTGAGGCCATACAGAAAAAAGTTTCAGAATCCCAGCTAAGCCAACAATTTAAGCATGATGGTGAATATACTATCCCACATTTATTGGGTGCCATAATTAAGAAGCCTGAAAATATGAAACACTTTCTGAAAAATGACCAAAGCAAAAGGACGTGAGACATGGCTTGTGATTTAGAGCACCTTTTTCACAAGCCTGAGACCAAGTTCAAGCTTTATACCATCAACTAGCCAATGAACCAGTCAATAAAAATCATAATTTATATTAAAAGCAAAACTCAGATCCATATAACCAGAATTATACTGGTTATAATAATAATTCTTTAAAAATGCCATACTGCTACCCTGGCTTATTTTTTTATGCACTATGAGTTTTTTTACTATTGCTTTGGAAAATTCTCTAAGTAATCTCAAGGTCAAGGTCAGTTCATACACTATTTTTGTATTTTTAAATTTATGTGCTATTGAAAGTGCTAGCAAGCATCTTCTCTATGTAATTTAATATTAAGAATAATGCAGACATCAAACAAATATCTAAAATAGAGGGACCAAACAATATTTAGATTTCAAGTACTACAGCTTTGTTAGAAATAGGTTTTAGAACAAAAGGAAGAAGTATTTTCATCATTTTCAATTTTGGAGTAACATATAAACTGAAAAAAAATTGTACATCAGCATTTCTTGAAACTTTTTTAAGCTGATGCTTGTTCAAATCTTAATTCATTTTACTAGCTGAAATCTTGTGTTGTTTATGGGTGTATTTGTCAGTAGGCAATAATAATTTTGCTCATGTATTTTAAAAGGAAAATATAGAATGCATAAAATAGGTAGAACAAAAGGCTTTCTGTTCCTGTAATGCACTGCAGATTCAAATGTAATTGCCTTATTGACATCATGATAAATTAGGTTTAGAGAGTTCAAGTAAACATCTGTTATCTCCACTTAGAAATGTGTTCAGCCATTTATGCTTCAAATGTCTATCATATTTTAAGAGAGAATAATTTATAGCCTAATTATAGTCTGTCTGTTAGTGTACTTACATGTGACATGAGAGAAAGATGTATTAATAACCTCAATTTTGCAGGAATATCATTTAAAATTGACAAAGAATAATTCCATCATAAATGTAAGGACAGCAAAATAAACCCATGTAATTTTGTTTTTTTTCAGTGCTCCATTTTATTGTAATTAATAGAAGGGTTACATTATATTCGACAGATAGAAGGCACATTACTTCACAAACATTGATACCCTTTCTCATGTCTTGGTCCCCATTTCCCTCCCCTCAATCCCCTCCCCTCATCTTGTTTTCCCCCTTCCCTTTCCTATTTCAAATAAACATATATATATATATACATATATATATATATATATATATATATATACCAAATAACAAGATAAGATACTGTAACAATATAAGAATAACCAAGGGACAAAAAAAGAGATGAGAAATAACAGTACATTAAGAACAACAATCACACATTATATGGCTCTTGTTTACATATCCTGGAGGTCCTTTCATTTGACCTCATCCTATATGGCCTTATGTATCTAGGTTTTGCCCTATTGTAAACCTCTGCTAGGAGAGTCCAAAGTTTATACCAGTTATGACAAATTAGGGAAACCATTGAGCCTATGCTCCTTTGAGTCTGGCTTACTTCACTTAATATGATATTTTCCAGGTCTTTCCATTTCATTACAAATGGGGCAATGTCATTCATTCTGATAGCAGCATAGACTTCCATTATGTATAAATACCACATCATCAGTAGATGATCCAATCATCTACTGAGGGGCATCTGGTTTGGTTCTGTATCTTTGCTATGGTAAATAGTGCTGCAATGAACATCATTGTGCTGGTGGCTTCAGTATGTCCTTGTTTCTGGATGATTGGATAAATGCCAAGTAGTGGAATTGTTGGGTCATAGGGGAGCTCTTCGTTTACTCTTTGAGGAACCACCAAGAGTGTAGTAGTGATCCCTCCTGGCCACATCCCCACCAGCATCTGTTATTAAGATTTCTTGATAATGGCCATTATAACTGGGATGAGGGGGAATCACAGAGTTGTTTTGTTTTGCATTTCCATCATAAATGAAAGGACAGCAAAATAAACTCATGTAATTTTCCATTTTTTTTACCCAACTGATTTGAAAATGTGTTTTGGATGAATATACTCACAACAATAAGAAGTATAAAAATTTGGGAAAGAAGCTGGGCGTGCTAGTCATTGAATGACAAAGAAGGTATTGGTATGACAAAGAAGTTACTTCTGTCTTAACCTTTAAACAAATGAACAAACTAAGAATAACAAACAGCTAAAAGGATGTAACCTGATTACATTTTTGTTTTTCTTTCTATCTATGCCTTATTTAAAAAAGAGTAACTTTCGGGGCCGAGAGTATGGCCTAGTGGTGGAGTGCTGACCTAGCATGCATTAAGACCCTGGTTCAATTCCTTGGCACAACATACCTAGAAAAAAGCTGGAAGTGGTGCTGAGGCTCAAGTGTTAAAGCTCTAACCTTAAAAAGTCCAAGGACAATTTTCAGGCCCTGAGTTCAAGCCCCAGGATACTGGCAAAACAAAAACAAAAACAAAAAAACTACTCAGTTTTCTGTGCAAACCATGTCGACAATTTTTTCCATTCATTTTTGTCATTCAAAGTTTCTTGTGTTGGTAATTTGTATTATATTTGCTGTTTTCGTGTTGCTTTATTTAATTTTGAGGATAAACATTTATTTGCACTTATAAGTTAACTGTAAATAGCCTCTAATGAAGTATAAGACACATTTTTGCTTTCAATGAGTTTATTTTTTTATGAAAAAAGCAGTAAGAAAGCTCTCATTACTCACATTTCACCCTTCCAACACTGTATTTTACAATTGGTTTGAACACTCCTGTAACCCAGATGTCAGTAGAATTGCATTTCCTTTTAAACTTCAAATAAAAAATCTCTGCAATTGTATGCCATGTTCAATAAGACATAGATGCAAGTGCAACTTTTGAAACTCACATCTGGTCTATAAGCTTCTGCTTTTGCTACATTAGTCAGTGAACTGTTCACATCATCTCTTTGATTCTCTGCAGAATGCAGATCAGAATGATTTCCAATTAAACCAATATATCCTCCAGCCCTTGAATTTCTTACAAAGAACAAAAAATAGTACTGAAAATGTTAAAAATGCAAAGTAAAGAAAATAACTGCTGAAATGATCTCAAAATTTTACGTAGAATTATCCTGTGAGCTCTTATATTTTTCCTCTTTCATTCTTTTTCATCTTCCTTTTATGCTTCCTCCAGTTTACATTTATTAATCTTTTTTTCCCTTTATACTACCTTGAATTGCACCTTTAGGAAGTCAGGAAATACCTCAACATATTTGTTGTCAATCAAAAACTCTTCAGTTTCTCCAAGTCATTTTTATATAATTTTCCCCAAGTAATGAAACTAAAATGGAAAAAGGCCATTTTTTTCTGTGATTTGATAAACAAATATATTTGAAGAAATTTTAAGGAAATCTTATGTAAGATTGTGAATTTGTTTCAAAATAAACTGATAAAATTAACTCAATGCAAGTATCCAGGGGAAAGTTAACACTAATTTCTTCAACCTCACATCATCTCTATTATAAATAGATTAGGATCTCTACATCACTTCATTCTAATACAACACTCTTTCATGTAAAGTGATATTTGAAACAGAATGGAAACATCACATGGAAAGAATATGATTATTGAGATGGCTGCCCCCAATATCACAGTACTAAAAAATAAATTATACATGAAAATAGTTTAGCAAATGCTAGTTTTGATCCTAAGAGGCTGAAAGATCTGTGTAAGAAAGCTGATAAGCAAACCATTGTTCACCCAGAACAGTAGATTTCTGAAGAAGTTGGGACTATGTTGCTATAAAAAAAATCCATTTGATGACCTTGCTTCTTCATGCAAAAGCACAGTTTGCACATAAAAAAAAATCTGAAGTAAAAAAGTAGAAATAGCAGATTGTAGCTTCCAGGATAAAGTTCTTTGTGTGGACAAAAATAATCATAAGCCATGAGTGGTAGTTTTTACTGTTAACAGCCTGAGTAAAGAATTTATCTATAGGTCTTATAAAGAAACAAACTTAATGGGACTACCTAAAAGTAAAAAGTTTCTGCACAAAGATATAGCTACTAAAGTAGAAATACAGCTAACCAACTGGGAAAAGATATTTACCAAAAATGAACCAGACAAAGATTTAATATCTAATATTTACAAGGAACTCAAGAAACTAATCCCCTCCAAACTCAACAAACCAGTCACTAAATGGACAAAGGAAATAGAGAATTTTTAGAACCAGAGGTAAAAATAGTGAAGAAACTTTTGAGAAAATGCTCATCATCCATGGTGATAAAGAAAATGTAAATAAAAACATCCCCTAAGATGCCACCAATCAAAATGACCAATATTCTGAATTCAGACAACAACAAATGCTGGCAGGGATGTGGAGAAAGAGGAACCCTCCTGCACTGGTGGTTGGAATGTAAACTAATACAACTACCCTGGAAGGCAGTTTAGAGGTTCCTCAGAAAACTGAAAATAGACTTTCCCTACTACCCAGCCATATCACTCCTAGGCATCATACTTGAGCATCATTACCAAGGATATTATAAAGGACAGCTGCACAGCCATGTTCATCTCTTCACTATTTCACAATAGCCAAGAGAGGAACCAACCCAGATGAATGAATACAAAAAATGTGGTACATACAATGGAATTCTACATAGCCACCAGACAAGAAGAAATAGTGGATTCACTGGGAATTGGATGGAACTAGAGCACATCAGGTTGAGTGAGATAAACCAAGACCAAAGGAACAAAAAGGTACATGGTTTCTTTGATATGTGGATATTAGATCCAAACAGTACAAGAGAGATGACTCATTACTTAGGTACTCAAGGTCATTGACATAAACTTGGAGAGGTAAATACAATTATATAGACATATAAGTCTGTGATTTGATATATATGCTATAGACATATTGATATATAGATCGATATGTATCTGTGACATACAAAGACAGCTTAATTTTAATTTTTTCTTAAATTTATTTAAAGTGATTGCATATAGAGATTCCTTTCTTGAATACCTGTTTGCAAAACTTGACATTTGAAATATGATCTAAATATCAGTGTTAATAAAAAACTTTTAATAAAATTTTTTAAAAGAAACAAACTTTGCTATAAACAACCAATAAACTTTTCTTGGTAAGATATCGGTCAATACATTATCTTTATGGTATCACCAAGAAGAAATATTAAGGAAAATACAGGTAGAGATATACTCAAAACACTACAAATTAACTAAGTATTCTTATAATATTGAATTAAGTCATAAAATGATTGAATTTTCTGTATTTTTCTATTACTGCAGAAATTTCAAGTTTCTTAACTGGTGTGCAACTTTACTTCTATGATGCATTCACCAAAAAAAAATAATGTGTATTTTTGGTTACCTCACTTCTAATAGTCGTATGGCCCAAATTCTGAAGTTCTATATATATCAAGGAGAAACTTGAAGTCTAATGGTAGAATTTAAAATTGTACATTAAACTTTGTGGGAATATTTAGTCTGCATACATATATCTTCTAGGTGCGGGGTTTATCAAAAATTTATACATTCATCTACTCTGTGACCCATAATTCCACATATCTACCCCAAGAAACATGAAAATACATGCCTAATAAAAGACTTACATTAAAATCTCAGAATAATTATTCAAAGAAAGATAAAAGCTTGAAACAAGAAAATATAAGGAGATAATTACTAAGAAATTAGTTGTGTCTATAAAATGAGATATTAATATACAATGAGACAAAAGAAATACTTAGCACTATTCATTTTTGTCATTCAAAGCTTCTTGTGTTGGTAATGTGTTCATTCCTTTGTCTTCTTCTGACTACATACTGTATTACTGCTCAGATTTAGTAATATCAGCTCTCAGGAACTAAGAGCTGGAATTGGTTATTGCAAATCATGGCCAAGCTTCTCAAAATGCTGTTGCTTTCTGTGATCTCTCAAATATGTTCCATTTCCTATATATTTCTAACTATCAGAATGGCATTTTCAGTGCTAAGGCTAATAGGTTCTGTGCTTCACACTGCCACGAGGTTTATATATAGAGAATTCTACTGCCCCAAATATTTTAGTACTCTTTGCTCCTAGAAAAATAACCAACAAAAGATGAACACTCATCTTTACAATAGCATATATATATATATATATATATATATTTCTTCAAAGGTATAGCCACAACAAAACAAAATGAGAACTCAGTGGCAGAGGTTAGGGCATACTTGAAGAAAAACCAAGTGGGGGTAAACTTAGACCTGTGAAGAAAGAATGAGAAAATAAAATACTTTCATAGTGCTAAGATCCAGGAGGGCAGAAGTTGACTTTTGAAAAGTATGTTTATCTGGAAAAATTCTTGTATAATATGAAATGTACAACACTAAAAAACATTGAGGAGAATGAACCAAGAGTATATTCTAGGGATGACTCTTGGAGAAACAGAGAAAACTATAGGCCACTATAGTTGAATTTAAAATGTCAATACTATCATGATAGATTGTGGGGAAAAATATAAAATTATCAAAATATTAGATACAGTAGAAGGAAAGTAGCACATAATAAAGTTTACTACTCATTTTTTCAAATAGAAAGTATACAGAAAATAACTCAATTGAACAATAATAAAGTAATTTTGAGAGATGCGCCAACATCCTTTGCATTGGCATAATTGGTAGTTGTCATCTTCCACCAGGTTGAAGGTGGAAAATGGCTGCATAGACTTACGTTCCTCACCAACATTTGAGATTGTGACATAATGATCCAGGAAGTTGATCCATGGAGGACCACCTTCCCATGGTCTAGAAATAGAGTAACCAAAGTGAACATCTTTCAATATAGATTTACAAAATTATGCTAGAAAAGTAAATATCCCTGATTACTTTTCTGTAAATGTATTATAGACTTCAAGATACTAATATCTCAAGCTTGGAATCCTAGCTATGCAGGAGGCTGAGATTTGGGGATTGCATTTCATTGTGCATCCTAGATAAGAAACACACACACACACACACACACACACACACACACAAAAGGAAATAAAAAAGAAAAGAAAGCTGGAAGTGAAGCTATGGCTCAAGTGATGGATCACTAATCTTGTGCACTCATGCAAGCACACATGCACACATGCATGCATGCATGAAATGTTTTCTATATGTTTTGGATCATACTTACATACTAATATTTGAATATATCTTGGGCAATTGTATCAGATTATATTGATCTTCCCTTAATATTTTTGTAGTCAATTGCCTGCATTTCTTTGTCTATTGGATAAAATACATTCTTCCATGAGCAACCTAGGCTTGGATTTTCATTTGTTTTGAATTACCTTTTTTTCCAGACAAATATCAAAACATCAGCTTCATATGGGAGCAATTTTAATTCATTAAATTTTCTGTTGCAGAATTCCTTAGCCATAGGAAATCTCTCTCTAATCTCTGCACACCTAGTTGACAATATCTGGAGGAATATTTGCAAGCCACCAAAATGAAGTTGACTGTGCCTGGAACTAGGGAAATGGTGATCACCTGACCTTGAAAAGAAACTCCCACTAAGGAAGAGTTATTCAGACACAATGTTGACTGTGCCAAACTTGAAAAAAAATACATCAAATTATATTTAAATAAAACAATGTATTCTATTGAAGAGTCAGGTATAAGTGTCCTTTTTATTCTTTTTAGGTTTTACCTTTTCTTTTCATTGATATTAAACTCTGGAGTCTTGTTGTAATGAATAACTGCTTTGTAAGGGAAACAAAGACATTCATTTCTCAAGGAAAATAATAAGAATATTTTCATTCTGCTCCTAGTACATTTCCTCTACCTTTGAGGGCTGTTTTTCAAAATTTTTCTCATTAAAATTCATTAAGAAAAATATCTACTTTTCTGAATCACATTAAGTGAAATTGACAACTATCATAAATTATTATTCAGTAAAATCCAATGAATCATTCAATACAAAACTTCATATAGTACTAAAAATCATATAGTGAAAAAATCATATAGTAAACCATCAGCTTAGACCAGTTTCCATTAAATTTATGTTTCTTCCTTCTCTTATAGTTTATAATATAATAATTACTGAAATTACATCTGAATCTTAGCTAATTGATGCTATATTATACACAAATTGATTAGTTGAATTTGGATAAGAGTATAACCTGCTTTACTGTGTTATATTCATTCTGTACTTGACAGATTTAGAGTGAATTTAATTCTTTTCATATGACATATTTTTTTAAATTAATAGAATGATGATGCACCACATAGATGGCATCTGACAGTGGAAATAATCAAGTGTCTCTCAGAATAAGGTTGACCTTCTCAGTAACATTGCAATATATCATGATGATTCAAGTTGTTCCATTATACGTAAATGCAGAGGACAAGATGACTTTGTAACCCCAATTGCCTGGGAACAATGCCAAAAAATGGATTTTGTGCTACATTAATGTAATGGAGACTCATTCTTGAATTGCACTTATCTTTACTCTTGAGTTTCACTAAAAAAGAAACTTACATAACCTTGACTAGAGTCATTGTCTGGAAAACCCAGTTAAAGCAAAATTATAAATGTATCCATATTTTACATATTATAATAATTTTTGAAATAAATATTTAACAACATTAATAACAGTGATAAGCAGATACCATCAGGCAGTATTCACACAAGCTTACATTTTGTTCTTGTTTATATATTGTGCATTCTTCTCAGCTCTAGAGCTAGAAAATCAATGAGAGCATGAAGACATGAGGTCATTGCCTTTTTGAATGCATTCTACACATGAGGAAGCTATCCAATAAACCATTTATCAAAAGTAGCAGTTAATGTTAAGTACTATGATAAAGCTTAAATGCTGCACTATAAGACAAGTGAGATGTTTAATATGAAACCTACAGAGAAAGTAGTATAATAATTTGAATTTCTTATCAACCAAGGAGGTGTCATTAAGTTCTAACCCCTGAATTACAAAAGGAACCTTATTAAAAGTGTGTCTAGCACATGCAATCAAATTAGTAAGAGTTCTTGAGTGAGGAATTTATCCATAAAAGCAAAATATAACCAGTATTCAAACAAAAGAGGAAATATAGACAAAAGACCAATGTTCACCATGGGAATGAAGAAGCTGGTATTAAAGAAAATTATTAATAAAGCAAGAAATGCTGCATACCAACTAGAAGCAAGGCTGAAGAAAAATACTGTTAAAACTCACAAGAGAATCCAGTGCAACAGAAAAGTTGACTTTAGAGCTCAAATCTCAAGAACTGTGAGAGAAAAAACATTATTTGTACTTTAAACTGAGTTTGTAGTATTTTGTTACAGTAGACATAGAAAAATAATTGATGCTATATAAATTGAGTTGTCCTTTATGACAGGAGACAACTCTATGGAATCAAAAGGTTTACCTTAGAGATTGTTGTTCTTAATGTTCTCTGTGACATTATTTCTTTTCTTTTTTTCTTCTTATGGTTCATCTCATGTTATTACTGTATCTGACTCTGGCACCTGGTATATTGTGTGTGTTTGTGTGTGTGTGTGTGTGTGTGTGTGTGTGTGTGTGTGTGTGTGTGTGTATATATATATATATATATGTTTATTTGAAATAGGGAAGGGAAGGGAAAGTGGGAAAAAAACACAGGAAAGGGTATCAGTATTCAAGAAGTAATGTAACCAGTACCTGTTGGATGCAACTGTAACCCATCTATACATCATCCTGACAATAAAACACAATAAAATAAAGAATTGAGGAAAGTCACTTTGAAATACAGGGTGAAATACTGTAAAGATTTAAAGCTAGAATGAAGAGAGAAAGACATTATCTATTTCCATATTGTGAATGCCATGTCAGGTAGGTCATTGCAGATGTGGATGCTAAATAGGCAAGTAGTTATGACTATAAATGATTTCCATTCACATATTACATACTGGAGGTGAAGGAGAATAAAAGAAGTGTGATGACAGAATTTCCTAGGAAAGAGATTTTTCTTTCACTCTTGGAGCAGGAAATTAATCAAGTATTGTAATAAAGATAATTCCCATCAAATGAAAAATTATTTCTCAATCCCTGAGGATCTAGGATACAATGAAACGTGACATTAATAAAAAAAAAACTCAGTGTGATACAATTCAAGAAAATGAAACTGAGAATGGAATCAAGGATTAGAAAAAAATGAGTTTCACCTAAAGCATACTGAGCTCTATCCTTACGAACATGCTATGTCTTTATATATTATAGACTGGGAGAATAAATATGGTAGAAAATATGGATGAATGAATTAATAAAGTATTTTCCTGTTTCACTTATATATTACAAAACATCTTTCATGTCCCTCCATTAATGTTTAATACTAAGTTTTCACATAATAAATGTTGGGAGCAAGAGTGGAATCAAACTGTACTTTGATTTGCATCAGATAATTGCTTCATTGTCTTATTGTTTTTTGGCCTTCTCCTGTTCAATTGATCTGAGATTTACCATATGAATGTAACCCCCAACAGTTCCCTGATTAACCATCTGGATGTAACACCTGGCAGTGCCCTGGTCTCAAGAAGGGATATAAGCTTTGAGTTGAGTATAAACGGGGCGCTGCACTTTTGCCTGGGCTGCAGACCTCCCGGGACCCGATGTGTTTGTCTCTCTTCTATTTTTTCCAGTCCCTGCCCCCTATTTCAGGAACCCCAATTTGCTGCCGGTAGGCCCCGGCATCTAGCGCCTGAACAGGGACCCCGAAAAAAAAAAACAATAAGACAAGTAAGCAATTATCTGATGCAAATCAAAGTACAGTTTGATTCCACTCTTGCTCCCAACAAATAAAAATTACCTTGTTCAGTGAACATTGTCACATAGTTTTTGTCTATCCCTCATTTCAGCATAATTTAATGCATGCATTCTGAAAAGATTGCAAGTTATAGAAAATGTTGTGTCTTGGAAAATGTTCAATAACCTTTGAACCATGGTAAATCTTGATTTCAATATGGTGAAGAGATAATTACCACAGAGAACAATTGCAGGTGATTGACACCATGTCTCCTCTTTCTCTACCTTCTTTTCCTCTCTCTTTTTATTTTTTGATGGTAATTTCATCAAGGTCAATATAAGTCAGTTTTAGACCAGTACTTTTGTCATTTTATATCACTACTCAGATTTAGATGCACATTTGAACTATAATCCTCAGATCTCAGCCTCCTGAATAGCTAGGATTACAGACATGAACCAACAGAACCTGACTATAAATGTTATTTTATAAGTAAATTTCAACTTTTATGAAAACATTTAGGTACTACTTTGCAAGTTATCTATTGAGAGTTTTGTTCACAATTTAAATATGTCATTTAATATAATTACCAATGAATTGTTTAATACATCTCGAAATACTAAAAGTGTATGCTGCAATGTCATTTTCCTGGGAATTTTAATTAGGCTTTAGAATTTAGTTCAATTACTAACAGAAAAAAAATGTAGTAAAATATTTAAGATATTTAAAAATAAATGCAAGTAGCATATGAGAATATCACACAAAAAAGAATGAAAGTCAGCATACAGAAACTCTACAATGTCCATGTTTGTTACGGAATCGTGCACAATAGTCAACTATGTAATCAGTTGAGGAACATAACAATGAAAGGATTAAAGAATATGCTATAGATTTATTCAATGGATGAATATCCAATTACCAAAAATAGCTAACCAAGACACAGAAAAATATGCATGCTGTCTCTCCTACATGGAATCTAGAGAAAGATATGAAATTATCAGAGAAATTATAGAATGTGCAAGAGGATCATAGAGACAGGAAAGGGAGATAAGAATGAGAATGGAGAACTGAATGCAATAGGTCATAACTGTCATTCCAGCTGTGCAAGAGGAGATGAATGTAATCTCATTTCCAGGCTAGTCACACAAAAATCCTCATTAGACACCACACCAAACCAACAAACCTGGATATTATGTGTAGGGCTCTCATTGCAAATATATGGGACGCATAAATATGCTCGAGGGCATGACTCATGTTGTAGAATATCTATCTGGCAAGACAACCTCTTGAATTCAAACCCCAGTATATTCAAAACACACACACACACACACAAAATAATAAAGCAGGAAGGGAAATTTGGGTGAATGTGATCACAGCTTATCATACTAATGTATACAAATGGCAGAATGAAACTCATTATTATAGCAGAATAAACATATGCTAATAAAATATATATTAGTAGATTAAAAATTTTGATAAAAATGGTTCAACATTCAAGAATTGGACTGTAACTTAGTAGCAAGTAGCAAAAGGCACTAGACTGAATTAATAACACTTTCCCATAATATAATTTCTTATAGGTGAAGTGCCCATTTGGTCTGATGTACATTCTGAAAAGTTATTAGTGAAATTTAGAATGTTGAAAACATGAACTGCCTTAATGGATAAACAGGTGCAAATTCATAAACTGTACTTTAATCAAGATATGTGTGAAATTAAAATGCAAATTAGGGCTCATTTACAAATAAATGACAATGGCTTTCAAAATTCTGAGTCCATTTATACTTAGATATGATAGCAAATTCAGTAAAAGATGTTTGTTTGAGAATTTTTCTGCCAAATGAGAAAAAGCTATGGAGAATTTCTGTTGTGCATATAGCACCCTCCTTTTCTGCAGTTCATCCAGGATTTGAGTTATAAATGGCTGCTGCAAATGTCAGCCAGAATTCTCCATATTAAGGAGAATGTTCAAGGGACTCCTGTGGGGGAAGGCGGATTTTGTTTTAATGAGTCAATCTCTCTTTCTATTTGGTGTGCTTTAGCCTCTCTGTTCTGACTCTTAATGGTTATTGCTGGAATGGTCTCACTTGGCACATTGCACTGAGATGGATTGCTATTTGCTCACAGGAAAAGTTTTGTAACTGACTAATTATGTAACTCACTGCAATATTTCCCTCATTCCAACAAGCACAATCTGAATACAGATTTGTGCGTATGTTGTATTTTGTTGCATTGTTACACAGCACAAAAATAAATCACCTCTGAAAAACAGATACACATCTAGGGAAAATAGCTGTAAACACCCATCAAAGTATTTCAGAAGATATTATTAGTAATAATTTTAATTACTCCCTTAATAGTCCTTTAGTTATTTAGAAATGTACTCTATTGTTAAAATGTCTTTATTATATAATTTGAGTTAACATATGTCATTTTTTCAATTTTAAACCAGAAACAATATGGTATGTTCCTTATAATCATGGAATTAGTAATATTATAGTAGATGAGTTTTTTGTTCTTGCAGTGTTAGAGTTCAAACTGTGAAAGAACTTTACTACTGAGGTATATGTACAGTCTGAGAGGAGATGTAAAAGAAAATGGTAAATAATTCAATGGAAGCTTAAAATGATGCGTTCAACATATGCAGTAGTTCTGAAGATTATCTGGAAGAAAAGCGAAGGAAGGAAGGGAGTGAAGGGGGAAAGAAATGAGGAAGGAGAAAGCAAGGAAAGAAGGAAGGAAACCAAGAAAGAAAGAAGGAAGGAAATAAATGCAAGGAAGAATGAACAATGCATGTAATAATACATTATTCAACTAATGTTATTCCAGCTGGGATAAATGATGCTATCGGTAATAGAATTACTTAATTAATTCCCTATCTGCTGAACAAGTATACATTGATTGGTAAGAAAACAATGACAAATATGTTGTGGTAGAGTACGGTGTTGATGTTTGCAGTCTTTCAGAGCTTCCCTCTACTTACACCAAGCTGCTTCCAGATTACATTTCCACTCTTTCTGTTTTTAGTGGAATAGAGTAGCAGTAACCCAGAATTCAGCTAGCTGTTCTTTAAAAGGGCCTTTTTTTTCAGTTTTCTCAATATATTTTTTGCAGATATCAGTTAAATTGGGCCTGTAATGTCTATGGCATTCCAAAAGTAAAAGCATTTGTTAGCTGTCACTGACTGCTACTTTGTCATTGATTTCACAAGTACTGTGATTTAAAAAAAATAAGATTCTCCTTCTATTTATTTTTCCATCTCCTAGTTAGAGTGCTCTGAAATTCATGTACATGAGCTTATTTCTTAATGAAAGCAGGCACTACTATCATACTAAAATCTTCTATTTACAGACAAGCAGAATGTTTATGCATTAGCAAATTATACATGATAATTATATTTGAGAAAGAATATCTTAACATTAAACAAAGTTTTCTTATTCTAGGAAAGGTGATGTAGCAAAAGAAGACCCAATCATTTGCAATTTAATCAAAAATAGGTACAAATATTGATATAATAAATTGAGGTTATCACCTTCAAAAGTTTCTCAGTATTCTGATAAAAATTTGACCCATGTAAGTTTGTGCCTTAATGCTTTTTATTATATCCTATTTTAATCTCATTATATTTCAAGGCATGTGACATTGGTAAAGATTCTGCAGATAATACTGTTGACTTTATTCTTTCAATTGAAATCTAGTACTTTACAAGAACCTAACAGGAGAGAGAAAGGTGTCTAATCAACAACATCCACGTGAAGTATGGAAATGAGATCTATCAGCCACTGAGAAGTCAAAGATTGGTCTTCCAGTTAATCCATTATAATGTGTGTTTCTCAGTGCACAAAATCTGCTTCAATAAAAAATAAATTTATTTTGTTATAATGATGATGTACCCAGAGGTTACATTTACTTAAGTAAGGTAATGAGTACATTTCTTGTCAAACATTGTTATCACCTTCCTTATTTTCTCCACTTTCCCTCCCCTTAACTCCTCTATTCCCAAAGTTTTAAGTTCATTTCCAACATGGTGTCTGATGAGTAACACTGTTTCATCGGTTCCCCTCTGTCTTTTATTTCACCATTTCATCATTCCTTTTCCCTTCTCCAAATCAGATAAAGAAAAATAGAAGACACAGGGTATCAAAATCAAAAACAGTGAAAACACGGGATAAACCAAAGCAGGGAAAAATTACTTTCAAAAAAAAAAGAAATAACTTCAGTCTATTACAAACAACAACAAAATCATCCATATCTTTGAATTCCTTTCAATTAGCACCATTTATATGATTATACATACATAGCTATTGAGCTATACTTATCCTCTGCTAGGAGTGTCCTAGACATACACCAATTCTTACAAATTAGGGAAAACTGGAGCCTGGATTTCTTAGGATCTGGCTTACTTCACTTTATATGAACCCAAGGAATCTCTTCTTAGCACAATAATTTAACCCATGATTTTTGGCATCTATTTGCAGACATACAGAAAAACATTGCCTATTATCTCTCAATCATTAGCCATGATCCAGCTGCTTTTTGTTTCTAAGTGATAAGTAGACAACTAAATATTGTGCATTGCTTCACAAGACTGAAGCTGTGGCTGTTTTGTTTTGATTTTTCTTACTCTTTTGTTTCAAAGAGCTACTGATGAACAAAGTTCAAAGTTTGCTTCAAAGTTTTGTATATTTTCTGAGGAAAGTACATTTATCAGTGATTCAATGTATTTAGTGTTTAATACAAGGTATGAGTGAGATAAAGAAAAAACAATGAAAAATAACAAGAGAAAGAAGCAAGTACTGAAGGGAGGGAAAAAACAGGGGGAGTAAGATGAGGGGGACAGAAATAGCTCAGAAGAGTTTCAGGGGTATTTCACTTCTGTTTTCAAGAAATAGCACTCCACAACATGAAGAATTATCTTAGAATCAAAGCTCTATGATTCAGCCTTTTGAATTTTATGAAAGTACTTAAGCCTGTAAACATATTTCAGTAATTTTCATTTCATTTTTTACAAAAAAAGTGAAAATCACTTTTCCTATTTCATTGACTTTCATGATAATCAAGTGAATTAAGTGTTTCATGTGAAACACTAACTAAACTGCCTGTCAGTCATCACAGCACTGATAGATGCTAGCTATTACTATAAATGGTCATGTCATCTAAAAATGGATGCAATGGTGAGGTGCTTCCAATATGCAGAACTGTTAGTGCCACTTACATGTGAAAAAATAAGCACAAATACTTACAGAAAGGACATAATGTCTAACTTCTAGTTTCAGTATTGAATGTTTATGGAGTTTCTAACATACATGTATTCTGGTAGAGAAATGCGGCTGCCGTGCAATAAAGATTATATTTTATTTTTGGAAGAAAATCATGACATACTTTAATCAGTGTATGAAAAGTTACAATGGAAGAATGCATGGTTATTAAATATTGGTGTTAGGAAGTGATGTTTCTGAGGTGATTTTTCAAGAATATGTACTTTATGGTAGAGACTTCAGAAGAGATACATAGACTACCAGAGCAGTGAAAGTCAAATGATCCCAAATGATGTGACAACATTTTAAAGGACATAAATATAAATGACAATGCAGAATTTTGCCCACTGTGTAAAACTGGATACTACCTTAATGGAAATAACAAGATCCAGGCATATGACACTGTTTTGCTTCCATTATAATGATATTTGTAACTTTAAAAAAAACATTTTCTGTGACATTACTTAATGCCTAGACTCTGAATAATGTTACCCTTTCAATACCTGGACTTTGTCCATTATATTGGAATAGAACTAGATATTCCAATGGATGTTTGTACACTGTATTTTGCTGTAAATATATGCATAGTTTTGAATAATCTTTTCAATAGGTATTTATTATGCTATTGAAATTACAAGTTGTAAATCTCAAAATAGCAACAATTAAACAGGAGACTAACAATCTAGCCTTTGAAATCAGTTTATGTATGTAGTATTTGTATGCTTTTGATTAACATAAAAAAGTATTTTCTTGGATAACTTAGTTGTCTGAAGTTAAAATGTAGATTATTTTTGTGAGTGTAGTTAACTGTACTCTGATTTGAAGATAGATGTCAATAAAAGAGGCAGTCCTATCATCTATTTTCTGTTGCACAGTGTTACTTATGAATAGTGATGGCCACGTCTTCCAGTTTCATTCAAGCGCAAACATTGAAAAAACAGGCCTTTTCCTCACTTGCAAAAACTGACCAACAGACTTTGATATTAGAATATTTGCTCTGTGGTAATTGCTACACACAAATAAACACAACACAGGGGAGAATAGTTTTATTGTAGTCCAATGCATTCTTTATCCAATCAGGACATTAATGGGACAAGTTAGTTCAAAATTCACACATTTCAAGCCAGGCACAGTGGCTCTTACCTGTAATCCTAGCTACTCAAGAGGCAGAGATCTGAGGATCCCGGTTCAAAGCCAGCCCAGGTATTAAAGACCATGAGACTCTTATCTCCAATTAATCACTAGAAAATGGGAAGTGGGGATGTGACTCAGGGGTCCATAGCCTTGAACTGAAGAGCTCAAAATCAGCACTCAGGTCCAGGGGTAGGGCAGTAGCCTTGTGCTGAAGTGTTCAGGGACAGCGCCCAGCCAAAGTTCAAACCCCATGACCCCCTCCCCCCACAAAAGTCATAAATTTCTCTCAAATTCATGTATGTCAGTATGGGAATAGGGTATTCCAAGTATGGCTAATGTTGAAAATATATACATTATCCATCGTTGAGAGAAATGATTACATTACAACCTAGCCTTACAAAGCCAAATGGGTCTAAAATAAACATAATGAAAAGAAAATGGTTTTAATGTGATAAATGATAGCCAAAGGTAATGGCTTGCACTCTAAAGTTTGAGAGAATTTTCAAATTTCGTGACATAACCAGCACATTTACTTACCCATAAAATATCTTTTTCAAGTTAAATTTCAGTTAATTTATTATTCTGCAAACAAAAATGAATAGAAAGATCACAAGGACTTCAGGGATAACTTCAAAATATAGATCTAAAAAGAAATCAGCTTTTACTTTCCTATTCCAACTCTCTGACCTGTTGATTTTCTTTTTTATTGTAATTAATAGAAGGGTTACATTATATTCATCAGATAGAAGGTGGATTACTTCACAAACATTGATACCCTTTCTCATGATATGGTCCCCATTTCCCTCTCCCCTCCCGCCCGCTCATCTTGATTTCCCACCTTCCCTATCCAATTTCAAATAACCAATTAAGCACATATAAAATATGTCCAATAACAAGGTGAAATATTGTAACAATATCAGATAACCAAAGGATAGCAAAAGAGATGAGCGATAACATAGTACATTAAGGACAACAATCACTCATTATATGGCTTATTTTAAGAAATATACAGATATACGTTCAAGAAAAATTTTATTCTGGAAATGAAATATAATTGAGTAGGGAAAACATATGAAGTAGGCCTACACTTAACAAATCTATCTATACAATTTCCCAAGTTGAAGTATAAATTAATAAAGTATTAATTGTAAATTAGTGGTGAAATGCAAGCATTCATATTTCAATCTTTAGCACAAATGCTTCAAATAAACTATAACAACAAATGAAAAAAAGTGAGGAAACAAATGTGAGAGTAAGAAATTAATACCAGAAAAAGCATATATAATATATATAGGATATGATATATACTTATATAAATCATATATAAATAGGATATAGTTTATTTTAAAAATCTATAACAATGTAAAGAACATAGTAAAATGGTAGGAATAGCAACACTATACCAGTTATTATAACAAACATAAAGGACTACATGTTCCCATAAAATAAGCAAATTAACCATTTTGCTCTATAAGAGGATATGCTATCTACCAAAATGCAAAGAAATAAAATATGTATGCATTTGTGTATGTATGTGTGTGTGAGTGAGAGAAAGAGAAACAAAGTTTTAGTGAGAAATTAAAAGGTAGGAACATATACCTTGAAAATCTTGAAAATAGGGATATAAAACAAGAGAGGGTAACAATGTTCAACAAGAAATGCACTTATTTTCTTACTATGTAACTTTAACCCCTCTGTATATCATTTTGACAGAAAAAAATAAAAAAGCTTCCTCATCTATGTTTCCAATTAAAAGACAGTGAAGTACCTTCAATGTACAAAAAGTAACAATTTATATTTACAAGTGGTCTGATAGACTATTAAGTTTTAATAAAGATAAATGCACAACACTATTATACAGAAAGAGAAATCAGGCAAAATTGAGAAGAAAAAGAAACAACATCACAATCAATCACATTCATCTCTGGGAAATAAAAACAAGTCACCAAAAGAAACAACAAACAGATGACAATGATCTGAATAAGATTATCCATTATTTGAACTTAATTTGCATTTACAGAGCATGATGTCGAAAATCTTCATAGCTTTTTAACTGAGTCTGGAATATTTTCTATTGTTCTAATTCCTAGACTGGACTGCAAAATAAGATCCAATGGAATTGAAATACATGAAATTTGAATATAAACAAAAAATATCATATGAAAATTTGTAGGTACCTTAAAACAGTGCTTGGGGAAAATACATGGCTAAAAGTACTCAACAACTTGGAGATGAGAGAACTGAAAAATCAATGATTTAATTTTCTACTGTATGAAGCTGACTCAAGAGTGCTTTGAAATAAGTCCAAATGAGTGGAAAGTTAGGAAATATTGTATTTTGCTTACTATTTAATTCAATACATTTCTTAATATACTTTGCTGTTTATTGCCCCAGGGTTAAATTAAGTAATTTGCTGATTACTATCTGAACATTGTACAATAATCTAGATATATTATTATTGGCTGGTAAATTAATTTTGTTGTAGTAAAAGTATTTCATGAGATTTCAGTATTTGCAATTCTATTGAGATTTATTTTATGGCCTAGCATATAGTTCATCTTACTGAATATTTATTGTAAATACAGCAGTTGTGAGATGTAGTAAACTGTACTTCAAATATAACAAAATGATTTTAATATTATTCAGATGCTCTATCTCCTTGCCTTCTATTTCTATAAACCTGTTTTATTTCAAATACTTACATACTTCATAAAATCAGTTTTTATTATATTATTATCAGAGTGATGCATAGAGGGACTACAATTTAAGGTAATGAGTATATTACTTGAACATTGTTACCCATTCCCATGTTTGTCTCCCATTTTCTCTCCACTAATTCCCTCCCAAGTTGTACAGTACATTTCCAACATATTGTCCTGTAAATATTGCTGTTACATGGGCTCATATTTTGGCTTTTGTCTCATCTTGTTTTTTCTCTTCACTTCCATGATTCAAATACACAAATAGATATATATACAATACATCAGGTACCAAAATCAGATAGACAGTGGATAGACCTTAAGGGAAATAAAAAGGAGAAGAGAAAAGAAAAGGAAAAAAAAAGAGTAAGAAATAATCTCACATAGTACATTAAAAAAAACCACATGGATAAATCTCATTTCACTATCCTGGAGTTCATTTTGCTTAGCTTCTTCCTATATTACTATATGCACATAACTTTTGAGCTATTGCATTTTTCTGCTAGGAAAATCTTAGATATGTATTATTACATATAATGGAAACCATGGAGCCTCTGTTCCTTTGGGTCAGGCTTACTTTATCTCAGAATAGATCAACCAGACAAAAACTCAACAGAGAAACCTTAAAACTAAACAATTTCGTAGACCAATTAGACCTAACAGATATTTACAGACTATTGCACACAGCAACACCAGAGTATACATTCTGTTCAGCAGCACATGGAACGTTTTCCAAAATAGATCATATTTTAGGGTACAAAGCAAATCTGCGCAAATTAAGAAACAGTGAAATTATCCCCTACATTCTCTCAGACCATAATGGTATAAAATTGGGAATCAACACCAAACTCCACCAAATAAAATTCTGTTTGATAAAAGAAAATTTATGAAGGACAATACAGACAACTGGGAAATTATGAACCAAAAGCATTCACAAAACAAAAATATAGGTAAACTTTAATGACTGTCCACATGATAGATTAGGAGAAAAGAGAAAAAAATAGATATAATGAACAATGAAGGAATTGATATAATTATAAACAACACTGAAAATGATACTAGTAGGGGAATATTTTTATCAGCTTCTACAAATAATTTTAATGAAGTAAAAATATTCCCAACAGAGGCAATTATAAAAGTCTGTGAAAAATATTAACTAAAATAGCTGAGCATCTCTGAATATGATTGATTTCCTTGTTAGAAGTTTTCTCGTAAAAACTAGTAACATCTTTTTATGATCTTTTGAATAATAACAATGTTAAAATATGAAATAGACTTAAAAGAAATTGAAGAGGCAATCCAAAATTTCATATGGAATAATAAAAGACCCCTTATAGGAAAAACACTTCTTAGCAGAAAGAACAGCGCAGGAGGAATGTCAATACCAAACTTTAGACTCTGTTACAGAGCTATAATTATCAAAACAGCTTGGTACTGGCACAAGAACAGGCCTGAAGACCAATATAATAGAATTGAAGACCCAGATACTAAACCACAGACTTATGGCCACCTAATCTTTGACAAGGGAGCCAAAAAAATAGAATGGAAGACAGATAGCCTCTTCAACAAGTGGTGCTGGCAGAACTGGTTAAGCACCTGCAGAAAACTAAAGTTGGATCCTTCTTTGTCACCTTGCACTAGAATAAACTCCAAATGGATCAAAGACGTGGAGGTAAAAGCTGACACACTGAAAACTTTACAGGAAGGAATAGGAGATACACTAGGCCTCCTTGGCACAGGTCAAAACTTTCTTAATAAGGACCAAGAATCACAACAAATCAGAGAAAGGCTGGATAAGTGGGACTGCATTAAACTGCAGAGCTTTTGTATGGCAAAGGACATAGCTAGTAAATTAATTAGGAAGCCTACAGAATGGGAGAAGATCTTCACCAACCAAACAGACAAAGGCCTCATATCTAAAATATATCAACAACTCAAAAAATTGAATCACTTCAAACTAATCTCCAGAGTAACAACCATCCCATTAAAAGATGGGCCAAAGACTTAAAGAGAGTCTTCTCTGAAGAAGAAACAAAAATGGCCTATAGACACAGGAAGAAATGCTCAACATCTCTGGTCATAAAAGAAATGCAAATCAAAACAACTCTAAGATTCCACCTCACTCCAGTTAGAATGGCCAGGATCAGGAAAACGAATAATAACAGATGCTAGAGGGGATGTGGCCAGGAGGGATCACTACTACACTGTTGGTGAGAGTGCAAACTCGTTCACCACTATGGAAAGCAGTGTGGCAGTGTCTCAAAAGTCTAAACATAGAACTCCTCTATGACCCAGCAATTCCACTACTTGGCATTTACCCAACCATCCAGAAACAAGGGCATATTAAATCCACTAGCACAACAATGTTCATTGCAGCACTATTCACCATAGCAAAAATAAGGAACCAACCTAGATGTCCCTCAGTTGATGAGTGGATCAACAAGTTGTGGTATTTGTACACAATGGAATTCTATGCTGCTGTCAGAAAGAATGACATCGACCCATTTGTTAGGAAATGGAAAGACTTAGAAAAAATCATATTAAGTGAAGTAAGCCAGACTCAAAGGAACTTAGGCTCAATGGTTTACCTCATTTATCATAATAAGTAGAAACCTTGGGCTCTACTAGCAGAGATCTGCAATAGAGCAAAATCTTGATACATAAGGCCATATAGTATGAAGCTAATTGAAAGGACCTCCAGGATATTGAAACAAAAGCCATAAAATGAATGATTGTTGTCCTTAATGTACTATGTTATCTCTCATCTCCTTTGCTGTCCCTTGGGTATCTCATATTGTTACAGTATCTCACATTGTTATCTGTATTTTGAATTTATTTATATTTGGTTATTTGAAATATGATAAGGAAGGGGGGAAAACCAAGATGGGTGAGGGGAGGGAGGGTAATGGATACCAAGACATGTGAAAGGGTATCAATGTATGTGAATTAATGCACCTTCTATCTGGCAAATATCATGTAATCCTTTTAGTAATTTCAATAAAAAATGATAAAAAAGAATGATTTGATCATTTAAAATTTGTAATACTAAATTATTCAGGTAAAATATTGATGCTTAAAATATGCCTTCCCTGGATTTTGAACTGTTTTGAATACTTGGTAGAACTGACTGGTGATACTGGTTTGAATATTCAAACCCATTGAATAGATACTAGAGAAGCCACTGTGGGGGCGTGGGGGGGGAAGCTACAACATGAAGAATTCTAATGCCTGTGGCCGGGAGTTTGCCCTAGTGGTAGAGTACTTGCCTAGCATGCACAAAGACCAGGGTTCGATTCCTCGTTAGCACATACATAGAAAATAAAGCCAAAAATGGTGCTGTGGCTCAAGTGATAGAGCTCTAACCTTGAGAAAAACCTAAGGACAACGCCCAGGCCCTGAGTTCAAGGCCCAGAACTGGCAGAAACCAAAAAGAATTCTAATGCTTACGGAAATTGTAAACTCAAAATTATTCTTCGGTCTTCTTTGTCTTCTGAATTTATAAAGTTTAATAGAAGCTCTGAAATGCCCAAGTATAAGCATCTGTATTAATTAAAATTCAGTCATGCCAGACTAGCATCATTGGGACCAAAATGCTCCTGAGATAATTATAGTATATTATGTCAAGTCTGAGCATTTCCAGGATTTCTTTGTTTTGCCAAGATCTAGTTATTAAGATTTATCTTCTCATTATTTCTTTTCAATAAATCTTACATTGTTGGCAGTTTCCTAAATGAGTAAAATACTTCTTATAGTCCTCTAAAGATCTTAGTCACTATAAATCAAATTGGTTTGATTTTTGTTTTTATTAACATACATTAGATTTACAAGAGAGGATTTCATTCTAACATTTCAATGCATGAATTCAGTGTATGTCAATTAATTTTGGATCACTCTCCCTTACCTTTCTCCTTTCCTTTCTTCTTCCCTCCCTTCTTGCTAATAGTCATTTCCACAATATCTCAACCACTTCCACCCTCTGCTTCGATTTAGTGTCTGTCCTACGGTGATAACAATTTTTTAAAGCCATGCAATGATCATAGAGCAACAGAAAAATCTTACAGAAATTGGTATAATATAGACAAAATGTTTCAGACATATTTCATAAACCAGCACAGACTCTCACTTAAATATTTGTGTAACAGCTGTAGCAACTGAATTGGCAGTAACATCTTAAGGTCTTGGATAAAGCAGCAATCAATAAAAGGTGAAATGAAAAGTATGCTTTAAATTGTGTTTGGAAATATTTAATCCTTAAATTAAAGATCTGATAAAATCTAAACACAATATTTTAAAAAATGCTATATGAATATCTCAGATCAGGAAAGTTACAATAATAAACACATCAAAATCTTTTTTCCTCTGTCAAGTCTGATGTAGCTTTTTAAAAAAATCAAATGGAAGATCTTCATAAGATGAGTTGGAAATCCAGACTCTGTGGGGAGGGGGCTCTCATCTCAGAGCCTGGGCAGTGTGCTCCATAAGCCTTTTGCTTCCAGCTCTCCCATATGAGCCACAACTCTTTTTCCCAACTTTTTGGTGGTTAATTGAAAGTAAGGGTCTCATAGACTTTCCAGCCCAGGTTTTGCACCACAATCCTCAGATCTCAGCCTCTTAAGTACCCAGGAGTCCAGGCTCCTTAAATCACTTAGTGCTCTCATCCCATGGGCCTAGGGCCTGTGATTACAGGAATCTATCTAGAGTAAAAATTGAGGAAGTTTAGGGAAACTTGTCAAACTTACTGTTGAGATAGCACCCTTATCATTTTGTTCACATGGAGAAATCATGCAAAAGTTGATAAAAAAAATAACTATGTGCCGAAGATGAGAAAAATAAGTTGGTTTGGGGGCTGGGAGTTTGACCTAGTGGTAGAATGCATGCCTAGCATGCATGAAGACCCAGGTTCAATTTCTCAGTACCACATGCATAGATAAAGCCAGAAGTTGCGCTGGGCCTCAAGTGGTAGAGCTATAGCCTTGAGAAAGCACTAAGGCCCTGAATTCAAGCCCTTGTACTGTACATATGCATGCATGCATGTATGTATGTATGTATGTGTGTGTGTGTATGTATGTACATATGTATTTATGTATGTGTATATATATGCATGTATATGCATGTGTATGTATATATATATGCATATATAGATACAGTTGATAGCTTTATTTATTCATTCTCAAGACATGGTCGTACTGTGTAGCCCAGCTCCACCTTGACCTGGTCAACTTCCTGCTTCAATGTGCCACATGATGGGATTATTGAAAAGTCATACCATGCTCATCTGTGGAAATCACTGCATTTTGGCTGCACTAAACAAGTCCCCACTACATTCAGGTTCAATAATTTAAAACAAAACATGGCTAATCAATATTTTTCTGAATGATTAACTTATTGAGGCAGACCGAAGTTTCATAATTAAATCCCCAGCATAACTAATGAAATTGCTGAAATGAAAATGAAGAGTTGCAAAAAGAAATTTCATAAGAGTACATCTAATCATAATCCTGAAAACTGGATTTTCTATGGAAATTGCTGTGGCTTCTATGATACTGAGGTCTTTGGAATAAATGAACATGTGTTTCTGTGAGCTTTTATTTCAAATTCCAATCTTGTCATCAGTAGGATGTGATTATTGTCTCTATGAGTCAATTATCACTCTTAGATAGAAACATGCTATGCTGAAAAAGCGATCAAGCTCTAGATTCAAACATTCCAAACATGCAATCTCAGTGAAAACTGCTTACTAATTTTATAGCTTACAAATTGTAACTCTAGACAAGTTTCTTAATCCTTTACAGATCTAATCTCATTTTGAAAGGGCAATGTTTCTGCTTTGAAGATTTTGAGGATTACCTGAGATAATGCTTGACAACTCTGTGACCCAGAAGAAACAAATTATACAAATTATAAATAGTAACTATTACTTTTTTATTTTCTATCTTTTGTTCTGATCTCTCTCCTGAACTGGGTCCTTTTTTTTCAAACTTCTTACTAGTTACTTTCATTTTTTTTTATTTTCCAATAAGTAAATAATATCCTTTCCAACTTTAATAAAAAATAGTTGATTCTTCAATTTTGAAAACAAAGTCTCTAGCACTTACCTACACTTTTAAAACAATGTCACCAGGAGAACCTCATTATAGATAATGAAAAATGTCAAAATACCTTATATTACTTCAACAGAGGAAGTTTTTACAAAATGAGCTTAAATCCTTCATTTGTAGTCTACAAAGGCATCTGTCACATAAGTGACTTTGGAAATATTACTATTTTAAAGATCCTATTACTATTTCTAATTTAACCAAAATAGAAATTGTTCATTCAATATATACTTTTCTCTATGATGTATTCTTTTGTTCTTTTTCTATAGCTATAGTATTTTTATTGACAAGAAACATTGTTTTTTAAACATTATTACTGCACAACTTTAAAGTCAGCAAGTCAAAACCATATTGGCTTTAAAAAAAATCTCTGGAATACTAAGGTAGCAAGAAAGTTTCTGCCTATAATTCTTTACTTTAAAAAAATCTTGCATTAAACTTTAAATTCACAGTTTTTAAAATTGCACACACAATCAATATTCAATGTTGGAAACTTGAATGACTTATATGCAACACTGTTTTGTGCTTCTCCATTCTTTGATATGTATATATGAGTCCTACATGCTATTAGATACACAGGCAAAGACATTTAATGGCTCCCTTGCAGAAAATATAATTAATCAATATAAAATAATTCTTCTACATGTCTTTACTATTTAAATATTTTCAATGGATTTATTATAGAAATAAAACTAGAAATGATTTCAACATTGGATTTTCATATGAACTTTGAAAAGCTCATAGAAAATTTAGTACAACTATTAATTGGAAGGAGCTGCAAGTCATTTTAAAGCTTCCTATGATTACTTATTTAATCAAGGAATTGTGCTGATTGATATATTCTTCCAAATCCCTGAGCACACTGGCCCATAGAGCTTGAATTGAAGAACTGGTTTTCCTTCTATTTACAGCTTACCCTTCATGAAAGAAAAACATCCACAGCAGATAAGCTCTTGCACTAAAGTGATACAAAAAAATAGAATGGAAGAAAGACAGCCTCTTCAACAAGTTGTGCTGGCAGAACAGGTTAAGCACCTGCAGAAAACTAAAGATGGATCCTTCTTTGTCACCTTGCACTAGAATTAACTCCAAATGGATCAAAGACCTGGAGGTAAAAGCTGACACACTGAAAACTTTACAGGAAGGAATAGGAGATACACTAGGCCTCCTTGGCACAGGACAAAACTTTCTTAATAAGGACCAAGAATCACAACAAATCAGAGAAAGGCTGGATAAGTGGGACTGCATTAAACTGCAGAGCTTTTGTATGGCAAAGGACATAGCTAGTAAACTAATCAGGAAGCCTACTGAGTGGGAGAAGATCTTCACCAACCAAACAACGGACAAAGGCCTCATATCTAAAATATATCAACAACTCAAAAAATTGAATCACTCCAAAACTAACATCCAAAGTAACAACCATCCCATTAAAAGATGGGCCAAAGACTTAAAGAGAGTCTTCTCTGAAGAAGAAACAAAAATGGCCTATAGACACAGGAAGAAATGCTCAACATCTCTGGTCATAAAAGAAATGCAAATCAAAACAACTCTAAGATTCCACCTCACTCCAGTTAGAATGGCCAGGATCAGGAAAACGAATAATAACAGATGCTAGAGGGGATGTGGCCAGGAGGGATCACTACTACACTGTTGGTGGGAGTGCAAACTCCTTCAACCACTATGGAAAGCAGTGTGGCAGTGCCTCAAAAGGCTAAACATAGAACTCCCCTATGACCCAGCAGTTTCACTACTTGGCAGTTACCCAACCATCCAGAAACAAGGACATACTAAATCCACTAGCACAACAATGTTCATTGCAGCACTATTCACCATAGCAAAGATATGGAACCAATCTAGATGTCCCTCAGTTGATGAGTGGATCAACAAGTTGTGGTATTTGTACACAATGGAATTCTATGCTGCTGTCAGAAAGAATGACATCGACCCATTTGTTAGGAAATGGGAAGACTTAGAAAAAATCATATTAAATGAAGTAAGCCAGACTCAAAGGAACTTAGGCTCAATGGTTTCCCTCATTCGTAATAATCAGTAGAAACCTTGGGCTCTACTAGCAGAGATCTGCAGTAGAGCAAAATCTTGATACATAAGGCCATATAATGTGAAGCTAATTGAAAGGACCTCCAGGATATTGAAACAAAAGCCATATAATGAATGATTGTTGTCCTTAATGTACTATGTTATCTCTCATCTCCTTTGCTGTCCCTTGGTTATCTCATATTGGTATAGTATCTCACTTTGTTATCTGATATATTGAATTTATTTGTATTTGGATATTTGAAATTTGATAGGGAAGGGGGGAAAACCAAGACGGGTGTGGGGTGTCGGGGGGGAGGGAAATGGGTACCAAGACATGTGAAAGGGTATCAATGTATGTGAATTAATGCACCTTCTATCTGGCAAATATCATGTCACCCTTTTATTAATCACAATAAAAAAATAAAGTGAAAGGTGAAGAGACCTTTTATTCCTCCTACCTCCCACCCTGTGTGAGGATTGCCAGTGGCTGTGCTTTTTTGTCCACTGCCACAAAGACAGGAACAGATTTATCTGCTCCCTCTCCCAGCTCTGTGCATGGCACCTTTAGAGAGAGTAACAATTCACCATCTTTTGTTGATTTCTCTATATTAGTAGCATATTATGAAACGAAATCCTCATTAAATTTCATTGAGCTTTCTTTGATTATTCTTTTCTGATGTATCGCTTCTTATTCAGAGATGACTTATTCAGCCATGAGTACTGGTTACAGTTTCAGGGAATAATTCACTAACGTGAGGTACCAGGAATGGGTTCATCAGAAGATTTGAAGTAGGAAAACTACTGCAATAATATAGATAAAGCTGGGACTGTCTGGGTTCCCGAATATTGAAGACCTGCTTCCACCTAGCTGTACACATAAAAAAGAAAGTTAGGGGGAGGTAGGTAAATTGTGTTGGAAGTTCTTTTACTTGAATTTTGAAATAATCGATATTTATATTGTTGGTCAGTTTTTACTATATAATACATTATGCATATTTACAAGTTTAATCTATTTCCATGTAACATTTCACAAAATGCTGCAATTTTACAGTTCAGTTCTGTTTATATAGGGCAGGCAAAACCATTCCTTTCTGAGCTTACTTTCATAATAGGGGTTAAATAGCAGATAAACTGATGGAGGATAGGCTGAATGCATGATGTTGAAGAATGGAATTACTGGACTATATCATCTGTGCTGCCTCTCTTTCTCATCTGCAGGCTGCTCTGGGGTGATAACTATTGTATGGGCATTGTTCTAGGACCAGAAAAGTGAAGGAGCATTACTTTTTAGTATCTGTGTTCTTAATTGGCACAGATTCATTTTCTATCATTTTCTATTATCAAAACACCCCACATTCAAGAAATTACTTGACAGAATACACCTTTAAAGGAAGACCAAAGTTATATTGTGAAGAGGAGAAATACAAGAAATGGTAAGAGGATTGGGAATACTTTGCCACTAAATTAGGTTCAAAATTTTGCCTGATAGGTCTTTCTGAGAGGCTTAACACTCAAATTAGTTCAATGAGTTCTCATCTGCCATCCTCCCAAGTGACTGGATAATCTAATGGATTGTCCATTTCTGTCTTATTTATCTAAGGCTAAAGTTCCTGTCTGGTGAGTATTGTTATATTTTATTCATTATTCTTTGTTAATTTTGATTCATTCAGACACAACACAGTAAATAGGTCTCAAAAAGTTTATGCCAGTAATTTGGATAACAGCAAAATATAAAAAACAGAAAACTTATGCTTTTTCAAATGCTGATATCTGTATCTCTGTATTTATATAATACCCTGCATCCTCATTGCGTAGCCAGGTAAAGTGTGTATCTATTGATTTACTGAGATATTTGTAAGCTATTACCACAATGATTATACTACAATGACTTCAGCATGTATCCTCTAAGAACACAAAATAATCTTCTGCCAAATTTGTTGTCCATATCCTAGCTAACAAATATCTGTTTTCTACTTGTCTGTGTTAATGTGTGGTAGCATTGAACTTGATTTACCATCCTTTGTGTTTCTTCTGGGAATTAAGCTCTTAAACCTTACTTCTTGAAATTAATTATAAAAGATAACAATACTTTTAGATGAAGCCATTCACATCCTTTACAAAGAATCTCAAAAGTGGGCAAATAATGTCAAAAGTAGAGATGCTAACATTCATTGCTCAGTCAGAGTAATACCCATCATGCTTAGAGGTACATTTCTCCATATATTTTTATTGAAATTATAATTAATAGAAGGGTTACATTATATTCACCAGATAGAAGGTGCATTACTTCACAAACATCAATACCCTTTTTCATGTATTGGTCCCCATTTCCCTACCCCCACCCACAACCCTCATCTTGTTTTCCCCCCTTCCTTATCCAATTTCAAATAACCAAAAATGCATATATACAATATATCAGATAACAAGGTGAAATACTATAACAATATGAGATAACCATGGGACAGCAAAAGAAATGAGTGATAACATAGTACATTAAGGACAATAATGACTCAATATATGTTTTTTGTTTCTATATCCTGGAGGTCCTTTCATTTAGCATCCTACTATATGGCCTTATGTATCTAGGTTTTACTCTATTGTAAATTTCTGCTAGGAGAGCCCAAGGTTTCTACTGATTATGACAAATGAGGAAAACCATTGAACCTATGTTCCTTTGAGTCTGGCTTACTTCACTTAATATGATTTTTTTCCAAGTCTTTCCATCCTTACAAATGGGGCAATGTCGTTCTTTCTGACAGCAGCATAGAATTCCATTGTGTATAAATACCATCTCTTGTTGATCCACTCATCAACTGAGGGACACCTGGGTTGGTTCTGTATCTTTGCTATGGTAAATAGTGCTGCAATAAACATCATTGTGCTAGTGGATTTAGTATGTTCTTGTTTCTAGATGTTTGGATAAATGCCAAGTAGTGGAATTGCTGGGTCATTGGGGAGCTCTATGTTATTCTTTTGAGGAACCACCATACTGCTTTCCATAGTGGTTGAACGAGTTTGCACTCCCACCAACAGTGTGGTAGTGATCCCTCCTGGCCACAGCCCTTAAGGTACATTTTTACCTGATGAATAAACTAACTAGTGGAAAAGTATTGTGACAAAATATAAGCTTTCATGTTGCTCTGAGAGCATTCAATTAATCATTACTTTTGTTATTTTCCTATATAATTGATAATTAGAATTATAAAGTTTACCCAAAATTATTAAGATTATTTTTTATGATTTGGCTAATATTGTTCAGTAAAGTTTATGTGATATTATAATTTCTTTTGTTTTCATATTATTTTATTGGTCGTAATTATGGAATCAATATTTTTAAAAAGTAATGTACCCACTGCAGACATATGTAACTATAACCCCTCTATACACCACCTAGATAATAAAATATAATAATAATAATAAATAAAAATAAAAATATTTTAACACTGAATAATTAGGATTATTTGGTTGTTCAAATGAGCCTGAGTTTAATGTAAAATAAAATGTAACAAAAAATAAATGAGTTTTTATTAATTATATTTAAAAGTTCCTATTTTAACTGTGCATTTATGCTTGGCTGAAATAAGCTGTTATTGTGAAATATTTTATTTATGTATTTTTACTTATTTATTTATATTTGTTGGTCATGGGGCTTGAACTCTGGGCCTGCATGCTGTCCCTGAGCTCTTCAGCTCAAGGCTATCACATCACATCTTGGCCTGGGCCTTGTCTCTGAGTTCTTCAGCTCAAGGCTACACCTCTACCCCTGGAGCCACAATGCCACTTCTGGTTTTCTGATAATTAATTGGAGATGAGAGTCTCACTGACTTTTGTGCCTGAGTTGGCCTTGAGTCTTGATCCTCAGATATATCAGTCTCCTAAGTAGCCAGTATTACAGGTGTGAGTCACTGTGCCTTGCTTTCTTTATTATTTTATCTTCAGTTTATAACTATTCTTCTTTGGTCCCTTATAACATATCTGAGGCAAAAATATCTTGTATTTCAGCCATTTGCCTTTTCTTGTCTTTTTCCCACCCGACAATTATGTTTTGCGTGCATTCTTATAATTTCTACATTATAGTATACCTACAATATCTATATTATATCTATATATGCAGTACCTCAGAGTTCTAATTTGTTAACATTTATTAAATTGGTTTGAAAAGTATTATACAATTAACACTGAAATGGCTATCAGTATTTCAAACATAATATTCATGACTGACATTCTTATTCTCCTAATAAGTTTTTTATAGAAATAAATTGAATTTTCTTCTTCATAACACATTTCCTGTACTATTATCTTTTATGGCAGGGTAATGATATGAATATGGATGATAACATAATTTTGTTTGTTTAAAAGAATTTCACTTCTGGATGTGGCGCTGTGGCTCAAGGGTAGGGCTATAGCCTTGAGGTGAAGAGCTCAGGGATAGCGTCCCCAGGCCCAGAGTTCAAACCCCAAAACTAAAAGATAAAATAAAATAAAATAAAAATTCCACTTCTTATGGGAGAATGAAATCTAGATCTTTAAATACCCTCATATTGGGGAGACAGTGGTCAATGTGTATTCTGCCTCTGATTCAGTGAATTTCTTGTTTCCAGAGGTTTATAAACTTCAGTTAAGACAGTACTCATCTCTCTCTTTCTATTCCTTTTTACTTGTTTTAGAGTTTCCCAGAATTTTGTATATAGGAGAGAAAACGCTAGGACAATTTTGTTTACATCACAATACTCATATGATTGAACATCTACCCACTCTTCTCTTTGTGAAATGTCTGGTTCTTGTTCAAAGTAGAATCCACAATTCTCCTAAACTTTCAACTCTTAGTTTCACCAGAAACAGGTCAGTAGGATTATACCATGTTCAATGACTATTGGCCTGACAGAATGTGTGAAACTATGCATATCTAAAGTTACCAACATATATTCACATCAAATTTACATTTAAAGCCAATGATTAGTAAAAAGTTGAATGTCAAAGACATTAAAATGCATCATCCTATCTGATTACAATACCTCACATAAGTAATTCTAGTTACTTAAGAGCCTAAAATCAGAATGATCATGGTTCCAGATCAACAGATAAATTACAAGATAAATTTTCATTTATAAGCCAATACATGACTTATGGGCAAACTAGCAGAATTACATTTTTACTTTACACTTGTTTTTTTTGTAGCGAAAGTATAATTCATTTTACATTATCTTTATAAGAAATACGATTATAACTATTGTTTCTTTCATCCCTTTCCTCTCTTTATGTAACTCACCTACAAATTCATTTCTTTTGTTTCTATTTTTATCATGTTTATATTTCCTTTCATTTCTTTCATTTTCTCTTTATCCTTCCTTTTTTCCTCTCTCTCCTTCCCTCTCTCACTCCCTCCCTCTACCCTTCCTTCCTTCTTTTCCTCTCTCCCTCCCCCCCCTCCCTCCCTCCCTTCCTTCCTGTCTTCCTTCCTTCCTTCCTTCCTTCCTTCCTTCCTTCCTTCCTTCCTTCCTTCCTTTTCCTTTCCTTTCCATTCCCTTTTCTTTTTCTTTCTTTCCTTTTCCTTTTTCCATATATTTTTATTGTAATTAATAGAAGGGTTACATTATAGTCACCAGATGGAAGGTGCATTACTTCACATACATTGATACCCTTTCTCATGTCTTGGTCCCCATTTCCCTCCCCCCAACCCCGCCCCTCATCTTGTTTTCTCCCTTCCCTATCCAATTTCAAATAACCAAATACACATATATACAGTACATCAGATAACAACGTGAAATACTGTAACAATATGAGATAGCCAAGGGACAATAAAAGAGAGATAACATAGTACATTAAGGCCAACAATCACTCATTATAAGACTTTTGTTTCTATATCCTGGAGGTGCTTTCATTTAGCGTCATACTATATGGCATTATGTTCTAGGTTTTGCTCTATTGTAAATCTCTGTGAAGAGAGCCCAGGTTTCTACTGATTTTGACAAAAGAGGGAAACCATCTCAGTCAGAGAGGATAAAGGCTTTCTTTCCTTTTCTTTGTCCCAGAACTCTTGCTTGAACTCAGGGCCTTTTATTTTGATCATCCATACTTGCTCATAGCTGAGTCTTTTCTACTACTGAAGCCATGCCTCCAGTCTGTCCTTTTGCTCATTTAATGGTGATGGAATCTGACAGATATTTTTTCTGCCAAAGACATATTTCAATCATGATTCTCAGATCTCAGTCTTCTGGGTATCTAGATTACACAAACTACAGAGACTGGCCACATTTGCATTTTTAAGGGCACAAATCTGATATTTTTAGATAAAATTAATTTCTCATTATTCATATCAATCATTAAAGACATTTTGCATAAAAGAATACAAAACTGACTGTTAGAAATAGTAAAGACAATTTAAAATCAAATTAGGCTTACTATTAAAACATTCCCAGATAATTTTATTCCATATAAATATCCTATCTTCTATCTAAAGGGAAAAATATATGCTTAACTTATATTTCAGAACATATTAGGCAACATGATTTTAAGGGCTCACCAAGGTCAAGTAATATAATTTTTCTAATAATCCTTCTCTTTGCTCATAATTTCCCAAAATCAAGAAACTGAAAAATTAGAAATCCTCACAGTTCCTCTTCTTTCTTCTATTTCATACAATTGCCATCCACCCCACCAAACTGCAATGATGCTTATGTTTTATAGACATGGGCATTGGAGGGGAGATTTACTTGTTTGTGTTTTCATTTAGCTGATTATATTTAAAAAATACTGACTCAATAAAAAATCACTTTACCAGAGGACAATATTATGTTGGCAGAAATGTTGGTGAGATTATGACTAAGATGCAAAAGAAAAAGATTTTGAAAGAAAAATGCCTTTTATATTTGGCAAAGAAAAATAGCAATGAGAAAACATATTGCTGAGTAATGATTCATAGTTTGCCAATGTTGGTATACATTAAGTGATAGCTGAAATCAAAATTCCCTTAGGTCTATAATAAGTTAATATTTTTCAAATGTTTTACTCAGAAATAAACATGATTAGTTAATGTAGTCAAACAGAAAACAAATTTTCTTCAAATGTATTCTTTCAAATACTAATTCATTAAAATATTAACACTAAACAAGAATATAAAGCATGTAAGTGGTGCTGTGGATCAAGTGGTAGAGTGCTAGCCTTGAGCTGAAGAGCTCAGGGACAATGCCCAGGTACAGAGTTCAGGTCCCACTACTGACAAGAAAAAAAAAAAGAATATAAAATATGTACTATCCGGGTAGAGGTGGAGGAAAGGTAAACCGAGAAGGGGAAGGACTGTGAATATGGTTGGCATATTTTATGTACATGTGTGAAAATAGAACAATTGTCATTGGTCTGGTAAACATGCCTGGGAGGTCCAGAATAGTGATTGATAGTGTGGACTGAGTGGATCTCATCAGAGTACATAATATTCATATGTGAACATGTCAGAATGGAAACTTCTCATGCAACTAATTGAGACTAATAAAACTGAGGGATAAAAACAACACTAAAAGGAAGTTGAGTGATTAGGAAATATAATGATAATTACTCTGGCAATGGCACCAGCAAATGTCAGAGTGGGAATTTTTAAGCACTTCTCTGCATGCAGAGACATCGATTTACACAACCATGCTTGCACAAAAGTATCTGTAGAGGAGCAAAAGCTAAGGAAGAATCAGAAACACCTGGATATAACATAGAAATACAAAAAAATGCCACTGGAAATGTTAATTTAAAAAGTTTCCTATTATTTCTGCCCTATTTGCTGAAAACAGGCACCCTGAAGAGCTCAGATATCCTTTGCATTGTGTCAAGAGTATTAAGAGCCCAGGACCACCTCACTGAACCATGACATCTGTTTGGATTTCACAGACCCAGATTAAGTAAATTATGAGTTATAGACACACACAGCTATTCCCTGACATTATATGGCGTTAACTTACAGTCTTTATCCTTGAAATTATATGACAATGGTACACATTCCTCAACTTGTACTTTGAATTTTTCTTTTTCTTTTTCCTGTGCTAGGAACATGAACACTGCAGGATAGTGACAGGGACCTACAGCTTTCATCTACACCGGAGATCAGACTGCAGATCACAGAGGAACAATGCTGTGGATTGTTGTGTTTGGTTGCAATGCTCAGCCAGTTAGATGTGTTAGATGTAATTTTGCACTGCATACAATTCACTGTGACTATTCAGCATATAAGTCCCCTAGGATACAAGAAGCAAGCATGTATATGATGTATTTCTCTGGGATGAGATTTGATTCTTAAAAGGTAGGAAAGTCTGTATTTGCAATAATGAAGTAATTCAATGCCAGACTACTTTTTATCTTAATATTTCACATGTTTCTATGCAATGTCAAGAGAGTCTGCTTTTTCTGATATTTGCTCATTCCTATCCTTGGCTCTCTTCAAGTTTGCCTTCTTCTTACCTTCCTATTTTTACTTTCTTTTAACTTTCATTATGGACATGTTTTTCTTTTTACTTAATTTATTATTGTATTATTTTTGTATTTGTATATGTTTTATGTAATTATGCCCCAAAGCTTGTGAGTTATAGCTTTAGCTGAAGAGTATATTTCCAAGACATTAGATGGGTTCAATGACTTTCTGCCTATGGACTTTGTTATGCCATGTTCTATGATTTTGACGCCATCCAACACCTTGTTGCAATCTGAGATTCAGTGTTATCTCTCATTGTGGGACTATCATTTATTTTATTCCAACATTAAATTTCCTGTCCCCTCAATTTTCGCACTAAATTTTCTTAAATTTTACTATTATATTTTCCATAAAAAGTTGATTTTGATGAATTTTCATATTTACTCATCTGACACTGTATAAGAAATAGTTTGTTTCCATTAAATTTTCACTTCAACATTATGTAACAAAGAAAAATAGATTATTTTACAGTCTGAATAATAACATTTTCTAATCACTTATGTAGAATGTACAATTCAAATTTCCAAATATGGTATTTAAGAATGTCAAAGAAGGCTGGGAGCATGGCCTAGTGGTATAGTGATCGCCTAGCAAGCATGAATACCCGGGTTTGATTCTGTGGTACCATATGCATAGAAAAAAGCCAGAAGTGGGGCTGTGACTCAGGTGGTAGAGCTCTAGCCTTGAAAAAGCCCAAAGACAGTTCTTAGGTCCTGAGTTCAAACCCCAGGACTGGCAAAAAAAAAAGAATGTAACCCAAATGTTTATATAAAATTATGCATAAGAGTTCAAATTCTTCTTATTCCTTCCTTTCTAAATATTGGCAAATATTGGGGTAAATTTTTCTAAAAATCATTCTGTGCTTGGCTACTAGAGTGTGGGTAAAAATGACTCCTTTATGATAATTTTTCCAAAATTGCTAAAATTATAAAAGCATTAGGCTCTGTATTCTTTGGAAGAAATCTTTGGTTTGTATGTGTTCATTTTTTAAAAAATCAACAGAAAACACATTGTTTTCTATTACAAACTTGCTTCCTTATTAAAATATATTTTTCCTGAATACATTAAGTACTCAGTACACAGCTGTATATTTTTATGTGCTTACTTACGTCTTTGAAGTCAAAGTTGGAAAAAGTTGTAAAACACCAAAAAAAATGAATGAGAGAAAATGTATGAATAACAATCAAGGATAAACTGAAATTCTTCTGGGGCCTTACATAACTAAAATGATAATTGCAACAAAGTCTTGTCTTCTCATAGTTGATCCTAGTATTTTTTAGATAAAAATTTAGTGTGATATCAAGTGCTAAAATGAATACATCATGTACAACCTTTTCTCAGGGTCCTTAGATTTGATAATGAGCAATACCATCAGCCATGAAATTGAAACTATTTTTCAAACATGTAGTGTGTTTTAAAAAGGATATTTTTGTATTTGGTTATTTGAAATTGGATAGGGAAGGGGGGGAAAACAAGATGAGGGGTAGGGGTTGGGGGAGGGAAATGGGGACCAAGACATGTGAAAGGGTATCAATGTATGGGAATTAATGCACCTTCTATCTGGCAAATATCATGTAACCCTTCTATTAATTACAATAATAAATATATGAAAAAATAAAAATAAAAAGGAAATTTTTTATTATCAGACTATCATGTGTGATTTGCTTTTTTTTTTTATTTTTTATATGTTGCCAGTCCTGGGGCTTGAACTCAGGGCCTGAGCACTGTCCTTGGGCTTTCCCAATGCTAGAGTTCTACCACTTGAGCCAATGCACCACTTCTGGCATTTTCTATGTATGTGTTCCAAGGAATCGAACCTGGGTCTATGTGCATGCCTAGGTAAGCCCTTTACCACTAGGCCAAATTCCCAGCTCCTGATTTGGTTTTGTAAAGGAGAGTTTAAGCTTTCTCTGGTAAAAATACATATTACTTGTAATCTACTTTAAAACACAAGAAAATATTAAAACTTATAATGATTAATTTTTGCATGTTCTTTTGACTACCAATATAATTTAGAATATTCAGTAGTTAGCAGGAACTCAGTAGCATTTAGTTCATTCAAGATCATACACCTTGCCAGCTAAGTCACAAATGATTTGTAGTCCAAAAATGAAGATGGGAAGACTACCAATCTTTATTTTAATAAATGTGTTATTTCATTTCCTATAGTTAATAATATGATAAAATTTGGTTAGCTAAGTGTTAGGGGACCCATTTCATGACATCAAAGATTTTATACTTGTATAAAACAAAAATGAATTTCTTCTGAATTTCAATTATGTTATACTATATGTTTAATAGAAATAGTATGCTATCAACTTCAACTTGATACATTCTTTAATTTTCAATTTTGAACTCAAAAACAACCATTTTCTCTGTGCTTCCAGGAAGCTTTTTAGATGTTTACTTTAGAAATAGAGTCTTGCAGAATTACCTGCTCAGATTGAATTAAGGCAGTGCTCCAGATCTCAGTCTGAGTGGCTAGGATAACTGACATTTTTTACCAGTACAGCAACCAGCCTGAAATTTATAAACTGATTTTTCAGTCCTTCAATTATATTGATGGGACTCCTAATTTATATGTGGCATGACATATATGTATGCATGATAGTAATTTTTTCTATGAAGGGTTTATGTATTCCTCAATTCTCAGTGACGATTATTTTTGTTTTACTCATATTGTTTGGGTTCTCTTACAGTTTTAGTTAACTTATTCCTTATTCATTTCAAAGAGCAGATCTTTTCATCCTTCCAACTTGATCAAATTTCAAATTCCAGGGAGCTACAACTTATGCTAATTAGAGGAGGGTCCCACCAACATCAGAACAATGACAAAGCAAGATGAGATAATTTTCAGTGAATTGCATTCTTTTAACAATTATGAAAATTCTAGCTAAACAGAAATGTGTCGATTCTGCTTGGTACTGGCAATTAATGTGTGTGAAGTAATGCACCTAGTGTCTGGCAAATGTAAGTGTAACCGGTCTATACATTACAATAAAAATTTTAAAAAGATCTGAGGTGTACTTGTCCTCAGTCCAATCAAAGTTTTCTTAGGCATTTGACTGCGAAAACTTGATATAGAGATCCAAATGAACAATAAATCAATAGCAAGCTTTTTTTGACGCTTTAAGTTGTAACATGAAAGTTTTTCATGCACTAAGTCTCCCTGGTGTCTTACGGCAGCAGAAAGCCCTTTGGTATGTCTTCATCAGTGCTTGATGAAGAGAAATTGAGTGAAAATAAAAACAAGCCTCCCACAGTGGCTTCTTGAAAACAAGTTAATAATTTTTCTATCCATTGTTACTTGCACAGGTGAATTTGCCAGTGAGAACAGCATTTATATTTATTGGATGTTCCCTAATTGGAATAAAAATGCTTCTTTCACACAATAATATTGTCAAATTGGAACACTGGGTGGTATAAAACAATTTCTGCTGCAATACTACATACTTTATTAACTGCCAATTTTCTTTTCACTGAGAAATACGTTGAATTATTCAAGATCTATAAAATAAAAGCATTTTGCCTTGTGATTCAGGCTGTCAAATGTAGCTTTCATATATTCTTACTGTAATTAATAAAGGGGCTACAGTTATATTCACCAGACAGAGGGAGCATTACTTCACACATTGTTACTCCTTATCATGATTTTTTCCTCATTTCTTCCCCCCCAGCGCACACCTCATCTTGTTTTCTCCCTTTCCTTTCCTATTTAAAATAAAAAAATAAATGCATGCACAATATGCCAGATTACAAGGTAAGATACTGTAACAATATGAGAACAACCAAGGGACAACAAAAGAGATGAGAAATAACAGTACATTAAAAACAACAATCACACATTATGTAGCTCTTGTTTCCATATCCTAGTGATCCTTTGATTTTACCTCATCCTATATAGCCTTATGTATCTAGGGTTTGAGCTATTGTAATCCTCTCCTAGGAGAGCCCAAGGTTTGAACTAATTATTACAAATGAGAGAAACCATTGAGCCTATGTTCCTTTGAGTCTGGCTTACTTCTCTTAATATGATTTTTTCCATGTCTTTCCATTTCCTTACAAATAGGGTAATGTCATTCTTTCTGATGGCAACATAGACTTCCATTGTGTATAAATACCACATCTTGTTGATCCAGTTATCTACGGGGGGGGGGAATCTAGATTGGTTTCATATCTTTTCTATGGTAAATAGTGCTACCATGAACATCGTTGTGCTAGGTGGATTTAGTATGTCCTTGTTTCTGGATGATTGGGTAAATGCCAAGTAGTGGAATTGCTGGGTCATAGGGGAGTTCTATATTTAGTCTTTTCAGGAACTGCCATAGTGCTTTCCATAGTGGATGAGCGAGTATACATTCCCACCAACAGTGTAGTACTGAACCCTCCTGGCCACATCCCTCCCAGCATCTGTTGTTAGATTTCTTGATAATGACCAGTCTAACTGGGGTGAGGTGAACTCTTAGAGTTCTTTAGTTTTGCACTTCTTTTTTTTCATATATTTTTATTGTAATTAATAAAAGGGTTACATGATATTTGCCAGATAGAAGGTGCATTAATTCCTATACATTGATACCCTTTCACATGTCTTGGTCCCCATTTCCCTCCCCCCACCCACACCCCTCATCTTGTTTCCCCCCCTTCCCTATCCAATTTCAAATAACCAAATACGAATATATACAGATATATAAGGTAACAAAGTGAGATACTGTAACAATATGAGATAACCAAGGAACAGCAAAAGAGATGAGAGATAACATAGTACCTTAACAACAGCAATCATTCATTATATGATTTATGTTTCTAGATCCTAGAGATCCTTTCATTTAGCATCCTACTACATGGCCTTTTGTATCAAGGTTTTGCTCTATTGCAAATCTCTGCTAGGAGAGCCCAAGGTTTCTACTGATTAGGACAAATGAGGGAAACCATTGAGCTTAAGTTCCTTTGAGTCTGGCTTACTTCACTTAATATGATCTTTTCTAAGTCTTTCCATTTCCTAACAAATGGGGCAATGTCATTCTTTCTGACAGCAGCATAGAATTCCATTGTGTACAAATACCACATCTTGTTGATCCACTCATCAACTGAGGGACATCTAGGTTGGTTCCATATCTTTGCTATGGTGAATAGTGCTGCAATGAACATTGTTGTGCTGCTGGATTTAGTATGTCCTTGTTTCTGGATGATTGGGTAAATGCCAAGTAGTGGAATTGCTGGGTCATAGGGGAGCTCTATGTTTAGTCTTTTGAGGCACTGCCATACTGCTTTCAATAGTGGTTGAATGAGTTTGCACTCCCACCAACAGTGTAGTAGTGCAGGAGGAATTTCAATACCAAACTTTAGACTCTATTACAGAGCTATAATTATCAAAACAGCTTGATACTGGCACAAGAATAGGCCTGAATACCAATGGAATAGAACTGAAGACCCAGATATTAAACCACAGACCTACGGCCACCTAATCTTTGACAAGGGAGCCAAAAAAATAGAATGGATGAAAGATAGCTTCTTCAACAAGTGGTGCTGGCAGAACTGGTTAAGCACATGCAGAAAACTAAAGTTGGATCCTACTTTGTCACCCTATACTAGAATTAACTTCAAATGGATCAAAGACCTGGAGGTAAAAGCCAACACTCTGAAGACTTTACAAGAAGGGATAGGAGACAGATTAGACCTCCTTGGCACAGGTCGAAACTTTCTTAATAAGGACCAAGAATCACAACAAATCAGAGAAAGGCTGGATTAGTGGGACTGCATTAAACTGCAGAGCTTTTGTATGGCAAAGGACATAGCTAGTAAACTAATCAGGAAGCCTACAGAGTGGGAGAAGATCTTCACCAACCATACAACAGACAAAGGCCTCATATCTAAAATATATCAACAGCTCAAAAAATTGAATCAATCCAAAACTAATCTCCAAAGTAACAACCATCCCATTAAAAGATGGGCCAAAGACTTAAAGAGAGTCTTCTCTGAAGAAGAAACAAAAATGGCCTATAGACACATGAAGAAATGCTCAACATCTCTGGTCATAAAAGAAATGCAAATCAAAACAACTCTAAGATTCCACCTCCCTCCAGTTATAATGGCCAGGATCAAGAAAACTAATGACAATAGATGCTGAAGGGGATGTGGCAGGAGGGATCTCTACTACACTGTTAGTGGGTTTGCACTTCTTTTATGGCCAGAGATGTCAAGCATTTCTTCATGTGTCTATAGGCCATTCTTAATCTCTTCTTCAGAGAAGTCTCTCTTTTAAGTCTTTGGCCCACCTTTTAATGGGATAATTGTTTCTTTGAAAATTATTTTTGCAGTGATTCAATTTCTAAATGTGACTTTCTAAGATAGTAAGATAATTTTGCCTCCTGTATAATTTAGGACTAGTAAATATTATGAGCATCAGCAACAACCAAGTTAATTTCTACTATTAACATATATAAAATCTCTTATAAGACTATTGATTGAAGTTAGTATATAACTTTTTCTAGTGTCTAGTATTGAATAATACATGAACAATTTTTTCACTGACTTTTTAAAAAGTTGATGGCTGGAAAGTTGCTCCATTTGTCATATTCAGCAGTTAGAGTATTTGAAAAACATGAATTACTTTTGCTATGTGATAAATGAGTACCAGCTCAACTAAGAAATCCTAAATATAACTTATAGTAACAGAAAATAAATTTGGGGCACAATCAAGAATTTCGTTGCTGGAAGTGGAAAGATTCCTAGTAAGTTCAAGATAGAAGTATAGAAATCATTTTCAGTTGACTGGTACATATACTTTAATAACTGTACTAATTTCTTTATAATCTCCTACTATGGCATTTCATGGTAACACTTTAAAATCATGCCACTTGTTAAATTAAATTCCCCCGCACCCTAAATCTTAGTTTGAATTCGGGGCCTGGGCATTTTCCTTGACCTTTTGTACTCAAAGCTAGCACGCTACCACTTGAGCCACTGACTCCTTTCCTAGATTTTTTGGGGGGTACTTACTTGGAGATTAAAGTCTCCAGAACTTTCCTGCCCAGGCTAGGTTTGAAACAAGATCCTGACATTTCAAGCTGCTGAATATCTAGGATTACAGGTAGATATGAATCATTGGCTCCCAGATGGAATCTCATTAAAAAATATCTGTATTATTTTATTGTTAAGTAGTTGTGCAAAGAGTTTTTATTTCAGCATATCAATTTATGGTACTCATATATCAATATTTCCTCTTCCATTATTCTCCCCCATCACCTAACTATACCCATCTTCTCAAATTACCTGATTTCATTTCCATACATGCATTTTGAATATGATGATTGTGTTCACACACCTTTCCTCTTTCCATTTGTATAAAAGGCATCTGTGAGGAAATAATTGCATCTAAAAGAGTCGATGAGTTGCTTTCTTCCTGTTTTACAAAGCACATGTACAAACATTATCGTGATATTGATTTCAGTTTTATTCTATATTACTGTATGTGTAAATATCTTTCAAGTTCTTTTCCTTTCCTTAACATTTAAAAAAATTTGACTGATGGTATAGTTATCATACTATCTGTTGAATAGAGAAACCCACCTTTTTCTAGTGATATTGTGACTTTATATGAAATAAATATATTTTGTTTTTAATAAAATAGTTCATACTAAAATTTTATGTTTTTAATTTTATAAATAATCATTCATTTTTATTCCTATGATGTGAGATAATTCACATTTTTGAAGGTAACTATGTATTTTATATAAACATGCTTTGGAAATTCATACTATGATTAATGGAAAAAATATTTTTGAAAACCATCACAAACCTATTCCAATTAAGCCTCTAAATGACATCACTTGATATTATTTAACAGTGTGAGAATCATAATAGCAATGTAACCCACTTATTATCTTGAACGTGTTAAAAATCAAAAAGAGAGTTTTAAAATGCTGAATACTGCTTGAACAAGGCTAAATTTGATTTTCCTTACCGTAATCTGCTGGCTGATATCAGAAGGGTACACAAAGGACTTTAAAAATCTGGACATTTATAAGGTTTATTTATTTATAAGTGGTTGACTATGTTCCTTAATTAACGTTCTATTAATTGAATTTATGCTTTGAAGTACTTTCAAGATTAGTAACAATGCATTGTATGTCTCATTGATCTCCCTTATAAATATTAAAGTGAATGAACTCTTTCCAGGTTGTTAATATAAATAATTTATCTTTGATCCTGTAAAATAACTGGAAATTTCTTATATTTTAGTACTACATTTCTATAGTGAAAACATTGAGATAAATGTTAAAAGTGCTAAGGATTATTAATGTCATTAACTTAAAAACTTCAATAAGTAAGAATATATTTATTTTTACTTGTTATCCTAGTACTGGGCTTTGAATTTAGGGTCTTTCATTCGCTCAGCTTCCTTGTCCACTTAGCACTTCTCCACTGGAACCTAGCTGTTTTCTGATCAGTTTTAAGATAGAGTCTTACAGTTATTTCTGCCCCTGCAGAAACTAAGATTTGAAATGTTCCCTGAATAAAACCCTATTGTTAATAGTGTCTCTTTATTTTTCTGGGCATGCACATATGGATATATGTATAATTCTTCATTAGTTTGCATGTAAGTATCACATATATGCATATATATATATACTTTCTTGCATATAATTAATGATCACAGGGAGAGACTATAACCTTGACATTTAAAAATTTGATTGAGAAAGTGACAAAGCCTACTAAAATGTCTGATTTTATTTTTAAAAAGATGTCTTCAGTAAACACTCGATTGTAACCAGCAACCCTTCTAATTTGTAAAGCCAGGAAATCATTTGAGCCTCCTCTTAAATGTCATTTTCCCATTTTTTTAATTTATCTAATTACCACTTGCAAAGTACATAACATCTCTTATAGGCTTGATTCACATTAGGAGAGATGAAGTGGTTATAACTTCACAATAAAAATCAGTCCTGATAATTACAGCATTCAGCCTGGATACATGAGTATTCATGCATAGATGGTGAATAATTGTGAATAATTGTGGACAATTAAAGAGTTTGTAGCATTTGCAAAGACTTAGAAATGAGAAATAAAGCAACCTTGAGGAAATAGGAAAAGAAGAAACTGTTTGAATGGTTCTATCCATACAATCCCTCAAATTTCTATCACTTTTGATAGAGATCACAACTTTGAGATGTATGCATGTTTTGGTTTATCCTCCTTCAGGCACTGACTGCACATCAAAGCATGAAAAGAATTGATAATCACTCACGTTTTGTTCAGTAAAGAGCTTTACCAAATGATCCGTAGGAAAAAAAGATTGAATTGTTAAATAAAATGAGAGGTGCAAATATTAACGGCAATATTAAACAATTCATGAATATGTATGACTCTTCACCATGTAGTTTGATTAGTAGGCTTTGAGAGCCATCATTATTTAAATGATGTGAAGTAATTTTAAAGTCAATAATTTGTTCTCATAGGAACATCCACTCTGAGAGTGACAGCTGCATAGTTTTTTACAATTATTAGAAACATTGCAGAGAGTGCTCATTCCAAGGAAATGCTTAGAATCTGGGTGCGTTGGAATCATTGATTTGGGTGAGCAAAGGAAAATGGGAAAAAGTCAGAGCATCCCAAAGAAAAGTCCACATATTGCCTCCAAAAAAAATATGAGCATTTACCGAAAAATCCACAAACCGAAACAAAGTAAAACCGGTAGCACACCGTGCTCATCGCAGCCGTAATTACCATAGCCAAGGTATGGAATCAGAGCAGATGTCCCTCCATGGAAAAACTGGATCAAGAAAAGGTATGTATACACAATGAAATTAATCATCCATTAGAAAGCATGATTTGTACTATTTGTAAAAAAGGGGGAAAGACTTAAGAAAATTATGTTAAGTGCAATCAGTCAGCCCAAGAAAGACAAAATCCCACATTTCCTTTATATGTGGCAGCTAGAATTATCTTAGAATAAGTATGCTGGGGGTGATACACAATTAATGCAAATGGATTAACTAAACTATGGTAGATTTCAAGGGGATCAAAGTTCAACAAAATAAAACATCAGGAAATTGGTGCTTTAAAGGTGTGCTGTGGCATCAAGGTGCAAGAAATGAGGAAGAGAAAACAGATAAAATGCAAAGAAGAATCTATTGTATATACTACAGCATTAGGAAAAGTGAGGGAAGGATGAGAAGGGGAGGGATGGGTGAAAATGATGAAAGAGGTAACACTGGTCAAGAGGTATGTACTCAAACTGCTGTGTCAAATGCTAACTCCTTTGTACAACTTCTGAAAGATAAAATAAACACAAAACTGAATAAAAGAGAGAGATAATATATGGTTCTCAACTCATCTGAAGGGAGAGCTGGAAGAAGCATGACTCTCAACTGATTCACAGATAATAGCCAATAGTTTGTCCTGGTGGTTCTTGAAAACAATATTCTCTTTTGTTTTCTATACTTATGATGTAGTCATTATATTCAACATGTAATATATAAAGACTGAAATTTGTAACTTTATGGTGGAGGTGGAAGGGAGAAAATGGGGAAGAATGATTGAAGGTAATATATCCTACTCATAATCTGACTCATGGAATTATAACCCATATAAATAGATATAATAAATTTTAAACATTTTTTCAGAAAGTCATACAGTTATCAATTGTAAAAATTAGTATAGAAGAAACATTTCCTTTCCCAGTATAATATTTCCTCTCGTAAATAGAACTAAAATTATGTTACTTGGCAGATATCTTTGGGATGCTTCTAGGAGCAAACTACTGAGAGTTATTGATATCTACTCCATATTTCCAAGTTTAATTTGTCTCCATTATCTGTATTTTCCTCTACTTGAACAGAATTAAAATACCTAGAAGAATATAAGCTTTAAATAAAATTAAAATTTTTATTGCTTCCATTTTATCTTTCTAGAAGCTGTAAAAATTACAAAGACTTTTCACACCTTTAAAGAATTAATAATTTACATAGTTTTTGCTGCTATTGAGCTTGAACTCAGGTGATCATGCTTACTCAGCTTGCAGTCTATCACTTAAATCACAACTCAACCACAGCTTTTGTTGGTAGATGTAGACTTACAGAGCTTCTGACTTTGATTTGTAATCCTACAAACCCAGCTCCCTGAACAAGTAGAAATGCAGGCATGAGCCATCACCCAGTGCTCTAATTTTTATAGTGTTATACCACTTATTTATATAGTTTTTGTTCTGTTATGGACAAGAACAATTCCTGAATTTATATCAATGAAGATATATACATTGAAAAGCTAGTATGTTATAAAGTATAAAATAATTTAAGAATAAAATTAATGATAGATCAAGGGTGATGGCCTATGCTTATAATCCTAGCTACTCAGGAAACTGAAATCTGAATACCTTAGTGCCAAGCCAGCCTAGACAGAAAAGCCAGATTAGTCCATGAAACGTAGATCTCCAATTAACTACCAAATACCAAGAAGTAGATTTCTGGCTAAAGTGGTAGAGTAGTAGCTTTCAACAAAATAATTCAGGGGTGGCACCCAGGCACAGAGTTCAAGTCCTGGACCAGAACAAAAACAAAACAAAAATAAATGGCACAAGGAACATATCTAATTCGGGTACCTGGTATATTATATATGTTTATTTGTTTATTTGAAATAGGGAAGGAAAGGGGAGAAACAAGATGATTAGAACAGGGTGCTGGGGGAAGGATGTTGGGAGAAAAACTTCTGCATGGTTATCTGTGTTGAAGAATGTAACTGTAACCTCTCTTTACATTGCTCAACAATTAAACACAATTAAAAAAATTTAAATTCACACGAGTGATAACATAATACATTAAATGATACAAATTTTTCAATGCCCTTAGCCATTATCTGGCTATAAAACAGGAAAATAAGTACTTAGGAGTTGTGAGTAATCACAATTACAGAAAATTTTACTTGGAGCTGATCTATATCGCTATATAGTCAACTTCCTATTCAGTGCACAGATTCCTTAGTTTGTTTGGCATAGACAAATGAAACTGTAACTCAGCTGCAGAGTTAAGTTTAGCATTTACAGGGATACATCCAGAAATCTACAAAGATGACAATATAACAAAGGATTTAAGAATGTAGCAAAGCAGAGTGCATGCACACCAGTGCTATGTCTGCAACTACTGCTGAAAGAGTCAGACACAGAGAAGAATTCTCCACAAAGTAGCAGTGTGGGCCATGGTCCAAGTAGGTTCAAGTTAAGCTATCCACCTCACTAGAGTCAGACAAAATACAGCTGGGTGTGGTGGATCAAGCCAGTAATCCTAGCTGCTCAGGAGGCTGAGATTTGAGGATCAAGTTTCAAAGCCATCCTGGGCACAAAAGGACCTGGGCACAAAAAGACCTGGGACTCTTATCTCCGATTAAGCTCTAGAAAATAGGAAGTGGGGCTTACCTCAAGGGTAAGGAGGTAGCCTTGTGCTGAAAGGCTCAGGGACAACTCCCAAGCCCAGGGGTATGGTGGTAGCCTTGAGCTGAAGATCTCAGGGACAGTGTCCAGGCCTAGTTCAAGCCCCATGACCCACAAAATAAATAAATAAATAAGAAAGAAAGAAAGAAAGAAAGAAAGAAAGAAAGAAAGAAAGAAAGAAAGAAAGAAAGAAAGAAAGGGATAAATCATTCATAATTTAATGGAAATTATTTATCATACCATACATATGATATGAATATATTACCTGTAATTTCCATTATGAAGTAGAAAAACATCCAACTTTATTTGTCTTTTATACTTAGTAATCATTTTTTGTTATATTTTTTTTCTAATATAAGAATAAGACCTTTCAATATATCTTTGGACAATACAAGAGAACATACTACAAAACCAATTTCTTTTTTTCACATAAAACTCTAACTTTTACTATTATATTCTTCTAGCTATCTTACTGTGGAAGTGTTTATACCGTAAAATCATTAAAATATGAATTAATTCACAATAAAAAAACTCATGTTTGCTAAGTTACATACTATGAAAATAAGTTCTTCTTAAATATTTACTCAGTATTGAGCAAATGCTACCTAACCCATGGGATTACTTCAGCAATCTTAGAATACTTTTCAAAGTTTGTTCTGTTTTAGTTTTAATCATAATGTGGATTATTTTAATACAGTCTTACAAGGAAGCTAGAGTATGAAGTCAAGTGGAGGGAGTAGATGAATGAGGAGAGGAAGAGAATATATCTATATATTGTATACATAATATAGATTGTAAAATAATAATATATAGCATATACAGACATAATATTTATGAAACATACATAAGAAAATGCAAGTAGAAAAAATATGGGGATGATTAGAATTCGTACAGATGTTGGAAAAGGTGACATTAATCAAGATGCATTATATTCATGAGCTGACATGTTGAACTGAAATCCCTTGACATAATTACCTAAATATTAAAAGAAAAAAGTGTAACCTAGTTGGATGAAATTAGATTATTGGGATTGTGTGTCCTGAAGAGACTAAAAAGAACCCACTCCTTATCCTCTCTTTGTCTCTGGAGTCAAATTAACAAGTTGTTTTGTTGTTGTTTTGGGGTTTTTTTGTTTGTTTTTTAGCCATGTGCTTTTGACATGATGCACTGCATTATGAGCACACAATAATAATGAAGCCCAGGGAACACAGACTGAAAGCTCTGAGACTATGAGGTTATATATAAAGACATCTACCTTAGGAATTTTTATAGTTGAAAAATGCTTTGGTAGATAGGACCAAAACTTAGACCATAGTAAAAAGCATCATTTCTGATTCTGTACAGTTGCTTTTGGTTAGTTTGTATTTATTTTTGTGTGCTTCTAAATATTTTTATGTATTCCACCATGTATCATAAAGAGATTCAAGAATCCTCAGATTTTTATGCAGAAAGTACTTTACTGAGACTAATGTTTATTTATTTTAAGTTATGAAGTCTGTACTTGTCTCAATATTTTAATTCCTAAAGCTAATCTAATTTAACTGCCACAAGAGTGTTTAATGGATATTTATTAGTAGATTTCCAGAATCCAGTGTATACAGGCTGATAAGTAGGAGTAGATATGACTTAAATGATGAGAGAGATAAAATATAAAAGGATTAAGGCCTCTTCATGAAAGATGACTATAGCATTTGTCCTACTCTAGTTACTTCTCATCTCCACAATGCTCTGAGTTCCTCATAAATGTCCTAAACTTCCAGCCTAATTCTCTTGCTCAACTGCATTCACTAAGATGCTATTCATTTCTAAGTACATTTTAAGTACCTACATAATAATATATATGCCATTGGGGCTAGAGAGAAATACAAAATAGGAAACTTGTCCCCTTCTTCCTTTGTCCACAATAATAAACATACATATTTATTTTTTATATGAAATTGGTCATTTATTTCAAATATGCTTTAATTGTGGAGAATAATTTTACTGTGACTATGAATATCTGAATTATTCTCAATCCGACTCTGTAAATATATAGCTATCACATAGGGTGCTATATCTAATTCTGTCAATGAAAGATTAACATTCCATGAAAGGAAGGCTAAAATCTGTTTTCTATTTTAAAATTTTCTTTAAGAAGTTCTAAGAAAGGGTTTCCATTCCACATATTCATTTATGATTACAAAGTATCCTGATTGATGTTAGCCCTTTCACCATTTCCTTTATCTCTCTCAATGCTCATTTCCTGAATTTGCCTCATTATTTTTTCTTGATATTATATTGTATATATTCTTTCTGAATAAAAAGAAGGTTATGGGAATCTTAATAAATACTGAAGATTCATGCTATTGATATATGTGTATCTGGCACTGTAGAAGCTAATTAATTGAGTCTTTTTGGGGAGGGGGCACTGTCCCTGAGTTTTTTTCTAAGCTAGTGCTCTACCACTTTGAGACACAACTCCATTTCCTGTTTCCTCCTTCCTTCCTTCCTTTTCTTTTGTTAATCATGCGCCTTGAACCCTGGGCCTTTGAACTGTCCTTGTCATCTCAAGGCTAGCATTCTACCACTTCGAGCCACAACATCACTTCCCTCTTTTCTGGTGGTTAATTGGAAATAACAGTTTCATGTACTTTCATTCCCAAGCTGGATTTGAACTGCAATCTACCTACCTCAGCCTCCTGAGTAGCCAGGAATACAGGTGTGAGGCACCAAGGCTTGGTTAACTTCCTGTTTTCTAGTGGTTATTGGAAGTAAGAGTTTCATGAACCCTCCAGCTTGAGCTGAAAATCCTCCAGTCTCAGTCTCCTGAGTTACTAGGAATTCAGGCACAAGCCACCAGGACCCAGGTATTAACTGAGTGTTTTGACACAATTATGTTTTCACCTAACTAGTGTGAAATAAAAATTTAGTGGTCTGAAATGCCAATATAAATGTTTATCATAGAGATTTGTTGTTGTAGTAGTTGTTCCAGATTGTAATGACTTTTCTTTAGGGAGCATATGTACATGTCAGGCAACTAGTATTCTGAATTAATAATCTTAAAATGTTTTAGTCCCATTCCTCAATTATCCTATTTGGAATAAGAGAAATAGGCATAAATGCTACATAAAATTTAGAAAGAGTAACATTATACCAATAATATACAATAAAATATCATTAGCTAGCAAAATCAATTCTTGGCAGTGAGAACAGAGGTGGAGGAATATCAATACCAAATTTAAAATTCTATTACAAAGCCATATTAATAAAAACAGCTTGGTACTGGAAAAAATAGGACTGAAAAACCAATTAAATAGGATAAAAGACCTAGAAATGAACCCACAGACCTATAACCACTTAATCTTTGATAAGGGACCTAAAAACACAGGATGGAAGAAAGACAGCCTCTTCAATAAATGGTGCTGGCAGAATTGTTTAAACACATACAGAGCTGAAATTAGATCCTTATATATCACCCTGCACCAGAATCAATTCCAAAGAAAATGACCTCAGTGTAAAATCAGATACCATGAAAATATTACAGGAAGGGGTAGGTGAAACACTAGAGCTCCTTGGTACAGGTTGAAACTTCTTAAGTGATGATACAGAATCACAACAAAACGAGGACTGGATAATGGGAATTGTCTCAAACGAAAGAATTTCTGCATGGCAAACATAGCTAGCAAGATAAATACAAAGCCCATAGAACTGGAGAAGATCTTACCAATTTTGCATCAGACAAGGGCCCCCTTTCTAAAATACATTTAGAACTCAAAACTTAACCCTACCCATGACCAAGTCCTCAAAGAAACAACCATCCATTAATAAGTGGGCTAAAAATTTAAAGAGAGGTTTCACCAAAGAAAAAAATAAGAATGGTCTATAGATACATGAAGAAATGTTCAACATCACAGGGTATGAAAGAAATGTTAAATAAAACAACATTGGCATTCTGAATGGTAAATTTTTATCGAGAATACAAATAATAGATGCTGGCATAGATGTAGCCAGAAGGGAATGTTGCTGCACTGCTTGTGGGAATAAAAACTGTTTCGACCACTCTAGAAAGTTGTATGGTGGTTCCTGGAAAAACGAAACATAGAACATCCCTATGACCTAGTAATCCCACCCCTGGGCATATGCCCAAAGGACCACAAAGAATCCTGCATTAAAGCCACTAGTGCAACCCCATTAATCACCACCTTATTTATTAAAGCTAAGATATGAAATCAACCCGGGTGCCCCTATGTGGATGGGTCAAGAAAATGTGGTATATACACTATGAAATTATATTCTTCCATCAGAGAGAATGGTCCATTTGTAAGGAGATGGAAAGACTTGGGAATAATTATACTGAGCAAATAATCCAGACCCAAAAACACTAGGGTCATATTTTCCATAACTTATATTAATTAGAACATATCTATAAATATGCAAGCTTAATCTAATAGATAGTAAATATAAATAATTACATTTGGACACGATTAATTATACAGCATTCTAATGGTTCTCACAATAAGAACAAAGGAAGATATTCTTAGGAAAGAATCAATTGCTATGTGCATAAGAGCATATAAAATGATGCTGATGGAAATGAACTCTTAGAAATGGAAACAATAGGGTTTTTATTGTACTGTTTGAAGTTTTGTTGTCGTTGTTGTTGTTGTTGCACTTTGGATTATTCCTTTAGTTACTGTTATTGATTTATGTACTCTTGGTCTTGTGTATGAGTTTATATGACTTGAGGAGGGGAAGGGGAATCTCAGAATTCATAGGACAAAGAGTGAATGTCACTAGACATTATAGTGGAAATAACCTATACAACTTGAGGGTGAAAAGGGACTGGGAGAGGAAAAAGGGGGAGAAAGGTGAGAGGATAACACTGTTCAGAAGCAAATGTACTCATCTGACATGTAACTGTAGTCCCTCTGGACAGCACCTCTACAGTAAAATTTATATTAAAATAAAATCATTTGTGGCAAGTTCTAAGTTTTTGCCACTCTCAAATGTCGAGAGATGATCAGAAATTAGCACGCAGCATTTATGGTTTGAATACATTTGAAAATTCTAGGATAAAATAAAAATAACAATCATTTCATTTAGTTGGAGAAACTATGTGCCACTAATAAACTGAAGGTCAATTGTCAATGTTGCTATTAGGTTTATTGAGTGTTACAAGTTAAGGATAGAATCTAAGACAGTAATACAGTACAGAGAATTGCTATTGCATAGTACAATGTTTTCAGCAACAAGAAATAGGTCAATAAATTCCACATAACTAGGAAGGTTGCATAAGTAATATTGTTTTAGATTGAAATTTTCAATAATCTATTATGTGTAAAATATTAAAAAGAAGACAGTCTAAAAGTGAATCTTAATGTTAAAAATGAAGTCATTAGTTAAAAGAAGAATAATTTTGCTGTAAATATAAAATTACACATAATATTTAGCTTGATTTTGCAGTAATTTATTATGAACAATTTAAATGATTGTGACAAGTTTTTCACAAATGACAGTTAGTGAAGTAAATCAAATAAAAATTTAAAATCCGCCAGGCATGGTGGCTCAAGCCTGTAATCCTAGCTACTCAAGAGGCTGAGATCTGATGATCAAGGTTCAAAGCCAGCCAGAGCACAAAAGGACCTGAGACATTTTATCTCCAATTAACCTGTAGAAAACAGGAAGTGGGGCTTGGCTCAAGGTTAGGATAGTAGCCTGGAGCTGAAGAGCTCAGGGAGAGTGTACAGGCTGAGTTCAAGCTCCATGACTCACAAAAATAAATAAATACATAAATAAAATCCAAGACCAAAAGTTTGTAAGAACCCTTAAATTCTCTTTAATTAATATCATTGTTAGGTTCTTTACAAAATGTTTGCAATTTGAGAGTATAGACAAAAAGTCAACAAAAAAATAGATGTAGATGCATTTCCTAAGATGTGAACTAAATAGCCAATTGTCAGATCCAAGAAGCAATAGCAATTAATTACAACAAGGCAAGTAGTTACTTTTCAAAATTCTTCTGCATATTAATAAATGAAGTATTACACATGTAACTGCACACAAAGAGATACTGCATGGAAACGAAGCATGTGACAGATGTCTTGAGCCATATGGGAGTTCAATAAATAATGTTCTTTACCTGTTAACTTTTTCAAGTAACAGGCACAGGAAATTATATTTCAATTGAATTTTGCTAATTTTGAAGGTAGTTTAAATATTGACTACGAATAATTTGTATGAGTTTTCTTATAAAAACAAAAGATTTGACGTATTCTTGTTTGGTAAATAAGACAAAATTCATATTGAGGCTTATTTTAATAACATTGTATCTCACATATCTATTGGGTTAATTTTCTTTCAAACTACAGTCACATACAAGAATGAAAACATCATGGGAAGTATATTTCTCTACATCTAGGACTTTGCCTAGTTTAAGAACACTTTTTTCCACGCAAATTTTTATTTTTTAAGTCATCATATTTCTCATTTAAGGTTTCTGTATGTATTTAGCAAAGTGAAATGAATAGAATTGTGTGTTCTTTTTGGCATTCTTTAAGATAACTGATTCACAAAACATCCCATATTTTAATCTATACACAAATTTACTGCATATATTAATTAAATTCATGAGAGTGTGGATGCAAATTTTACTTATGCTATGAAACCAAGATAAAATAGGTCAAAAAAACTTATATCAATACTGTACTGAGGGTTTTTTTCTAAATTATTAGCAGTTAAGGGTAATTGTTCACCCTCTCTTTTAGCTAGTCACAACTCAGAGATAAAATGAAGATATTTTCAATGAAGGAATATTATTCCACAAAGCCCCAGGCACATTTAATACAACGTGTTTGTCCAGAATGTTAACAGCACTGAAATAAAAAAGCCTGCAATTTCTAGACTTGAAAATTTTAATTTAAAAAAATGTATAATTTCACGGGCTGGGAGTTTGGCCTAATGGTAGAGTGATTACCTAGAATTCACGAAGACCCAGGTTCGATTCCTAGGCACCACATATATAGAAAAAGCTGGATGTGGTGATGTGGCTTAAGTGGTAGGACTCTAGCCTTGAGAAAGCCCAAGGACAATGCTCAGGCCCTGAGTTCAGTACCCAGGATTGGCAAAAGAAGTGTACCATTTCAATAACTGAAGTTACAAATCTGTTACTAATAGAACACAAACTAAATCCAATCCCACTTAATAAATTCTAGCTACTAGTCCTTATTATAAATACTCTCTGTATATCATCCCTTTAGAATGTATATACATTAAGCTCTAATGTCTAGATCACAATATAATATATATAATTTCCAATGCACATTATATTATAATAGTATAGTATAACAACATATTCTATTTCATTATATTATATAAAGTTGCATAATATAAAATACATTATATAATATATATATATATATGATGGAAACTTATTGATTCATTTTTCAGTAAAGGAAAATAATCTAATAATGATCTAACAATCTTATTTATATACTTTGAAAACCAAGGAAGGTTTTGAGGTATCATATCAACCTAGTATAAATTTGTTTCTCCATTAAGAAATGTATAGAGGCAGGATATTCTATTTTTACTGGGAGAATATCATGCAATATTCACCATGTTACCATATTAAGTTATATGATTCGTTTAGGACTGAAATAACAATAGAGATTTTTTTTTCTTTTTATTGTTAGTCGTGGGCTTGAGCTCAGGGCCTGAGCACTGTCCTTGGACTTTCTCAAGGTTATAGCTCTACCACTTGAGCCTCAGCACCATTTCTGGCTTTTTTCTATGTATGTGGTACCGAGGAATCGAGCCGGGGTCTTCGTGCATGCTAGGCAAGCACTCTACCACTAGGCCAAACTCCCGGCCCGAATAGAGATATTTTTAAAAATCAAATACGTATGTAAAGGCTATCACTAATAATTAAATCAATAATACAGATTCGGCTGAAGATGGCGGCGGTTCAGGGTGAGACATACTGAGCTCCTGCCAAGATTCATATACTGGCAGTGCAGGAGACAGTACTCTAACAGAAATTGATCCTAAGTAAGCTTTAGGACCACAGAGAACTCAGGAAGAGAGGAAAAAAAGGAAGAATATCAGCACAAAAAGAGAGCATGGAGCTCCACCTTGGAGCAGCCAGGAGACAAAGGCTCTTCTGAATCAGAGCAGAGAAAGCGCTCCACAGCAGCGTAGACCCACATGCTGCAGATAGAGCCACACAGAGCCTGTGCAAGCCCAGAGTGGACACCCAGCCGTACTGACCTGCCAGCTTCACAGAACCAGCAACTTGTGAGTAGCTCTGAGGAGAAGTTTCCACTTCTGCTCCAGGAAAGGCATTGGGAGGGAGCCCCTCCCCCACCAGCTAAGAGCAGCACCATCTTGACTGCTGGCAACTACCCAGGCCAAAGCAATTGGAGCCTGAGGGGTGTTGCTGACAGCACTTTCTAACTGGCAAAGGATTTCCCAGAGATCCCTTAGCCAGAAACCCGGTCCCAGTGCTGCTGAAGTCCATCCCCCTGCACCACCCACAGACCTGATAAACAAAGCCGCCCGCGGATCTTTCAGCTTTGTTTTACCAAACAAGGAATCTCATCCGAAAACCCGCAAAGCCAAATCACAGGAGAAAAAGACTTTGTGAAGTGTTTACATAACAAATTTAGTGGAGACACAAGTTTCCTAACCTCTCCCCCACCAAAAAAAAAAAAAAAACTGAAGAATACCCTTTTTTATCTTTTTTTTACCCCATTTAATTTGCATTTTTAAATGTTCTTATTTTTCTGTTTGCCATTTAACCTACACCTTTTTTTCTAATGTTATGATTCATTCCTTTTTTTTCTTTTTTTCTCCTCTCTTTTCCCACAATCCTGCTGTCACTGTGGTCATTCCTAGAAACACAGTGACAGCTCTGGGTACAGTTTGAACAAAAACAATATCCATATTGATACAGTCACCTGCTTTTTAAACTCTGGGTTCTCAACCCTAGTATCTCTTGGGTAAGAACTCAAAACAATGAGGAATCTCCCCCTACCTTTTTTCTTTCTTTTCTTTTGTTTTTGTTTTATTTTGTTTTCATTGTGTGGGGGGGGGTATGAGTGTGTGTGTGTGTGTTCTGTTTTCTTTTACTTTGTTGCTGTTTTGTTTCTTTTTTCTTTTCTTTCTTAAATTGGTATCATTGAAATCTCCCATATCAACCTCTCTCTTTTCTCTATATATTCTTCTTATTACTCTTCTTATTTTGATAAGTTTTATCTAAGTTCATCTAAACTTTCTACACAAATACTCTACCTGTCTATCACCTTAGGTCAGTTATTCTTACACGATACCCTTTCTTCATTACTATAATATTCTTACATCCTGTATTATTCTTTTCCTACCTCCCTTGTCGTCTTTCATATTATTTTTCTATCTATGGTCCTCTGTTTATCCTTCAACTCTTATACTGCATGAATGTACATTTGATGGTTGTTGAGCAATGCTGTGTATCTAGGTGATCACTTATACTCTAGGTCCAGAGGGACTTAAATACAATAGAGATTGGATTGAGGGGCTTACCGTTTGGTCATAAATTGGTCACCTGTGATTGTATTAGATTTGTATGTAAGTGTACAAAAAGAAAGAGAGAGTGTTATGACCAATCTAAAAGAGCTAATATCTATTGTCAGCCAACTAAAAAGGTCCAGGTTGTTAATATCTGAAAAATTATAATCTTGCTTAGTATTAATCTTGCTCCCATCCTCAAATGGGCAGAACAAGAAACTCAAGACAAATGTCAAATCAAGGAATTGCATCTCCCAACCAACATAAACAGCCAAAGGAGCAGTCAGTGGCAAATCTAGAGGAGAGCCTTCCAAGTGCTATACAAATGCAGTTGATAAACATCATTAATGAAAAATGTGAAAACATAAAGAAAGAGATAAGGGAGGAAGCCACAGCTAAACAAGAGGAAACCATAAACAAGGTGATATGTGAAAAAGAGGAAGCCATAAAGGAGGCCATAATAAAGGTTTTTCAAAGAAAAATGGATGAATTCATAGAATCCACAAACAAAAAGGTGACTGAACTCCAACAAATGTCCAAAGAGAATAAAGCTGCTGAGCTAACCACTCAAATGGAAATCAAGGAGCTAACGAAATCCATACATGATCTAAAACAAGAGATGCAAGGCATCAAAAATGAGCAATTAGAAGCAAGGGAAATGAAGAATAAAGTAGATAGCTTTGATAGCAGGTTAGACAATGCAGAAGAGAGAATTTCCAGAGTTGAAGATAATTTAGTTGTTATAGAAAAAGAACAGAAAATGAGTCAATTCAAATCTAGGAAATATGAGAAGATGCTACAGGAGGTCCAAGATACAATTAGGAAGCCTAATCTAAGGCTAATTGGTATTGAGGAGGGTCTAGAGAAAGGGGTGAATGGTATTGGAAATATACTTCAGGGAATCATATCAGAGAACTTCCCAAATATCCAGAAGGGCAGGCCCATCCAGATACAAGAAGCTTTTAGATCCCCAAACAAATCTGACCAGAAAAGGACATCCCACCGCCACATTAAAATCTGACCTGGATCAATAGAGGCCAAATATAGGATCCTAAAAGAAGTCAGGGAGAAGAATCACCTATAAAGGCAAACCAAGGGAGAATCACGTATAAAGGCAAACCAGTCAGAATAAGCCCAGATTTCTCAGCAGAGATCATGCAAGCACGAAGAAATTAGAATGATATATATCATGCCCTGAAGTCAAATAACTACCAGCCAAGAATACTGTACGCAGCTAAGCTCTCATTCATAACTGAGGGAACAATACAAACATTCCATTCCAGGGAAAAGCTGCAACAATATGTAGCAACAAAACCAACACTAAAGAAAATTCTCAAAGCTGTTCTACACATGAAAAACCAACACAAATGTAATACAGAGAAAGACATGGCACCTAAAACTCATAACATCTAAGAACCACAAAAACTATCAAGACACAGGCCCTAATGAAAGCTTGTAAAATGGCAGGAACTAATGAATATTTCTGAATCCAGACTCTCAATATCAATGGACTGAACTCTCCAATTAAATGGTATAGATTATCTACTTGGATCAAAAAACAGGATCCATCGTTCTGCTGTCTTCAAGAGACACATCTTACCCCCAAAACCAAACACTTTTGAAAATGAGAGGTTGGAATAAACTCTATCAAGCTAACAGCTCCCATAAACAGGCTGGAGTTGCCATCCTCATATCAGATAAAATAGACTTTGAACTAAAATTAGTGAGAAAAGACAAAGAAGGTTACTACATACTACTAAAGGGATCTTTCCTCCAGAAGGACATAACCATCCTAAATATGTACACACCGAATCCCGGAGCACCGAACTTCATCAAGCAAACTTCACTTTCACTGAATCCATATAGATTGAAACACAGTGATTGTTGGTGACTTTAACACACCACTCTCACCTTTGGACAGATCAACAAGGCAAAAACAAAACAGAGAAACCTTAGAATTGAACAACTATATAGACCAACTAGATCTAACAGACATCTGCAGATTATTCCAACACGCAACAACACAAGATACATTTTTCTCAGCAGCACATGGAACATTTTCCAAAACAGACCACATTTTAGGCCATAAAACAAACCTGGACATATTCAGAAACACAGAAATTATTCCCTGCACTCTCTCAGACCACAAGGGCATCAAATTGGAACTGAACACACAACTCCACCAACGAAAACCCTGTAACTCATGGAAATTGAACAACACATTGTTGAATCACCAATGGGTCATCAAAGAGACCAGAAAAGAAATCCAACAGTTTATGAAATTTAACAAAAAGGAGCACACAAAATGCCAGCTCCTTTGGGACACGGCAAAGGCAGTACTCAGCGGAAAATTTATAGCTCTGAGTGCCTACAATAACAAATTGGAAAAATTGCAAATGTACAATTTAATGTGTCACCTTAAGCTCCTGGAAAAAGAGCAACAAACCAACCCTAATCCCCCTAGAAGGAATCAAATTATTAAAATCAAAGAAGAATTAAATGAATTAGAATCCCAAAAAACTATAGAAAGAATCAACAAAACAAGGAGTTGGTTCTTTGAAAGAATTAACAAAATTGACAAACTCTTAGCAAATCTTACCAAAAAAAAAGGGAGCATACCGAAATAAACAAAATCACAGACGAAAATGGAAAAATATAGACAGAAATTACCAAGATCCAGAGTATCATGTGGGAATACTTCTCAAACCTTTACACAAACAAATTTGAGAATCTTGAAGAAATGGACGAATTCCTAGCCAATATTAACATACCCACACTGAAGCAAGAAGAACTAACCTAACTAAACAGGCCCATTTGAAGCACTGAAATAGACATGGCAATAAGAGAACTTTCACCTAAGAAAAGCCCAGGGCCAGATGGATTCACAGATGAATTCTATAAGGTCTTCAAAGCAGAGCTCACACCAATACTCCTCAAGCTCTTCAACGAAACTGAAAATGAAGGTTCTTTACCAAACTCATTCTATGAAGCCAGTATAACCCTCATCCCCAAACGAGATGGTCATTCATCAAAGAAAGAGAACTATAGACCTATTTCTTTGATGAACATTGATGCAAAACTTCTCAACAAAATACTGGCCAACCGTCTACAGCAACTCATCAAAAAAATTATACACTGTGATCAAATAGGTTTCATCACACGGAGGAAAAGCTGGTTCAACATAAGCAAATCAATAATATAATTCAACACATCAACAGGAGCAAGGACAAAAATGATATGATTGTCTCAATAGATGCAGAAAAGGCATTTGACAAGATCCAACACCCCTTTATGTTAAAAGCTCTGGAGAAACTAGGAATCCATGGAACATTCCTCAATATAATAAAGACTGTGTATGACAAATCCACAGCTAGTATTATACTTAATGGCCAAAAGCTAAAGCCATTCCCTCTAAAATCAGGAAGGAGACAAGGATGCCCACTCTCTCCACTACTCTTTAACATAGTATTAGAATTCCTAGCCAGTGCAATAAGGCAAGAAGCAATCATAAAGAAGATGCAAATAGGGAAAGAGGAAGTAAAACTTTCCCTCTTTGCAGATGACATGACCCTGTATTTAAAGAATCCTATAGACTCTACTCCCAAGCTCCTAGAGCTGATTCAAAACTTTGGAAGAGTAGCAGTGTATAAAATTAACCCTCAAAAATCAACTGCCTTCCTCTACGCCAACAGTGAGAGGAATGAGGCAACAATCAGGAAAGAAACTCCTTTTGCAATAGCCTCAAAGAAAATAAAGTACCTAGGAATTAGCTTAACTAAAAATGTAAAGGACATTTTTGATGAAAATTTTAAAACCCTGAAAAAGGAAATTAAAGCAGAACTGAGGAAATGGAAAAAACTCCCATGCTCCTGGATTGGAAGAATCAATATCATGAACATGACAATCTTGCCAAGGGCTATCTACAAATTCAATGCAATCCCCATCAATATCCCAATGTCATTCTTTAAAGAAATAGAAGAGGCAATCCAAAATTTCATATGGAATACTAAAAGACTCCGTATAGCAAAAACACTTCTTAACAGAAAGAATAGCACAGGAGGAATTTCAATACCAAACTTTAGACTCTCTTACAGAGCTCTAATTATCGAAACAGCTTGGTACTGGCACAAGAACAGGCCTGAAGACCAATGGAATAGAACTGAGGACCCAGATATTAAACCACAGACCTACGGCCACCTAATCTTTGACAAGGGAGCCAAAAAAATAGAATGGAAGAAAGATAGCCTCTTCAATAAGTGGTGCTGGCAGAACTGGTTAAGCACATGCAAAAAACTAAAGTTGGATCCTTCTTTGTCACCTTGCACTAGAATTAACTCCAAAGGGATCAAAGACCTGGAGGTAAAAGCTGACACTCTGAAAACTTTACAAGAAGGAATAGAAGATAGTTTAGACCTCCTTGGCACAGGTTGAAACTTTCTTAATAAGGACCAAGAATCACAACAAATCAGAGAAAGGCTGGATAAGTGGGACTGCATTAAACTGCAGAGCTTTTGTATGGCAAAGGACATAGCTAGTAAACTAATTAGGAAGCCTACAGAATGGAAGAAGATCTTCACCAAGCATACAACAGACAAAGGCCTCATATCTAAAATATATCAACAGCTCAAAAAATTGAATCAATCCAAAACTAATCTCCAAAGTAACAACCGTCCCATTAAAGGTGAGCCAAAGACTTAAAGTCTTCTCAGAAGAAGAAACAAAAATGCCCTATAGACACATGAAGAAATGCTCAACATCTCTGGTCATAAAAGAAATGCAAATCAAAACAACTCTAAGATTCCACCTCACTCCAGTTATAATGGCCAGGATCAAGAAAACTAATGACAACAGATGCTGGAGGGGATATGGCCAGGAGGGATCACTACTACACTGTTGGTGGGAGTGCAAACTCATTCAACCACTATTGAAAGCAGTATGGCAGTTCCTAAAAGAGTAAACGTAGAACTCCCCTATGACCCAGCAATTCCACTACTTGGCATTTACCCAATCATCCAGAAACAAGGACATACTAAATCCATCAGCACAACAATGTTCATTGCAGCACTATTTACCATAGCAAAGATATGGAACCAACCTAGATGTCCCTCAGTTGATGAGTGGATCAACAAGATGTGATATTTGTACACAATGGAATTCTATGCTGCTGTCAGAAAGAATGACCTTGCCCCATTTGTTAGGAAATGGAAAGACTTAGAAAAGATCATATTAAGTGAAGTAAGCCAGACTCAAAGGAACTTAGGCTCCATGGTTTCCCTCATTTGTTATAATCAGTAGAAACCTTGGGCTCTCCTAGCAGAGATTTGCAATAGAGCAAAACCTTGATACAAAAGGCCATATAGTAGGACGCTAAATGAAAGGATCTCTAGGATCTAGAAACATAAATCATATAATGAATGATTGTTGTTTTTAAGGTACTATGTTATCTCTCATCTCTTTTGCTGTCCCTTGGTTATCTCATATTGTTACAGTATCTCACTTTGTTACCTGATATATCGGATATATTTGTATTTGGTTATTTGAAATTGGATAGGGAATGGGGGAAAACAAGATGAGGGGTGGGGTTAGGGGGAGGGAATTGGGGACCAAGACATGTAAAAGGGTATCTATGCACCATCTATCTGGAAAATATCATGTAACCCTTCTATTAATTACAATAAAATTATATGAAAAAATAAATCAATAATACAAAGACGAAAAATTCAATAATATTTTATTTGAACTTACGTTTTAAATTTTCTTTTGAAAATGAAAGTTCTGATGAGACAAGGCTCACAATAGCATAGACTGGGGATTTATGGTTTTGTTAATGAGGTACTAAAGTTAGGTCTTTAAGTTTAGATAGGAATCCATTTTTAGGAACATTCTGAAAACAGTAGATATCTTTTCTTCACGCTTACACTGTGCATGTGCAAAACAAATATAATAACTTAATGAATGAATTTGAAAGTCACAAATATTTATACTTTGTATTACATTCTTAGGAGTTTTACCTCGTCTGAATTGATCTCAATTCAAAATCCTTTTGTTCTTCTCCCTCTCAATTAGTAAGAATTACAGTTTCAACCACCATAGCTAGAAACATTTATCATTTTCTGTATCACAGAATATACTAAGTAAACATTATGAAATTTCTCTGGAAATTATCAACTTTATTGGGTTCAACAAGCAATACAAGACAGTAACACTGCTTTCTATGCTCATTTTAGGTTTCAATTTATTTCTGTTGGCCATTTCCCATAAGAATGAATAGTAAATCCACTTAATGGAATTAGTTCTGTTCATAATTTCTTATGACTTGTTATTAGGTAATAGTTTTGGACTAGTATTACTGGGGAAATATTTAGTGACATAGTTGATTTCATGCTTTCCAAATCATCTGTCAAAAAATGTATTTTAAAGATTAAACGTTTGTACAAGGTTAGTAATCTAAAATGTCTACATAATATTTTCTTATTCTGACTTTACTCATTAACAAATCCACAGCACTTAGCATATCTTTGAAATGATCCTTCATTTTTTTAATAATTCAGATTGTATATTTTTTTGTAATTTGCAATTTAGATATTATTTATAATACTTTTATAGAAAACTAACCATTTTTGTCACCATTGCTCCTGGTTTATTTCACATTGTTTAATTCTTTCAAAAGCAAACTTGAATTGAAAATCTTGCAACATTTTCAAAGAATAAATTGAAAAATAATTCTTTCAGTCATTAAAATATATCAGCCCATTAAGTATATCAGAAGAACCAAATGACTGGGTAAATAATAAGAATTTCTTTCATTATTTTATGGATTTACAAGGCTTTACACCGCATCTGTTATCCACAGAAATGTTCGTACAGATACTTGGTTAGCCTTATATTGCTTTCCACTCAAGTATCAGAGACTGGATAAACGTATTGTTCTTCTTAATGAAAGAAATGATTTCAGGTAGCAAAACTTACCTAACTTCTATTGCAAAGTTAAATGATCCACGCAATGTAGAGATTTGAATATTTTCTTATATTCTGATATCTGAGATAAGCTGTATTATATTTTAGAAACTTTTATACGTTATTCAATATGTTGGAAAATTTATCAGTAGGTAAAATCTATATTTGATTAAATATTTTATCAAGTTTACTAGTAAGACAATGATGCAGTAGACTAGGTTAATTTAAATTTTTATTCATGTTTTATAAATACTATGCTGCCAGAGAATGACTGAATGATAAACGAAAGAAAGGATTGAGAGTAAATATGCTTTGAGATGAATGAATAACCTCTGAATTTATATTCTTCTTATCTTGAAAATACTTCTTGTGTTTTAGAATCCTTATCATTTTTATTCACTTCTGCTGTAATCAACAGATTACAGCACTTACCCCCACTAAGAAGAAAATAGCTAATGGGAGCAAACTCTTCTGAATGTCAAATTTGTTGTTTACCAAAAGAAAATTGGACAACTTGATTAACCTCCAGATCCTTTGTTTTTTATCATTAAGTAGTCTGATTCCTATATCCATCTTTCTTTTAACCTCAGCACCCACAGCATAATTTTGTACTGGGGAACATATGGTTTGTTGTCAACAGAGTCCCCTAAATCATTCATGTATCTTCAGAAGATTGCCTTCAATGTCTGTATTTAGGTGATAGGTTTCTCTAAGATATTCACTCTCAAATGATGCCTATATTTTCAACTTGTTCCAAATATAGAAGCAATCTGCCTATAAACTCAAAGCCTGGATGTTTGAAGCAGATTGACAGATGTTGAATTCATAGAACTAGAGTACAGTGGTAATTCACAAAGGCTATGATGGAGAAAACTAAGGAGATAGTTTCAGATTTGGTAAAATTTCAGCTAGCAAAGTACAGGAAGGATGCTTTCAAGAGAACTATTGTACAATATGGTGACTAATCTTAAAATCATTATGAGTATATAGTTATTTTTACTAAAAAGAAAAATGATATATAACAACACATGATAAACATAGAATTTTCTTTGTCAATTAAAATGCAATATGGAAGAGGCTGGAAAATGACCATGTCATTGTGTTTAAGGTTCCAACAAACCCCGTGTTTGGAATTGTCATAGATACTGTGAAAGAACCAAGGAAATGGAAAGTAGAAATGAAGAAAGCCTCTTGAATTTGCATGGAATGGTGGATGGTCTCCTGTAAACTTTTTTTTTAGAAGGGGTTACATTATATTTGCCAGATGGAAGGTGCATTAATTCACATATATGATACCCTTTCTTATGTCTTGGTCCCCATTTCCCTCCCCTCACCCCCGCCCCTCATCTTTTCCCCGCTCCCCTATGCACTTTCAAATAACCAAATACAAATATATCCAATATATCAGATAACAAAGTGAGATACTGTAACAATATGAGATAACCAAGGGACAGAAAAAGAGATGAGAGATAACATAGTACATTAAGGACAACAATCACTCATTATATGGCTTTTGATTCTATATCCTAGAGGTCCTTTCATTTAGCATCATACTATATGGCCTTATGGTCCTAGGTTCTGTTCTATTGCAAATCTCTGCTAGGAGAGCCTAAGGTTTCTACTGATTATGACAAATGAGGGAAACCATTGAGCCTAAGTTCCTTTGAGTCTGGCTTACTTCACTTAATATGATCTTTTCTAAGTCTTTCCATTTCCTAACAAATGGGGCAATGTCGTTCTTTCTGACAGCAGCATAGAATTCTATTGTGTACAAATACCACATCTTGTTGATCCACTCATCAACTGAGGGACATCTGGGTTGGTTCTATATCTTTGCTATGGTAAATAGTGCTGCAATGAACATTGTTGTGCTAGTGGATTTAGTATATCCTTGTTTCTGGACAATGGGGTAAATGCCTAGTAGTGGAATTGCTGGGTCATAGGGGTGCTCTATGTTTAGTCTATTGAATCACTCCAAAACTAATCTCCAAAGTAACAACCATCCCATTAAAAGATGGGCCAAAAACATAAAGAGAGTCTTCTCTGAAGAAGAAACAAAAATGGCCTATAGACACATGAAGAAATGCTCAACATCTCTGGTCATAAAAGAAATGCAAATCAATACAATTCTAAGATTCCACCCCACTCCAGTTAGAATGGCCAGGATCAAGAAAACTAATAACAACAGATGCTAGATGGGGTGTGGCCAGGAGGGATCACTACTACACTGTTGGTGGGAGTGCAAACTCACTATGGAAAACAGTATGGCAGTTTCTCCTTGTAAACTTTGTCCCAGTTTCCTGCCAGGGTTTACAGGAAGAAGATTTAACTTTTCTACCTCAGTGTTTATCTGCTTAGCTTATCTTCACCTATAAATCTATTTCTTTCCATCTTGAATTGATTTGCAATGTTTTTTCAGTGCCAGAATCCTAGTATGATCAAAACATCTCTATTGTTAGTGAGGATTTCACAGAGCCAAGTCTGGAGTTGAAAAATGTTATCTTACCCAACCTGAAGTTCTCTTTAAGAATCATAGTGAACATGGCATTTAGTCAACCATCCAGAAACTAGGGCATACTAAATCCACTACCACAACAATGTTCATTGCAGCATTATTCACCATAGCAAAAATATGGAAACAACCTAGATGTTCCTCAATTGATGAGTGGATCAACAAGCTGTGGTATTTGTACACAATAGAATTCTATGCTGCTGTCAGAAAAAACGACATCGTCCCATTTGTTAGGAAATGGAAAGACTTAGAAAAAATCGTATTAAGTGAAGTAAGCCAGACTCAAAGGAAATTAGGCTCAATGGTTCCCCTCATTTGTCATAATCAGTAGAAACCTTGGGCTCTACTAGCAGAGATCTTCAATAGAGCCAAACCTTGATACATAAGGCCATATAGTATGAAGCTAATTGAAAGGACCTCCAGGATATAGAAACAAAAGCCATACAATGAATGATTGTTGTCCTTAATGTACTATGTTATCTCTCATCTCTTTTGCTGTCCCTTGGTTATCTCATATTGTTACAGTATCTCACTTTGTTATCTGATATATTGGATTTATTTGTAGTTGGTTATTTGAAATTGGACAGGGAAGGGGGGAAAACCAAGATGGGGGGGTGGAGGGGAGGGTAATGGGGACCAAGACATGTGAAAGGGTATCAATATATGTGAATTAATGCTCCTTCTATTGGCAAATATCATGTAACCCTTTTATTAATTAGAATAAAAAAGAATCATAGTGTGTGTGTGTTTGTGTGTGTGTGTGTGTGTGTGTGTGTGTGTGTGTGTACCAGTATGTATGGAATAGAAGAAAAATTGATCATAAGTAGACTGGCGTAATTATATCTTCTGATAGAAAATCACCTAGAGCTCTAGAGTTCTGCCTCATATATCATTCTCTATTGATAAAAAATCAGATATTTTTCATGATATAGGAGGAAAACAGAATAGATCAACCTCCAAATATGAATTTGTGTTTATCAGGTTAGATTCTCTAGAACCACAGGTTCCTGAAAATGAGAACAATAACATCTCAAAGACACAAAAACAACCCAAGTGGGACCTTTATAATCCATTTTCAACACCCTTTCATTGCTCTTTGAGAAATGTGGTGAAACCACTTGCACAGAGGAAACAGTGTAAAAAAGGAAAGCCACTGAAGTGATAACTGCTAGCAGTACAATGAGCTTCCTCACCTGTGCAAAGCTACATAACTAAAATAAAAAAAAGGTGACACCCCAAAGGTGTCACCAACTCCTAAAATTACCACTTCTGTGATAACTCCAACAGCTTTGTTGCAGTAGCAGATTCTAAGTGTATTTTCAGACTTTTTGATCTCGTAATTTTCCCAACAACTTAACTGAATCATATGGTGCCTCCTGCTATAAAATCCAAGTGTCAGAAGACACTGCAGGTTCCAGGCAAAATAAGCGATCAGTACTATCAAAACCTAAAAGAACATTTGCAGTAAACATATTATAACTTTCTTCTTCAACAGACAAGATTTGTAGCATTTTTACGTTTACCCATTAATTGATGTCATAATTTTTATAACCCTTAAGTAATACAAAAGGGTTTCAGTTTACCATGTCAATTTAGGAATGCAATGCCTATTGATCCATTCAGTGTGCTACTCACTCAATATAATGATAATAATAGTAATAATGATAATAATAATAATATAAATAAATAAATTCCATGTAAAGTAAAAGAATTGGTGCATAATCTTGGCAATATGATTTTTCAGTTATGCCTCAGACTGGATTGTTTTTTCAAAAATAGACTTGAAAAATTATAACCACCTGGAAAGTATGCTTTTTTAGGTCTACATTCCAGGAAATTCACCATCAAAAAATAACAAATTTAGCATATAGGTAAGACCTAATTTCTAGTTCATATGTAGCTGACACCTTTTTGTATCCTCAAAGGAGAGAAAGGTGAAAGAATTCTCCTCTCTCACAAGGATAGAAGTACTACTGATTAGAAGAGTAAATTACTTGACAAATGTCTTATCTTCTTCTTCTACACTGAGAGCAAGGATATCAACATATAAATGTGGTACTGAGGTGTATCACATGTAATCTACAATAAACATTTGAATACTCTTGTTATATGTACTTCCTAGTCATTTTTTTGTTGTCTAAAGAATAAGAATATTGTGATAACTAAAAAAACTTTTCCCTATCCCACACTGTGCCACCATAGTTGTACCAAAATTATGAAGACACCACTCAGTATTGAGAACTTCCTTTATTTAGATCACTGTCACTTATTGCTTTTTTTTTTATAAATGTTAATGTTAGTGTCTCACATATCTTATAAAAAAGTTTGTCTTTTCCTCTCACTCAAAACTCAATCGCTAGCATACCAAGGCAAATCCACTAACAATAACTACTCTGTCCAAAAACCAGAGTTTGCAAAATTTCAAGCATCTTTGATCAATACCTTTCAATTCATTTATTTTTCTCCTGGCTGCCTTCAGAGGCACAACTTATTTATCTCACAATTTATTTATCCCAGTCAGAGTTTCAGTCTTCAGAAACTATTCCTTACGCGCTGTCCATCAGTCAAACTGTGCTTCTGTTTTATTGTTGTTTCTGTAGCCCTCCTTTCTTGCATTCCATTGTGTCTTTGAACTATTGTCATTGTGGAACCACTGTATATAACTATATACTTCACTGTTCCTTTACTTTACTTTCTTTATGACAAATCCCTATAAAAATGGTGCTTTGCTATACACCCACACTCTTACACAGACATACACATCCATTATTTAGATGTGCTTGTATAGAAGCCTGGTACTTCTTGGATTGCCACCATTTTGTTCTTTACATATTTTGCTGGTAAAAAATTACCTAGAGATTTTATAAAGCAGACAAACACTTCCAATTTATCCCCAGGAGTAAATAGTACTCTTTCACTAAAACCATCAGGAGTTTCCTGTAGAGCACATTGAATCTGGCTGTAAAGCATATTGCTACAGCTGTACTCACTTCAGTGATTACTTTTTAATTAGCAATAATCCTCTTAATTTGGCTTGGGTGGCCAGGCTAGCATGTGGGAATTAAGACACACACAAAAGTGGCTTATTCAATGAACATAGATTCTTAGCTTTGCAAATACCACTTAAACCATACGTATTTATCTATTTATTTTTGAGATTGTCAGTGTCCTCAGCTCTTCTTTTAACACAGTAAGTGATGTTAAGTATACTTCTAGATAAAGAGATAAATAAATAAACCTCAAGTAAAGCTTGGTAATTAAATCAGCAGGTCTGAAATCTCTCCCCAATGGGAATTTTCAAAACACAGTGCCTACTGATACAACACATTTTAGAAAAGTATAAGTTCTATTTTAGACAAAAGGTATTTTTGAGACAAGGAATTACTTCTGAGATGTCTTGCAAAGTTACCTTTCAGCTTTATAACATTTCTACTGCTTTCAATGTCTTCCACAGTACTGGGAAATAAGTTCCCTAGATAATCCACTAGGTTGGAAACATACCTCCTTTTTCAAACAACCAGGCAAGCCAAGCCAAACCTGAACAGAAAACAGTTTCAGTTTTTTTCTGTTTCAGAATTAGAGAAAAAGAGAGCCAATTCCATAGAGAGATTTGGTTTTCTTGTTGTTGTTGTTGTTTTAACAACCTGATGTACTCTGATCGTAAAAAAGACTCACACAGTTTCTCTGGGTTAGTTCCTAAACACATGCTGTTGAAAGAGTTTTTTACTTAGTTCTGTTACAAAAGGAAGACCTTTTTGTTCTGTGTCTCTTTAGTCTACAACATGTGCATCTTCCGATTTTTTTATTTTATTATATTTAAGAATTTTTACAAAGGAATTTGAATTCAGAAAGTCATTTTATATGTGCCATGCATCTTTATCAATGTCACTCCTTTCATTGTACTGCCTAATCTTTCCCAATTCTGACTGAATTTTAAAGAAACATCTTAAAATATTCTTCTCTCTCATATATGTAATAAATGTATATGTGTGTACATATGTATACACATATATACATACACATAATGAATGAAGTATTGATGTAACATTTTTTAATTTGATAGTAAAGAAAGTAAAACATTATTAAATATTTCACACCAAGTAAAGGAATGTAATATTACCAATGATTTGCAAGTTAGCAGCTATCAGCAGTGATTCAAATTCATGTGAATTTGAAACCTGTATCCCATAGAGATACAATAGATAAGGAGAAAGAACTGCATTGCAGGCATGCATTGCTCTACAAAGCTGTATCTTCATCACTAGGTACATTTCGATCCCAATAAACATATTGCATCCCAAACACTCCCTCAGATTTGATAGAAGACATTGCTGAAAAGTCATTAAGAAGGACGCTTTTCTGTGTTCTAAGAAACTGGAATAAATGTTATCACAGTAGTGGCTTAGGGAAGAGTACAGGATTAAAGACAAAAGAAAGGAAGGAGGATTACAATGGTCCTTGTAGTCAAGAGCTCAGAATTTGGACTTTTCTTTTGAAGGCCATGGGATTCAGTAACTATATTAAATTGATGCAGTTTTATTCAGGAAAATCAGTGTCTCATCAGATTAAAGATGGAGAAAAGGATTCATGTAAACAACAATACCAGTGTTTCCAGTAAGAAATTATGTTGAATTATATTGATTACATTAGGATGACAATAATGAATATGAAAATAGGAATGAGAATTTGTTCTTTTGCTAGAAGTATCATGATTAGCTCTTGTTGGGAGGGTGAGAAAATATTCACATGCAGTACTACTTTTTCTTGTAAAGTAGCTGAGTGATGGCATCCATCCCTAAGGAAGAAATTGTTAGGTGAGAAAATCTTGGACTGAGAAAGAGATTGTTTTTTCAACACATTTTTGAAAACATACTTGGAACAAGGAAATCTTGACTTTATTTCAAAGATGACATTTTAACTTTTGAATCATTAATAATTAAATATCACTATATTGTAATACTGAACATTGAAATGTCAAGTTATACACAAGAAAGGCATATAATTGCAACTTGTACATTTAAACAAGATTTTAATGACAGAGAACAAGATGAGTTTATATAGAATAAGTTGGAAGTAAGTGGATAAAGAAAATGAAAGTTTCCTAGAATATTGAAATCATTCAGCAAAGCAAAGGATCCAACAGTATTACTCCTGGAAGTACAAAGAAAAAAATACTTTAAAAAAGAAATGACAATAAAGTTAAATTCTGTAAAAAATGAAATGGTTATTAGATTGGGCAAATAATTAAACTTGACATGCCATGTTAATGGACTTATAAGACTAGACTCCAGATATGACGAAATGAACACAGACTTTTTTAAATTTTTGTTACTTTTGCTTGTTTGAGATTTGGGTGCAAACAGTGAAAAAGAAATGTGGATATTAACATTTTAAATAATATTATTGGATAATCTTTGAAATTAAACTTAACTTGAATTAATCATAGAAGGAATCAGCCTCGATGACAATCTATCACTCCAGTTTTGTGTCATATTCTTCCAGAGTATATAATATTGCAGATTCAATTCAACAATGTTTATTATATGTGATTGTGCTCAAAGCAGAAAACTGAAAATATTCAATACATAGGAAATGCAATTCATAATCTCTACAGACCTACTTCTGTTTATAAGCAGTGCATTTTATTAAATTCTCAGGTTTAATGTTGTAGTTCTTGTTATTCATTCGGGACACTAAAGTTCCATGTGCACATTTTTCTTCCCCTTAATTTTATAGTTGTTTGTTTTGCTTCGTTTTGTTTTATTCTCTATGCCAGCAAGCAAGCCTAGGACATTGTTCATACCAGGCAGCTCTGTACCACAAAACTAACTCCACACCCCTAATTTCATAGATTTTGGTCCCAAGAAAAACTTTTCAACCAAACTCTATATTAACTTTAGGGTTTATGCAGTTCAACTGGTTGGAAATAATGCTCAAAAAAAAAACCCAAGTGGCATATTGAGCAAAGTGCAGGTAACTCAAACCTTTAACCCTAGCTATACAGACTGAGATCTGAGAATTGTGTTTCAAACTAAGCCTAGCCAGAAAAAGTCCAAGAGACTTATTTCCAGTTTATCACAAAAAGCTAGGAGATGTGGCTCAAGTGATAGAGAACTTGAGCTAGGAAAGGAAAGGAGTATAAGCTCCAAAACATAAAAGAAAGTGCTAAGATTTAAGTCAATTATCTTCACATATCTTAAATATTTCACTTATTTAATTCTAAATAGGGTGAATCCTGTTCCTATATATCTTTTTATGACTTTTCTTCTTTTCTCCTTCTGGTGTGTTGGTATAAAGAAATAGATTGCTTGATCTGTCAACTAGCTTGAAGAGGCCTAAAGAGCAAACTGATCAATGTGTGTGTCATCTGCTTCCTCACAGCTTTCCACCTGCATGAGGTAGAGACAGATAAGTCTGGAGAGTCTGATACCAACAGTGCAACTCTGCCAGAGCATCCCAACATTGAACAAATGATCTCACTATCTCTTACTTTATCTATTTATCTATCCATCCACCTATTTATCTATCTCATCTATAAATCATCCCATTATTTGTTTATTTATATTTATATTTGGAACTGTGGGTCCTTCTATACAATGATGACATTTTCTATTTTGGCTCCCTATTTCTGCTTCAAATATTGTCAAAAATTCACTGGCTTCATACAACACAAATTTTACAACTGTACCCTCTTGGAGTTCAAAGGTAAAGTTTAAAATCAAAAGTATTGAGAAAGCTATGTTCTTTGTGAATACTCTTGGGGAGAATTAGTTCCTGCCTTCTTTAAGACATCCTGAGATTTATGGTGAATGTAAATGTAACATCTAACAATCTCTCTCTCTCCTTCCCCCCTCTCTCTTTCTCTCTCTCCCCTCCCCCTTTCTCTTTCTCTAACAACCTAATTTTCTCTAATGACTACTGTGATTGTATGTTTGCATGGGCCTCAATGGCCTGATTCTTAATATCCAGAATGATCATGTCATTCTAAGAATCTAAACAATTCATAGTTTCACAACTCCCTTTTACAAGCACTAGGACATACATTAGTAAGTTTTTTCAGGGGGGGGAAGGCTATGCTTGGATTGACAGGAGAGAAAATTTCTTATGGTCTATTATGGTCTTTAAGTTTCTAGGTCACCTTGCCCTATCTGCAATGGCTAATTCATCCATTTTACAATACCAGTTTACCAGCTAGCTCTAAACACCCCTCTAAAGTAAAAAACTAGAGCCAACTTAATTTTTTAAAATGTTTTTATTTCCTTTAAGTAATTTTGCAAAGGAATTGCCATTCAACGGAGCAGTTTATGAACGCAAGCCTCTTGATCTTGATTTTTACCCACCCCTCCTTTCCTCCTCATTCCTTCACATTTTTTTTCACTTTTCTTGGTTTGTAGGTTATGTATTGAATTTTTGACATTGAGCAAAAATATATAGAAAGAGATATAAATAATACATCCTGATCTGTGTCATTCCTTTAGCGTTTTCCCTCCATTCGACAAACACCTACCTTTATTTCTGTCAATTCTGTGGCATATGAAATGCATTCTTTCCTGTGTTCAATTCTTCCATTCAATTTACCTTTCTTTCCTTGCTCCCCAGTTTCAAGTACCCGTTTCCTGGTTATTATTTTGCTAGATTTTGCCACATCACAACTATACAGTCAAGGTACAGACTCAGCCCAGGATGCTCCTCATTAGGGATATGAATCAAGAAAATGACATATGTATGCACAATTAAATTATAGTCATCATAAGGAATGGAAGAACTTGATAAATAAAAATAAAGCAAGTGAAGTAAGACAAACCCAGAGAAACAATGATTACATGGTTTTCCTCATTTGTTGGAGCTAGAATGTACCAAGAAATCTAAACGTAAACATGCTGGGTGATAGCCAAGTGCTATTTTTCTTTCTTTCTTTTTAAAATTTTTTATCATTGAAATCTCCTATATCAACCTCCCTCTTTTCTCGATATATTCTTCTTATTACCCTTCTTACTTTCATAAGTTTTATCTAATCCTTTCCAAACTTTGTACTCAAATACGCTACCTGCTTATCAACTTAGATCAGTTATCCTTATGCTATACCTTTTCTTCATTACTATAATAATCTTACTCTCCTACGTTATTCTTTTCGTACCTCCCCTGTTGTCTCTCATACTATTTTTCTATCTCTGGTCCTCCGTTCATGCTTTAACTCTTACAATGTGTGGATCTACATTTGATGGTTGTTGAGCAATACTGTATATCTAGGTGTTCAATTATACTCTAGGTCCAGCGGGACTTAAATACAATAGAGATTCAATTGAGAGGCTTATTGTTTTGGTCACAAATTGGTTATCAGTGGTTGTATTAGACTGGTCTGTAAGTGCACAAAAAGAAAGAGAGAGTTATAATACCAATCAAAAATTGTGAACATCTAGTGTCTGCCAGCTACAGAGGTCTAGGTTGGTTATATCTGAAAAACTACAATCGTGTTTAGTATTAATCTTGCTCCCATTTTCAAATGGGCAGAATAAGAAACTCAAGAAAAATGTCAAATCAAGGAATAACATCCCCCACCCAATATAAACAGACAATGGAACAGTCACTGGCAAACCTAGAGGAGAGTCTTCCAAGTGCTATACAAATGCAATTGATAAATAAACATCATTAATGAAAATTGTGAAACTATAAAGAAAGAGATAAGGGAGGAAGCCATAGCTAAACAAGAGGAAACCATGAACAAGGTGATATGTGAAAAAGGTGAAGCCATAAAGGAGGCCATAATAAAGGTTTTTCAAAGAAAAATGGACGAATTCATAGAATCCACAAACAAAAAGGTGACCGAACTCCAGCAAATGTCCAAAGAGAATAAAGCTACTGAGCTAACCACTCAAATGGAAATCAAGGCGTTAAAGAAATCCATACATGATCTAAAACAAGAGATGAAAGTGAGTTTTTTTTATTGTCTTTTCAAATCCACATTGATTGGTATTTTGTAAACTTTCGATTGGACTTCAGTGATTAATTCTCAATAACTTTTCATGCATTTGAAAGTTTATTTTCCATAATTGCAGTATCAACTCTTCCTCTCTATTATCCTCACTGTGCTTCAAGATCTTAGGACTCTGCTCATAGTCTAATTTCAAGTGTACTGTGTAAACTTGAGAAAAATCAATATTCTTTCAGGGTTTTGTTTTCCTTTGATGTAAAATGAAGGTCTAGGACTAAATATTATTTTGGAGTGGAAGTTTTAAGTTACTTTCTGATAAAATTTTATTCATAACTAAGTTTATGTAGCTTCTAATGCCAACAAGAAAATTGTACTAATCTTAATGGGTAAAAGAAATCCATACCTGAATACTAATTTAAAATTATATACAGATTTTACTGAGACATTATTTTAATATGGAAAAAGAGACTTGCATATAGAACAAAGGTGACTTCCAAATACAACATCTTAAATTTATAAGCAAGCTGGGAGGAGGAAGTGAAGAAAAATAATTTAGAATAAAGACCAAGAGAATTATTGAAATCCTAGTTTAAGAGGGTGTAGAGGAACCTAACTGAAGTGTACTGAAAAGGTAAGCTTTCTCAGATGCTGAGCATCTCATTAATTTGCCTGGGAACAAATGGATTACTGTCATAGAAAAAAAAAGTTATACAGTGGATACAGTGGTTGTGTATTTATTAAATACTTGAAAGCACTTGTATTGTAGGTGGAAATGTACAGCCTCACAATGTTTCTTAAATTTACCTAAAATTATACATAGCAGAGATGCTTAATGAATATGAGTGCCTTGGTCCCAAGATAAATCAGAAAAAAATATTTATTCCTGTGTTTTTTGTATTGACTTTAAAAAATTAGGGTCTGAGGTCAGGTGCTGATGGCTTATGTCTATAATACTAGCTACTCATGAGACTGGGAATTGGAAGAATAAATCTATCTATCTATCTATCTATACATATAAAATGCATTTAGACTTTATATAAATATATGTGCATATATATATCCATATACACATATATCCATATAAAGGGAATGCATTTGGGGGCATCTCACTGCTTCTTTAAATGGAATACCTCCTAGGCCAATCAGCTAATGCTAAAACTAAGTCAGGTATTTTATTAATATGGGCTATATCTTTGAGTTTGGTGGCAGTTTTACAATGTTGGTCAATGTGAGGGTGCTATGCAATGACTTATTAGTGTTAAGTACAGCCAGTTTGTGTCAAAAATATGAAAAGTAAAGCTGTTTACAAGTCAAGTACTCCCCTTTCAGTTTAAACCCACAAACTGTGAGTACCACGGGAAACTTCTTGGCATGCAGATTTCTTCCACCTGTTTGTAAATGAAATATAATTTCAAACCATAAGAGATATGAGTTTCGGTTCTAAACAGAGAACACTTACTTCATAAATTTTTCAGGGTGCCCCATTAGGTTTTGAATACTGTAAAAATATCTCTTCACTAAATTGATATTTTTGCCTATTCCAACATAATAAAATTATTCATTCTTTCATTTGCCTATTCAAAGGAGAGAAACGTTATGCAAAACTTGCAGTGATACATAAAACTAAGGTTAAATGAAACTTTACTAAGGAAAGATTTCGTCTTGTTCGGAGCTATTGATGTTTAATTCAACTGATCAGAATTGTTGAGTATATATTTCTCATGCTGTAGAATACTATTTGAGAAATAGCCAAAGAGAACCATGGACACCATTCTCATATGCATAGGATCAACTAAGTTTTTGAAAAATGAGTGGTATGATACTTATGTTATCAAGGTGACATTCTGAAAACTCAGCACTGAGTATTTAATTGTGAATTGTTCATGTTGCTTCTATCAGTTTAATGATTTCATTTGCATCAATTAATTTTATGTGTTTCAATTGAACATATCCATTTATTAGTGGAATTCATTTTATGAGAGGAATGCATTTATGAGTGGAATCCATTGTTCTTTCTCATCTCCCCTCTCCTTTCTCCAGCCAGTCATGTTCTATTTTAAAAGACATACATAATATGTTATACATGTATATATATGTACATGTGTATACATGTATAAACACATATACAAATGTAAATATATATATACATATATATTAAAACCACACTCTTATTTCCCTGTTTAACTCAACCATATCTCTCCCACTATTAAATTATTATGCATATCCCAGGCTAGACATGCATGTTTCAACTTTTTACTGTTCTCTTTGGTCCATTGCTTGTTCACTGTCCAGAGGAATATCATTATGGTACTTAAAACCTACAAATGTCCAGTTTTTACTGGGTTAATATTTATGTATAAATTATGTAATATATACATACATAGCCATATAACATATATAGACACACATATATATGATATAGATGTATGATCCTATATTGATTAAATATATTATTATACTTGGGGTTCACATGGTAAGATGCTGACCTGTTAATACAATACATTTGGCTAAAAGAAGTACATAACTGAATTCATAAAAAACTTTTGCATAATGTCAAAATAATAATCAGATGATAAGAAAATAAGGATAATTACAGGGCTGGAAATGTAGCTTAGTGGTAGACTGGGGAACTAGGAGAAAAGGGTAGAAGAACAAATGGGGGAAGTGAGTGGAATGCAGGCAAGAATGAATTGTGTATGCTAGAGAGAGAATCGACAGAAATGAAGGAAGGTGTGGATGAAATAGGGTGAAGATGTTTAAGGAATGACACAATATGTATTATCTCTATCTATCTATCTATCTATCTATCTATCTACATATATATATGTATTACCTATTTAAACACCTTTGTTAAATGCCAAAAATTCAATATCCAACCTACAAAACTAAGGAAATTGAAAAAGTAAAGAAATGGGGTTGGAGGAGTAGGTGAGAATGTTAAAAGGGTAACACATATCTTAACACAGTATAATAATTTTTCAATTCAGGAATTTTTTAAAAGTGTACTTGGGGAACCATTTTGAACCATTATTATTTTCTAGAAGTTTACTCCCCAATCCAATGACAAAATTTTCTCCCATGTTCAGAACTTAAGATATGTTCCTTAGTTGGGCAACCCAGCGCCTTGGGAAGGATTTTTAATACAATAAAAACACCAATGTATTCTTCTTAAGTTATGCATGACTTTTGTTTTTCTTTATTTAAATAAAAATGATATTTAGTTTTGTAATGCACCTCTTATTGAAACAGATGTGTACGTATGAATATATAACTCTATTGAAATACATATTTAATATTATCAACAAAAACAAATCATTTAAAACCTAACAACATAGATCATTATCAGATTACAGAATTACTAAAAACAAAATAAGGGCCTGGTGCAGTGGCTCATGCCTGTAATCATAGCTACTCAGGAGGCTGATATCTCAGGACCATGGTTCAAAGCCAGCAGGGACACTAAAGACCATGAGACCACTATCTCCACTTAATCACTAGAAAAGGGGAAGTGGGGCTGTAGCTCAAGGGGTAGGGCAGTAGCCTTGAGCTGAAGAGCTCAGGAACAAAGGCCAGGCTCAGAGTTAAAGCCCCATCTCACACACACACACACACACGCACACACACACACACACACACACACACACACACCCTGAAGAAACTGCAGTATTATAAAATATATTTTCAAGTTAAGATGACATTTTTGTGTGTATATATCCATGTATTTGATATAAAAACTTGTGATTTAAAACATTCTGTCACCAGGGATGGTAGAAACATTTAAAAACTCATAATTTGAACAAATTCTAGTCTAACAAAGAATGCAAAGAATTTGGTAGAGTTTAAAAACAAATATTTGAGATTTGAGAACTAAAAAGAACTGATTAACTATGTTATAATCTTACTTAATGAGGATGGAATATAAGTACTAAGAAGCATTAGCAATTAATTATTAATCTGGATAAGGTGAATGTAACATAGGTTCTCTCAAAACTCTCAAACTAACATCCTTGTTCATTCTTGTACATATAGCATGCTCTAATTCATATGATGCTCAATATAGAGACTAAAAATACTTTCCAATTATTTAATTTTTAGAATAAATAGTTCTGTTAGGTCTTCTACTGTTTCTACAAGCCCAAAAACATTTCCTTAGTGTTTTTTTCTGTTAATAGAACTGCCCATCCCCCAATTTGAGTTCATATTGTTCTCCAATTATCTGTATGTGTATTAATTCTAGAGAAACTCAATTCTATCTGTGACCTCAGGGACTGAAAGATGACTGAGAATTAGTAACTTTGAAGACTGAGCAGCAAGCTGGGTCACGTATGCCACTCTGATCCTACAAATTTTTATCTCTAGACTGCTTGTTCTGTGAACAGGTCAGAGTTGATTGTCCTTTAACAGACCCTTGGAACTAGGAAAACATCATGACACCCCATTTAACTGAAAATGACTTATATTGGGTGTTTTCATACTGGAAGCTGGTAACCAAAATTTTTGTGAAATTTAAGATTCTCAGATCAATGTAAATTGTCAGACAAAAATATGTATGATGATGGGCCAGAAGTGCCCATTTTTTACTTATTCTATTCACCAATCCTGATACCAAAGGACCAAACACTCAAAATTATTCATTTAAAAACTATTTTTTAATGTTGGGGAGCTAGTTATTTAAAAAATGTAAATATGACCTAGAGTAATCCAAAAACACTCATAATTAAGGTAAAGATTATGACATCGGGAGTTATTTGCTTACATTTTGATTACCTTATTGTTTAAGAAAGAAATGAGCAGGAACTGATGGAAATGTATGCAAGTATATCCTTATAGCAAATTTGCATTTTCCTCTGTATATATGCACTTTTGTGTTAAGGATATATACATCTACATACACATACACGTGTGTAGAAGTATATGTATATAAATGGTATTCTTCACAATTTCCTACCCAATATAATAGTCAATTTCTATGCTATCCCCACAGCTTTTGTTCCTATGTTGAACACAGAAAAAATATGAAGGCCTTTTGATGTTTCATATATGATGACCCATAGCTTGCTAGTTCAGTTTCTCTATTTTCCTGCCTGATTCTCTTCCTTTGCTTTTTCTCCTTAGACTCCCATTCCCCCTGTTGTGTTTACACTGTGAGCTCCCAGTAGCATCAGAGGGAGCTAGAATAAAGATAAAATTTTTATAGTGTAGTAATTAGAATAACAGGTAGAGAGATCAGTGAGTACATGGTTCCGTACTAAATTGTTGCAGATGTTTCTGACTGAATCTTTGCCAAGAATTACAAAGCGATGTCAGGTGGTTTCTAAAAGCTGCAGACAATCAACTCTCTCTTTTTGCAATATGCAGTTTAATTTACTTACAAGCAACACAATAAAATAACTTACAAGTTTCTAGTTTGTTAAACCAGTCAACATTCTGTAACTTGATGAGGTTTTTTTTTTATCGCCCCTTCCAAATATTTTCAAAGGATGAGTGTATTATTACTTTAAGTGATAGTATTCTTTAATTGACAGTGATCAGAGTTTCAAACATCTGTTGATAATTAGCATACTCATTCATATGGAAGTATTTTTAGTACAGAATTGTTCAAGTCTTTTTATTTGTGAAATTATCTATGGACTTCCCAAAAGTGTGGATATCCTTTTATGCGTGGATATCATTAGAATTACCCCAGTGTCAATTCATTGATCTCTATATTGTGGGATCTGGTATTCAGAACTTTAAGAAGACTTCAAAGGAAACTTTTCCTCAGGAATCGCTGTGAAAGCATGATTTGAATTTAACCAAATATATCCTTCTTACCCTTTATGCTACACAGTCAACTAGCAATAAAATGATGAACAAAATTATCCTTTCTTCAGGATGACTACAAGCTTCTCCTAACCCACTGCAACTGTTCTTACAAATTTTTGTTTTGGGATGCTATTTTCCCCATGATTTATCCCACACTGACTTAACAAAGCACCGTAGACATGGTGATTTAAACATCACACATTTACTTTAAGCTTAAAATCTCAGTGGAGGCCAATGATCTCATCTAGGCTGAGAACCTTCTTTCTCTTTCTCCTTCTCCTTCTCCTTTTTCTTCTCCTCCTCTTCCTCCTCCTGCTCCTCTTCTTTTTTTTTTTTTTTGTTGGTCATGGGGCTTGACGAGTCTAGGCGCTGTCCCTGAGCTCTTAAGCTCAAGACTATTGCCCTATTCTTGGGCCTGAGCATTGTCCCTAAACTCTTCAGTTCAAGGCTACTGCCCTACACCTTTAGCCACAGCACCACTTCCGGGTATCTGGTGGTTAATTGGAAATAAGAGTCTCATAAAATTTAGTTCCTAAGATGGCTTTGAACCACAGATCTCAGTCTCTTGGAAAAAAAAATAGCATTACAGGTGTGAGCCACAGCGCTGGACTTTGGCTGAGAGCATTCTTCTTGAAGGGTTTTCATATTCTGAGAGAATGTGAATTCTCTTCTCAATTTCTTCTTATACTAATATTCTAATGAGGCTTTATGTTCATCAAAGCAAGGTTTGACTTATATCCTAGTCTAATATAAATACATAGACGTGTGGGTAGGTGTATCGGTGCCCATTCAGAAAGCAAATGCAAATTATTTTTGGAAAAGAGAGTTTATTGAGTGACAACAAAACAGCCTTAAATCACATATGGAATTCGGAGTCTTTCTCCATTAATAACTACATTCCCTATATTTCCATGTAAAAACCAAGGTTCTTCACCCATTTTTTTTCTTCAGTATGTTAGTCAATGTTGTTGTGACTAAATACTCTTGTAGTATTCCTTTTTTTCCACATCAGAATTTTCTTATTATAGAGTTGATATACAGCAGAGAGGTTACAGTTACATGAATCTGGTAGTGAGTAATAAGTAGAATGCTCTAAAATATGTCTCCCCTTCCATTGCTCTCTCCATCTTTCCCTCCCATCCCCAACCACAAAATATCTAGTTCACTTTCCACATAGTGTCTAGCAAATATTGCTGTTGTATTTGTTCATCCCTTTTCCATCCTTTATGTGCCCTCACTTGCCCTGCCCCCCTAAAAAAACAACAAAAAAGGAAAATAAAATGAAAAAAGCTACAATGGCAACTAAAAAATGATTCTTGTTTCCTTTTCTTGGAATAAATTTTATAGGATGCTATTTTATATGAGCATCTTTACAAAGCTATCGGGCTTTTGTCCACCATTCTTGTGCATATTCTCTTCTGGCTTCTGTATGTTAATGTTAGATTAACTAATTAATATTAATGTTAATTATATGGGTTCCATTATAGTTTATCATATCCTAGAGTGTGTGCATAACTCTAATGATGCCCCTCAAGTTCCTGGAATAAGGGGAACCAAATCTCAAACTAATTATCATTGGAAACCAATGAGAAAAATTTTATCAGAAATAAATGAATTAGAGAGTAGAAACATAGAATCAGCAATACAAAAAGTTGTTGCTTCAAAAAAATAAACAAAGTTGTTAGACCTTTAGCAAATTTGGCTAATAAAAGAAGCAAACACTCCCAAATAAAGAAAATTAGAGAAAAATATATTAACATCCCAATAGAAATATGTGAAATTCAGATTATTATTAGAGTGTATTTTGCAAACCTTTGTGCCAACAAATTTTAGAAACTGGGAGAAATGGAAGTATTCCTAGAGAACATTGATTCCCCAGAACAAACCACAATTTAATTCAACTAAATAGACCTTTAACCATTAGTAAAATTGAAATGGCAATAAAGGATCTCCCATCAAAGGAAAGCCCATGACCGGATGGATTCACAGCAGGATTCTATAAGGTCTTCGGAGAACTCACTCCTACACTCCTCAGACTCTTCAAAAAAATAAAAAAAGAAAGATCATCTACCAGATAGATGCCATCAAGGGAACAGAACTATAGACTAATCTTTTTGAGGAATGTTGGTGCAAATCACTTCAAATGGTAAACCATTAGCCTTGAGAAAGCCCAAGGACAGTGCCCAGGCCCTGAGTTTAATCCCTGGACTGGCAAAAACAAATCTGGCCAATAAATTAAAAAACTAACCAAAAATCATAGATGATGATTAATCAGGATTCACTCCAGGATTGCAAAGCTGATTCAATATATGCAAACCAATTAATATACTTCAACACAACAGCAAAAGCACGGACAAAACCACATGATCATCTTAGAGACAGAAAAATCATTTAACAAGATTCAATATTTAACAAGATTCCCTTTATGATAAAAGCTCTGGAGAAGCTAGGAATCAATGGAATATTCCTCAATAAAATAAAAGCTGTATTGACAAACCTATAGCTAACATTATACTTAATGGGAAATTAAAAACATTCCCTCTAAAATCAAGGAAAAGACAAGGGTATCTGCACTCTACAGTCCTCTTCAACATAGTACTGTATTTCCTAACAAGAGCAATAAGGCAAGAGAAACTTATAAAGAGATCCAAACAGAGAAAGAAGTAAAGCTATCTATTCATCTTTGAGAATGACATAATCCTGAGTTTTTAAAAATAATTCATTGTTGTTTTAAAGGTGATAAACAGTTACCTTTACATATATCAGGTAATGAGTGCATTTCCTTCCCTTTGCATAGGATTATCTATTCCTTTGTTCTCTTCCATTCCCTCCCTCCCATCTCTACCTAAGAGTTGTGTGGTTCACTTTCATCAAAGTCCAGTGCAGCCAGTGGACTGCGCAGGTGCATTTTTTACCCACTTTCCTTAATTCTGTATCCTCCTCCACCTTCCCACAGCTGTGCACAAGTGTACACCATTCTATGAGGTAAAGAATAGAGTGAAGCTGGACTCGGTGGCTCATGCTTGTAATTCTAGCTACTCAGGAGTCTGAGATCTGAGCATCAAAGATCACAGCCAGTCGAGGCACAAAAGGACCTGAAACTCTTATCTCCAACTGTGGAAAATTTTTTATTTAATTTAATCCCATTTGTGGTGTCTCTTTCCTACTTATTTTGCCCCTAGGGCTCTGTTTAGGAAGTTCCTCTCTTTATCTATGCATTATGTCTCTCCTACTCTTTCTTGCAGTAGTTTCAGATGTGTGGCTCTGATGTTGAGCTCTTTAATCCATTTTGAATTGGTGTTAGTGCATGGTGATAAGGATCCACTGTTAGTTTTCTGTAAATGGTTGCCCAGTTTTCCAGCACCAATAGCTGAAGTGGCTATTTTGTCCACTCTATGTCTTTGTGGACTATCAGATTATGGTTAAGTATATGGTTTTATTTCTGGGTCTTTTAATCTGTTCCATTGGTCTTTGGGTGTATTTTATGCCAGTGCCAAGCTGTTTTTGTTTTCATGGCTCTGTAGTAGAGTTTAAAATCTGCTATTGTTATATTGCCTGCATTCTGTTGCCTAGAATTACTTTGGCTATTCTAGGTCTTTTGTTGTCCTCTATAAATTTCGGAATTGCTTTTTCTATCTCCCTTAAGAATGTCATTGGGATTTTGATGGGGATTGGATTGAATTTGTGCATAATTTTTCTACTGTGGCCATTTTCACAATGTTGATTCTACCTACCAATGACCATGGAAAGTCTTTTCATTTCCTGGTGATCGCTTTGATTTCTTTCTTTAGATTTTTATAGTTTTCACAAAATAGATCTTTTACACCCTTGTTTGGGTTAATTCCTAGGTATTTTTTGAGCCTATTGCAAATGTAGTTGTTTCATAATTTCCCTTTCTGCTTGTACATTGTTGAAATATAAAAAGACTATTGATTTTGTCAAAGTGGCCAATTTGCTCAAGGATTTGGGGAGTATAGTCTTTTGGATCCTTTACACATATGATCATGTCATAGGCAAACAAAGATACTTTAATTTATTCATTCCCTATGTGGATCCCATTTATGTCCTTTTCTTGCCCTATTGCTCTAAGAATTCCAGAACTATACTGAAGAAGAGTGGAAAAAGTAGGCATGCTTGCCACGTTTCTGATTTTAGGTGAAATGGTTTTATTTTTTCCCCATTTATTATGATATTGGCTGTTGGTCTGTCATATACTGCTTATTGTTTTGAGGAATGTTCCTTTTAGTACTGGATTCTCCAATGTGTTTAATATGAATGTGCATTGTAGTTTGTTGAAGGTTTCTTCATCATTTATTGATATGATCATGTGCGTCTTGATCTTGGCTCTGTGTTTATGGTGGATTATATTTATTAATTTGTGAATATCAAACCAGCATTACATCTATAGAAGGAAGCCTATTTAGCTATAATCTACATATTTTTAAATTATTTTCTGAATTCTGTAGCTAATATTTTATTGAGGAGGTTTGCATCTGTGCTATCAGAGAAATTGGTCTGTAGTTCTCTTTTCTGGTTTGGGGATAGAATGAGTTTGAGATTGCTGTCTCTGCTTTTATTTCAAGGAAAATCTTGAGGACTATTGATATTGGTTCATCTTTAAAAGTCATATAGAATTCAGTGGTGATTCCATTTAGTCCTGGACCTTTTCTTGTTGAAAGACTTCTGATTAGTTCTCCTATCTCATTGTATGTTTTTGGTTGGTTTAGTCAATTTATATCTTCTTGATTCAGTTTAGGCAATTTGTATGTTTCCAGAAATTCACATGATCCTGTATTTAAAAGGCCCTGTTACAGTATTCTTCCTCTGATCTCAACCATTAGGTATGTAAAAATAAAATTTATTTAGAGAAATTTTACAATTGTGCAAGCTGTCTTCTATTCTAATCACCAAAACCAAAATGAACATTTCATTTTATTTCAAATAATATCAGAAGTGAAAATAAATCATTGGCTTATTGTTGTTTGCTAAGTCATTAGTCTACATTTGAAGTTCTGTCATTTTTGAGAAACTAAAATCTCTACATTATAAAAGGTGAATCCTAGTGATACTAGATAAATACTCAAAAACTCACACGTATGCCATATAAATACTACCTCCAAATTACACTGATTGACTTCAGAAGTTAAATCAAAAATATAATATGGACCTTTGATGTCTGGTAGGAAGTGAATTAGGAACTTTGACATTGATTTTTACTACATTTCCTAATGTAGAAATTCCTTAGCATACTATTTTGAAAACATTAACATGCCTTTTCATCATGTGATTCCTCTAACAGAGATAGAAAATGTTATTTTTTAATTCTGAATGAGCATTCATCTCAGGTGAAAAAGTAAAATAAAATTGATTTATTTCAAAGGTGCTTTAAGGAAATGAAACAATATTAGTGGGCTCAATGTTCCTTTCTTCTCTAGGAAGTTGAGCACTGAATAGCCAAGGCAACAATTTGTCATTGGAAATGTGTGTCAATGATTTGTATACATACTTTGTGTTTACATAATCTATTTATGAAATCTCTGTGAAAGCAGTACAGGAACCAATGAAGATGAATTATTTCTCATCATTAGTTTAAGAAATATTGACCAGCTAAACATTAAAATCTTCTCTGTTCAGTGGTCTTTCAATGAAGCTTCACCTGTGATTTAAGTGTCTTTAAGCTCCAGGTCATTATAGAAATTGTCTCTGAAGAAAAATCTTCATAAGAATGGCTCAAACTTGAATCTTTCAAGTTCTTGATCATATAACAAAACTAATCTCTTAGAATATGAATTTCAAATACCTTTATATTGTACTACCATTCTCTGCCAAAGTGAACACAAGATAAATCACTAATGAATACCTACAAGAGAGCTATATCTATTCCTGCAAACTTTTTTTCAGAAAAGCCTATGTTATTATCACCATCCACTTTTGTAGTGAGAAAGACATTATTTTAAAGAGAAGAGCCCACAGTATGGGCTTCCTTTTTCTTTTTTGCTTTTGCTACCTACAAGTTATTGGACAATGTTTGCTTGGCAACTTCTTTACCATTTGAGCCAAGCCTGCAGCCCACCTTTCTTGGTGGATATTTTGGATACGAGTCTAGCCGACTTTTCTGCCTTCATTGACTTCAAACTTTGATCTTATAGATCACAGCTTCCTGTGATATTCTAAATGTGACACACCAGTAGAGAGAAGGTTGAAAGCATTTACAAGAATATCAGATGATAGATGCCTTTTATCCCAAGCTAAATGGAGTCAGAGATTGAGAGGATAGTGGTTGTGCAAGGCTGGCCCAGGTAGAACATTATTTACAAATTAAAGCTAGTTTGGCATTGGATGCCTGTGATCTCAGTGATGATGGAAAGCTTAAAATTACTAACATCCCAACTTAGAAAGAAAGGGAGACACAATCTTATAACCAAACAGTAAAAAACTGGGTTAGAAGTATGGGTCATCAATATCACACAAGCCTAGAAAGTATGAGAGCCTGGACTGAAACCCCATAAATGGTAAAATTAAAATATACATCAAAACGAATATCTTACTTTAATTAAAAGCCAAATATAAGTGCATAAAAAGGAAAATAAGGATACGTTATTTATATACATATATAAGCCAATCTATAGTCATTCAAGATCTCTAGACAAAGAGCATATAACTATCCTAGGATACTGTTTGTCAATACAGTGCAAATCAAAATGGGCACCACTGATACTAGCAAAGACTTGCTTCTTCAAAACTAAACTAAATAAAAACATTATCCACAGGGAAGACCATAGCAGAAACATAGGTTCCTGTCATGAAAAGTTTCGGCAAAAATTCTAACATTTCCACTGACAATAACGTAATAATTTACCTAAGAAAGCCTGAGTAATTTTTAAAAAATAAAGCTTTGGTCCAAGAGAATTATTCAACAATTAAAAAGGTCCAAAACACTCAAAAGTATCAAGACTGGTATTTCACTGAAGTACAGTTTTCCAAAGAATAGACACGCTCAGGTACCATATGTAGAAGCCTATAACTACTGTTTTGACTATTATGGTTGACTATTTCATGATCACTTGGCTATGGGAACAAGTATGCTACATATAAATAGATACAAAGCAAGTCACATTAATATTTCTGAGGAAATTCAGGAGCTATAGTTCATTGTGAAAATTGTATTTCTTTGTTCTTAGACTTTGCTTTCATTTGGCCAACTGACTGTAATTTGAAACAAACCCTTGGGGAAAGCTGCACTTCTCAGACTAATCCAGATTCAGCATTAAGAAACAGATCTTTGCCTGTGACCATTGTTTTCTGCAAAGGCCTTTGGCTATTTCAGGAACTAAATCAGGAAGACTAAATCCCTCCTCCATGTTTTCTAATCATGTAATCATCACTATATTTCTGGAAAGCTAGTTAATTTAAGAAGAGCTTCTGTTTATTTTAAATTTAAAAAAATGGCACTCTGGGGCTGGAAATATGGTCTAGTGGTAAGAGTTCTTGCCTAGCATGCATGAAGAACCAGGCTTTAGGAATCTTTTGTTACTTTCATACAAGTGAAAGAATTTTTCCTATAGGTGTATTATTTCATGCATATTAGTGTAGAGATGCTAACTTAGTCTATACTTGAAAATACCTTCTCAAGGATATGAATTAATGAGAATATTTTAAAAAGGACAAAAATAGTTCAAATATTAAAAATCTGGTATGATACAATGAGACATGTTCTAATTCTAAAATCAGACATTACAAGTCAGCTCGTACAGTTGGAAGATGGATATAAAAATGATTCAGAACTGCTAGTCATCACTGGCAGGTCAGGCCTATAATCTCAGATGTTTGGCAAGTTGAGAAAGCTTAAATGGGAGAATGATGATCTAGGTCACACAAAAGGAAAAAAAATGAGGCTTTATCTAAAACTAATAAGAGCAAAAAGAGTGATTTGGCTCAATCAATAAAGTAACAGCTTAAAAAGCTCAAAGCCTTGAGTTCAAATTCTGGTACCTCAAAACATCATCAACAATCACACAAGATATAGTCCAAAAATACTAAAGATTGTGGAAAGAAGAGATCAATTTCTGAAAATCGATTTTAGGGTCAAGTAAAATATTTGAACACAATTTAGCCGAGTTATATTTTTTTAATTCAGGCTCTTTTCTCAAACAAACAATTCCCTTGTCTTGCCTTTAAATATCTTCTACAAAACTTTGAATTTAATTTGTTCTGTCCTTTTTCCAATATGCAAATATTCCTTTCTCCACCAATAAATTTTTTTATTTGTGGAACATTACATCCCAGAAGCCTTGTTTCTAAACTTTCAATGGGCTATGTCCAAATATAGTAATACTGATGTAAATATTAAATAAACTAAAAAAATTGAGTTCTAAAATAAAAATACTTTGGAACCCAGTAGGTAATTACTATCATTTAATGAGCCACTTTTGAATGTCTGTCTTTTTTGAGAAACTGAAATCTTTACATTATAAAAGATGAGTCACACAGACTCTGAAGGCACATATGTAAGTCAGATGAAATGTCACTTCCGAGTTACACTGATTAACTTCAGGACTTTAGACACGTCCAAAATACATTTAAAATAACATTTAAATTGAATTATTCATGCAATTGGAAACCAGTTTCATAGAAATTAATTTATGGAATTTTAAGGTAAATATGAATAAAATTCACATTAAAATACAGTTTCTGCCTATCTGAATGAATTATTGTTCAGGCAATTGAATAATTAAGATTGAAACAAAGTTTCTTGCAAAGCAAAAGTACAAGCTACAAGTCATATTTTAGTCATCCTGCACTAATCATATAAACATATTCGAATGACTGAGTTGATTATATTGTTTTTGCTACCATAATTTTAATATGTTTTATTTTGATGAGAAATAAATTAAGTGGTTCATTGAAATATGTATTTATGAGGTTAGAATGAGGTTGGATGGTTTCTTCCACTTGAGAACTGTGGAGCTAAATAAGGCAACTCAAATGAATAAATAAAAGCTGTTCAGTTTAAAGTTACTGTAGAGCAAAAGAGACATTCATCTTTTTGGCAGAGGGTTAGTTGAGAAAAGGAATTCAAATTATTTTTTGGTTATCATAAAAGAAAAATAGATAGATTTAGATATGATCATAAGAGAAGCATTGTCCTGGGGAAGCTGTAGGGAGGATAACTGGAAGTAAAGCATCCTATGCATTTTGGTGAGGTTGGAAATTTGCATTCTCTTCTTGGTCCTAGATTGGAAGTGTATAAAAACTGGTGGGAGACAAACATCTGAAAGCTGACAACTATTTCTTCAGTTCTGATCACTGCAAGAATAACAGTGCTCCATGTGTAGATCCATGTCTTTAGATATGGGGAGAGAGTTTTGGTTGTTAGTCTTAATTTTGTGTGGATCTAACAATTTTTCCTTTCCATTAGTTCATTTAGGTTTTCAAAAATGTGCAAATGCAAATCTACAATTTACTTCTGCTAGATATTAATCAAGTTGGATACTTATATATTGTTTCCATTTTCACATAATTTATAAAATAGATTAGATGATAGATGATAGACAGACAGACAGTAGAGAGATAGACAGACAGAGAAACAGACAAATTGGTAGATAAATCACTTAGAAATAAAATGAATTTTTTTGAAAGTCTGAAGGTAACTAGTTTTTTTTCCCAGTCCTGCAGCTTGAACTCAGGTACTAGGCATTGTCTTTCTCAAAGCTAGAGCTCTACCACATGAGCCACAGCATCACTTCCAGTTTTTTCTGCATATATACTATCATGTGATTGAACCAAGGGCTTCATGCATGCTAGACAAGCACTCTCACTAGGCCACCCTCTCAGACCAAGTTAGTAGATTTACCAGAACAAATGTTTATGTAAAAATTTTATTTCCAGCAAATAACTAGCTGTAACAAATAATTGTTCTTTCTTGTTCTTTTTCCCTACCCAGTGAAAATTGTGTTATCATACTATTATAGGTAGAAGCCCTAAAGAAACTAGAAATATCAAGAATATTCTTCAATGTAATAAAGACTTTGCAGGACAAAACTACAGATAACCTAAGTCAAGATGAACTTAGGATGAACATAAATGAAATGAACTCCAGGATAGGGAAACAAGAAAGAGATTTATCCTAGTGGTTATTGCTTTCAATGTACTAGGTGTAGTTATTTCTTTACTCATTTTTCTCCTCTATGGTTTATCCACAGTTGTTGGTACCCGGTAGACTGTATGTATATTCATCTGTTTATTTGCACCAGGGAAGGGAAAAAAATAAGTTGATGCGATTCCCACCCCCCCCAAAAAAAACAAAGGGTGAAACAGTGTAAGAGCAATACTCATGAGACAATATGTTAGAAACGAACTTTTCAACTTGGGAGGGGGTGAAGGGAGGGAAAGGGGGAGAAAAACATGGAAAGGTGTAACAATGTTCCTGAAGTAATGTACTCACTACTTTGTAAATGTAACAGTAACAACCCTGTTCATCACCCTGACAATAAATTTTTTCTTAAAAGAATGTATGTTGGGGTGGGGGGACCTTTACAAAAAATAACATTGAGTTAATATGATATCCATCAATAGAACTAGATCCCTGTCTCCCCATACCAACTCCAATGCTCACCACTTTAGTGGAAGAACTAAAATTTTGGAACTCCTTCAGGAAAATTTGAGAAAACAAAGACATAGGCAGGGACTTTCTAAATAGAGCTACCATAGTTTGGGAAGTAATAGAAAGAATATACAAATAAGACCAACTCAAATCCAAAAGCTTATTCACATTCATGACCAGAATGAAAAGAAGTTGGAAGAAATCTTTACCAGTTAGCCATGTCAATGGATTTAATCTAGGCTAGATAAGTATCTCACAACTTGAACATGAAAATAACATCTCATCCAATTAATGATTTGTCAATGGAAATCTATAGACAGTTCTCAGAAAAGAAGGATAAATGACCAGTAAATGCATGAAGCAATTTTCAACGTTGTTCTGGACATGAGGCAAAGCAAGGGGATGGGAAAGGAAGTAATGAGATATGCATCTTATTTTGAAGAACATCACTTTCCAGAAAGGTATTTCTGCAAATTCAATAGGACAGATGCAACGAATAAACAAGCTCCTATTAATAACAATATTTGTAAATATATAAATATATTTCTCTTGTGGGATGATGATCGATTATATGTGGAATACCTGCAAACTTCCCTGAAGGTTTTACATATGGTATCAAAACTTTTAAAATGATATGTTAATAGTCCATACATAAATGATGAAGTTATACAGCTTCTTAAGCATTCCTTAACTATATCTGAACCCTAAACTCTAATTATTTCTCTCAAAACTTGCTTGAATTTGATTAATACATATTCTTATCCTACAAAGTAATTTCCAGACTCTGCAAAATTATTGTAGTATTAATAAGAAATAATAATTTAAACTTTGCCCTTCTCTTCCACAGATTATAACAATCAGGTTTGATAGTACTACCACAGAAATGTCAGACCAATTATTTTCAGAATAATTAGCTTCATTACATATGGAAGAAACACAGATATAAAATCCAGTTTCTTGATTCCAAAGTAGCATCAGAAGTAATCAAATACAAATTGAAAGAAGTTCACACCTGCTACCTTCATACTTTTACATGTTTTTATAGAGAGATTTACTATCGCATGATCTACACAATTCTAATCAGCATAGAACCGGTTGTCAAACATCAACACAATATATCCAGAAGTTCCTAGTTTGAGGTTACCCATCATTATTTTTCATAACTGGAAATATAATCCTATGTGGAGTTGCTTATACTGCTAAACTGAGAGAATTCAAAGAGTCTGTACAATTTTATCAGGGAAAGCTTGAAATAGGTCTCAGGTGTTCTGACATAATCATGCTAGATGTATCAATTCATTTCATTTGCAGAAAAGAAATTCTGTGTATGAACTGGAAACTCTTCTGTGAGAGGCCCAATAATCCCCCAGACCGGAAACTTCTAATTATAATTGGATCAATGTGATTATGCAGATATGTAAGTTTTTTAGACTGTGGAATAAATAAGATACAGTTTTAAAAAAAGAAATGATTAAGTTTCGTTGCTAGAAAGGCCAGGAGAATGGATTAAAATAATTACATGAAGGAAAAAAAGGAGCAATAGGGGGCTTTTCAGGTTTTATACACCATTAGTTGAGAAGAAATGCTTTGTGTCTGCACAAGCAAAATGAAGACATTTGATGGGTTTGAAAGGAAAAAACGTCTTTTTTTTCCTCTGCCCCAAAGTATGTTTTAATATAAATTGTTTTGTGTGCTGGATTTATTTCTAAGGTAAATTATATAAAAATAAAATCCAGTTTTTCTCTTCTTTCAACAGCTGAATTAATTATTATATAGTAATATGAACTTAGTACATACATAACGTAATGAATGTACAATTGTTATAAAATGATACATGTTTTCTATATCAAAAGAATGACCAGATACTAGATTCGCTTTGACTTCTTTAAATTATAGTGAGAATACTTATTATAACATTACCCTCTTGACAGATGCTTTGTGTTTACAATACACAATTGTTAAACTACAGGTACAATGTTACTCAGCAAATATGTAGGATTTACTCATCCAATATAATTGAAATTGAGACTTATTGGATAGTAATTTCACATCCCCTTTCCCTGTCACTCTAAATCATTATTCTGCTTTCAGGGTCTATGTGTTTGTTTCATAGATGGGGTCTGAGAATGAGAACTATCAACACAGAGGATGACTATATCAATGTATATCAAATATATATATTGTAATATTAAAATGAAACCCCATTATGATAACATAAATTATAAAAGATCATCATTCTATCTAATTTACCCTTTGAGGTACTGCTTTCTTTCCATAGGATTCATTTCAAGCAATATTATTTTATATGATCAGAGGTAAGACAGATAGAAATTGTGCCTAAGATTCCTCTCCTAATAATAGAGGTAAGGAAATTTGTATAAGGCCTAGAGATAAACTGGCACCTTAATCAGTTCTTTTCATTGAGGAGTAATTAGCATAATCACTGAAAGAAAGTAGGAGGGGAAACACAGACATGGTGGGACATTAAAATCTTGTTTAGATTGTAACATGACTTAGACAGTAAACAACGCACTCATAGAATGCACAAAAACAATTCTATACTAACTTAGAAAACTATTTCTCAATAAATGCTTAATTTAAGTAGGAATGCCATACAAGAATAGCCTAGATCCTCAACTGCTTCTAAAGTGTAAAATTTCACAAAAGACTAGGAACCTATTTATAAGCCTATCTATAAAGGCTTATATTTATACAAGGAATTTGGAGTTTCACACTGACGGTGATCTACAAGCAGTGCAATGTATAAGCAGTCCTACCTATTTCTCAGCACTTTTTTATTCTATCACTCTAGGAGTGTGTACAATCAGAGCAGAAAATTGTAGCCTACATAAGCTAGGGCCAAATGCTAATTTTTTTCTTCAGCAATTATTAACGTCAGTTCAGTGAATGTTTAGAACACTAACTTAAAAGAACTATTTTATATACTTTGAAATTGAGAGACTTACCAGCCTCACTAATGAATAATTTACCTCATGAGGAATTTCACAGAATAAGATATAAATCATTAGAACTCCACTAAGGCAGGTTAATTGCAGGTGCAAAGGTCCTTTTGGAAGATGACCTCACCTCCAAGTCTCAAGACTGACAGTCTGAAAGACATCACCTTACCAAGTTCAAGGTACATTTATGTATTAAAGAACAGGCCCTGAGAAAAACCTCCAGCGTTCTGCACTTATTTAGGAAGTCCATGAGATTAATTTGTGGCCCACATGGAGCAGGGTAAGCTTATATTCACAGGCCAATACTTGTTACTTGTCTCTCATGGAAGAATGATGGACAGGCAATTTTGCATAGACTAGATCTGTGAGGAAGAGTTTCTCTCTCTCTTTTTCTTTCTCTCTCTGTCTCCCTGTCTCTCTCTCTTCCTGTCTCTCTCTTCTCTCTCTTCCTGTCTCTCTCTTCTCTCTCTGTCCCCTTCTTTTCTTCTTCTGCTTTCATCTCTCTCAACCCTCTTATCTCCCTTCCCCTCTCTCCCTATTTCTCTATCTCCTTCCCTCTTCTACTTCATCCTCCTCTCCTAGGTCCTCCTCTCCCCTCTTTCCATATGTATCCCCCACTTTTCCCTTTACTTCTCCCCTCTTCATTCCTCCCCTCTCCTCCCAACCCCCGCCCCTGTCTGCCTCTTTCCATCCCTTCCTTCCCTTTTTTTCCTGCTTTTGACTGTAGTTTATTAAAGCATATCTGTTTCATTTTGACAAACATTAACTTATATGATCAGATGCACATAAGTATTGCATCTTCATGCTCCTCTCCTAAGAATAGTAAGCATTTTTTTTGAGGACTAAACTTTCCCACCTGCAATCAAGAATGACGAGTTTGAGCAGGACGTGGTGGCTCACACTAGTAATCCTACGTACTCAAAAGGCTAAGATCTGAGGATCAAGGTTCAAAGTCAACCCAGGCACAAAAGGACCTGAGACTCTTATCTCCAATTGACCCCTAGAAAATGGGAAGTGGGACTTGGCTCAAGGGTACAGCTGAAGACCTCAGGGACAGGGCCCAGGCCCAGTTCAAGCTCCATGATCCACACACAAAAAAAGAATGATGAGTTTAAAACCTGTCATTTCCACCAGACACTTACATTTCATAAGCATATAGTGAGGTATATCATTCTGAATGCCACCTCTCTCTTTGTTCAGAGAAATGAAGAATTATTTTTAAATGCTTTTGTGACACAATCACTCTCCTTGACCAGTGTACTGGGCTGTCTATGAAAAATGACCAGATGCTTGTCACCTGGATATTTTCAAAGTAGACAATGGCCTAAGTTTATCTACTTGTAAGAGTCATAGGTATTTAAAATACTAAGATTAAACAACAGATCTCATCTTTCTCTGAGTACTCAATTTTAACACATAATTATAAGATTCTGGGGGAAATATACTAATTAATGCATGATAATGATAGATAATGATACATTTTATAGTATATATGTCATCCAATCTCAAACAGAATATTCTGAATGTTTTTACGAAAACAAATGATAGATTGGAGGTAACAGTATTGATAATGATTATAACCTGATAATTTCTCAATGTACTTATGTATTGAAATATCACATTATACAAATATAGACAACTCATGTCAATCAGAATTTACATTTTATATGGTCTTTGATATGTAAACTGGTTATATTCACATATTTCTTGTTACTTCATACATATCTAAATAAACATATGTGCATACACTTTTACCTCCCACTACAGCTTCTATGTATAGTAAATTGTAATTGTTTAGTATCTGTGACTTTTAAAAGGATAATATCTTCCAGCACATGTACTTGATCTAATTTAAAATTTGATCCAATTCAAAAATTTACACATTAATTTTGATAAGTTGTAAGTGATTTCCTTCCTTCCTTCCTTTCTTCCTCCTCTCTGTCCTCCCTCCCTCCTTCCCTCTCTTCCTTCCTTCCCTTCCTTCCTGCTTTCTTTCCTTCCTTCCCTCCTTCTTTCCTTTTATTCTTTATCTCATATTGGGGTGGATTCCAGGACAACACTCAGCAGTGTTTCACTACCTATGCATAGCTCTAGCCTCCTTAGTTATTTCAGATAAGGTACTGTGCCAGGGCCAGCCTTGAATTATGATGCTTTCTACTTACAACTCCTATATGTCTGGTATTTTAAAAAATAATCCTACCATAGATATCTGACTTGATGGTGGAGGTGAAGTCATGCTAATTATTTCTTCCTCAGGCTAGCCATCAACCATGATTCCCTCATTCTTTACCTCCTGAGTAACTGGGATTAGGGACATAAGACACAGTCCTAATGCATGGACTGGAATTTATTTTACCTACCTGAAAGCTATTTGTTCTCCTAATCCATCTATGAAACATAGCATAGGGGGTGCTCTTAGGTCCTTAGATGATTTGCCATAGTTCACTGCTATCTATGCTGAGTGACTTTGTGTGTTCTAGATAAGATTTGGACACAGATCAAGTTCTCAAGCTCTCTTGAGAACATTACGGAACTTATTTTCCTCGAGCACTTACTTTGGCAGATTCCCCAAAATATCTGGATCCTGAAGTATGTAGGTGAGAAATAAAGAGAGAAGTAAAGCCTCAAAGACTTCCCTGTGAGCCTCTAACTAGTGTATTGGGTGTGACCCAACCTCACTTTAGTAGTAAGAATCTAAATAGCAGCCTCTGCCCACCCATAATGCCAAAGTCAGACCATCATCCTCTCTCACTTATTAAGACATGTTGTCATTAATGAGTCTAAGCATGGTGGGAATCAAACCCAGACTCCATTGCTTTGCTGTCCTTCCCCAGAGTCTCGTCTTCTGGAAAAGGGAATATTTCCTTTTCTATTTCCTGCTTTTAAACATGCTTGCCATAGGATGAACCTGACTCCTATACATGTAAAATAATTTTCTTCTTTATAATGCAAGAAAACATAGTTCAAACTCAATTTCTTTGCTCTATTCTTTTATAAACACTAATATGAATATTTGAAAACTCTTGTAATTTAAAATAATGAGAAAATAACTATTTACATATTATTCATCAGACTTGTAATTAGCTCTTCCTATCTTGAATGCCACTGTAATAATTCATTTAATTGCTGATGTTTTAAAGACCTGTTGAAGTGACATCATTTGATTATTAAATGATCAGATACTGCTCTACAAATAGCATAGAAACACTCATTCTAATACAAGTAGATAAGATCTTTTCAAATTTTGTTTATAAAAAATAAATACATCATTATAAAATCAACAAAGCAACTCAAGTGTACTGTAACAATTATTATTTTTACCACATAGTTATATGAAGTGAATGCTTCTGAGAAATTAACTTTTTCTTTTACAGAGTTTAGCTGAGTCCATTGTATATTTTTTATTATACAACAATTATTTATCTTACCATAAACAACTATTTTTTTTCTTTGAAATTCCAAAGTTCTTTTAAAATTTACTTAGTCTCAGAGTTTTATACAACAAGCTTAGGATCTAGGAAAGAGACTAGTAATTTCTCTTAGGGTTTCTGCACTGACTAACAGAGAGCAATCAAATATATCAGCTGGAAATAGTTTTTGGCTTCATGACAAGAGAACACTTCATTCACCACATTTAGAGAATAATCTAGCAACACTAGAGTATTTATTTTCAACTAAAGTCAAATTCATCTTAACTGGAGACTGAGGTAAAGAAGGCCAAGGGCCAGTCAACACAGAAATGAACCAACGGCTAGTGTTTCATAACTACTGACTTATAATAACTTGACCTTTAAACATAATTCTCCATTACACAGAGCAAAGGTTATTCTCTTTGTACTACATCGGATATATTTGTATTTGGTTATTTGAAATTGGATAGGGAAGGGGGGAAAACAAGATGAGGAGTGGGGGTGGGGAGGAGGGAAATGGCGACCAAGACATGTGAAAGGGTATCAATGTATGGGAATTAATGCACCATCTATCTGGCAATTATCATGTAACCCTTCTATTAATTACAATAATAAATATATGAAAAAAAAATAAAATAAAAATAGCAAGTAGTTGAAATGACAGACATGTTACCTAATTTGATTTAATAATGACATAATGTATACATCCATACCACAATATATGTAAATCCAAACATCATGTTGTAAAACATTTATGTATACAAATATTTATTTGCCAATTAATAAAGAAGTGAAGTGAGACAAAAAAACAAGCTCTTTGGAAATGCAGTGATAATTCCATGCATATCTTTATGTCATAGCAAGGGACAATATAGGAATAGATAATTGGTTCATTTTTCTATGATATTAGTCAACTTTGTTTACAATATAACTGTTTATAGTTGAGAGAAAGAAAAGTAATTATAATTTAGGGCTTAAGAATTTAGGGCTGGGAGTTTGGCCTAGTGGTAGAGTGCTTGCCTAGCATGTATGAAGACCTGGGTTCGATTCCTTGGTACCATATACTTAGAAAAAGCCAGAAGTGGGGCTGAGGCTCAAGTGGTAGAGTTCTAGCCTTGAGAAAGTCCAAGGACAATCCTCAGGCCTTGAGATTAAGCCCAGGACTGGCAAAAAGAAAAAAAAGAAGGAGTATAACAGCCCTGGCTGTGAGACAGAGGGAAATGAATATATAAAGGATATTATAGAAGCAAAGTAACACACCACTTTATACTTGTTCTTCAGGGGATATACACTGAACATGCAATATGCAAATAAAACATGAAGAAAAGACAGAAAGTACTCTTTTATTTTTCTTTTCTTTTCTTTTTGCCACTCCTGGCTTGAGCTCAGAGCCTGGAGCACTGCCCTTGGACTTTTTCAAGGCTAGAGGTCTACCACTTGAGCCTCAGCACCATTTCCAGCTTTTTGCTATGTATGTGGTACCGAGGAATCGAACCCGGGTCTTCATGCATGCTAGGCAAGCACTCTACTACTAGGCCAAACTCCTGGCCCCAGTGTTCTTTTATTTTTAAACAACCAAGAAAGATAGCTTTTTAAAAGAAGTAGAAAGCTAACTCTGCAAAAATACAGGGTGGCTCTACTTGGTATTGAGTATGCTAGTCTATAAGATTATTTTCCTGTTCAAAGAAGCTCTTAGGAAAAAGCAAGATTAGTGTTTCCAACAACTATCTCAGCATAATATTTGGAATAAAAATTAGACAAATAATAGACTTAAGGCCAAACTGAGACACCTTTCCTAATTTCTACTATAAACACATGCAAGTCAATTTGTCTTTCAATTCGCAATGTCCTCACAGATAAATTGAGGCAATGGAAGTCAATGAATTTAAGAACACTTTGAAACACACAGTTTCTATAATTTCTGAATCCATCCATCATTATTGCCTTCTGAATAAGTGTAACAATTCATTTTATGTACTTTGGTGACAGCAAATGACACTAATTTATGTAACAAGGCTTCCTTCACTATTCAAACTAGCATGCACAAAGACACGGGTTTAATTTCTTGGTACCACAAACATAGAAAAAAGCCAGAAGTGGTGCTCAGGCTCAAGTGGTAGAGCTTGAAAAAGTCCAAGGACAGTGTTCCAGGCACTGAACTCAAGCCCAGCACTGGCCAAAAAAAAAAAAAAAAAAAAAAAAAAAGTGACTGCTTAAAAGTTGTGTATTTCCAAAATAAAAAAATGGCCAAATATCCATAGAGCTTATATAATACAAATTTAAGGATTCATAACTCCATAACACACAATTTTCTTCTTCTATAACTAATATGATCACTGATGGGATTCATTGAAGAGGTTTTGATTTATAAATCTAAAAGCCAATCTCCAGTCCTTGCTATTTCTTCATCAGCTCCAGTTATGGTAGTTTTATTGCACTGAGTTTAACTTTAAAATCATTGATTAATTTTTTTCATGTCTCTGATCAGGAAATATTTCATATGCAAATGGTAAATTATCCATTGAAATGTCTTTATGAATCAACACTGTAATTTCAAACTTTGCCCTAAGGGAATTTATTTTTTGAAATATCAGTATAGTCATTTCTATCATTTCTAGGCTCTCACTTTGTTTCCTTCCTCCAGGTTTCAAAGTTTCTTTGTGCTATTTCTAATTAAGACTGAAGTTTACTGGGTTTTTTTTTAAGCACATATTAAAGATTTTTTTGGAACAATGCCATCTTTCCTATCAGGAAGTTGTTTATGGGAGAAGTTCCTCTTTAGATAACATTTTCTTTTCTGGCGCTGTTCAAGACTAATTAGCATTTTGAAGGAAGTAACTTAGCATCTTCTTTTTACATTCTTTGCTAAATGTATGGCATATTTGAATGTTTGATTGTACTGGATTTCTCTTGATATATGCTAATATATCCTTACAATAAAACGACAGAGATACAGGAATATTGTTGAAGCAATTAAACGTCTTTCTTCTTTAATAGTGTGGTGACAGGGTAGCTTATTTTTAATGATAATGATACCATAACAGTAACCAAAAAAGGCAAATAAACTGAATAACTTAATTCCCTTGTCTTTTTCCTTGGAAAGTTTGAAGTCTCTTACTTCATTAACCCATTAACATTTTTATTTTAAGTCTCACTAAGTAAACTAGGTTGACAACAAAATCTATATCTTACTGCCCAGATGTTCCATATGCTGGGAACAGTAATGGGCCACAATGCCTGATTTAATGATTCTGAATTTTTCAGAAATTTAAACGTATTGTACTTTCCTTTAATGTTAGTTTCAGTTTTATTTGCTCATTGTCACATATCTATGCTTAAAAGAGTATTGTTTTTCAAGTTGAATAGAATGAGTAGTGTAGAGATAATATTATAATTACATAATAGTAAAAATACTAATTTAAGAGAGAGAAACCTATAAAATATTCATGCAATCTTTGACAAAGCTGTAAATAGAACATATTAAAGAAAAATGGCCTTTAACACAAGTGGAACAAATGAATTTTACATGCAAAACAAATGGATCAATAAATAAAAGTGACTCTACCTAGAGTCCTCACATCATTCCCAAAAACTAATTCAAAAATAGATCATAGTTCTAAACAAAGAATGGAAAAATATATCTCTTAGAAGATGATATATTTTCCCCCTCTAGAAAAGAACATTACTGATGATTCAATGTAATGTTGGCAAAGAAACAAAGGTGCAAAATGAGAATAAATTTATAAAAATCTCAAAAAAAGATGGCATATCTTTGTTCATGCAGAAACAAGCCACAGACTCTAAGAATGTACCCATGAAAGAATAGAAAATCCTGATACAGGATTGCTGTCAATAATAAGCATATGGCTTAAAACTATAATTAAACAATATTTAACACAAGTAAATAACAGGCATAACATGGGTATAGATACTTCACTAACAAATATATACAGATTTCAAACAAACACAGAAAAAGAAGCTAAGAATCAAATCACATTATTAGGAAATTGCCTCAGAAAAGAAAAAAATAATGAGGTATCACTGGTCTTATAACAAAATGACTAAAATTGAAATATCAAAAACACCAAATTCTAACAATTTTAAAGATTTTTTTAGCTATTTTTGGAAGAAATATGATGACTTATCACAAAATTAAACATTACTACCTGCAATCAAACTAAACATGAGTACTACTTCGGGATACCTACCAAAATAAAGTGAAAAAACTAATGTTCCACAATCCCTTGCAAATATCCTGCCCATAAATGTTTTATGGCAGCCCCTTGGAAGAAACTAAGGTAGAATTCAGTAACTGAATGGATAAAAACCCTGTGGTGTATCCAAAGAAAGGATATCATTCAGAGATAAAAAATTAAAATTATGAATTATGAAAAGATATGAAGAAATATTAAATACAATTTAATTACTGAAAAAAGAACACCAGTATGCCAATAACGAGAAGAGCAAGGCAAAATCAGGAAAACAACTCGTTTCACAATAGCCTCAATGAAAATAAAATTATTAGGAATTAACAAAGAACCGTTATGATGAAAACTATAAAACCCAAAAAAGGAAGTTAAAGCAAAATTGAGGAACTGGAAAAACCTCCCATGCTCCTGGATTGGAAGAATTAATATCATGAAAATAGCATTCCTTCTAAGGACTACATCCAAATTCAAGGCAATACCCATCAATATCCCTGTGTCATTCTTAAGGAAATAGAGGAAGCAATCAAAAAATTCATATGGAATAATAAAAGACATACATATGGAATAATAAATGACATACATATGGAATAATATAAAAACAATCCTTAGCAGAAAGAACAGTACTGGAGAAATATCAATACCAAACTTTAGACAATTACAGAACTATAGTAACCAAAACAGCTTGACACTGGCACAAGAACTGGTCTGAGAACCAATGGGATAGAACTGAAGACCTAAAAATTAACACACAGACCTATGGCCACCTAATCTTTGATAAGGAAGCCTAAAATAGGATAGAAGAAAGATAGCACTTTAACTAATGGTGCTGGCAGAATTGGTTAAGCACCTGTAGAAAACTAAAGTTTTGGCCTTACATGTTATCCTGCACCAGAAGTAATTCCAATGATCAAAGACCTTGAGTTAAAAGCTGCTACCCTCAAAACTTTACAAGAAGAAATAGGAGATATAATAGGACTCCTTGGCACAGGTCAAAATTTTCTTTTTTATTTATTTATTTATTAAGTATTATTATTTTTTTTTTGCCAGTCCTGGGCTTGAGCTCAGGGCCTGAGCACTGTCCTTGGACTTTCTCAAGGCTAGAGCTCTACCACTTGAGCCTCAGCACCACTTCCGGCTTTTTTTCTATGTATGTGGTACTAAGGAATTGAACCCGGGTCTTCCTGCATGCTAGGCAAGCACTTTAACCACTAGGCCAAACTCCCAGCCCCCAAAATTTTCTTATTAAAGATCCAGAAACACAAAAAAGGAAAGTTTGAGCAAATGGGACTGCAATAAACTGCAGAACTTCTGTAGCTAGCAAGTTTAATAGAAAGCCCACAGAGTGGGAGAAGATCTTCACTAGCCATACAACAAACAAGGGCCTACTATCTAAAATATAACTGCAGCTCAAAAATTGAATCTCTCAAAAACAAATCCACAAAGAAATAACCATACCATTAAAAGGTGGGCTAAAGACTCAAAGAGAGACATTTCTGAAGAGGAAATAAGAATAGCCTATACACATCTGAAAAAATGCTCCACATCTTTGGGTATGAAAAATGTAAATCAAAACGACATTGAGATTCCACCTCACTCCAGTTAGAACGGCCATTATCAAGAAATCTAATAACAGATGCTGGTGAGGATGTGGCCAGGAGAGATCACTACCACACTGTTGGTGGGAGTGTAACTCATTCAACCACTATGGAAAGCAGTATGGCAGCATCTCAAAAGACATAGAGCTCCCCTATGACCCAGCAATTCCACTACTTGGCATTTACCCAAATGTCCAGAAACAAAGGCATACTAAACCAACTGGCACAGCAATGTTAACTGCAGCACTATTTACCATAGCAGAGATATGGAACCAATCTAGATGCCCCTGAGTAGATGAATGGATCAAGAAGGGATGGTACTTGTCCACAGCGGAACTCTATGCTACCTTGAGAAAGAATGACATCACCCTGTTCATAAGGAAATAGAAAGACTTGGAAAAAATCATATTAATTGAAGTATGCTAGACTCAAAGGAACATAGGCTCCATGGTTTTCTTAATTTTAATAATTAGTACACATCTAGGACTCTCCTCACAGAAGATCACAATAGCTCAAAAGCTATGCACATATAGGGGCCAGGAGTTTGGGCTAGGGGTAGAGTGGTTGCCTAGCATGCACAAAAACCCGGGTTCAATTCCTCGGTACTACATACATAGAAAAAAGCTGGAAGTGGTGGTCAGGCTCAAGTGGTAGAGCTTGAAAAAGTCCAAGGACAGTGCTCAGGCCCTGAGCTCAAGCCCAGGACTGGCAAAAAAAAAAAGCTATGCACATATGGTCATATAGAGCAAGACTAAACAAAATGAACTTTAGGATATGGAAACAAGAGGTTTATCTTTGTGATTGTTGTGTTCAATGTACTATGTGCAGTTATTTCCCTTTTTTTTCCCCCTTTTGGTTAATCTCATGTGGTTACTGTATCTGATGTTATTACCTGGTATATTGTATATACATTCATTATTTATTTAAACTAGGGAATGGAAGGTTGAAAACAAGATAATTTGGAGGGGTGGTGGGTGGGAAAGGGGGAAAAACATGAGGGGGCATATCAATATTCAAGAACTCATGTACCCATTACCTGATAAATGTAATTAACCCCTTTATACATTACTCGATAATAAAAATTACCAAATAAAGAGCACCTAAGAAGGCTACTCACTGTGATATTGCAACTATGTGATATTTTACAAAAGGCAAAACTTCAGAGACAGAAAAGTATCAATGCTTGCCAGAGGTGAAGTGGAAGGAATGATTAAAAGCTCTAGAAGAAGAAAAACATGCTTATGGATATTACAATGGCAGTTAATTGCGTTACACATTTATCAAAGCCCATAGAATATGCCACAGAAACAGTAATGTAAAGCATTCACTTTGAGTGCCTGTATAAAATCAGGGCACATGGATCAGCCTTACCTGATGAATATCCGAGGGGAAGAATGTAGGTTATGAAGATGGCTGTGCTTGAATAGTGGAAAGGAAATATGAGAACTTCCTATACTTTCTAGGAAATTTGTTCTACAATGCAATTCTATTTTTCAAAAATATAAACAGGCTATTGGCACATAAAATGTTTCTAGGCCACCCGTTAGATTTGACAGGGAAAAAAAAAGAAGATTGCAAAGTAGTAGATGATTGCCCTAGGGTATGCAATTTAAGACAAATTATTGAATACTGTTTATTCTCCTTCCAGAGCTTGCTCACCAATAAATATTAGGTAGATATTTGATTCAATATAACTTTGATATTATATTGCCTAAATTCTATTGACATTTGAGGTCACTTTTGGGGTTCCATGACTGTAATAGAAAAATCAGAAAAATCTGGTTGTCCCTAATCAGCACAGGATTAATTTTGAGATAATTCATTTCAACAAATGAACTCAGTCCAATTTGATGCTTTCTAGGATGCAATCTTTTCCATCTCTGATAGTCCACATGCAATATAAACTCATAAAACCACAAGATATTTTCAAGTTGGTTTATGACATGTATGTATTTCACTTATTTTAAATTCTAGTCTAATGTTTCAATATTAAGTGAGCTTAAGAGAAACATACATAACCTGCTTGTAAAGTTTTCAGAGTGTCAACTTTTACCTCCAGGTCTTTGATCCATTTGAAGTAATTCTAGTGCAGGGTGACAAAGAAGGATCCAACTTTAGTTTTCTGAATGTGCTTAACCAGTTCTGCCATCACCACTTATTGAAGAGGCTATCTTTCTTCCATTCTATTTTTTTGGCTCCCTTGTCAAAGATTAGGTGGCCATAGGTCTGTGGTTTAATATCTGGGTGCTCAGTTCTATTCCATTGGTCTTCATGCCTGTTCTTGTGCCAGTACCAAGCTGTTTTGAGAATTATAGCTCTGTAATAGAGTCTAAAGTTTGGTATTGAAATTCCTCCTGTGCTATTCTTTCTGCTAAGAAGTGTTTTTGCTATATGGGTCTTTAATGATTCCATAAGAATTTGGATTGCCCCTTCTATTTCTTTAAAGAATACCATTGGGATATTGATGGGTATTGCATTGAATTTGTAGATAGCCCTTGGCAAGATTGTCATTTTCAAGATGTTGATTCTTCCAATCCAGGAGCATGGGAGTTTTTTCCATTTCCTCAGTTCTGCTTTCATTTCCTTCTGCAGGGTTTTAAAGTTTTCATCAAAAAGGTCCTTTACATACTTAGTTAAGATAATTCCTAGGTACTTTATTTTCTTTGAGGCTATTGCAAAAGGAGTTTCTTTCCTCATTGTTGCCTCATTCCTCTCACTGTTGGCGTAGAGAAAGGCAGTTGATTTTTGAGGGTTAATTTTATACCCTGCTACCTTGCCAAAGTTTTGAATCAGCTCAAAGAGCTTGGGAGTGGAGTCTATAGGGTTCTTTAAACACAGAATCATGTCATCTGCAAATAGGGAAAGTTTCACTTCCTCTTTCCCTATTTGGATCCCCTTTATGCTTGCTCCTTGCCTTATTGCTCTGGCTAGGAATTCTAATACTATATTAAAGAGGAGTGGAGAGACTGGGTATCCTTGTCTTGTTCCTGATTTTAGAGGGAATGACTTTAGTTTTGGCCATTAAGTATAATACTAGCTGTGGGTTTGTCATAGACTGCCTTTATTATACTGAAGAATGTTCCATGGATTCCTAGTTTCTTCAGAGCGTTTAGCATAAAGGGGTGTTGGATCTTGTCAAATGCCTTTTCTGTATCTATTGAGACAATCATGTGATTTTTGTCCTTGCTACTGTTGATGTGTTGAATTGTATTAATTGATTTACGTATGTTGAACCAGCTTTGCCTCCATATGATGAATCCTGTTTGATCATAATGTATAATTTTGATGAATTGTTGTAGACGGTTGGCCAGTATTTTGTTGAGAAGTTTTGCATCAATGTTCATCAAAGAAATGGGTCTATAGTTCTCTTTCTTTGATGAATCTCTGTCTGGTTTGGGGATGAGGGTTATACTGGCTTCATAGAGTGAGTTTGGTAAAGAGCCTTCATTTTCAATTTCGTTGAAGAGCTTGAGTATTGGTGTGAGCTCTGCTTTGAAGACATAGAATTCAGCTGTGAATCCATCTGGCCCTGGGTTTTTCTTAGGTGGAAGGTCTCTTATTGCCATTTCTATTTCAGTGCTTGAAATAGGCCTGTTTAGTTGTGTTAGTTGTTCTTGGTTCATTGTGGGTATGTTAATATTGGTTAGAAATTCATCCATTTCTTCTAGACTCTCAAATTTGTTGGGGTAAAGGTTTGAGAAATATTTCCTCACATAACATTGAAACTCAATAAAAATGAGATCTTTACCTAAAAACCAAGTCCTGGGCTTGAGTCAGGGCCTAAGCACTGTCCTTGGACTTTCGCAGCTTTTTTCTGTGTATGTGGTGCTGAGGAATCTAAGCCAGGTCTTCGTGGGTGCTAGGCAATCACTCTAACCACTAAGAAAAACTCCAGGCCCAATGATTTTTTTTGACTTGAACAGAGAGCTAACATCCAAAAAACTATATATATATATATATTATATATATATTATATATATATGTTTCTATTTAACTACAGAGCATAGAAATCTCAGGTTTCATATGGTAAATATGGGAAGAAAAACTTACCTTTTTAATAATAAACAATGCCAATTGTTATTAAACAATTGTTGGTAATTGTTTAATAACAATGAAAAAGTGACTTACTAATATCTAAGAATTAGCACAAAAATTAAGACCACCATGAACAAAAAATACAGTGGTACGATATATCTACTAAATTTAAAGAAGTCATTCTCATCTTTTTGCACTGTAAACATTTTACTTGGATTTCACTTTTTGTTTTGCACTAGTTGCTGACTATATAATTTTGTATCTAAGATGACAGAAAGAAATGTGGGATAAAGCCAGGCAAGGTGGCTCATGCCTGTAAGTCTAGCTACTCAGGAGGCTGATGTCTGAGGATCATGGTTCAAAGCCAGCCAGGGCACTAAAATCCATGGGACTTTTATCTCCAATTAACCACCAGAAAACCGAAAGTGGTACTGTGGCTCAAGGGGTAGAGTGGTAGCATTGAGCTGAGTGGTAGCCTTAAGCTGAAGAGCTCAGGGACAGCACCTAGGCTCAGAGTTCAAGCCCCATATTGACCAAAAAAAAAAAAAAAAGAAAAAGAAAAAGAGTTAATATAGCTAGCTAGGTAGGTAGTAGGTAGATAGATAGATAGACAGACAGATAATAACTCAATGTGAGAATTTGAAGAAAAGCTAATGATAAAAAGAATTATGAGCATGTCAGAAAGATAGCCAGAATATAACCAAAAAAAAAATACCCAATTAAGGGCTGGGAGTTTGCCTAGTGCTAGAATGCTTGCCTAGCATGCACGAAGACCCGGGTTCAACTCCTTGGTACCACATACTTAGAAAAAGCCAGAAGTAGTGCTGAGACTCAAGTGGTAGAATTCTAGCCTTGAGAAAAATCCAAGGACAGTCCTCAGGCCCTGAGCTCAAGCCCAGGACTGGCAAAAAAAATACCCAATTAAAATTGAGAATGCTTAGAATTAAACAGTATGCATGATCTTTAAGGTATCATACTAAATCAGAGGTGAGTGTCTGATTTCTTTGCAGGCCTTCAATATAGTTGGAACCCATCCCAGGTTCCACAGCTTGCTACTCAAAGTACATAGAAAGTTTAGAATAAAAAAAAAAACCAAAGTCTTTTACAGACTAAGAAGAACTGGTGAATGAATGTTGTTCACAGGTACATTATCTCTCATACATTTATTTTAAGTTTACTAGTTCAGCTTTGTGTTTGGAGAAGACTTTGTCCTTCAACATCTGAAAGTAGTCATGGAAATGCTTGTGCTGTTCAGGGCAAGGAACTCCTGAAACCAAATTTGACAGATAGGGCATGCTCAAGTCTTAATGGCCAATCTTTGATTTGTTTAACTCCCACAGTAAAAGTTATAGTTACTCAAGGTATATGACATATTAAACAATAAAAGTTTACAAAGCTTTATGAAGACAAAAAAGTCTCCTTCTTCCAAGTACCCAATTACATATCGTGACTCCTCAGGCAGGTTTACTTTTAGCTCCAGTGTAAAGAAAACATAGAAATCACAAGTCAAACATACAAAGATAAGAGTCTTAATGACATGCCTTAAATCCAAGTCTGAATTCAAAATTATCAGAATTATTTTTCAATCACTGTGAAGCCAATTATTGTTCTTGTTAATCAGGTTAAGTTGGACTTTACATCACTTCTAATAACAGTAGACTAATAATCTGGTAACTGAAGAATATTTCAATTTCTTGTAAGTTATTTTAATTGATATGTAAATACATATTAATGGATTATAATGTGAATAAATTTATATTTTATTATGAGGATTACAACTATATTTATTGAGGAAGCTCTATATTTACTCTCTATATGCATGATTCATAAGATATTACAGTATTGCATAGGAAAATTGTTTTACTGAAAAGTGAAATATAAAGGTTACTATATATGAAAAGTTGAAATATAGCTCACATTTTATTGGAGTACTTGGAAATAAAGACTTTTTTAAAATAGTGCTTTGAAGGCACAAAATTGTATTTCCTTTTGAAAATATATTGACAATTTTGGTAATGGAGGTTGCAGTAACTGGTACATAGACTTTTCCTAATCCAGTGGTTGAAAGATGATTCTAACATTTTCATTTCTGTGATGAAATGATCTATTAAAATGGTCAAAATAGAAGCTTTCTGTTGGAGTTTCACAGCTTTTGCAAATTTACCATGATTTTTCAGTGTATCTGTTGTTAATATGAAGTGACAGCTTGGGGGTGAAAGCAATTTCAACACATTTTCATGGTATCACTAGCACATTCGAATACTATGATCCTTACCAGTGACTTAAAAATATTTTATGCCAGAGATTCCTTCAGTGTTTGACAAAATTTTTCCCTGGATGTTTCTAAGATACTTTTTTTTCTTTCTTGGCATAATTATACGTTAAAAAGAAACTCACAATCTTTCCTAGATTCAGTTTACTATTCAGTGTAAACTATCAAAAACTACTGCTTTCTCTTGAAGTACTACCACTTGAGTCATGCCTACAGTCTCAGAAAATTTTATAGCTTAGTTAATTAAACAGCAAAATTTAGGACTGTGATGCATTCTTGTTAATTTAGTTATTCTTAAACAAAAAATCTTGTAATCATGCTTTTATGCTTAATAGTTGTGTAAAGAAACAACCACTTAATCAGTTTATAAATATCATGCATCTTCACCTATTTCTTTCCTTTCATCAAGCTCCCCTCATCCTTCCCATCAATCTCCTCTCATCCTTCCCATCTCATGCCCTCCCTCAGGTGTCTTATTTCATAGGACATACAATGAATACCTGGACTGCATTCTTCCCTCTTCCTCTTTTCATTCACCTACTTCCCCCCCTCCACCCTCCCTTAATTCCAAATGCCAGTGTTGTTAGTACATTTAAATTGTACAAAGTGGGAGAATTTAGTGGGATACTTCCATACATGCCTATGATATATTTTGACCAATTTCACCTCCCCAATACATTTTCATATCCCTCCTCTTTATGAACCTTTTTAATTTTCCCTTTAGTCATTTTAAAGGTTATTCATTATGACCTTTATATAACTGCATGTATGTCACTGTCTGTCTGGCAAAAATTTTTAAAGTGAATAAATGAAGGAAATATATTTCTAGTATACTAAGAGATGAATTGGTTAGACACTGAAAAATTTTTAGGAAAATCTAAATATTCTATGTTCTATAGTATATCTACTATACTTATTCCATATTATACTTACTATAATTTTCATAAACACACCACTGTGGTCATATAAATATATATATGTGTGTATATATATGTATATATATATATATCTTAAGTTATATGGGAACTCTAGTGATCCCTCATTTTTTTCTACCAGGCAAAACACATTTGGAGAAATGTTATCTATAAAAAATTGATGTGCTCAGAGAAAAGATCCTTATAAATGAAATAAGACAACTTGCCCCTTTATATATATAGTTTTTAATCTGAAACTCTGTGCTCTCAAATAAGTCCAGTTATCTGTTTAGTGTAGCATCCATGTTAACTCAAAAAAGAATAATTTCAGAGCTATTCTTGAAAAATACTTGATCGATGTGTAATATTTCTCCAGTTTTTATTTATTCATTTTTTATAATTGAACTTTTATTACACAGAAAACATGCACTACATAACTGATTAACTTCAAGCAGAAATCCACACCTTGGATTTATCTAGAGATAAAGATGAACAGATGAAATGTCAGTGATAAGGAGCATGTATGTGCACAGGTGAATCATCAATGTGGTGTTACAATTTTCCTGGTTAGTTTATATTTGATCTCTGATGTCTTACATTAATACTAATATTTCTTAAGTGATTCATCACCATAGGCCATATATTAATATTTAGCAAAATCTATCTGCAAAGCTTTTTTTAAAATTTTTTACTGTCAAGGTAATGTATAGAGGGGTTATAGTTACAAATTCATTTATTCTTAAATCATCTTTATGCATGTTTATGATGGGGGTTTCAAATCAACATGTTTGTATTTTTATTCAAACACCAAGAGCATACAAAAGAAAAAATAAAGCTATATTCTAACTTTTATCACATAAAAATATCCACCATCAGAGTAGAAGGAAGACTATGGCATTCCTTACCTTAACTCTCTCCTCACAGTACATATTTCTCTTCTGAATTTAAGTCATATGATTAGCTCATAAATTCTTTTTTATTATAATATATAGAGGGGTTACAGTTATATTCGCCAGACAGTAGGTGCATTACTTCTCACACATTGATGCCCCTTTCCATATTTTTGTCCCCATTCCTCTCTCCCCAACCCCCTCAATCATCTTGTTTTCACCCCTTCCCTTTCCTATTTCAAATAAACATTTATACAAAATACCAGGTAACAGTCAGATACAGTAACAATAATAGATTAACCAAAGGGCAACTAAAGAGAAGAGAAATTACATAGTATATTAAGAACAACAATCACACAAGCTAAAACTCTTGTTTCCATATCCTGGAGATCCTTTCATTTCTTAGCCCATAAATTTTTTTCATATATTTTTATTGTAATTAATAGAAGTGTTACATTATATTCACCAGATAGAAGCTGTATTACTTCACATACATTGATACCCTTTCTCATGTCTTTGTCCCCATTTCCCTCCCCCCACCTCCTCCCCTCATCTTCTTTTCCCCCCTTCCCTATCCTATTTCAAATAACCAAATACACATATATACAATATATCAGATAACAAGTAAAATATTGTAACAATATGAGATAACCAAGGGACAGCAAAAGAGATGAGACATAACATAGTACATTAAGGACAACAATCACTCATTATATGGCTTTTGTTTCTATATACTTTCATTTAGTGTCATACTATATGGCCTTATGTATCTGTTTTATTCTACTGTAAATCTGTTAGGAGAGCCCGAGGTTTCTACTGATTATGACAAATGAGGGAAATCATTGAGCCTATGTTCTTTTGAGTCTGGCTTATTTCACTTAATATGATTTTTTTCTAAGTCTTTTCATTTGCTTACAAATGGGGCAATGTCATTCTTTCTGACAGCAGCATAGAATTCTATTGTGTTTAAATACCACATCTTTTTGATCCACTCATCAACTGAGGGACATCTGGGTTGGTTCCATATCTTTGCTATGGTAAATAGTGCTGCAATGAACATTGTTGTGCTAGTGGATTTAGTAATGTCCTTGTTTCTGGACAATTGGGTAAATGCCAAGTAGTGGAATGGCTGGGTCATAGGGAAGCTCTATGTTTAGTCTTTTGAGGAATCTTCATACTGATTTCCATAGTGGTTGAATGCTTAGCTCATAAATTCTTTAGAAATACTAAAGTGATCTTTTGAGGAAATCAGTAGTTTAAATTATTGTAATTTATATATTAATATTTGACTAAGCCAAAGAGAAGTAGAATCCTTCACACTTCTGTTTGCTAAATCTCTATCTTTCCCAATCAGTTTTTGTTTGGCATAATGATAGACATCATTAACATTTTCAAATAACACAAAAGTATTTATAATACTAAGGATTATCTGAGTTAAAGCAAACTTTATTCAAGATTAAAGCACATAGGTTCTGCTAGAACACATCCAGAGTCTGAGACAGAAATTTCCTATATTTATCACAATTGGAATAAAACAAAAATTTTTATGTCCTAAAGCATTGATATTCCTTCCTTTTTGTGCTGTCACATGTAAGTACACAAAGCATATTTCTTAGAGATTAATTATAAAAACAAAGTAGTAATTACAATCAAAGAAGTATGTTTTCCACATTTAAATGATTTGAGATTGCTAAGCTCTTTTGACTCATGGCCCTGAAGATTTGGTCACTAATGAGGATTGTTTTCTTCCTGAGAGCTATCAGCTTCACTATAGCTTTGTGTAGCTGACGCTCTCCCCTTCAACCCTCCACCTTAAAGCTTATTAATTAGAAACTGACTTCACCTAGTTGTCCCTTTTAAATGTGCTTCTTTATAAGTGCATTCAGTGTCTGGCATTATGATGTCAATCTGATCAAAGCAGCTTTATCCAGAAAGAGTATATAAACATTTTATAAGCAGAGAACTAAAATAATGAAAATCAAATTTACATTTCTGGATTTTATAGACAATTCTCACTTTTATTTTTAATAGCATTGAATTTGTTTTTGTAGTGTACTATTTTTCTGACCCATAAACTTAGAAACAACATACTTGAATACAATACACTTTTACTTTCAAATTACTAGTAGCTACAGACCTTTAGTATATAATTCATAGTAGTTTATTTAAGCCTAAAATTAGTTCTTAGAAATTTTTCCCCTTTAGATCATGTTTTTATCTGAGATTATTTTAAGTATCATTATTTCTATTTTTGGACCTAAGATGACATTTGTAAAAATCATATTCTTATGTTCATATTTGACCACCATTGAAATCTTATTCCTGTCATGTTTTAAATTCACTAACATTTCTCACTTATTTAAAATATGTTTAAAATGATTGCCTATTCCTTGGCTATAGACAACCATTTAAGACATGATTGGCATCTATCTTTTTAAACGTCTTCACAAATTATGTATACAGCTTTTATGTGCTTGAGAGCCGTAGTAACCAAACAGCTTTGTACTAGCAGAAAAATAACCTAAAGACCAATGAAACAGAGAAGAGCCAGAAATAATGCCCCCATATATGACAGAAGACCTAAAAACACAAACTCTATATACCAATATCAATTCAAAATACAGCAAAGTCATTAATATAATATGAGAAATCATAGAGGAAGAATTAGAACTCATTGACATATAAGTAGGAGCATCCTGAAAATAATTTCAGGGGCTTAGCAAAAAGGAGAAAAGAATGACTAATCGGATTGAACCAACCTTAAAAGCTTCTGAACAGTAAAGGATATGGTTTCTAATCTAAAAAGAGAACCTTCAGGTGAGAGTTCTTTCCAGCTATCCATCTGACAAGAATGTAATAATCCCCAAATATAAAAAGCTGTAACTACTAAACCTAATCAAATTAATATGTGCAAAAAGGACATAAAAGACACTTTTTCCAGTACATATAAACAGTAAATACATGATGATATGATAAACAGCCTTGAGCAATAAGGAAATGCAAATCAAAATAACATTGTGATTCCAGTTCACTCTAGTCAAAATGGCTCTCCTCAAAAATGTAAATGATGTATTAAGGATACGTACTTAATGCTATGGACATGTACTGGAAATATAAACACAACTACATTGACATAAAAATGTATGACCCTATAGTCACAATGTTTTATTACATATTAATATGTATATATGAATGTATGACCCTATAGTCACAATGTTTTATTACATAGATTAATATGTATCTATGACATACGAACCCTCAGCCTAACTTTAATTATATTCTAAAATCTAAGGGCCAGTGATTGTATATAGAGATTCCCTTCTTGAATATGTATTTGTTAAATATGTCATTTGAAATATGATGTAAAAATCAATGTTAAAAATTCTTTAAAAAATGTAAATGACAACAAGCAGGTAATGATGCAGGGAAGAAAAATGTATATGTAGGGATGTAAAAGAATACGATAAGATTGTAAATAAGGATAGTCACTGTGGAAATCAATGTAGAAGTTTTTCAAAAATATCAACATTCATGCAATAACCATGTGATCCAGTGATAGCACTAGAGTATGATGGGATAAAACAAAAGCACTTGTACAACTATGTTTATTTCATCACTGTTCACAACAGCCAAGTTGCTATGAGCAAAGATTAGCACATTGAAAATTCATAGCTAGCCTTTAATCTCTTCAACTGTTAATGACTCTGTATTAGGGAAAGCCAAAATGAAGGATACCATCAGTCAGCTAGTAAAAGTGTTGAGAGAGAAATACCTATTAACCTCAATCCCTCTTGGCAAAACTGGGAATATCAAACACAAAATTCTATCATTTTCAGAGTTCTATTTATTCAATGAGTTTTTTTCTCTAGATGAAATGAAATGTATAGGCCCATATTAGGTGAATGTCTTATGTTTGTTTTCAGTAAAACAAACTAATAAAACAACAATGTTTTTGTTGTATGTTCACAGCAAATTCTGTAATCAAACCTATTTCTGTGTATAATAGTCACATTAGCTACCAAAAAGGGATGCAGCCTGATGCACAGCCTAACAAAATCACAGATAATACAAACAAGAACGAAGCAAAATTACACTGAATTCTATGCAAATTTCGATCCCTTGGCCATCAGGAAAAAGCTTTCCTGAAGTTACAATAGCTGTATTCATATTCAAAATAATACATAATTAGAAAAACTTTGTGCATGAGTAAAGTTCAGTTTTGAGAATTATTTTTTAAATCATTTTAAAAGACCTTGTTTCCTAAAGTGAATTTTTCCCTAAGAAGAGACTTTATTGAACACGTCCACAAACTCTCTGCCACAGGAATTGATTTAATTAATTGAAGTTTCATTTAAAAAGTGATTGATGGTCCAAATGCACTCTGCATTATCTGATTAATTAGTGCAGTCTTAATGTTTGCACTAATTAAAAAGTTTATATTTAGAGCCAAGTAAAAGATGAATGCAGATGAAAGCCTTTTTGTCTGTAGCCTAGACAGAGGTTTAATATTACTAAGAATATGCAAAAGTTAGTTATTTCTTCAATATTATACTTACAACAGAGCAAACATTCCATTGCTTACCCTACAATTTTACCATCAACTGCCTTGTAAAACAAGCCAATTTGTCATAGTTTTTTGTCTCTTAATCCCTTAAATATAATTTTGGAAATGTCATTGGTTAATTTAAAAAAGGTATTACAGAACATTATTTTCAGCTTTTTCTCTGAGACAAATGAGGAAATTTAATTGTTCCCAGTTGAAAACTTTCATCATCTTTCTGTGTCTTCTTAACACCATGAAAATGTGTGGCTTCTTTTAATATCTTGGTTATTGATCATTATCATTAAACTCATGTATCTCATCAACAAAAATAATTGAATAAATTGCTATTGGTAAATTGATGAACAAATTACTTTAACAGATTATATTTAAAAAGGCTATCTGTTTCTCTTTGATAGTTTAAAAATATATCCTTCAGTTACAGACATTTTCATATATTTTAGTGTAGCATGTTTATAAAAATGCCTATAAAATTAAATATTTAGGCATGTTACTGTGGAGAGCCCTCCCGCGCGGTGGCGGGGCCCCCTGCGGTGCTGGTGGCTGTGTGACTCAGGGATATCCTCCGCATGACTGGATGAAGGCCGGCATCCATTTTGGGGAGTGCTGCCATTGTTAGCGGAAGGTTGGTCTCTGCGTGCCTGGATGCATGAAGGGTGCATGACTGGAGCGTGTGAAGCCGCGATTGGAGGACCTGAGCAAGCTGGCATGAGTTGATTGGCCCACTGCCTGTATATAGCGGCCTGGAGAGAGGAAGGAGGAGAGGAGAAGAAGAATAAAGGATCCTGATTAAGCTAGCATTGTGTCGCGTGTCTTCCTTGCGGGACAGGGATAGCGTGTAATATGTTACTTGAAGGAGACAAATCTCTTGATACAAGATAATTATTAATATTCCTAATGTTAAATTTGCCCTATTCATTCTGCACCCCATAGTATATGATATCCCCAAATGATCTACTAGTAGCCTCTTCCTCTAAAAAGATTATTCTTTTATTTTCTATCATACTCTAGCATGCTTGGGATCTTATTCTTATTGCCTTAGCAGTTTAGCTTAGATAGCTGTGGAAATAGCTGTTTCTAGTGTTCTAAGGTTCTAAGCAGGTTTATAATAAAAGCCTCATAATATTATGAATAATATTGGAACTACTATCCATATTTGTCAAGTAAAAAAACTGTCATTGAGTCAAAAAGCTTTTTTTTCTTTTTTCAAAATGATCATTTTTGTTTCAGTTATTCCACAAACTAATTACTATAGTTCACTTACTCTTTGCTTTCTGTTTCCCTCAGATAAACTTCCATCTTTATTTTTTCAGGTCCTGGGGCTTGAACTCTGGGCATGGACCCTGGCCCTGAGCTCTTTAGCTGAAGGCTACCACCCTACACTTGGAGCCATAGTGACACTTCCAGTTTTCTAGTGGCTAATTGGAGATAAGAGTTTCACAGAACTTCAGTGCCCAGGCTGGTTTTCAAATGCAATCCTCAGATTTCAGCCTCCTGAGTAGCTAGGATTACAGATGTGAGCCACTGTGCCTGGTTTTAAATTTCCATTTTGATCATTTTGGGGGGCTTTCTACAATCATTAGTTCAAGAAATAGAGCTGAAAACAAATCCCTCTCTTATATGAAGAGCCTTATATAAAGAGCTGAATAAAATCTTCTTTGAGGGGACCAGTCCTGGGCTAGAACTCAGGGCCTGAGCGCTGTCCTTGAGATTTCTCAAGGCTATAGCACTACCACTTGAGCATCAGCACCACTTCTGGCTTTTTTCTATGTATGTGGTACCAAGGAATTGAATCCGGATCTTCGTGCATTCTAGGCAAGCACTCTACCACTAGGCCAAACTCCCAGCCCCAAATAAATTTTTTTAACGTAATGCTGTTGAAAGCCAAACACTATTTGTGGCATACACAAACTTCTACACAAGGAGCCACTTCAATATCATTCTTGGCTTTTCAATATATTTATATCTTTATATGACCCAGCTGCTTAGCATACTGCACAAAACATTATCAAACACTAATGGATATATGTTGAGTAGGAAAATTTAATAAGCTTAAAATTACCTACCAGTTTTCTGATGATAATAACTGACCTAATTTAAGCTTGCAAAGATTCATTGCCAGTAATTATTCACACCAGGGGAACTTGCCCTAGCTAAGGGCATGTAGCATTGTTATAAATCTCAGTGTGAACACTTGGGCAGGTACATCACACATTTTTTTTTTAGTTGATACTCATAAGAAGTGTATTTCCTGTTTGAAGATCCTGATGCTGGCATTGTCCAGAAAAAAACACACTAATTATTTAAAACTGTTTGAATTATTTTTTGCCAGTCCTGGGCTTGAGGTCAGGGCCTGAGCACTGTCATTGGACTTTCTCAAGGCTAGAGCTCTACCACTTGAGCCTCAGCACTATTTGCGGCTTTTTTCTATGTATATGTGGTATCAAGGAATCGAACCTGGGTCTTCATGCATGCTAGGCAAGCACTCTACCACTAGGCCAAACTCCTGGCCCCTGTTCTAAATGTTTTTACTTGTATTATTGCTTTACATTCCTAGTTCTACTAAAATTCTCCAACAAATGTGAAAAAAACCCTGCATGGACTTAATATTGCACAGATATAATTTCCATTAATTTACAAAACATCTAACAAGTACAGGTACGTGATAAATTCTATAGAGATCATGATTTTTGTTTCCTGGAAAACACTGTCGAGGGCACTTTACCAAAAGTTTGCCAAAAGCCCATATTATTTTCTTAAAGTGTATGATAAATTCCTTCTCCCATTCACCTCTGAGATCTAGTATGTGGCAAGATTTTCATTCAGCTTCAAAATATCTGTGTCTTCTTTGGAAAGTTATTCCCTGTATCATGCAGATGATAGTAACATCTGTCAGATAAGACTACTTAAAAAATCCCTTGGCACATAGCATGTAATAAATATTAGCTGTTATTGCCCATGAGTACTGTAAGTATCATCATCAGCATTTTTACAATGTGTAATGGTCAGAGGTAGTGTCAACACTTGGGCGGGTACATAACACATTTTTTAAGATAGTACCTATTTATTTTAAAGTCTTACACCATGTTTTGTTAAACAATATTGAACTGAAATTGACTTTACTGTATTACTGATGAGTACAATGCCAAAAATGCACAAGTGATAGGGGAAAAGTAAGTGTGGCCAGACAGAAAAAGGAGCTACATGGAAAATACACAATGACATAGCAGGCTGTTCTTCACACTGTGCACAGATGACTGGCTGGTGCTCTATGATGTTTCCATAGTTATTATGTGGAAAACAACACAGATGAGAGCAAAAAAAGGGGGGAAGCGGTAGTTTAGACTAGTGGTTGAGTGCTTGCCTAGCATGAACTAAGACCCAGGGTTCAATTTTCAATTCCTTGGTACCACATACATAGAAATAAAAGCTGGAAGTGGTGCTGTGGCTCAAGTGGTAGAGCTCTAACCTTAAGAAAGCCCAAGGACAGTGTTCAGGCCCTCATTTCAAGCCCTGGGACAGGCAAAAAAATAAATAAAAAGGAAATTCATCTTAGACCTGCTACTTTGCCAATTAGGAATTTGCTTGTAAGGGAAATTGCAACAAACTTTCCGTGTTATTTCATTGAGTCAGTTCCGTTAGCTAAAATAGTAGAATAAAATGAGGATTCATCTGAAATTACAATAGGCTGTTCTACATTATCAGAGTCTATTAATCAAAATGGTCCTTGACAGGTGAACAAAGGATCAGAATGTTTAAGATCACAGTAGTGCAGGTGAAAAAGCCTTGCACAATGGTTACCGGCTTTGAAGCTAACATGGGATAACAAGCCAAGCATAATGGAATCTTTAATTATTGGGAAAGGCAAGAAAATGTGTTCATTCCTAAATATTTTAGGAATCTTACTGTTTTTAAAATCCAAAGATTACATAGACATTTTCTCCCACCCAAACTAGTGAAAGATTTTAAAATACCAAACTAGGAATTGATTTATAAGAAATATATGCTTGGGGCCGGGAGGTTGGCCTAGTAGTAGAGTGTTTGCCTAGCATGCACGAAGACCTAGGTTCTATTCCTTGGTACCACATACCTAGAAAAAGCCAGAAGTGGTTCTGAGGTTCAAGTGGTAGAGTTCTAGCTCTGAGAAAAATCCAAGGACAGTCCTCAGGCCCTGAGCTTAAGCTCAGGACTGGCAAAAAAAAAATAATAATAATAAAAGAAATATATGCTTTTCATCCTAATGTATTAATTTAGAAATAATGATACTTTACAGTGAAAATAATGCTTTTTTCTGCTTCAGATTTTGTCCTTTTTTAAAAATTGTAATATTAGTGTCAAGGTGATATACTGAGAGGATATAGTAACATGAGTAATGTAGTAAGCACATTTCTTTTCAACCATTTTTACCTCTCCAGTGTTGATCTCCTACTTTCCCTTTCCTCAAATTACCCCTCCCCAGTTGTAAAGTTCATTTCTAACATTTTTTCTGTGAGCATCTCTGTTGCATTCGTTTGCCCTTTATCCATTGTCTCAACATATCATTTTAAAATATCTTATATGCTAAATATAAGACAGAGAACCCAATTTAAAATTAATATTAATGAATAGGTTTGTATTAACTCTCCAGAATTAAATTTTGTAACAGTAGAGATTTAATTTGTCAGATAACTCAAAATGATCCTTTGATAATAACATAAAGTACTTCATTTCATATTGGCTATACAGAATTTACAGAACTCTTTCAGTCACTCTGGGAAACTTTATTTCTAATGTGTCACTATTCAAATGACCTAGGTTTAATCTTATCTCAGAAATAAACTGTTTTTAGTACATTTCACATTTTCTGTTTTTCTGATTTTTTAATAAATTGCTACTAGACATCTTACTATTCATACTCTCAAAGACTTGTGAATGTTACATATAAGTGCTATATAGAGTGGTATAAAGGTATAAATTCTTCTACTTGTCTTAACAGGAAAGCCACATGATGTTAGGAACAAACAGTAGCTCATAAGTTATATTATGCATTGGGGATTAGTTTGATTTACAAGCTCTGAAATTTAAAAGAAAATGCTTGGATTTACATCATTTGGGTATTAGACCACAGTTCTAAGTTTTATAATATTCCAAGAGAAATTCTTTTTTCTCATATAAAATACTTATGAATTTTTAAAGAAATATTCTATAATATTCTATGAATAGCATTCCTTATAGAACTGTAAAAGTTATAAAGTGTCATAATTGAGAATGGAATAAAAACATTTATTGCAATTAAATTTATAGCAGAACATGTATCTCATTTTGATATTATGCAAAATAAGAAAAGTTCTGTCTTTTTACTTAGTAACATAATTTTATGACAACTTACAGATTTCAAAATTATTTACAGGATGAATGTACCAAGTTTTCTTAAACTCTAATTGTATCATTACCCAATACTTTGCTTCATCTTGCTTTGTGATGTGTGTGACTCTTACATATATAGAGACTCAAAAAGTCAGTGTTAACCAGAACCATACTGATCATTGCAGGTGTGAGGCCTCATTTTCTAGCTGAGAAATCAAATCTTAAAGGGATTATATAATCTACACAAATTTCCATTGTGACTTCTGTAAAAGTGAATAGTAATCGGTTCTGAACTCCCAAGCTATGGCTTTCCCATTTGATGTATTTATTCTGAAACCACTTGACTATCTCAAGTCATATATGAATATCCAGGTGAGAAATATCATAAGCTAATCAACAAATACCTTATTATTGGTTGTGTGATCCCTTCATAAGTAAAAATAAATTACTATCTCAAAGACTTGTGAGGCTAGGATTGAAGCCAGGTGGTAGAGTGCTTGCCTAGCATTCACAAAGCTCTAGGTTTAATTCCTCAGTACCACACAGAGAGAAATATCCAAAGTGATGCTGTGGTTAAGTGGTAGAGTGCTAACCTTGAGAAAGCTCAAGGACAGTTCCCAGGCACTGAGTTTCAGCCCCAGGACGGGCAAAAAATAAAATAATATAAAATAAAATAAAAATCAAAGAGTTGTGAAAGGTAATCCTTAGTAACTCTTTGTTCGATCACGTTTGAGTGATAATAATCTGTTTATGCAATTCCATTTCATGGTCAACGGCATACAAAGCTAACAACTGAGTATTAGGAAACAGTTAAGGTAAAGGTAAAAGTGTAATGATAAAAGAGTAAGTAAACTGGCTTAGGGCACAGAGTAAGATAGGCCATACTGACTTCTTTGAGGCTTATATCATTTATTTAAAACCAAACAAGAAGAAATAGAAATATTTTTTTTTTCTTTTCTCTATTTGTCCAGGGTGCAGGGGGTCATTTGTGGGGCTTGAACTCAGGGCTGGTGCTTTCTTTGAGCATTTTTGCTCAAGCCTAGCACTCTACATCTTGAGCCACAGCTCCATTTCTGGCTTTTTGGGTAGTTTGCTGGAGGTAAGTATCTCACTGACTTTCGTGACTGGATTGGCTTCATGCTGTGATCCTCAGATCTCAGCCTCCTGAGTAGCAAGGACAATAAATATAAGACACCAGAGTGGAAATGGCACTGTGATCAGGTGGCAGAGTGGTAGCCTTGAGCTGAAGAGCTCAGGGACAACACCTAGCACCTGAATTCAACCCATATGATCAATAAAAAAAAGAAAACACCATAGCCCATCTTGTCTTCTCTATTTTAAAATTTCAGACAGAACATTAAACTCAAACTTGTTTATTTTTTTATTTAAATTTATCACATTTTTCAAACATGGAAAGCTTAATGACAGGGAAAGAGACATAGTACAAATATTTTATATACAGATAGTCAGCAGTCAGCAGCAGTCTCAGAGTTAAGTTCTTGGGTAATGGACTGTAGTATTTTACAACTTTATATTATTATATTGTGTATAATATACTGTGTTATATGGATTTTTACCAACATTATAAAATATTTCTCTTTTTTGTATAACTTAATGGCAAGTCTATATAACAGTTTATTCATTCTCACTGATTTCTCAAAAGACAAAATTCACCATTTAGAATGATAAAAGTAGAAGGCAGATCCCCCTTTATTACAGCAGTAATTGGCACATAGTGCTAATTATGGATCTAATGAATACTGAACAATGTTAACACTGGTGCTCTTGCTTCTGCTGTATGGAAAAACTCTTGGAGTGTGACACTCTTGGATTTTCAATAATCCTTTGCCTATATAGAGCTAACCAGGTATATTTTAGAACTCAATATATTTCTTAATGATAATATTAAATTAGGAAGGAGCAATAGCAATTTTAAGTCACATAGTCAAATGGGTAAACCCATTTTAAATTGTTATTTTGCACAAAATGCAAATGTATCACATATTTTTTACACGAGAGTTTATTGTTTTTATACCTTTATAAGTCAAAAACCTACAGGGCTACAAAAATCCTCCTCCCACCTTCTAGACCCATTTCATAACAAACAGGTTCTGCTGTGGTTGTGGTTGTTTTAAGAAGTGTGACAGTGAGTATGTGTGAATTTACCACCTGAATCATGCCATTAGTACTGACTTTCTGCTGTTTAACTGGATGTGAATCTCAGCTCCAATGCTAAATTTAAAACTTGATACTTAGGTATCAGCCTCCTGAGCAAAACAATATACAGGCATAAACCATTATGGCCTGGCTCCAGTATTAATGGTTGCCAATCCTGCTGTGTCAACATTTCTAAGTTATGATTATATCATTGTGATCCATAAGCCATCCAGGGTTTCCCCTTAATTTAGTAGACAAGCATTAAGTAGTTTCAAATGATTATACAATACCCTTTCAAATATTTCTCATATTTGAGCTATAACCAGCTTAGACACAAAAATGTTAGAAAGTAGCTTTTGTAGATATAGCTGATATTGTTTAACACATTGAATTGTAGAGTCATACAATAGAGCAAAAACTTGATACATAAGGCCATATAGTATGAAGCTAATTGAATGGACCTCTAGGATATTGAAACAAAAGCCATATAATGAATGATTGCTGTCCTTAAGGTGCTATGTTATCTCTCATCTCTTTTGCTGTTCCTTTGTTATCTCATATTGTCACAATATCTCACTTTGTTATCTGATATATTGGATACATTTGTATTTGGCTACTTGAAATTGGACAGGGAAGAGGGGAAAACCAAGAGAGGGGGTGGGGGGGAGGGTAATGGGGACCAAGACATGTGGAAGGGTATCAATGTATGTGAATTAATGCACCTTCTATCTGGCAAATATCATGTAACCCTTTTATTAAATACAATGAAAAATTATTTAAAAAATGATTGTTCAGTAATACACCTTCTATCTGGTGAATATAATGTAACCCTCCTATTAATTATAATAAAAATAAAAAGTAATTGAAAGCTGTGAATCTTCTACACAATTTCTCTGTTCTCTAAAGTTTATTTTTCAGTGTATTTAATGCACAGCCTTCATATTTTACACACAAACTCAAGGCTCAAAAGAATAGGCAAAACAGTAAAGCATGAGTTCTATACTTCACCACCCTTGGCCAGGTGGTGAAGTATAGAACTCGAGGTACCACTACATCACTCAATATGGGCTGTAAAAACCCCAAGGCCTCAATACCTTGAAATCACATGATTTCCTTTCCTTCTACACTATGCATATGTCTATCATTTGAAACGATAGTTGTAAATATTCATGTCACCATCATTATGATTTCATTTGACAAAGCACAAAACATGGCCATAATTCATCAAGGAAACTTGCTGTTTTCATATATACCACAATAAAGTAGGAAATAGAAGCAACCAGTGGCAATGTGCACTATATAAGTACCAAGAACACTGATTAGAAAATTCATTTATGAAATAGTCTTCCATTGTACCAATTAAGTATACTGTGCTTTCCATGTTCTTTTTGTTTGTCTGTTTCTTTTTTATTTTATTGTCAGGGTGATGTCTATATTTTTATGATTTTTATTCTAACAAACTTTTTCTGATATGTATGTTGTTAATGAGCTGTAGCTCTGCATGATTGTTGATAAATTTGATCTCTACCATTTTGGACTACTGTAATCTTATCAAGGTTAAAAGAAACACAAAATGTGACATGTCTATAGAATGTATATGATTTTAAAAGTTCTAACACTGGGCCAGGAGTTTGGCCTAGTGGTAGAGTGCTTGCCTAGCATGCACGAAGACCCGGATTCAATTCCTTGGTACCACATACTTAGAAAAAGCCAGAAGTGGTGCTGAGGCTCAAGTGGTAGAGTTCTAGCTTTGAGAAAAATCCAAGGACAGTCCTCAGGCCCTGAGCTTAAGCCCAGGGCTGGCAAAAAAAAAGTTTCTAACACTACAGAATAATTTCATGGATACCATTACAGTGATTTGAAGAGTAGGAAGAAGCAAATAGTAAACCAAAGGATGAAACAGGCAAGAAGATAAATTTCCTGCTAGAAGCAAATATTGAGGTTAAGGGAAAGAAATCCAGGAATCATTAAACAAAATTTAAAACATCTAGGTAAATATGAGGAGCTATACTTGAATACTCATGCCTTTTGCCTATTGTATTTTCAATGTAGCAGAAAGATTAAGGTAGCTGTACTTTGTAATTCTTAAAGCAACAAAACTAGGTAAGAATTACCTAATAATAAAATTATGTGTATATTTAATAGTTTAATAATACTAAGACTTGAACCCAGGCCTTGAGCTAATTAAGCTAGTGCTATATTACTTGAGTCACAAGCACAAAAAATAATGAAATTTCATTTTATAGATTTTTGACTGTTAAACTCATAAAAGAACAGAAACATATACCTAGAAAGATTGTAAAAATTGTATTAAGTGAAATAAGTCAGACCCAAAGGCACATAGACTCCATGGTTTCCCTCATTTGTAATGATTAGTACATATCTAGGATTGTCCTAGCAGAAGATCACAATAGCTCAAAAGGTACATACATAAAGTCATATAGGATGAGACTAAACAAAATGTTCTCTAGGATATGGAGACAAAAGTTTTATCTTTGTGATTGCTGTTCTTAATGTACTATGTTAAGTAATTTGGGTTTTTTTCCTACATATTGTTTGTCTAATGTTGTTACTGTATCTGATTTTGTTTTGTTACCTGGTATATTGTGTAAACATGTATTTGTTTATTTGAAAAAGGGAAGAGAAGGTAAAGAACAAGATGATCGGGAGGGGGAAGACAAAGGGAGAAAACATGTGAAGGGGTATCAATGTTTGACAAGTAATATACCCACTACCTGATGAATATAACTGTAACCCCTCTATACATTACCCCAACAATAAAAAGGAAAGAAACTACAAAGTACTTTCATTAAATCAAACCTCTTCCTGGCTGTTTCTATTGAGCCCCCTGACAATAAGCTCTATGCATAAAGTATAACTGGTTTAACTTTGTATACACCATCAACATTGTTTGTTCAGCTACAACAGTCATGGCAGAATGTTAAATAGCTACAAATTTCAAGCTGAAACTAAAATCAGCCTTCTATTCTCAAAATGAAGAATGCAATGTTCCTAGGAGCCCTTGAACACACTATTCGAAGTTTGTTTTGCTTGAGTCCCTTCATGACATAAATATATTAACAGCTACAGGGTTATAAATGTACCACGCTGGTACAAGAATAAAAAAATCAAACAAATAGAAAGTGCGGGCATTCAAGAAAATAGTATATTCAAATCCTATTTGTACTACAATTTTATTGTTCTTAATTTCATTAAAACTCAAACCATGCTCCTAGCTAAATACTTAAACTGGTATTATTTATTGAAATGTAGCAATGCAACATTTATATACAATTGTATTGTAAATTTGAGTAAATTTTAACCTGTTTATGAGAATAAATTTCCTTCCAAGCTACAGTTGTGATGCTCTTAGGACAAAAATTATTTTTAGCAAATGGAAGAAAAGTATGTTTCTACATTTTATTACCTCAAAGGTTGCTTACATGTCAATCCATAAGTCTTATTATAAAGTCCTGTTCTACAATCCTCACAAAAAGTCAAGTATGGGTAACAATGAACATGATTTTCTGTGTGAATGCCATTCGATATTGCAAGAATTTATCTCCAAACCAGATCCAATCATTGAGTTCAGTGTATTAAGGTAATGGTTCTTATCATTGACAGATCAAAGAAGATACAATATATATCTTCAAGAAATCATCCCTTTCATCTTTTTTAACAAACAATTCTTCATAAACTTTTAACTCAAAATAAATGAGGGATAATGAAGCAGGTCATGTATTGTAGTGCACATCTGGAATGTGCAACAATGTGGGAGGTAGAGGTAAAAGATTCTGAATCTGGGAGTCAGGAAAAAATTACAAGCCCATGTGTAAAAGCAAATGAAAGTAAACATGGTGGTCAGATAATAACCAGCAAGTGTAAAGCCGGAGTATAGTTCCTAACACCTAAATTAATAACAACCAAAAGGCAGAGAGAATGCAAGAAAGAATAACCCTCCAACATGCAGATGACTGATTCTTGGCAAAAATTTGCAATGATCTCATCTTATTGAACCCACAATATGTATTAATGGGATTTGGCTAGGACACTTCCTGATAGATTATTAATAAGAAAGAAAGATTTGTATTTTCTAAAATAATATTCATTTTAAGGATATTGCAATGCAAGACTGTAGGGAACTCTAAAGCCTAGGTGTGTTAACACATTGAAACGCCACCTTGATAGAACTCAGATCGCTAAAAACTGGCCAACGAAGGGTTAAGACATACAGCTCTAGAAATATCTAGGTGCTTGGATTGGCCCATAGTCTTCATTACTGCTGGAAAGGCTGACAGCTAGACTGGAAAGGCTAGATAAAGTGAAACCCAAGTTGGGATTTTTTTCTGGGTTGCAGTCTTCTTTCCCAAAATAATAAAGGAGCCCGATATACTCACAAATCTGTTTTGTCTCTGAACATAATGATAACATAGATGTTTTGTTTTCTGCATGTATCTGTGGGAACCTTCCCTGTACTAAACCTAATCAATAAACTTGCTTACAGAAACTTTGGGTTTAAGAGCCAGTTAGCCACTTAGTCGTCGCTTCATCTCTCTCTTTCTGTGGGTTTTTCTTTGGCTCAGGTATTCTGTCACACTGCCTCAGGTTGCATTTAACAACTGAAGACTTCGCTCTTCAGTTAGACCTTCCGTGATCATTGGATTGTCCTTAGGAACAGTGTCAACTATAGTCAATGTAGCCGGGCGCCGGTGGCTCATGCCTATAGTCCTAGCTACTCAGGAGGCTGAGATCTGAGGATCTAAGTTCAAAGCCAGACTAGGCACAAAAGCCCGTGAGACTCTTATCTCCATAAACTACCAGAAAACCGGAAGTGGGGCTGTGTCTCAAGGGATAGGGCAGTAGCCTTGAGCTGAAGAGCTCAGGGACAGCGCACAGGCCTAGAGTTCAAGTCCCACGACTAACAAAAAAAAAAAAAAAAAGGAAAGAAAGAAAGAAAAAAAAGGTCACACAACCAAAAGCAACGTAGATTCAGTGTTATACTCTGTAAAATCCCAATGTAATTCTTTTCATAAGTACAGAAGTCAACCCTAAATGTTACATAGAGTCTTAAAAAGACTTCTAATAGCAGAAATAAGGTTGTTCAAGGAGAGTAATGCTAGAAATACTATACTACAAAACCGAAATTTAAGAAGGAAAAAAAAATATGACACTGACACAGAAAGAGATGTTAAGCTCAATGGGCTAGAATAGAAGACTCAGGGGACAAAAATCCCTACACAATGATAGCTACCTGAAATTTGACAAAGGAGCCAAAAATACATACTGAGGAACAGAAGACATCTTTAAAATATGGTGCTTGGAAAACTGGCTGCAGAAACTTACAACTACATCTCTAATTCTTCACCTTTAGCAAAACCAGCCAAAACTGAATTAGAGATCTTAAGATCAGAAACTACCAGAAGACATGGGGAAAATTCTGGAAGTTATTAGTCTATGTAATTATTTTCTGATCATGTTGATGAGAATCTAAAATACAAAAAAGGATAAAAGATTAAACAGTAAGAGAATGATAATCTAATACAAGAGCCAGCAAATTGAACAGACAATTCACAGAACAAATATTGATATATAACTAAGAGAATGAATAAAGGAATGATATTGTCCAAAAAGATATGTTCTCATTACCTGACTTATGAAATCTTAAAACATCTCTGCTCATCACCTTTATAAAATAATAAAAATATTTTTAAATCAAGAAATGTTCAACATTCTTAACTTTAAAGGAAATGCTAATCAAAACTACACTAAGAGCCAGGCGCGGGGACTATGCCTGTAATGTTAGCTACTCAGGAGGCTGAGATCTGAGGATCAAGGTTCAAAGGCAGCCAGGGCACAAAAGGACCTGAGACTTATTTCCAATGAGCCACTAGAAAACTGGAAGTGGCACTATGGCTCAATGATTGTGTGTCAGCCTTGAGCTGAAGAGCTTAGGGACAGTGCCCAGGCTAAGTTTAAGCCCCATGACCCACAAAATAAAAACAAAACAAAACAACAACAACAAAAACAAAAACTACACTAAAGTTCCATCTCTCCTAATCAGAACAGCATTCAACAAGAAAACAATTGCCAGTGAAGATCCAGGGAAAAAAAGAACCTTCAAACACTGTTGGTGGGCTTATTAATTAGCATATATTCAATAGGAATCAGTTGTGAAAGCCCCCCAACCCTCCCCCAAATTTAAAATAAGTCTATCTTATGACTCTGCCATACCACTATTAATCATATATTCAAAGAGCAATAAAGAATTTTAAAAAAAGGTATTTCCTGACCCTGTTCACTGCAGCTTTATTCACAACAGCCAAACTGTGGAATCAGCAAAGGTGTCTAAAAACTGATGAATGGATAAAATTCACCCATAATGAAAAATAAAACATCATTCATTAAAAAGAAAAAAAACATGAAACTGGAATAAAATGAACCAAATAAAAAGGTAAGTTTTACAGGTTCTCACTCATCTGTGGAGAACAGACCTAATTGCAGGTGAGGCTGGTAGCAGCGGTGATAGTGGTAGCAGCGTGAATATAGACAGACTGTCCAAGGGGGGACCATGCAAGGGTAAAGGGAGAGGAAAGAAAAGAATACTGAGTAGTGAAGAGGTTGAACGGACTTGGATAATGGATGCATATGTATACATGTATACTTACAAATGCAACATAATAAATCCCAGAGTAAGGTCATAAAATCTAAAATGATACAGACTCGGGATAGCTCATGCATGTATACCTAGCTACTGACAAATCTTAGATACAAGGTCTGTGGTTCAAAGCCATTCCAGGCAAGAAAGTCCATTAGACTCTTACCTCCAATTAAGTGCCAAACAATGCTGGAAGTAAGTCATAGAGTTCATAGCCTTGAGCACAAAATCTCATGGAACTGAATTCAAGCACCTAGACAAGCACTATTTTTTTAATTTTATTTTTTATTGTTGGAGTAATGTATAGAGGGGCTATGGTTACATTCGCCAAGTAGTAGGTGCATTACCTCTCACACATTGATACCCCTTCTCATGTTTTTGTCCCCATTTCCCTCCTCCCACCCCCTCCCGATCATCTTGTTTTCCTCCTTCCCTTTCCTATTTCAAATAAGCAATTTTTTAATTAATTGTAGGAGGGGAGAAAGAGGAAAGTATGGAGCTGGTGATTCCAGAGTGTACTGTGTGCATGGAGAGACATACCAGCATGAAAACACATGATATTACAACTGTAAATTAACTCAAAAATGAAAGGAAGGAAGTAAGGGAGAGAGAGAAGGATGGAAAGAAGAAAGGAAAAGAAAGAGGAGAAAATCCATGACAAAGTCTTTGTTTGACTAATGAGGAGCATTTTATGACAATGAAGATGCACAAGCAGAAAAACAGAAAACAAGAAAAATACTTTACTTGCCTTCCACATAGCTCCTCTGATCTAATACTTAATGTATTAGGAAGAAGGTCATAGTAGAGTATTAAACCACAGGAGATACCTGTATTTAAACACTGTTCACTGAAATATACAAATTTACCTCAATTCAGTAACAACAAATGAATTTGATCATGAATATCACCATCTTCACTTACTAAAATGCTACCAGATATAAAATTGAATCTAGTGATTTTCCTTCTTAGAGGTCATCATGATAGCTTTCATCACACAATACTTAAAGAAAATTTAAGTCTATTGTTTACTTTCTGAATTTTCCCAAGTTCAATGAAAATCTAAAGTAAGGAAAAAATGTCATGTTTAATCTTATAATAAATCTGATTTTTATTTGTATTGCCTAGTATATGGAGTGATATTTTTTCTCTAGTACAAACAAGGAAGAATAAAAATATAGAATAGATAGTCTATCCCTGGAGAAGTAAAAAGAGCAATTCACTAGTGGCCATTGTAAATTGCTTTAGTACAATAAAGGCTGTTGATTCATTGGCATTGTACAAAGACTGAGGACTTACAGCAGTAAAATGCCAAGGGAAGTAGGTGATAGGTTGTAAAGGGAATAAGTTCAGTAGTAAAATAGAATGAGGAAAACTGCTAATATAATATTCTGTGGTATAAAGTTCCAGATCTGATGCAATATTTAAAAGCTAGCATGATTGTAGAAAAACACACTATGGATACATAAAGCAGAATAGTATGCTAGGCACAAGAAAAGAAAGAAAACATCCAGAATCATCAGACCAAAAATACAAGAGGATTACAGTCCTGGGAACTGAGAATAAAGAATGACAATGAGTAAGACTGACAGGCACAGGATAATGAGAGTTGAAAATGTTGAGATGTGGTGAAGAAAGAAAGCATGGAGTTAACTGGCAGAAGAAAGAAAGCTTACTGCAAGGCAATCAAAACAAGAGGGATTGTATGACAGAAAGGACAGACAATAAATCATACAAAAGGCAAGAGGAAACTTGTTTGATGTAGGAATGATTCAACTTACTGAAAACAAACTTAGTTTTCCTCCAAACTGAGGGGAATACATAACCACATATTCTTTGAGAGGTTGTTGGATGTATAAAATAAAATTGTCATTGGATTTAAGTAAAATGCCTATTTAGGAAATTTCTTTCCAAGTATATGTGCCTTTTTAACATTTTTTATTTATTTTATCGTCTGTGTACAAGATTTTAGTACAGCTATTATTAAATTCTGTTAAGAAGGCCATGCTTTTTAATCGGTTAAACTTTCCCAAAGTAAAATAGTGTTTAGAGAGCTAGCAGATTGTATTTGAACCCAGGAGGTCAATTCGATTAGCTTCTGCAGCAGTCTGGGAGTGAATGGAGTTGAAAGGTCATGTTTTCAGACCTTTGACAATTCTAGTTCATTTGGTGGAGTTGAATATTTTTCTCCTTGTAAAAATCCTCCTTTTTCATGATTTACATGGATACCTTTTTCATTTTTTATTTTCCTTTATCTTTTTTATTGTTCATTTCTAACTCCATTTTCCCACTCTCACTTCCCTATGTGTCTAATCAGCAATCAATTTTCTTCATGATCTCAACCATCCCACTGCATCTACTTCCAGCAATGCCACGTATATTAGCAGAAGCAAATCTAAACAAGACCTCATGTTGAAATTTCTTGTATCCCTAGTTGTCCGAAGAGTTTTATTTTCTGTTAATGACACCAGTGCCATTTCAACTTACAGGATTTCAAAACTTGGAAAATGTCTTCCTCACTTTCCTCCTCACAGCTTATGAGTTAGAAACACTTCCAGGAAATTGCTCCACCAACCAAGCCATACCAATAAGTCCTTTAGCTTTTGGTTTATTGTTGCTATTGTTTCATAGTCTCCATTTTTTTCCTGGATTGGTTTAGAACAGTGGATTCTATTAGCTTCACCTCCCAAGGTACGTAGGATTACAGGCATGAGAGAAAGTATATGTTCAAGATGTTTAAATGTACTAAAATATAAGCCACTTTAATATTAATTGTTAAGGATTCCTGTCAGGTCACCCTTGGCCCATGCCTGTAATCCTAGCTAGTCAGGATGCTGAGATCTGAGGATCCTGGTCCAGGCAAAGAAACAAAAAATATTTTAATTTAGCAAGAACAGTAGTTTATTTTTTAAAAAAAAAAAAACAAGGCTGAAAACAGATCTGAAGCTCAAATGGTAGAATCCTATCTTTGAGGGAAAAAGCTCAAGGACAATGGCCAGGCCCTGAGTTCAAGTAATACCACGGGCACAGAAAAATAAATAAGTGAATGAGTAAATCAAAACTAAAAATATTCCTGAGAACTTTCAATATGTACTTTATAAGATCATGTACTGAATGGCTAGGGTTGGGCAATTAATGATTTAGTACAAGATAGGAAGTGTAGCCTTCTTTTTTAGAAAAAAAATATAGGTATCCTTTAAAAATACTTTTATGTACAATGTATGGGAATTAATGCACCATGTATCTGGCAAATATCATGTAACCCTTCTATTAATTTCAATAAAAAATATATGGAAAAAAGAAAAGAAAAGAAAAAAATACTTTTATGTAACATAGGTCTTCTAGATAAATATCCTTTCTTAATATCACTTAAGGTATTTTATTTGACATTCTCTTCAATAAAAGTAGGATAAAACACCATAGGAAAACCAAAACAAATTTTCTACGTAAACATTCATGGATGTATTTTGAGTTTTGCAAGAAGTATACATTTTAGCTGAAACAATCTTCATTTGTTAGTATTCCTATGTGAACATATTTGACTGTCTAAGTTCTTCTTCCCAATTCCTCACATCCCCTTTCAAGTGTTTCTCCTCACCTGTCTCACGGGCATTGATGTTTTGTCCTTTGCATTTTTGTGTTTCATTTAGAATTTCTAAATATTTACAAGAATTTGCTAAACTAATTTTGTACTTGATTTTTCTCAATCTCAGGTTAGCTTTGAATTATGAAATCACACAAATTGGTTGAAAAGTTATTTAGAATGAACAGTAGATGAGTAACAAGGTGCCTACTCTAAGGACTTAACAATTGCAACTTTATAGCAGGAGCACTGTTGACAAATAAGCATTATCACTTGAGTATATGGTAAGAAAGAAAAACACTGAAAGGAAATTTCATTAAGATGACTAATAATGTGCAATAGTTTTCTGTTCTTTATCTTGTCAACTAGAAAAGAGTGTCTAATAATTACCAAGTCCTTTTTCAACGCTCCAACACAATTGAATAATTTCCTTTCCTATTAATAACAACTTACTGTTGGCTTAGGTGTCAAAAAGGGTGAATGGAAAGATACATTGTTCTCCTAATGCAATCCAATTCAAATCTGTTACTAAATATTAAAAACTCCATTTTCTAAGAACTCCTCAGTTTTTAAGTTTTCAAGCTCACTTCCATTCATCTGTCTTTTCCTTTCCTTGGTGTCTGTAGCCCTCCCTCTCCTCATGTACTAACACACACACACACACACACACACACACACACACACACACACACACACACACACTGGTGTATGTGCACAAATACAAAACAACACTTTTAAGACAGTACTGCCATACCTAATTTCTGTCTTCCTAACCAGATTGGTACTTCTAGTATCATTATACTTTTGAATAAGATCCATGAGAGTCACAGAACTACCTTCAATACTGGTCTTACTAATAGCTTAAAAGTACAAGCATTCATTCAACAAAGCAATTTGAGCTGTATAGATGCCACTACACTCAGATAAAATGTATAACAGTCTAAGCATGGTAACAGACATCTATAATCCCACCTACTTGGGATGTAGAGGTTACTGGTCCAAGATAAGCTTGGGTGAAAATATGAGACTGTCTCCAAACAAACAAGCAAAGTAGATTGTCACAGTGGCTGACATACATAGTGCTGGCTTAGCAAGTATGAGGTCCTCACTTTAATCCTCTATGCAAAAGTCATTTTTTTTTGGCCAGTCCTGGCCTTCAGCTCAAAACCTGAGCACTGTCCTTGGACTTTCTCAAGGAAAGCACTATACCACTTTAGTTACAGCGCTACTTCTGTATTTTTCTATGTATTTGGTATGGAGGAATCAAACCCTGCTCATTATGCATGTTAAACAAACATTCTACCATGAGGCCAAACTCCCAGCCAATTATTTGTTTTTCTTTTAATTAAATTTAATTTTAAATTTTTCTCTGATTCTAGGGTAAATTTTAGCTCTGTGCTTGTTCTTACATAAAATTCTTAATCCAGGCCACAATTTCTGCATCCATGTATTTCCATCTTACACTCTATAAGTGGTCGCCCTCACTAAGATATAAACTCTGATTTGCTTACAATATCTATTGGTGTGTGAGACCACAATTGTTTTATTAATGCCTTGTATAATAATCAAAATAACTAGAGAATTACATAGTCTTATTAATCTTCACCAACACAACCTTTGTCCAAATGTTTCAAATCAGAAAGCACATGGGAACTAGAGTGCACACTTACATTTCTCAGGGGCCCAAAGACTACATACTGAATTCCAAGGGTCTGTTTCCCACATAGAAATTAATCACCTGACTCGGAGACCAAAATCTGTAGAGGCCCATTTTTAAAAGTGTAGCAAGAAACAGGGCTGGGAGCATGGCCAAGTGGTAGAGGGCTTACCTCGTATGCACAAAGACCCCGGTTAGATTCCTCAGTACCACATACACAGAAAAGCCAGAAGTGGTGCTGTGATTCAAGAGGTAGCACTCTAGCCTTGAGAAAACCGAAGGACAGTACTCAGGCCCTGAGTTCAAGCCCCAGGACTCGCAAAAAAAAGGTTAAAAAAAAACTAATTACAAAGCTTTTCCATTAACTTGTAGTCAAAATAGTAATCTTTGTTGTTATTAATGGAATGAACATGCATTTTCTTTCTCAATATTTTTATTTTTGCTTTGCCAGTCATAGGGCTTGAACTCAGGCCTGAGCCCTGCCCCTTTTATAAGGTAAGAGCTCTACCACTTGAGCCTCAGCACCACTTCTGGCTTCTGGATTTTTCTATATACATGGTACCGAGGAATCAAACCCAGGTCTTCTTGCATGCTAGAAAAGCATTCTACCACTTGGCTAAACTCCTGGCTATCAAGCTCAGTATTTTTAAATTTCTATCTCAGTAAACCTGAAAGAGTATACAGCTAAAAGCTGTGGAAAGAAAGTAAAGTCATACAATTTGGGGCTTGGAACAATGCCCTGTTCCTTGATAAGTAAATATTTTTATTATAGAAAATAAAGAGCCTGAAGTGGCACTGTTGCTCAAGGTAGAGTAAGTAGCCTTGAGCATAAAGAGGTTCAGGACAGTGCCCAAAATATGTGTTCAACCTCCAAGACTGGCAAAATCTTAAAAAAATAAAATTACTAAGCCTTTATAACCAGTAAACCCTTATGAACTTCTATAAGATTTCTGATAGAAATCTAATTTATATATTTATACTTGTAATCGAAATCTAATTTCTATTTCTAATAGGATGATGGCACTATGATGGTATTCTTGAAAGAATCAAAAAGAGAACAGCTTATCACTAACTAGCCATCTGCAGGATAAAATCTTGGAATTCTTCCCTGTGGCATTGGTCTCTTCTGGTTAATTTAGTTGGCTTGTAGTAAATGACTTGAAGCCTAACCTAATCTCTAAATATTGCTCTGTGAAATGTCCTGTAATATGTGTCTTCTATTTACTGGACTTTTGTGGAGTCGATTCTTTCTAGCAAACTGCAAACCTACTTTTGTATTCCCTAGTTACTTCCTTAACCGAGCAAACACTATATTATTTTTTTTCACTGTAATAGTTGGCTGCTGCCCTACAGCCCCTAACCATCTCAATTCCCTCTGGTTTTCAAAAGAAAAGATTGGAAATGCACATAACGGCAACTTTCACAAATTCATTGAACCTGAAAAGCTAAGAAAACCTTGTTAAATGTGGAAGCAGCACAATAGGAAAAAAAATCTAAAGCAGTTCAGGAATATAATACAAAATTAATGATCTCACTAACAGAAGCAAACGAATCAAAGCTAAAGGAAAAAATACAATCTAAAAAAAGAGATTGGAAAGAGGACAATGAATGCATTTTATAATTCTTAGTTAAAATATATATTTGATTTTTAAAATTTATGCATGATACATCAAAGAAAGAATGCATTGTTTTTGCTTGTTTTATATGTTCTTTATATTTTGAAGTTTTAGACTTGGTTTTCATTTCTCATAATCTTTTGTTATTTCAGAGATAGAGTTTATTTCTAAATCATTCACCTGTTTTAGTAGGTGGGTATCAGCATTTGCTTTAATGAAACAGGAAGACAGTTTAGTTATTTCTTAGGAATATATTACAAACCAAGAAGAGAAAATTAAATGTGAGATGAATCACAAGCACACACATTCTAAACAAGTTTGGGGCCAAGAGAGCACTTGGTTTTGTCATCCCATTATCTGTATCTGTAGCATCATTACATGTTCTTGATAATATGTGCCTTAGCTCAGACTCATTGATGCAGGATTGATGTAAGTTATTTACATGATCGAGTTTTCTGATTGTATAATGCATCTCCTTAGGCAGTAGTCATTTAGCATGGTGCTTATTAGACATTAAAATGAAAGAGATATTGAGGAATAGGAAGAAGATGAAATCAGAAAAGAAAATAACGTTGGCTAGAAACTTGCAGGAAATTATTGTGAAGGAGAAGGTTCTGGAACCATTTTAACAAAGACCACCAAATTCTTGTCTTTTTTATCAGCATTTCTCCATCACATTGTCTTTGTATGTCTGTCAAAGACAAAGTGACTATATTTTATTAAAGTTTATTTTTGAACTCAGTATTTCTTTCATGGATCTATTTATCTGTTTATCCATCAACACTTCATTGACAATACTGGTTGCTTTTCCAACACTAAAATAGTAACGAAATTCCTCCTTTTTTATTTTATTCAATTATTTTTATTTATTTATTTTTGTTGGTCATGGGGCTTGAACTTTGGAATGGGGCTTTGTCCCTGAGCTGTTCAGCTCAAGGCTAGTGCTCTACCACTTGAGCCACAGCATCACATCCTGTTTTCTGGCAGTTAATTGGAGAGAAAAAATCTCAAGGATTTTTGTGCATAGACTAGCTTTGAACTGAGATCTTCAATTCTCAGCCTTCTGAGTAGATAGGATTATAGGCATGAGCCACCAGCATGTGGCTTTCTTGTTTTGTTTTTTTTTTGGGTTGTTGTTGTTTCTATTTTTTTTTTTTTTTTGCCAGTCCTGGGCTTGAGCTCAGGGCCTGAGCACTGTCCTTGGACTTTCTCAAGGCTAGAGCTCTACCACTTGAGCCTCAGCACCACTTCCGGCTTTTTTCTATGTATGTGGTGCCGAGGAATCGAACCCGGTCTTCATGCATGCTAGGCAAGCACTTTAACCACTAGGCCAAACTCCCGGCCCCTCTATTTTTTTTTTTAAGTAAAAAATACTTATCTTTGCTGAGAGAGTCTCAAACTCTAAATCCTCCTAGGTCTAGCTCTGGAGCATCTGGGATTTCATGTGGATGCTACCATGCCTGGTTTACAGTCAGTCTTGATGTGAAGTCCTTAAATATAACTTCATTCAGTTAAAAACAAACTTAAAACATGATCAATTTAAGTGTTTTTTTTTTTTTTGCCAGTCCTGGGTTTGAGCTCAGGGCCTGAGCACTGTCCTTGGACTTTCTCAAGGCTAGAGCTCTACCACTTGAGCCTCAGCACCACTTTCAGCTTTTTTCTATGTATGTGGTACCAAGGAATTGAACCCGAGTCTTCATGCATGCTAGGCAAGCACTCTACCACTAGGCCAAACTCCCGGCCCCTAAGTGCTTTTTTATTTTTTTTTTTTAAAGTAAATGTATGAAAGAAAACGCCTACCTGGTTATTGATGGCTATACCTACTAATCCTAGCTATTCAAGAAAGCTGAGATCTGAGATATGCACACACGCACACACACACACACACACACACACACACACACACACACACACACAATTCCCTAAGTGGGTCTGTAGGTTAATTGGTACAGGGCTGGTCTTGAGCAACAGAAGCTGGAGCATAACACCAATGATGGGCACTAAAAGGAAAGTAGGGCAAGTTTTTATCTTGGAATTTCAGTTCCACATAATAAATTGCAAAAGGAAACTGACATAGTAAATTACAATTAATACAGCAACTTAATAATCTATAGATTTTTCTGTTCAGTGATTACTTGTCTATTAATTCTCTCAATAATTTTATCTTATGTTTCAGTAGTTTATATTTGACCTCATGTTTTTAATCTCATATTCGTGTTGCTTTTTATGAGAAAGAAGAACAATACCTAGAGACAACTGCATTTGTCAATATCTGTTTATGTCAGTGTATGGAGTATGTGTGTGTGTTTGCATGTATTTATAAGCAAGATATATGTGTATAAATATTATAATAAATATGTCCACAGAGTAAATGAAAGAGCTAGCAAAATAAAAGGAAATTAAAGGATGAGAGGAGGCATTTGTCATAATTTCAAAGCAATCTCAAAAACTCAACAGAACTTGATGAATGAATGTGTTTCATAGAACCTATTATTTGAACAAATGACATCTCACAATGAGAGAAAGGTAGGCTTTACTGGGTTACTTTAGACCTACAATTAGGGTAAATTTATGCTTTAAGTGGAAGTATATTTTATAGTAGAGACTTTTATATGAAGGGAAATTGAAAAGTATAGAAATCTACAAACCAAACTATCAAAATATCCCTTCTTACATAGACATTCAAAGTTACATGCTTTGAACTTATGGCAACATCCCTAATCAGATTTTTTTTATCCAAAAATAACAATCATATCTTTCAATTTTTCATGCCATAACTTAAATACCAAGGTAGAATCAGAAGAAAACAACAAAATACCCACAAGTATTAGAATGTGCATGATTAAACTTTTGAATACAGTATGAAGTGATATGAATTGAAGCAATCTGAAAACTTACATGTTATTCTTATGGAATAATCTATTCTTATCAGATCCAATGGAACATTAAAAAAGATGTACCTCTGTTGCATAAGAAGTTTTAGAGATTATTTTCATAATTTATTCACTATAATAGAAAATAAGGATGGGAATAAAAACTATAACTTTAAATCTGAGAATACAATGTAGGGTGTAACCATATTGTACCATTGTAATCACTAAAGTTTACTTATAGATATTTTCATTTAAAAATGAATTGGCACCTTAAATTATTTTTTAGGTATTATGTTGTAAAGCATAATTTTATAGACACAATCAGAGAGTGTTAATTCTGTACTCTGAAAATGCATTAATATTAATATCTACTGCTAAAAGAAAATGCTTATATTAATAATGGTAAAGATATTTTTGGAATCTTTTATGTGTGATGACTTACTGAAAGAACATAATAATAATTATATTCATAAAGTGATGAAAAATGCAAGTGTATTCTTTCTTTCACTCCATTGGACTTTATGGAATTTTATTTCACAAAAAGATAATCTTTTTCCAGGGAATGAGGTACATTTAGCTTGCCTATTAATTTTCTTGAATATCTTTGTGCTCTGGTTGTTTTAATAGCTTTCCTTTGGTCTCATTTTTAAATGTCTTATTTGTATAGCCTTATTTTATGACAAGGAAAAACAATGACTAGAGTTAATGGAACCATTCATAATTAGTCTGATCTGTGACAGATAAAAGTGACTAAATAATCTAAGTCTTATTATAAATTCATCTACCATGAATATCACAGGTTAATAATGTGCATTACTTTTCTCTTCTCATTATTAAAATTGTTTTTGAAGATCATTTTACAGTGTGATAATATAGTCCCTTATAATATGACCCAGCTTTTTTCAAGGAAATATGTAAATATAAGATTATTCTGTTACAAATAATTCTTAAGTTTAAATAGTCATTATTGCCGTAGTTTAGCAAAATTTTGCAGTGCATTATCAGTTTAAAGAGAAACTCCTCTCAGTTTTTTATGTTTGTCTATACATACAAACTCTATAAAATTTAACTGGAAATAAATTCCATGTTAAATATATTCTCTTAAATGTGTGATAATCTAAATTCTAGGGCAACAAGGATTATTAATTAAAAATATGACAAGGAAAGCAGGAAGGCTTTTTGCAATTCTGTTGGTGTTACAAGATACTTAAATATTTCTCATGCAGAATAGCTGAGAAATTTGAATTCATTTTAGAATCTTTACACGAACCTTTTTAATAAGATTATTCTCCAGCTCAGTGTCTGAAGAACTATCTGTCCCTTGCTGCATGCATTCAGTCTCTGGTCAAATGAAAGACACGCTTCTGAGTATTATTTGAAAATAACATTTCACACAACATTATATTCTGCAGGTTGCTAACTTATATTTTAAAATTATGTTTAATTAAGTTTTATTTATTTTATTTATTTAATTACTGGAAGCTGACAAAATTAATACTGTATTTTCCATATGCCTTTTACCTAGTTTCATTTCCTAATAATGGTCACACCTTGTATTTCCCTACTACATTTGCCAAAACTAAGAGATGAATGTTCGTCTATTTCTTTTTTTTCAGAGGGAGGGGGAGAATGAACTCTAGTCTGGGCACTGTCCCTGAGCTCTAAGACTACCACCCTACCCCTGAGTGTACTCTACCTGGAACTCCAGCTCAAGGTTACCATCCTACCTTTGAACCACACCCCCACTTCCTATTTTCTAGAGATTAATTCGAGATAAGAGATGGCTTTGTGGCTTTGTATTGTCAGGGCTGGCTTTGAACCTTGATCTCAAATCTCAGCCTCCTGAGTAGCGAGGATTGCAGGCATGAGCCACCATGCCTGGCAACATTGGTCTATTTCTGCCCAAGGATATACAAATCTCACTTTTACATAGTTCTCATATCTATGTTCTAGTTTCTTTCCAGGTTATTATATTGCACTAGTATTTGTTCAGTAACTAATCTGTAAAAATATTTCATTTTTTTTCTTTTTTAATGATCATAATAGTTTGAGGGATTGCTGATTGGATATTTTTTCCTGTTTGTGTTTATTTGAAGTTTTTACTTTCTGATCACTAGAATTAGTGTTATTATTTTGAAAAAGAAATTTTACCTTTTTGCCTCTTTTTCATCACATAATGCCAGGTATCCAAATTACCCACATGAAGTTATTCATAATATTTATCTTGTTTAGTCGATTATTATTATATTTTCAGTGCTAGTCTGTAGCAAAGTCCCTATGTTTAGTCCATATTTTATTATTTAGTAACACATTTCTATGTCCAGTTGTCACATAAGGAGTGTGGAAGTAAAAACCTCCACCTCCTTAGGATGAGAATAATTAATGCTGCTTTCTGAACTTATCATTTAACAAAATTATTTCTTGTTCATTTATGTAAACTATTTAAATAGTTATTGATATATATCAATATATGAATTTTCAAAAGAATTTTAAGCCACATATTAAAATATAAAGCTGTACTATTTATTTTATTCTTCAAATCTTTCCAGTTTTCCCTTTGGGTGCTCTTTCAAGTATACTCTGCATCCTACCAGTGATGGAACAATGAGTAAATGACACTTTGACATCATAATAGTTAACTTGAGAAAAGCAAATAATTGTCATTTAGCAAATATCATGGAAGGAAAACATTTCAAATAATGGAAAGAATTGGTGAGAAGAAGATTTTACAAAAAAAAAAGCCAACAAGTTATAAAGTGTTAGGATAAATGAGGTGTTAATTTCAATAAGTAGAGAATAACTTATACAGTAATATTTTACAGGAGAACAGAACCAATCCAGATAGATATAAGGAAATCTACAAAGAATTCTAGGAAATAGGAGAAATGCTCATTTTTCAATCGAGAAACATTTCATACATTTGACAGCTATACCAGAAGGCTAATTGCAACTTACAGAATAATAGGAAGAGTCATCATTTGAAATTAAGGCAGAACATGTTACTGTAGGCTTTTCATTAAACTTTTCCCTATGAATTTTAGAGTTAGTATTTGACTTAAATTTTTAAATAATTCTCCAATTGCAACTCAGAAATAGAAGAATGAATGGAAGGAGAAAGCAAAAATTCTGGTGCTATTGAAATGACTCATCCTAAAAACAATAGTAGATTATACCAATATATTAGAATTTGAAATGGTAAGAGTGCAGATTCATGGTAAAGAGTGAAATTAGAGGCAAGTAAACACTTTGATGGCATTATACAAATCAAAGATATTCACCAAGTTCTATGCCTGAAAAAATATGAGAATAATCGTCCTGCATATCAAAAAAGATAATAAGTTCAGCGAAGGTGGGAAAATAACAGACCTTTGGAAAGTGAAAGTTCACATTAGGATTTGGATTTAGGGTATTTCCATATTGCGATATTTAATACACATCTATTGAAATTGCCATTTGTGTGGCTGATTTTGAATTGGAGATTACCTAACAGATTCTTCCTAGAAATATAAACGACATTCATGGGAATATAAAGTTAACAACATACATTCTCAGTAGGGGTGTTATGTCCATCAAAGAGGTGAGAATTGGTTTTTGAAAAAGAGTAAAGGAGTAGTATTTCAGTGGTCATAGCTGGGCATAGTTCAACCCTGACTGAAAAATTCTTATTCTTCAATATTTAATTTAGCTCATTAGGGAGAAATTTAATTTCATTTTTCTCCTAAGGAAACTAAAATCATTTATAAAAATGATTTTAAAACACTGATTTAAATTTATAAGACTAAATGGGATTATCTAAAGTGTGAATTCAAAGAAAGAATAGAAAATTCTGAAGAATGATCCCTGGGGCAATATAAATTATAGGAGTCAGAGAACTATAAAGAATTCAAAATGGAAACAGAGAAAGATTGGCCAGGGAGATGTACATACTGGGTATATATACTAGAGGAAAAGTGTGTATGTCCGTGTGTGTGTGTGTGTGTGTGTGTGTGTATTGTGTTTGTGTGTGTGTGTAGTTGTTGTTGTTGTTTTCTGTTTTTAATAAAGAAAGAAACACCTTATGTGTCGGTCATTACAGAAATGTCATTGAACCAAATTTAATTGATGGATATTTTAAGATTCATGCAAGAAAACCAAGGAGTCACAATAAATGAAAGATTTTTATTTTTAATGAATATTAAGGTTTTACGGTATAATAAAAATGTAGGATAAATAATCAGTAGAGGTAGAAAACTCAGACAGACCAGAGAGGAGCCAAACTCTGGATCAATAAGCTGCAATAAGTTAGCAACCATTGGCCTTAGTAAATGAGAGGAGCTGGCATAAGCTATAAGCACAGTCAGAATTCTTAATTGCAGGAGAGATGACAACAACACAGCCATGGAGGCAGGTGTGCTGATAAAGTGACAGGCAAAGCCCTCACAACACTTTTCCTCCTTGCTTGATGTCCCCACAAAATAAAAACAAAGTCATTAAAGTACAACTAATTGTGGAAAGAGAGGGTTGGCATTTTTAAGGAGGAAAGAGTAATCATGAAATAACCTTTCAATAGAGTAGGAATCTAAACTTGTGCCATATGATATGATTCTAGGTAGCTTGTCCATTTCAAATGAAAATAAAATCATTCACTTAAAGGGAATTGAATGTATAGTGTTTGTATTCTTTGGCTATTTTTAACTGCTTAGGCAGAAGTTTCAGTCACATAGAAAATTGTGAATTTAAGAAGTTTTTCAGAGAAGAAAAATTAGTTGAAGACTTGTGCACAACATCAGTTGTGATGATGGGTGTTATATGACTCTGCCTAGGAGAAAATTGTTTTTACTTCTGTGTCTGTCTTTGCACTGGGTTTGCTCTAAAGTAACAATGATCTAGATTCTTAAGCTCTTTATCACCAGTTTTGGAGCCATGTTTCCTAATATCTTTTTCCAACTTAACGTTATTGTGAAGGTGATGTGCAGAGGGGTTATAGTGAAACAAAGAACAAAGGGAAAAACCAATGCAACAGTGATACCCATAAGACAGTAAGTTGGAAATGAACTTTACAACTTGGGTTGGGGTTTGTAGAAGAGAAATTGTGAGAAAAACATGGGAGGGAGTAACAATGTCCTAATATTTTTACAGGTCTCACATAGCTAAAAATTAAAATTCTCTTGATAATCATTCTTCTCTGTTGTTTTACTGAGTCTAATATGTTTTGTCAAAATTATTTAAATATACTCCTCATCTCTGGACACTTATTTTTTTGTCAGTTCTGAGGTTTAAACAGAAAGCTTCCTGAATTCAGGTGACAGGAATTTTATCTTTGATTCATACCCTTGGCTCTTTTTTTATTGTGTAGTTATTTGTGAGTTGGCCTCCCATTTTTGCCTAGGGCAGACCTGAGACAATGATTCTTACCTTGACTTCCTGTATAGCTGAGGTTACAAGTGTGAAGTACTGTGGCCAGTATGTTTGTTGAGATGTTATCACTAAATTTTGCACTGAATATGTGCCTTCTGCTCCTACCACTTCAAAGTAATTGTGATTACAGATGTGGAATGCCATTCCATGCTCCCAAATTTTACTTTTACAAATTGACCAATAGTTACCAGTTTTTTTGTGGGGAGAGGGTTAATGGTGTGGGGGAGTGTGATGGTGCTGGGCCTTGAACAAAGAGCCTCACCAATCACTGTCTGCACTGTCCCTGACAGCTTTGTTCTACCAACTGAGCCATACCTCTAGTTCCTCTTTATTATAACTGCATCACTGCTTGCCTATCTCTAGATCCATAAAGACTGGATCACATTCATGATACATAAATTCATAAATTTGCATTTCCTCTACATTCTAATCTGCCTGACTTGTTTCTCTAACTCATATAGCTGCTTAACTACCAGCCAAAAAGAATTAAAGGAATCACTTTAGGACATATTGTAAAGATCATAGAATGAAAATTTGTGATGTGATATGACAAATGAACAAATAACTTACAATAATTAAAATAACAATTATCAGCAGTACATAGTGGTCAATGTAAGTGGTGCCAAAAGTATCCACTCCAAACTTCAGAGCTGCTGAGAGCTTCCACTGATAGAACCCATATGAGCTACATCTATCACCACTTAGAAGAGGAAACAAAAGGCTGAGATCCTGTGTTTAACACATTTCTCATTCTTCATGAGTGCAGAGAAAAGAGAACTACTCTTTTAATGAGTTCACAGTATCGTTATTAAACTTGTCAGTATAATTCAGATGCTGTACATGCTGTCAACTTCATTGAAAAAATATTTTTTCTCCTGCAGTTATAAGACAGAAATATGATTATGTCAGCCTCTTTTTTCTCCACTTGGAATGGATTCTTCCTGCTCTATTAGTCTACATGGAAGTTTCACATCTTTGGCTGATAAATGGAAAAATCTCATCAAGAACATTTTTTGCTCATGGTTGTAACTGTTTACTTACATCGTTCTGAACCTTGGTTTCTCTACTTCTTCTCTTTCGTATTTATTGCATGCATTAATTTGGGGCTTATGCTCTCTCTGTTTTCCTCCTAAATACTCATATTCACTAAAAGTCATGGGTTCTAGTGATTTTGAGATTACACTGTGTGATAAGTAAAAGAAAAATCTATTCCTTACTTTGTGTTTCATTAACACATGTGTACCACGAACCTGAGAAAGGAAAACCTTTGATTGCACAATTGTTCATCAGTCTCTATAAAGAGCTATGATCTGGCTTCCTGCCATCTGCTATATAGACACTGAGTGATACCAGGTTCTTTTTCATCCTTCGCCTACAGACACATTTCTAGAAATATTCAGCTACAAACACATTTCTAGAAATATTTTACACCCCTGAAGTAAATGAGTAACCACCCTCACACTTTGCAAAATACACTGAGATTAGGGAAATATTTTAAAGTTAATTATATATATATATATAAAATTTGAAACATTTTCAAAATGTTTTACTCATGTGTAATACCACAAATATTAAATGATGTCTAATATATCAACAAAGTTTTCTAATACATTCCCTTATTTTGCCACATAATTACATCTGATGGAATACTAGTCAAGGAAAATGAGCTAAATTGCAATCCCTGGCACATTAAATGCTAGGAAATTATAATAAAGACACACACACACACACACACACACACACAGCCTCTTGAGGAAGAAAATGAGCATTAGTGAGGCTGTGGTGGGTGTTACACAGGTGGCCATCCACAGAAAAACTCATTCAGACATGGATTTTTCTCTCTTTAGAACAAAGGAAAAATGAAGGGATGACCTTTCTTTGTAAACAGAAATGTTTCAGAGAGGACTTCAGAGGTTTGTGGGAAATGGGGATTTAATATCAGAAGGAGATAAGTAACTTACTTTTAATTATCTCACATAGGTCCTTCATGATCATTCAAGTAATTTATGAATTGCTTGCCTTGAACAAAGACAAATCAGTTCAGCTTGCCTTTTCTTAAGATTAAATGACAAATCTGACAGGAATCTTATCTTCTATCTTTAGGAGTAAGCTTCCAGACATTTTGTTGAAAAGCATGTAGATCAAATATTCCAGCTAGTACTTTAAATATGACTTCAGTACAGATATAATTACATTTATAAAATAAATTGATTATAGTATTTAAAATATAATAGCAAATTAAATCTTTTACATGTTCTTCCAAAAGTAAAATTCTCAGTATCTTCCCCCAAACAATTAGAGTTTTCTGAAAATGAGGCCAGCTATGTACTGCTATCGATCAGAAGTCAGGCAGTAATGGTGTCTGCAAGAAATACATCAAACTAATGAACAGCTATGAGACATGAAAATCATTTCTGATGTTTCAGTTCTAGACATTCAGTGACTGTTTGAAACATTTCAAAGATGGATTAATTTTTTTAAAGGAATCCTTAAAATTTCTTGAATGCATTTGTGCAGTTGAAAATTGCAACATCTTAATTGAAATATTTATTTTGAAAACAAATTTTATTGAATTTATGGAAGTGACAGTTTATCCTCATTATTATCCAGATAAATATTGGATAGATGGGAGAGAGGGGCTTGAAAGTTACCTTAACCCTTCTCTTCTACAAAAATAGTCTACAAATCAACAAAATATACAGCACTTTATGACTCTGGTTTACATTTATAAAATACTTTGCAGTCTTATGTATTTCTTGGTTGGAAGTATGTGTTCAAGTATACACTTTAATTGGCAACATTTTTTCTTGTTTTTCATTTTCTCCCATTTGAAATATTTTTGAGTTTAGACTTGTGGTGAATTCCTTGTATGAGAAATTGATGAGTTTAACCTAGAAATGTGCAAGAATATTGGAATAGGAATATGTGTAAAAAGGTAGAAATATGTAAGAATATTTGTAGGGATAAATAGGAATTATTGTCATTATTTCTGTTTAATGTATCTGATAGCTGCAGATGGGTAGTAGAAATAATTATAGGTAATAGTCTATTGAGATATTTCTACATTCTAAAACAGAATTGTATTTTTAAGCACAGACATGTGGATTCACAGAGCCTAATACAGAGCAAATACATGCATGTCGCTGCCCGCTGCAACAACAGGTCACTTCAGAGGCAGACTAGGAATGATCACAGACTCAAATCACTGCAAGCAGAGGTCATTTATTTCTCTCTCATTTCTTCTCTGCCTCTCTCCTTTCTCCTTCTCTCTTCTCCCTTCTCCGTCTTTTTTCCCTTCTCCCCCGTTCCCAGAAACCCCACACTATTTATAACCTTAAGCAGCCAATCACAGTAAAGGTCATCTGCAAAGCAGCAAACAGACCTGGAAGAAATCTAGCAATCTACTCTATCCACAAGCATGGAAGAAACAAATCAACAAATGCAAAGAAACTTCCTGGTCAGCAAGTACTGACTCATTAGCGAGCTGCCAGGTGCCATCTTATAATCTTACTTCCTCAGGAGGCTGAAAGCAATGGTCTCCAACATATACATATGTTACCTTTCACTCTTCATCCAAGTAATCAGGAGAACAACTGTGGAAGAACATCCCTTCCAGAAATGCTGATAGAAAAATCAGATATACACTTGTTTAAGGATGAAATCAGAGGGCCCAGGAGTTTGCCTCATGGTAGAGTCCTTGCCTAGAATGCATGAAGACCGGTGTTTGATTCCTTGGTACCACATAAATAGAAAAAAAAAAAAAAGGCAGAAGTTGTGCTGTGGCTCAAGTGGTAGAGCTCTGACCTTGAGAAAGTCCAAGGACATTGCTCCAGCCCTGAGCTGAAGCCCAGCACTGGCAAAAAAAAAAAAAAAAAAAAAAAGGAAAAATGAAATCAGAACATTTTCTTACAACATACCCCAAAATAAAACTAAGATTGATGAAAAATATAAACATGAAAGACATAATACACATCATTTGAAATATGATGTAAAAATCAATGTGAATAAATTCTTTAATTAAAAAAAGTCAAAAAGAAAATTAGCATGAGCTAGGTGCCTGTGATCATGCCTGCAATCCTAGTTATTCTAGGAGGCTAAAATCTGAGGATCAAGGTACAAAGCCAGCCCAGGCACTAAAATCCATGAAATGCTTATCTCCAGTTAACCACCAGAAAACTGAAAAGTGGCTCTGTAGTCAAAGTTGTAGAATGCTAGCCTTGAGCTGAAGAGCTCAGGGACAACACCCAGGTCCAAAGTTCAAGTCCCACAATAGACAAAAGCAAACAAACAAACAAAAATAGTAGGGAAGAAAAGAATCAGGACTTAGTGGACTTAGTGGTGTCTCTTTCTATTTTTGGGGGGGCAGTTGTGGTACTTGAACTCTGGGCCTGTGCAATATCCCTGAGTTTAAGGCTACCTCCCTACCTCAGGAGCCACACTGCCAATTTCTTTTTTTTGGGGGGTATGGTAATTGGGGAGAAATGTCTCAGGGACTTTAGTGCCTGGTCTGGGTTTGAACTGTGATCCACAGATCTCAGCTTCCTGAGTAGCTAGGATTACAGGCATGAACAACCACTCCTGGTTTAGTAGTGTCCTTTTGTAAAGATATGAAAAACACAGGCAAGACATAAAAAATAAATGCATGGATTCCATCTATTAAGTTTTTGCACAACAACTCCATGTATAAAATGAAACTACAACCTCCAAATGGGAGAAAGGATTAGTATTGGAAATCTATTGGGATTTCTTACAACTCAGTAGATAAATAATATTGCGAAGTTAAAAATAGGTAGGGGAATAAATATTTCTCCAGAGAAAACATAAAAATGTCTAAAGTTATATGAAAAAGCTCTGAGCATTACTAATCACCAGAAAAACACAAACATAAAAACCATACTTGTCATGTAGTATACAGCAAAAAAAAAAGAATGAAAAGAAAAGAAAAAAAAACTAGAAAGGAAAGAGGAAAAGAAAAACAAAACTATGCTAGTGAGCTATACAGAAATGAAAATGTATGTTGTAGGCAAGAATTAAGTTATTACCACTATTATGAAAAAGGATATAGATGTATTCCCTATAATACAATTAGAATGTCACTACTATAAATATATATCCACAAGAAATAAGTCAGTATGTTGACAAGATATATTCGTTCCTGGGTTGGATAAATATGATGATATATACAAACCACAGACTATTAATCTTTGAAAAAACAAGAACATCTCTCATTTACAGAAGTTAAAATGTATTTAGTACCACTGAGGCAATACACATTTTATTTTGTTTATTTTAAGCATAAATTTAAATTTAAAGAGCCAGGTATTACCAGTGATTAAAACTGAACAGCTGTTGTCTAGTTTTCTGGTCAACTTACGTACGCTAAATCTCTTTGTATCCTATGAGTGTCTAAAGTAATTTGCTTGGATTTCACTCTCCTAATCATAACAATGAGTACATCCACTTTCCTTCTTAGTGTGCATGGATACAGCTACAAACAAAATCTCTACGGACTAGATTTCAGCATCAAGGAAATGGATTTTCTTTTGACTGAAGTCTTTTGGGAATGTCAATATAAATGCTATGATGGGAGGAGATATTGCTGGAAATGAAAGAGTGATCCATTTTTTACTGTATTTTTTCCATTCTTGTTTGCACATAAGATAATGTACCTTCCCTATATATTTACATGATCACTGTGTGGACACAGATATCTGAAGAAACTGTCTCCGGTGTTTAATAGGAGATCTAGAGAGATTAAAGCAGAGGGACATTTCAGGATTGCAAAAATAAGATGTGTGAAAACAATAGCAGTAACAATGGTAATAGATATGAGGAAAGATATTACATAGAAGAAGCATTATTACATTTACAGCTGACCTATCCCCTCCTCCACCCAGGTGTGAGTTCAGAATTCATCCTACAACCATCTTGTGGCAGCTGCTAGGCGGTGAAGGGCCAGGATCAGGGTAAGAGATGCCTTTTGGGAAAGGAGAAAATAGAAGAATATGAAGTGATGACAGAGAGCGTAGTCATTTAAAATTACCTGCATGCAATGGCTGGAGTTTTAAGATCTTCAACACATTTCAATACATTAGAAAATTGTTTAGTAGTAACTTGCAAATGCCTCTTTGCTTCCTAAGCCTCTGGGCTCTTCAATGACGATCAACCAAAAAGATCGCTAACTTCCACATTTTATACCTCTGCACAAAATAGCATATTTATCATAAGTAAATACGGAAACAGGTGCAGATAGGCATGACATGAAAGCAGTGAGAAAACAGACATATAATGATTATGTAAGGCATAAGATTACAAAGACAGGAACATACTGCATCAGAGAGGAGAAATCCAGGTTTGTATACTTTCTTTTTCAGCTCTCTTTCTCCAGCTGCTTCTGAATGCTTACGCTCAGAAATCCGCACAGATCCAATTCCTGTATGAAAGGCAATTCTCATCAGGAAGGTAGTGCTTATGAATCAGAGTCCTCCATCAGTAAGAGTCATTCACAGCACTGAACTTCAACATACACACATTGTCACCTGATAAACCTGTGCTCTGCTGGGATAAACAACACAGACACTTTCAGGAAGCTGCCTTCAGATTGCTGTTACAGTGCTGTGTAGACAAAAATGTGTTTCTGTGATATACTAAAGAAGAGGGTATTTATACCACATACACAGCAGAAACGATCTTCTTGGAAGAAAATGTGTCATATTCATTTCCTTGTTATTTCAGTGGATTTTATTGATGAATCAGCTAAATTGCTGTTAAGTTTTGGCTGGAGAAAAAGAAAACTGTCTCGTGTTCAAGAACAGTTCTTAAAATATTCTTTTTGGGGGACCGGGAGTTTGGCCTAGTGGTTAAAGTGCTTGCCTAGCATGCATGAAGACCCAGGTTTGATTCCTCGGTACCACATACATAGAAAAAAGCCGGAAGTGGTGCTGAGGCTCAAGTGGTAGAGCTCTAGCCTTGAGAAAGTCCAAGGACAGTGCTCAGGCCCTGAGCTCAAGCCCAGGACTTGCAGAAAAAAAAAATATTCTTTTTGGTTGTTGTTTTTGTGTACTACGTGAAATTATTTCTTTTTTTTCCCTTTTGGTTCCTCCCCATGGCTTATTCTCTTTTTTGTGATTTTTTATTGTAATTAATAGAAGGGTTACAATATATTTGTCAGATAGAAGGTGCATTACTTAACAATCATTGCTACCCCTTCTCATGTTTTTGTCCCCATTTCCCTCCCAGACTGCCGGGGCCAGCCAGCAGCGAACCAGGGTTCGCAGATTGGGATTCCTGAAATAGGGGGCAGGGACTAGGAAAAAATAGAAGAGAGACAAACAGATGGGGTTCAGGAGGGCTACAGCCCAAATCAGAAGCCACAGCTTAAGAAGCCTGTAGCCCAGGACTGTAGCCCAGTTTATTTCCAGTTCTGACCTTAAATGCACTTCTTTAAACTAGGGAACTGCCAGTGGCTACATTAGTACAAACAGTATCAAGTCTCAAATAGGTTGAATGAGAAGCGATCAAGTACCAAACAGGTTAAATGAGAAGCTATTGACACAGCCCAAAACCATGATAAGAGCTTACTTCCTTGTGTACTCAATTGTGTGGGTCCAAGATCACTGACCCCACAGTCACGGGTCACTGATCCCAGAGTTGGTCCCCAACACAGACCCCCTCTCCTCATCTTGTTTAGCCCCTTCCCTGAAGGCTTATTCCCTTTGTCACTGTATCTGACTCTGGTACCTGGTATATTGAATATATGTTTTTGAATTAGGGAAAGGAAGGGAACAACAAAATGGTGAGATAAAGGACAAAGGTGAACCAGTGTTAACAGTGATACCTGCAAGAAAATATGTTGGAAATGAACTCTACAACTACAGGGGTGGAGGAAGGAAAGGAGAAAAATGAGGAAGGAAAAATAACAATATCCAACAAGAAATGGATGCACTACCTTATGTATGTGACTGTAACCCCTCTGTACATCACCCTCACAATAAAATCAAATAAAAAGAAAAAATATTTTGTTAATATCCATCAATTCCACAGTGATTTTTATTTTGACATGACCATCTACACATATAAAATACCTCGATCAGATTAACCCCTCCATTCTTTATTTCTCTTCCTTCCCATATTATCTGAACAAGCTTCATTGTTTCTATTTTCTCATGGGTACATTAACTGCCTTTGCTGCATTCATGCTCCTTCTCACTCTGTTCACTCACCTCATCTCACTAGTGTGTATATCCTGGATGCTATACATTTTACATTCTTGTCATTCATTTTTGGTATATGCTAATTATTCCCACAGGTCTCACCTTGGTATTTCACACAGGCATCTGCAAAATTTTAATCAGATTCAGCCCTTAGCTCATTCTTATTTTCCCCATCTCAAATGGTCCATAATATTCAACAGATTTGGGGTAATTGCCTAACCAACAGAAGTATAAAGAAGGACATCTTTAGTTATCCAATATTTGTTTCTCCTTTTCTGAAAAGCATGGATCTGTCATCATGTCAATAACACCTCAGAAGGAAGAATTTCAACGCATAAATTTTGAGGGGACACACATTCAGATGATCTCAAGTCTTCTTTTATGATTATATTCTTACCTCCTAGTGAAAAGCTATACAGTGCTATCCAGCAAGTAAATAAATGTATATGGAATAGAAATAATTCATGACATATATCAAACCACAATCATAAACAAAGTCTAAAGACTAGTTACAAAGAAAGAAAGTACATTCCACTTTTAAGACAAAGGTTCCTTAAATATGTAAAGATAAAGATGAAATATATGTAAGAGTAGGAAGAAAAAACACAGAGCATTACAGAAAAATAAGTACAAATATCTTTTTAATAGATATCCTGACACTATATCTGAGAAAGTCATGAGAAAAACTACAATTTCTCATCTGAGTATCAACAATCGCAAGTTTCATAATACATCTCATCCATCATGGATGGAAATGCAAGGGCCCAACTTCTGGAGAAAATCATGTACCCGTGCATTCTATACTAAAAAGCTACCACAAAGATGCACTTGCCAGAGAGTTAATTGTCTACCATTATTTGCAACAGGGATGTTCAAACAGTCAGAAAGTCCATCCACAAAAGGCAAGATAAAAATAGCATTAAAAATAACAAGTATTCTCTAATGCCTAAGAGGAACAGGAGGCTATGGTAAACATATGAGCAAACTCGGTATAGTAGTATAAAAAGATCCCAAACTATGTTAAGTAAAAAAGGAATAAGGCACAAAGCAGAACATGTACTTTTTGAAAAAGAATGTGGAAATTTGAACACATATAAACTGTGGCTGTGTTTTTAAAAAGAATAGTAAACAACTGGTAAAGGCTCCTAAAATATTCATATAATAAAAGGAGAAAAATAGAAGAAAGTAAAATGAAAGGGGTGTGTGTGTGTGTATGTATAGATGATAGAAAATTAGAACAATGTCTGGGTAAATGGACAGACTGATAAATAGGTATGAATGTGTATTGCTGGTTGTATTGCTAAGAAATGAAAGCACAGCCTGTATATGTATATGCAATTCTACAATCAATTACAGAGAAGTAAACAGAAAAGTTCATTACAGATTACTGGAGGTTACAGAACACCAAGTCATACTGAAAATTGATAAATGATAAAAATTGAAATTAATGAGTATTTCCTCTATAAACTACCATTCAAAGTTGCTAAATCCCATGAGATGGGTGGGGAAATTTGCCTTGGGACCAATTTATATCAGCTAATGAATGCAAATAGATCAAAAGAGCTAGAAAGTATTCATTACAATTACAGTAACCCAGGTTACTGTAAATCACATTTACCTTATATGTTCTTATGGCAGAAACACCAATGGATGAGAAACAACGCAAGTTTGCAAACCAGTGACAACTGCAAGTTTAATACTTTGGCTTAATGACTCTCTCATTGTGCAGAAAAAGTTAACATACTAAAGATAAAAAATAGGAGTTAATTGCTTTTCTTCCAATGAATTTTAATTTTTCTGAATCTGAAATTCATTTCCTTTCACTTTTAAAAAAAATTCTGTGCTCAACTAGGAAGTTGCCACAAAACATTAAGCACTGTCAATTCTTACTGTGATACCACATTAATACTCCAGAGCATCAATATTTTATATTAAGAATGTTAATTATCCTTGGGTTTCTGAGATACCTAACAGTGCTACAGTACTAGTGCACTAATTTTATTTTTAATTCACTTCTTTCCTTCTATTGGCTGTTCTCCCTGGATCGGATTCTTCTCCCCGCAGTGAGAAATGAGTTAAATCAGCTCTCACTGTCAACTGGAACAGCCTTGGAGCTGAGTTAATTCATCACCCACTGACAAAAGGTTAAAAATATTGAATATCAATATCCAAAATGTTTTCCAACTCACAGCAATTGTTTGGCAAGGCTGATGTCTGAGCTCTGGGAATAAAGTGCAAGTTTTGGCAATCTTTTCCTGACATTACATTCTTAAAGTACTTTACCTATGAATATAACACAGATCTCACCTTTACTTTGCTCCTTAGTGAAGATGACAATGAGGTACAGAAATTTTGATATGAAAGCCAATACTTAAATATGCACATATATGCATTCACAAGAAAATGTGCACAGTAATTTGTATGGCAACCAGCTGTATTTATATTGGACAGATACATGCTTATTGATGCATATCTGATTACATATTCAAATCCTCCTCACTGATAAAAACTGAACAATAGCACCATCACATCACATTCTGAATGAATTCAATGTAATTAACATCTGTAATGTTGGATCCTAGAATTACTCCATAAATTTTGCTCCTAGCATATATTCTAAGATTTGGGAATGGGATGAATTTATATGTATTTCAAGCACACATTTACCTGAAATATACACTACTAAATATATCACACACTATTATTATCACAGAGCTCGATGTGTCACAAAAACATATACTAGAAAAGCAAGGCAAAATAGAGAAAGACGTTATTTCAACCAAGTTCTACACTCAGAGAAAAAGTGGTCTCATTGAAATTGCATTTTAAAGTTCATAATTTATGGATTGTGATTTAAGAAACAGATGAGAACATGGTGGCCAAATTTTGTGGCCACCTCCTAACTCTCCTGTATTCTGAGATATAGAATGTATTGCGAATTAAAGTGTTTGGGGGAATATTCAAAAACAAGTGTTCCAATGTCACTTTTAAAAAACAGAGTGCCTGAGAGTGGAAAGTATATGGTGTTTTAGTCAGAAATGTTATTGATAACAATGATAATAGCTGCTAAACTTTCAGGAAGCAAGAAATATACAATTAGTTGTGTGACTAGTAATAAAGACAGTTTAAAATTATTAAAAATATGAACCTTAGGCAAGTGCCAATGGCCCATGTCTATAATCCTACCCTGAAACTTCAATAATCATGGTTCTGAGACCAACAAAAGAGAAAAGTATGTGGGAATTCATTTTCAAAATATCCAGCAAAATGCCAGACTGGAGGCATGGCTCAAGAGTTAAAGTACCAGCCCTGTCACAGTCCCTAACTTCATGCTCCAGTACCAACACACATATACACTATATGTTAGAAGAAAAGAGAATAATACTCTGGTGATGTCCTAGGAACTTCAGTTCTCCTTTTGGTAGTCTCAGCATGAACATATGGAGCATGAATAGAATCAAAGACGAAGATTAAGAAGCCAAAAGGCATTTTTGCCTTATTTTATTTTTTTTCTGTATTTACTTATTGTTATGTTTAACTAGATGTATGAAGGGGGTGGTACAATTCAACATAGAAATGTATGCATACAGCCCGACATCTGACACCATGGATCACACCTGTAATCCTAGCTACTCAGGAGGCTGAGATCTGAGGATCAAGGTTCAAAGCCAGGCTGTAGAAAAAACGGACTCCAATTAACCCCTAGAAAATGGGAAGTGTGGCTTGGCTGAAATTAAAAGAAAAATTTAAAAAAATGTATGTGTACAAAAAAAGAGAAAGAAAGTGATAAATGGGCCGAGAGTTTAGACTAGTGGTAGAGTGTTTGCATAGCATGCACGAAGACTCAGGTTCGACTCCTCAGTACCACATACATAGAAATAAAAGCCAGAAATGGTATTGTGGCTCAAATGATAGAGCTCTAGCCTTGAGAAAGCCCAAGGACAGTGCCCAGGTCCTGAGTGCAAGACCCAGGACTAGAAAAAAAAGCAAGAATGAAAGTGATATCATCTTGTAAATGAGACAGACGTAATTGAACTTTGACCTAATGGTAGGAAAAGTGTGAAATATGATTGCAGGATTTCAAGCTTCACTGACTAGTCATGTATAAATGCTGATATTCAAAACTGGGATGTTAGGAAAGGAAAAAATATAGATATAGGCAATATATTTAGGTATATGCTGTGACAGCATACAACTGTGCTCACTTGAAAAACAATTTGACTGCATGTGGTTGTGTATTCACCACAGAAAATTTGAATGATGAATTCCAGAGGTCAGCAGGTAACTGTGCAAATAGTTTCCCGGCATATATGACTTCTAGTTTCCTTCTGGTGTGAAAATTGTTCCTTACTAAAACACTTATTATGAGAATATGTACTTTTTATGCTGGGAATCTTTTAGTAAGGCCTGGCCACATCAGTACTGATCACTGTAGCCAAACACAGGTTTGTATTGGGTTTTATTTATTTCATTTTGTTTTTATTATCTTTTGTGATTATTTAAAAAATATTTCTTTCTCAATGTCACCCCTCTTGTTATTCTCACCATTCCCTCAAATGCATTCCTATTTCTGTATTTTTCATCTTTTATCATCAGTATTTCTATCTCCAAAATTCGTTCTTGCTTTTTACAGTTAAGAAATCAAAATTATGATAACTAATTCAAGTCAGAGGAGAAAATGAAACAGTGGAGAACAATATTACATCATTTAAAAACCAAATGCATGAAACTGTCACTATCTGAGAATTCAATAACCTTCTGCCCATCTGAGAATCAAAGGAATGGTTGCCTTTGAAAATTAAACTACAAATACAACATCTAATTCATTAAACTTACAATGCAAAAATGGTCCTTGTGGGGCATCCAAGCTAGTCACATTTGGTTGTAGCTTTAGTAAAGGTACGTGCAGTGTTTCTAAAGAAAGGATTCATCAATAAAGAACAGTATTAATACTAGTGATTCATAAACTAGCCAAATTCTTTTGCATTGCATAGAATCTCAGGAGAAAAAAATCTTTGCATACTGTGGCTCAATACTGTTGTACCCAAATGCACATAGCAATTAAAATTTTAAGTTGATAGAAATTAAAATACAAATTCAATTGGTTAAAGTATCCATACTGCAAGTGACCCAAAGTCTCACATTTAATCATTATAAGACCATACAGAATAGTGAATATTACTATTCGAGAAATTTCCACTCACAATGTTCATTTAGTCAAAACTTATAAATACTTTGAAAAGCATTGTAGTGATGATAACTAAGGTACAGATGATCAACTGTAAGTATTCTAATCATATTTCTAGAATTATCTTCATCAAAGAGATAAATTCCACTGCCCTTGCATCATTTTTCATTAAAACCATTTGCTGCTCTTGCTTTAAACCATGCAACAAAACAATACAGTGCAGGTTATCTTACAATTAAGCTGTGTTTATCAGAAAACAATAGAATGCTCCTGAGCACTCAATTATGGCAAATAATTATTGCAAATAAATGTTGATTTAGACTTTGAAAGTAATATATTAAGAAAATATAATGCTAATTGTGTCAAGATTACTATTTCTCCCAAGAATGACTAATATATTTTATTGCTGATTAATATATTACCCTGTTCATTTATATTTCAGCAGCATGCAATTGGTTATTATTAAATGCACCAACATAATTTATCAGATTCCAATGTGTATGCAATACAGACTTGAAAATGTGACTATGTAACTATATTCAAAAAACACTCAAATATTCATACATACATTCAAATATACACACAAAACATTTACATGTACACAATAATATGCTTGTGTCTATTATGTTCTGTAAATGTACTTCCAGGTCCAGATAAATAACTTCAACATAGTTCTTTATAAATAAAAAAACATTTTTAAAAAAATGAATCATACTAGTTGCTTTTCTTTTTCAACAAATGCATAACTAACATCAGTAGTCACCATTAACTTACAAAAGCAAGCGAGCATGTATGTTTACTTTATGATGTATAATCATTATTGAACCTTTCTAGTTTACTTTCCATATTGAAATGGTGATAATAGTGTCTAACTTATGAGCTTAGGTTAGCTTCAGAATTCAAGCAATATTTTTACACCATCTACTATTTTACCACAATACAACAAACACTTAAAAATAATCATTCTTAATACCAGTGTACATCAGTATAGTCATCCTAAATTATCATGTATTTGTCTTATATTTGGAGACTCTAAATTGATGAACATCAGTATTTTCTATGGTATTTAATGAGTTAACATAAAATAATGAATCTCACTAAATTCATAGATCACTAATAAAAGTATTTACCCTCAAATCTACACTATTGTAGTTCATATATTTGCATATATCTGCACACTACCTATTTGGAATTAATGCAAGCTTAGAAAGCATGCAGGGCTAATTTCTCTAATTAACCAACTATATGTCCTCTTACTGGAAAGACTATCTCACTCTATAAAAATAGTTGTTGATTTTGCTACTTATTATGTCTATTATACATTTTTATTATAGAATTTAACAAGTCCTCTCCTCCACTACAGTCAACTTTCTTCCATTTGTTGCTGCAGTAACAAAATGTTCACAGGATAGCTAATACCATTACTAAATTAATGACTACATGAACAAACTTGAAAAGTACAGAATAAAAAGTACTTTACTGGAGCATTTGCCACCTTTTAAGTCATACTTAGGAAAGGATTTCTCTAAGAGTGAGTAGACATGCTATCATTCCATTTTATAGTATTTTAACAATATAAGTCATCTCTAAGGAAGTCTTTCCTCTTTTCTATAACTAAAGATAGTCCAGGGAATTTCTTCAAGTCATTTCAATTTCACAGACTAAGTTGGGAAATGTATAAAAGCTTCCAACAGTGGTGTGGTGTAGGTGAAATACACCTTTCTTTTTGGGTGGGTTTTTAATTCAGCTTCAAGCAAATTCATGCCTCTACCCAAACACATAATAAAAAATAATCAGTGGTTACTCAGTTAATGAGAACTTAAAGAGAAAAACAATAATACAAGGATAAGATTGTCTAGTATTGTTTTTCCAAAAAAATGATATTAACCCTAATGTTTCAACAGAACACCAAAATATATTTTGTTTTTTAATAAATTACCCAATTTTCAGAAGATGATACTCAGTGATGGTTGAAACAAGAAATTTCATGACCCGAGGATGATTCAGTAATTGAGTAGATTAAAGTAAGTATGTATGTTGGGCATTTAGGCCTTATTTTGGGAGTAAAAACAATTCCTTGTCTACAGGAATTTCTTGAGAGTTTTAACCCACAGAATTTTTTTCTACGTGACAGAAAATGTTTCATCAGAAAAGCATTTTCAATGCATCTAGTTTTATTGTATTTTTTGCTACACTTGAAAGCAGAAATAATGACAAGTAGTTAACAACTTCACTTAGCTATCTTTGGTGCAATAGTTGTCATTTTTATAAAGAAAATGAGTAAAAGTAGTCTATGAATAGTCAGCCAAATGAAAAGAGAGAAAATGCAGTTTATTCCTTGATTGTACATAATAATAATATGGGAAATCTACATATCTTAAAATACTAATTTCATTACACAATGTAGATTTTAAATTCATCTGACAGTCTCATGCTTACAGGAGAACATTGTATAATTCATTTTAATTCTATATCAGAGCAAAAGTTTTTGTACCATAGTAGGAGTGAGACACACTCAAATACAAACTTACAATTATTTAAGGGAATGTTACCATTCTGAGAATATACTATTGGAATATAACTATCACTAGTCAATAAATTTATCGTTGTTTGGAAAGGTAAGGTGTTTATAGAGAACTATGTAAAGCAGTGAAATATTAAATATTTCATAGGCGAGTCACATAAACCACTATCTAGGTAAAATATGTAATTCGGTATGTCCCTGTGCACCATTTCTGTGCATTTCATCTTACAAATTTCGTAACTTTAAATTTGTTAAGCACAAAGTAAAACATTTACTTGTGCAGTTTTTCACTTTTCTTGATACAAAATAATAGCATTTCAAGTTTATGAGGATCCTGGGATTTTAACATCATGCTGTAATCTCATTTGCCATTATAGCATTTCAGAATTCTCTTTTCAAATCCCTCACATATTTATCAATAAAACAATGAATTCAGACCCTGTAGTTTAATTCTGTGTGTATGTATGTTTGTGTGTATGTGTGAGAGAGAATGTACCTTGTGAGATTAGATTTTTAGTTAACTTACAAATCAATATTGTCATAGAAATGAAAGTGTTAATTTTAATATACTAGATTGAAAAGGAGTTTTATGTTTCTTCCAGCTAAGAATCTTTTGATGTTATGCATTTGTTAAAGAAAGCTAAAACTAACCAGAAATTAATTGCTATCTTCAGTAAGTCATCAGGTTTATGCAAATGAGGGATTAGATTCCTCCAGTGCCATTAAAAATAGCTTATAATTTATCCTTTTCTTTGTAAGCAAGGAAGTGTGGAGCCTGAATAAACTCCCTAACACTGTCCTTTCTTTCCTTCTATGTGGAGTTAAGACAATCAAACAGCACCTATAAATGATTTACAAATGTGTGCTTGTCATCTTTGTAGTTCTCAGTCTATTTACATGCATGAGAAACTGGCAAATCCACAACAAAAGAAACACAAAAACCATGACTCCTTTGTTGCTCTTTTCTACAGTCCTATGTCACACAGTTTTCCCTAGCTGATTTACTTACGATTTTCTATGATACTCTTGGGATTGTAGTTCAACATCCAATATACTGTACATTGACAACCTAAGTGTGACCTTGAAATAAGGGATTCCTACACTCAGATTTCACCATTGAGTTGACAACTAAGATTCCCAACATTCTCTCGAAAATAAATAGACTTTAGAAATGTGCATCTTGTAACTAGTCCAAAAGATAATACAAAACCTTAAGTCCATAATTTAAAAATACATCCATCTATATTTTGTAGACTGCTTTGTGGAACTTATTAGCAAAATGACCTGTGTATGCAAAAGGCCAAAGGTAATCATGCTAAGGGCTCCATCTCAGAGGCATATAATTCTTATCCATGCAAATATGGTAGAGCAACTAGGATAGGACAATTCTGTTCCATATCCAGTATAGAAGCTGTAAGGAATGACAACTTTGCTCTTTTTCGTCCGCATTGTTATCAACCATATACTTGTGGGTGTCATTCTTCTGAATGTAAGAAAAAGTATCTATAAAATTCAGGCAGAAAATTCATTTAGAGCTTGGAAAGAGGCTTTTAAGATTGTAAAAATGCTCTGCACTCAACCCAAATGATCAGTATTACTACAAAAAAAGGATACATGGTACAATATAATAGAGAATACAAAAAATAGGTGCTATTTTTCAGTCACTCTTCTGTAAGCTGTTAAAAAATAACTATTCTAATCTCATTAGACATCAAGGATATCTTAATCAGTGCTCCTTAATCAGGCTTAATGACTTTTGATTATTATTTTGGATCAGGAAAAATAAAGAGAATTTTGCATGTAATATTGTATTTAATCACATAACCAAGAAGTATGACACTAATGTAATTCAATCTTACACCAGAGAAAACTTAAAGTCACACTAACATAAAATAGTCCAATTATTTTTCAACATCATATTTGATACCAGAGCATCCTGAAATGTCCCTTAGAGGGATTCACAAATTATAATCTCTTCATTCATTTATAAGGTCATTGATATTGCCATATGGCTAGTAGTATAGCATAATTTATTATTATTGTTGTTGATGGGCTTGCAAAAGTTTAAATGTGATAAAATGTCAACATTATTTAGTTTTATGTATTTTATAACTGATTGAATTTTTTAAGGTTATAATAAAAGCACAGAACAAATTTCCTTTACATTAATACATACATATCAGTATGTATCTTTTAATTATGAATTGTTAAATGTCTAATCTTTTGAAGCATGTTTTTTTGATTTGTTTTATATTCCTATTTATTACCTTAATAAAAAGGATTTAGCATACCATAAAACAGGATGGGAGATAAAAAGCTCACCAAATTCTCAATGAAAGTAGAGGATGGTCATAAGTCCAGGAATCCACATAACTTATAAAAGAAATTCTAAAGAAAATCTGATAGGAGGCCATTGTTCTAATTTGTGAATAGCTCAGCACAGGTGAGGGAAATCTGAGTTCATTTCACTTCCCTTTAGATTTTTTTCCTATTTCTTGGAAAGACTGACACAGAAGCTAGAGGTTAAGACCACATTACAGGTCACATAACAGAAAGGGAATAAAATAATTCAACATGTAAGCTCTCCACAAATTTTTACCAATTTTTTTCCTATCACATTTGCACTGGAAGAAATGCTGTATTCATTGCATATGTCGAGTCACTAAATATTAAAGTATTTATTGTGTACTTAACTGTGCCCATACTGGAAGTTAAGCATGTACAGAAAATACCCCAACCCTGTTGACAGATATGGTTGCATTTTTATTTCAATAAAACCTTGAACTCATTGGAATATCTTAGTAAGGAAAGAAGAAAATTCAGTGCCTTATTCTAACCGGTAAGTGAGCCTTGATAGATACTAAGAACCTTCTCCATGCTGAAATTCGTGGTCATACTAAACAAGATATTTAGCCTTTTAGTGTTTTATTTTAGTAAATTGTGATACCCTGATTTGAGACCCGAGGGAACCCAGAAAATCTAATTTATCTTAAAATTGCATTTTACAAGATTGGCCTAGTTCAAAAATAGGCTGAGGCTCTAACCAGCAATTTTATGTAATTCTCAAATTGATTGCATGTCTTAAATTGGGAAGGGTGGGGAAAGATCTTCAATTAGGATTTTGTTCCTTTAATGTATGAAATAAGTAGAAATTTAAAGCGAAAATCACATTGGATGTGGTGGCTTCCTGTAGCACTTGCTACAGCCCAGCAGGTTACCTAGTATCACATACATTATTCATTAAGACACAGGGTTTATAACCTAGTCACCTCCCTGCAGTTATTGCAGTTGAAAACCTGCTTTGACTGCAAAGCGTAACAAGTACAAATCAGTGCAAGCCACAACAGTTGTCGGTGAGTCTACCGGATACATTTCTCTTTAAGGAAAAGCATGCGTAAACATGCTTTTGAGTTCTCTTCATAGGCAGCCGCTAAAATAAAGGACTAATTGCATATGTGTATATATAATATATAATGCATACATATAAAATTATTGTATATTTGATGTACATAATATATATTATAATATACATATAATGTATATTATATATATGTATTAACTAGAGAACCTTGTGATCATCATAGACAATTTAATTGTTTCTCATACTCTCTAAGACATGGTCATTCTTTTTTTTTTTTTTGTGGGTCATGGGCCTTGAACTTGGCCTGGGCACTGCCCCTGTGATCTTCAGCTCAAGGCTACTGACCTACCCTTCAGCCAAGTTCCATTTCCAGTTTTCTAGAGGTTCATTGGAAAAAAGAGTCTCAGATCCTCTTGTGCCCGGGCTAGATTTGAACCTTGATCCTCAGATCTCAGCCTCCTGAGTAACTAGGATTACAGGTGTGAGCCACCACACCCAGAGCCACTGTCATTCTTAACCAAAGGACATGTGGACCTGCCTCATGATGACTACACTCGTATACTTAGTCACTGTGGAAAGTTACAGGTAGATTTGAAAGTTATCGAAGATGACATCGTCAAGATTGCAAGCATCGTCCACAAAGATGCAACTGGAAATGTATAGTTCTAAGCTCTAAGGCAGCCCACCTGGTGAAATGATGATGGTGAGATAGATATATAGTACTGTTGATGTACAATAAGTGAAAGAAGAAATAATACAAATGGCATGAAATGAAATAGGTTGTATCTAATTAATTTATATTTTTCAACTATAGTATGGATTTTTTTAACTGCCTTTACTGTGGGAGTGATCTCCTAAGATAAAAGCTTTCATATATTACTGTTGATGTTATGTGGAAAATAATTTGTAGATAAGTCTATGTAGAAGCATGAAGATCAGACAGCACTTATCATAGTTATTGACTTAAAGAATGCCTGGTGCCTGGCTTTGTTGATGGATGAGATGATGAAAAGAAAATGTGAGTAAAAACTAGTACCCTGTTTACCTATGAGAACCATAAAGACTTGATGATGCAATGACTGTGGAGAATGAGAGAAAAGAAGGAATTAAAAATTACCCCTGATGTTTATGTGTCAAGGACAATGATGGGTTCATTCTCTAGTAAGGAAAAGGGTACAGGATGAATAGGTTTGGTTATTAACAGCTCCATTTTGGATTTAATATGTTTCAGATAAAAATTATTAGGAAAGAAAGGCATTTAAGTTGTATTTGAATTTCTCAGAAAAATTCCCATGAAATTTTCTCATGTAATTTTTCTTCTATTTCCACAAGCCCAACAAAGAACCTTTCACTGTGTGTTCATGGCTGATCCATCCCCAAAGACCTCCTCAGTCACAGTGCAGATGGTACCAAGAGAATGTCTTCCAGCTCTGGTCACAGATGTATCATCCACACATCCAGTTATTTGCTATTTGCTTGCCTTTTTTTCCCAGTGTAGGAAAGTTGACAGGAGAGAATCTTCTTCTCTCTATTTTCTCTCAACCTTTGTCTAGCTATCCAATAAGGCTATACTCTCTCTGAAGTTCTTCCTATTTCTTTTCATTTTGTCTGCTCAGTTGCCTGTATTTTCTATCTTAGCTCCTCAGATTACTAAAGGGCCAAAAGCTTTTTTTTTTTTTTAAGACTGGGACTATGCAGTGCCTCTGCACACCACGGTCAGTAGGAAACTTCTGCTGAAACGTTCTCTTGTGCTTCTGTATGCTACTATGTCCTAATTTTACTCCTGGAACTCTAATACTTTGTAAGTATCCTTGGTTAGTGTCATTTAAACCAGGACACTCCCAAGATTGTGTTTTGAACTCTATCTTCTTACAATACAAATAGCTAAAGGTTACAGAAGAAGCATCCTGCTGAATGATCTAATCCAGTCTTGGAGTGATATGTGGTCAACTCATAATACAGACTATAAGAGTTATGGTTCTATAGACACAAAACCATGGACCATTGAGTGAAGCTGTTTTTATATTTGGACATTTTTATATCTTTGGAAAAATGGGTATTTTCATTATTTTAGCTTCCCTTTTTGGGCTTCATAATATATTTGTCTAGAAATATATTGACCTTAGCAAATTCTGGAAAATTATATGCTTTCAAAACAAAATAAGCTACCCATTTTTGGAAAACTTTTAGCAAAACTTCTCAACATGACTACCATACAAATGCCCAAAGTATAGGTAAGCTGATACGTTCTGTAGCAAGTCAGATCTTCATATTTTGTGCATTAGAAACTAATATTTCGGATTGTTTTCTTTTCTTTCTAGGTTTTTTTCTTCTGTACATTGCAAAAAACATACAAATCCACACTGGAAAGATAACATGTAAGCCATGTTCTGTTGTGTAGCTTTTTGTATTATATTTTTTGGATAGATTCTGCTTTTGCCAGGACTTCCATTTTGCCAGGCTTCCATTTTGCCAGGCTTCCATTTAGAATTCTTAATTCTATGATGAGCAATTCTTGTTTAAGTTTTTCACTATGTTACTTTTGGAACTTTTCTAGAAAAACTTTAGTAGAATTCTCCATTTAACAGATAGTTAACAAATAGAGTTTCTCCTTATTTTAGTCATGTATAGGTGACCACCATCTGCTGTGATACTATCTAACTAATACACATCCCTGGTAAAACTAGTTTCACTTATAATTTAATACTTGGATTCATCTTTTATTTATTTTTTATGATCTTCTAATACTGGGACTCAATTTTACTGAAATACTTGGGTTAGTCTTCTATTCATTTTTATCATCTTTTAATACTGGGACGCCATTGTATTGGAAGCTATCCTTCTTATTGGTTTTAACTAAACAGACCTTTTTGACAATGGCTAAGAGAGTAGAATACATTTTACCAAGATGCATGGAAATTACTAATTTTCAATTGACATGGTTCTAACTAAATCCTATTTAATATTGTGTAGTTTCTGGACAGGTAATGGAAAAGTATCTACATACCTTGAATTCAGAAACTTTGTAAATTCTATAGGTGAGAATTTTATAGTTGAGAATTACTTCCAGGTTGTGCTATATGACCAAGTGTACTTGCTTAATACCCACTTCAGAATAATTGGAAGCCCATGGATAACTTAGCGTATATCACTAATTTTCTTCCTCTATTTTAATACCATTTATTTAGCTATTAATCTATTCTTCTTTGTGATAATTAAAATATACAGGAAAAAATTCTAGAAACTCAAGGGTAGTTTAGCATACCACTAAATACCTGAAGCTATCCATTAGCAATTGGTGGAAGGAGAAAATTGGTCAGTTAGTTTGCCTCAAATGTCTAACTTACAAGGTTGTGAAAAATCATAAAATGACTGCTGTTTGCAAGCACTGTATTTGTTATATTTTTAATAATTTGATTAAACTAGTGTTTGAACTCAGAATCTTTCACTCATTTGGCTTGCTTCCTTGCTTGTTCTGTACCAGTAGAGCTTTATCACTAGCCTAGCTTTTTACTGGTAATCTTAGGACATGGAATTCTGAAGACTTTTCTACCTAGACTAGATTGTGGTCATAGTCTTTTGTAAGACTTCAAATGATAGTGAAAGTATACAATTGGGCCTTGACAGAAGAACATTTCCCCATCCTTGAGTCTTGCAATATTTTACTTATATACTATCTTAACATGCATTACTTATTTAATGCAGGTGTGTGATATTTATAACTATCTACATCTATCTATTTATAGCTATGTAAAAATCTTTACTAAAAGATATGATAGATATTTAAAACTTTATTGCAGGAATGGTTCAGAATTTAGGCTTTTTGTTTTAATTATGGGTGATTTATTCCTGCAATATCAGAGATTCAACTAAGAGTGATAGTCAATGTTCACATATAGATAGAGAGAGATATCGATACATAGATATAGATAGATATTTTGCCAGTCCTGGGCTATAACTCAGGGCTTGAGCACTGTTCTTGGACTTTCTCAAAGCTACAGCTCTACCACTTGAGCCTCAGCACCACTTCTGGCTTTTTTCTATGTGTGTGGTACCGAGGAATTGAACCTGGGTCTTCGTGCATGCTAGGCAAGCACTACACCACTAGGCCAAACTCCTGGCCCAGATATATTTTTAACAGCTATTAGACTAAGTTTGTATTTGTTTGTTTTTGAAGTCTAGAACATGGAACCGAGGTGCTACCAGGAGACAGCAAAGTCTCTGCCACCAACAAAATCTTCCCACTGTCAGAAATGGCAATACACCTTCTTCTAATTATTTGGCCAGAGGCGAAGAGGTTTAAAAGCTGGCATTCATTTTTTAATATTTCCATAATGTTATATGCAGAAACTGAAGCAACAACAACCACCCAAAAAAAGAGTGGGGTGCATGAGGCTTATACTAGTAATCCTAGCTACTTGGGAAGCTAAGATCTGACAGTCACAGTTCAAAGCCTCCTAAGAAAAAAAAGGCCATGAGACTTATTTCCAATTAGCACCCAAAATACCAGAAGTGGAGCTGTGGCTCAAGTAGTAGCACTCTGCCCTTGAGCACAAAATCTCAAGGACAGCACTCAAGCCCTAGGAATATCACAAATGTACAGACCAACAGATAGACACGGAGGATAGACAGACAGACAGACAGACAGACAGACAGACAGACAGACAGACAGATGTACAAGTGTATGTCTATGTTGGCCAGTATTGGGGCTTAAACTTAGGGTCTTAAATAGCTGAGCACACAGACTTTTTTAATGTATTGTAAAATTTCACAGTACTAAGAATGCTATTCAATGGTGGAGCACTTTCCACACATGATCAAGACCCTGGATTCAACCACTAGCACTTCAATAATATATAAGTAATAAACAATAATGTAAAAAGTTTATGCTGAAACTTATTTAATTTATTCAATTGAAATAATCTCATTATATATACCATATACAGCATTTCCCCTAATTATTGTATTTTGTTTTCAAATTTAATTTATGTACATTCTTGAATCACTACTGTATGACATATCTAATATGTAGAGAAGCAGAAGAGAATGTAAAGAACCTTTATGATGAAAACTTTAAAAACCTGAAAAAAGGAAATCAAAGCAGAGCTAAGGAAATGGAAAAAACTCCCACGCTCCTGCATTGGAAGAATTAACATCGTGAAAATAGCAATCCTGCCAAGGGCTATCTACAAATTTAATGCCATACCCAACAACATCCCAGTGTCATTCTTTAATAAAATAGAGGAAGCAATCCAAAAATTCATGCTGAATAATAAAAGACCCTTTATTGCAAACACAATCCTTAGCAGAAAGAACAGTGCTAGAGGAATATCAACACCAAAGTTTAGACTTTATTTCAGAGCTATAGTAAAACTAAAGGTGGATCCTTATATATCACCCTGCACCAGAATTAATTCCAAATGGATCAGAGACCTGGAGGTAAAAGTAGATACCCTCAAAACTTTACCGAAAGAATACGAGATAAACTAGGACTCATTGGCACAGGTCGAAACTTTCTTAAAAAAGGTGCAGAAACACAACAAATTAAAGAATGTTTGGACAAATGAATCTGCATTAAACTGCAGAGTTTCTGTATGGCAAAGGACATAGCAAGCAAACTAAACAGAAAGCCTACAGAGTGAGAGAAGATCATCACTAACTATACAACAGACAAAGGCCTCATATCTAAAATATGCCTACAGTTTAAAAATTTGAATCTCTCAAGAACAAATCCTCAAAGAAACAGCCATCCCAATAAAAGAATCAAAGAGTGACATTTCTGACAAGGAAATAAAAATGGCCTATGGACACATGAAGAAATGCTCAACATCTCTGGCCATACAAGAAATGAGTGAGATTCCACCTCACTCTAGTTAGAATGGCCATTATCAAGAAATCTAATAACAACAGATGCTGGTGGGGCTGTGGCTAGGGGGGAATCACTACTACACTGTTGGTAGGAGTGTAAACTTCTTGAACCACTCTGGAAAGCAGTATGGCAGCTCCTCAAAAGTCTAAACATAGAACTCCCCTATGTCCCAGTAATCCTACTCCTTGGCATTTACCCAAATGTCCAGAAACAAGGACATACTAAATCCACTAGTACAACAATGTTCATTGCAGCATTATTTACCATAGCTAAGATATGGAATCAACCCAGATGCCTCTCAGTAGATTAATGGATCAAGAAGATGTGGTACTTATACACAGTAGGATTGTATGCTGCCATCAGATAGAACAACATCACCCCATTCGTAAGGATATGGAAAGACTTGGAGAAAATCATATTATGTGAAGTAAGCCAGATACAAAGGAACATAGGCTCCATGGTTTCTCTCATTTGTAATAATTAGTACACAACTAGGATTTCCTAGCAGAGGATCACAGTAGCACAAAAGCTGTGTACATAAGGTCATTATAGGATGAATCTAAACAAAATGAACTCTAGGTTAATGAAACAAGAAATTTATCTTCGTGATTGCTATTCTTAGTGTACTGTGTGATGTTATTTCTTTTCTCTTTTTTATCTTCCACTTATGGTTAATCTCATGAGGTTACTGTATTTGAATTTGTATACAGGTATAAAATTATTTATACAATTATTTGTTTATTTGAAATAGGGAAGGGAAGGATAAAACTAGATGACTAGGAAGGGGTAGAGGGAGGGAAAGGGGGACAAAATCATGAGAAGGGTTATCAAGGTTCAAGAGGCAATGTACCCACTACCTGATGAATGTAACTGTAACCCTTCTACACATTATCCTGACAATAAAGTACAATAAAAAAATAATATAAGTCCTGGATTATATTCATTTCACCATGTAAGTTATCACACAATAGAAAAAATGTCTTCTCAGAAACTGTGTATGCAAAAGGCAACAAGTGCATAACCTTTCATATATAAAAGGAAAAATACAGTAGCAAATGTAAACATGCCAAAGGCAGAAAAGATATTAATAAAATTAGAAAATACAGCATTGTAAAGAATTTCGTATATATCTTAGCCTTTACATTTTGGTAAAATATGTTTTTGTCTTGATTGCAGCAGAGCAAATCCAGCTTAATATCTTTAATCTGCCACTTCATCTAGTTACCATAGCAAACTCAGAATGTTTACAAATACTCATTAAGGCTTGGATACTGCACGAGAGCCTTTTTACTGAGCTGAGGGAAGTGTTCTTTGTTAATTTAAAATGATAAGCACATTTTTCCTTCCAGAAAATAAGTCATTTGTGGAGTTTTTAAGAGGATTTTTAGGTTAAGAAGAAAGAAAATAAAATGACTGCATCAGTACATATTTTTAAAAGCAGTACCTCTTAAATGTTCATGTACTGCATGCCAAGGGAATAAGTATGTCAGCAGTAGAGGTACTGGTGCTTATTTTCTCAGCACTAGAGATTTTCTGAAGAGTGTGTGTGTGTATATATATATATATATACATATATATGTAAATGTATATTTGTATGTATACACACAACTGATCAGGTTATTGCTATTATTGGTATGCTTTATTACAAAATGACATGGTCTTTGTCCTTAATGTGTATGGGGAGTTTGTTTATGTTCTCCAGAGTATATAAGTAAAGCATCAATGTGTATGTGAGCCTTTTTTAGGCATCTCACTTTTCTGGCAGATATAATGAAAATCAATGAGCATGGTGTCTGTTGTGAGGCTATTTCTTCTCAAGTGAATCATAAACTCTTGATGTAAGGTAGCATTTTATGCACTGAGTTGATCTTGAATACTTTAGTTTTCATGTGTCTTTCTATCTGATATGTAATATTGTCAAAAGTATACAGTTATCTGCAGGGTACACATTTTGTCGTCAATCTTCCTGTTTTAATGTGTCCGGTTCTATCGATGTTTTCTTTCTTTCTTTCTTTTTTTTTTTTGCCAGTCCTGGGCTTAAGCTCAGGACCTGAGCACCATCCTTCAACTTTCTCAAGGCTAGAGCTCTACCACTTGAAACCTCAGGACCACTTCTGGCTTTTTTCTATGTATGTGGTACCGAGGAATCGAACCTGGGTCTTCGTGCATGCTAGGCAAGCACTCTACCACTAGGCCAAACTCCCGATCCTTTTGAGTCATGAGGCTTGAACTTGGCCTTGGTGCTGTCCCTGATCTCTTCAGCTCAAGGCTACCACCCTACCCTTGAGCCAAGCCCCACCTCCCATTTTCTAGATGTTAATTGGAGATAAGAGTCTCCAATTACTTTTTAGTATCTGGACTGGCTTAGAACCTTGATCCTCAGATCTTAGCCTCCTGAGTAGCTAGGATTACAAGCATGAGCTACATGTCTGGCTGTCAATGGTTTTTCTTTCTCACTGTTTTTGGTTAAATCAAGTATCATTTCTGAATGAAAAATTAGGAATAATTACATTTGTGCAATATTTATATTTTATAGACTATTTTATGTAATATTGAGATAAGTAGTACTAGAAAATGATAGACATTTCATTAAGATCACCTGTGTTTAAGTCAATCAAGCAACACTTAAAGGGAATCTATTGAAAAGCAACTCCTCACAAATTAGGCAGAATTCCTTCTGCAATGCACAATTACAGGAGATCTCTACAAGGAAAGTATAGGAAAGAAGGACAATGAGGAACAAAACAATAAGCTGGTGACTGAATCAGCAGGGAAGAACAAATATCGACTTATTTCTTCTGCTGCTCAACAAATATTTACTTTCAGTAGAATGCATATGTCACAACATGATCTTCCATGCTTTCCTTATAGCCCTGGGAGTTCTTTAAAATTTGAATAAGACATTACTCCTTCTCTTAAAGAATCACAAACCAAACAGATAAAATGTGGGAAAAAAGTTATACTATCCGCATGTTATAACATTACATGCACGAAGGCAGGAATCTCTGAACCAAAGTAGAGTGGTTTCTTTTTTCTTTCTTTCTCAAATGAAGTAGAATCTTTCTCTATGTTTTGAGGTTAGTAAAAATGAATTATGATAGTGACTGGAAAACAAAGAAAAGAGACATGAAAATACAAGTCTGATTCAGTGAGAACCTAAGAAACAAGAATGGGCATGAATTTCAAAGTCTTGAATATACAGATAATACATAGCATTGATTTGAGAAGAGTGCAATTAGTAGGAGAAATGCCATTTAAATGACTCTTCCAATTTTCTCAGTGTACTGTGATTCTTTCTAGCAAAGAGGTTTCTCTGACCCATTAACTCACAGCTTTAATCTATCAGGAGGCTGAATCTAATCATAGAGAAGCAAAGAGTCTACCTACAGTTAGGGAATGATCACTTGCTACCAAAATCATCACAATCACTTCTCATGTCTCTATCTGCAGCATTCTAACTACTATCATATTAAATAGTCATTTTACTTATAAAGAAAGAGAACTATTTCCTTCATTGTTGAGAATACTCAACCTGCTTGCCATTTAAAAATAGTTCATGTCACTGTTCTAACGTACTACTGTCATTCGCCCACAGCATTTAAAGTACAAACCAAAGTTCTTTTTTCATTCTATCTTTGCCCTTGGTATGTTTCTTCCCACTTATTTCCTCTTCTTTGTTCTCCATCTGCACAGATGTCTGATATTCTTTCCTTAGGAGATATGTCTGAGATATTCTTCCTGCGTGAGACACTCCTACCCCTATACTTTAACTCTGGCCTCTCATTGGTTTCTATCATAATATTCTTCCCTTGTGCTATTGTACTAATGTGATATTAACATTGTTTTAATGACTGTGAGGACCTAAAGAAGGTCTATCTAATAGCAGGGCATTCCGGATTCCTCATCCCTCTTTGCAACACACCCTCCCTTCCTTATTCATTACCAGGTTCTCCATGAAGGTCCTTATGCCAGGACTTTGTTGTGCTGACCCAGTTCAGGATCCTAGTAAGCACTTCGGTGAGACCAACTGAGTGAGGTGGATGGAGCAGGTTGGATCCCCTACGTTGCATTGAACAAAAATTAATCTCAGCTTTTATGATAATGTGACAAGTAGAAAGTTCTGTAGGAGAGTAAATTATTGAGGTATTGATGTGTTTTGAAACTGAGTTTGTGATCGAAAATTTATATCATGACTGCAACAAGACAGGAATGTTGATGAAGTAGACTGCACTCAAGGAAACCTGAAAAAAGAAAGACCTAAAGTAAGCTAAGAAAACACACAGGGATCTCAGCAGAGCTGAGGCTTATGAATAAGGAACAACAATGTTTTTTATCTTATTTAACAAGGAACTGGCCTCATTTACTTTTCTCCACAATTTTACTTCGTACCTTTTAGATAGTTAAACTCATACAGATATTCTATAAACTTTCCTTCCGTTTAGATTTTCTTACTGCCTCTGCTGTCAGCTAATTACACTATCTATACCTGGCATCCTTTGGCTTGTGACTTCTCATAGATTCACCCATTGATTATTACTGGCTCTCCTGAATACTTTAGTCTGCTGTCTCCCTGTCTGATAGCCTCTGTTCATATCCATGTGAGCTCTCTTTACCTATGGAACTCAGATTCCTCAAGAGAAGTTGTCAAAATTTCTCTTAATCTCTATATCCAACTTTGATCAAATTATCTTCCTAATTACTGACAATCCAAAAATTATCTCATTTTCAACTGTTGCCTGCCAATATATTAACTTGAAGGATAGCTTGGAATGGGGCAACACAAAGCAATTTGTAATTGCCATGAACATGCCTTGGGGATGTCATGGGAATGGATATCCTACTCCAGATAATCAGAATCTTTAGGGATTAAAGCCAGCGATCTCTGTTGCCTAAAGATCTTGAACAATCGTTGTTGAGAACTATCTACATAGAAGAAGACGATGTCTAAAATTCAATACCTGAGGGCATAATGTAGAATAGTTTCTGATTCATGACAGATGTTAATATCATCAGCCAAAAATCTAAACACATGTGTTTGCATATATATACATATATGAAATAAGGGACATATTTATGGAGAAAGATTAATCACAAATCAATTTGTTTCCTACTGATTTAGAATTGGCACTTAGGATACAAGAACAAATTTCATTTTCCTAATTTAATATAGTTTATATATGTGAATGCATTATTCCAGCTAGAAGGCAATAAAGCAACTTTGTATATTCAGTAGAGCCAAGCAGTGAGGAAAGAAGGTAGTTAAAAATGTATCTCAAATCTAATTAGATTTACCCAATAGTCTTGAGCCATAGAGTTTTGATCTGTGGAGTCCTGCATAGATGTGTGTCAGGCTTGGTCAGCATGTTGACTGCTATTGGGAGGCAAGAGAAACTTGGAAGTACAGTGTAGTTGGATACAGTGAGGTCACTGGGGAGCAGGCAAACTTGAAGCTGTTGAGACCTGGCACCACATTCTCTAACACTTGATTTCAACAACAATCCTTGGCTGTGCCCTCCTACCACTATACACATTATGGCCAGGGTCTAAAGCAACAAGGCTAAGTACCCATGGATAAAGCCACAGATATGCTGAGTTGAAATAACTGTGCCCTCCTTCAAGTTGATTTAATTCAGGTATTTTGTCCTAGTAATGAAAAGCTGATTAACACACTTGAGTTTAATCAAAAGAGCAATACCTCTGCATGGACTAATCACATAAGAGCCCTCAAATGCAAGCTTGGGCTTCAGCTCAGATCAGACAATCTCCTTGCTGACCTGAAACACTAAGCAATCATGTACTAGAAATCCTTTATCCAAGATGAGAGAGAAGAGCAGCTTCTGAAAAGTTCTAATAGGCTTTAAGAACAGACAGCAGCCTCTTGCCAACATTTGTCAAAAAGTCAGGACCCTTATTGACCCAGCTATGACAAAAGAAGATGAACAGTCTCTTAAACTTCAATGAGAATTTTCAGAGTCCAGATGAGAATGGGGTAGGTAACACTGAAACCTTGATCATAACTTTACAGCAACCGTAACAGAGGGCTGAATATGCTAAACCACATCTGACCCCTAAAGAGAAAAAACAATGGGTGTTTATTCACCTGCTATATTTTTATAATTTGTTATGAAGTAATAAAAATAAATATAGTAGTTCCTTACTGTAAATGCACATATAGGTATATAATTATAATTTAAGTTTGTGTGTTGGGTGATTTTTAAAAATACAGGTATTTTCTATTTCTTTTGATTTCCATACTCAACCTTCCTTCCTTTCTTTTCTTTCCACTAAGGAAGTTACAAGGTTTTTTTGATGGCATTATAAAAATCTGTTAAGATACCAGCTGGCTAAGGAGAATTGTATTTTAAAAATGCACATACACACACATAAAAACAAACTCAGACTTGCAGGAAAATTATGTTCCTTAAGCCTTCATAACACTTAGAAAACCCTTAGGCCAAAATAAAATATTTTCTATTGCCACACTGAGACCTTTATGGAAGGTGTATATATACCTATCAGCTTGGAATTCACACCTAATCAGTTCTGTATTACAGGAATAAAAATAATCTCACACCAAGAAAAACTGGGTGTGAAAACAGGTAGTAGAAAAAAAGTCATATTTTGATCCTCAATATAGTGTAAAGAAATAAGAATAACCAAGTTTTTAATAACAACAGATACTGGAGGGGATGTGGCCAGGAAGGATCACTACTACACTGTTGGTGGGAGTGCAAACCACTATGGAAAGCAGTATGGCAGTTCCTCAAAAGACTAAACTTAGAGCTCCCCTATGACCCAGCATTTCCACTACTTGGCATTTACCCAAACATCCAGAAACAAAGACATACTAAATCCACCAGCATAACAATGTTCATTGCAGCACTATTTACCATAGCAAAGATATGGAACCAACCTAGATGTCCCTCAGTTGATGAGTGGATCAACAAGATGTGGTATTTGGGGGCCTGGAGTTTGGCCTAGTGGTTAAAGTGCTTGCCTAGCATGCACGAAGACCCAGGTTTGATCCCACGGTACCACATACATAGAAAAAAGCCGGAAGTGGTGCTGAGGCTCAAGTGGTAAAGCTCTGGCCTTGAGAGAGTCCAAGGACAGTGCTCAGGCCCTGAGCTCAAGCCCAGGACTGGCAAAAAAAAAAAAAAAAAAAGATGTGGTATTTGTACACAATGGAATTCTATGCTGCTGTCAGAAAGAATGACATTGCCCCATTTGTTAGAAATGGAAAGACTTAGAAAAGGTCATATTAAGTGAAGTAAGCCAGACTCAAAGGAACTTAGGCTCAATGGTTTCCTTCATTTGTCATAATCAGTGGAAACCTTGGGCTCTCCTAGCAGATATTTGCAATAGAGCAAAACCTTGATACAAAAGGCCATATAGTATGACTCTAAATGAAAGGATCTCTAGGATATAGAAACATAAGCCATATAATAAATGATGGTTGTTCTTAAGGTACTACGTTATCACTCATCTCTTTTGCTTTCCCTTGGTTATCTCATATTGTTACAGTATCTCACTTTGTTACCTGATATATCGAATATATTTGCATTTGGTTATTTGAAATTGGATAGGGAAGGGGGGGAAAACAAGATGAGGGGTGGGGTGGGGAGCGGGAAATGGGGACCAAGACATGTGAAATGGTATCAATGTATGGGAATTAATGCACCATCTATCTGGCAAATATCATGTAACCCTTCTATTAATTACAATAAATATATATGGAAAAAAGGAATAGCCAAGTTTTAAAATACTAGTTTTTGATGTGTTTGTTTTATTCTTTACAATCCTCTTACCTCAAAATTATCTTTGAAGAATTACTCCTTAGTTATTCCTCTTTTGTCCTCCTGATGAGGCAGTATGCCTCCCTGCAATTTTTTAAAGTTTTATTGCTAATTATGAAGGAAAAATTATAATAACCTATTTGAAAAAAAGTAATAAAATTTCCAAAATTATAAAAATGTCTAATAATCTTTCATATATTATTGTATTATCTATGTGCTTTATTGAAGTTTGGTATCTTCCGCCTACCTTCTGGCCATAAATCTACATTCACGCCATTTGATCTTTTTATTTAATTAATTATTTGCCCTCTTTATAACAATAATCATGGCAAATGGCAAATAGATACAAGTCCAAACTACAGAAAGGAGAACACTGAAAATTTTATTTGTTTAGCAGAACATTAATTCTCTTTACTTATTTAGTAATTTAAATAAGGAAGAAAGGAATGACTATAGGGGAAAGGGAAAAACTGGGGAGAAAAGGGGACAAAGTAAAGGACCAAGGACAAAGAGGGAATAGAGAAAAGAAGGAAAAAGGGCCGGGGAGCAGATGGAAAAGGGAGCAGAAGGGAGGAGAAATGAGGAGAGGAGATAAAGACAAAAAAGTTTTTTCTTGGTATTAAACACCCTGACCATGTGGTGACAGGCTTTATGATCACACAATTCCACTTACAGACTCATATTTTCAAATGATTTCAAAGACGCAAAGGCTCATTTCATCTTCAACATTCATGTTGAGTATTCTAGCATATAAGAAAAATATCCCCATAGCTATGTACATTTTCATTTATAATTTAAATTAAATGATTAGCAATCATATTGCAACTGTCCCTATCAACTGCTAATTTCTGTCATTTTACTGTCATCTATCTTAGGCTTACATTAGATTTTGTTCCTGATTTGACTTTATCTGGGAAGCAACAACCTTTCCTATTATTTATGTAAATGAAAATTTCATATTTTATTAACTTTTTATGAATTCATTTTTCATCTGGATGTACTACTGTTCTAAAAGTGTTTTCAGAGAAGTACTTCAGTGATAAACTACTTTTGATTATTCAGAATGTATTTTTTTTTATTTTCCTGGAATTCAAATGTTTTGGTTGAAACTAGAATTTTCTAAATTAGTTTCTTGTAATCCCTTTACATGATTTCTCTGTTAATTTCTGACATCTAACACTGCCTAAAAACAACTGTAAGAAGGACAATGAGTTTGGCCTCGTGCTAGAGTGCTTTCCTAACAACCTAGGTTCAATTCTTCGGTATATATATATATATATCGCCTCAAACTTAAACCATCCTGCCTCAGCCGCCTAAGTGCTGGAATTATAGGTTTGCATCACTACATTTAACATATTGGAATAATTTTTAAAAGACATTTTTCCACAGTTTTGAAAATATATTTAATTGTGCCAGAGCATGTTGTCTATATGTAATCTGGATCTTGTTATATACTGGTTGTGTTTGTTGTTACAGGAAACATTTTAAGTCAAAGCATTTTATTTTCTAAGATGCAAACTCTCTGGTTATTCAAATGTAACTTTACTATATTGACCTTTATGTCTTTTGCTGAGCCTTCAGTAAAAGATAGTAATTGGGCTTATAGATTTTGGAAGTAGCACTATCCAAATAACAGGTAAACACTCAAAACAAATTGATGCTCATCTATTCTCAGACCCATTAGAGTATTAATGTCAAAGAGAAAACTAATGCCTGAAGTAGTGGAGAGGCATCCAGGAAGGTAGGGAAACTTAAACTTCATTTGAAATAATGGTAGGATAGTCAATATGTTAGAGCATTAAAAATTCCATGTGAAAAATCTCTAATCTCGGAAGTTGCCCCACACTGTTATTGGTTTTACCTGTAGAATGCCTTTCCAATGCTTATGGGTAAAGACATCCCTTTGCTTCCGTTAGAAAATGAAAAGGGAAATTGTCATTCCAAAGACATGCAGAGAGCAACGTATTCTGCTTCAAAAGGTCTGACCACAGGTAAATAATTTTAACAGACAGGCTGATATTTCAATAGAGCTAACACAGCTGGAGGAAGCAAATATATAAATAAACCCCCTTGCTAGGCTTCCATATAGAGACTAAAAGAAAATACCTAATTCATTGAGAGTTTTATATATTGCACGCTGGTTTATTAATTTATTTCTAAGCTTTCTGACATATAGGAACTTTATTTAGATTAGAATCTGGAAACATAATTGATATGTTAGATAATTTATAGCATAACAGAACTTGTTTCATTGCAAGATATTATATAATTATTTTTTGATTTATTGAATTGGAGGCATTTTCTAGATTATGCACTTATCTATTCATCCTTGTTCTACAGAATATTATTATATTTATATTTATGCCATTTCTCATTATTTGGATATGTTTTCAGGAGGAATTTATATAATACCTACTAAAACTTTTCATTTTCATTCTTTTATCTAACTTGTTTTTGACTTGTTCATCTTATATTTCTTCATTTGTTGTAATATATATAATATCTTTGCCGATTAATAAATAGCTTTAATTTCATTTTCTAATAATCTTTTCTAAGGGAAATATATGAAACGATGACCATAAGAGAATTGGTGTGATCTTTTGTTACTCATTTGGTCTCATGACCACAAAAGATACTAATCAAATTTAAGCTGCACTGTCCATTCTAAATGGGTGTAGGTGATTTTTGTGTTTGTCCGTTGATTTTGGACTTTCCAGATGACATGAATAACCATTTAAATACTTGTGGGAGGTGTGGCTTAAGAAGTAGCATATCATCAGGCCTTAATATTGTGCTTGTAAGTGATTATCAAAGGTGCAGTTAAGAATTGGGCACACTAAATTGGTTTTCTGGATAATGCCTTCATTCTATCAAGTCAAAAGAAGTCCCGATAGGGCCGGGAGTTTTGCCTAGTGGTTAAAGTGTTTGCCTAGCATGCATGAAGACCTGGGTTCGATTCCTCGGTACCACATACACAGAAAAAAGCCAGAAGTGGTGCTGAGGCTCAAGTGGTAGAGCTCTAGCCTTGAGAAAGTCCAAGGACAGTGCTCAGGCCCTGAGCTCAAGTCCAGGACTGGCAAAAAAAAAGAAAAAGAAGTCCGATATAGCCAGATTATCAGATTTAATTCCTTATAGGCATGGTGATTCATGTTGGTAATCCTAGCTAATAATGACACAGATATCAGAAGGACTGTGGTCCAAGTCCAGCCCAGAGAAACTGTTAATGAGAAATCATCTTAACACATGAGCATTACAGATACTGTAGAGAAGATAACAAAACTTGATTAAATATAATTTGAGTTTATACTGACATCAAGTATAGATATAACAGAATTTACTATGCAACAAAAATGAATAAACCAAAAGATTCCATTGTCTTTATTTATGGACAGACTGATTAGGTGGTAAACTATCTATATTAAAAAACCAAAATCAGGGCGGGGAGTTTGGCCTAGTGGTAGAGTGCTTGCCTAGCATGCACGAAGACCTGGGTTCAATTCCTTGGTACCACATAATTAGAAAAAGCCAGAAATGGTGCTGAGGCTCAAGTGGTACAGTTCTAGCAGAGAGAAAAATCCAAGGACAGTCCTCAGGCCCTGAGCTCAAGCACAGGATTGGCAAAAAAAAAAAAATCAAAAGGTCAATTAATATGCTATCTTGAGATACATAGCTAAGGACTGTTTTCAGTAGCTAAATTTTATTGTTTTTTCTTATTTTTCATATTATAGATCTCTTTCTTTTGAATTTTTTAAATAGGGACTTGAAAGAATATAAACTATGGCACTTTTCTGAAATATTTTAAGGTATAAGTTTCATGAGTATTATTATCTTATTCAGGTAAAATTTTGATTTGACTAAAAATTAAAAAGATATAAAGTGGGAAAACAATCCTAAAGATTTTTATGTCTTTATCATAACTGTATCTAAACATCTTAGCTGATAAATTTTTCAAACTTGTTTTAATGCATATGTATCAATGAATAGTAATATTATTACTATTTTTTTAGTTTGCCCTAATAATTGTTATTAGTATCTTATTCCCATAAAATCATAGAAATTCTAGCATATATTTTATAGTTGCATATCCTGATATTCCAGAAAACAGTTTTTATTTTAAACTGAATTTGATCTCAATTTGATCCTGGTTCTCTATTGTATTCTAAGTTTTTCTCAAACAAAATCAATGTTTCTAATTCTTTATAGAACATAACTAAGAATGATGAAAACTTCAAAATTTACATTTAATGTTTACACTTTAGAAATTATAAAATAAGGGCTGGGGACATATCCTAGTGGTAGAGTGATGGCCTAGCATGCATGAAACCTTGGTACTCATTCCTCAGTACCATATGAACTGAAAAAGGTGGAAGTGGAGCTGTGGCTCAGTTGGTAGCTGTGAGCAAAAGTACCTCAGGGACAGTGCCCAGGCCCTGAATTCAAGACCCAGGACTAACAAAAAAAAATAAGAAAAGAATAACAAAACTTTTCAAAATAAAATGCTTCATATATCTATTACATATCTATTATATTATAGTCCTTTTGTATTTCTGTGATATAATATAACAAAAATCTTAATATATTTTATTTATACATTGTAATAATATAGTGACTTAAACAGTCAAGAAGTTGAATCGATCATGTAGAATTTACAAAACATATTCTCCCTCCTTTCCTTGACCAATTATAAAAACACGCATGTCTCTATATTGAAATGTTTAAATTTGTTACTGTTCAGAAAATTCTAAAAGCATATGTTTGAAAGATCTTCTGATTATGGCAAGTTATTACTGGTAAGATGAAAAAGTTCATCCACCATTGATCCCATCAAAATCTCAAAGCAATCACCCCATGGACATTTTATACCCACCTTACTTAGCATAATTGAAAAGTACCATGAAAACTATGAAAAATAGACAGATGTTCTTAAATAATGTCTGGGAAGATTAATTACAAATTAATTAGCTGCCATATTATCAAGAGTACAGTTTGTTTTCATTCCGAGACTCAATTGGGATATCTTCTTTAACATTATTACTGTCCTTGCTAAAGGACATGAAATTTCTGAATCAAGTAGATATGGAAATGACTCTCAGGTTTTGTAATTCAGAAAGAAAAATTAGGACTCAAGCCATAAAAGCAGACAGTGGGAGGAAAAACACTGGTGTGGGGGGTGATTTTGGAGTTAAGACTTCAGGAAAAGTAAATGCTTAATCTACAGCATTTCCTAGACCTTTCTGTATGATGCTTAATCTAACATAAGATACACTTTTATCACTATTATAAATATTCAAAGTATATGTAAATAAATGTTAAGAAACATAAGTGTATACTAAGTACTTGTTCCAATTTTTATACTGTAGTGATTTTTGAAAGTGTTTCTAGTGGAATTTAAAAAGTTATCCAGGAAGTCCAAAAATATCAACAACTTTAAAGTGCAGTATCTAAACTTTCCTATATGTTAAGTATTGTTCTAAGTTGCCTTGCAGTCTAATTTGTTCAGGCTAATGGCTGCAGGTAAGACATATAAGGTGTCCCTTTGTCTGTTGTACTGTCTTGGAACAGTTCCTGTGCTTACAGAGGGTGGTTCTGCAGTCTTTATCCTTGCTCTGATAAAGCAGACATGTAAATCAAGTTATTCTGTCTTTTTCTCTCTCACATCAGGTTTCTAATTCATTGTGATAGATTTTGTCTTTCAAGTCATGCCAGACCTAGTGGGACTGATGAGCTATCCATCTGTCACTCCCTTCACACTGTTTGATTAAATTGGTACACTGTTCCAAGGAGACAGGCTAAAAAGCCTAAGAGGCCACTTCTAACTTGAATGTGTAACTCAACTATTTTTTACTCTCTGAATTCTGGTCATTAGTCTGACTTTGGATACAAAGGAATTCTTGTAATCTGTAAATTTTTCCTCTACCACTTTCGGAAGACAAGATCTTCAAGTAAAAGAGCACAGTTCATATTCACAGTAACTTACACAGATCATGAAAAGTGTGTTCATGAGATTTTTTAATATATTTTTATTGTAATTAATAAAAGGGTTACATGATATTTGCCAGATAGAAGGTGCATTAATTCACTTACATTGATACCCTTTCACATGTCTTAGTACCCATTACCCTCCCCCCACCCTCCCATTTCCCCCACCCCCATCTTGGTTTTCCCCCCTTCCCTATCAAATTTCAAATAACAAAAGTTCATCATGTTCCTATTAGATAAGATGAGATACTCCCCTCAAATGAAATGTAAGCATTCTTTAACAAGAGATGGCATATGACAACAGTGCTAAAGTATACTTTTTCCTTGACATGTAATGAAATTATTATGACAATATAACAGGCATATCACTAATGTATATTCTAAATTACACTTGTTAGTTTCTGAATTCCTATTTTGAGATAAGGCCAACCTCTGACCTTGGATGATTCATCAATTGATCTACATAACATGATAAAAGTGAATTGAGTGAACTCCACAAGTTTTGGCTCTCTTCAAAATCTCTTCGTAACTCTTCAGAATCTGTTTTGAGTTGATTCTCCATCTCTGTGTCCATGTCTGGGTCTACTGCCTCTATCCATGAGAGAGTCAATGCAAATGATATGGTGAATTACATTTGTGAAATATTCTCTTCCAAATATTTAGTTTCCTTTTCAAGAAGTTACATATGATTTATTTGTAAACTTAAATTCTATTATTTATTCAATTTTATTGGAATTTAGACACTGATCTGTGCTCAGATCCTGGCTCCCAATCTCACTTGTGTGATCTTTAAATACTGTTTGCATGAATTTTTCTTGGTTTTATGAGTATATTTTATATATGTATATTGTTAGATATATGAAATTCAGTATTCTTTCCTTGCAGTGTTAAAAAGCAATTTTTTTTTAGTGAAATATCCCTATGTGTAGTGAGATATACAGAAGTGCCATGTTGGAGCCATGCTAAAGGCCAGTGAATTGCTACAAATATATGTATTTTAAGCCATGAGATTGTATGCTGAATCATCTATAAATGACTGTTAAATAATCTGAAGTCCCTAGAACTTTCATTCTATGGAATTCTCATCTACGTGCATCACCTGGATCCAGTAGTTCAATTTTGTCCTTAGTGATAAAACAATATCATTTAAGTTATTACACCAAGTAGTTCTTCTGCTGAAAGAAAATGCTCTATAACTTACTTCTCTTTAGACTGAGTTATTTTAACTATATGAGTAGGAGATTTCATAATGGTCTCAAGTTTAGTAAGAGAGACTTTTGGAGTTTTTAATACATGATTCATTTTCTATTGTGAGTAGAAAAGGACATTCTATTTCAATCTTATAAAAATCTAAAGCATAAGAAACATGTATCTTAATAGCTTTAATAAGAACAATACAGTTCAAGATTCTGAAATGTGTATATTCACCTGAGATCAGTTTTGATGTACCAGTTTCATGCATATTTCTACTGAGCCAAAGATTCACAGAGACCAATATATCTTAAACATTTGCCTAAGTCTTAGACATTGGTAGCACAAAAGGATTCAAAGGGTTTTGGAAGGAATAAATCATTAACCAATTATGCATACAGATAGTGACATGCTAGTTATATTTAACCACAGATTCTTTGGGAAAAATAAATTAGCCTGTATATATGCACATAAATTTATTATAAATGTTGCTCATGCACAGGATATACAAAACCAATTTCAAAATAATATTATTTATTATAAATTCCTCCTAGCTCAGCATTTCTCATAAAATGCTTACATTGATTTTTGCTTAACCATTGTAGTCAAAATACTGTTGTAATGGATGTATTACTGTCCCTGAAAATTTCTTTGCTATTTTCATCTTCACTCATAACTAAGATGTGAATGATACAAAGAAACTCATGTTAGAATTCCAATTGTGGCATAGTAACAGGAATAACTTATTTCTTATTGTTTGCAATGCAATTTGATATAGGAAAAGTATTTCTTCAATTTTTGAACTAATCACAAATAATAGATACGGACCTTACACAATTTCAGATTGCCAGGTATTATTAACATTTGAAACACTACAGTATTAAGTGTAGACAACTGAAAAGTAATATATAATCCCTTGCTGCTATGGATGCTATTGTAATTTTTCTAATTTCTTTTATCAAAGTACTTCCATTTCATTCGGTTTCAAGCTTCCACTGCACAATACTGAATGCTGACCTTTGATGAGAAATTCTGAAAATAATAGTGTTCTTGTGGTACAGGTACACAGTCATGAGTAACCTAGAACATGGAATGATTCAGTAAGAAACTAAATAGGTTAAAATTAATTTGGGGATAGGTCACAAAGTTACAGACTCCAATTCAAGAGAAGGGACCCCATGAAATAACATTAGTTCTTCAACATAACATCTTATCACAGAACAAATCAACCAAAAACCCACTTATCCCTCCCACTAACATCTGTTCCTCAAACTCCCACTCCAGCTAACATTTTCACTACAGAAGAAAGAAAAAAACTTAGTGGAGAAGGAAATGCATATGGCCAAAATCATATTTCCTTCCTGCTCCACAGTCCCCACTAAAGCACTCCTTTTAAATTGAGTTAGCATTTTAATTCTTACATAGAACTGTACAGAGAAATTCTTCACATACAAACTGCTTGTTCATTGTAGCATTATTTACTGCAGCCAAGATATGGAACCAACCCAGATGCCCCTCAGCAGATGATTGGATCAACAAGATGTGACAATTATACACAATGGAATTCTATGCTGCCATCAGGAAAAATGACATCGTCCCATTCATAAAGAAATGGAAAGACTTGGAAAGAATCATATTAAGTGAAATAAGACCCAAAGGAGCATAGGCTCCATGGTTTCACTCATTTTAGTAATTAGTACACATCCAGGACTCTTCTAGGACATGATCACAATAGCTCAAAAGTTATGTACAAAAAATCATACAGGATGAGTCTAAAGGAATTGAACTTTAGAATATGGAAACAAGAGCTTTATCTTTGTGACTGATATTCTTCATATATTATGTGACATTATTTCATTTCTCTTTTTTTCCACTTGCGATTAATTTCATGTGGTTTTTGTATCTGACATTGTTACCTGGTATATTGTATATATAAGTATTTGTTTATCTAAAATAGGGAAGGGAAAGGGGAAGCCAAAATGACTGGGAGGGAGGAGGTGAAGGGGGACAAAATCATGAGAAGGGGTATCAAGGTTCAAGAATTAATGTACCCACTACCTAACAAATGTTACTGTAACCCCTCTATACCTTACCCTGACAATAAAATACAATAAAAAAGTAAAATTAGAAAAACTGCTTACTATGGATTTCGTCATTTGTTTCCTAAGAGATAAATGAAGTTTCATTATCGTCTTATTTTACATTTTAGAAGGATACAAGTAAATAGGAGGAAAATTAGTAAATATGGTCAGGTAAAAGATATCAAAAGACTAAGTATATTTTATTTAATTGATAGCTAATACATAGTAAATTGGGAACTAAGCTTATTCTGCCTGAAAAGCTATGTCTACCCCAGTCACGTCTAGAATAAACATGGCAAGGTAAGCTTTCTTTTACTTGCTTCAAACAAATCAATATTGAATGTTTGAAATATTTTGACAAACTATGTACATTGTTATGTGTAAATAAAGTTGAATGCTGCAATCAAACAGTTCATTACTCATATTTATATCTCTCTAAACACATAAGGTAGAAAAGAAGATCATATGGAACCAAATTCAGATATAATTGAAAAGGCATTTGGCAGAAAGGGAGTGAATGCTTATGCTCTGTACAAATTGTTAGTTCTACTTAATTTGACTATCTGTTCTTCCTTCATAATTTATCCATAGATCATCTAATCAGGCTAAAGCTTATCTCTACCTTGGTCATAAAATATCCCTACCTGTTTTAGAAGATACACTGACAGGCAGATAAAACTAAGTGAATAGTTAAAAGAAGAAAATTGCACATATAACAACCATTATTCTCAATATTTTATTTATTTTTTAATTTACAATGGTGGCTGTGTACTACATATACTACGTATTATATGTACATAGTACTGTGCTCTGTGTATACTGTGAAATACGCATGTGGCTCTCTAACTGAAAATATGACCAGAATAAGCTGTCATTTGATTGACTAAACTCCTTCTCCTTAAATTCAGGTATATCTTAAAAGCTGATACTCAATGCAGTTTTAGTAGTGGAGAGAATTTACAGATCAAAAATTTTACAAATTGTCTGGGTCTAGAAAAGCTTCAATAAAACAAAGTTATAGAATTATAGTAAATTATAATTACATTGCCGCTGTTCTTAAATGTTATGATTGCCCCAACACAGGAGTATTCATTTGTAAAAAGTTGCCACGACTCTACTGGATAGATATATCCAGGTTAGGTTTAAAATTCCTTTTCATATTTACGATTGCATAATAAAATGCTATAGGATGGGAAACTGCTGAACAATAGAAAGTTTTTCTTAATCAATTTGGAAATTTGGAAAAGTCCAAATGTCAGCAAAATAGGTGTCCTGAAGGTGTATCTTTCAGTATATAAATCTTCAGTCTACCCTTACATAATAAGTAAAACTAGTTATCTCTTAGGACTAGGAATATAAGGATATCAGTGCTGAATATTTAGGGTGTCTTTATGATCTGATTTTCTCTCAAAGGACATATCTACTCATAACATCTCAATGAGGATTAGTATTTTTTGAAAGATTCAGGTATTGAGTCAATTTTAGAGATCTTAATCCACATGATTAAGACAATAAATATTTTTCAAATAGAAGACTGTTTTAAGTGTATCTGTTCACTTCGTCTAGTAATGTTTTTCCTGTTTCAAGTGAGGATGTATGCAATATTATAAAAATCAAAATATCATTACTTAAGATGAATCTGTATAAATACATTAGTATATGTACCTTTGTATATTAGACACATTTTAAATGTACTTTATATTATGTTAAGATATTTTGTATTACAAAGTTTTTTGATTGTCACTGTGAGTTGAAAAGTTTTGACAATTAAATGAAAAAGCATTCAGTACAACACATTTTTTATGACTCTGGGGCATTGTAAAAATGTGTTTACATAATGTATTTGGCATAGTATGGATAAAAAGAAAAATAAATTACTACTTATGTAACCATTATTTAATTAATTTTTGTGTGCTTCTAAAAAATTGAAACTTATGTGATAACTAGGATCTATAATTAGAAACGAATGAGCAATAAAATCTCTAATTGATTGGAATTTTATGTATCTACTAGTTGAGATAAATATGCTAATGTAATATCATGCTATCATGAAGTTTTGAAATATTATTATAGCAAATTTTAGTGGGACCTTATAACAAATGCAAACAAATAACCTTAACCCCAAGTTCATCTTTTCCATATTTTAGTATACTTTTACAAAATACTTAGCCTTTTAACATTTTTTGTAAATCTGTTCCTAATCCTTGTTACTATATTTACATTATACTAAAAAGAACAACATGAGATTAGCTCTCTTAGCAAATATTTTTACAATGATAAATACAATGTTGAATAACAAACGTAGCACTATTCCATCTGGCATTCCTAGAACTCTATATATGATGAAAACAATTCCTCTATTGCTCCTTCACCATATCCCTGGCAAATAACTGTTGTTACTATACTAACCTTGAATACTGGGATCGTTTTATTTCCATCAGCTATTCTATGGTGGAATAGCATTTTACCATATTATGAACTAAAACTCTGATCGTTTTGCTACAGACAAGCAGAGACATTTGAATAAAATCTAGCTACGCAAAAGTTATTTTTTTTTTGTATGTCATAGGGCTTGAACGCAACATGTGGGCTGTCCCTGAGCTCTGCAACTCAAGGCTACCACCCTACCTTTGGGTCTGGGAATTGTCACCAAGCTATTCAGCAGCTCAAGGCTACCTCCCTACCCTTGAGCCAAACCCCACTTCCCGTTTTCTAGAGATTAATTGGAGGTAAGAGTCTCCGGTCCTTTTGTTCCTGAGCTGGTTTTGAACCTTGATCCTCAGATCTCAGCCTCCTCAGTAGCTAGGATTACAGGTATGGGCCATGGCGCTGATGCCCAGTTTCAAAAATTAAATTTTTATACCAAAATTCAAAGAGAAAATGTTTGCATGTAAAGATTTAAAGTACCTTGCTGAATAATGCTATGTTATATTTCTAAAGAATGTCACTATACTTTGCTTCTGGTAGTCTGAAACTAAATCTTTATACTTTATATCACCCACCTATTTCATTGTTGTACATGACATTAGACAATGAAATCTTTCAATGAAGATTTAGAGTATTGTTAAATTCAACATATCATGACAAACCATGTCAAATATTTCAGTTCCTAACATTATTTATTTTAATGACATAAATCAAACCAAAATTCTGTCTTTGTCTTTTCCTGCATGCTTTCAGGAAAGACAGTTTTAAGGCATTTGATGGGGTTCTACTTTTTTCCTACTACCAATATTTGTATAGTTACAGCATATACCAAAAAAACTGTATTGCATTATGATCTATAATGATTACTTTATATATGTGAGTTTTTAAATCATTATGTCATGACTTAGTTATCTGTAGTTAAAAAGCATATACTTTTTAAGTAACTTTAAAAGTATACAACACTTTTAATCTTTATATGTCTTAAAGTGTTATAGTGTGGATGCACTTCAATACTAAATGCAATCATTATATAAAGTAAATTTGTGGCAGCATACTTGAGGAAATGTTTCTCACCTTATTGATGTAGCTGGTCCAGTTAGTCCTTCACATGTTCTCTTGCCCAAACTTCAACTCCCTGGTAAAAATTGGAGCTTAAACTACTTTGATACTTGTGTTTGGAAAAATGACCAATAGCTTTTAAATCCTCCTCATTTATGAGTCATGGTTTGATCTCTAAACTGCTCATTAGCATTATTATCTTGTGTACAAATATGCTGACCATTCAAACAAGCAAGATTAAAGAAGCACAAATACTGTTTCCATTCAAAATTGCTTTATACTCAAAATTAGTCTATATAAAATATGATTCAAACACACTTAAATATGACTATCTCATTGAACACATTTATATATGTATATACCCATACATGCATACAGGGATGTAAAACTAAATCCTGTGAGAATGTGTAGATATATGTATATATTTTATGCCAAAAATTTAAAGACTACATCAAATCAATTCATACATTATTTCAAAATGCATTGAAAAAAATTGCAATTTGTTTTGAAATTATCCCACAATCTGTACTCTGATTCAAATTTTTAAATACTTTATATTTTTACCAGAAACTTCTCCTTCCGTGTTATTAGCTTGACCCTTAGAACACTGAAAGCATTTGTGAATGGAAAACATCAAGTTTGATTCTATTTTAGTTTGAAGTCCCACTTTGTAAACATGACCCACCCCCTTCCTCCTCCTCATTCACTCAAGCAGTAATAACCCACAGGTAAGAGGGAAGGTTGTCTCAAGATCTATATGTTAGCTATAACATCTTAGAAAGTTGCTATTTTAAAAAATACTTTTTTCCCTCTCTTTGAAGTATCCTATAGCCTAGAAAAATTTCACAGAACAGAACTAATTCCCCTGAGCCAAATAATAGTCAGATGACATGCAAAATACAATTATCCTCAGCAGGAGAACAGATAATTGGGATATGCACAGCAATATATTTTTATCACTTTTTCTGCTGTTTATGGTCTTATTATATTGGCTCTGAGATGTGGGGAAAGTCACAATATCTAACCATATCCTTTATAGGCAATATAAACAGCTGTTCACAAGGTGCTTCTGTGGTCTTATTTAAGCACCTATCAGGTAAACCAAACATACAGAAGTAAAATAGAAGTATGGCTTCATAACTAAAATATACCCACAGCTAAAAAAATATTGAATCTCTCAAAAACAAATCCTCAAAAAAACAACCATCCCATTAAAAGATGGGCTAAGGACTTAAAGAGAGACTTCTCTGAAGAGGAAATAAGAATGCCCTATGGACATATAAGGAAAGGCTTGACATCTCTGGCCATAAAAGAAATGCAAAATCAAAACAACCTTGAGATTCCACCTCACTCCAGTTAGAATGGCCATGATCAAGAAATCTAATAACAGATGCTGGCAGAGATGTGGACAGGAGAGATCACTACACTGTTGGTGGGAGTGTAAACTCATTCAACCACTCTGGAAAGCAGTATTGTAATTCCTCAAAAGATTAAGTATAGAGCTCCTGTATGGCCAGCAATTAACTAATCTAAACCCATTAGCACAACCATATTCATTAGAGCATTATTTACCATAGCAGAGATATGGAACCAATCAAAATTAGTTCTTTTGATTAAATGTTCAAGTTTGAAACTGAAAGTGCAATTTAAATTAATATTTGGTGCCTCCTGATATTAAATTAAATCTTATGAACATATTTTCTGACTACTAACATCATTGCATCAGTTGACTTATTTTAATGTAATATAGTGATTATAAGGAGCAAAAAACACTAGATGTCATTCTAAATGATAAATGCTGATACATTATTTTTCTTTGTACATGTATTGTTTGGGAAAAGGAGATGTTTTTGATTCATTTCTATTTTTAAAAATCCACATGCAAATTATTCACGCTGCAAGTTCCCCAACTTAGGAAAAATTACTCTCGACATTGAATAATATCTCTATATCTGAATGTTTGCAAAAGTAATTTGATGAATTGGGTAAGAATAACAAGTAGCATGAAATTATGCTTCACAAGTTGTTTCATAATTATATATTAAATAGAATACAAGGGTGATACAAACTTGTCTACTTTACAGAATAATATTCTGTTCTGTCTTAAATTCCAAAGGAAGAAAAATTCCTTTGAAAATTATAAGTAAAATTATTTTGATTATCTCTTTGTATCAATGATTCCTCTATATGTCCTGGATATTTGCAAGGGCAACATTTTTCTTCCTTCTTCTATCTATACCAAATGCAACTAGAGTGACAGAATGATGAAAATATTTAGGCACTAAAAGTATTTTCTTGCCCAGCTTATTTAACAATAGTGAGCAAACTTCATCACTGGTCAATTTTAAGATAAATAGCCTTTCTTCACAGCTGCCAGCAAACAAGCAAGAGTCAGCAGTATAAAACAAGCAGAGAGAAGGCAACTCATGCCTAAGGGCCTGAAAGAAAATGAGTACACACTGGGTTCTGTTCCCACTTGTTCCATGTTTAAACATTAATTTCTGCTCTTTGAAAGGAGGAAAAAGAGCATTGAATGTTAGAAAAGAAACAAAAGTTTTATCTTAGAAGAGCAATTGTGTGGGTCTGTGTGTGCAATATATAAGTAAGCAATGTGATTATATAAAAGCATGTGTATAGTGTTTGACTCAAAGAAGAGAATTGATATTAAAATCAATAATTCTGCAGTGACTGAAAAGATTTATTTACTCCTAAAAGAAAATAATGCATGATTTTGATTTTGGACCAGTTTGAAATAAACTTCTTATATATTTGACAGACACCAATAACAAGCATGAATTACAATAATTGCTTCTGATTAGCATAATGAAACCAGTGTTTGCATCTTTCTCCATTTTTCCGTGTGTGTGTGTGTGTGTGTGTGTGTGTGTGTGTGTGTGTGTGTGTGTGTATTGGGTGCTTAAACTGGGAACCTGAACATTAACTATTAACATTTTCATTCCAAATTAGGGTTCTTTGACATTTAGTGTTTAATTAGGGATAAGAAACTCACAGATTTTCCTACCTGGCTAGCTTTGAACCATGATCCTCAGATCTCAGTTTCCTGAGTTGGTAAGATTACAGGTGTGTTCCACAAACTCCAGGCTACAATCTTTTTGAATGAGTAAAATAAATCAACAATATTTTTTCTATAGCAGCAGATGTTTGTGCTGAAGTTACAGTAACAAAATCCCATTCTGACTCTTCCTTATCCAAAGTACATATGTTTCCTTTTATATCATACATTTAGATAATGTCATAGATCCAAGAGCAGGCAAATGCTTTGGAACTTTTTTCATTTCATGCATTTTTAGTGATATGATAAAGAAGATATACAGAGGTGTAAAGTTACATAAGTCAGATTCAACAAAGGACAAAATGTGAACCAGTGTAATAGCAATATTCACAAGACAATATGATAGAAATGAGCTTTTCAACTTGGGAGGGGTGGGGGAAGGGGAGTGGCAGAAAAACATGGGAAGGGGTAACAATGTTCAAGAAGTAATGTACTCACTATCCTAAGAATATAAGTGTAATCCCTCTGTATATCACCCTGACAATAAAAAAAGCATATTTTTCTTTTCGAAGAAAAGCCTTTCACTCCCTTTCAGTGTTCCCCTCCCCCCACCCACAAATGTTAGCATTCATTTTCAACATTGTTTCTAATGAGTGACATTTCTGTGCCTTTGTCTTACTGTCCCTAAAGACAGCTAAAAGAACAAAACAAGAGGAAAATAAAACAAAATTACCAAGAAAGAACAAAATCTCTTGATTCCATTTCCTGGAGTTCATTTTGATAAATATAATTTTACATGATCATATGTACCTAGCTATTGAGCCTTTCTGATCCTCTGCTAAGACTATCCTAATTTGGCCTCACTCTGTTTGAATGCCTACAGATATGTATAATTTATCTTGTCACAGTGTATTGTTTCTCTCAATATTTTAATATTTTTCTTCATTTTAGCATCCAGTGTGTTTACTTGTAGATTTACAGACATATCCTATCTTCAACAAATGAAAGAAATCATTCAACCAATATTTCTCTGGGTCTAGCTTACTTTATTAATATAGTTTTCCTAAGTCTTATCATCCCCTTACAAATAGTAAAATATCATTATTTCTAATGGATGAGTATAATTCCATTGTGAAACTTTGGATCGTATAAAATGTAAGTGAGGCACTGGTGGTGCATACCTGTAATTCTATCTATTCAAGACGCTGAGACCTAAGTATCGTGATTTAAAGCCAGCTGGGGCAGAAAAGTCCTTGAGACTCTAATCACCAATAAACCACTTAGAAACTGATAAATGATGAAAGTGGCACTGTGGCTCAAGTGATAGAGCACTGGCTTTGAGCATAAAGAGGCCCAGGGAAAGCTCAGATGCCCACAAGACAAAAAAAAAAAAAAGGAAAGATAGAAAGGAATAAGGAAAGGGAAATGAAAAACATTTCCATACTCTCTATTTCCAAAATACCAAAATGCTACAAAGATCTAACAATTGCATTTACCACTGAATTATACCTATTTTGTCTAGAACACAAGACTAATTCAAATCTGGCTTTGATGTGTTTTTATTTTAATACTCATCTGTAGAGTAAAATTCCAGTAGCTGATAAACATATATATATATATATTATGTCATGATAATCAACTACATAATCAACTAATGACAGGATGATCTTTTGGAAAAAGAATATCTATCTTCCATTGAATTTATTTTAATTCTATATGCATAGTTTAATTTTATATATTATATATATTTAATTCAATATCTTCTGTTAAACAAAATATTTAATTCTCCACTGGAAAATGCAAATATCTTCCTATTGACAAGAAATATTGTTTAACCTTTAAAAAGAAGTGTCAGTGGAGTTAGTCTGATTTACACACATTAAGACACAAAAGTAAAGCAATCTTTACAAATCAATTGTGCTTTGTGGTGATTTCAGGGTATTGTAAACTTTTCCCATGCTGGCTGATTTTTATTTTCTTATAGCTCAGAAAAATCAATATGAATGTTGGGAGAGTTAGCTGTTATATATTCTGAACTCTATTAGTATCATTTATCAAAAAATATGTGAAATGATTAATAATGAATATCATAAAATTAGTGTCAGGAATTTTGTGGATATAAGATTCAAGTAGTGAAGATAGCTGAGTAACATTAAGTATGTGCTTCACATATGAAAATTATAGATATCTTGGAATTTGTTGCCCATGACTTTTGTTCTCCTGGAAGTTGTATGTATTATTTATGTATGATTGGTTCCACCAAGGTATTTTGTTCTTACTTCTTTAGGGCTTGAACTGATATTTGTTGGCAATGAAGGACAGCAGTTGAGATGTCAGTTACATTCCCAACATCACTGTGTTATCTCACTGAATACATCACCTTTTCTTTGAAGGCTGTGTATTTCTCTTTGATTTCCCAATATTTATTCACACTTTGGTCTAATGTATAAAACTCAGTAACCATAGTGTTGATGAGCTCGTGTGTACTTTGTAAGTATGAATTCTAAGAAAAACAGGTTGGTTATCTTTTCCATTCCTTGGTGTATTTCTGAGTTGTAAGTGAAAAAAGGCTCATGGCTCCATTTCTTAGACTACAAAGGATTTGAGGAGGTCAAGGGGACAGACTGCTCAAAGGTCTGCTGTCAAAAAAAGTACACAGTGGGGTTTATTTTAGAGTTGTTTTCTTCAATCACTTTTTGATCTTTGTCAGCACCTCCACGTGCAAGTGAATGAAAAAAGTGGGAAAACAACATCAATATATAAAGGAACAATCACCTATGTCCTTCATGGACTTTTTAAACTATATATCAGAAATTCATATTTTGCAAAATTGAGTTCTGAGATGACTTCTATAAAGACATACATCCATATACATTATAATCTGATGTCTTAAATTTCCCTCAAACATCTGATTCATCTTATTTTTTTCCTATGTAATACTCACTGTCATAAATTTGGCTAGTATTGCCCTACTGAGTATATTCATATGCTCTGGTAGCCAATGGTAATGGAGTTGCTTTTGGCCTCTATGACATTCACAATTCAAGTGTTCCTCACATAAAGAGCTCAGTGCTGTTCACACTGCTAAAGAAGTTTGGGTGTCTTAATTACTGGTTTGATATCTTGCAGATTCTTTTCAGCTATACTGCCAATCCACCCAGGAACCATTCTCCCCAAGTATTAAACAAAGAAACGGAGTATCTCCATCCTTCAGATATCTCTTACAGTACTCTTTGAAACATTTCCTACTCTAGATAGCACTTGTTTTGAATTTCAATGTGTGCAATTATATTAATGAAGGTATTGGTAGTATACCTGTTTTGTTGGGAAGAGCACAAATAATGTATACAAGAGTTCATTGAAAAAATCAGTCTTAAACAAATTTTTGTACATAGATATTTTATGTAAGAGCAGTTTATGTTTTATTTTGTTATTCTTGATGATTTTAATATAAATATGCCCTTTTTAGGTCATGAATGAATCCTCAAATTCTTCTTTTTAAAAGTAATTCTGTTATGGGCAATGTCAAACGCTTTTCACACATTTTCAAACAGAATTTGCAATAAAAAAGATCTTTAAAAATACATGGATGAGGTAAGAGGAAGCTTGTGACAGGACCATGAGTGTCTGTTCAGCTCCTTAGGAAAGAAGATGAAAGGATGCTATCATGTTGAGAGATATATCATGTTTACTCTTAAAATATGGAGTTAATTTTTCTTTTGAAATCAATCCTGTTTAATTGAATTCAAGAACTCTTGAGAAACAAAATGATTTAAAGTAATTGCTATATGAATTTTCATGAAAGGAGTGTAATTGAAGTTTATCATCATACCTTTGTTAAATGGTTACTTTCCCAAGAAGAAGTCAAAATGATTGCTCTTGAAGTATAATCCCAGCATGCACAGAAAATGACTAAATTGAGAATACTGAAAAGTTTATGGACAAATACATTCACTTAACCATGAATATGCTTCTCAATTTAACTTCCTGAGTCTACTATTCATAAAATCTTACTTTAAATTCATGGATTTGACATTGAAATTATATAAGTTTATCAAAAGGGTATGTATTTTGAGATGTATTAAAATTAATTTTGAGATGTTTAAATAAGACTAAAATGTTATTCAGTTAGAGAATACTTGCAGAGCTTATTATTTACTATCTTGGTTTTGAAAAACTAAGTTAAAAAATACTTGAAATCACTATTTTAGCACTTCCCTTTTCCAGACATGATTTCCTGCTGTCCATCTTTGTATCCTTTGTGAAAGATTTATAGCTTTATAACATTTACAGGAGAATATAGATACAGATGGCCTTTGATGTCCTCTGTTCATTAATTCAACATCTAAAACTAGGTGTGGTGAGAAGAGAAATATTAGTTGGATTTATTTTTTCGATTTCACTTTATGGTCCTAATGACTGAGAATTTGGCTTTTTAAATATTTATGAATTTTAATTTCCTTGTCTCTTTCATTCCTCCTGTAAATTTTCCCTGAGTTTTAGGCTGGCCAAAGTCACGTCTGCATGTTTTATAACAAAGACTATCATCTTATCCAGATAAAACCATTGTCTAAAATTGAGAAATTATCAGTAAGTATGCTGGATACAGATAAGATCCACAATTTTGAGTTATGTATCGTCATTTCTTATATGAGGAGCAGAAAATATCCTTCTCTTTTTTGCATTTCTCCCTATTTTAGTTGGAGTTAATATGAGTCCTTTTGAACAATCTCCCTCCTAAAAAGCAATTTAATTTGAGAAACTTCAAAATCCTTTTGGGTTCATGTTTATATGGTATTCTCAGATTTTAGTAATGACATACGGTTCATTATTATTCGTTTATGATTAGCAATGTATTTAGTGTATTAATCAGATATTAAAGATAAAGTCTAAACTAGTATCCTGCTAACAGATTGTTTTTGAGAACCTAGTATATGTTTTCAATAATATGGGTAAAATAGAAAATTTTAACATTTTAGCATAAGATAAATGGTCATTCAATTAATGGATAAAAATGTGAAATATATATTTATGCAATATAAAGAAGAGAGATTAGATTTTAAAGAAATAAAAAAAATATTATGTCAAGCAAAATAACATGACTAAGAAAGAGAATTGCCTAACTTATGTGTGGTATCCAGCTAAAAATCATGATGAGAGTATAGAATATCTACTCTTTGGGGCAGAGAATAAGAGTATAGAGAGAACAATGCAAATATCATAATCACTAAAGCAAAACCCTACTACTCTATTAACAACAAGAGCCTTCTTTAACTTTTCCCCAAGTAACTACTGCAATGTCATTCTTGCATTGGGTAGCCATGGTAAGCTGTAATTTATTCTGGGGCCAAGAAAAAATGAGCAGAAATGCTATTATTTTGTGACATACATATTAAAATGCAGGATAAAGTAATTTTTATCTTATGCTCTGGGAATAACATAAAAGCATTTTCCCACAGGAAATGTGATATCTCATATAAGACATTTCTATAAGGAAACACCAAATATTTAACTCAGTGAGATGCAAAGAGCTTTCAGTTAGTTCTGACCCATTCTAGGCTGGACTTGTTATTGAGATTAAAAGAGAATTCTAAACAGAAATTTAATGTGATGTGAGTTGATTTTTTCATCACAAAGAGTTTAGGTAAGTGGGGAAAGAAAAGTAAAACCAGTTGTAATGAAGTAATGAGATATTGAACATTGTAGACAAACCACATGGAAAAACACATATTCTATAAATATTACTTAAACTTTCATCAAAGGAAGAAAATGGTTCTAGAATAATATTCTTAAATGATAAACATGGTCAGAAAAAGAATAATTCTATGTCTTTGGATATTTGTAAATGTGAATTAAAATAGTCATTAGTGAAGATGATTTTAGATATCAGAATTAGGACATGTTAATATTGAAGGCTAGTGATTACCACAGGAAGGCTTCCTTCTTTAACAAGCAAAAGAAAAGAAATAGCAAGAAGAAGCAAATAGATGGGAAAGAAAAATATTTTCTAATTTGTTCCAAATTCTTCAGCTTTTAACTATAAATACTTGATTGTTTTGCGCTGCTTTCTAAAGTGATTAAAAAAGGAAAACATGGAGAAACTCAAACTACAAACAAATATCAAAATGTTTATATAACATATACAGCATGTTCATTCAAAACAAATAAAAAATGAAGGTAAAAGCATTGTAAGACAAAGAGAAAATATATACTAACTCTCCAGGATGAGATAATTTCAGAAATTGCACTAGATACACAGACAAAAATCTGATTATAAAAGGTAACTGTGGTATAAATTGAAAAAAATAAACCCACGGAAAATTTTACTCTATTCATCTAAAAATAAATGCACCTTAAATATGAATCTGCAGGAAATAACAAGATGGGAAAATAGATGCTATGCAAACATTACTGAAAAGAAATCCAATGTAACTATAAAAGCGGTGTAACAACTAGATTTTGATGCAAGACAAATGCTTTATAAACAAGACATTTTCTATTTGTAAACAATTCCCTGTAAGACTGGAATTTGTAAAGGTTTAATGTTCATATCTGCATTTTTACTAACACTACATGAAATATCCAAAAGAGAAATGAATACCCAAAGTATGGGAAGATTCAACACACCTCTTGTTTTTTTTTTAAAGTGTAATTCACAAGTTCTTAGTCCTAAGCGCAAGAAAAATCTAACTCCCTTGATAGTTAATATTAAAACAAAACAGAATTTCCAATCTTTAATTACCACCTGACTATAACATCTTTCCAGAATAATAAATACATGTCTTTTTGTCTTCCATCAACCTATGACATTAGGAGAGTACCGTCCAATTCATGAGTTGTTCTTTGATCAAAATAAACTGTGTTGAATTTTCTACAGATTTTATAGTTCTGTTGTCACAAGTACTGATCTGGGGACAACACCCAATGGTGACTCAATAGAGCAATGAAGAAGCAGTGATAGGTTCCTCTGAGCCCACCTCACACTGTTTGCCTCTCTGCATCTTAGATCGATGCTACTAAGTGTGTCTTAGACATGCTTTTTCTATTTGTATCAGGCTCTCCACGTGAATCTCAGTATTTTCATTCTAGACTAGTTGAAAAGTACAACAGGATCTTGGACTGGCTTCAATAAGGAAGCCTCAGGTATACTGGATTCAGGAGCCAGGATTTGGGGCTGGTAAAGGTCTATGACATAAAAGAATAATGAGCTCAGTTTAATTAAAAAAAAGTTTCCAGACTTCTGAATTTTTAAACTTGTTCTTTCTTAGAGAAATGGGCCAACCTTAGTCCTACACCAGTGGCTCACACCTGTAATCCTAGTTACTCAGGAGGCTGAGATCTGAGGATCAAGGTTCAAAGCAGCCTGGGCACAAAAGGACTACAAATTCTTATCTCCAAGTAACCTCTAGAAATCAGGATGTGGGGCCTGTCTAAAGGGGTATGGAGGTAGCCATGAGTTGAAGAGCTCAGGGACAGTGCCCAGGCCCAGAGTTCAAGCCCCATGATGCACAAAATTTAAAAATGGGCCACCCTTGCCAAAATAATTAGGAATCTTGTTCGTCACAATGGAGGAAAATTTAACTTAAATGAAATTGTTTGCTAATATAACACATAGAGGGGGAAAAATAAGTGGAAGGAAAAAGACCCTAAGCAATTTATGAACAATAGGATATATTTTGATCTGGTGGTTATATAAGGGCCAAACGAATCATAATGCCTTTCTTAAAAAGAACCCTAAGGTGAAACTATAGATGCTCAATTAGTCATGTTCAGGATGAAAAAGAGACAACACTATAGAACCTGCAGAATCGAAATTAGAGATAATATATTTGAACAACCTCGTGTAAAAATATTCATTAAATTTAGATAACATAGACAGCCACAGAAGGCACATAACTTCCGAAACTGACGTGCGATTGCAAGCCTTAGTGTACCAAAATCAGGCAAAGAGAAGTATTCTTTATTGTAACACTAGTTAAAAACCCAGATACAAGTGACTTTTCCATTAAGCGTTATTAGAAATAAATAATATCAATATTTCACATATACTTCAATGAGGAGAAACAGAGCATGTTTCTTGAACTAAAGAATATTATTTTAGCAAATTATATGTCTTCATTATACAGAAAGATATATTGACAAATTCATATGTTAATTGTATTTAAAGGTAGAGCCTTTGAGGTGCAATTTGCATTAGAAGAGGTTCTGAAGGTGGGACTGCATCTCACATTATTAGTGTTTTACAAGACCTGAAAGAGACATAGGTAGCATCCTTGCATTTTTGCCTGGAAGCACCTCTAGCACAACATGAGACAGAATACCATGCCTCAGATAATAGCAGAGATGTGCTGCTGCCACACCCTTGAACCTCTCAGTTCAAAATTATGAACAAAATAAACTTCCTTTTCTTATAATCCACTCAACCTCACTTATTCTGTTATCCAACAGAAGGCAGAGATATTCTTAAACATATGTTTCTGGACTTCAAAGTTTTTGAAGGAGATAAACATTTCCTACTCTCACTCACATTGGCTGATTTTTACTTTATAAATTTGGAAGGGCATGATTCTGTCCGAAGGGTTGAATAGGACACTCCTCCCAAATCCACATGTGGTCAAAGCTGTGGTCCCAGCTGGTGGATGTAATCACTGAAAGATGAATGAATACTGAGGTCTCTGACCTAATCAAAGGTTTAACCCATCAATGTATTTGCACTTTGATAACACTCTCCAGAGGTAGCAGAAAGCTGGCCTTTGTGGAAGAAGTAGGTCACTCATTAGAGGCTCCTTGAAGGGGGTCTTACTCTTGGCCTTCTCTGGTCTCCACTCTGTGAGGACTATAAATGAGCCATTGTGTTCTGTTTTGCCCTTTGGCTATGAGGTTCTCAATTACCAAAGACAAAAATCAATGGAACCAGACAGCTACAGGCTGCCACTGTGAGGCCAAAGGTAGCATTCCTCCTAGTTTTTAGTAGTTTTGCTCAGAGATTCATTGAAATTTGCCTTGGATTTATTAGGACTCTCTCTCAAGAGATTTGATTTATTTGTTCAGTCACTTCAGATATGATTTCTTTTCCTAAAATTAGCATTAAAGTTTATGGATTACTATGCTTTGCTCTTTTGGTGGGAAATTTTTTTATTAAAGAATTTATTAACATTGATTTTTACATCATATTTTAAATGACAAGTTTAACAAACAAGTGTTCAAGGAGGGAATCTCTATTTACAATCACTGGGACTTAGTTTTAGAACTTAATCAAAATTAGGCTAAGGGTTTGTATGTCATAGAAACATACTAATTTATGAAATAAAATATTATATCTATAGAGTCATAGGTTTTTGTGTCTATATAGTTATGTTTATATTTCCATTACCATGTCCATAGTTTTGAGTATGCAGTTATTGAGTCTTCGCTCTTGTACTCTTTGGATTCAATAGCCACATATTAAGGATACCATGTGCCTTTTGTTCCTTAGGTCTTGACTTGTCTCACTCAACATGATTCGCTCTAGATTCATTTAATTAATTCAATTAATTTTTTTCCTCTTTTTTTCCCCACAGTACCTCATAATGTATATAAGATGGTCTGAAAGAAAATTCTTACACATCAGTCTCCCAAACAGTGGGATCAAATGGCATGTGCCATCATATCCAACTAAATTTAAATTCTTTTGAGAATGAGTCTGTGCTTATTAATGGTCATTGTAGAATTGTACATCTCCAGAGCATGACCCAAGCCAAAGAACTATTGTGACTCCCTGCTTTATCTATGGATAAAAGTTCCCAGAGTTTGCATCTGGTGAACGTGAAGACTTTTTTTTTGCCAATTAAGATTTTACCATGTTTTCATACTTGGGTAAATTTTTAATCATTTATTTCCTGCAAAACTAAATAGAAACTTCTGCATAGAAGATTATCTGAGAATGTTAGGAAGAAAGAACATAATAATTTGACCCTCAATAGGTTACAGCATAAGACAAAGCAGAAATAGAAGACCAGGTCCTTCTCAGGGCTGCTGCAGCCAGCACAGTAGAGATGTTCACTTTTTCCCTCGAGGACAAGTTTGCTTGGTTCACTATGTTTTGTCTTTTTGTTTTCCCTTTTTCTCTGATTATTTGAGTGGATGAGTCCTTCTTCCCAAGCCTTTTATTCTCTACACAGTTTCCTGTCTTTCTGAACTCTAAAAATTCTCAGTGTACTCACAACTACCACTTTTTTTAAATAATTTTTATTGTGATTAATAGAAGGGTTACATTATATTCACCAGATAGATGGTGCATAACTTCACAAACATTGTACCTGAAAGCCAATGGTTCTCACCAAACTTACCATTCATTCTTCATATGAAACACCAACAATTAAATTTTGAATAGATCACAGACTCTACTTTTCTATTACATGTTTCCTCAGTCCCTATGGTTGCAGATGTGAATAAGCCTTGTAATCAGTAACTCACTCCATTGTGCCAAAATGTTTGGACCAAAATATAACTGATCTCTCTGTCTCTCCTTCTGCTTGAAAACACACACACACACACACACACACACACACACACACGCCATTTTTGAAGACAAAATTACATGTTTTATGCTTCCACAGTATCTGCTTTTAATATTACCTTATTTATTTGTTTGTTTGTTTGTTTGTTTATTTATTTTTGTGGGTCACGCGGCTTAAACTTGGCCTGGACACTTTCCCTCTCTTCAGCTACTACCCTCTCCCTGAGCCTGGCCCTTGTCCCTGAGCTCTTCAGCTCAAGGCTACTACCCCACCCCTTGAGCAACAGCCCCACTTCCTTTTTCTAGCGATTAATTGGAGATAAGAGTCTCACATTGTCTAGTGCCTGGGCTGGCTTTGAACTATGATCCTCACATCTAGCCTCCTGAGTAGCTAGGAATACAGGAGTGAGCCACTGTGCCCAGCTTACTCCAGTTTCTTTAAGTATAGCTAAGATTTCCATTAATAAATATTAACCAAATAAACATGCAATTTCAAGATGGTCTTGATATTTCCTTGATAGTGGTTATATACAATTTTATCAGATTTTATGAAAAAGGATTTCACGTTAAGTGCAAATCGAAAGCGATCAACCCAGAGATGCTTTTTCTACCTTACATAATACTTTCTTCATTATAATTATTTTTAAATTCATTTACCATTAAATATTAGAATATATATTACCAAAATATATATTTGAACACTTAAAATTGTCTGAACCTCCAAGCCAAAAGATTACAAATGAGGTAATACAAACAGCTATTTTTTATGACTAAAAGTTGAACCAACAACCATTTTCATTAATATCTTCTATTTTGTTACAAATGGGAATGATAACATTAAATAAATTGACAAATGGCACTTTAAACAGGATTACTAGAAAGAGTTTGGATAGGCAAAAAAGTACTAAAAATTATATACTTTTATAACCCTATAAAATCAGACAAGTATTAAATATTTTGAACTAGAATGGAAAAAAGACATTATAATACTTTCACTAGAATAGGTTATTGTTTTACTGTTGTTTATTCTGAATGATCCAAAGTTGGAGAGAAAGTACTTATTCATCACTAAAAAAATGAAATATTTGGGACCAGAAGCATGGCCTAGTGGTAAAATTGCTTGTCTAGCATGCACAAAGCCTTAGGTTCAATTGCTTAGTGTCAAAGACACAGAAAAAAATCCAGAAGTGGTTTTGTGACACAAGTGGCAGAGCACTAGCCTTCAGAAAGCCCAAGAACAGTACTCAGTCCCAGAGTTCAAGCCCCAGGACTGGCAAAAAGAATTCATTTATGTTTTCATATTGCATCCATGGGCTCCACGTTTATAACTAAAATGTCAGGTAATTGAGTTTTGGGTTTTTTCAAAATCTCCTTTTTTTTTTTTTCTCCTTCCTCTTAAGCGTTCACCAGGGCCCATTCAATGGATTTGAATTTTGTGACCAATATGGTTCGATAAACTTTGCTGCTAGTGTGTGAGAATTCATTTTCTGCTTGAAATCTGGAATGCAATAAGAACACTGAAAAAAAGTTTATATATATTTCAAGGAACTGGAAGCCATGTTTATGAGGACATAAGATTACAAACTAGTAAAGATACGTGCTTTGAGGAAGTGAAAGTGATGCGGTGGCTCAAGTGGTATATCTAGCCTTGGCCAAAGAAGTTTAGGGAGAGCTTCCATGCTCTGGATTCCAGACCCAGGAAAAGGGGAAAAAAAAGAAAAAGAAAAAAAGAAAAGAAAAGCAAAAAGAAATATTCTGTGAAAGAAGTTGTTCATTATTTTTTTAAAAAAAACCACACTATGGTGGATTGACAGAAAATAATCCTGGAATATTTATTGAAAAAAATCTTGACAGTTTGATAAATTTCTCACTAAAATATATTCACCTTTTTCTGAAAAGTATATAAATCTTGTCACATTCTCTCTATAAAATACAAATACATATATGCCGGGGCCTCCCGGCAGCAAATCGGGGTTCCTGAAATAAGGGGCAGGGACTGGAAAAATTAGAAGAGAGACAAACACATCGGGTCCAGGAGGTCTGCAGCCCAAGCAAAAACTGCCGCCTCGTTTATTCTTAACACAAAGTTTTTATCCCCTCCCGAGACCAGGGCCCTCCCAGGTGTTACATCCAGATCGTTAATCAGGGAGCTGTTGAGGGTTACATTCATATGGTAAATCTCAGATCAATTGAACAGGAGAAGGCCAAAAAACAATAAGACAATCAAGCAATTATCTGATGCAAATCAAAGTACAGTTTGTTTCCACTCTTGCTCCCGACATATCCCCCGTCTTTATTTTTAAAAGAAACACAAGTGCAATTTCTATTCTTTTCACTATCTCTAATATCTCATTATCCTGTCTCACTTTCCAAAAATGACTGGTCCCTTCATCTAAAGGGGATAGATGGGCGGAGATTCGGCTTCTGTGACTTCTTCAAGCTGACTCAGGGGCGTTGTCTCTGTGCTTGACCAGGGACCTTAAAAAGCCTAGCCTATTTATTAGGGATTGCAAGGATTAGATATCAGGAATAATAATTTACTCCAAACTAGAGATCATATTTGACATTTAACAACTGCACAAACCATCTTTGGCTACAATAGTGTAGTTACATAGCACCCATTTGCAAAAGCCTTTTCTTGATTGTCTGGGGAACTAAATTTCTGCAACCTTAACAATGCTTCAGTTGTCAGATCTAAACAGATTAATAGAGACACAAGTCTCAGATCCACAAACTTTTCCTGAATTTGTGGCTGGGGTCAAAAATAAATAAATAAATAAATAAATAAAAATTTTGCTCAATTAGGGCTTTAAACTATCCACTATCACAGAAGATTGACAAGTTCCTGCCCAGTTATGAAAGGCACGGGCATTAGTAAGGCATGCTTACAAACTATTCTATGACCTCCCGGCTCTGATTAATTTGATCGGCCAAGCACAAGTGACTAAGATCTGACACCATCTCTGCCGTCCAAGCAGAGGCTTTCTGCGTCGTGTCCCAGTAGAGTTTCCCCACACAGGGATAAATGTCCCATTGGCAATTCACTTGCTTAGTTGCTGGACTTGAACTCAGGGCCTGGGCACTGTCCCTCAGCTCTCCAGCTCAAGGCTAGCACCCTGCCACTGTGAGTCCTGAGCTTGGTGCTTGAGTGCTGTCCCCCAGCTGTTCAGCTCAGAGCTAGCACTCTGCGGCTTCAAGCTCCAAAGCAACTCTGCCTTAATAGCACTCTGCTGCCAGATTAGACACCACAATCTCACAGGGACTTTGCTTTGCCCGGGGTTGGCTCAAAACTGCAGTTTTCAGATCAGTGAGTCCTACAAACGGCCAAGTATCTCCAATTAGAGCAACAAGGTGGTAGACACAGAAATAGTCTCTAAGCATGAGCTTACCTAGAACCTGGAAAAGGCCAAAGTTACATCTGAATAAGGATTGCTGTTCTTCTCCAATGGGCTAGCTGGAAGTTACAAGAGCAAGCTGAAATAGCAATTAAGCAATTACTTTGGTAGTCCTGATTTTCCTTTTCTCTCTTTCTTTAAACATTTAAGACAACTTCACTTTCAAATATTGTTTAGAAACCCATTTCCAATGTTCTTAAAAACTTTTGCTGATACTGGCTTAAACAATCAACACCTTAGCCTTTATTTGCAATTGAAAAACCTTTAAGGGCACAAAGAACTCCTTCTGCCTTCATGCCCCCTAGGGCTCAAGGCACTCCTCTTGCCTTTTAGAAAAGGGCTTTTTTTTTTTTTTTTTTTTTTTTTGCAGTTTAGATTACTGTCTAAAACTCCAACAACAGTTTAAACTCAAATAACAGTTTTTCCCTAATGCAAGAACTATAGACATCAGTGCACCAAAAGTCTAAGTCTGGAATTAGTTTCCTTCCTTTTTTAAAATACACCCAATTGCAGAGATAAACTTTTAAACATTCCTTTAAAATACTAATCACATTATCCACATTTTACCATCAGATTTCTAGTGTCAGTTTGCAAGAAAGGACAGGCAAAGTTTCTGACGTTAATGAACAATTTTACATTTAAATCTCTAATACATGTTTCCAAACTTTAACTTAAAGTAATAAATCCCAAATTCCCTAACACCTCTGAGCTGAACAGGATACAATGTTTACAATGTAAACAGCTGTATGCCCTGCAATAAAATGCAGATTTCAGGATCTAGAAAAATATTTACCAGTTTTTTTTTTTTTTTAGGACAACACAATAATTCTTTGAGACATTGTAAAACATCCAAACCTAATATTTTTCTTGAAGTTTTAAGCTTAGATTTACCCAATTGTCTTTGTGTTTAAGTATAAATTTATCCTTTTTTTTTTTTTTTTCAGCATGCTGACAATTTAACCTTGAACATGTTCACTCACTCATTCACACACATTCATACTCAAAGATCATAAAGCGCGCAAAATTAATATCGGCCGTTCAATTTCCGGAAGTTTGTGTCAAGAGAGTTTTGCCAATTTTACTCTTACAGGTGAGAACCAGGTTCGAAACAAAACTTTTTGCAAGGCAACTTAGCTGGAATTTATTTTTCCAGGGCTTGTTACAACTGCAGACATGGGGGAGCGGCCATGCTAGGCCCAGAAATGTTCAAATAAATAACAAGGATGTGTGCTTGAGTACGCACAGAAAAACCATAAGGACCCACACTTAGAAATGGTACCAATTTTAAAGACAAAAACTGGACAAAGAAAAATATGTAACATGAACAAGACAGAGAAGCGGAGACTTTTAAATAATCAGACATTGACATATAACAAGAAAATTGGACTCAATCAGATACACTTAACAGCTATTTTTAGATTTAGACATGTCTTGCTGGTGGGACTCTCAGGTATGCCTTGATATTGACAAGAAACTCAGAAGGGGAAGGGGGGTCAAGGCGTCCCTTGACCACCCAGGCCTCTATTTTAGGCCCACAGTGCACCCCCTTTTTTTTTTTTAAATAAAATAAAATAAAATAGAATAAAAAAATAAAACAAAACACAGACATACAGGGGGTCGGCCGACTTCTACTTACCTCTGGAGGCCTTTGCTTTTCACCTGGGCATCTTTTACAAAAAAGGTTATTAAGAAGAGGGATGGTAAAGACAAAATAATGTCACATATTAAATTGTGTAGAGTCAATGAATATGTTAAAAGGTCCCTACATAATAGTAAAAGGAGGAGAAACACAGCTCATATGAATGTGTGGAACAAGTGGATCAGTAGCAGTCCCAATAGACATGCACAAATAACTCAGGTCCTTTCCACGTCGCAGGATGCACCACTGGAGGGTTGGGGGTGTAGGCCCAGTGAGTCGCTGCTTGGATGGCCACTGTCACTCTCCACGATCCGAACGCAGCGTTCAGGCAGCCAGCGGGTGTCATTTTCTCCTTGTGAAAAAACACATACATGCCCTCGACCCCAGGTTAGAACAGGATCGGGTCCATGCCAAGCACCAGTTAGGGGATCCTTCCACTTTACTAAGGCAAAAGCACGCTGCTCTCTTTTTTCCCAGAATCGCTGAGCAGCAGATAAATTATTTGAATCCAAATTCAAAAAATTTAAAACAAATAAAGCATGATTAAGTATATTCACAGGGGTAGCGGGATACAACTCCCCTTTCTGTATTTTAGCAATTTGATGTTTTAATAATCCATTAGCTCTCTCCACGATGCCTTGACCTTGAGGATTGTAAGGAATGCCTGTAATATGAGTGATATTATAGGAACGGCAGAAGGATTGAAATGCTCGGCTTGCATAGCCAGGGCCATTATCTGTTTTTATTTGCGAGGGAATCCCCATCACAGCAAAGCATCGAATGCAGTGAGAAATACAATGTTTAGTGGCTTCCCCAGCAAGGGGGGTGGCCAAGATAAAATTAGAATAAGTATCTACAGTAACATGAACATATTTTAATCGGCCAAATGATGGAACATGCGTGACATCCATCTGCCAAATGTGATTAGAAAGCAGTCCTCGTGGATTTATACCTAAATGGGGGGCTGGTGAAAAAGGGACACAGTTGGAGCAAGTCTTAACTATTTGCCTCGCTGCTTCCCTAGATAATTTGAACTGTCGGCGCAAGGCTCGACTGTTTTGATGGTGGATGGCATGTGACTGCTTAGCAAGTTCAACCTGAGTTAAGTAAACTCTGGTGGCAGAGTCAGTGACCGCATTGCCTTCACTTAAAGGGCCAGGAAGATTAGTGTGAGCTCGAACAAAGCCAAAAAAACAGGGGTGGTTGCGAGAACAAAGCAAAGTTTGTATTTGGCAAAATTGGGTCTGAATATTGGAGTTAGTAGTTCCAATAAAGGGAACAGTTTCTATGACTTGAAGAGCACGAATTACATATTGACTGTCTGAGTATAAGTTAAAGGGCTCGTCTTGTAACAGGACGAGTGCCTGTAAAACAGCCTCTAACTCCACCTCTTGGGCGGAGGAAAAACCTGTAACCCAAGATTGAGTTTTCCCATTAATGGTCAAAGCAGCCGTTCCATTTGAGGATCCATCTGTAAATACCAAAGCGGCAGAAGATAAAGGCGAGGCCTGTACTATGGAAGGAAATAGAAACGTATGACACGCAGCAAATTGGAGAAGTTTGTTAGACGGGTAGTGATGCAAAATTTTTCCCGCATAATTGGCCCAAGCAATGGCCCAAGGATCGCAATGGGCGAATAGCCAATCTTGTTGTTGTAAATTATATGGGACACAGATAAAATGAGGTTCCTGACCTAAATATTTACGGGAATCCACTCGGCACATGTGTATCAGATTAGCTACCAATTCGTAGTAGGGGGTCAGCACTTTGCCGGGTGTTGATGGTAGATAAAGCCATAAAAGTGGGCCATCCTGCCACAATACAGCAGTTGGGGAGTGAGAAGTAGCTAAAATGTAAACTCCCCAGGGTTTAGAATAGTCACAATAGGTCATTTGTTGCTGGGAAATTGCCTTTTCTACAATTTGGATGGCCCTCCTGGCGTCAGGATTTAATTCGCGCAAGGATGTAGGGTTGGTATCTCCTTTTAAGAGATCAAAGAGGGGTTTTAACTCTCCTGTGGAGAGCTTTAGATAAGGCCGAAGCCAATTTATATCTCCTAAGAATTGCTGAAAATCATGAAGAGTTCTTAAGTGTGAAGTTTTTAATTGTATTTTTTGGCTTTTAAAATAGTGTGGGCCTAATATATGGCCTAGATATGTAAAAGGCGGGTGTTCCTGAACCTTTTCAGCTGCTATTACAAGGCCAAAGAGGCTCAGATCCTGCTTTAGTTGTCCAAAGGCTTGTCGTACGACGATAGGGTCAGAACAAGCCAACAAGATGTCATCCATATAATGAACAATATAAACAGAAGAAAATTTTTCACGAGTGGAAGAAATGGCTCTAGCCACAAAACTTTGACATAAAGTTGGGCTATTTGCCATGCCCTGTGGGAGCACAAGCCAGTGATATCGCTTCATGGGTTCTTTAAAATTAACAGAGGGGACACTGAAGGCAAAGCGCTTACAGTCTTGAGGCGCCAGGGGTATAGTATAGAAACAATCCTTCAAATCTATAATAATCTTATAAGTATCCTTTGGGATTGCCATGGGTGAAGGCAAGCCAGGCTGTAGGGCCCCCATCAGTTCCATTGTGGCATTTATTTTTCTCAAATCCTGTAACAGCCTCCATTTACCTGACTTTTTCATTATAACAAAAATTGGAGAATTCCATGGAGAGTTAGAAGGGGCCACATGCCCCAAGTCCAGCTGCTCCTGTACCAGCTGCTGTACTGCAATGATCTTTTCTAGTGAAAGAGGCCACTGTTCAACCCATACCGGTCGTTCAGAGAGCCAATTTATGGGATCAGCATGAGGGGGAGGGCAAACGACAGCTCCCGTCAAGGGATACCCCAATCCTTGTCTCGTAGGGTGAGACTGGGGTTGGAGTGGCTCTAGCTCCCCCTGTGCTGCTTGGCCTAGTCCCCTAAAGGGGAGGAGGCCTTGATCAAGTAACTGCTTAGTGACCGCAGCACTAGGACCATACATATACACTCCCATTTTTTCCATGATATCACGACCCCATAAATTAATTGGCAGATGATCCAAGACAAATGGCTGAAAATGACCAGAGTGCCCTTCCTCATCTCTCCAAACAAGGATCGCACTGCTCTGCTGTGGGTCAGTTGCTTGCCCAACCCCCTGTAGGGAAGTCATAGAGGTTGTCAGGGGCCATTGGGCTGGCCAATGTTTTTTAGATATCACAGACACATCTGCTCCAGTGTCTAATATTCCTTTAAAGGGCTTTTCTTGTATAAATATAGTCATCTCAGGCCTCTCTTGTTTTATGCTTTGTACCCAATAGATATCAGAAGATCTAAATCCTCTCTGTCCACATGGGGAATTAGCAGTCTCCCCGGGAGGTAAAGGCACAAGTATTAATTGTGCTAATTTTTGACCGGCTGGGATCGATACCACGTGTTTCGGGGCAGAAGCCATAACTTTGATTTCTCCAGTAAAATCCTGGTCAATTTTGCCAGGTGTAATCTGTATCCCTTTAAGGGCTGAGCTACTTCGCCCTAACAGCAATCCAGCCACTCCCGGGGGAAGGGGGCCGAAGACCCCCGTGGGGAGAGCTTGTGTCCCCATCTCTGGGGTCAATACTGAGCAGGTGGAGGAACAGAGGTCCAATCCTGCACTTCCTGGGGTGGCACGGAGGAGGCCGGAGACTGATCTTGGGGGGTTGTTAGAAGATGCACTTGTGGCCGAGAAGAGGGAGGGACTGCCCCATGGTTTTGCGGGGCCAGGGGCTGGCCCCTCCTCCAGTTTCCCGAAAGCGGGCGGCCATTGCGATCTGTTCTTGACCTGCAATCTTTAGCCCAGTGCTTCCCTTTACCACAGCGTGGACATGTGCCAGGTGATTTTTCTCTCTTTTGCCTGGCCTGGCATGGGCATTGCGTCATCCAATGTCCTATTTGTCCACAAGAGAAGCAACGCCCTGGGGGTCTAGCAGCCCGAGAATGCCGCTGACCTCTATATTTTAGAGACTCAGTAACAGTCTTTCCTTGAGGAGCGGCGGCTAAAGTAAGGCCTTGTACATGGGAGGGTCCAATATCAGCACACAGTGAAATAAAGTCCGTGATTCCTCCCTTATTCCTATGGGGTCTGATAGCTGCCTGACAGGCGGCGTTGGCATTTTCATAGGCTATGTGTCTAACTATAATCTCCCTTGCATTCTCATCTTGTACTAGGCGGTCTGCAGTCTCCATTAATCGAGACAAAAATTCTAAATAAGGCTCATTTGGTCCTTGTTTAACTTCTACTAGATTTTTTGTACGATTGGAATTGCGTAACTTTTTCCAAGCCTCTCTCGCCGCAGCATTTATTTGTAAATAGGCCTCCTTTGCATAACCCAATTGATCTTTGGTGTTTTTATAGGTTCCCTCTCCTAACAACTGATCAACAGTGTAAGGCAGGTTCTTAGACCTATTTGTTTCAATTTTAGCCCGACACTGTGCAGTGAACTCTGTCTCCCATAATAAGTACTCTCCCGCACTAAGGCATGCTCTGGCAAGCCGCTTCCAGTCATTTGGGCATGCAATACCAGCACACGCGGCCTCCAATATTGCTTGAGTAAAAGGGGCAGTTGGCCCATATTGGGAGCAGGCATTTTTTAAATCCTGTAATAGTTTAACAGGAACAGGTTGATGGTATACTTGTTCATCATGATCAACTAAACTAGGGAAGCATCGAGGCCCTGAAATACCTTCCCTCTCTCTAGCAGCCTGAGTCAGGTTTAATTGCGATGCACTGTGCCTGGTTGTAGTGCCTGTTAAAAGGGACTTGTTGCTAGGGCCTTTAGGCTTGCCTAAAGGTTGAGAAAGGGATTGAGGCCGTAAGGCTGCAGCCGGAGGCGGTGGGTGTGAGGGGTAAGGTTTAGAATCAGACACCATAGTGGCCTGAGGGTCATATTTCTTTCCTACTTCTGAGGGGGCTCTCTGCTCTGTCCCCATTTTCGATAGAAAATGTAGGATTTCTTCTAACTTCTTCTCCATCGTAGCCATTCGGCCCTCCATTGACTCATCATAACTTTCCTCCTTGGTATTCAAACCTGAATTCTGATACTCAATATCTACTGGTTGTTGTTCCGTTTGCAAGATCTCACTTAGACTCTCTTGGGCTGCGGCATATGGCTCAGCCTCAGGTTCTTCAGAAGGGTCCTTTAACTCATAAAGTTCCCTTAATTCAAGATTAAATTCAGCATCTTCATGTAGAGGATCTATGTATTTACTTACTAAATTCCATACAGTAGTAGCCTCTATTGGGGTCTTTTCGGGGCCATATACCTCATAATAATCTTGAATTCTTTTTCCTATCCGCTGCCAGGCTTTTTGGAATGCCTCCTCTACAGACCTCGGGCATGCCTCCTCGAGAAATTGTAGGAAGCTCTGAAGCACCCCCTCTTCCACCCACGTTCCGTGGGCTTCAAATAGGCCTGTTAAGATCGGTAGAAATAACTCATGGCTATTAGCTTGACCCATAATTATTACTCCTGACTATACTCTCTTAATAGTCCTACGATGTGTTACTCACCACAGGGAGGGGTCCTTCACCTTCGTCCCAGATTTTCAGGGTCCCTGTTCGGGCGCCAGATGCCGGGGCCTCCCGGCAGCAAATCGGGGTTCCTGAAATAAGGGGCAGGGACTGGAAAAATTAGAAGAGAGACAAACACATCGGGTCCAGGAGGTCTGCAGCCCAAGCAAAAACTGCCGCCTCGTTTATTCTTAACACAAAGTTTTTATCCCCTCCCGAGACCAGGGCCCTCCCAGGTGTTACATCCAGATCGTTAATCAGGGAGCTGTTGAGGGTTACATTCATATGGTAAATCTCAGATCAATTGAACAGGAGAAGGCCAAAAAACAATAAGACAATCAAGCAATTATCTGATGCAAATCAAAGTACAGTTTGTTTCCACTCTTGCTCCCGACACATATACATATACTATGTATATGTATATATACATATATGTATATGTATATATAGTATGTATCTTCACATTTGAAATGGGACTGGTTTTTATGAAGATGTATTTGCCATATACTATTTCAGAGAAGAGCAATACCTTCATGTATATTGTGTTGTATCAAAATCTTATCGCTGCCAACTCAGATTATGTCAGAAAGCCATCAAATTTGAATTGTTGAAAGGTTTTATTATTAAGCTTAAAATATTAATGTATGGGTAGGCTAACATGCACATGAATGGGTAAATTAAATCACAAGAATTAATCACAGTTTGAGATAAAAGAAACAGATTTTTTTCAAAAGGGGAAGAACTAATGAGTATAACCAGAGAACCTACAGAAAATTATATGGATTTATTTAGACCACGATTTCAATTGTCCTTTTCCAATATTTTCACAAGGGACTATCATTTTTTAAAATGTCAACCAGAAAGCAATTATACACCTTACTTGCTTAGTCAGTGTCACAAAACTTGCCATTAATCTAATAAACAATAGTTCCCTAGGCTAGAAAACTTACTTAGAATCTTTCTGAGGCAAATATCCTTTTATGATCATAAATCAACTTTTGAACTCTGTCTGAACTCAAGTTAGCTTAAAAATATTGAGATAAGGACCATTTTTTAACTTCCATACATTAAGTACCTTATCTATGTATCTTAGTATATTCTTCATTTCATTTAAAACTTTTACCTCTTCACAGAATTTTATCACAATTTTAATCAGCAAAGAAATGAGTGATTTTCTCACCTGGCATCAGGGTTGAATCCTGGTTTGTTTGTTGTTTATTTTCTTTTCTCATAGATATATTAAATGACTGAATTTTCTTATGTTCTTTAGATATTTTTGCTCACAATGTTTAATTTGTTAAATTTTGACATTCTCTTTTTATAGGAAAACATACTCTTTATTGAAATAGTACTGTTTTAATACAGCCCAACTCTGCTCACAGACATAAAAATAATAAAAGTTTCAATCCCAATTTGTAATTATTATTCTATAATCAGATACAAGTAAATTAGGAAATATATATATGTCAACTTCATAGAGCACAATTTTATACTAATATTGTAAAAATATAAATTCTACTGTTATTTTAGAAATAATACAAATGTGTACTCTATAGAGATAAATTGATTTGAGCATACATACATTTTATGTTAACAAATACCAACACACATGTTCACAACTATTTGCAAAGGATGATGTAATGTTATATTAATTGCTGCTATAAAAGTACCAGAAGTTTCCTTTAAAATTACTCTTCAAAATATATACAAATTTTAAATTTATGTACATGAGCAGATATGTTTACATAAATTTAGTATATAAGAGGTCCTCATTCCTGAGCCATGCCTGTAATATAGATCCAGATACAGATACTGATATAGAGATATAAATATAACCTTTTCATTGGCTTTATTGTGGATGCTTCCCTTTCCTCACGTTGTCTTTGAAATGGAAGAATGACAGATGCCATTTGCCCTTCATCCAAGTTTCTTTTAGGAAAACAGAAGTAGTATTTAAAGTTAATTGTTTTAGCTGATTAACTGTTTTGTGCTTAAATTTGGTATTTATTCTGTTGTCAGCTTCGAAATCAAAATATATCAAGCATCACTATTGCTCACATTCTTTCATTTACTTTTGTTCTCAGCACTCATATTTATTTTGCACGCAGAACCAACTGATATTATTTACAAATTTTTCCTCAGTACAAATGAGTTTGTTTTATATGGCCATTAAGAAAAATCTGTAAAACTAAACAGTCAAGCCCAAAATTTGGTTGGGGGGGGGGAATGGGAAGAAATAGTATCTTGCAATCATAAGTTTTGTTACAGGTATTTTTACAAAATGTGTGACTTACTACATCTTTCTTTTTGTCTTTATGTAGATATAAATATGCAAGTAGCCACAAAACTTAAATACACACTTTATTTTCATAGATAAGGTAAACACTTTAAAAAATTAACTAAGCAGCTAAGCATGGTAGCTCATGCCTGTAATCCTAGCTACTCAGGAGGCTAAGATCTGAGGATCCAGATTCAATGTCAGCCAAGGGACAAAAGGACCAGAGACTCTTATCTCCAGTTAAACTGAGGAAAACCGGACGTGGGGCTTGGCTCAATGGTAGGGTGGTAGCTTTGGGCTGAAGAGCTCAGGGACAGTGCCTAGGCCAAGTTCAACCCCCATGACCAACAAAAAAAAATAAGAGAGGGGAGGGAGAGGAGGAGAGAGACAGAGAGAGACAGAGAAAGAGATAGAGAGAGACAGAGAGAGACAGGCAGACAGACAGGCAGGCAGGCAGACAGACAGACAGACAGCCAGAGAGAAACAGAGAGACCGGGAGGCAGGGAGGCAGAGAGGCAGAGAAAGAAATTAACCGTGTGTGTGTGTGTGTGTGTGTGTGTGTGTGTAAAATTCGGGAATTCATTTGTTTCACCAGAACATATGTACTTCTGCCAACTCCCTGCCATGTATGTAGGCTTTTCTGAGTTGGGGAAGGGAAGGGGAACAACAAAATATCGAGGCAAAGGACAAAGGGGTATCAGTGTTCAAGAAGTAATATACTCACGACCCGAGGAATGTAACTGGGACCCCTCTGTACCTCATCCCAAAATAAAATAAAAAATTTTAAAAAAGGACAGAGGGTAAACTAATGCAACAACGACACTTTCAGACACTATATTTGGGACAGAGGGAGTAGAGGCTCCTGGAGAGTGAAAGAAAAAAAAAGGGGGAAGGTAATAATGTTCAACAAGAAATATACTCATTACCTTACTATGTAACTATAATCCCTCTGTCCATCACTTTGACAAGGATATTAAATTTAAAAACATTTAAAAATGTTATAAAGACATTCAGGTCGAAATAAACTCATAGCCCACATAAGTTGAGTTTGATTGTATGTGTTTGTGTATATGAATGCATGCATATAAATAGTGATTTCTGGTTACAATATTGTGTTTTGTAACTATATGGTGGATCTCTTCCAGCAAGTATTTTTCTCCTGAAGTCCACTTGTTTCCTTTTCCTCTTTAGTTGCCTACCCTTCACTCAATATGCCTACCAGCCTAACTCAACATATTGTATTAGTCATCTCATGCTATCTCGATACATATATGCCTACTGATTGCAGATGTAAAACAGATCTACATATATCACATAATTTTTGGAAGTCAGACCACTAATGCAAGATATTTTATTAATACTGAGAGGAGAAACAGATGCCATTGTTCTTACATACTTTTTTTTCACACTAGGACAATGAAAAGTGCTTTTTTTTCACTGCTTGACTTATAAAAATATATCGTTAATCATTTATACTTGTACTCTGGTGAAGTATAAATATCTGCACTGATCAATTCATCATAAAGAATTACATATGCATCCCTTATTGTATTTATTAGATGTTTACTATATTATTAGGTGTTTTCAGATTATTCTGCAAAGTATAGCAATCAAAGTACCCCCCACCATAGAGGTTAGAATGTTTATGTTCATGCATTCTTAATGTCAATAATACATTTACAAATAATACATTTGAATTGTCATGTTTTAGATTTAATAGATCTTCATTGTCCAAATGATTGGGAAGAATTCTCTTCTATCATTCTTAGAATTTAATTTTATACATATAAATATTCACATGAAAAAGGTGAATAAATATTAATTCTGCAATAATATTAAAATAATATCTCAACGGTAGAAGTGTTAGATATTGTTCCTGGAGTGAATCCGTATGTCTTAACTCTTTACATACTAAGTTGGTGATATATTGGTGCTACTAATTTCAAAAGTATATATAAATATATATATATATATATATATATACATACATATATTGCTAGATTCCACAGAAGGATTATGCAATTAGCTTGGATAAAACATGCTAGAGAGACCATGGTAAATTTCATGGGAAGATATGGAACCAACCTAGATGTCCCTCAGTTGATGAGTGGATCAACAAGATGTGGTATTTGTACACAATGGAATTCTAGGCTGCTGTCAGAAAGAATGACATTGCCCCATTTGTTAGGAAATAGAAAGACTTAGAAAAGATCATATTAAGTGAAGTAAGCCAGACTCAAAGGAACTTAGGCTCAATGGTTTCCCTCATTTGTCATAATCAGTAGAAACCTTGGGCTCTCCTAGCAGAGATTTGCAATAGAGCAAAACCTTGATACAAAAGGTCATATAGTAGGATGCTAAATGAAAGGATCTCTAGGATATAGAAACATAAGCCATATAATGAATAATGGTAGTTCTTAAGGTACTATGTTATCTCTCATCCCTTTTGCTGTCCCTTGGTTATCTCATATAGTTACAGTATCTCACTTTGTTACCTGATATATCGAGTATATTCGTATTTGGTTATTTGAAATTGGATAGGGAAGGGGGGAAAACAAGATGAGGGATGGGGGTGGGGGGGAGGGAAATGGGGACTAAGACATGTGAAAGGGTATCAATGTCTGGGAATTAATGCACCAACTATCTGGCAAATATCATGTAACCCTTTTATTAATTACAATAAAAATATATGAAAAAATGTTGTATTTAATAAAAAAGGAAAAAATGAAAATACTTTTGTAAAAATGGTGAGATATTAATTTACATAAAGAATCTACATATCACTAAAATAAAACCTGAGATATAACTCAAGCAGAAGAAAATAGAACTAGTCCAGGTACTTGGACTCACACGATGAAAGAGTGTAAGAGAAGAAATGAATGAGAATAAAATTCTTTTAAAATTTTAAATTGATCTAAAGGATAATTGTTTGTTTCAAATATTTGTATTATCATGTATGAATTTTCTAGTTACAACATGTGAAGAGTGAAAAGAATTGTAGCAATGAAAATTGAGAGAAAGAAAATTGAGAGAGAATCTGTGCGTACTGTTTAAAGGAATTTAAGCATGAACTATAATACATGAACTAGAAGGTGCATATAGTTTTGCTTAAAATTAGTACTCTAAATTTGTATGACAGTACAAAACTTTTTGATGAAATGTTTGAAGAGAATATAAAATGTAATCATATGAATTACATCATTATAACAAAAGAAGTCAAATTAGAAGAAAATAGCAACTGCCATAGATACAAAAGAATATTCACCAAATTGCTTGACATGCTGTCTACAGAAAGCAATAAAATCTTATTCAAGCCACAAGTAAAAGAAAAAAAATGAAAAGATATATTGTATTAACACAATTTAAAAAAAAACTGTAGCAACTATTTTGTTTTGTGACAACCCTAACTTAGTAACAAGAGACACTTAGAACACACACACACACACACACACACACACACGTATATATATTATATATATGCACAAATATATAACACAACAGAATACTAAACTGAATGAGACAAAAAAGTAATAGTTCTGTCAGAAGAAAGAGACAAATCCACTATTACATTTGCAGATTATAACACCTATCTGTCAGTAATTGATGGTTTAAGTTAGTAGCAAATCAATAAGAATATAAATCACTAGAACAGCTCTATCAATCAACATGACATAATTGGCATTTATAAAAGTTCTCACTCAATATACATTGTTCTCAGATTTACATGGAACATTCACAGGAACAGATCACATTCTGGACCACTAAGCACTTGTTAACCATTTAACAAAGATTAATTACACAAAAATAAGTCTCAGATCAGAATAAAATTAATAATGGGAAAATAGCTGGAATAACACAAATATTTGACTATTAACATCTATTTCACAATTATATTTCAGTCACTGAAGACAAGAGAAAACATTTAAGCTATTTTAAACTATTAACATGATAAAGGAAACAGTTTACCAAATGTGTGGTTCGCAATAAATTCAAATTTAGAGAAAAAAATTGTTTAGCAATAAGTGTTCATTAAGTAAAAGCAAAAATATAGCGTCAATGCCCTAAGCTCCTACTTTAGGAAACTAGATAAACAACAGTAAATTATATCTTATCATACTTAAAAATGAAATTAAACAATTAGCACAGAAATCCAGAAAATTAAAACGAGAACAAAAAAATTAATAAAAGCAAAAACAGGTTTATTGAAAAAACATCGACAGAAGTGAAGAAAAGGTGGAACAATACAGAAGAGCAGAAAGAATGTATAAATAAAAGACTGAAGATTCAATTCAATGTGCTAGCTTAGCTATACTACATTCTCCATTGTATAAACAATGGAAAATTTAGGTATGTTTTAGGAGGCATGTTATAGGTATGATTAACATCTGCCATCAGCTGATTTCAAGTAAAGATATTATTCTACAGAAACTGGTTGGACTTAATTCAATCATTTAAAAGGCTTGGGTAATAGGATTGAGGTTTCCTTGGAGATGAAATTCTTTTAGATTACATTCACAGTTATAACTACTACTTAGTCCATTAAGATCATCCTACCCACAGACTTCTAGCCAGACCCGATGAAATTATGTAAAACACTTCCTTGCACTAGAACATCTAGTGTTAGATTTCAATAGAAGAAACTTGATCTATTAAAAACATTGAGGGAAGTTATTTCTTTTCTCTTATTTTTCCCCGCTTATAGTTTATCTGATGTTACTGTATCTAACTTTGTTATCTGGTGTGTTATGCATATATTTATTTGTTTATTTGATACAGAGAATGGAAGGCGAAAACAATATGATTGGGAGGGGGTGGGGAGGAAAGTGGGACAAAAACATAAGAAGAGGTATCAATGTACAAGAACTAATATACCCACTCTCTGACAAATGTAACTGTAATCCCTCTATACATTACCCAACAATAATATACAATTAAAAATAGCAAAGATGAGACTAAGTATAGAATAGCTTTACAACAATAAAAAATTGCTGGACAATATTAAGTTTTAAATATCTTAGATAATATTATGAGTACTTATAAATTAGATCTTTAATATTGCATATGTAATAATTGGTCCATGTTTTAAAAATTACTGTATGATACTTGGGTAGGAAAAAAATCCAAAGTGAAAAAAAATCATATATCAAAAACTTCTTTATGCTCCATGAGCTTGAGAGACTAAATATATTGCAATTTTCTGACTTACCAGAAATGCTCTTCAATATTGCAATTGAATTCCCTGGGAAAATAGTTGCAATCAATTTTCATTCGATACATTCAGCTACTCAATGAGATTAGATGTTAGGATTTATAGTCTTACTTGTTGTGCAAATTATAGCTTCCTTGCAAGGGTAAAGACAGAAAGGGTATGAGGTATATTTCTTGTTCTTGGTGTTCAGCTTTTAACTGGATACATAAACTAGTAGAGGTCTGATAAGGAATAAAGTAGGGCAACATTTCAATTTGAAAGGAAGCTGCAATGATCTGAAATATTGGTCTTCTAGTTAGCTTGGCTCCTACTAAAGCTACAATTGAAAATGTAAAAAGGGAAATTAACCCTTAAGAGGTGACTTCTTCCATTGGAAACTGAATCCACATCTCTTAGCTAATTGAAGGGACAGAGTTGGTATCTTACTTATGGCAATATTCCTGTTGTGGTATAGAACAATTGTGATATTGCATCAAAATTAATTTTGAGAAGGGGAAATATGTCAAAACAGCTAATTATGAACGCATTTTTAAAAGAAATTAATTTTAAGATATACATTTTAAACATTAATTTAAAATTAAAATATTAGGCTACAATTTCAGCTGAAGTATCTCTCTTATTTGTACTAAAATTAAGAAAGAATGCTAATGTAATCCTCTAATCTCAGTTTCTCAGGAGTCAAAATTAGTGTGATCTGAGTGGTGGCAGCTTAGACAAAAGTTAGAAACACTCTCCAAACAGCAAACTAAATCAAAATGGACTTGGATGAACCCTAATGATAGAATATTTGTCAAGCAAGAAGTCGAATTCAAACTCCACCCTTGCCAAAAACTAAAATGAAATAAAGTAAAATAAATATGAGTTTTCACCCTAAATCGTTACTTCGGTGTTCTGTTACATTATGACTATGTCATTAAATATACTCTGGATGTTAGAATCTTGAATCACATACAAATTGCTACTTCCTGTAAAACAGAACTTGTCTCCATTTTTCATCCTTCTTTCCAATGAGAATATACTGTATGAGCATCACAAATCCAATTTCTAAGATAATTTAAGTCCTTTTTTTATTTAACTAGCTGTTAAGGTCACAATTGATTAAATTTATACTGCAAATTTATATATATATTTACTAAAAGTTCCAGCTAAAGGTCAATGTGAGAAATTAAAGCAAGGCTTTTCAGCAATGTAAATATTAATAATTCATTATAATGAACAAAGCTGTGATATTCGCAGTTTCCTATTCCATTTGCTTCATGCATATAAGAGTTTTCATGATGGAGGCTTCAGTGACATGGAAAAGAAGACATACACACACTCCTGTGTGTGTGTGTGTGTGTGTGTGTGTGTGTGTGTGTGTGTGTGTGTGTGTGTGTGTGTTGGTCCTGGAACTTGAATTATGAACCTGTGCACTGTCTCTATGTTGTTTGTTTGTCTTTTATTTTGTTTTGCTCAAAGCTAGCTTTTGAGCAACAGTTCCACCCTCAGCTTTTTGTTCATTAATTAGAGATAAAAATCCCAAAGCTTTTCTTGCCCAAGCTAGCTTTGGACATTGAACCTCCTAGCCGCCAGAGCAGATGTAAATGGAGGGTAATATCATTATATTTAAATTTAGAAATAAAAGTAATTATCAAAATTATTACCAATTCTTTGGGGCAGGATTATCACCTTTGACTATTTTGTAAATAGTAACTTATTAAAATCACTGTTGTGAAGTTAATATCTATTTAAAGTTTGAAATTTGGTAAGGTTTGAATTTAATTTCTGTTCTATGTTTGAAATCTGCATTCTCAAAGACAGTGAGGAAATATTTTCTGTTGCTGACTGTAACAAATGAGGATTTGTAAATACTATCCCTATGTCAAAAGGTTATCTTTATACTGTTAGAATGGCATATATGACTATATTGTGAAGTATTACATGTGTATTCTTAATTTACTTTAATGCTTGTTTCATATTCATGCTACTATGATCTTTTTTACAACTATGATCTTTATCCAAATCTCTCACATAGAATGAAATACAAGTCTTCACATTGCATTTCATGTTCATGTTCTTTTGCTTTTAAACATAGTGTAGCCTTTGTCTACCTAACTAGATCGTGTCATATTGCCTCATAAATTTTACGAAAGTTGTGCAAAATCACTTACCACTTTCCCAAAAATGTACTCAAATTTCAAATCCTTCTGAAATATATATATTTTCAAATATTCTTTCCTGTATCAGGAGTGCAAGCATCAGTATTAAGAAGCTAATGCTGATTCAGGCGTTCTCTAAAAGGGCAGTGATCATTTTCAAAGCATTCATCATTAAAATTAATCATTCTCTAATTATTATTAATTCTCAAATTATTAATTCTCTCATTACCACTTCCTAGTCTATTGTCTGCTACTAACAGGAATTTAAAATGAGTATGAGAACAAGGCAGTATGCCAGTATGCATGAAATGCAAAGATAATATTAAAAGAGCTAGGTTAACTAATGAGGGCTGAAATACCCCAAAGAGTCTGTCCAGAAATGCATCATAAAGAATAATAGACTAAATATTTCAATAAATGCCTGAAAGAAGGGTTTGTTAAACAAATATAAACAATGACAAATTTCCATTTGTCATTAGAAATCACAAACTGGGCAAATTGTCCTTTGGTTCCCTTACGGCATTCAAATCTGAAGACTCTCGCAAAATATTGACTCTTCTCCAAGACATAGATTTTTTTTTGCCAGTCCTGGGCTTATGCTCAGGTCCTGAGCACTGTCCTTGGACTTTCTCAAGGCTAGAGCTGTACCACTTGAGCCTGAGCACCATTTTCTGGCTTTTTTTTCTATGTATGTGGTACTGAGGACTCAAACCCGGGTCTTCGTGCATGCTAGGCAAGCACAGTACCACTAGGCCAAACTCCCAGCCCCAAGACATAGATTTTTAAAGTGTTACTGAGCTAAAAAAGAAAAATAGTGCTATTATTGTGGGTTCCAGTGACATTTTTGTTTATTGTGTTAATTGGAAATTGTTCTTGGAAAAACTATGTAGCCAGAACCGATTTATGAATGTATCACATCTGTAGCTTCTACTGAAAGGCTTAGAAAAGCTCTCAAGGCTCTGCACACACAACAAATCCTAATATTCCAAACATATTATAAGGGAAAAGATGGCAGTGCTGCACAAATTGGTAATAAATGTGATTCATCTTGGCAATTATCAATAAAAAGATGTTTAATACAATGAGTCCCATCACTCAGGAAACAAATAATTGTGTCACTAGGGGTGGTCACCACATACTGTCGTATCTTTCATTTTCTTCCAAACTTAATTTTATATGTTGACAAACATTTAACCAAGATAGCATAATGTAATTGCAAAGCTATATTAGACAAAAATTAACAATTAGCACATTCACCTGCAATGACTTAATAGAAATAAAGTGAAGTTGTTTGTTATTAATACAAGGTACTTAGGAATCATGCAAAATCTTTGTGTACTAAAGTGCTAGTATAGGAAATATATATAATATACATATATTCATAAAACTATTTCACCATATTAGAGAGTTTTTTCTAGGTTGGTATAACCAAATCTATTTGCATTTTCCACTGTAATCACCTTGTCATATGCTGAAAAGCATGGATGACCAGAGTTGACATTGCTAATATTAGAAAAGGTACTCTTAAACTAGTGATACTTTGGCAACAATCAAGCAAATTGAAAAGAAATATCTACATTTCTGATACACTGATACTGCCTTGTTTTTTCAAATATACAATAGTGGGTGAGTGAGAAGTGGACATCAGTATTGAAACCATATGGCAGCCTGGAAGTGGCACTTGTAGGAAGGAACTTGACACCTGGTTTTGGTGAAAATATTTATACACACTGAGTTGTAGGAGTGTGTTTATGTGTGTTTGTGTTCATATGTAAACAAAGGTTTGTTTGCATTTTGCAGGAGAAATTTTTAACAGAGATGATAGTACCATACAACATTCAAAAGCTTCTAGGGATGCACAGGTTCACAGCTAAGTTTCTACAGGAACGACTAACAGCATTTATAAATTTTTAAGACATAATATTCATAATATAGAGAAGAAAACTAGAGGAGAAGACTAGAAAATGTTTTCATTTAACACATGTGTATCAAGAGCACCATGAGATACATAAGTAGATGACATGCTGTTATTGTATCATATTATATAGTAATTACATATATTGTAGGGAAAATGAGAATGTTTATTTTTATACACAAAAATGGGGTCAGAAGATATACATTAATACTCTTTAAGAAGAAATCAGTGTACTTAAAAATATAAGGCAATACAAGTGAGAAAATGATCTAAAACTTTAAGCCATACACACACACACACACACACACACATACATAGAGAGAGAGAGAGAGAGAGAGAGAGAGAGAGAGAGAGAGAGAGAGAGTGAAAGAGACAGACAGACAGAGACAGAGACAGAGAGGCAGAGACAGAGACAGAGAGAGACAGAGAGAGAGAGAAAACTGGTCATTGAAGAGTACTGTTTAAAAAAAACTGGCCATTTGGGTGAGTCAGTAATTTCTTCTTTGTGAAAAACAGCTGAGAAAAATAGGATAAAGAGAAAAAAATATAATTTTGATCATAACTGCAATGGTTTTATTCCAGGATCAGCTGTCTCATTTCTTTCGGGGTCTTGAGGCAGCAGAACATCATGGAATCTAAGTATTCTGGAGCAGAGTAGTTTGCCTCATGACAGGCATGGTACAAAAAAGTCAGCAAAGAGGTTCCTGGGGCAAAGTGTAATCCCTAAAGACCTGACCCCAGTCATTTATTTCCTACAGCTGGACCTTACATCCTGCATTATTCATGACCTACAAAAATAGGAACACCCATTTGGAAGAAAGACTTCAATATGGTAAGCCTAAGTTGTTGGGTCTTTCTTTTTTAATAGTTCTATGAGAATTATTACTGTCATCATCTTTAAGTAGTTTTAAAAAGTAATTACTTACCATTTAACAAAGCAGTTTGTGAACACAATATACTTTGATCAATTTCATCGCTTTCAACATTCTCACCCATCCCTTTCTTACTCATCCCTTCCCTTGTGTTTCTTCATTTTGGGGGCTAAGCATTTGATTCTTGGTTGCCTTTTCCCAGTCTTCTCTTCATTTATCTACCTCTTTCTCCTTGACCCCATTCCACTCCTTGTGAGTGCTTCCTAGTATTTTATTTTGCTGACCTTTGAATTCAGCTTTCTAAGGAATTCCACTATTTGAGATCTCCCTTGAATCTACCAAATTCCAGTTAGTACATTTGTATTCACTTGCAGACCACCCATCATATTTAAACGTTTAAGCTAATTCTAGCTTCCTCATATTAAGGAAATCATGGATCCTTTGTCAGTCTGGGCCTGACTTACTTCACTTAGCATAATTTTTCATTCATATTCAAACCATAATACTGAATCTACATTATTCCACTTTCATTTGTCGCTCAAGTTCATGAGTAGAAGAAGATAAAAATTGAGAAATGGATGGTTGGTAAATAGTTTTAATTTACATTTAAATGCTAAAAGCAAAGTATGTAGTACATGTATAAAGGCTCCTTGTTATTTCTTTAGTGGGGAGTGTTTTGGAATTTGGATTGCCTTTACAAGGTACAGAAACACAAACTCATCTTTGAAAGTTATGCTGCAGAAGGAATTAGGGGACATGGTAAGCTGCAAGATTGGAGGTTGCTTTGCTATATGAGATGCTGGACTTAATTGAAACTAAAGCTCAGAGGAAATACTCAAAATTAAATGTCCAATGTCCACTTTCTTGAAATCTTGTTTAATTTACTTGCACAGAGGCAATATTTTTCTCTATATTTTTGCTCTTGCCTTACTTTGGTATACACGGTTAGCACACAGTGATCGATTACAGTTCAAAGCATGGCATTCAGTTAGCTGCAAGTGATAAGATTTCTCAAAGGAAAAATGAGAACACTGTTGTGATTTAGAAAATAGCCATATCTTTTAAGTATCCATCCCCGAGAAGAACAAGTTATAATGCCTATCACCAACTTAAAGAATGATTATAGTATGAAAATATTATCCATTAATTCCAAAACATTGGCAATGCATGATTTTAACTTAAATAACCACAATAAGAACTTTATCATTTTTAAAATGCTCCATTAACATTCTTCTTCAATCTTCAAAATATGACAGAATGCTACAATTTTAATTCCATCCATGAAACTGCTCTTAATGAAAATATCTGTGTAACTGTCAATAAATGTCAAGAATGCCTATTGATCATTTGATTGTCAAAAATTGTGTACTTTTTAATTGGGTATTTATTCTTTATATTTTGCTTGTCATATCAAATCTATTACATATAAGTATGTTTTATTTAAATGACTTATCATGCAAATAATCCAAGATAACCACATTTTTTTCGAGTATGGTGTGGTCTTCTTCAGCTTACTAAGCAGGCACTTCACCACCTAAGTCACCCCAATAGTTCCTTTTTGTTTTTGTTATTTTTAAGATACAGACCCAGTAGATGCATGGGCCATCTAGACAGCAATCTTCCTACTGGTGCTTTGCTTTATTACCAACGCTAGATACATGCAATTTTGCTTCCCCAAAAGATTGGGATGGCAGGCATGTGACAACCACATGCAAGAACTGATTAAGGTAGAGTATCCAGAACAATTCTCAGATATTATCCACCAAAGATGCTAGGATTACATAGCTGATTCATTATGGCCCAGTAAAAAACTGTCACTTTTAAAAATTCAACATATTCCATGTTTATTCAACCTAGTTGTAATGGATGAGCTACATTAGAAAATGTCTTTTACATGTGGCTACAAAAGGGACATTCATATGCAGATGACAGGCAAATTGACCCCATCAACAGGTGAATTTTCACCTATAGAGAACTTTACTGCATCTGTAATTTCTGTAGAAAGCAGGTCAGCAGTCAACTTTAGGTGCTCTGGTGATCTAGGCACATGTTTGCCAATCATAGGTCTGGATGTTTCATTGGTCCATTTGAAGTAGGTTCTATGTTACAGGCAGGAACAACTGTGCTTAACTTAAGTCTGAGGACAGAGGCAGAAAACCTCCGCTTAGACATTTTTCCTAAATTATGCTCTGAATGGGTGACCAGTGAGAGGGGTATATATAGGTTGATTGTGCATGTGTCAGGGTTGTAATATTATTTAATGTGTTATCAGATATAATTGTTTATTTATAAAAAGAAAGAATCATTTTGTAACTGTTGGTAAGGTGACCAATAATAGTTACTGAATGTATAAAGGAGATATAGAAGAGTCATTCTGTTTGGCATGTATAGTCAAAGTGCAGTGACTTAGGTCAAAATTACTTTTTACATTATGGAGCAAGTCAAGTATAGGTACAGAGTTAAAGCTGACATTCTACCAAGAGATGACCTATTCATGTTAGGGCTTTTGGTTTTATGTTTTTGTTGTTTTGTTTTCTCTTGTTTTTTGGTTGACCCAATTAGTGGTTCAATTTCAGAGCCTCATGCTTGATAAGTACATTATTTCAGAGTGAAACCTCTAGCTATGCTTTTGTCTTCATAATTTTGACTATATAATGACCTCATGAGAAATAAAGAGGAGGGAAAAGAGGCATACAAGCATCTGCACAATCAACAGTAGTAAAGTAAGAATTCCAGTCTCTAGTCTGACTCCGCATTGTTCTTTGCTCTTAACCAAAATTTCACTTACATCATAAATTTATTATAAATATTGACAAATACATATATAAGTTTTTCTCCAAACAGTTCTTGGCTCATGATAAAAATTCTTATAATAACTTCTAGCTATTATGGTCAGTATTATTAAAATTTGTTACAAAGATGAAAATATAATGTTACCTTAATAGTTTTCTTTTTTTTCTGAAGCCAGTTTTGTAACATGCATGATGTTAATATGAACTTATGAATATATAATTTTTTCTACAAATGTATTCAGAGTAATTAACTAAAATTGTGAGTTTCAATTCCATGTCAATAAAATTCTTCTGACTTCTCTGTCTCCTGAATTCAGAAGCTAAAATATATTCTGACAGAGTACATAAGACTCTATTACATGTTCAGTTTTATACTAGGGATGGAGGGTAAAAACTGAGGACTATTTTAATTCTGAGCTGTCAGAATGGAGATTTTATAGACTGGGCAAATTAAAATAAGACACAGCTCAGAAAAATCATACTAGAGATTCTGCTACCAGTTCCAAGTGATTTGTTGCAGAATTTAAATGATACCCACTCTTCTACAAGAAATTGGTCACATTATATGACTTTAGGGGCAAAGTAAAGGAGATACTGAAATATCCTTATGATATGAAGACTACACAAAACTTATCACCTGTTATTTGTAGGTTATCATCAGATAACTCAAATTTTTTAAGATCTTTTAGAAAATCCAGGACAATATTACAATGATCATCACTCTTGCAAGAGACTCCTCTACATTGTTCTCCTGTTTCACTACTCCATGGCTTCAAGGATGTTTTACACTCTGTTACTTGTGTTAATCTTCTTCCTGTAGGCACTCTTCATATTATCATTTCCACTTACTTTCCTACAAAAAATCCTGTTTCATAAGACGTAACTGATGTGGAACATGCTGTCACACTTGGACAGTCTCTCAATCATTGAGCCCTTCAGGGCCAGAGTGCAGTAGAGCATACTGTAAGAGAAGTGACATGACTATGAGATTAATGATATCTGGGACTAGAGTTGGGAATCTTTCCTCACTTCTCTCTATTGGAACCGCTCTCCCATAAGACTAATGTTTGTTTCAGAAGCCTGAACCCAGGACCTCACCCAGTGGGAAGTAGATGCCATTCCAGGAACGTAGGGTCTGGGATCTGAGTGGGGGCAATCTCCCTGCAACACGCTTTGGGATCCCTTCCACTCCAAAGGCCATACCTATCCTAATTCACGACTCAGACTGGACAACCTCCTATTAAATGACACCACATGGAAAAATAACTGGATGCATTGTATTTTTTGATAGAACAGAAAAACCAGGAGAGAGCAAGGGAAGGGGAAACAAGGTCCAAAAATAATTGTACTCTTTACTTATTACCTAATTCATGTAATTATAACCTCTCTGTTTACCAATTCTACAGTGACAATCATAAAGCATAAAGCAAAAGCATTATTCCTGGCCATAAAAAAAATGAAAATCAAAACAACTCTGAGATTCCATCTCACACCAGCTAGACTGGCTGATATTATGAATTCAAATAACAATAAATGTAGGCAAGATGTGGGGGAAAAGGAACCCTACTGTCCTATTGGTGGGAATATGAACTACTTACTACAACCACTCTCAACAATAGTCTAGAGGTTCCTCTAAACAGTCAACATAGACTTGCTCTACAAGCCAACAATACCATTCCTGGCATCTGTCCTGAACATCATGAGTCAGGATATGATCAATCAAACAAACAAATACCCAACTGTCTGCACATCCACATTCATCACCACACTATTCACAATACATGTGATATGGAGACAGCTCAAATGTCCCTAAATAGATGAGTAGATCCCAAAAAAATGTGGCATCTCTACATGATGGAATTTTACATCCCCATTAGAATAAAATAATGCTATTTTCGGGGAAATGGGTGGAACCAGAGCAAATCATCTTTCGTGAGGTAAACCAAGCTCAAAGGGACAAATGGCACATGTTGTCTCTGATATGCAGAAATTAGACTAAAATATATTGAGATATGAGATAGGATGAATTATACAGGATTATTCAGTGAGACCAAAGGGAATAGTCTTAGGAGAGAAACACAAAGGTGCCATGCCTAAGTGCCTCATCATAGTTATACAAAACAATATGCATTTTGAAATGAATGCCAAGATATGAAAATAAAAGAACTCTCCGTTGTGTTTAGTTTTTAGTTTTTTAGTTTTTGTTTTTTAGTTTTTGATGATTCTATCTTCTTTTCCTTATGTGTGTTGTATTCAAAGGTTGGAAGGACAGTACAGAGCTTGAGGGAAAGAAAATCAATGAAAAGTACAGCAATGAGCTGTTTTCACGTGAAAACAGGTATAAAGGATTGTGAGATGAAAAAGACACTTAAATGAAAGGAAATGTACTCATTGCCTGACTCATGTAGTTGCAATCTCTCTGTACATCATCTTTATAATAACAACAAATTTAATTAATAGCTCCCCCCATTTGTGTGTCACTCAGGGATAAAACTACAAATCATTCAGCAGGACAATGCCATCTAGACTTTGGTTCCTTCTGAGAAAACAAAGACACATCAGCGTGCTGGAACTTACAAAAGCCTGAAAGTGAAGCTTACCTTTACTGGGATGATGTCATACTTAATTTTAGGTGCCAACGTGACTAGATTGAGGAGTGACTGTTGAAGAATTGCTGCAGAGTATGAAGGCTAGGGCTTTTTAGAACATTGATCTGTGAGTAGATAGGCTGATTGAGGAACATTTGTTCTCAGTGTGGGCAGACATTAATCCACTGGAGCTGTGGATGAATGGAAAGGGGAAAGCGAAAATTTCTCTTCTTTCCATTTTTTTTCCTGTTTCTCCCACAGCAGGATATTCTTGCACTCTCTTTCTGTAACATAAATCCTATTTTTGATATTTGGATCCTCAGGCTTACTTGTACCTGTAGAGAGTGTCAAACTATTAACTTGGTTTTTTTCTTGGGCATTCTGGTACATGGACTGAGCTAGGCTAATGCTTCTCTATCTGAGGCTGTCAAGAAAGAAATGAGCCTTCCAAAAACAAACAAAAGGTACAAAAAACTATACATGAATAGGTCTTGGTCATTCCACTTTACATATCAGGGGCACTTTTATGCTTGAGATTTAATAACATTTTATTATATCAAAGAAAAGTTTCATTGCTGATGTTGACTATAAACAGCAGGAAGAATGTGGGATTAGAATCTGAATCCTCAGTGTTGCACTACTTCAAAGAGGCATCTTCACAATGGATTTTTGCATTTAAAGGATGTTGGTTTTGATCGTATAAGTTTTCCTAAGTTAACTAAAAGAATAAATATAAAAAATGTTTTGTCTTGACTTAATAAAGTTTTATTTGCTTTAGCCATCAATAAACTTTACACACTCATTTTGATCAAGGGCTATTTGAAGTTTATCATAAATGTATTTTGGGTGTTTTATATATTTTTTATTTAAGGATTTATTAACTGATTTTTACATCATATTTCAAATGATGTGTTTAGCAAACAAGTATTCAAGAAGGGAATCTCTATATACAATTACTGGCACTTATATTTTAGAACATAATTAAAATTAGGCTGAGGGTTTGTATGTCATAGATACAATTAATCTGACTTTTATGCCTATCAATTAATTAATGATGCAACAGTGTTCAGGATGTGCACAGAAAGTGGGAGTATTTTCAAACACTGCATTTCTATGTAACAATGGTTGAATTCAAAGAAAGCTTAATACAGGTGTTTTGCTTTGCATTAATAGTAATAGAAAGGAATCGTCCTAAAAGATTCTCCCAAAAAGAATTCATGATATTTTTTTGTAAGTAGGATTAAGGAATATTTCAGGGATTAAGAAAACAGATGTGGCTCTAAAGATAACAAGATAATTCTACAGAATATTGCCCTTTGAAATATCTTGAGGAATTTCAGTCTTTTGCCTTTGCTACTACTTTACATGGTTTAGAATATAGGAACCTCAGATTTGAAACAAAAATAACCTTTCATCATGTAAAATAATTTTGGTTTCAAGCATTCTGTAATTCTCTTTATCATTTAGATTCATTATAAGAGTATGAAATTAGCATTAGTAATGTCAAGAGTATATTTCACTACTCTGACTTTTAAACATGCTGAAATAAAATATCCCTTTAATTGGTTAAAATTATTTTTAATATATACTTTACTTTCAATTAGGTTTTAATGCAAAGATAGTAAAGTCATATACCTATTTTTTCTAGTCCTGGGGCTTGAACTCAGGGCTTGACCACTGTCCTTGGACTTTTCTCATGGCTAGAGTTCTACCATTTGAGTCACAACACCACTTCCAGCTTTTTTCTGTGTATGTGGTACCAAGGACTTGAACCCAGGTCCTTGTGCAAGCTCTCTACCACTAGGCTAAACTCCCAGCCCTCATATATCTATTTTAAAGGATAGATCATTTCCAGTAATGCATACCAAAACAAAATTGGGTGATTGTTATAAATAATTTTATTTAATTTTCAGTTATATTTTAAACATAAATATAGACTTCAAACATCATTTTTTGAATGTAACATGGTATGTTGCATTTTCTATCACTGTGATTGATAGAAAATTTTATATTTTATATAAATTGAAATTATTACTTTTTATTAACAAGATGAACTACTTAAGATACACTGCCAGAAATAAGATGACAGAATTTCATTCATCTGCTATTCAGCTCATTTATTTTAATAGGTGAATTGTATTCAATAGAATTAAAGATACCATGACATTGTGAAATAGTAATTTAGAAAGACATTTTCCCACATAGAATCAGAATGATTCAGAAATAATAACTCACACCTAATCTCCCATTTACATAAAAAGATAGAACTTAAGAGGCCATTCTGGAAAACAGTTGGCCACCCTGGGCAAAAATTTGTTTGACTTCCTCTGAATCGGTAACATGGTGACAACCGTGTGAACCTGTGATTCAAGCTACGCAGAAAACCATCGATAAGAAGATCACAGCGTAGGCTGGCCAACTTGCATAAACATCTCAAAAAATAACTAGAAGAACAACAATAGCAGAGTAGTTGATATTGTGTCTCAAAAGGTGATCGTCTAAGTATTGAGGTTCTGAGATTAAACCCTCATACTGCCAAAAGAAAAAGGAAGAATCAGATGAGACTGAAAGAGAAGAACTTAATGATGTGGCTATTGCCACAATAAATTAGTGGAGGGAAAGTGAGGAGAATTACAGATGTAATACTTCAGGAATGATTATGAATTTTGTTTATTTATAGGTGTATAGGGAATGAGTAGAAATTTGCTTATGTTTTCAAATCTGCTTTTTAAAAAATACCAAATAATTCCTTCCTTTCTTGTATTCACATCTGTCAAATCTAAACTTTATTACCCTCCTGCCTTGCTTCAATTCTTCTTCTCCATCTTTTCTAGCTTGTAATTTCAGCTAGTCAGATTGGTAAATAAAAAAAAAAAAAACTTTAACTGTTTGAAAAGAAATAAGTATTAAATGAAAGCCAGACCTAACACTGTGAAAAGCAATACTGGGGAAGTCACCAATTCTGAAGCAGTGATCAAGTAATTATAATTATACATTGTTCCTGTTGCCTGGGTCCTCAATTCTGTAATAAGCAAGTTCAAACTTGTATACAGCTCTGTAGTAGACCATTTCTTCACATTCACTCATCAACATGAATTTAGTCACCAACATGAATTTCTCATTTCCCTTTCATATTGCTATGTCATGACAATGTCAAATAATTTGGTTTGAAAATATAAGCAATGGAGACTAAAGAGTATACTGTTCAATGGAGAACAATACTACTTGTAGCTTACATTGTGTATTTTAATTAATAAGGCATAATAACAACTACTTATAAAAATGTCACTTGTTATTTGCACATTACAGATTAGATGAGTGTTCAGTTGTTCTGACTCAATCACTCAATTCTGAATTGTTTTGATATGTATTAATATCAAATATAGCAAGCCATGAAAGTTATCATTTAAAATGTTTTCTTGGGGCTGGTAGTTTGGTCTAGCAGTAGAGTGCTTGCCTAGTATGAACAAAGACCCAGGTTCAATTCCTCGGTACCACATATGTAGCAATAGCAAGAAGTGGTACTGTGGCTCAAGTGGTAGAGCTCTAGCCTTGAGAAAGTGCATGCTTAGTCCCTGAGTTCAAGCCCTGAACTGGAAAAAAATGTTTCCTCCTTTTCCCACTAAAATAACATTTGAATTTCACATATTGGTTACTAGTGTTTTGATGGCATAAGAGCTCTACTTAATATAAATTGCATAAATTGTACAAAATCTCCCAGAACACCCTGTTTAGTGCCTGCCCAAACTGCATTGCTCTGCATCTTTCAAAAGGAAATCAAGTCTTAGCTGTTTACTCAAAGAAACAAAGGTCATGATCTCTTCCTAGCAACTTGCATTACATGCATTTTGCAAGTGATAAGTTGTAGTATAGTTCAGATTCAATTGACCTTGATAAGACAAAGATATTCTCCCTGTTGAGATTAGCGTGTTACTCACAGATTCATTTGTTGGCTCGCATTAAAAATACTTGACACCACACGATGTTACTCTGAACAAGCACAAGTTTTTAAATAGCCTATGTCCTAAGTGTTGAAAGTCTGCAATGACAAAGTGGAAACTGAATATACATTTGTTAAGACAATTTTCAGTTCAAGAGTTTCTTATTAAAAAGTGTTCTTAATGTGTTCTTTTTTTTTCTCACCACATTTTTAGTATCAAGAATTGATTTTTCACCCTAATCTACTCAATTTCATCTCCTTTTTAAACAGAAATATAACTACATCTGCTACATAAATTTTCCTTGGTGGACCCAACATCTAGTTAATTCTAGAATCAAACCTCTTCTATTAAGTAATATCTTCTATAGGGCCAGCATATTTCTAGGCCTAGCCACAATGAGAGGAAAATGGTAAAAGTTGCAAAGAAGTATCAATGAATTCAGAAGGCTGCATCCCACATAAGTGAAGCAGTCAGTGTCTCTTTTGTATCTACACCTTAAAATAAATACCCATCCATAAACAAATATGGGGGCCCTGAGCATAGCCTAGTGGTAGCATGCCTACCTAGCAAGCACAAAACCCTGGGTTTGATTTCCTACAACCACAGACACAGAAAAGGCCAGAAGTGGCACTATGACTCAATTGGCACGATGCTAGCTTTGAGCAAAAAGTGTCCAAGACAGTGCCCAGGCCCTGAATTCAAGCCCCAGGACTGGGGAAAAAAATCAAATATGGGAGAATGTATCTGTCAAATCGTTACATATCAAACAGGAAACCAAATATTAAAATTTTGAGGCTCAGAAATGATGCCTTGAAATGCAAAGCATTTGAAAACATATTTAAAGCTCATTATTTGTTACTTTGTTCACAATAATGGAATTTTGATAAGCAGCATGGCTATCCTTGATTTATTAGATGTTTATGTAACAGATTTATTCCATAGTTTAAAATATGTTATTGAATTTAAGTTAATCTGTTCTATTTTAGTACTTTATCATCAGTTTTAACATTGTCATAATTAATCATCAATAAATGTAGCCCTAGCACTCAAGGGGACTGTTATCATATGCAGCTAGAAATATGTAGTGAGATCATTCACAATATATTGACCTTATTCAAATCCTAGAAACAGCAGGTTACTAAGTAGTTTTTGTCTTACTTACAAAAGATCTGAGACAGCAAATCTTGAGGTTTTCACATAAGGTTAATAGTTATTCTGTGTTGGATGTCAGCATTTTTTTCCTTCCTACCATGTTATTCAGAAAACTCTGAAGTCTTTGATTCCCCTTAACTATTTCATTGTTGAACCCATCCCTGGGAAGAAAATCTTCCTTGCCACTTTTCTTCCATAACTGGTAGGTCAGATTTGCTCAGATCAAAGTGGTTCTTTAGACTGATCTTCAACATCCCATCTCCTTGGTAACTCTGTTTTTCCAAAGATGTTTTCTTCCCTACACTGACTTTTCTTCACTGATGACAAACATTTACTTGTCTTTCTCATCTATTTCTTTTATTAAACCCAAACAAGATTTCTCTTTTCCTTCTACTGTAACTAATCTAGTCTTACATTTCTTAAGTATTAATCACATTATATTTAATTATCTTTAATTAAAAACAGTTCTATTAAATTCTGCATTGTCTAGTGTCAAGAATAAAATAATTTCCATTTTCAATTTCAGAATTTCAGTACAGAAATCAACAGAAGTGGTCAATAAAATAAAAGGAGAGATGCAGAAACAACTTCAAGAACTCCAAGTAGAAATGGCAAAGAAAATTCTAGACTCACAGAAAGGTACAGAGAGAAAAATACATACATTATATACCACATTCAAAAATGAAATGGAACTGGGTGCCCATGGCTCACGCCTGTAATCCTAGCTACTCAGGAGAATGAAATCTGAGGACCACCGTTCAAAGCCAGCCAGGGCACAAAAGTGTGTGAGACTCTTATCTCCAATTAATTACCAGAAAACCGGAAGTGGTGCTGTGGCTCATCATGGTAGAATGGTAGCCTTGAGCTGAAGAGCTCAAGAAATGAATACTATGTAATAGTATGAGAACTGATCTCAGAACCATAAAAGGTTCAGTTTCCAAAATGCCAACCATAGTGCAATCCATAGGTAATAAAGGAAATGGAATATAGAGCTTCAACAGTTGAGGATAAAAGAGATGAACTAGAAAAAGGGAAAAATATAGTGCGGGGGGAAACATAGAGAACCTACCAAAGAGAAGTCCAAGAACTGAAAGACTCAGCTAGGAAATAAAATCTATGCATAGTTGGGAATCAACGAGGGGGAAGAAATACTAAAATCTATTCAATAAAACTGGAGATGAAAACTTCTTCACTCTGAAAAGAAAATTTTTCTTAACAGTAGCATATGGAATCTCCTGTAGACTGTACTCCAGAAGAAACACTTCTAGACACATCGTAGTAAATAGCAAGGAGTTATTTTTAAATATCACAAAATTAAAGAAGGAGCTATGTTACAATAAAAAGAAAATCAGAATCATTGCAGACCTCTCCACACAAACCCTCAATGCAAGTAGAGCCTGGAATAATACGATCTACAGGTGCCAGCCCAAACAGTTGTCATGTACATTAGATGGTGAGACCGAAACAAACTAAAAAGATTTCAGAAAATAGTAGGTGAACATGGTTTTTTGCCTTAAATGTACTATATTTTTAGCTAATTCAATAACTGTACAAATAACGGTTAACAAACATATCAGAACAGCTACACACACAAAGTGTCAGGGTGCAGTGCCCTGTCTTACATTTAACTAACTTATTGTAAAACAAATTCTATGATGAGAACAAAGCGAGCTCCTCAAGCATTTGTAGGTCACAAAGCCAGAAGAGTTCATTTCATAAGTTGAAAAGTAAAATGAAAAGTAATGAAATCCAAAATTATTTACTCAATCTAAAACAAGAAAGTTTTAATCAAAATAAGTAAAAAAAATCTGCTTTCAATTCTATTTGCTTATCCCTAATCTCATTTATCATGTTAAGGATAGACAATTTGTTTTTACAAATGTTCATGTAAATATCTTGTGGAATTGCATGCTCCTGTTTCTTTTATTCTAACTTTACATCATTTAAGTTGTTTCATTTTTGGTACTAGGGATTGAACTTAAGATCTGCCTCTTCTAATTCAGCATTTTTACTCATAGCTCACTACATGAGCCAAACTTCCATGTCTTACTTTCTGCTCATTAAATAGAGACAAGAATCTCTTAGATATGTTTGTAGAGGCCTGGCTTGTAATTACAGTCATGAGCCACATTCTGGCTTGCTTTGTTGTTTTATTTTATTTTTTCGGACCTCTTTTTAATAATTGATATTTTAATAATGGACATGTACTGCTAATTTCCAAGAAAGGGCCTACTTTGCTTTTATTAAGAGCAATTCAATTGTACTTGTGAATCACCTTTCTGACAGATCATCTGTTAGCATATGAACACTTAGAGACCTGCTCCAGCTCTAAACATGAGTCTCATTTTCTAAGAGTAAGAGAGTTCCCTTGCAAAATATTATTCGTGTCTTAGACTTCAGCTATTTAGCACATAGAATATACCTGATATCATAAAAATAGTCAGGAATAGATATATTCCATATTCTGTCCCACTAGTTGGATAGGAAAAATTTCCAAAGCCATTTGGTAAATCATAGACATTAAAATAGAAGACCAAATTTTTAGGACACATGTGCGCATATGTCAAATGGACCCTACAAGGCTTGAATGATGAGACTGTTGACAGGGTGCTGCAAACCCTGACGACTCCAGACAATGATTCAGTATACAAAATATAACCACACACCCTCTGCTGCTACATAGTTATGCCAATAACATACAGAATAACCAAGAACATGAAACTGAACAGCAAAAAAAGGTGACTTAAACCTGACTATCATACCTTTGTCTGCATTGCAAGACGTGTTTAATCATTATTCCCAACTTTGAGACATTTCTTTAAGAATAAGACCATTTGAAAAATAAATCTCCATAAATTACTATGGCTCTATGAAAATATTTAGATATACTACCCTGAACAAATCTTCCTTAATAAAACTATTTGGTGTCATGTTTAGTTTTATAAAAACAATACAGCAACGAATGAGACTATCAATAACTGCAGTATTTTCAGATAAATGCTTTATTAGTTTTAACAATTTTTGTTTTCTGGAATATAAGAAAATTTGCATCATAAATCACTTCCATGGCTTTCTATACCAGACACATCCACAAAGGAAAAAGAAACAAAGGTTACACAAAAGCATTAGCCTTTATAGTTCTATAGCTTTTATAGTTTTAAAGGCATGTTCTATTATCTGTGACAAAAGCAGAAGAAATATATATTTTGTAGATCATTAACTGCAATGAGGACTTTCTCAGACTAAATAAATTGTGAAACATGAAGACCAACCCTTAGGTACTTAGTGGCTGGGTGCTGTGCTTAACTGTGCGTAAGATTAAGTGCAGCTCTTCCATGCCCATCAGTTTCCATGCACAAGCAGTTTCCCACAGAGTTCAGTATGTTCCCTCGTCCCAGTCACTGATAAGTCACTCTATGCCTTAGACTATGGAATAAAGACCAATGGAGAAAAAAGGAACACATCACTGATTACTATCACCACAAGGCCAGAAATTCATTACAGTGGAACAATTAGTATGTTTTAGCTAGTACCATTATAATTTCAACTTGTAGAAATTATGGATCTTATAATGCTATTTACATAGGTGATTGCCATGTACCCAAACAGCCACATACCATGTGTTTATTTCCCTTCACTTTCCTTTATATTACTATTTCTTTTTATTCTGATAGCAACTATTGCATTAATATGAATAGATTTCTATCTTCATGACAATATTTCTAGAGTAAAATGATTTACTCCACTTATTTACATATACATATATAAAATACATATACACACAAAATTTTAATATCTATTGTTTATGTGCAAGAAAAATATGTATAATATTTATATGTAAAAATTATGTGTACATTTATTTATATGTGTGTACACCTACATATGTGTAGATCTATTCGTGAATACACACATGTGTATATATTCTCTCTGTGTGTATTTGCATGCATTGTTTTGCCCCGGCCCGCGGGGTTCAGTCAACTGAGACCCGAGAGGGAACTGTACCTAAATGAGTGGGACAGACAAACACAAAGAAATGAGACCAAGACAGTGTTCTGATCAAGGTCTGTTTATTGAAAGTCAGAGGGGGTTTATATAGGGCTCTAAAGCAGGGGCTAGCGCAGCAGAATTTTTAATTTGCAAGAATATCATGGTAAGCAGGAAACGGGGCCTGAGAAAACAGGACATGGGGCAAGTTAACCTGTCGAGATAACAGTTCAAACATTCCTTAGCATAAGGCAGAGCAGTCTATAGATTAACTTTGTCAAGATAGCAGTCCGATGTCTCTAAACACAGAGCAAAGCAACCAGTAAATAAAGATAATGATCCAGATGTCTCTTAGCACAAAGTAAGCAGCCTAAAACTTTTTACTACGCCTATCATATTAAAAGTCTTAGGCAACAAGTTAAGATACACTGAGGCAGTTTTCAACATTTTTTTATAAAGATGGTCCATTTGTCCATAGGTGTAACGTTCAAAATTTATAAATATTTACTCCAGTGAAAACTGTATGTGGTTGGATCTCAGCTCTCAATTGCATTTCTGAATAACCTATAGGTTTTTTAAATTCAAAATAGCAAGCCGAATTGTCAAATTAGTGTAGAAGTGTGCTAAATTTACCTTTCTTAATCAAAAAGTGTAAGTCTACACTAAAATCACTTACAATTTGGCCAGAGAATAATGCATGCATAAAGTCAATTTGTTTCTTGAATAATTAATCATCATTCAAAATGAATAAATGATTGAATGAGTTACTGCCCAAATATGGTAAATATATCTCATTACTACTTGTATTCTTCCTATACGCACAGAACAACTACTTAACTAATGTCTGACAATCTGTTCATTTCAGTATTTTAAATTTAAATTATTAATAATGATAAAACCCACAGAGTACAGACAATACAGTTTCATTTGAGATTTAAAATACTTTCCTCAATCATCTATAACAAATGAAATAAAGCAGCTTACTTTTGTTACTTTGAATGACTTCCTCATTCCTTTCCACAACTACTGTTATGTATATACACCAGAATTATCCAAGTTGTGGGGGGATTATTAAATAAAAGGCTTTCCTCTTCATATTTTAGCTTTGTATTAAGGTTTATCAACATGGTAAATATTTATGAGCTTTCAATATCATGAATGCTTTAACTCCAAAGGACATTAATTTCACCATTTAATCTAATTTTTTCCTCAGATAACTTACTTTTCTTGTAAGAAAGTTTACATTTTTATTTTTATTTTTTTGGGGGTGTGGAAATAGTTTTTTAATTTTTTTATTCTTTTTTTATTCTTTTTTTATTGTAATTAGTAAAAGGGTTACATGATATTTGCCAGACAGAAGGTGCATTAATTCACATACACTGATACCCTTTCACATGTCTTGGTACCCATTACCCTCCCCGAAAGTTTACATTTTTATTAATGGCTCTGTTTTGAAATTAATTTTGGTATTATTTTTCATAATGAATAAGAAAATAGAAATGCATTCTATCAATACCTTCATTTAATTATGTCACACAATATGCAGCTAATTTGTACTAGTTTTATCCATTTCAACCTCCAGTTCAATGATTGCTTAGAGAACCACTTATAATGAAAGCTTTATGTTAAGCCCAGCACTGTTAGCTCACTTCCATAATCTTAGCTGATCAGGAGACTAAGATATTAGGATCACAATTCAAAGACAGACCAAGTATGAAAGTCCATGAGATGCTTATTTCCAATTAACCATCATAAAAGCTAGAAATAGAACTGAATTTCAATTGGAAGAGCTCTATAATTGGAGAAAAAAGTTCAGAAAGAGCATGTAGGTCAAAATATACATGCATACATGTACACACACACACACACACACACACACACACACACACACACACACATAGAGCAACTTGATTTCAGCCATGGTAGAATTTAGCAGAATGCAAATCCAAACAAATCACATACCTACGAAAGCTTAGAGATAAGAATATTTTTACAGTACAGGAATTTTTATGTTAGGGGAAAATACAGATAGAGATAAACAGATCATAGCCCTTTCTCTTTTTTTTAGATAAACAGAATGTGTTAAATCTTTTTTTAATACTTTACATTTTTATTGTAATTAATAGAAGGGTTACATTATATTTGCCAGATAGAAGGTGCAGTACTTCACATACATTGATACCCCTTCTTATGTTTTTGACCCATTTCCCTCCCCCCAACCCCTCCCCTCATCTTGCTCTTTTTTTTTTTTTGCCGGTCTTGGTCCTTGAATTCAGGGCCTGGGCACTCTTCTTGGGCTTTCTCAAGGCTAGAGCTCTACACCTTGAGCCACAGCAGCATTTCTGGCTTTTCTTTTTTCTATATATGTGGTATGGAGGGATTGAACTCAGGTCTTTGTTTATGCTGGGCAAGCACTCTACCACTAGGCCAAACTCCCAGCCTAATGTACTAAAAATACATTATATGCTACATATAAGTTGAGAAAATCTTTGGCATAGCCTTCATGTAAGGTGTGTTTAAAAGCTCAAGACAGAATCTCCATCAAGAAACGCTGATTGTCTGTACATTCTAAAGTAAAATAAAACTTTACATTTCAAAATTCCATCTTTAAAGGCTGGTTATGAAAGAAGGAAAAGAGGAGCTTTTATGAATCATGTTTACACTCTGGATTGTCCTTGTGTTATTTTTAAAGTTTCAATAAGATTTTCCATAACATAACATACTTTTTGAAGGCTTTTTATTCCTTTGTAGCTGAAATTTCAGACAAAGGTCTTTAGATTCAAGCAGTTATTTTCTTAAACAAGAAAGCAAGAAGTCTATCTCATTTCTCAGTGACAGCAACAGCAGAATCTATATTGTAAAGAAATGAGATTTTTAATAGAGAGTGCAAAAAATCCAAAAAATGTTATTAAGCACAAATGCTAGGAAACAAGAAATGACAGGACTTGAATTTCTTGTGAAAATCGAGCATCCTCTAGGAATCTCATCACTGCTGCTCATTTTCTCTTCTTGGGGTAAGCTCTATTTTACTTTTGCGATTTGCCTAGTCATTAAAATCTTACAATGCACTCAATTCCCAGACTATATCATGGATTTATTTATAAGAATATATTTAAGCCATAATGTAATCCAAGATTATTATCTGAAATTTGAGATCTAATGAGACCTGACTCCATTCTTATAAGGACTCTTTCTATACCCAGACATGGGGTCTCATGATTTGAAGTGAATACATGAGTCATAACGAATGTGCAATGTGGGGCCAATTGAAGTGAGATAAAGAATGGTAAGTCTGTGGAAGAACCCACAAGTCAGTAGGGATTATGCTATCAATTCATTGGGCACTCGTTTCCTGTAGTGAAGAGCTTTCGACCTTCCCCAAGTACCTCAGCCCCTGATGAATTCCAGTGTTGTCTTTAGAAACAGTACTTTATTTTTAGTATGGATTATGCCTTGTTTTTCTTTCTTTCTTTCTTTTTTGGGTCAGTCATGGAGCTTGAACTCTGGGCCTGGGTGCTCTCCCTGAGCTCTTCAGCTCAAGGCTAGCACTTTACTACTTAAGCCACAGCTCCACTTCTGTTTTCAGGTGGTAAATTGGAGAAAAGAGTTTCATGGACTTTTGTGCAGAGGCTGGCTTTGAACTATAACCCTCAGATTTCAGCCTCCTGAAGAAGCTAGGACTACAGGTGTGAGCCACTGGCACAGGATAACCATCTTTTTTTAAGGTTATACAAATGAACAGACAACAACAAAAAAACTGGAGCATTAATTGAAAACCTAGTCAACACCAGTTAAGATGTTTGAAACAGGGCAATGGTGGCAATTGATTTAATGTACAAATACTACTAGTAATGCTATTATTAATGTATCTAATTTTTACCAATGAAGACATTTTGGCCATATTTGGATTACAAATCTCTCCACCATGTATTGGTTATAACTCAGTACTTGTTGTTGTATTAGGTTAAGAGTAGAATAAATCATCATAACAAAGTTTATTATTATTAATTCAGAAATGTTATTTATTCATTCACCCAATTGAAAAGAATGTTTGAGAAGCTAGTTGTCAAGTCTTATTTCAGATCTTAAATATAAAGGGAGAGGGAAAGCACAGCTTTCTTTAGCTTAAAATAAAGCATAGCTTTAATTAGCATATAATAAAGATGCAGATATTGAGAATAGTTTGTTATATTAATTACTGTTATAACAATCCCTTCATTTTATGTACAACATATCTATGGAAAATTTTCCATATCAGAGTCTGGGTTTTGCATAAGAGAACTACAACTCATTTGTATATACTTCATATATTGTTAGAACTGCTTTTACCCTTGCCAGTCTCCTTGTGATTTGAAATCCATTATCTCTTCATTCATGATGTATTTGGAGCCACATTTTCTCTAAAGTCACCATTGCTTCAGTAACTTCTTGTATCTTACTTATCAACTTCTCCCATAAAAAATACAAGAAATAATAGCAAGGTCTCATTAGGTTCAAATCGTTAATATATAAACATTCTGCTTTTAGAATTCTTTCCTCATCTGTTTTTCAATTTAAGTATTCCATTTCATATACTGTACAAAACATTACATAAAAAGCCTTAGGAAAGTAACTAACCTGTTGAGTGTTTCAGATTATTACGTTTTTGAACTTCTGGTGATATTGCAGATTGAAACCAGAGCCATGATTTTGTTAGGCTATCATATTATCACTGAGCCATGCCTCTGGCCCTGTTTCTCACTGATTAATTTAGGATAGGATTTCACTGCCTTAGACTTTATATCATTGCTGGGATCATAGGTGGGTACCCAGATTCCTTTTGCAAGACAGTCTCATGAACATTTCTGCCCAGGCTGGCCTGAAATTGTGACCCGTCCCCCATCTCAGCATCCATTGTAGCTTGGGTTAGTGTCATAAGCCACTGGGTTTGGTATTTTTTGTAATGATGAGAATAGGTATTTGTAAATATTCCCTATATTGCATCAGCTTCTATTGCTGATGTGGAGGATAATCATAAAAGGAATTTCCTACTCCAAAGGGTTATATTAATATCAATTTCATAGACCTTTTCTATTAACTTAGAACACAAAGAAGCCTTAACATATTTTTCCGTTTCCATTTTTTAGACAAGTTGAAAGAATGAGCTCAGATGAGCTCAGAGGCTTTTTGTACAGATTAACTGCCCTAATGATTAATAGAAGGATTATTTTTATGGAAATAATAAGGAATGTTCAACATTAAATCTAACTTTTCAGCTGGTATCAGAGTAAAAAAGCAGTGCTGATACAGAAAAGCCAAATAGGTTTCTTAATTTTATCTCTAAGTGCTCCATTTTACTATCCTTAGATAAGGCTCTTCTTGTTGGGAAAAATTTGTACTAGTTTACATTCCAATAGATTTCAATATTTTGACCCAGGTATGATTTTCTTTCAGTCTGGCAAGATGTGAGTCATATGACAACTTCCTGTAGATTGTCACATTAGACTTTTTTTTAAGTTCAAACTTATCTGCTGAATAAGTTTTCCCATCTCTTTGACAAAGCCCTATAATAAAAGAACAGTTTGCATCTGAAGCACACAACAGGACCCTGTGGGAAATAAAGTGCTCATTGAACTATTTCACATCAGAGTAATCTGAGGAGAAAAACAAGTTTCTCTTTTTCAAAACATGACATATGGGCTTGAAATTGCTATTCCCTTCTGGATAAAATAATTGACTACTGCCACAGTTTAGGATAAGTTACAATTTGATGTGGATAGCCAAAAGCACTCTAATAATTACTCTGAATAATATTTTTCCTATAAAGGGCTTTCCTACAAAGGACAAGAGCTTTATCTGTCACTTGCATAGAGGGCAAATCTGAGTAAATGCAGTTTATGGGATTGTAGGATATGATGATATTACTTAGATGTAAACTTTCTGATATGTCTTTTTTTGACATTTCTGGGTCATTTCAGTAAATTGTGTAGTAACAGGTAACTCATTTCTTCTATCATTACTTTGAGTGTATTTGCCTAGGTAAAAGTAAAGTAAAACATTTCAGAGAGTTATATGGGGTTTAATAAACCTGAGTTGATGTAAATGAAGCAAGCAAATTACAAATAAATAAATAGGTTTTCAAAGGTAAGCTTTCTTCTGATTTATAATTATAATTAACTTTGATATGCCCCAAATTTGATAAGTATGCACTTACCCATATACATATGACTCTAGAACTTAACCTCTTACTGAAATACAACATTTATAATACAAACAAAATAACGTTTTATGCCTCATAGATAGAAGAAAAATAAATTCAAATACATGTAGTGCAAATACTGAAAAGTTGACAAGTGCAATAAAGCATAATTTATATACTTTTATCCAACCCTGATTTCACCATGATCAGCTAAAATCACACTGAAATATTTTAAGCTATTCTATAAGATCTTACTTGATGCTTTTTAGTATTTCATCTTTTTTCATATATTTTTATTGTAATTAATAGAAGGGTTACATGATATTTGCCAGATAGATGGTGCATTAATTCCCATACATTGATACCCTTTCACATGTTTTGGTCCCCATTTCCCTCCCCTCCAACCCCACCCCTCATCTTGTTTTCCTCCCTTCCCTATCCAATTTCAAATAACCAAATACAAATATATCTGATATATCAGGTAACAAAGTGAGATACTGTAACAATATGAGATAACCAAGGGATAGCAAAAGAGATGAGAGATAACATAGTATCCAGAAACAAAGACATACTAAATCCACTAGCACAACAACGTTCATCGCAGCACTATTTATCATATTATTTCATCTTTTATAATTTTTAAAATTTCAATGACTGTCTGGTCTGGATATCCATTTAGCTTGTTTAAAAGTGATCCGATACAAACATTTACAATGTAGCTATTTTATAAATTTTAGATTAGATATTCAAGGTCAAAGATAGTCATTAGTTTTATTTCAGCCTTTTTTATAGTGGTGTTGCAGACAGTAAATTATAGCATGTTTAATTAATTAATAGCATCAACTTACATAGAAGATGAAAAGAAATTTTGACACTACTCAAGAATTTTTAAGTAGTGTCAAAATTTCTTTTTTTCATAAAATCTTTCCACTTCTCCTCTAGAAACTGGGACATTTCATACCTCTCTCTATATTTTTTGCCAGTCCTGGGGCTGCAACTCAGGCCCTGAGCACTGTCATTGGGCTTTTTCCTCAAGGCTAGCACACTATCACTTCAGCCACAGCACAACTTACAGTTTTTCTATGTATGTGGTACTGAGCAATTGAATCCAGTTCTGTGCATGTTAGACAAATACTCTACCACTAGGCCAAATTTCCAGCCCCTCTATCCATTTTTTATTAAAGAATTTATTAACATTGATTTTTACATCATATTTCACATGACATATTTAACAAACAAGTATTCAAGAAGGGAATCTCTATATACAATCACTGGCACTTAGATTTTAGAACATAATTAAAATTAGGCTGAGAGTTTGTATGTCATAGATACATATTAATCTGTGTAACAGAATATTAAGTCTATGGTCATAAAATTTTATTTCTATGTAGTTGTGTTTATATTTCCACTACCATGTCCACAATGAGTCCTTGCTCTTGTACTGTTTGGATCTAATAGCCATATATTAAGGATACCATGCGCCTTTTGTTACTTTTGTTTTGACTTGTCTGACTCAACATAATTCACTCTAGAGTCATTGACTTCCCTGAGAATACCACTATTTTATCTTGTCAGGTGGCTATGTAGAATCCCTATATATATATATCACATTTTTTTTGTATCCATTCATCTGCAGTAGGACATCTTGATTGTTTCCATCACCTGGCTATTGTGAATAGTGCAGAGATGAACATAGCTGAGCAGGTGTCCTTATATCCTGGGTTAGGATGTTCAGGATACATGCCCAGGAGTGGTAAGGCAGGATCATAGAGGTCTATTTTCAGTTCTTTAAGAAACCGCCACACTGCTTTCCAAAGTGGCTGAACTTGGTTATAATCCCACCAGCAGTGCAATAGGGTTCCTTTTTCTTCACAACCCTGCTAGCATTTGTCATTTTATGAGTTCAAAATTTGGCCATTCTAATTGGGATAGGGTGGTATCTTAGCGTTGTTTATATTTGCATTTCCTTTATGACCATGGATGATGAACATTTTCTCATATGTTTTTCTGCCATTTTAATCTCTTCTTTTGATAAGTCTCTCTTTAGTTCCCTTGCCCATTTAGTGATTGGTTTCTTGGGTTTGGGGGGCATTAGTTTCTTGAGTTCCCTGTAGGTACTGGATATTAAACATTTGTCAGATGTATTATTGGTAAATATATTTTCCCAGTTGGTTAGCTGTCTTTCTACTTTAGTAGCTATGCTTTTTATCTGTTCAGAAACTTTTTATTTTTAGGTAGTCCATTTATTTAGTCTCTTTCCAATCTGTTGTGGTCCTGGGGTTCTGTTCAGGAAGTTTGTGCTTGTGCCTTGCAACTGCTACTGGACCATGTAGCAGTTTCAAGGTTTCTGGTCTGATATTGAAGTCTTTGATCCATTTTGAGTTAATGCTTGTGCATGACAAAAGGCTAGGGTCAATTTTTAGTTTTCTGCATGTGGCTGCTCAGTTTTGCCAGCACCAATAACCGAATAGTCTGTGTTTGTTGGCTCCATTGTCAAAAATTGACTATTGGTATGTGGTTCTATTCCTGGTTCTTCTATTCTGTTCCACTGATCTTCTGGTCTATTTTTGTACCAATACTATCCATTTTTAAATGGTGAACTTTGTTGTAAATTTCTGAATACATAATTTTGCAGATTTCCCACTTGTTCTTCATGAGCTGATTTATAGCATCTGTTCCAACATTAGTAACAGACTTTTACATCCCTGGAGTTGTTTGGCAAATGTTTTAATTTGGATTCAACTTTATGTTTAGAGAACACATTCTAATCAGTAGGATATATAATTGAAGCAAATTTAATATTTCTGTTAATTTTTAAACTATTATCTCAGTTATTGTAGACAGTATGAATAGGAATAAATGTAAGTCCTATTAACAATTTCTCAGATATAAAAAAGATGAACCTGGAGCATAGTTAAATTATTTTGCTGCCTTTATTCAAAAATCTCATCCTTTGGGTATTTTAATTAGAGTTATCTATACACAAATTTGTAGGTAGGAGCTTTTGAAAGGTACTTTAAAATTGGATGCAATTACAAGGAGGTGGTTTTCTTTAGATTAAAATTTCCATTAGTGCAATAAGTATGAATTTGGAAGCAATAATTGTGCTTTGCTAGATATTCTATGTGTGCAAGACCATTTAATAAATGACCTCAAGTTACTAATTTTAAACATTATGTGGCTCAAAAGAGCAGAGGCAAGTTAGAAAATAAGTCAAAAATGCATTAGGCTAACTCCCAATCAACTCATGTTATATACAACTAAATAAATTACATAATGCATTTAGAAAACTGAAGCACATGGTAATAGCAGGTTCTCTGTTTGTCATATCTTTCCAGATAGATGTTAACAATAAACTTTTATAACGGATTAGGCTTGACCATCAGAGAATATAGTACATGCAATGAATTTATATTATTAGGAGTAAAATGCTTTAGAGTCAAATATTTAATATCAAAAATAAATTAGAACACAATGTGATCATTTGCTCTCAATTGGGAAAACATTCACAAATAGCATGGGAAAGTTGCACTGTTCTCTTTATATAAAAAATGCACTGTCTAAGCCAGGTACCAGTGGCCTATACCTGTAATCTTAGCTACTCAGGAGGCTGACATTTGAACATTACAGTTTGAAGCTACTCCAGTCAGAAAAGTCCCTGAGACCCATTTAATCACTCTAAAACTGGAAATGGAGCCATGATTCAAATTGATATACCACTGTCCTTGAGTAAAAATTGTGCACAGACAGCACCCAGAGTTCAACCCCATAAATGACTAAAAATGAAAGAAAGGAGGAAAGAAAATATCATTTATAAATATATGAAAATATGTAGATAGCTATTTTTTGTTCCTTAAGCCAAGGATATAAATCTAGAAAGTCTGCCCTAAAATTTAAAGAAATAACCTAAAATAAAATTCTTGATGTATAAATTAAGATACAGAACCTTACTTTGACCAAATGAATTGCACAAATGCAAGGTACAATGATTCTCTACATTTTAAATAGAGGAAGAATTATTTGTTTGTTAAATTACCAGGACTCAGACATTCTATTTAGTATCCCTAACAAAAATGAACAGCAATTTTTAAAGTTCCAATTTTTAAAATCAGAAGAAATTTCTCAAAATCAGTGAAGGATAATGGGCTGTTCAATCCTCATAAAATTTCTGATGAGTAGAGAATCAAATGAAAGCTCATGTGAACTTCTTTGCTGAACATTTTAACAGAACTGCAAAGTCACTGATGTTATTTAAGAAAATGTACTTAAAGTATATGCTAATTTATCCTAAATTAATCTTCTTAATCAGACGGAGAGACATTTGGATAACACACTTTAAGTGTTTTGTAGCTAAAGTTGCTACAAATTCATGGCAGATTTGGTTATTACAAAGTGTCCTTGATGGAGCAGAGCTCTATCAGTGGGAAAGAGAAGAAATAAAAAATGTTGCTTGTCAAACTGACAAGAAAACTTTCACATTAAGTTTAAATTTAATGGTCAGACAGCTGCATATGGAATGCACAGTGAGAGTTCAATAGAAGCACTTTGTGCTTCTTACAAAGAATGAAGCCATTTTATCTCTTCAAGGTAGGCCATTGACACAATTCAATTGTAACTTCTCATCACTATTGTAATTGTCTACACAACAATAAACATCAATATTTTCCACCTCATCACTATTCATCATCAGTAGAATCATCAGCAGCATCAGCAGCATGACAATTTTTAATTGTATTTTATTGCGGAGATAATGTATAAAGGGGTTACAGGTACATTCATCAGGTAATGGGTACATTACTTCTCGAACCTTGATATTGACTTCACCAACAGTAGATCATAAATTGAGTTCTTGAGAGTTCAAAGCAGTGTCCCAAGTTGTTAGTATATTTTACTGTTTTTTTTTAACTCTCCATGATAAATCTGGACATAGACACTAAGACCTCTGTTGAAAGACTAAGAAAGTGAGTTAAGGACTAGTCAATTAAACAACTAGATTTAGGGTCTTGCATGTAATCTTTGTCTTTGTAAACATTATAACAGGTTATAACACATTTAAAACAAATGTTAAATACTAACAAAGTAATTATATTGATGAAAATGCAACCAAAAACAACTTTTGAAACACCAGTCACTTGAGTCAGATAAAATCTAATTTAATTTTTGCTAGTACACTTCTCATCAGCCTGGAGATATCCTTGTTCTTTACTGTTCCACAAAGCCAGAAGTTCCTTTGAAACTAATTTTTACTAAGAACTTAAGTAACCCCATTCATCATTTAGCTCTTGTTATCTCATTCAAGTTGTCAATAATTTGGCTTGAGAAAATGTTTTATTTTAAATAGGCTGCTTTAAAAATGGAAATTTAGTTTGGACTTTTAATTTATGGTTACTAGAATATAAATATGTTTTTTTTCTGGATTTAATCCATGAGACATAATTAGGAAAATAAAGTCAGAGCCAAATTTTGAATTTAACTTGAAATGTTTTATCTTCTCAATTTTATATTAAGACAGAATTAGAAAACATCATGTAAATAGGAGTCAGATCTTGTAGAAGAATACAAAATGGTGAGTTTATTTAAATAAATTTATGAGGCATCTTTATTTTGATTCCACAACCCATTTTGGTGTAATGAGTACCAAACTTGTTTCAGATAGATGCAATGTGGGAATTGATCTTTGAGATAACTAGACTGACAGTATTTTAAAAAAGTAAAATGGAAATTTAATGCCTATATTAACTCAAATTTCTTGGACATTTGAGGTACTCTTCAATTATGCCAAACACACTAATCTTGTAATGTGATTGTTCTAATCTGACATATGTAAGTCTTCCTAATCTCTGCCAGGTTGTATGAAAATGACCTTTTTCAGACAAGGATTTGTATAATTTCTATTCAGCTTTATATTTTCACTTATAGCTCATATGTTTTACTCAACCATTTTGTAATGTATGGCATAATTTTCTCAATATAATTTTGCCTTTTATGGTGGCTTTTCTGGGTTTTCATTTCTATTTGATAACTCAAGTCATATGCTATATTGCCTGCTGAAGTTCCTCACTTAATTTTTACAAACTCAGGAAAAATGAAAAAGAAGGTGAACACTTTCTGTTTTACAAGATACAATTAAACAACATGTAATTTATCAACACTCAGAAGGTATAGGTGAGTGTAGGTGGCTTGAGTGCCAAATCATACTGAGCAACATAGATAGACCCTGTCTCAAAATGGAAACAAAACCAAAAGTGTTTGGCAATATCAATTAGATGGTAGCCAATCTATAACTAATAATTAATGTCACCCAGGACTACATAGGGCTTAAAATTTGATATATATGTTAAAAAGTGACAAACTTTAAATGAAAACAGAGTATATATATTCAGCAAGGGAATGGATAAGGTAAGCTGTCATATATTTATGCATAGAGAGTATCTTACAATGATAAAAATGAACAAAATACTCCTATATACAAGAAGCATAGATAAATAACGTAGACAAAATATATTATAAAAGGCCAAAGGCATGGAAAATTATGTCACACATTTTTACCAAGTGATGGCAACCTATAATTTATTGAGAAGATAGTTTAAGGAGTAGGGCGTTGGCCTACCATGTACAAAACCCTGAGTTTCCAAGATAAGACAGCAAATCTTCTAGCTTCCAACAGATTATTTAAAACTAGATCTAAATATAAAATTCAAATGTATACTTGTACATGAGATTTGGGGCAGTATTAGGAATTGAACTCAGAGATTCAGACTTGCTTGGCTTCCCTGGTTAGCTGGCAATGTGCCACTTCAACGATACCTCCAGTCTGGAGGTTAATGAGTTGGTTAATTGGGGGTGGAGTCTAGTGAAGCTTTCTTCTCAGACTGCCTTGAACCTCAGTCTTCCAGATCCTCAGCCTCATACACAGAAAGTATCACATGGTGTGCACCAATGGCTCTTGCCCACATATTTATTAATCTTCTTATCCAGCTCTTGCACAATTGTCATCTTCATTGTTTCAAATTGAAAGTTGAGAATGTTCCTGTGGGTAAAAAGAAATTGAATGTGCATTTCTTGTATTATATATATATATATATTTTCTTTTGCACCTGCAAAAATTAATCTGAAATAGGAAAAAAGGTATCTGGTTAATATGGTAGTGACCAAGAAATTCAAATGTTTCTCAATAATTAAGTTCAGTCCAAAAAATATATGCACTGAGGGCTGGGAATGTGGCTCAGGGGTAGAGTATGCTTGCCTAGTATGCATAAAGCCATGAGTTCATTCCTCAGTATCAAATAAACAGAAAAAGCCAGAACTAACACTGGGGATTACGTGGTAGAGTGCTATCCTTGAGCAAAAAGCAGTTCAGAGAGAGTGTCCAGGCCACACACACACACACACACACACACACACACACACACACACACACACACTGATTATCTAGTATGAACCCAATAGTGAATATAGGAGAGGGGAATCTTTGGTAGATATTGGTCAAAGTCAAGACTGGACTGGGTTTTTTGATCAACATTAATTAAGGGAATGGAGTAGTAAATCTTCTATTTATCATTTATCAATTGCCTATAGAATCTCTGCATGTAAGGTAGACATCTCCGGATACATGTATTCTTTGCTATCTAAAGGGACAAGCTTAGGCTTGAAAGTGAAAACGATTGGGGTTTGGTGTGGGCTTTTTGTGTGTGGGGAGGTGTTTTTTCCTACTATTATCTTTATGCTTTTCAGTGTCTGAAAATAGAGGAGAGTTTGGCAAGTTTAAATCCTGATATCCGGAATCTAGAATTCAGGAGAGATTGAGTGTATGAAAAAAAAAAAAAACAGGAGAAATAAGATGGACCATGGATAAAACAGAGACCCCTTTAACGAGTCTTCATGATGACAAAAAGGGAGGAAGGGAAGAAGAAAAGAAGGAAGAGGGGGAAAAGGAGGGAGAGAAGGAAGGAGGAAGCAAGTTAGGGATGCACTTTCCAAGTTGGGAAACAGAAAGGCAGGAGACACAGGAAAAAGGAAAACAGAAGAGTTGGGAAATAAGAAAAAAGAAAACAGGAAGCAGGGAGACAGGAAGAAGAGATAGTTTGGGATTGAAACCCTTTATTGTTGAGGCAATATTCTTAGAATAATGATATTCACCATACCATATCCAGGGTAGAACATATTCATTTTATAATTTGGAAGACAAAGAAACAAATTAGCCTGCAATAGACAGTAAAGGATTACAATAGCTCACAACCTAGGTACATAAGGTCATATAGAATGAGACTAAATGAAAGGGTCTCTAGGATACAAAAACAAGAGCTTTATCTTGAGTGATTGTTGTTCTTAATGTACTATGTTATTCCTCTTCTCCTTTATTGCCCTTTGGTTAATCTCATATTGTTACTGTATCTGACTTTGTTACCTGGTATGTTGTATATACCTTTATTTGTTTATTTGAAATAGGAAAGGGAAGGGGGGAAAACAAGATGATTGGGAGGGGGGTGGGGGGAAGGAAAATTGGGATAAAACCATGAGGAATGTCAATAGATGAGAAGCAATGTACCTACTATCTGTCAAATGTAACTGTAACCCCTCTATACATTATCCTGGCAATAAAAAATAAAACTCAAAAAAATAAAAATAAAATGCAAATGTAAAAATTTCATAGAAGGTAGTATAATATTCAGAAAATTTTGGACATGCTTATGACTTTCAGTGAGACACAATGGCATAATCAAAGAAAACTTGTTATAGCAGATTTTATTACAATTAAAAATAAAGCTTTACTATGAGTGACACTGTCAAGAGAAGAAAAAGAAAAGTCAAGATTGGAAGATAGTATTTACAAAAGTTATAACTGACACAATATTCTTATCCCAAATAGCAACTCTGTAAACTGAAGACTAATAATATAAACAAGACAAAAGATGAGCATACTCTGACAAAGGAGTATTTACTGAAAAGAGAAGAAGAGGAAAAAACGAAAAGAAGAAGAAGGAGGAGGAGGAGGAGGGGGAGGAGTAAGAGGAGGAGCAGAAGGAGGAGGAGAAGGAAGAAGAAGAAGAAGGAAGAAGAAGAAGAAGAAGAAGAAGAAGAAGAAGAAGGAGAAGGAGAAGGAGAAGGAGAAGGAGAAGGAGAAGGAGAAGGAGAAGGAGAAGGAGAAGGAGAAGGAGAAGGAGAAGGAGAAGAGGAAGAGGAAGAAGAAGAAGAAGAAGAAGAAGAAGAAGAAGAAGAAGAAGAAGAAGAAGAAGAAGAAGAAGAAGTGGAAGAAGAAGAAGAGAAGGAGGAGGAGGAGGAAGAGGAGGAAGGGAAAGGGGTGGGCAGAGGAGAGGAAAGAAGAAGAGAGAAGAGGAAACACTTACATACTAGGCTAGGGTATGAAGCAAGATCCCGTCTCATAAGAGTGTAGACATTCATATGGGTAATAAGAATATGAAAATTCTCAACATTATATGCTGATATAGAAATGTAAATTAAGACATCAGTGAGAATCTTGGAACACCTGTAAGAACAAACACTTCCAATGCCAAACAGCGTTGTTAGTGATGATGTTGTGGGCAACAGAATTTATCACACATTGCTGATGGGAATAGAAAATGGTGTGGATATTTTAGAAAACAATTCGACAGCTTCTGACAAAGCTAAACATAGTTTATATCATACAATCCTCATGCTTCTTGGTATTTATGCAAAAGAGTTTGAAATTTATGTCCACACAAAAGCCTGTGTATGGTGCTCATAATTGTTAAAACTTGGAAGCAACCAAGATGAATGCATAAAGGAATGGGCAATGAGATCATAGCCAGACAATGAGATCATTTTAGTGCTAAAATAACAAATGATCAAGCTATAAAAGTATATGGAGGAAATGTACATGTGTACTAGTAAATAAAGAAGACTAGTAAATTTCCAAAGACTTCATACTGTGTTTCCAACTGCACAACATTCTAGAAAAAGCAAACGTATTAAAGTGGCAAAAGTGTCCAGGCTTGACAGGGATGACAGAGAAGGGCGGGGCATACAGAAACACAGGATTTCCAGTGTAGTGAAACTGCTCTTAATAATGCTATAATGTCAGATGTGTTCACATCTATAGAAGGTACAACACCTAGAGTAAACATTAAAATAAATGATGGATTTGCAGTGATATTGATGTCCTTTCAAAGCTAAATGCTGAAAACAATAGGATGGGCCCCTATAAGGCAAGGAACTGTATATAAGAATTATTTCTTCTCCTTAATTTTCCTCTGAACGAAGCACTGGTTTAAAGAAGCACTCTATTTAAAGAAAATGAAATTAAATATAATGCATTTCCTTTTTTCCACATATTTTTATTGTAATTAATAGAAGGGTTACATTATATTCACCAGATAGAAGGTGCATTACTTCACAAACATTGATACCCTTTCTCATGTCTTAGTCCCCATTTCCCTCCCCCCACCTCCACTCCCACCCTTCATCTTGTTTTGAGTTCAGCATCATAAGGCAGTCTAATGATTGTGTTTTATGATATTTATGATAAAAGTATTGGTATATGGTTTTACTTTATAGAAAAATAATCAAAGTAAGATGAAACCTTACCAAACTATATTACTAATTCTTAAATTAAAGGTTTCCCACAGCATTAGTCACTTCAGTCTTATATACGCAGTAACGTTACTTTTGCCACACTTACTACGCATTTTCTTAACCTCCAGCTTTATTACTTACTCTTGTTGGTGATAATAGTTTTATCCTCTTGATTAATTTTCCTGTACTAAATGCCAGATACATGTTCATATGTACCACTGGCTAAATTAAAGCCAAACCTAATCAGTTCTTTCTCAAAATTTCTTCCATATAATGATGATTTAATATTTAGCATATTCAATTTTATTCTCAGGGCAACATTGATTTTTATAGGAATAACTATGCTAAAAACTTTTGTTAATTTACTCGTGATTATTCAAGAGTTTGAGACCATCCTGGGCAAAATAAAACCCTTGAAATCTGTTAAAATAATATAAAGTACATATAAATCTACAGATATGAAGCCATCATCTTCCAGATCATCAGACTGAACATGAAGCATAATCCAAAAAAATGAAGATTACAGAACGCTGATTAGTATGAAATATGTTCACCAGGTAAAGACTGTATTACCACAAATTTCTCCATTTTTATTGTAATTAATAAAGGCGCTACTGTTATATTCGCCAGAGAGAAGGTGCATTCTCATACACTGATATCCCTTCTGATGTTTTTTCCCCATTTCCCTCCCCCACCCCCTCCCCTCATCTTGTTTTTCCCCCGTCCCTTTCTTATTTCAAATAAACAAACATATAAACAATATACAAAATAATAAGGTCAGATACTGTAGCAATATGAAATTAACCAAGGGACAACAAAAGAGACGAGAAATAACATAGTACATTAAGAACAACAATCACACATTATAAAGCTCTTGTTTCAATATCCTTGAGGTCCTTGCATTTAGCCTCATCCTACATAGCCTTATGTATCTGGTTTTCAGCTATTGTAAACCTCTGCTTGGAGAGTTCAAGGCTTGTCCTAATTATTACAAATGAGGGATTTTTTCCAAGTCTTTTCATTTCCTTACAAATGGGGCGATGTCGTTCTTTCTGATGGCAGCATACAATTCCATTGTGTATAAATACCACATCTTGTTGATCCAATCATCTACTGAGGGGCATCTGGGTTGGTTCCATATCTTTGCTATGGTAAATCGTGCTACAGTGAACATCGTGCTAGTGGATTTAGTATGGCCTTGTTTCTGGACATTCACGTAAATGCCAAGTAGTGGAATTGCTAGGTCATAGGGGAATTCTATGTTTAGTCTTTTGAGGAACCGCCATAAGGCTTTCCTTAGTGGTTGAATGAATTTACACTCCCACCAACAGTGTAGTACTGATCCCTCCTGGCCAGATCCTACCAGCATCTGTTGTTACTAGATTTCTTGATCATGGCCATTCTAACTGCAGTGAGGTGGAATCTCAGAGTTGTTTTGATTTGCATTTCTTTTATGGCCAGAGATGTCAAATATTTCTTCATGTGTTTATAGGCCATTCTGATTTCTTCTTCAGAGAAGTCTCTCTACATTTTGGGCTGTTTCTTTGAAGATTTGTTTTTGAGAGTTTCAATTTTTTTAGCTGTAGATGTATTTTAGATATGAGGCCTTTGTCTTTTGTAGGTTTCGTGAAGCCACTCTGTGGGGTTTCTATTTAACTTGCTTGCTATGTCCTTTGCCATACAGAAGCTCTGCAGTTTAATGCAGTACCATTTGTCCAAACTTTCTTTAATATGTTGTGTTTCTGGGTCTTTATTAAGAAAGTTTTGACCTGTGCCAAGGGGACCTAGTGTATCTCCTATTCCTTCTTGTAATGTTTTCAGTGTATCTACCTTTAAAATTGGTAATCCTTTGAAATATAAAAATGGCAGTTTGTGGACAGACTTGAAAAGTTAAACATTTTTTTTATCAAGTAGATATCTGATAGGGAAAAACCCTTCAAAATATTAGCCTCCTGCCTGTGGCATATACCTATAATCCTTGCTACTCCAGAGGCTGAGATCTGAGCAGTAAGGCTTGAAACCAGGCCAGGTAGGAAAGTGCATGATACTCTTATTTCCAATCAACTATTAGAAAGATGAAAGTGAAGCTGTTTCTCATATAGTAGAGTATTAGCCTTGAGGAAAAACAAAAGCAGAAAAATGTCTCAGGGACACCACTCTGGTTTTGAGTTCATGTTTATATATATCTCACACATATGTGTGTTTGACATACAAGTTATGATGGACAATATTCTGTGTATAGGCCTTGAAGATGTGTTCAATTTTTTGTGATTTGCATTATAGTGAAATAAAGAAATGAATAAACCCTTTACAAAAGTACAATTGAAATGAATACTGTTAAAATGTGAAACTGGAATATGTGGTATCAAACTAGAGGAACAACCATATATCCTCTGTCATTTTCTGAGTCCTTAGGAACCTGACTTCTCTACAGAGAATTGGCCATGCATGACTCTTCAGAGTTGTGTTGTGATTAAAAAAGGAAAAAAAAAACCAAAGTATTATGATAGGTAATAAAGCTTATTTTTGAAATGTGATGGCCAAAATAAAAGTACCAACCTCTAGCCATTCCTAGTCAAAGGGTCTAGATTGTTGGAATCTGCAGCAAATCATTTTCAGGTTATCTATTAACTAACAGTGTAAATACATTTTCTATTTGATTCTATTTAGTGTTTTCTGATTATCGGTGGTGCAATTGGTTAGCATATGGTAATTATACTGCATATTCTTTTTACCATAAACACACAAAAATGCATGTTAACAAACATTAACTCAACATATGAAATTGAATGATCCCTTTATGCTTTCAGAATTTTTACAAAATGTTTAATTTCATGTTCTTTAATTGAGATATCCGTCTTGTTCTCTGAATATAAAACCTTTGTTAAAAAATCCTCATGGGATAACTCCAAGAAAAGAGATAGTAGCTTCTCTTTTTGAATCATAAAAAGAGAAAGAAATGGAGGGTTCTCTATTAAGGAGTTCATGAAAGCCAAATGAAAATGCTCACATTTTTTTTCAAAAGCAAGAATATTAGAAATAATTTCATGTGAAATTGAACTATTTACAGTCCCTAACTGTGTCCACTGATTACCTATTCCCAAGCTCATTTCTGGCTTGCTTTTCAACCTAGTGAGCCAAATAACATTTATTTGAAGAAAGTTTTTTTTTCCTTTTTCCATAACTCCATCATCCGTCATTGCTTATTTAATCAAGTTTTATTTATTATCCTTAAGTAGTTATACAGAAGAGTTGCTCTTTAACAAACAGTTTATAGATACAATGTGCCTTTATCAATGTCACCCCTTTTATCACTCTCAGTCGTCCCTCCCAGTCCATCTCTCCCTCAATTTTTTTTTAAATATTGTAGGCTATACATTGAACTTAATGGATACATTGAATTCAGTGTACATTCTACAGAAGTTTTCTTTCAAGAGAGGAATTATAGGAATTGAGTTTAAAATAGATTAAAAATATAGAAATTGTCAATCAGATCAAAAGTAGTAGACCCTATCCAGAACTGATAGATAAGGCCTATCTCTCATAACTACTTGCACCGCAAATTCTCAACCTTCTCCTAAACCCATCTTTCCAGCATACAGAGAGAAAAGTTAAGAAACAGAGTGAATATATCTTTTGCTGAAGGTGCTAGATTTAAATGTGGTCTGAATCCAGAGATATTTTAAATAGATAAATTATACTGTAAAGTATATTTCTTACACATGATAAAATATGAATCTCACATGGTTCTTCATGATCATTCCAAAATTAATTGAGGTTTGTACATTTACAGCCTGAACAGTTCTCATATTTACTTGTTCTGCAGGTTTGTGGTAATTAGCACCCATCACAAGGACATGCACTTAGATGTCTCTTAGAGGAGTAAGGTGATTTGAATTGCAGCTGAGGATTGCATGTTCAGTTTGTTAAACAAATCACATCTCTAGAATATCTTATCTCCTAGCAAACACCCTGCCTTGCTCTCTCCATCTGCTCTCCCCTTATTCTAAAAATTATCTTTTCTTATGTTCTGCACACTATTTTCCCACTCACTCTTCATCTTTTTTATCAGATAGTTCTCAGCTTTTGATAGCAAAGCTATCATGCATATTTTATTGATTTATTTCTTGTAAAGATCTATATCCATTATAATAATGAACCTGTCATCCCCCTGCACAGATAATAAAATTCCTTTATTCTACTATAAATGATTGTGAACACCAAGAAATTAACCATGTAACATATTGCGAACGTATGTTCATGAACTGCATGTGCAATTCATGAAAGAGATGAAAAGAGAGAAATTTACATATGGTTGATGCTAGAATACAGCCACATAGTGGTGATGTTCTGTGTGAGATAATCATGAAATTATAAATATAGCCAAAGATTTTAGCACACATTCTCTAGAACACAGAATATGGTTCAAGCATTAAAATTAGTGATATCTTCCCTATCCGATTTCAAATAACCAAATACAAATTGGATAGGGAATGGTGGAAAACAAGATGAAAGGTGAGGGGGGAGGGAAATGGGGACCAAGACATGTGAAAGGGTATCAATGTATGGGAATTAATGCACCATCTATCTGGCCAATATCATGTAACCCTTCTGTTAATTACAATAAAAAATATATGAAAAAAATTATTGATATATTCTATGGAAAATCCAAGAAGAGAAGCAAACATGACAACAATGTGAGCTAAGAATAAAAGGTATGAGATAATACAAAGTAAGGCATGGACTTATTTATAATGATCAGAGACTGTGACTCTACTAGTTGCACAGGAACAATTATGCAGGGAAGAAAAAATTTACAAAACTGACTTGCCTAAGTCCTTTCTGTCTGGTATTTCCCATTGGTCATTATTTTTCACACATGTAGTTAACATCTCTACTCATTTAGTTTTATCCTCAGGCAGGTCTTATATTAGTCAGAGTTTAAACTCTAGGGACCTTATGCAAGTCAAGAATGCCTCAAGATTATAAGATTTAGGCCTATGGCAACATGTCAACTGTGGCAACCAATGCTTCACCTAGCATGATAAAGAAAGGGCTGACCAAGACCTGGAACGGATATGTTGTTTGTGGGTGACAGCACACAAGAAATTTTAATATGAATAATTACAATGTCTTAATAGAAGCACAATTAACAAATGCACAAACATATCTTAATACTCAGTATAGATACTCTCCATCTTGTTTCTTTTGGGGGATATTAGAAACCTACACCTTGTCTCCCAGTAGCAAAGGTTTCCAAGAATCTCCTTAAACAGAAAAGCAAAACATCATGGGGAACACATGCACTCAGTAAGCATCGTGTAGCTCATTCATGTTCACTGCTGCAAGCTCCGTTTCTTAGCTTTGTAAAACTAAATGGTCTTCACATACTTCTTATTGGGGGAGAAATATAGCCTAATTCATATGGCCTGTTATTGGTAATAACCTAAGGTAGATCATATTGTATCCAAGGAACAGATATGCTTGAACATCGAGATTATTGACAATTTCATCTGATAATTCTACATATCAATAGGCTTGTAATCATTGCTCAAAGTATTTGAAAGAAACAAAAGTTTGCAACAGAACACTTAGAGTTTTCATTATCACCCTTCCCTAGAGAATACGGTATGACAGCTATTAGCATTGTCACTGCATTATATATTTTAATTATTAATACACATAAACATGTGCACATAAGCATATTGCATGCAAATGGCATGCCTTCTTATAGTGAGACATCTGATTTTCATTTTTCAAGTCTAAAAAATGCTAATTTTGGAGGGTGTTATCTTCAGCTTTTCTTCCGTTCATTATTCTGTATTAAATTGATACCAGCTTCTCTCCTATTTTTCAATTGCTACCAATAGACTGAAGACTCCTACAAATGAGACTTCAACTGAGAATTTTCCATATGGCTTCAGAAATGAGTGCTTTTTGTAGACGACACAGCTGTACTTGGATTATCAACAGCACCTGAAACTCATTATCTCTAAAGGTGAATTCATATTTCTTGCTGCAAGCCTGGTTTATGCCCATGTTCTTCTGAACTCATTTGATGGAAATTACATTATTCTCTTACCCACATTAGGATATAGGAAATTATCTTTGGCATTTTTTCATTCTCCATTTACCTCCCACATCTTATCACTCACCAAAAATCTGGGGAGTCTTTTGTACTATAATATGTAAAGACCAATTCATAGTAGCTATTACACTCCATGCAATGGCTTAAGTACTATAAAATCAATTAATGTTAATTTTAGCAGACATGCCTTACATTCACGTTCTCTGACTTATTAATCTACCTAGAGAATCTTTGTGTTGACTGGATTTATGTGCCTCATATGTACAAACATTTGTCACAGAGTAATATTCTCCTTTCTCCTTGTATTCACACTGCCTCTAAGTTTACTCACTCACTAGGCTCAAAACCTGACCTTAAACCTAGCTGTGAAAAGATCACCTTATTATCTTTGCCTGGTTGCTCTTTAATATATCTGCAAGTCTCATTCTCTCATAGCCTTTAGGCTCGAAAATTCCGCCCTCATTGAAGTGTTCTTTCATAACATATCACAACCACTTTTTTCACCATTCTTTACTCTCATTTGCTTAAGCACAGGTAACAAACATGTATGTTACACATTTAATGTCTGTATATGATGTTTATTTTCTGTCTGTCTCCTTGTAGAAGTATAGACTTTATAAAGGTGGCAATATTATCTGTTGGGTTCTGTTGGGGACCGACTGTGGGGTCAGTGACCGTGACTATGGGATCAGTGACCTTGGACCCCCACAATTGAGTACACAAGGAAGTAAGCTCTTATCATGATTTTGGGCTGTGTCAATAGCTTCTCATTTAACCTGTTTGGGACCTGATAGCCTCTCATTTAACCTATTTGGGATTTGATCGCTTTTCATTCAACCTATTTGAGACTTGATACTGTTTGTAGGAATGTAGCCCCTGGCAGTTCCCTAGTTTAAAGAAGTGTATTTAAGGTTAGAACTGGAAATAAACTGAGCTACAGTCTTGGACTACAGGGTTCTTAAGCTGTGGCTCCTGATTTGGGCTGTAGCCCTCCCGAACCCCATCTGTTTGTTTCTCTTTTATTTTTTCCTAGTCCCTGCCCCCTATTTCAGGAATCCCAATCTGCAAACCCTGGTTCGCTGCCGGCTGGCTCCGGGAGGGTTCCCTATTCCACATCCTGACATAAAGTGAGTTTTTCAAAGGATATTTATTAAATTGATGAGTAAGTGAATAAAAATAAAAGACTCATAATATATAGGCATAATATATTCTCTGTATATATCTGTCATATAGCATGAAGTAAAAAGTGTGTTAGTCATGAACTTCTTATTAACTCCAACTTAGAATTCTCACAATTCCCATGAAACTCAGAGGGATTCATGTGTGCCTTAAATTAGCCTTGTGAAGTGATTAACTCCTTTAGCATTATAAGTTACAATGATGCATTATTTTTGCATTACCCAGGCTTAGGCTTTTTTTGAGAAACATTAAATGATTATTGCTCTGCTTTCTAGAAGTGATTAAAAATAATTCCTAAGGAAATGGAAAGACTTAGAAAAAATCATATTAAGTGAAGTAAGCCAGACTCAAAGGAACTTAGGCTCAATGGTTTCCCTCATTTGTCATAATCAGTAGAAACCTTGGGCTCTACTAGCAGAGATCCGCAATAGAGCAAAACCTTGATACATAAGGCCATATAGTATGAAGCTAATTGAAAGGACCTCCAGGATATTGAAACAAAAGCCATATAACGAATGACTGTTGTCCTTAATGTACTATGTTATCTCTCATCTCCTTTGCTGTCCCTTGGGTATCTCATATTGTTACAGTATCTCACTTTGTTATCTGATATATTGAATTTATTTGTATTTGGTTATTTGAAATTTGATAGGGAAGGGGGGAAAAGCAAGATGGGGGGGAGGGGGGGAAGGTAAAGGGTACCAAGACATGTGAAAGGGTATCAATGTATGTGAATTAATGCACCTTCTATCTGCCAAGTATCATGTAACCCTTTTATTAATTACAATAAAAATATTAAAAAATAATAATTCCTAAGTACACTTAGGAAAAGGCTAATAGACATTTGTAAGTTTTATTCACTTGCGTGCCCTTACAAATGCTTTTTAAATGTGACACATTTAGAGAGAATACACTTACCTGTTTCACACAGAAAGAACATGTGAGATGTGAAAAATAAAATAATGAACACTGAATTGTGAATTTAATGATGGTCTGTGTTTATTCCACAAAGGTATGAAAAGTAAAGCTGGCAAGTTCTTTCTATGGCAACCACACTTGCTTCTAAGAAGAGTAAAATTTTAGTAGTAAATAGTTGTATATTGAGCAAGTTATATATGGATGAGAAGCAGGGATGAGTCTTATCATATTATGTAGAATTCTTAGTATAATACAAAAGTGACAACACAAGTAGAGAGAAAATAATAATATATTTTTTAAATAGTCTGTCTCCACAAATGAGTACTTCTATCGTGTCCACAATTCTTTAGATATTTGGCTATCTAGAGGCTATAAAAAACACATAACCTGAGTAAGAACAAAAAGGTCTAGTACAATGACTAAAAAAATGATGAAAAGGAAGAAAAGTCTTAAGTAGAGCAGCTAACCATGAATTTTCAAGTACTATTCATACTGGGTCATGCCTTATACATAATTAAGTTTGTCCTTCTTGGGCTATCAAACACAAATGAATAAGAATCAGAAACTAGCAATAGTATCACTGCTTGTCTACTTTTACCCAGAAATGTGTGCCTGTAAAAAGACAGGGATAATTTTTCAAGGACCACTACAACTCAAAAAATTCATTTTGTATCTTTATATAATTGGCTATAAGTGGATAATGCTAAAATACATAAATATGCATATTTAAATGGATAACAAGTGTTAAAAACATTGGCATTCACTGCTGGTCGTGCCTGTAATCCTAGATACTCAGGAGGCTAAGATCTGAGGATCAAGGTTCAAAGGCAGATCACAAAAGAACCTACAACTCTTATCTCCAATTAACCTTTAGAAAATGGGAAGTGGGGCTTGGTAGTTAGCGCCCTATCCTTAAGCCAAAGAGCTCAGGGACAGTGCCCAGGCCAAGTTCAAGCCCCATGATCCACAAAATAAATGGCATTCACAAGCATTTAGTTGTTTCTTTGGAATAAATACTTTCTAAGAGTAATACTATTGGGTATGATAATAAACATTATATATCTCTATATTATATCCAGGATAAGTATACGTATGTATGTACATATATGTATTTTGGAGATGAACAGGGGTTTGAACTCAGTACCTCAGGATTGCTACATAGAAGGTCTACTGCTGACTTAATACATTCAGGCTTTTTCACTGATGATCTTTTTAGGTAGGATCTGACCTCTTTTTCTCACAGTTCTCAGGCTTGAACTCCTGGTTTGGGACTGTTCCTGAGTTTGTTTGTGCTCAAGGCTAGTGCTGTACCACTTGAGCCACAGTGCCATGTCTAACTTTTTCTTAGAGGTTTATTGGAGATAAGAGTCTCATAGACTTGCCTACCCTGCCTGTATTCCACCCGTGATTACAAACATGAGCCCACAGGTACCCTGCCAATCTTACATTTCTATTCAGCCAAGCACCTATTTTTACCAGAGCTGGAATGATAATGCATCCAGCTAATGGTTGAGATGTGGTTTCTTGAAATTTACCTTGATGGCCTCAAATCATGATCCTCCCTATTTCAGACTCCGGGATAACCACATTTACAAATACCAGTCATCTATACTTAACCAGTCTAGATTTGTTGACAAGGAAACCACAGTGCATTATACAAGAAGACAAAAACACATAAGAAACCTCTGCAGTGCTCAGTATAAATAACCAACTCAGATAGACTTCTGATATGATACTACTCTGCAGATGCAGGTTGAATGTATGTAAGATCTTCATCAAATTACAATGTACCAGGAAACAAGACTGGCTAAGACAGAGATTTTCTTAGTCTGAGAGATTAGTGTTCCCATTTGAATTAGTCACTTAAAATCATAAATACTCATCATCTAACCTGGCCTGTTCTGGAACTTCGTATTCTACCCAAACAGAAAACTTGACCTCTGCATTCATTGACTATGATAAGCCTTGGACTCAGATAAAGAAATTGCAAAAATAAAGTGGATTGAAGACCTTCTCCTGCATGGATATAACTTCAGCTCCAAAAGGAAGAATATAATAGTTTTACAGCAGCTTTAACTCCCTACCCAAAAGTCAATGACAACTCAAAGAGCTTATTTTTATTTTTATATTAAGCCTCTTCCCCCCTCCCCCTCCCCCATATTCCTGTGTTTTGTATATTAAGGACTATTCAGTGGCATGAAGAGTCTTCATTGTGGAATCCTTAATGATTTCTCCTCCAGTCTCTTAGGTAGGGGTTGGAGACAGAAACAACTTTCATGGCCTTTTTTATTCATGTTCCAGCTATCATGCACAATAAAAAAGCCAACCAGAAAAAAAAGAAACCTATATAGCTACTAGTATTTTATCATTATCAATTATAAAGCTGTATCTGTCAGGTTAAATTCTAAAGCTGAAAATAAGTATTATTTAAGAAATATTTTCATGCTATAACCATTTTCTTAGGTTTTACCAATCATATTTGATATATGTTGGTGTTTCCTATATGAAGGCTTACATATAAGCTTATGTATAGTGAGGCATTTTTCCATTGTATGGCAATTGTCCAATTCTGTTACTTCTACATTTATTAATTATACTCTCATATGAAGTAATTTTCTCTTTTGACATTTATCATTTCTTTAATTTATTCATGTCTCTATATACATATGAATTTTTATTTATTATTTAATACTTATTGTCATATTTTAGTGATGTGTTCCTTCAGATGTGGCTGACCACACATGCCATGATTCATTAAGGACTTACTTTCTCTCCAGCTCAGCAATGATTTGCTGGGTAATTTTACCATAGGTTTTATTTCAGGCACTTAAGTACCTTTGGTACCTTTCAGAGCAAAATTGCATTCAGAAACAAATTGAGCATCCATTTTCTTTTTTTAATCACTCTGAAAGGTGTAGAAAGCATTTCCTCATTGAAAATCAGCAGAATAAACCACTGTAGATGGGAATTAATAATATAATTGTAGAAAATAATGAGATCCTTCTCTCCATAGCATCACTCTATATTTGGTTTAAAATTGGTAATACTGGTGTTTTAACTCAGGGCCTCATAATTGCTAGGCAAATTTCTACCTTCAACCCTTGCTTTGAATTGTAGTTATTTATCAGATGTAAATCCATGTGTTTTTTGTATGTGAGGATATTGACCTCGGTTCATTATTCTCCTACTTATATCTCCTGCATAGCTGGGATTACAGGTACGGCCATCACACCAAGCCTTAATGGAAAATTTAAAAACAGAACTATCACATGATTTAGCAATTTTAATATTTCATATGTATCCAAAGAATATGGCAGGAAGATATAGTACTATTTGTAATTGAGAGAATATAAATTCATCTGAAGTGTTCATCAGTGAGTGAATACGTAAAGTACAATACAATTTAGTTATGAAAAAGGATGAAGTATTGCTACTGTCAAGCACAGGGTAATCAAGATGATACACTAAGTATAATAAATCAGGCCCACAAATATGAAGGTTGTAACTTATATGGAATCTAAAATCCTTATCTCCTCGCTAAGAGACTAACCTAGAACACTCAAGGTCCTCTGAACTTTCCTCCAGTCAAACCCAGCTTGGCATGATGTAGTCAAGCACTTGTTTTGTGCCTTCTTTCCATCTTTCAGTTGCTCTCAGTAGAAAGTTAGTGTAAGGTAAAAGCTTTCTAAACAGGTCTGGATTTGAACTGTTAAATTGGTTTTCATGTGTTGTTATTCTGATAAAGGCTTCTAGTCCCATTGTCTTATGTTCTATTCTTATAACTCATTAATATTTATAAATACTAGCATGAAAGATTTTCTTCAAGAAAGCCATTAAATTCAATGCTTGTTTTAAAGTCCTTATCTAAGATAGTTCTTTTTTTTCAGTGCCTAAGTAAGTAGAAACAATACATTAAACTTTAAATTTGCTCATAGCTTAGGCTCCTGCCAACATCAACAAATGGCTTTGACTCTGACTCTCAATTTATGCACGCACAGCACATTAAAATTATCTCTTCCTGTGCCTTATTCCTCAATATGTCCAACAATTCTATGTACTCTGAATTCTTATGAACAGCAAAAATAGCTCTATTTATAGAATATGGTACAAAGGAGAAAATACTCGGTGTCTCCCTGATATCCTAACACTCCAGAAAAAACTTTGCTCTCAGAAACCATGACATGTTTTTGTAGGACATATATGTTTGGTCACATCTGAATTCAAGCAAATCTTCAACCTTAGTCTCTATGTGTTTTACTACCTAGATAATTTTTAAATTGAAAACAATTTGGAATAAATTTTGCATTAAAACAACGTTAAAACCTAGAGGATGCAAATTTCAACAGCTTTCCTTCTCCACTTCACATTTGTTCACATCCTTAAAATGATCATTAAACAATGCCTTCTTCATGGAACAATTGTATCTGCAATTGGAACTTTATCTAGTGCACTGAATGTTAATGTTTTGGGTAGAACTATTTCTCTTAATAGAACATATGACCAAGTGTAAAGTTATATATGCCTTATGAAATGTTTAAAAACAGATGGTATAAGTTCTTATCCTTGAAATTCACTTTTAAAATGGGTCATTATACTAAGTCTCTGAGGATTTCCTTCACCTTACGTTCATGCAATATTCATTAATCTTTCACTTCCAATTTGTTATAGCAGAATACAATTTATTATAGTTGACTATTAATATGTAATTACCTCCATTATGTGCTTGCCTACCTCAAATAATAACATTTTCTTTTTATCCTTACATTCATATAAGTTTAGACAAGAAAGAATCTCACAGACAAATTAACAAATTATCAGTGCATGTGAGTTCTACTTATGTAGTAATTTATTCATTCTATGTCAACATTAATTTCTTTAAGTATACAATACTAAGAATAATTTTCCAAATATCTGAATTTGTATAAAGACAAGAATAGGCTATTAATGTGGAGTTACACTTCCCTAGATTGTTTGAACTTTTTCATTTGACTTTAGAGTACTTGTGCTAAGCTTATTCAGTATGGGGTTTACATACATTTCAAAATGTTACTGGACAACTGAACTCAAAGGAATAAAACCATCCCAGTAGGAAAATATAATTAAAGTCTCAAAACCCCAATGAGAATAAATAAGAAAGAGCCAAAATTTACAGAGTTTTGAAATTACTTTGCTAGATATTCAGAAGGGGATCATTATAAGGAGATGATCACTGGTTGCTTGAAAATATTTACAGAGAAAACATTTAAAACTCAGATGTATTTATTTTGAGTGTAAAATTAAACAGACTTGAACAATAAGTAGATCTTCATTTGCTAAGTCAAAAAACTTAATGGAATACAAAGCTGATTATCATCATCATCATCCTTATTATTGTCATAGAGCTTGAACTCTGTCTGGGAGCCACAGCAATACCTCTGGTATTCTGGTGGCTAACTGGAGATAAAAATATTATGGCCTTTTCTGCCTGGCCTGGCTTTGAACCACAGTTTTCAGATCTCAGCTTCTTGAGTAGTTAAGAGTGCAGGCAGAAGACTGGTTCAACCTGCGCCTGGTTGAATAGCATTAGTATTCAGCTATCTAATTTTACTACTAATCACTAAGGCTCTGTGTGGAGCACAACAGAGAAACAGAAGATTAAAAATAAAGACATATATAAATAGGATCAGTCTGCTTTACAGAGTGGTTTCAAATACATGGTTGGGTTCCACATATCCATGATATGGACATTTTAAAAAGCCTACATCACATGTCCTTGTAGAAATGGTAATGTTTTTATTAAATGATAAACTCTAATCTCACTTTTCTAGACTTATTTGCCAATTATTTTGTCTAAATAATGAAAGAATTTGGAGTCCACAAAGCTCCATTGCAGCTTTAGAATAGAATATTTATTTCCATTAGTTTCCATTTATATGTTTTGCTGTGTGTTCTACACACAATTTAAATGATAAAAAGGCAGTCATTTATTTAGTAGCAAAGCATTTATTAATTACCTACCATTTACCAGCAATTTTTTCTCTAAACTGAGAACACAAAGTCAACCAGTAAAGAATCTATGACCTCAAATAATTTATACTTGATTGGAAAAGATGTGCATTCTTTTATGTAATAGCTGTCTTAATGATTTACTTTTGTTTCTGCATATGAAACATATTTAGCATACTGAAAATGTGCACTGAGGAGAAAATCTAGCAGTTGAATAGCAAAGCACATATTCCTGAAGTCAAACATCCCATATATAAATAATCTTTCAATTTTATGATAGAATATGGCACCTTTATTAAGATTACATGATCTAAAGTAAATACTTCAATTGAATAATCAACTGATGAAAATAAACATTTACAAGTTCTACAGAAACGTGTGTTATTTGGACAAATATGTTTATATCACAACCTTAGTTTCATTGTTAACTGCAACATTAAATGTAATGATTCTTCCCTTAAAGCTTTACGAAAAAAGAATTGTGTGGTAGCAATGAGGTCATTTGAATGCTGAATAAATAATTCATTTTTCTCATCAGAGTATTATAAACTTGATAAAAATAAAACTGTGGTTATCATTTAAACCCAAATTACTTGATCATGTTCTGAACAAAATGCATTCATTGCAAAGACTATAAATTTAAAGCAGGACATGTTATTATGATTGCTAGGAAAGTACATAAATGTTGACTGCATTGTGGACTAATTTTTTGTAAATTGATTTCAGTCTGTTTTTCATATTGAGGGAATTGTTTTCAACAATACATTTTTATTGTAAAATATTTTTATTTTGTTAATCACTTTTACTTAGATACATTTCTATCTTTTATAGAATTTCTGATTTGTTAAAAAAAATAACATATATTTGGAATGCCAATGGATGAGTTTAATTCTGAACTTCAACAGACTCCTTTTGTAACCTAAAGGTGGGTTCTTTGAATCTATGACCCCAACTTGGACTCTGTGCCCATTGATCTGAATTATTGTCTTTACAGTCACCTTGGGCTCTTAGAGGGGAAAAATTCACTACAAAGTATTTTGTGTGGAATGCAAACTACCTCTCAAACATGAAATGTTTCTTTTAAATCTCTTAAACAAAATGTTTATAAAAAGCCCCCCAAAACAAAAACAAACAAATTAAAAACAAACCCTCAGGAGATCACCCACCAAACAATTTGTCCCTGCTCTATCCCAATGGTAAAGCAATAACAGATTCTTAGAAAGACAAAGCCTTAGTTAATGGTGAAGCTGGCCCCGTCTATGATTTGAGATGTAGCTATATGTACCTTTCTTATTTTTTAATTTTTTATTGTAATTAATAAAAGGGTTACATGATATTTGCCAGATAGAAGGTGCATTAATTCACATACACTGATACCCTTTCACATGTCTTGGTACCCATTACCCCCCTCCACCTGTCTTGGTTTTCCCCCCTTCCCTATCCAATTTGTCCCTTGGGTATCTCATATTGTTACGGTATCTCACTTTGTTATCTGATATATTGAATTTATTTGTATTTGGTTATTTGTATTTGGTTATATGTACCTTTCTTAATCCTTGACCCTTTGCCTGAAGGCAAAGTTTGTCCCATGGAAGGCTGCTGAAAATGACCTTTAGCATGTCTTTCCATGACCTCCATGTAAAAAATGTCCTTTGTCTGCTATCACTATGTCGCTTTATTTGGCATGTGGTGACCTGATGTGGGACTTTAAGACATTGGGCCTAGTGTCTAAACACTTGACTTTTCTTTCTGCCTTCATAATAAACTAGAATTGCCTGATTATGTAAACTGATTCTAATCTCTACAAGGGGAATTCTCTCTCTCAAAACATTATTGCATATTGAATTTTCAGGGGGCTGGGACATTTAAATGCTTAGAGATATTCCCAGGTCATTTTAAGCATTATGTGTTGCTTCAATTTGCTTTCTTAAAAGCATATATTTTTTTTCCTTGATGACATACACAGAATATTTTCTGAGAACTCAGGGAAACAATCTTATTTCTATTTCTTCAAGAAATGTCATGCAATTCAATAACAGCCATTGCTTAGCCAATCTTCCCATTTGTACCAGGAAGCCTTCTCACCATTGCAGACTTGCAAGTTAACAAAACATAGTGTTCTGCCTTTGGTAGCTCCCAACGCATTAGCATGCTGTTAAAAATTTACAACCATGAAATAAGTACTATAATGGTGATTTATAATGTACAATGGAAGCAAATTTTAAAGGAACAAATTTGTCTACAAAAAATGTGAAATATTTGAAAATGAATAAAATGCATCTGTTACATAATAAAAAAGTGATGACATACTAGAGAAAGAATGTTCAACAGTACTCATATAGATCTACAAATAGATATAATTGTACAGCAAGAAAGAGTTGCTCAGACTGGTTATTTTTGTACCCACACCAATTGCAACACAAAGTAATCTTTCATCATGTCTCTAGAAATGCAAAATTCTACAAGAACTAGAATTTCAGTTATAATATGGGATGAATAGAACTTTTTTAAAGTTTGACCTCTAATGATCTGAGATGCTTTGTCAGTTTCATAATGAAATATTTTGCAAAATAAATAATGTATTTATATTTAAGCACATATACTTCATACCTAATTCATGATTACCATCAGCTTTACTAGAGACAAGATATTAACACCTTGTAACATCTGTAATCACTTTTTTTCATTACTTCTTAGGAAATACCAGACTGTCCTCAATCTTTAGGTCTTAAAGCTGCACTGAAAGGAATGGAACAAAAAAAAAACTAGGAAATGTTAGAGACTGAGATAAACTAGAACTGGGGACTTATAAGAGATATATTTGGAATCTATACAACTATGTAGCAAGATTTCTATGGTTTCAATGTATATGAACATTCAAAGTCATTTTGTTGAAGCAATAATTCCCAATTAATGATGTTTATAGAAGAAGATTTTGGCAGGTAATTGGCTTTAAATTAGATCATGAGGCTAGAGATCCTATGATGCAGGAATAATACCTTTATAAGAGATTAAGACTCTCTCTGTTGCTGTCTCTGTCTCTGTCTCACTGTCCCTGTCCCTCCCCCTTCTCACTCTCTCTGGACTTTTTTTTTTATCTTTCTCCCTTCTCTTCTATCCTTAAATTTTCTTTCTTAAAAAGTGTGAGAAATATGTTGACCATTTAATTTCTTCAGTTTAGATTGACATATCAATGTAAAAACTGTAAATTTCAAAACAGAAAATCATGATACACATGGTTAACTGCACAGTACTGCTTATTTTTATTTTAATAATTATAGTATATTGAATATTTGAAGTTATATTAAATGTCACTGATAAATAAAATTGTTAAATTTAATTTGCCTTAATTTTCTGCTGTTTAAATTATAATTACTATTAGCAAAAATGCATATAATAAGTTTAACAGTACAATCTTGGAATCTTAGAATTTACCAAGCTGAAGCAAAAAGATTGTGACTTTGAGACCATCCAGAGATACATAGTAAGACCATTACAGAAAAGTGGATGGAAAGAAGGAAGGAAACAGAGGAAGAGACAGAGTGAAAGACAGCAAACAGAGAAAATGAAAAGAGAAAAATAGGTCTAAGTCTTTACCAGATCATGAATGGACTGCTTCTGATCTATCTGTTCCAGTAACAGGATATTTAATCTACTAAAAATTTCCATTGTCAAGGACTGATGATAATTACTACAGCTAAAAAGAGGGGTTCTTTTAGCTACAAACCTACCAATCAGTTCAAATAAACATCAGATATGTAAACACAATAAAAATCCATCGTAAGATATGCATGTCTGTGTAAAGATACATACTTCTTGTCCCAAGCATGCACATAACTATGTAAATCTCTACATATAAATTTCATTGTTTGATAACTTATTACATATATTATATTATTTCATTACTCAGGGATTATTTTTTATGATATATGCACTTACCATGAATCATTCTTAACGTTAACATTAAGGAAAATAAAATAATAAGTAGCATGTTTTTTCTATAAACTTTCAAAAGAAAACCATATGTATGTTAATAGATTTCTTGATTATGGCCATTCTAACTGGAGTGAGGTGGAACCTCAGAGTTGTTTTGATTTGCATTTTTTTTATGGCCAGAGATGTTGAGCATTTCTTCATGTGTCTACAGGTCATTTTTATTTCTTCTTTAGAGAAGACTTTCTTTAAGTCTTTGGCCCATCTTTTGATGTTATGGTTGTTACTTTGGAGATTAGTTTTGGAGTGATTCAGTTTTTTGAGCTATTGATATATTTTAGACATGAGGCCTTTGTCTGTTATATGGTTAGTGAAGATCTTCTTCCACACTGTAGGCCTTCTATTTAGCTTGCTAGCTACTATGTCCTCTGCCATAGAGAAGGTCAGCAGTTTAATGCAGTCTCATTTATCCAAACTTTCTTTGATTTATTGTGTTTCTGGGTTTTATTAAGAAAGTTTCGACAAGTGCCAAGGAGACGTAGTGTATCTCCTATTCCTTCTTGTAAAGTTTTCAGTGTTTCTGCTTTTACTTCTAGGTCTTTGATCCAATTGGAATTAATCCTGGTGCAGGGTAACATGGAAGGATCCAACTGTTCTACCAGCACCACTTGTTGAAGAGGCTGTCTTTCTTCCATTCTATTTCTTTGTCTCCGTTATCAAAGATTAGGTGGCCACAGGCCTGTGGGTTGATTTCTGGGTCTTCAGATGCTGGTGGGGATGTGGTCAGGAGGAATCACTACTACACTGTTGGTGGGAGTGTGAAGTCCCACCAACCATTGTGGAAAGCAGTATGGTAGTTCCTCAAAAGGAACATGGAACTCCCCTATAACCCAGCAATTCCACTACTTGGCATTTACCCAATTGTCTAGGAACAAGGACATGCTAAATCCACTAGCACAACGATGTTCATTAAAACACTATTTACCATAGCAAAGATATGGAACCAACCCAGATGCCTCTCAGTTGATGAGTGGATCAACAAGATGTTGTATTTATACACTATGGAATTCTATGCTGCCATCAGAAAGAAACGTATCACCCCATTTGTAAGGAAAAGGTAAGACTTGGAAAAATTCGTATTAAGTGAAGTAAGCCAGACTCAAAGGAACATAGGCTCAATGGTTTTCCTCATTTGCCATAATTAGTATAAACCTTGGACTCTCCTAGCAGAGGTTTACAATAGGACATATAGGATGAGGCTAAATGATCTCCAGGTTATGGAAACAAGAGACATATAATGTGAGATTGTTGTTCTTAATGTACTATGTGATTTCTCATCTTTTTAGTTGTCTCGTGGTTATCTCATATTGTTACAATATCTTACCTTGTTATCTGGTATATTGTATATATGTTTATTAGTTTATTTGAAATAAGATAGGGAAGAGAGGAAAAAAAGATGAGGGGAGGGGTTGGGGGGAGGGAAATGGGGAAAAACATATGAGAAGGGGTAGCAGTATCTGTGAACTAATGCACCTTCTATCTGACAAATATAATGTAACCCTTCTATTAATTACAATTAAAATATTTTTAAAAAGAAAGAAACTATATATATATATATATATGAATTAGAAGACAGGTTGATGATATCAGTAGAGACATGAGTGGGGTTATTTTGTTATTTTTTTATTTGAGGCTAGTCCTGGGCACTAGGCACTGTCCTTGGTCACTTTTGCTCAAGGCCACTTGATCCACAGCCACTTCCAACTCTTTCTGTGTATGTGGTACTGAGGAATGGAATCCAGGGCTTCATGCATGCTAGGTGAGTATTCTACCACTAGGCTATGCTCCCAGCCAAGGAGGAGTTGATTATTTGAAAGAATCCTGAAGACTGATTTTTGTATATATCCCTATTCCTTTTTATTTGGTGAGCTTTGTGCTATGAAACTAGATATATTAATTTGTGACTCATGTTGGTGATTTGTACACTTTTCAGTGTATGTTCATGTGACCATAGAAACATGTAAATGTCATTGTCTAGTGAGATTTATTAACTAAACTAGTTCTAAATCATCTACTTTGATATAATTTAATAATAGTTGTTTTGCAACTTAAAACTTAGTTTTTATTATTTTCATTATTATTTATTGTTTAAAAGTGGTAGCTTTAAAATTTGGATTGACTTTTTAAAAATTTTAAGCATTTTATATATTTTTATTTTATTGTATTGTATATCAGTACAAAGTGTTTGCTAGTGGGTACACTACTTCTTGAACATTGTTATCCCTCCCTTCCCATGTTTTTCTCCTGCTTTCCCTCCCTCAACCCCTCCCTCTCATCTTGTTTTTCCCTTACTTTCTCTATTTCAAATACAGAAATAAATGTATATACAATATACCAAGTACCAAAGTGAGATACAGTAACAGCACGACATAAACCTTAAGGAGAATAGAAGAAAAAAGAAATAGCTTTACATAGTACATTAAGAACAGCAATCCCAAAGAAAAAAACTCTTGTTTTCCTATCCTGGAGTTTATTTCACTTAGCTTCATCCTATATGGACATATGACACAGCTTTTGAACTATTATGGTCCTTTGTAAGGAGAATCCTAAATCTATATTAATTGTTACAAATGAGGGAAACCAGGAGCCTATGTTTCTTTGGGCCTGACTTACTTTACTTAATAAGATTTTTTTTTTTCCCCAAGGCTTTTCATTTCCTTACGAATGGGGCAGTGTTATTTTTTCTGATGGCAGTATTGAATTCCATGGTGGAATTTTTCACAATATTTGATGCCACTTGATACATTATTCATACATCATTATAATCATTTTGTACCAATATTTCTGTATAAGTAAATAATTATACCAAGCTTTTTTTTAATAAAAAGAGATATTATATGTTTAGAAATCTCTCCTATTACAGGATAAGAAACATAATGACCCTGAAAATATTAATCTCAGGACTTCTAAGAGATATCCTTGAACCCTACCTATTCCTTTCTTTTTACATTAGTTTCTAGATTAAAAAAATTTCCTTTGCCCTTTTTACTTTTCCCTGACACCATTTTATTAAAATGCTTCTATCAATGGGTATAAATTTTAAACCAGTTTCCCTTATACAATTACAAGACAACTAGTTAACTATTCAACATTTATTAAATTTTCTTGTCTTCTAAAGCTTCACATATTCACAACAAACCTGTTGTCCTGAATCATTTCTTCTACACAAATACTTAATAATTCTCTATTCCTTATCTGAATAAGTTTTGAAGTTCTGCACTGACATTCAAAATTTTCTAAAAATTGTCTCCTCTTTCATAATTCCTTAGATTCTCTTGTCAATTTCCTTCACATAGTGTATGATTTCTGGACTCTAACTCATTTTAATGTAGATGTAAGACAAGTAAGGACCCTGTGCTGATAAACTAACAGGGGGCAAGTGGTAAGGGAACAACACAAAGAAACATTCCCTTTTCCTCCCTTCCTACCTCTCCCCCACCTATATATATGTACATACATATATATATGTATATATACTTATGTGTATATGTTTATATACATGTAAAGATCCCCTCTCCATTATTTAGGAAATAAAAGATGTTCTTATTAATATTTACTCTACTACTACTCATTATACTTAACTTTCTGGAAACTGGTATGCCAGGAGAAATACACAAAACAGAAAAGTCCTAGTAGACATGATATAATACTTATAGACTAATTCTTAAATGTTATTCCATCTGGGTGTAGATTACTATCAAAATGGACAAATAAGTCACTTTGGGTATGGGGCTTTAACATGAATGCAGAATTGGAAATGTTATCATTTATCTGAGAAGTTAAATGAAAGATAGATAACATTTAAAACAGATGAATGAGGGAGCTGAAAAGCAGAGAAAAATACTTCCAAAGGCTAAAATTTAAAACCTGCTTCTTGAGTAACTAGGAAAGAAGAATCTGATATCAAATGGCATCACACACACACACAGTAACTTCTAATTTTACTTTTCCTTTTGTCATTACTCAAACTGTCAACTCATATAAGGAAACTCAAACAAGATATATAAGGAATAGGAAAGCAAATTTTCAGAAGAGAATACCAAATGTGTGAGCAATAGATCATTTAAACTACTTGGATATACATAAATTTCCAGGTCTAGTGATTTCAAGATTAGAATTTATACAATTACTACAAGTTATTGCAGCACAAGCAGCAATCAGATCTCATAAATCAAGAACAGTAGAGGAAGACACAAAAGGAGAAAATGCCAGTGTAGTGTGTTTATGACAGAGAACACCCAAAAAATATCATGTCTTTTTTTTGTAATTTGACTTCGTATTTATAGACATTTCTGAGAGTCTGTTCTAGGCCCAGAACTAGAAAATGGAGATAAAAAAAGGAAGAATACATGGTGCAGATGAAAAAAGACAATAGATTTTCACTGGATGCAGCTAGTAAAATTGAGGGTGCAATGGAAAGAATGTCCTCATGGGGAAATAAGTACAAAGTGTTGCACTTGAACAGAAAGGAATCAATTTTCCCTGCAGGAAACATACAAATAAGGCTAACACAAGAAATAGCAGTGTTACAGGAAGTTGAAATCTGAAGGACAGAAGGAACAGTACTTAGAGAATTTGTGATAAGATTCTACATGTGACAGCAAGGAGTTTAGGTTTTAAATTCTCAAAACCTTATGGAACACATCCTTTCTGTGGGTTAAAAAAATAATGGGGTTTGGGTTAGAAAAAGCAGTACATAGATGAATATCCTTATTTACAACCTGCATAGAACCAAGACCATCCAAAGATAATCATTGGCCATAAAACGGAACAGAGGTGTAGTGTCTTCAGAAAAGGGACAGACACAGATGTAGTATTTCTCTCATCTCAACTTTGATCAGCTATACTCTCCCAGACGTGGTTCGAGGCAATGAACAGACAAGGCCTTTGTATCTCAGTTGAAATCTCACAGCTTGGAGTATCCACACTGAGGTCATACAATCATTAGAAGATGTGACATTTTCATGAGATTGCAAAATCATTCATTATGTAGAAGCACATGATATGTGTTGGTGAAGTGATATAAGATTAGATTGTTGTGCCAAAGAAAAGATCTTGCTCTCCAGCTATGGAAAATACAACTATTGCCTAAAGAAGCTTTTCCCAATGTGCTTAATTAATATCATGAAAAGCCTACATGGACAGGAAAGGTAAGAGGAAGGATTGAATATGGAATTATTCAAAATGTAGTCATCACAGACTGTGTCACTAGGTATATAGTACACTTATGCTGTTTTACTGATACTATAAAATGTAATTTTTGTCATCATAGTACATAGGGGCTAATTTAGAACTTATTATTATAATAATCTAGATCCTATCTCATTGAGTGATTACCTTGTTTTCACTGTCTGTTCTCTATTAAAACATTAGCTTTCTTTATGCTTAAAAATAATGACAGACTTTTACATTGATATTCTCTTCATTTTATATTTTCTTCAGTCTACAAAGTTCTAAATACTTTTATGATTTCTAAGTTTTTATTTTTCTTAGTGGTAGAGTGCTTGCCTAACAAGCCAAAGCCTTGAGTTCAATTTGTTGGTACCAGATTCACAGAAAAAGTCCAAACTGGTGCTGTGGTTCAAGTGGTAGAGCACTGGCCTTGAGAAAGCTCAAGGACAGTGTCAAGGCCCTGTGTTTAAGCCCCAGGACTGGCAAATAATAATAATAATAATAATAATAATACATAAAAATTCCATATAGCTAGTAAGCACTACGCTTTTCTTTGTATCCCTTTTAATTACACTGACCAAGCAAGATTTTAGAATATCATTATTTTATGCATAATAAAAAACATAAACATCATCCATACAATTCTTTCTCTTTTTTGTGTGTGTGTGGGTCATGGGGCTTGAAGTCTGGGCCTGGGTGTTGTCCCTGAGCTCTTCAGCTCAAGGCTACCCTCCTATCCCTGGAGCCACAGTCCCACATCCTGTTTTCTAGTGATTAATTGAAGATAAGAGTCTCAGGTTCTTTTGTGCTTCCTAGACGTTCCTTCCCATACTAGCTTTGAACAGTGATCCTAAGACCTCAGTCTCCTGAGCATCTGCTCGTTTCTAAAATTAAATTTATCCATACATTTTTTGATACATTAGAAGTTGTAAATTCTTTACATATATATAGTGTCTTTTTGAGTGGAGAGTAAATTGTTTTCAGGCAAATACACACCAGAATTAAACTAAACATCTCTATCTTTACTATAATAAATATTTTATTGTCGGTGGCAATCAGTAAGCAATGCCCTCTATTGGGATTAATAGAGGCATAGAAAGAGAAAGAGGGAAATAAAGTAAATCTAATCCAATGATGTTATATGCATATATGAAATGCAAAATGAAATCTATTACTTTATATTGTTAATATACACTAGAAAAACACCTTTTATTATTTGCTCTGGGAAGGTATTCTATTCTATTACATTTAAAAATTATTTTCTTAGACTTTAAAAACCTTAAATATTCCTTTTTTCCATATAAATTAAACTTACAATAAATTTAGTAGTTTTAGGTACAGATTTGTGCATATTTACCTGTGTCTGAGGAATTTCTCGTAGGTTATCATTATTATAATAATATTTGATAGGGCATCATAAGCTTTTTTGAGGAATAGAGCAATAAAAATGCAAAATAAAAATATAGATGATTTTACAAACCTGCTTTACAAAGATTAACTACTTTTATCCTGCTGCCTCTGGATAAATGAAATATATCATGATGAAATAACAATGTGTGCCATTTCAGGTATCTAAGTCTATAAATATCTGTGGCAGACAAGTGTATATATTATGGACTCTACTATGAACACATTCGAACTCTGAAGCTTCACATAACTCATAAGGCTAAAGACAGAATTTCAAGAAAGATTTCAGAGCTGTAAGGTGGAAAATGTTTACTACAGAAGAACTCTGAATTGTCATCTTCACACATCGATAAAGAATATATGGGCCCGGAGTTTAGCCGACTGATAGAGTGCTTGCCTCACATGCATGAAGACATGGGTTCAATTCCTCAGTACCACATACATAGAAAAAGGTCAGAAATGGTTCTGTGGCTCAAGTGGTAGAGCTTTAGCCTTGAGAAATCCCAAGGACAGTGCCCAGACCCTGAGTTCAAAGCCCAGGACTGGCAAAAAAAAAAAGAGTATGCATAACCCATGGCTTTTCAATCCTTTCTTCTTTCAACAATCATTACTAGTATCATCTTTTTTCCAGCCACCATGATTTTCTTATTGGGATACAAAGAGAAATGACTCAAAGATGAATAATTCACTTTATTTCCAAGCTAATAATTTATTATCTATTATAAGATCTAACAAAACATTCTAGTTGTATTCTAAGTTTCAAAGCTAGTCTTAATTCTTTTTGGTGGTTGATAAAGCATGGTAACACACCCTGACAAGGAATAGATGATAGACTGAGAACACTGAAGAATAGATAATTTGATATCCTATACCTGCCCCCCAAAACAGAAGGCATAGAAGACACATTGCTGCAACAAAACCAAAATAGCAGAGGAGGAGGGAATTGCCAAGAATGGAGGGTGTGATGGTATTTCACAGAGTAATCTCATACCTTCACAAGAGCTTAGTTGATTTAATCAAATAGAGCAGACAAGTGGATAGTCCGTCATGCTCAGGACAACACATTAACAATATTTTAAATCTTCCAAATATTAGTACGAGGTTGATTTATTGAATCCTGTGAATATACTTGAGTAGATTTAAATGGACAGAAACAAGAAACTTTACTGAGAAAGAATCATAGGCATCAGTAAAAAGTATGCATGCTACGACTTCTTTCTTATTTAGAAATTTGCTCATATTTAAAAGTTGAGTGAATGTTTCTTCCTTTATTTTATTGTCAGGGTAATATATAGAGGAGATTACAGCTACATTCTCCAGGTAGTAGGTGCATTACTTCTCACACATTGATACTCCTTTCTCATGTTTTTGTTCCCATTTCCCTCCCTCTATCCCCTCCCAATCATCTTGTTTCCCCACCTTCCCTTTCCTATTTCAAATAAACAAATAAAGGTATATACAATATACCAGGTAACAAAGTCAGATATAGTAACTTTTATCTTTCAGTATAATTTGAAATGTATTAAACGCTTTGCCAGAATTAAATTTTTTGATTTTTTAAAAGTAGACAATATATTGTTTTAATTTCCAATATAAAAGATGCCCTTATTTTAAACCCACCCTTTTGCTAATCAGTGTGATGGTATGAGTATAGCTAAGTTATGTCTTAAAGGAAGAACTAAATAACATCTCAGGTTGGGCTATAAGCATCCACTTCTGTTAACGGTGACAGCAAAAAGAGTGGCAATCAATTAGCTAGCGTTTGAGCTGAGCAATGGATTAAAACAATCCATTAGAAACAACAGGCAAAGGAGGAGATGAGATATTTTGAACAGCTCTTTTATTCAGATGATTGTCCGATATAAGAAACTCTTTAGACAGTTTTCTGGCTTTCCAAATCTAGTGATTCTATAGATAATTTCTAAAATTTCTGTGGGCACTGGAATATCTCAGGAATATTCTGAGACATAGCAATTCTTTCAATCTGATGATTCATTAACATGTATACTCTGATCCCAACCATACCCATACAAACAAAAAGAGAAACCTATTAAAATATAATAACATGAAAATATTAATCTCTTCCTCTTATTTCCGCTTCTCATAATTACTATTTAGAAATAAAAGGAAAAAAAGGAAAGCCACGTTGAGTCTCTGTTAAAGTTTCCCAATAAAATCATTGAGAGTCCCAAATATTTCCCCACCTCTTACTCTTTAACACAAGATGCTTATGCTTCAAAAATTCAGTAGGATAGATGGTGGCTGATGTTTGTAATCTTAGCTACTCAGAAACAGAGATGTGGAAGAGGATGACTCTTTGAAGCCAATTGAGACAAAACATCAGAAGACCCAATCTCAACTAAAAGCTGGCGATGGTGGTACATTACTGTCTCCATAACTACATGGAACTTTTGACCAGGTCAGCCTAGGTAAAAATAGGAGTCATAAATCATAGAGGGTTGTGAGTCTGACCTGTTAAAGCACCTGCCTAGTAAGTACAAGGTACTGAGTTCAAATCCTAGAACTGTAAGAAATCGTAAGAGGTGAAGGCTAAAGAGGAGGCAGAGGAGGACCGGGAAAAAATTATTTCAATGTCCTTGAAATAATAATAAGGTAAAATTGGGACCTGAATATGTAGCTCAGTTGTAGAATTTTGCTTAGTACAAGTAAGACTTTGAGCAAGGCCTTGGTTCATTCCCCAGCTACAATAAAGCAAAAATAAAACCAGGTCATTAAAATATTTTATATATTCCCAAGTATTTTATTTACCAAATATTTTTAGTAAAAAATGAGATAGTATCCTCAATTTAATTCAAAGTTGAAAATGAGAGTGATCTAAGAAATCAAACTAGGTACCCTGATCCTTGAACACAATTATGCAGAGATCCTTTCTGGATCAATACCAGAAAGGAGCCACGGAAGAAAGCAACCCTGATTTTTTACCAAATGACCTCATTTGGAATGTTTTCATTAGTGCCACAAAAGGATGGTATTTTCCTATATTTCCAACTATTAGTGAAATAGCACACAATCATAAAGCTATATTAAGAAACAGCAAGTAATAAATAAGTAAATGAAAAGTAAAATGCATCTTGGTTATAAGTAAATGTGACACTAAGTTGATACTTCTGTTCCTGATGGGGCATAAATAAAATAAAATTCAGAAAATCTTGCAAAAATCTTTATAATGTATGCAAATACTATATTTCTGGAATATAATTTCTATGTGTAATAGCAACATATTAAAATCTTTATAATTCACAATCTAGAAATTAGTTATACTTTTTACAGAGCTAATTATGCTTATTTAACATTTTATAGAAAAATTACATACAAGTATATATATGCACATATATACATATTTAATTGTCATATACATAGTATACTCATTGAGGTGCCAATATTTTCCAATACATATATGTTATTGAAAATAAAACAAGGCCAATAAAAAATAATCCAGTTTGTACTCAGGTTTCAGTGGTAACCATGCGATTGTTACTCTTCATGTTTGCCAAGATTAGACTTCCTATCTGTCTTCTTTTTTTCCTGACTGTATTCTCAAATGGGTCTGTTTGTTGTCATATTTTCATGCAACTTTGGAATATTTCACTGTTCCAAATAATTGTAAAAATAAAAAGCAAAGAGAGACTAAATAAGATATTGTTTCACTTTGGGTAATGTGAAAATTCTCCTTTCTTTTGATACTTTCATACATTTGATTGCAAATCAAGGCCTGTGTATTTACTTTTATAAAATACTTGAAATACACAATCATTTTCTATTATCTGACGCTTATATTTTGTGTTTAGAATACTTTAAATATTGATCTTTTAGACATAGTAATTTGTCATCACCAGCTATCCAGAGATGACATAAAAGACTTGCTCCTTGACCCAATCCAACTCAAGATTCAAGAGGACATGAGGACATTAGAACAACAATCATTATGTACCATATAATCTTAATTACCTCAATTATTTAGTATGACTCCTCTTGTTTATTGAGGAAATGTATTCTAAAATCAAAATGTAAAGTTCAAACTTTATTTATAAGAATGATAACATACATTAAGCTTTAGTTGGTATTTCAAGATAGTAGTCACATTCATTGAAAAGGAATAAGGCTATCTAAGATTTTACTGTTAAACTTAAGGTACCATTGGATAACGGGAAACTTGGTATTGTCTTCCATTTGTATAACCTACTTCTCTCTAAATAGGAAAAGTTGTACTAGGTATTGTGACAATATTATTCCCTAAAGATATATACATGATTCTCAATATGAGTGCACAAGATCACACATCTGATCAAGGGAAAAAGGAAACTATTATTTCTGATACAGAACTAAATTAAATGTCTTTGTGAAAGCTGACCACACACTCATACTTAGTTAATAACTAAGTAATACACCTTACATGTGTAAGTCTCTTTATATTTGATATGAGAGTTCATAATTTTGTTAAAAGAGTTGAGCGTGTGTGTGTGTGTGTGTGTGTGTGTGTGTGTGTGTGTAAAGCAAACTAAGGGAAATGCATTTGAACTAAGGGAAACACATTGCAGATTTAAACAATAATGATAATTTTCAATTATCATTTGAGATACTTTAGTGCCAGTTCTCTTGGGCTCTAATTAACTCTAAATAAAAAAATGTTAATTTTAACATTTTGAAATAATGTTTCCAAAATACACCTAAAATTAAAGAAATTTATGTATCTTTTCACAAATTTTAAACCTACGATGAAGTCAAAACCCACATAGAGTACACTTGACTATGGAGTAAAGACTCAACCACTTTTTGGTCTCTTTCAAATCTGAGCATTCACAAGACATACAGCTGGCTTACAGTGGCTCATGCCTATAATTTTAGCTGCTCAGGAGACTTAGATATGAAGATTGCGTTCAAAGCAGCCAAAGCAAAAAAAAAAATCTGTGAGACACAATTATCTACTTAGAAAAGGTCAGCAGTTGGTGCTATGTTTACTTGGAGAGAAAAAGCCCCATAGACAATGGAATTCTATGCTGCCATCAGAAAGAATGACATCATCCCATTTCTAAGGAAATGGAAAGACTTGGAAAAACTCATATTAAGTGAAGTCAGCCAGACCCAAAGGAATATAGGCTCAATGGTTTCCCTCATTTGTAATAATTACTACACATCTAGAACTCTCCTAGCAGAGGATTACAATAGCTCACAACCTCAGGGACCAAGACCAAGTCCTAAGTTCCTGCTAAAGGCATCCAACTCCTAATATAATGTCTAAGAAGAAACACTGCTTCTCAAGGTGAATAGTGGGAAGTTGGGGAATTTTAGTTCAAATGTATGACGGATTTCTATAATTATGAGACACACAGGCCAGATAAATCCTTAAGTATTTGAGAGAAATTGCCAAATCCTCTTTTCTTATTTTATATAACCACATCTGTGCTATTAACTACACCTATGTTTATTAACTCTTCATAATTCCAAAGGAATTTAAGAACTTAAGATCTAGCCACAGGTTTATAACATCTATATTGTCTTTAATAAAAGATATTCTCTGTTCTACCTCGTCTTCAATAGTTCTGGCTCACACTAATTGTGATCATTAATTAAATGAGTATAAATTATGTGATCACCACATTTTAGTTCACTATTAGATATAATTTTCTGAATCGATATTAAGAGCAATGCAACAGTGGCACTATGTTGGAAATGAAGTGTACAACTTAGGGGATAGGAGAATCTGAGGAGAAGGAAAGCGAGAGAAATATTTTGGAATCTGAAGTATTCATTTGGATAAATAAAACAATACATAATTATACAAATTATAAATGTAAAATAGTTACAAGGTAAATGACTGCTAATTGGTAAATAAGGGACATTGTGCCTTAAATTATATGATGTCATGTCAAGCCTGTCTTTGAATGAAAGCATTGCTGTGTAAATTAATATTCATAAATATGAATACAAATTCATCAACAGCAGTATGGTATTACTTGTTCTTTAGTGTTCTCAAAATAGAATTTCAAACATGATCAGAGAATATGAGAACAAAAGATGACTTTTGATTGGGCAAATTAGGCAAGACATTCATCCTTTGAAATATGTTAGCTAAATTCAAGTCTAAAAATTAGAACTATATTTATTATAAACTTAATAGTCCTAACTCAGGCTAGAAAATATACTTAATTTGTTCTAAATGAGTGAAGACAAGATTGTATTAAAATAGGTTTATTTACTCATATATGCTGTATGGAAATGGCCATACTTATCTATCCTGTCATATTAAAGCAAGATAATGGGAAATTGTCACTTTTTATAGAAAGTAAGAATAAAAAAAAGAAGGAAGGGAAGAAAAGAAAGAAGGAAGGAAGGTAAGGTGGAAGGAAGGAAAAAAGGAAGGAAGGAAGGAAAGGAGGAAGGGAGGGAGGGAGGGAGGGAGGAAGGAAGGAAAGACGGATGTCTCTGTTTAGATTTTTAATTATTTTGATCCTAATTTTATCTTTCAGGACCCTGATATCATTAATTCAAAATGCAAAAGCGTAAGAACTTGTAAGTAAAATGTAGAATATATGAAATAATTTTGAACAGGAAAAATAACTATGTACAATTGTAACCTTCCAGAAGTTGTATAGATAGAGAGCTTACAATAGATCAGAGAACTAAAGCTGACTTGCAATCACCTGAGCTAACATGTGGGTATTGCAAATCAATATTTCGGTCTCATCAGCTTTGAAGAGCATCATTAAAGGTGACTTATATTGGGAATTGTCAAAATTCCCCTTAACTGGAGCCAGAAATGATGAATGTTCATAATAGTTGTCTAAAGAGAGTACATTCAATACTCTATTTCATATAAAGCATGTTTCTTTTCTTTGTGCTTTAAACTAATAAGGTTTTAAAGATCCTTTTTAGCTTTTCTTATAAGAGCATTCAGGACCTATTTTTCCACAGTTGAGGAATCTTTGACAATTCCCTTAGTCAGTTACCTTTAAAGGTTATCAGGCAGTTGCATTATTAACTCAAGACTGTAAAGGTTTCTACAATACTTATTATTTATCCCATCAAAAAGGATCATTTATTTAAAGAAATTAAATCACTGAAGTGCTTATTCCTGTACTCTGGTTAGCACTTTTGGTATTTTGAAATTTTTTTGAACAGATGGAATATTTTGCTTAGGGAAAAGTTGCAGTTGCTAGCTTTTTTAAAAGCATATTTTCAAGATTGTCAAAACATTACAAAATCATTAGGAGACTCCCATGTTAGAATCCTGTCAGACATTTCATTATAAATTTACATTAAGATTTCAGCTATTTTAGATCACAAACAGCCTCAGTCAAGCACAATCTGTTAGTGGAGCTGAAATTTGTTTAAGGAATGTTATAAATGAATCGCTGTAGTTGTAGTTCAAAATTGTCAAACTGAGAATGCTGAGAGAGCTCTGTGAATGTAGAGAGAGCCATATACCAAGGATTGCTACAAATTCTCTCAAGTTCATTGGTGCACTGAGAAAAAAAATGTTGCTTGTGATCAATTTTTCCTTATCAAAATGTACATCGACAAAGATAACATAAGAAGTTATGTTACTGAGTTTCCCATAAAATCTACAAATGTACATCAGCTTTTAAGTATGATATTATTGAAAGAAATTAGATTCTTGTCTTTTTACCAATAGAGGCCTCTGAAATTTTACTTTATGTCAATAATTGAATAAAAAATCCAAATAAGTGAAGACAAAAAATGGAAATGAACTAATTATTCCCATATAGGTTAGGATATAATCAAAGCAAACAGCAAACTGCAGTGATTTTATTGTAATAAAGGTAAAGTTTAGATTGTTACGTGTACTTTCGCTGTTTGCAAGAAGATGCATTATTTTAATCCACACTGATATAAAGAAGCAATTACTGAGTCAGTTACAATGGCTTGCAATTGTAAACCCATCCATTTAGGAAATGGAAATTGGGAAAATCAAGAGTTTGAGACAAAATCCTAGCAAAACCCCAATTCCTTCAATGAGCTGGTCATGATATAAATGCTCTGAAATCCCAGCTAGACAGGATCTGTAACTAAGAGGATTGTGGTGTAAGACTTGGCTGGATAAAAGCACAAAACCCTAGAGGGGAGAGGGAAAGTGTGTGTGTGTGTGTGTATATATATATATACATACAATATACATACATACATATAAAGCATAACAGGGAAAGGCCTATAGCTCAAGAAGTCCCTGCCTCAAAATATTGAAGCGTTTGAGTTCAAAATCCCAGTACTACTGGGCAGGGAACACAGTGAGTACCACTCTCTGAAACTGACATATTTAGTATGTATGGTGGAACGAAAATGGTGGCCAATGCAAATTACACAAAGAGTCTGAAAACGATGTAAGAGAAAGATAGGTCCTTTGTGAGTATATCACATAAGAAGACGACATCAATAAATACCTCTATATAAAATACAAAGGGAAAGTTTTCTGAAAATGTGTAGTTTTGTCCCATGAGGAAACAGGTAACTACATATTAATTTAATTCAGGAAGATGGTGGAGATTCCCTTGTCACCTGCTGGACTGTCTTTTCTGAAGGGTGGGTGGGCAGTACCAGGGTTTAAATGCAGCGCCTCACACTTGCTAGGCTGATGCTCTATAAGTGATCCCCACCTCCAGCCATGCTGTTTACTCGCTACATTTGAACCAGCATTTCACTCAGATGTGTGTGTGGACTGCGGTGATCTACTCTAGGTTTCACACAGTTTCTGAGATCACAGGCACATGTTACTTTATTCAGCTTCCTTCCTTTGGAAATGGACGTTCACAGGCAATTTCAATCCAGACTAACCCTGAACCATGATCCTATTTCAGCCTCTGAAGTAGCTAGGATTGCAGATGTGAGCTACTTCAGTCTGGCAGAATTGGCTTTTTAATTTATATTTTCATTTGGGTTGGTAACATGAGAGGCTAGAAACTTTCACATATCTGGAAATAGCAACAACACCCTCTACAATTATTCCAAATCTCTTTGACTGAATGAATTAATCTAGCCTAAAGAAAGAAACTTCATAGTAATTACTATAAATAACATATTAATGATAAGAAAAGTATTAGGAAAACTAATTTCAAAGTAGATCTGTATTGTAGTTCTCTTGTCAAACTGTTAAAAGACAAAAATTATATCCATTCAGATTATAAATACAGGAGTCAATTAGTAACTTTCTAAGTCATTTTAGGTCATAAAATGTGCACATGAATTATATTTTTTATTTTATTTTATTGTCAGGGTAACATACAGAAAAATTACAGTTGGAATGAATTATAATCTTTAAATTTTTGATACTTTGAGTTTATGAAGGCTACAAAATTGTGCACAATCAAAGCAGCCTACTCTGTAGAAATGTGAGGTTTGGAATAGCGAAAATAAATTAGAATTACCTGTTTGCCTAAGATATTTAAGATATATATATTCTCTACAGCAAGGGCTGAAATCACAACTCAGGAGTTAACTCATGATATTTTTGGAATATGACAATTTTGAAAAGATATAAAAAGTAAAGAATATGATTTGTACCCTGGGAGATATTACCATTCGATATGAGTGGGAAATGTACAACAAATAATGGCATCGGAAAAGATAATGGTAGTTGAACTAGATGAAGCTCTTGTTTTCTAAGGCTAAATCAGCATAAAATATTAAACATTTGCGATGTACTATTCAAAAACATCAATAAATAGTTCAAAAATACAATTCAAAACCAGACTATTGCATTAAATAACCACAGACCTATATGCCTACATTAACATTTACATTGTGCAATATATTGAGATCTCCGTATCTGGGGATTTGATACAAATTTGCAGAGAAGATGTTTTAACTCTCAATAGGATATGACCTATTTCTATAGTCACGAAGGATATCTTCCAAAAATTATTGCTGTTTCCTAAAGACTATGACATTTCCTGTAGAAAACACCATGATAAAATATACAAATGACATATGTCATACATTATCAAGAGTAAGTCACGGCTTGATGGAAGATGCACATACAATTGTGCTACTCATTTCATGTTATGTTTTAATTCTGACAAGTATTATTATCTAGTTTTCTAATGTTTACTCATCAGAATGAACATGTTGTATAAGGTCATCTAACCCTTTCACAAGCACAGAGAGGTTTTTTTTTTTAAAAGAAATTAATGGAAGCTACAGAAATGGATTAATTTGCTTTCCACCAGCTAATAGAAAGAGAGTGCTATTATAGTGCTAGTTCGTGACAGTGACTCATTTCATATTATTAACAATGTAGAGTTTAAAGAAGTGTTACGACCTAAATACAGTGGTACTATTTGAGATAGGATTCAAATCTCTTAAATCTCTGTAACTTTCCCTAAGGTTCAGCAAATCATTTTATTTTACTTGAATATACCTATCTATGCTTATTCATTTCAATTTAATTTTAACCTCTCATTTTTTTTATGTGCTAGTACGAGGGCTTGAACTCAGGACCTCTTTGCTGTCCCTGAGCTTTTGTGCACAAGACTAGTGCTCTGCTTCTCAGTCACCATTCCACTTTCCTTCACCGAATTTTTGTACAATCTGTTGACCTTCTTTACCATTCTTTTATTGTTAATTTCAAATGTCAAGAAGAAAAGTCTTGTAATTTCAATTTTCCAAATTATGAGAAAGACATCAAATCTCTTCAAAATGAAAATTTTAACAGAGAAGGATGGCAATGTGTCTACCTTTTGTGATGATTTAATGTTCTTTGAATTGTATTCCTGGTTTAAAAACTGTTAGTCTAATTATTTGGTTTGGTAGGCAGTATCCTGTTAAATCATATGTAAAGATATAGAAAAATATAAAGCTTTTCACCTTCATTATTGTAGTTGAATATTAGAAATTCTTGTGTTGAAAATAACTATACTAAAATACATATGCAGGCAGTATTTTCTTTCTTCTGCATTCCTTCAGATCAGTAAGGAAAATTATTAGTAAATAAATAATAAATAATAAAATTTAATAACTATTTCTGTAATTTTATATTAACTGATTTTATATTAAAGCAATGAAAATCTAAGAAATAAATCTATGATATAAATTTAATCAGATATTAGCCTCAATTTTCAAAAAGCAATTGTATTTTAGGCAAAATTTCTCTTTTTGAGGCTTCTTTCACGCCCCCCCCAAAATGTCCATTCTACCTATCTCTTTGCTTTCATGAAATAGTCCATGAAATATCTAACAAAATATGAAAGGACCTCCAGGATATAGAAACAAAAGCCATATAATAAGTGATTGCTGTCCTTAATGTACTATGTAATGTCCTTAATGTACTTCTTTTTTTCATATATTTTTATTGTAATTAAAAGAAGGGTTACATTATATTTGCTAGATAGGAGGTGCATTATTTCACATACATTGATACCCTTTCTCATGTCTTGGTCCCCATTTCCCTCCCCCCACCCGCACCCCTCATCTTTTTTCCCCCCTTCCCTATCCAATTTCAAATAACCAAATACAAATATATCCAATATATCAGATAACAAAGTGAAATACTGTAACAATATGAGGTAACCAAGGGACAGCAAAAGAGATGAGAGATAACATAGTACATTAAGGACATCAATCACTCATTATATGGCTTTAGTTTCTATATCCTGGAGGTCCTTTCATATAGTGTCATACACTATGGCCTTATGTATCTAGGTTTTGCTCTATTGCAAATCTCTGCTAGGAGAGCCTAAGGTTTCTACTGATTATGACAAATGAGGGAAACCATTGAGCCTATGTTCCTTTCAGTCTGGCTTACTTCACTTAATATGATTTTTTCTAAGTCTTTCCATTTCCTAACAAATGGAGTGATGTCATTCTTTCTAACAGCCGCATAGAATTCCATTGTGTACATATTGTTGATCCACTCTCCAACTGAGGTTAGTTCCATATCTCTACTATGGTAAATAGTGCTGCAATGAACATCATTGTGCTAGTGGATTTAGTATGTCCTTGTTTCCGGATGATTGGATAAATGCCAAGTAGTGGAATTGCTGGGTCATAGAGGAGCTCTATGTTTAGTCTTTTGAGGAAGTGCCATAGTGCTTTCCATAGTGATTGAACGAGTTTGCACTCCTACCAACAGTGTAGTAGTGATCCCTCCTGGCCACATCCCCTCCAGCATCTGTTGTTATTAGTTTTCTTGATCCTGGCCATTCTAACTGGAGTGAGTTGGAATCTTAGAGTTGTTTTGATTTGCATTTCTTTTATGACCAGAGATGTTGAGCATTTCTTCATGTGTCTATAGGCCATTTTTGTTTCTTCTTTAGAGAAGACTCTCTTTAAGTCTTTGGCCCATCTTTTAATGGGTTGGTTGTTACTTTGGAGATTAGTTTTGGAGTGATTCAATTTTTTGAGCTGTTGATATATTTTAGATATGAGGCCTTTGTCCGCTGTATGGTTGGTGAAGATCTTCTCCCACTCTGTAGGCTTCCTAAATAATTTACTAGCTATGTCCTTTGCCATACAAAAGCTCTGCAGCTTCTATTAATTACTAAAAAGTATATGGGAAAAAAAGAGAAATTTTGTCAGATCTTGCCTAGGTTTAGCATCTGTAAGGTCGTTGAAGCAGAGGTGAACAGTGAGTGCCACTGGCTTAAATCCAGAGGAAACAGAGAGATGTAAAGAAGGAAAGAAAGCAAAAAGGAAATTTTTGATAAAAATGTTTCTTAAAACCTACTTCTGAAATTAAGAACGGTGAGGCATGGAGTGGGTAGAAGAGGGATGGATCTGAATGTTGAAAAGGGTGACACTGATCAAGATAGATTGTATTAACAAACTGCTTTGTTAAACAGAGAAGGACTCAAACTGGAAAAGAAATACACATCCAACTTTCTCAAAGAATTCGGAACGCGAGGATCCCTACCCCACCGCACCGACTCTGAGCCAAGAAAAGCGGCAGAGGGAGCCAGGCCTGGCAGCGCCGGGCCGGGCAACCCCGACCCGCAGAAACCAGCATAGAACTGGGTCAGCGAGCCCCAGAAGCAGCAGAACCCAGACGCGGAACCAGAATAGGAAGCACCGGAACCCAGACGCGGACCACAAGCGGCAGCAGAGATCCGAGGGGAGTGAAGGATTCTCCAACACTGTGAAGCACCCACAGAGGAACGCAGAGGCGTGAGTACCGCAGCGGGTCCCCAAACACAGAGCAGGTGCCAAGCCATAGAACTTAACTCAGACCCCTCCACCCCACCTGAGAGGAGCAGGAGCAGGGGGGCAAGGAATTTAGAATCCTGTCCCTTCCCTCAACAGCCCCCCTCCCCCAGGCCTCTCACTGGAGACTGACAGGCGGGCTGCACCAAGACCCAGCACCCCACCAGGGGAGGCGGGGTTGTCCCAGCTCCCACCCGCCCATCTGGTTCCTCTCTGAGGCCACTGGGTCTGGAGAGTGGGGAGCACTGTGCCTGCCTTACAACAGCAGGTGGGGTGTACAGGACAATAGGAGCCAGCATCTGTCCCCCTCAAATCTTGAGCAAGCAATCTCCAGCTGGGAATTGTGAGCAAGACAGCACCAAGGGGCCCACCACAGTCACAGACTCTCTGACAAAGCAGCAGGGAACTGAAGGTCCAACCAGCAGCCAAGCTCACCTTCTGAGAATCAGAAAGGCGCAGCTCCACCCTTGGAGTGCATGTCCTCAGCTGGGCCCTGCCCCTGGGAACACTATGATCAAGTGGGCTTCATCCCAAAAATGCAAGGCTGGTTTAACATTCTCAAATCAATCAATGTAATACATCACATCAATAGAGCTAAGGATAAGAGTCATATGATAATTTCTCTGGACGCGGAGAAGGCATTTGACAAAATACAACATCCATTCATGTTGAAAGCACTAGAAAAAATAAGAATAAGAGGTACATTCCTCAAAATAGTGAAAGCCATATATGAAAAACCTACAGCCAGTATTATACTAAATAGTGAAAGACTGGAACCATTCACCTTAAAATCAGGAACTAGACAGGGATGCCCACTCTCTCCACTTCTCTTCAATATAGTGCTGGAACCCTTAGCCAGAGCAATAAGACAAGAAAAGGACATCAAAGGGATCCACATAGGGAAAGAAGAAATTAAACTATCCTTATTCGCAGACGACACGATCCTCTAATTGAGTGACCCTACAAACTCCACTCCCAAACTACTAGAATTAATAAACCACTTTAGCAAAGTGGCAGGATACAAAATCAACCTTCAGAAGTCAGTAGCCTTCTTGTACACCAACAATACACAAACAGAAGGCCAAATCAAGAAAATGATCCCATTCGCAATAGCCCCCAAAAGAATAAAATATTTAGGAATATACTTAACCAAAGAAGTAAAGGAATTATTCAATGAAAATTATAAAAGCCTAATGAAAGAAATTAAAGAGGACACTAGGAAATGGAAAGACATCCCACGCACATGGCTAGGGAGAACCAACATAGTGAAAATGGCTATACTGCCAAAATTGATATACAAATTCAATGCAATCCCCATCAAAATCCCAAAGACATTCTTTACGGAAATAGAAGGTATAATCCAAAAATTCATATGGAACAAGAAAAGACCTAGAATAGCCAAAACAATTCTTGGCAAAAAGAGCAATGCTGGAGGTATTACAATACCAGACTTCAAACACTACTATAGAGCCATAGTAACAAAAACTGCTTGGTACTGGCACAAAAACAGACCAGAAGATCAGTGGAACAGAATAGAAGACCCAGAAATAGAACCACATACCTATAGGCAACTTGTATTTGACAAAGGAGCCAAAGATGTACAATGAAACAAACACAGTCTATTCAATTATTGGTGCTGGCAAAACTGGGCAGCCACATGCAGAAAACTAAAAATTGACCCTAGCCTTTCGCCATGCACAAGCATTAACTCAAAGTGGATCAAAGACCTCAACGTCAGACTGGAAACCGTGAAGTTGCTACATGATAATGTAGGAGAGACACTGGAACTCATAGGCACAGGCAACAGATTCCTGAACAGAATCCCAGGGTCACAACAGATTGGAGAGCAACTCGCTAAATGGGACTACCTAAAAATAAAAAGTTTCTGTACAGATAAAAACATAGTTGCAAAAGTAGAGAGACAGCCAACCAACTGGGAAAAGATATTCACCAACAATATATCTGACAAATGCTTGATATCCAATATCTACAGGGAACTCAAGAAACTAATCCCCCAAAAACCCAATAAACCATTCACTAAATGGACAAGGGAACTAAAGAGAGACCTATCAGAAGAAGAGATTAAAATGGCAGAAAAGCATATGAGAAAATGTTCATCATCTATGGTCATAAAGGAAATGCAAATAAAAACAACCCTAAGATACCACTTACCCCAACAAGAATGGCCAAGATTTTGAACTCAGACAATGACAGTTGCTGGCGGGGTTGTGGAGAAAAAGGAACCCTACTGCACTGCTGGTGGGATTGTAAACTACTTCAGCCACTCTGGAAAGCAGTGTGGAGGTTCCTTAAAGAACTGAAAATAGACCTTCCCTATGATCCCGCCATACCACTTCTGGGCATCTATCCTGAACAGCATGACCCAGGATATTATAAAAAGACCTGCTCAGCTATGTTCATCTCTGCACTATTCACAATAGCCAGGCGATGGAAACAATCTAGATGCCCTACTGCAGATGAATGGATACAGAAAATGTGGTATATATACACAATGGAATTCTACATAGCCAACAGACAAGATAAAATAATGGCATTTTCAGGGAAGTGGATGAATCTAGAGCGAATCATGCTGAGTGAGACAAGTAAAGACCTAAGGAGCAAAAGACGCATGATATCCTTAATATGCAGTTATTAAATCCAAAGTGTACAAGAGCGAGGATTCAATAACTGCATACCCAAAGCTATGGACATGGTAATGGAAATACAAACATAACTACATAGACAAAAAAACCTATGACTCTATAGACATAATGTTTTATTTCATAAATTGATATGTTTCTATGACATACAAACCGTTAGCCTAATTTTGATTAAGTTCTAAATACTAAGTCCCTGAGAATGTAATTAGAGATTCCCTCCTTGAACAATTGTTTGTTAAACATGTCATTTAAAATATGATGTAAACATAAGCCATATAATTAATGATTGTTGTTCTTAATGTACTATGTTATCTCTCATCACTTCTACTGTCCCTTGGTTATCTCATATTGTTACACTATCTCACTTTGTTACCTGATATATCAGATATATTTGTATTTGGTTATCTGAAATTGGATAGGGAACGGGGGAAAACAAGATGAGGGGTGGGGGAGGAGAGAAGGGAAATGGGGACCAAGATATGTGAAAGGGTATCAATGTATGGGAATTAATGCACCATTTATCTGGCAAATATCATATAACCTTTCTATTAATTACAATAGAAAAATATATATATAATTATAAATGTGCTTACAATGAAATTCTATGCTGACAACAGAAAGAATAACAGCACCCCATTTTTAAGGAAATTGGGAGACTTGGAAAAAATCCTATTAAATGAAGTAAGCCTGATCCAAAGGAACATAGGCTCCATGTTTTCCCTCCTTTGTCATATTTAGTTCACATCTAGGATTCTCCTAGCAAAGGATCACAATAGCTCAAAAGCTGTGTACATATGGCTATATAGGATAGGGGTAAGTGAAATGAACTCTAGGATATGGAAATGTGAGGTTTATCTTTGTAATTATTGTTCTTAAGGTAGTATGTGAAGTTATTTCTTTCTCTTTCTTCGCCCGTATGGTTTATCTCATATTGTTACTGTTTCTGACTTTGTTACCTGGTATATTGTATACATATTTGAAATAGGGAAGAGAAGGGAAGGGGGAAAACAGGATGATTGGGAAGGCGTAAGGAGAGGGGAAGTGGAAGAAAAATGTGAGAGAGGGGTAACAATGTTCAAGAATTAATATATCCATTACCTGACGAAAGTAACTGTAACCCCTCTTTACATCAGCCTGATGATAAAAAAAAGATAAAAGAAAAAAGGAAAGAAAAAAAATGTGCTTAGACATTTCATTTTTATAACAATAGTGAGTCTTGACCCTCTGAATTTAATATCAAAATCCACTCTATGTAAAGGACAGAATCTATCTTAATTTCAGATTTTCAAAATATCATTTAATTACACATTTGGAATAGATAGGTGTCACCATACATTCTAAATTTTCTTTCTTACTATTTTTGCAAACTTGGGAATATACAATGTCATTCCAATTCTAAAATGCAAGGTCTTATCTCTTTCACCTGACATATATTAAAATACTACTATTTCCTATTATCAGTCTATTTATGTGACCTTGTGTTCATATACATGCATACATATAAGTATTAATGTTGACATATACATGCATGTATGTGCATATATATGTATGCATATGTATGTGTGTATAAATATATGCGATTTTTGCATTTTAACTGAATGTAACTAGGCCATTTTGGAATTATTTAAATATTTTTATTATCCAAATAATTATTTTACTCTAAATATGTTTGTGCCTCTTTTAAGATTCTTCTTCTCAGTGATTAAGAATAGTAGTGAAGGGCCGGGAGTTTGGCCAAGTGGTTAAACTGCTTGCCTAGCATGCACGAAGATCCGGGTTCGATTCCTCGGTACCACATACATAGAAAAAAGCCAGAAATGGTGCTGAGGCTCAAGTGGTAGAGCTCTAGCCTTGAGAAAGTCCAAGGACAGTGCTCAGGCCCTGAGCTCAAGCCCATGACTGGCCAAAAAAAAAAAAAAAGAATAGTAGTGTATAAAAGGACTGACATAAATCAAATTATATTGAATTCATAAAGTGTTTTGTTAAATTAAAAGTCCTTTGTACAATTACTCAAAGATAATAATAAAAATTTAAAGAAGGCATAGTGGTGTCTATGACTAATAAAAATAATTATAAAATTATTAGTGAGTTAAAATAAAATTTCATTATTTTCAATGTATTATACAATATATTTTACAGATAGCACAAATACTTATAGTTAGATTATTTCTTCTATATATAAAGAAAAGCTACAATGAGAGTTAAAATAAGTATAAATCAAAGGTAAAAAATATTGGTTGTTATGGAAACCAAAAATGAATTTAAATCAAGATCAGAGAAAAGGTAATGTATTTTTATGGTCCTGAAGAGAAAAATTACAACTCAATAAAGACTGGTGTCTGAATTAAAAGCACATAGAGTGATTTAATTACAGTGCTTACATTCAGAAGTCAAGGTATTTGTTTTATAATTTTTTTTGGAGAATCACTTCTGTTTAATTCCTCATAGTGCTCAACTTAGACCTGTTTTTTGTTAATATTACATATTATATGAAGGATAGGATCAAATAGATTCTTCATAGAAATGTGACATAGAAATGTAAATGGTCCATGGGTCGTGAGTTTGGCCTAGTGGTAGAAAGCTTGCCTAGCCTAGCGTGCACGAAGACCTGCTATTCATTGGTACCACATACATAGAAAAAAGCCGAAGTAGTGTTGAAGCTCAAGTGGTAGAGCTCTAGCCTTGAGAAAGTCCAAGGACAGTGCTCAGATCCTGAGCTCAATCCCAGGACTGTAAAAAAAAAGAAATTTAAATAATTCCTTTACATGAGACTATATGTACACTCTTTAGCATCATATAACATTATACTGATATTTTACCAATATATAAAGGCAATATTTCTTTTACTGGGCTCAACAAACAGATGAATTCTATAGTCACAGAAAGCATTTATTATTTTAATAAGGGGTCTAAGCCAGGTTCAAATGGCTCATGCCTGTAATCCTAGCTGCTCAAGAGGCTGAGATCTGAGGATCACCATTCAAAGCCAGCTGTGGCAGAAAAGCCCCTATGAGAATCTTTTTTTTTTTTTTTGCCAGTCCTGGGTTTGAGCTCAGGGCCTGAGCACTGTCCTTGGACTTTCTCAAGGCTAGAGCTCTACCACTTGAGCCTCAGCACCACTTCCGGCTTTTTTCTATGTATGTGGTACCGAGGAATCGAACCCGGGTCTTCATGCATGCTAGGCAAGCACTTTAACCACTAGGCCAAACTCCCGGCCCCCCTATGAGAATCTTATCTCCAATTAATTACTCAAAAACAAAAAAAACAAAAAAAACAGGGCCGGTTTTGGCCTACTGGTAGAGTGCTTTCCTAGTATGCACAAAGACCTGGATTCGATTCCTCACTACCACATATATAGAAAATAAAAAGCTGAAAGTGATGCTGAGGCTCAATGGGTAAATCCCTAACTTTGAGAAAGTCTAAGGATACTGGTCAGGCCCTGAGCCCAAGCCCAGGACTGGCAAAAATACAAAACAGATGTGGTGTTGTGGCTCAAGTGGTAGGTGTTAGAACCCTACCATTGAACACAAAGAGGCTCATGGACTATATCTAGGCCCTAAGTTCAAGTCCCATGACTGATCAAGAAAAAAGGAAGGAATCCTAAATACAGGCCCTCCCTCAAACACAATGTAAAATTGCCCAGAAATTATGAGTAATCGAATACAACTGGAAAGTCAGTATTGAACTGATGATATTTTTATAAACCACTAACAAATTATTTAACATTATTTGTATAAAATTTTGCTACATAAATCCTTGTTCATGGGAAATATCTTTCTCAACTTATTCTAAGACAGTTGACGGTATCTTAGTCATAGACTTGGAACACTAGATTTATTTAGTAAGGTTCAAATCTGAATTATGTCACTTGTATGAACTTATGTGCATCAATTAATTTATTGTGTTCTACTTTCATACACTTCATATTTAATGACATGATTAAATATTTAAACATATGGTGATATAAATTAATATATATAACACAAAGAAGAATGTCAATAACATGTATGATAACCATATTTCATGTCTTATTAATTCAATATATTCAATGTCCTGCTATATGTTAGCTGTGAGTTAGAATCTGAAAATAAAGGTACAGGAACAGAAATTTTCTGTTGTCCAAGATCTCACATATTTGACACTATATACATACAAAAAATAATAAATAAATGAAATAAAAAATAAAATAATAATTTTTTATTAATGTGATTTACAGAGGGGTTATGGTTACATAAGATAGGGAGTGCATTTGGGTCTGGCTGACTTCACTTACTATGAGTTTTTCCAAGTCTCCATTTTCTTACAAATGGAGCAATGTCATTCTTTCTGAGGGCAGCATAGAGTTCCATTGTGTTTTTATACAACATTTTCTTGCCCCATTCATCTACTGAGTTGGCTTCATATATTACCTATGGTAAATAATGATGCAAGGAACATGGTGGTGCTGCTAGCTTTAGTATGGCCTTGTTTGTAATCATTTAGGTAAATCCTCAAATGTGGGATTGCTAGGTCATAGGGGAACTCTATGTTTAGTCCTTTGAAGAACCTCCGTACTGCTCTCCAGAATGGTTGAACAAGTATATACTCCCATCAACAGTATAGTAGCTTTCACTTTTGGACACATCCCCATCAGTGTCTGTGGTTATTAGATCTTTTTTTTAATAATGGCCATTCCAACCAGGATTGGGCAGAATCTCAATATTCCTTTGATTTGCATTCTTTTATGTCCAGAGATGTTAGCATTTCTTCAATTATATATTGGCCATTACTTTTCTTCTTCTGGGAAGTCTCTCTTTAAGTCTTTATCATCTTGTTCATAGGGTGGTTGTTTCATTGAGGATTTGTTTTGGGGGGATTTAACTTTTTTCCAGTGATGGGGCTTGAACTTTGGGCCTGGGAGCTGTGCCTGAGCTCTTCAGTTCAAGACTAGCACTCTACAACTTGAGCCACAGAGCCACTTCCAGTTTTCTGGTGGTTAATCAGATATAAGTCTCAAAGACTTTCCTGTATGTCCTGGTTTTTAACTGTGATGCTCTGATCTCAGACTCCTGAGTAGCAAGGATTATAGATGTGAGCCACCAACACTTAGCTAGATTTCATTTCTTAAATTTTAAATATATTTTAGATATGAGGCCCTTGTCTGTTGTACAGCTAGTGAAGATCTTCTCCCAATTTGTGGTATTTCTGTAAACCAGCATAACCCTCATCCCAAAATCAGACAGGGACTCATCAAAGAAAGAAAACGTATAGATACATTTCTTTGATGAACACTGATGTATATCTTATCAACAAAATTCTGGCCAATCAGTTTCAACAACTCATCAAAAAAATTATACACTATTATCAAATAGGATTCATTCCAGGGATGCAAGTTGAGTCAATATATGCAAATCATTCAATGTAATTCATCACATCCATAAGAGCAAGAACAAGAACCACATGGTCATATCTCAATAAATGCAGAAAAAGCATTTGACAAGATCCAGCACTCATTTATGATGAAAGCTTAGGAGAAACTAGGAAACCATGATACATTCTTCAACATAATAATGGCTGTATATGACAAATCTACAGCCAGCATTATACTTAATGGCAAAAAGATAAAGCCCTTTCCTCTAAAATTAGGAACAAGGTAAGGATATCTGCTCTCTCCACTCCTCTTCAATAAAGTGTTAGAATTCTTAGCTAGAGCAATACGGTAAGAAGCAAACATAAAAGTTAACCAATTAGGGAAAGAGGAAGTAAAACTCTCCTTTTTAGCAGATGACATCATCCTGTTTTTAAAGAATCCTATAGATTCTATGCCCAAGTTATATTTTAATTTTAAAGTGAAGTTGCTAAGAAAAATTGTTTTTGCATATTATAGTTAAAAACTAATGACTTATCTCCAAAAAAGCATGGAAAAGCTCAATATTTGATACAATTATACTTTTTCACAAGTCAGAAGATTCTTATTTCTTTTGTAATTTAAAGAAGGCCGAAAAGAACTTCTAGGACATCAACTATTACTCTGCAGAAATCTGAACTGCTTTTTAATGACTAAATTAGCCTGGCCTTTGCTGGAAATTGAATGTCCTTTTGATGAAGTGCTTCTTCATGAATCACATTCTTACTCCACTAGATTCAGTGAAGCAGAGATGTTTCCAGGCTGGTATATCAAATTTACTCATTTGATATAAATAGTATTCATGTAATACACAAACCTTATTGATAACAAATGGATGTATGAGTTAAGAAGAACATCACCTACAATAAATTCACACAGGCCATTATTGCTAAAGTGAAATGTAATAGCTAAATTTTAAAGTTCTAATTGTCTCTATCATTTGTTTCATTGCATACCAAATTGTACTGAGAGGTGTATTTTATTTCATGTGCTGGGAATATGGCCTAAGAAGCAAGATGTGGTTGTGTGGCTCAAGTGGCAGAGTGCTAACCTTGAGCAAAAAATGTCCAAGGACAGTGTCTAGGCACTAATTTGAAACCCCAGGACTGAGTATGTATGTATATGTATACATATATATGTACATATATATACATATGTATAAATATACACACACATATACTAAATTTTGGAATATGTAAGAATTTGAATACAAATTCTCAAAAGAATTAAGCAAAAACCATGTGGTGTTTTTTAAATAAGGTGAAACATATTCCTAAAGCAAAGTAATGGGAATCAAATTCATAAATGTAAAATAGAGTAAAATGCCAATTACTTGAATGATAAACTTAATAATTTACTCACACATTTTTCAGGGTTTGAGAATTCTGCGTCCACAGAAATTTACATTTATAACTTCAACTTATTTCTACAGAGAAAATTATTTGACAACTAAATAAGACTGGCCCACTAGAACTTCACAGTTTTTTGTTTGTTTCTTTCTTTGTTTTTTACAAACAACAGTTGTCTACACTTATATATTCCAAAAGTTTATTTAGCAAATATGAAAGCAGGCAGGAATAAATGTGCAGAAACTTTCCATAGCCTTTCTGGAAGTTTTGCTTTTTTCTTCAGAGCAGATGACATCAAATGTAAGGCATGGAGGAAGGACAAGCATGGTAGGCTTTGGTTACCTACAAGAAAATGGACACAAACACATTTCCAGGGTGTGAAAGTCACTGAAAACAGAGAATGGTCATGGGCTTGGCATCTCCAAAAACAATACCTGACATAAAGTAAAACAAGAAGTTATATCTTAAGACAAGCAAAACTGAAAAATAAGAGATACAGAGGGGGAAGTTTTCCAGTCATCCAAGGAAGAAAAGGAAAAGAACTGTCACCAATAACCTAAGAACAAAGGCAAACGAAAGCTGGTGAGTTGAGAATCATTTCTGGATATTTGAACCTAAATTATGACTAATAATGATTAAGACAGTATATGCTCCTTACATCAAACAGCCTATCCAATGAATGTACCATAAAATGATCTAGAAAGTTTAGAAAAAGAAGAGAATAAATCAATTGGCGCCCTCATTATTTGATTTTCAAAAACATTGATGATTTTTACAGATAGTGATATTTGTAATAACTTTTTCCATGTATTTATATTGTAATTAATAGAATGATTACATTATATTCACCTGATAGAGGGTGTATTACTTCACATACATTGATACCCTTTATCATGGCTTGGTCCCCATTTTCCTCCCGTCACCCCCGCCTCTCATGTTATTTTCCCTCCTTCCCTATCCAATTTCAAATAACCAAATACGCATAAATCCAATACATCAGATAACAAGGTGAAATACTGTAACAATATGAGGTAACCAAGGGACAGCAAAAGAGATGAGAGATAACATAGTACATTAAGGACAACAATCACTCCTTATATGGCTTTTGTTTCTATATCCTGGAGGTCCTTTCATTTAGCATCATATAATATAGCATTATGTATCTAGGATTTGTTCTATTGTAAATCTCTGCTAGGAGAGCCCAAAGTTTCTACTGATTATGACGAATGAGGGAAACCACCGCGCCTATGTTTCTTTGAGTCTGGCTTACTTCACTTAATATGATTTTTCTAAGTCTTACCATTTCATTTCAAATGAGGAGACGTTTTTTCTAACAGCAGCATAGAACACTATTGTGTTGATCCACTCATCAACTGAGAGGCATCTGGGTTGGTTCCATATCTTTACTATGGTAAATAGTGCTGCAATGAACATTGTTGTGCTAGTGGATTTAGTATGTCCTTGTTTCTGGATGATTAGGGAAATACCAAGTAGTGGAATTGCTGGGACATACGGGATCATGTTTAGTCTTTTGAGGAACTGCCATACTGCTTTCCATAGTGGTTGAACAAGTTTGCACTCCCACCAACAGTGTAGTGGTGATCCCTCCTGGCCACATCACAGCATCTGTTCTTAGTAGATTTCTTCATCATGGCTATTCTAACTGGAATCAGGTGGAATCGTAGAGTTGTCTTGATTTGCATTTCTTTTATGGCCAGAGATGTCAAGTCTTTTATTCATGTGTCTACAGGCCATTCCTATTTCTTCTTCAGAGAAGACTCTCTTTAAGTCTTTGGCCCATCTTTTAATGGGATGTTTGTTTTTTTGGAGATTAGTTTTGGAGTGATTCATTCTTTTGAGCTGTTGATATATTTTATATATGAGGCCATTGTCCATTGTATGGTTAGTGAAGATCTTCCCCCACTATGTAGGCTTTCTTGATAATTTGCTAGCAATATGCTTTGACATAGAGATGCTATGCAATTTAATGTAGTCCCACTTATCCAGCCTTTCTCTGGTTTGTTGTGTTTCTAGGTCTTATTAAGAAAGTTTCGACCTGTGCCAAGGAGACCTGTTGTATCTCCTATTCTTTCTTGTAAAGTTTTCAGTGTATCTGCTTTTACCTTGACGTCTTTGGTCCATTTGGAGTTAATCCTGGTGCACGGTGACAAAGAAGGATGCAACTTTAAATTTCTGCAGGCGCTTAACCAGTTCTGCCAGCACCACTTGTTGAAGAGCCTGTCTTTCTTCCATTCTATTTTTTTGGCTTCCTTATCAAAGATTAGGTGGCCATAGGTCTATGGGTTAATATCTGGGTCCTGAGTTCTATTCCATGGGCCTTCAGGCATGTTCTTGTGCCAGTACCAAGCTGTTTGATTATTATAGCTCTGTAATAGACTCTAAAGTTTGGTATTAAAATTCCTCTGTGGTGTTCTTTCCGCTAAAAAATTTTTTTACTATATGGGTTTTTTTATTTTTCTATATGAAATTTTGAATTGCCTCTTCTATGTCTTTAAAGAATGACAGTGGGATATTGATGGATAATGCATTGAATTTGTAGATAGCCCTTGGCAAAATTGCCATTTTCATGATGTAAATTCTTCCAATCCAGGAGCATGGAGGCTTTTTCCATTTCCTCAGTTCTGCTTTAATTTCCTTTTTCAGGGTTTTAAAATTTTCATCAAAAAGGTCCTGTACATTCTTAGTTAAGTTAATTCCTAGGTACTTTATTTTCTTTGAGGCTATTGAAAAAGGAGTTGCTTTTCTGATTGTTGACTTGTTTCTCTCATTGTTGGCATTTAGGAAAGCAGTTGATTTTTGAGGGTTAATTTTAAACGCTGATACCTTGCCAAAGTTTTGAATCAGCTCAAGCAGCTTGGGACTGGAGATTATATGGTTCTTTAAATACAGAATCATGTTATCTGCAAAAAGGGAAAGTTTTACTTCCTCTTTCCCTATTTGGATCATCTTTGTGGTTGCTTCTTGCCTTATTGCTCTGGCTAGGAATTCTAATACTATGTTAAAGAGGAGTGGAGAGAGTGGGCCATCCTTGTCTCATTCCTATTTTTAGAGGGAATGGCTTTAGCTTTTCACCATTAAGTACAATGCTAGCTTTGGGTTTGTCATACACAGCCTTTATTATACTGAGGAATATTCCATGTATTCCTAGTTTCTCCAAACCTTTTAGCATAAATCAGTGTTGCATCTTGTCAAATGCCTTTTCTGCATCTACTGAGACAATCATGTCATTCTTGTCCTTGCTCCTGATGATGTGTTGAGTTATATTAATTGACATCCATATGTTGAACCAGCTTTCCATTCCTGTGATGAATCTTGTTTGATCATAGTGTATAATTTTGATGGGTTGCTGAAGACTGTTGGCCAGTATTTTGCTGAGAAGTTTTGCATCAATATTCATCAAAGAAATGGGTCTATAGTTCTCTTTCTTTGATGAATCTCTGTCAGATTTTGGGATGAATGTTATAGTGGCTTTGTAGAATGAGTTTGGTAAAAGAGCCTTCATTTCAATTTCGTTGAAGAAATTGAGGAGTATTGGGGGAAACTCTGCTTTGAAGAGCTTATAGAATTCAGCTGTGAATCCATCTGGTCATGGCCTTTTCTTGGATGGAAGGTCTCTTATTGTCATTCTATTTCAGTGCTTGAAATAGGTCTATTTAGTTGGATTAGGTCTTGGTTCAGTCTGGGTATGCTAATGTTGGCTAGAATTTCACCCATTTCTTCTAGATTGTCACATTTGTTGGCATAAAGTTTTGAAAAGTATTCCCTCATGATGCTCTGGCTCTTGGTAATTTCTGTCTTGATATTACCATTTTCATCTGTGATTTTGTTTATTTGGTGTGCTCCCTTCTTTTTTTGGTAAGATTTGCTAAAGGTCTGGCAATTTTGTTAATTTTTTCAAAGAACCAACTCCTTGTTTTGTTGATTTTTTCTATGGTTTTTTTTGGACTCAAGTTCATTTAGTTCTGCTTTGATTTTAATAACTTGCTTCCTTCTACTGGGACTAGGGTTGGTTTGTTGATCTTTTTTAAAAGAGCTTAATGTGAGACATTAAATTGCTGGTTTGTGATTTTTCCAATTTGTTAATGTAAGCACTTAGAGCTATAAATTTTCCTCTGAATACTGCCTTTGCTGTGTCCAAAGGAGCTGGTATTTTATGTACTCCTTTTTGTTAAATTTCATAAACTGTTGAATTTCTGTTCTGCTCTCCTCGATGACCCATTGGTGATTCAACCATGTGTTGTTCAATCTCCATGAGTTACAGGATTTTCGTTGGTAGAGATTGGTGTTCAGTTCCAATTTGATGACTTTGTGGTCTGAGAGAATGCAGAGAATAATTTCAGTGTTTCTGAATTTGCAGAGATTTGCTTGATGCCCTAAAATGTGGTCTATTTTGGAAAACATTCCATGTGCTGCTGAAAAAATCATATATTGTGATGTTGCTTGGTAATTATCTGCAGATGTCTGTTAGATATAGTTGGTCTATACATTTGTTCAGTTCTCAAGTTTCTCTGTTCAATTTTTGCCTTGTTGATCTGTCCATAGTAGAGAGTGGTGTGTTAAAGTCACCAACAATCACTGTGTTTCAATCTATGTGTGGTTTTAGTGAAAGTAAAGTTTGCTTGATGAAGTTCAGTGCTCTGGGATTCAGTGTGTAGATAATTAGGATGGTTATGTCCTCCTGGAGGAGGAGAAATCCCTTTATTAGTATGTAGTAACCTTCTTTGTCTTTTCTCACTAATTTAGGTTTCAAAGTCTACTTTATCTGATATGAGGATGGCAACTCCAGCCTGTTTATGGGTGCTGTTAGCTTGATAAACTTTATTCCAACCTCTCACTCTCAAAAAAGTTGGTTTTGGGGGGAAAGATGTGTCTTTTGAAGACAGCAGAACGATGGATCTTGCTTTCTGATCCAACTAGACAATCTATGCCATTTAATTGGAGAGTTAAGTCCATTGATATTGAGGGTTAGGATTGAAAAATATTTACTAGTTCTTGCCATTTTTAAAAGCTTCCTTTAGGGCCTGTGGCTTGTCAGTTCTTGTGGTATTTAGCTGGTATGATTTTTAGGTACCATTTCTTTGTCAGTATTACGTTTGTGTTGGCTTTCAATGTGTAGAACATCTTTGAGAATTCTCTGTAATGCTGATTTGGTTGCTACATAATGTTATAACTTTTCCTTGGTATGGAAGGTTTTTATTGTTCCCTCAATTATGAATGAGAGTTTAGCTGGGTACAGTATTGTTTGTTGGTAGTTATTTGTCTTCTAGGCCTGACATAGATCCTTCCAATCTCTTCCTGCTTGCATGGTCTCTGCTGAGAAATCTGTGGTTATTCTGATTGATTTTCCTTTGTAGGTGATTTTTCTGTTCTCCCTGGCTGCTTTTAGGATCCTTTCTTTGTTCTCTTTTGATCCTAGAGGGATTATAATGTGGCTGTGGTGGTGGGATGTCCTTTTCTTGTCAGGTCTGTTTGGGGTTCTAAAAGCTTCCTTTATCTGGATGAGCCTGCCCTTCTTGATATTTGGGAAGTTCTCTGAGATGATTCACTGAAGTATATGTCCAATACCATTGACCTATTTCTCCAGGCCTTCTTCAATTCCAATTAGCCTTAAATTTGGCTTCCTAATTGTATCTTGGACCTCTTGAAGCCTTCCTTCCCTCATATTTCCTAGATTTGGTTTGACTCATTTTCTGTTCTTTCTCTATAACAACTAGCTTGTCTTCAACCCCGGAGATTCTTCCTTCTGCATTGTCTAACCTGCTATCAATACTTTCGACTTATTCTTCATCTCCCTTCCTTCCAATTGCTCATTTTTGATGCCTTGTATCTCTTGTTTTAGATCTTTTACTCCTTGATTTCCATTTGAGTGGTTAGCTCAGCTGCTCATTGGACATTCCTTGGAATTTGGTCAGCTTTTTGTTTGTGGATTATATGAATTCATCCATTTTTCTCTGTAAATCCTTTATTGTGGTCTCCTTTATGGCTATCTCAAGTTCATGCATCACCTTCTTCATGATTTCATCTCGATTAGATATGGCTTCCTCACTATCTCTTTCTGTATGTTTTCAAACTTTTCATTAATCATGTTTACCAACTGCATTTGTATAGCATTAAGAGGACTCTCCTCTAGTTTTGCCATTGACTGCTCCATTGCCCATTTATATTGGTGAGAGATGCTATTCCTTTATTTGCCATTTTTCTTGAGTTTCTTGTTCTGCCCATTTGAAAATGGGAACAAGATTAATACTGTACAAGATAACACTTCTTTTTTTTCTTTTTTCATATATTTTTATTGTAATTAATAGAAGAATTACATTATATTTGCCAGATAGACGGGGAATTACTTCACATACATTGATACACTTTCTCATGTCTTGGTCCCCATTTCCCTCCCCTCAGCCCAGCCCCTCATCTTGTTTTCCTCCCTTCCCTATCTGACTTTAAATAACCAAATATACACAAATACAATATATCAGATAACCAGGAGAAATACTGTAATAATATGAGATAACCAGGGAACAGCAAAAGGGATGAGAGATAACACAGTACATTAAGGACAACATTTACCCAATCGTCCAGAAACAAGATAACAATTCTTAAGATATAACCAACCTAGAGATCTTTAGCTGGCCAGACAATAGATGTTCACAATTTTAGATTGGGATTATCAGTCTCTCTCTTTTTTTGTGCACTTACAGACAAATCTAATACCAGCACCAATCACTGTTTTATGACTAAAAAGCCCCCTCAATCCAATCTCTATTGTATTTAAGTCCCTTTGGACCTACAATATAATTGAACACCTAGATATACAGTATTGCTCAACAACCATCCACTGTAGATCCATGCATTATAAAAACTGAAGGGTGAACAGAGGACCAGTGATAGAAAAGTAATATGAAAGATAAGAGGGGAGGTAAGAAAGAAAAGAGTAATGTAAGAGTATAAGATTAATATAGTAATGAAGAAAAGGGATAGTGAGTGTATGGATAACTGACCTAAGGTGGTAGAATAGCAAAATAGTTGAGTACAAAATTTAGAAAAAATAAGATAAAACTTATGAAAATAAGAAAAGTAATAAGAAGAATATATACAGAAAAGAGGAAGGCATATATAGGAGAATTCAATGATAAAAAATTTTTAAAAAGGAAAATAAACAAACAAAAAAAAGAAAAACAAAAAAAAGTTGTGGGGAGATCCCACACAATTGTGAGTTCTTAGACAAGAAATACTATGGCTAAGAACCCGGGGATTAAAAAGCAGGTGACTGTATCAATAAAAATAGCATTTGTATCCAGTCTGTACCCAGTACTGTCACTACATTTCTAGGAACAACCACAATGACAAAAGGAAAGAGGAGAGGGGGGGTGAAAATCAAAAAGAAAGGTGGAGGTAAAATAGCAAAAAAAAAAATAAGAACACATAAAATTGCAAATGAAAAAAGGTAGGGGAAAAAAGAGGGTATTCTTCAGGTATTTCTTTGAGGTGGGGGGGAACAATATTGGAAAGTTGTGTCTCCACTAAATTCGGAATCCAAATCCTTCAAAAATCTTTTGCTCTTGCGATTTGGATTTGCAGTTTTTCTGATCCGTTTGCTTTATTGGGCAGAAAAAATAAAAGCCGGTGAAGCTGCTAGCAGCTTTGTTTACCAGGAGTGTGGCCCCTACCAGGGGGAGGAACTTTCACTAGCACCGGAGGCGGATGTCTGGCTAAGCTGCCTCTGGGAAATCCTTTGCCCTTTTGAATGATGGCCTTGCCAGTACCACTTGTCAGACTCCAGTTGGTTTGGCAGGGTCTTTGCCAGCAGTCAAGATGGCACTGCTCTTGGCTGGTGGGGGAGGGGATTCCTTCCATTCTGCAAGCAGAAGTGGAAATGTCCACAGAGGTTCTCAAAAATTGCTGGATTCTCTGGTTGCTTGAAGCTGGCAGGTCTGCGCCTTGCCCTGGTGACAGTTCTGGGCTCATGCAGGCTCTGTGTGGCTCTGTCTGGAGTCAGTAGGTCTGTGCTGCCGAGAAGCGCTGTCTGCTTAGGTTCAGGAGGGAGGCTTTGTCTCCGCGGTGGCTCTGTGCAGCTGGCACTGCTCCATGCTGTCTTCTTGCTCTTGTTTTCTGCCTTTCTCCTCTCTGAGTGAGATCTCTGTAGTGCTAAAGCTTACTTAGGCTCGACCTTTGGGTATGAACTTTCCCCTACGATGCTGGAACTGGTAGCTTGGCAAGAGCTCAGAAAGACTCACAATGAACCATCGCCATCTTCCGCTGATCTTTTGTAACAACTAAGAAAGCAGTAATTATTCTAGTTTATAAATATGAAATCATCTAAGACTTATATAGCCAAAGATACCCCCTGCCAATATTCTTCCCTCTAGCCTACTGGTCCATCTTTCCATCTTTAGGAAAATCAACATTTATATGTCTAATCTGAAAACAGTTCTTAAATTAAGGAATGCTATGCAATTTTTAAAAATTGGAGTCCTTTTCCTACAATGTAGCAAAATTTCAAATTGTAAGGCCCTAAGTTAATTGGCTGCTTTGATCTTTAGAAACACATAACATATAGCCTGCAAAAAATTTTTCAGATGCATGTCTCTGAGCCTGAAAAGTAAGAATAGTTTGGAGAAAGATCTTTGGCTCTCAATGGGGCAATAAAGAATACCCATTAATCTAATCGGCACAAAGATTAGGAATTCAAGATCTGAGGGTCACACCAAATTTAAATGCTAGAAATTAAATCCCCAATGCAATTGCCATTATCAATCAGAACTTTTAAATTAGGTCATAAAGGCATTGGTCCTGTGATTTAATTAATATCATCCTGAGCATGGGTTCCTTAAGAATTAGTTAGGCCTCCATGCTTCTATTTCTTGGCAAGTAGTGCATACTGCAAACATACTGGAAGCAGTGACTAGGTCTATGATCAGATACAATTCCTCAGTCTTATATTTCTTTGACTTCAAAGCAATGAGCCAAGAAAACAAAACATGACCCAATCAGTTGTATTCTGAAATAGTATCAGAAAAGTGACTAATAAAGGATGCTTGCCTTCTATCATTCATTGTCCAAGGTTTCTGCATAGAAAGCTAAGATTCTATTCTGATGATCCTGGTCCTAACAAACCATCTTAAGACAATTGTTGAGAAGTAGATATCCCTAGAACAGTTTTTCTAAACTATAAACCAGGAGTAGATGTGTACTCATGGGAAAGCTAACAAAATTCTCAGTAACAGAGATTATGCTTCCCTTGGGGGAAAGCAAACAGAACTGAGTCCCAGTGGGAAGCAACAAAGGGAATCACAAAGCAACTTTCCACAGCCTTGTAGTGATAGCAAAACCAGGACTCCCTCACGACGAAGAGCCCAGGCCCTTATCAATTATGAATGAAAGTGAATTTAGAGGAAAAGTTGAATTTGGAAATGTCAGTGTCGATTGGTTTACAGAAATATATGTCAAAGGCTACCTCAAAGCCTTGGCTTTGCTGTTAAATTGCTTTTCTGTGAATATACATATAACGAAACATTTAAGCCCTGCACCCTCAAATTACATCTCATAGAGTAAGAGTGCCCTAGGTCCTTAGCCAGTTAGCATATTTAGAAGGATTATTATTAATAGAGAATTTTTTGTAAAATTATTTTCTCATCATTTTATTCTTCCCCTTCCCTTCCCTAATTCAAATAAACATATATGCAATACTCCAGGTACCAAAATCAGATATAGTGACAAATAATAAGCCGGGGGTGGTGGTAACAACAGAAAAACTAGAAATAACTTCACATAGTACATTAAAACAACCACAAAAAGGCAATATAACAGCAGCATTCACAAGGAAATATATTGGAAATGAACTTTACAATTTGGGTGGTAGGGGGAAGGAAAGTAGGACAAAACTATGAGAGGATGTAACAATATTTAAGAAGAAATAAACTCACTACCTTTTGTATTCAACTCTAACTCCTCTGTACATCACCCTGGTAATCAAATTAAATTATTTAAAAAAAACATTTTCATTGAGATGTTTGGAGATTTTTATCTAAATTTTTTATCTGAATGCTTCTGTTTTTTTATCAGAGAGGAAAGGGCTATTTCACTTTTTTAATGTTTTCATTAAGTTACTTTATAGAGGGAGTGTACAGAGGGGTTACAATCTCAAGTCAGGTAATGAGTACATTTTCTTTCCTATAGTTTCTATTCCCTCACTCAAAGTCCCTTCCTCCTGTCTACCCAGGAGTTGCATAGTTCACTTTTACCAGTGTCCTGTGAGCTCCACTGCTGCACTTTTTTTTTACCCTATCTCCCTTGAGTTCTGTTCCCTCCCCACAACCCTTCTGAGGATACACACTGAACTACACCATCTGTCAGATAAAGTAGGCAGAATCATCAAAAACTGAAAATTAAAATTTAAAAAAAGAAAGGAAAAAAGAGGATTCCTGTTTCCATACCTTGGGTTCATTCCAGTATGCATATTAATTTGTTTAAATATGAAGAAGCACTGAGGCATTGCACCTTGGTGTTTCTCTTTGAAAAGTATCCTCTTTTGGTCACTGTGTGACTATCTAGAATCTTGTGTTATTTATCATGTCCCAGTGCATGTTTCTAAGCCTATTGAGAAAGAAAATGTGAAGACGTTTTTGTATGCTATCTTAAGAAAGGCAGTCAATTATCAGAGGATATATAAGTGCAGGCAATAGGGAATATACATTATTTTTTTCTTTCTTTTTTGCCATTTATTTATTTGTTTATTTTAATATTTTTTATTGTAATTAATAAAAGGGTTACATGATATTTGCCAGATAGAAGGTGCATTAATTCACATACATTGATACCCTTTCACATGTCTTGGTCCCCATTTCCCTCCTCCACACCCCCACTCCTCATCTTGTTTTCCCCCCTTCCCTATCCAATTTCAAATAACCAAGTACAAATATATTCAATATATCAGATAACAAAGTTAGATACTGTAACAATATGAGATAACCAAGGGACAGCAAAAGAGATGAGAGATAACATAGTACATTAAGGACAACAATCATGCATTATCTGACTTTTGTTTCAGTATCCTTGAGGTCCTTTCAATTAGATTCATACTATATGGCCTTATGTATCAAGGTTTTGCTCTATTGCAGATCTCTGCTAGTTGAGCCCAAGGTTTCTACTGATTATGACAAATGAGGGAAACCATTGAGCCTAAGTTCCTTTGAGTCTGGCTTACTTCACTTAATATGATTTTTTCTAAGTCTTTCCATTTCCTAACAAATGGGTCAATGTCATTTTTTCTGACAGCAGCATAGAATTCCATTGTGTACAAATACCAAAATCTTCACCAACCATATAGCAGACAAAGGCCTCATATCTAAAATATATCAACAGCTCAAAAAATTGAATCACTCCAAATCTAATCTCCAAAGTAACAACCATCCCATTAAAAAATGGGCCAAAGACTTAAAGAGAGTCTTCTCTGAAGAAGAAACAAAAATGGCCTATAGACACATGAAGAAATGCTCAACATCTCTGGTCATAAAAGAAATGCAAATCAAAACAACTCTAAGATTCCAACTCACTCCAGTTAGAATGGCCAGGATCAAGAAAAGTAATAACAACAGATGCTGCTGGAGGGGTGTGGCCAGGAGGGATCACTACTACACTGTTGGTGGGAGTGCAAACTTGTTCAACCACTATGGAAAGCAGTATGGCAGTGCCTCAAAAGGCTAAACGTAGAGTTCCCCTATGACCCAGCAATTCCACTACTTGGCATTTACCCAACCATCCAGAAACTAGGGCATACTAAATCCACTAGCACAACAATGTTCATTGCAGCATTAGTCACCATAGCAAAGATATGGAACCAACCTAGATGTCCCTCAGTTGATGAGTGGCCAATAGTATTTTAAAGTCTGGTCTTATTTGTTTTATTGATAGAAAAATGTCAGTTTCTTCAAAGGACCTCTGAAGTAATTTCCATAAGGACAGAGAATCCTTCTCACCATTCAGATTCTAAATTTCAAGTGAGTGACTTCTAACTGTCATGTGAACAGATAAGTATAGTATATAAAATAGTGATTATGCACACCGGTCATACTAGCTCATATGTTTTAATATTTCAGAGGACACCTGCAACATTTACATATTTTTAAACTGCATTGAAATTTTTGTAATGAATGGATATTATCATTTTTCCTTTCTTAGAATTTACAGTTCACTGAAATGAAACTTAGAAACTCACACCTCACAGGAAATCATGAAGTAAAAATGACCTTGTAGGTCAGTAGAAGAGAAAGAAACAAATCATTAAACAATAAGCTTCAGTGAGCAAAAAGAAATAAATAATGTGTATGCAGTTGAGAATAAAGCCAGTGGCAGTCTAGTTTCAAGATAAAGTATTTGACTCTGAATGGAAACTTACTAGGAGGTTGTTTACAAAATGACTTAATAGCTTATTACAAAGTTCATGCTCCTCAAGAGTCCTAGACAAACAAAATAACCAAACAAGACTTTAGAAGTGGGCCAACCAGGAGCAGGAAGGATGTTTCATAATTAAATGTGAAAGAAAGTAAAAGACAGTAAATTCTTTTGAGCTCAATATTCCTAGATTGCAGAGTATGCTCTTACATCATAATGAGACTACACTAATTTCAAATAAGCATTAGTTTGTTGGATTCCAAATGTACAAACATTCATAATAAATATCTGGCAGCCAATGGTTCAGAAAAAAATGTTCAGCAGTTCTATTTTAAGTTTAACTCATCATTTATAACCTGGCACCAACTCCATGCTAGAAAGCGTATACCCAGAAAATGGGACAAAGAGGGCAAAAATGAAGACATCTAAGACCTACTTCTGAAGTTCAACCAATCCCCATCTTAAAATTATCCAACAGAAAATAATAAAACTTACAGGACACCCAAGAAAATTATACATCCCAGAGCACTCAGTCCATGAATCCTCTGTGGGGAATAAACTGCTTGTTGTTACTGCTCTGGATATATCTGCCTATCAGACACCAGATCTGGCAAGACTGCCATTAAAGTCTTGTTTTCACTATATCTCATGGCTTCTAGTCCATTCTTCCAGTTTGGATAAGTATGTTCCTCATATATACTAGCACCAAAACTTAGACTAAGGACATAGACCTTGAAGTAACTCTGAAATGCAAATGTGTTGATTGTGTAAGGAAAGATTAAATTTTCCTAGGTTAATATTAGTTACTGAACATTGGTTCTTACCAATATATTACAGTCTATTATTTCAGATTAAAATTTCATATATTCTCTCCTAAAATTTTATAGATTAATTCTATATCAATTTATGGCATTACAATTATACAACATCTTTCTGGAATGATCTATGTTCCAGGTACACAAACCTTAAGTGTTGCCAACATTTGCTTGCATTCTACTCAGCTATCATTGGTAAATAAATATGGAAACATGTATACGATTACCCTCACAGTTGTTCAATCCATTGTTTATGTCTGTGTGAATACTGAAACATACAATCAACCCAAACACTATGTAGTTCAACATGGCTCATTTGCCCAGAAAAATAATACAACTTAGAGATCTACACAAACCAAACATTTCCATCAAGAGATTGTTTGAAGAAAATATTCCGAGATTCCAGAGTATGCTCTTGCAACATAATGAGTGTAATAATAATTTCAAAAATGCATTTGTTTTTCAGATTCCAAATGTGCAAAGATTCATAAAAATAGCTGGCAGCTAATGTTTCAGAAAAATATATATATTCATCAAGTTCATTTTAGCTTTAAATCATCATTTATAATCTGGCAGCAAGTCCAAATTTTCTACAGAACAAATAACTATGGCTTCAGGAAGGAAAAAAAAACTTCATTTCATACACAAAATTATGTATTTATCATAATTATTTTACATGCAAAGTCATAGTGAAATAAATTGAAGCATTAGAAGGTCCATACTAAGAAACTGCATTGATGAGTCATTGTAAAACATACCTCTATACTCAGCTTCATAGGCTTTGGTGATGGGAAAATGGAAGTGTGAAGCTAGTCTGACATTGGCCGATGGCATCTCCAAAGCTTATCTTAAACATTAATTCAAACAAAACAAAGATTGGAGCTCTGTGTCACTCCAACCCTTTTCCTTTTCACACAGTTTAGACTATCACCTCCCTTCTAATGAATGGATATGGGATATTTCTACTGAGATTACATTAGATTAGATAATCCTTTTAACACACAGTGCTTTCTCTGAGGGAAGTCAACTATCACAGCTGCCCTAATGTGATAAGGACTACTTGAAGCTCTTCTCTAGCTGCCAGAGAGGAAAGAACAGCCTCTGTCCAACAGTTTTCATGAATGAAGCCTGCAGGAACCCTGTGACTCCTGGAGATGTATTTTCTTCTAGTTCAGATGAGACTGCAGCCCTGACTACAAGGTTGGACCCATAGCATCTGAGTATTTGTGCTCCATACCTTGAGCATCACTTGGCCTACATTCCTGACACACATAAACTATAAGATAATAATGTCTGTTGACCTCAGCTGCTAAATGTTAGAGTGGTATATTATAAAGAATGAGGTATCTGGTACAAGTTGTTTTGCATGATACTTTTTCCTGTGATGGCACATCAATTGTATAGCCTTCCTCCACCTTGAGTTTTTCCATTACCTTCACAACCTGAGTTCTCAATGTAGATAAATTCATAATAAAAAAAAATCCATGAGAAATATCAAAATAAAATTTTATAATCTTGGGCCCAAGTTTGGCTCAGTGGTTGAGTGCTAGCCTAGCATGCACAAAGACCCAGGTTTGATTCCTTGGTACCACATACATAGAAAAGCCGGAAGTAGTGCTATGGCCAAGTGGTATAGCCCTTGAGAAAACCCAAGGACAGTCCTGAGCTCAAGCCCAGGACTGGCAAAAAAAAATTATAATCTTAGTCCGAATCGCTACTGCTAACAGAAAAGGAATGCTCAGAACTACTGAATTAAATCTCCATATAAATTATATCAACCTAAAACTTTGATAAGTTCAAGTTTATTTCTAATCTCAACTTAAATGTTTAATCTCCTAGTAGACATTTTCTTTTTTATTGCCATCAATTTCAAATTTGAAACAATAATGCTTATAGCAAATGCCCCAAATTGAATTCACATTCTATCGAAAAAAAAAGAAAAAAACAAGGGCTGGGAACACAGCTTCTAGTAAGGCTGCATAACTTGCATGTGACTGATTGTCCATCATCCCATACATAGAACCACATAATGAAACACCCATATACATAAACTAAACTTCAAGATGAACCAACTAAAAATAATTTAGCATATTTTAATGAACACATAGTACTTATAAATAGAAATTTTTCCTATTTCATTTTAGCCATGAAATTTGCACATGCTTTAAGACATCATTATATTTGTACCCAAAATAAGAGCCTGGTTGAATTAAATTATCAATAAAGACAAATAAAGAAGAAATCAAAGAAAGCAGAAGGGACAAGAATGGAAGGGTCAGTTAGAGGGAGAAAGAAAGAGGAAGGAGAGAATGAAGAAAGAAGGGAGGATGGAAGGGAGGGAGGCGGTACAGGTGATAAGTTGGTGTCAATAGATGCATTTTGTGAAGGTGCTTCCTTATGGTTCTTTGTAAGATACTTTTGTTGCTTGATTTGTTAAGATAGTCTCTCCCTGTGTTACTCAGACTGACCTCAGCATCTCCAGTGCTGGAATTCCAAGTAATGTAGCTGAGAACCATCATGCTTGGCTTGTTGAGTGATTTTGAAATGCCAGTAATTAGGCATGAAAGGATGAGAAAAAAATGTTATGTCTGTAACAGACTTGAATGACCCAATCATATACAAAGGAAAATGAAAGGGGGAAATGGGAACTAAATGTATTTTTAAATAAAATGGAAGACTGTGTTCCTGAAACCAGACTATGGAAAAGTTGTCCATATTATTTAGAGCCTGAAAGAAAACTATGAAATTATTAAAGACACAATCCAAGCAGAGAAACCAAAAGGGTTGTTCACTTTTAATGGGCAACTTGGTACATGGAGTATTTAGAGTCTTATGGGTCTGATGCTTACTTTACAAGCTAAAAGACAGATGTCACATTTGGCATTCTAATTTAATCTAATAAAACTTTAACAACACCTTTGCACAGTTGGTGGGAAGAAATCAGTGCTACTCATTATCAGATATGTACTCTTTGTGCAATGACTCTGAAGTGTTTTGCTTCAGTGGACAGTGAGTATTTTAATAGATCTTATTACCCTAGCCGCAAGTCTAGTCTTCCTAGCTAGATTCTGAGACCAGTCCAATCCAAATCTCATTGTCTCTGGGCAGGTTATTAGAAAGCAGGACAGGAATCAACAGCATCAACAAGTCAATCTAATCTTAAGGGACTTTCAAGTAGAAGATTAGCTCCTTCCCTTCTATTCTATAAGGTGGGCTAACAGTCTCTCTTTTCCTGTGAATAACATATAATGTTTACTGTACCATTTGTCTTCTGTGTAAGTTTATCTGATTTGGGTGGGGAGAGAAGGAGAAGGGCAGAAAATGGTGAGACAATTCAGCAGCGATACTCACTAGACACTATGCTGAAAATAAACTATATAACTTAGGGGAGGATGAAGGGAAAACTGGGAGAAAAATGAGTGAACAGGTGGCACTGTTCAAACAAATGTATTCATTACCTGCCATTCGTAACTTCAAACCTTCTATAAGTCACCTTTACTATAAAAATAAAACAAACTATTCAACATAATTAAAGAAGAGATATAAGAAGATAGACAGTACAAAAGCTATAAACCTTGAAGCACAAATACCTTAGAATCCTAATTTATGGGAATTGTGTAGAAAGACAAAAAATGAGAACATATAATTATCATTAAAAGAAACATGTATGCGGGGCCGGGAGTTTGGCCTAGTGGTTAAAGTGCTTGCCTAGCATGCATGAAGACCCGGGTTCGATTCCTCGGTACCACATACATAGAAAAAAAGTCGGAAGTGGTGCTGAGGCTCAAGTGGTAGAGCTCTAGCCTTGAGAAAGTCCAAGGACAGTGCTCAGGCCCTGAGCTCAAGCCCAGGACTGGCAAAAAAAAAAAAAAAACATGTATGCTTATACACAATGGAATTCTATGCTGCCATCAGAAAGAATGACAGCGCCCCATTCCTAAGGAAATGGAAAGACTTGGAAAAATCATATTAAGTGATATAAGTTGGAACCAAGGAAACATAGGATCCATGATTTCCCTCATTTGTAATAATTGGTACACATCTAGGCTTCACCTAGCAGTGGATCATGATAGCTCAAAAACGTGCACATAAGGTTATATAGGATAAGACTAAATGAAAATGAAGTATAGGATATGGAAACAAGAAGTTTACCTTTGTGATTGTTATTTATGTAGTGTGCTCTTTCTTTTCTCTTTTTCCCTATAGTTAGTCTCATGTGGTTACTGTATCTGACTTTGTTGCCTGATATAATGTATATACGTTTATTTGTTTATTTGAAATAGGGAAGGGAAGGGGGGAAACAAGGTGATTGGGAGGGGGTGGGAGTAGGAAAATGGGGAAAAAAATCATGAGGAGTAAAAAAAAAACATCATGAGGAGTATCAATGTGTGAGAAGTAATGCACCCACTACCTGAAGAATGTAACTATTCCCTCTATACATTAAGCTGACAATAATTTTTTTAAAAGAAACATGTATGCTATATTTTTCAAGACTTTATTAGATGTGATGAGAACTAGAAAAATAAAATTAGACCCAAGTAATTCATTCTTACATTAATAAAGTTTGAATATCAGAGTATACAAATGACTAATATTTTGGTAGATGAAATTTAAAAATAGATTTTTAGGCAAATAACAAGTGGCTCACATCTCTAATCCTACCTACTCAAAAGATTGAGATCTCAAGATTGTAGTTCAAAACAAGCACCAGCAGAAAAATCTGAGACACTTATCTCCAATTAACTGGCAGAAATCCAGAAGTGGATGTGTAGTTCAGGTGGTAGAGCATCAAATTTGAACATAACATCCTAAGAAATAGTTCTCAGATCTTGATTTTGAACAATATTATTAAGGAATAATACAAGCAATCCAAAAAGCAATCATTTACAGGATGGAGAAATAAACAAGATTGTGGCAACACTTTGGATACTCTTAAACAGCTTAAAAAAGGGGAGAAAGAGGCATTGAAATTATACAATATTTAGCTGAAAATATATATGACATGAGTATTTATTCAACAAGAAACTTATCTGCTGCTTTCTGTGTGTCTTAGGAAGAGTGCTTTAAAAAATACAGTCTGAGGACAATCTTGTGGGTTAATATTTCATGAAGCGGTACCAACCTACCAATACAATATTGATTTTAAAAGGTAATGAAACTTGTGAGTGAAGGAAAGTAATTTTGAATGTGTATATTCGGCTAGCTTCCGCTTTTTACTTTAATTTATTACTAAGCTTCTCTGGAAGTTAATCTCAGAAACTATATTAATTTCTAGAACAGTTTTTTTTCTATGAGGAAAGAAACACTATCCTTTGTGTATATGACCAAAGCTTTTCTCCTATGAGACATTAACTTCCCCACACTTCTGGATACACAGATGTGAGCACAATGTAAGCTCATGCTAACTTATACTGGGTAACAAAAAGCAAAACTATGTCATGGCCACCTAAGAGTGGGTAGTGTGTGCACATTAGTAACTGCTTATGTATGACATGGCATATATATACATCATATATATGCATATTCCATAATATATACATATATATAGGCATAACTTGCCACCAGTCTCACTGTTAAAAAGTAATCTAACAGTCCCATGACTACAAAGTACCTAACATGTTTAACAGAACTGCTCATCTAGTCTACAGTGATAACAGGAAGCTATTACGTCTTCTTCAACACCAGTTTAGTAATTTGACATTCTGTTTTTGTGAAAAATGAATATCTTTAATAAGTTTCTCAAGAAACAGGACAAATCCAGTTGGTTCAGGATTTCTTTTATACAAACTACGGCTTCCACTACTGCAGCCAATCACAATATACTTTAGACCTTTTAATGTAGATTTCTCTCTTCAAGCATCCATTTTGGGCTCCTTCACTATTGCTCAGCATTTCAGCTGGTCTGCTTTTCTTAGGGAGGAAGTCATGAAGACAAAGTTTATCTGAATCCTTCATTTTGCTGCTAGTTGGAGTTGGCTGAAATGCCCACTTATTATTATTATTATGATTTAAATTATGCTCCATGCATATTCTTCCTTAGCCTTACTATCAGCATCTCTATACCTCCATAAGAGGCAGTAACTATTTTCTCTGTAGAACAGTAGACCCTTCTTTCTATTGTCTGCTGATCCAAGAGAACAGAAGCCAAGGGGTCACAGATTTGCCTAGATTCCTGATTGTTACAACACTTCTTGTTCTTTCTAAAACTATAATCCCTGCTACCCTACAAACTTAAGAATGAAAATTTCTCAAAGATATGTTCTAATAGCATGAGTAATACACATGCAGTTGATTAGGGTATTTCTGAACATCACTAAATGGAATATCTATTTCATATCCCCATATATGAAATTCCATATTCAACAATTTTTAAAGATGAAGGAATTCTATAAGTTAGAGACACAGGAACCCCAAATGATGTCTCTAACACAAATCCCAATGGTGCCATCTTCAAGCTAGTTATTTACCTTGGCTTTAAATATTCCATCTCAAAACTCTATTATTATTGGTATATACAGCTCTAAAACATGAGCTTCATGCCCAGATTATCAGAGTTAAGGATGACAGAAATACACACACACACACAAACACACACACACACACAAACACATACACACACATGGATATAAACACACATATATATAGTACACATAATATTCCTTGATTATTCAAAGAATCAGTTGGATTGTCAACTATAAAGAATGCTTTTACTAAAAAAAGAATGCTTTTTACTATAATAATAAAAAATAATCTTAATAGAATTTAAAGATTCGTGGTTATAACAGAGAAAAATCTAGGACTTTAAGTTTCTATCAGAGAGTTATCACCTTATGTGTTCATTGAAAATATATATAAGTAATTTATTTTTGATGACCTTTAAGTTTAAGATAAAGAAATAACAATCTAGAGACTATATTTTGATTCTTTTCCCAACAGTTGAGGCACTTTCTCTGGACAAAGTAAAAAAAAATACTGATAAAGAAGATAATCAGTTGATAGAAAATAATTTTGTTTCTTCTTTTTTCCATATATTTTATTATAATTAATAGAAGGGTTACATTATATTCACCAGATATCAGGTGAATTACTTCACATACATTGATACCCTTTCTCATGTCTTGGTACCCATTTCCCTCCCACCACCCCCCCCCCTCATCTTGTTTTTCCCCCTTCCCTATCTGATTTCAAATAACCAAATATGTATATACACAATATATCAGATAACAAGGTGAAATACTGTAACAATATGAGATAACCAAGAGACAGCAAAAGAGATGGCTGATAACATAGTATATTACATAACAATCACTCATTATATGGCTTTGGTTTCTATATCCTTTCATTTAGTGTCATACTATATGGCCTTATGTATCTAGGTTTTATTCTATTGTAAATCTGTTAGGTGAGCCCAAAGTTTCTATTGATTATTACAAATGAGGAAAACCATTGAGCCTATGTTCCTTTGAGTCTGGCTTACTTCACTTAATATGATTTTTTCTAAGTCTTTCCATCTCCTTAGAAACAGGGCAATGTCGTTCTTTCTGACCGCAGCATAGAATTCCATTGTGTATAAATACCACATCTTGTTGATCCACTCATCACCTGGCATCTGGGTTGGTTCCATATCTTCGTTATGGTAAATAGCGATGCAATGAACATCATTGTACTAGTGACTTTAGTATGTCCTTGTTTCTGGACAATTGGGTAAATGCCTCCAAAACTAATCTCATTAAAAGATGGGCCAAAGACTTAGAGAGTCTTCTCTGAAGAAGAAATAAAAATGGCCTATAGACATATGAAGAAATGCTTGACATCTCTGGCCATAAAAGATATGCAAATCCAAACAACTCTAAGATTCCACCTCACTCCATTTAGAATGGCCATGACCAAGAAATCTACTAACAACAGATGCTGGAGGGGCTGCAGCCAGGAGGGATCACTACTACACTGTTGGTGCGAGTGCAAACTCGTTCAAGCACTATGGAAAGCAATATGGCAGTTCGTCAAAAGACTAAACATGGAGGTCCCCTATGACCCAGCAACTCCAAATTTGGCATTTACCCAAGATTTTGTTTCTTTAAAAGCAAATATTCATACTTCCTGAGAAACCCAGATGGAATTGAAGCACATATATATATATATATATATATATATATATATATATATATATATATACATGTGCCAGAAATGTCTTTAGATTAATCAAGTTTGTGTTTGAAGAGGAGGGAGTCAATGTCCTATTAAAACTGCCAAAGTAGAAATGCAAATTAATTTAAGTAATAAAGGACACTTCAAAGATAAAAACATAGTAATATTGACATGGAATACTACTTCTGTTTGCTTTTACTTTTCTGAAAGATAATTTATTTCACACTGTTCCTAATTAAGAAACAAACTGTTCCTTCAATTCTCACATAGAGAAGTGATTATGATTAAATAGGTACCTTGGAAATGTTAGAAAATGAGAAAAATGATTTCAAGAAAGAAATTTTTCAAAATTATGTATGTGGTAGAGAAGAGGTTGTTTGGCAACAGTGCATGGCAGTGAGAGAACACCTATGTAATAAAGCAAAAATCCAACAGGAAAGCAAATGTTTTCAGTTATTTTGGTCAAAAAAATGAAAAGGAAAATATTAAATGAAGTCAGAAAGAGTCACTCTCTTTCAGCTAGGAAAATTAGATGGAATTTTTTTCAACCAAATAAGAAAATAATATCTAGTGAAAACATGTCAGTTATTTCCTTAAAAACTGTAAAATAGGGATTAGTTCTTAGTAAGTGGTTTCTCCCTTAGTGATGATAGCTGTTTAATATTCTGGTTCTCATTGCAACATGAGATGAAGAAGTACAGACACGGTAATTGCTGGCATAGAGGGTGGGGGTGGGGAGGAGGGAAATGGGGACCAAGACATGAGAAAGGGTATCAATGTATGTGAATTAATGCACCTTCCATCTGGCAAATGTAATATAACCCTTCTAGTAATTACAATAAAAAAATATATGGAAAAAAGGAGAGGGCCCTGGGAATAAATAAGGTATATTTCTCAGTGTGTCTGTAAGGATATATTCAGACAACACTGAAGCATGAATGCTGGGACATTATGCATGAATCCCCTGATATATGACATTATTATTGAGAAGAAGTGATATGTACAAAATAGGGCACAATTGGAAGATATAGGACTCAGAATGTGTCCTTGGGGCTGTATTTTGCTCAGACAGTTCTGTATTCTCTTCCTCTGCTTTCTGTTCACCATGAGGTAAAGAAGCTCCTCTGGAAAATGCTTTTCCAAGCACCTGAGAACCAGTCTAACATGCACTGAATACTCAAAATCTATGAGTCAAAATAAATCTTTGCTCTTTTTCTTTTTATCTAGGGTATTGTTACAATAGGAAATAAAGTAACTGATACATGTTGGGGCCTAGCCTCCATCTCTGAGGCCTGATTCTGGCTCAGCTGCAATTAAAGGGCTTTGTCCAGGCATTTGGTCTTTTGCATACCTCTCTTAAGGCTGTGTACATGACTCGATTGAACCCCCCGCAGTTTCGCGGGTCTCGCAGCAGCTCAAGTCTCGCGCGCTTTCCTGCACCTGTCCTGCCCACTACCTGAAAGCCCCACCCAGACCCTTAGTGGTAGCACAGGGGCCCTCTTCCTATTGGCTAGCTTCCCAGTGCCCACCTTCTCCTACCCTAACAGTATATAACTAATTGTCGGACGCAATAAAGAAGGAGAGCATCAGAGAGCATCAGAGATCAGCAGAGGTCAGCAGAGAGATCTGATGCGCTTCCATGGTTAACACTGCTTCTGACTCAGCGTGGTTTTTTCTTCCCCGGTGATTGGGGGAGGGCTGGGTCTTCGACACTTACCATCTCGCTCGGCTTCCGGGGGACTACAGGCTGGCCCTGTGTGTCCCTCCCCGTTCCTGTGTTGCTGCCCCAGAGAGGAGCAACAGATACACATGCGATTCATAAGATGACCTTAATTTGTAAGTGTGTGTGTGTGTGTGTGTGTGTGTGTGTGTGTGTGTGTGTGTCTGTATGTCTGTATGTCTGTATGTGACTACATGGAAAAGAGAGAGCCACAGAAGCCATTATATGGGAAAGCACTGTGTACCAAGTACTAAGGTAAAGTACTGTGAAGTAAAGCTTGGTGTATGTATTCCACAGTGGAACAATAACAAAAATGCAATTTTAGAAAACCAAGGCTATAATAGATGTTAAAAAATTGGAAAAAATTACAAGTTCATCTTGCCTTCAATTTTTGCTTTTGGAGTAAGACAAGCAGGAAAGCAGACAGGCAGACTGGCAGATAGAGGGAGGGAGGGATAGATAGATAGATAGATAGATAGATAGATAGATAGATAGATAGATAGATAGATAGGCAGCTAGATCTCCAAACTAATATACACACATGGTACCTCTACAGACAATCATAAAGATCCAACACCAGTTTTATTTCAGCTATTTTGACATACAAAACTCACACACATAGGTAGATGTTTTGAACCCATTGCCTGTTTTGCAAGAAATGTTTTTCTGATTCTATTCTTAGATTTATTTCTTTTTCTAACTTTTCTGGTTATACAAAACAGGTCACTCCTACAAAGAGTCAAATCCATTCTCCATGGCATTATCCATTTCTAATCATTTTGGTTTTGATTAAAAGACCATATTATAATTTGAAATCTCACTACTTATTCATCTCTTTAACTTTGTGTAGCCTTGTGGATCATGATGAGAGTAAAGTCCATGATGGCAGAAGCTTTCTCTTATATATAAATATCTCAGTTGTAACAAGTACAATGCTTGGCACAAAGCATATACATGCAGAATGTATGGTTACCAAATAGATTTGTCATTTTGACCTTATGAATTTCTATGTACATTTGAAGCAGATAGATGTGTGTGTCTGTATATGTGTAGGATAGGCATATTTTTGTATAACGTGTTTGTGTGAGATATGTATGTATGTACATGTACTGGGCATGGGCATTTGTGTGTGTGAAGTATATATGAAGAGTGTAAAGCATTTGTGCATGTATGATACGTGTATGATGTGCATTGTGTGTCTATGTTTTCCACTGCAGGATCCAGTATCAATGAAAGAAAAGAACAAGTACTCTGCCTAAATAATTGTTGCCTTTCAAGTGCTGTGGCTTCTCAGAGCAATTTTATCTCCAAAGCAATTGAGGATTAATGACTGGTCACCACATGCTCCAGCATTCCATAGATTTGGAATGTGGGTGTCATATTTATTAAGATTAATTAAGCCTGAGATAATGGAGAGAATTGTGACTAAGTGTCTATGAGGAACTTGGCAGAGGACAGAGAAAGAATACCATCAGCTATTCCAAATTATATAACAGGAATAATAATTTTATACTGGCAGGCAAAGAGGCTATTTGTAACAATTCAGGTTTATATGGTTACTTTTTATTATTGGATTGGTATAGCCAAATTCAGTGGTCCAGCTGACTATGTGAACTTTTAGTTTAAAATGTGCAAAAGCATGCTAATTAATTAATATTTTAATGTTCTCATTATGGCACAGAAGAAAACAATATTACTTATATTAGACTGCAGTTAAAATGCCAGAGTGGCCTTACTTTGAGTATTTTAGTAATAGATCAAAGCTAACATATGCTCATGATTCACCCCTAATGTTCTTCCAGGGATATGCAATTTCCAAGTATCTGACATTAATTTATGCTCTAATGAAGTTCATTTCAGTCATTAGTAGATTTTAGTCTTTGGTTGCTTAACAGATATGTTTATGCTTTGGCCATTGCTGGTTAAGGGATATGCTTGACATATTGATTCAAATAGCCACATAGCAAGTCAAGAGAATGGTCTTTATTGCTGTATGAAGGAAATGCACTTCATAAGACAGCATCTTAATGGTATCTTTGGTGGAGAAGAGGCAATGCTGCACCATTTTGTAAGTACTGTTTGCAATTCATAATGACATGAGAGGATTCTAAATGATTTATCTTAGAATCTAGTATCTATTCATTTTCTTTTCAAAAATCAATGTAATCATAGTGAGTAGTAATTAATAATGATAGGATAGATAGATAGATAGATTTTAAGATTACACAAAATGCTGAAATGTGATGTGGCCATGTAGTTCTTGGCCTCATGCAGTAAAATATACCTGAATAGAGGGCATACTAGCAAGAATAGTTACAAAATACCTACTGTTGTTTGCATTTAGAATTTAAAGAATGCGAGGATAAAAGCCAGAATTCAACCATGATTAGTGATTATTCGATTAGTCACAAGAAACACTAGTGGATGCACAAAAATACCTTCTGATTTCTCAGTTGTGATAACCTAATGTAACTGGCATTGAGCATATTTAAGAAAGCATTTTGATTTTCATACATTATACAAAGTCTCGCAAATGAACCAAACTTTAATGCCTTAATTTTGTTTTGTTGTATATTTTGTTCTGTTTGATTTTGTGTTGTTTTGATAGTGCTATAATTTGAATTCAAGCTTCAAGCTTATTGTTTTATTTTATTCATTTATTTTTTTGGCAGTAGGATTTGAACACAGTATCTAGACACTGTCTCAGAGTTTTTTTTTCTCAAGGTTAGTAATAGAGCCACATCTGGCTTTTCTGTTGGTTAATTAGAGATGAGTCTTGCAGACCTTCTTCTGCAAGCTGGCTTCAAACCATAATCCCCCTCCTGAGTTGCTAGAATTGCAGGCATGAGACACCAGCACCCAGCTATGCTTCTTGCTTATTAGGCACGTTTTCTACCATTTGAGCCATCCCTTCAGCTCCGTTTAAATTCTAATGTCATTATCATAGATATAACTGTTCTTCAGTTCATTTCAAGCATAAGATAGCACATTTGAAATTTTCAGATCTGTGTATAACCAAAAATTATATTACCAAATAATCCTAAAGGTGTTTGAACATTTTAAAATAGATTTTGATTTGCTGGTTCTATGCAGGGGTAAAATTTGTAGTTTCAGTCCTTGCCTCCAGCTTTTTGGCAGAAACAAAAAAGTGAATAGCTAACACCTGGTTACTAGCTTCCAGCCAATGCAGCAATCTCTGCCTCTGTGGAAATAAAGTCTGGATCTTAACACGCAAAGTAAAATGAAAGTTTTAAATATTTAGTCGTATTTCTTATGATACAATGTGTATCTACTAAGAGGCATCCTTTAAAAAGTAAAAGAATCCACTAAAACAATAGAGCTGTTTCAATCTTGATAGTAAAATTAGAAAAAAAATAAAAATAGAAATATTACCAAGCAGCTATAATTCCATATGTCAATTTTGCCAAAAACATTTTTGGCAGTACTGGAGTTTGAACTTATGGCCTTGAATTTGAGAGGCAAATTTTCTTCCACTTAAATCATATCATCATTTCTGTTTGCTTTAGTAATTGTTAATTAAGCCCTTGTGCTTTTTACCTAGTGGTAGATATCTAATTCTAGAATACCTGATATTACAGATACAATCATCATGACTGGTTTGTTTGTTGAAAGGAGAGGCCATACTATATTTTTGCCCAGATTGACCTTAAACTACAATTTTTCTGATCTCTCCTTTTAAAGTAGCTAAAATTAAGGTATGAGACACTGTATCCAGTCTTTCAAAAACATTGCTAATTAACAAAATTTCTTACATGCACCAAGGATAAAATAAAGAATGCAAAAAGTATATTAAATGAGTAGCACCTAATAGTATATTCTATATTTTATATCACAGATTCATCAGGATATGAATAATCTCACTTTTATCAGAGTTTAGCATTAGCGGGAAATACTAATGAGGGAAATATTGAAAGGAACACAATAGGAACAGGATACACTAGTTGTTAAAGAGAAAATCACATTTGGATGTGAAGAAGAATAAGTTTCAGGAGAATGTGTCTAGAGAAGGCTTGAACAATGGGGTTCCTTTAGATCAATGTCCCACATTAGGAGCACAAGCCATTGCCATTGGTACAGCTAAGCAAAACACACTTTAAGTAAAGGTAAGAACAAGTCCAGCAGCCATGGACCTTCCATTGTTCCAGAAACAACTAGGGCACTACCTGTCTAAACACTTGAAGGAGAAGAAAAGTGGGAGGAAAGGAGAAAAGACAGCTCATGAAAAAATGCAAGTCATTGTCGATGGTTTGAAAATCGTAATGGAGGATTTTTTTTCTGTATCAAAGTGAAACAAAACACTCAGCATTTTTTTTGTCCATTTTGGGACTTGTATTCTGGGGCTGGGCGTTGTCCCTAAGCTCTTCAGCTCAAGACTAACACACTATCCATTGAGTCACTTCCAACAAGCAGCAATTTTTGAGAGAGAAGAAACATATTCTTAATAAAAAATATCCTTAATAAATTATTAAATTCAAAGATAGTCTTTGCGTGTTTATAAATATGTATACACATGTTTATCTATCTATATATGTACATGTACATATATATTTGTAGAGAGACAAAGAGAAACAAAGACAGAGAGACAGAGAGAGAGAGACAGAGACAGAAATACACAGTAGGGGGAAGGCCTAGCATTAATGTTAGTGTATTGCCTAATATGTTCAAGTTCCTAATTTAACCCCTGGTAAAACAAAACTAATAAAATAATTTATGTTTCAGTGTTTTACTACTCATGCTTTATAATATGTTATTGTACATCCCTTCAAATATCCATAAAATGACTCAGCCTGCTTACCCAAAATTCTGTCATTTCTATAGGGGAACTTTTGTAATTTTAGGCTCTGTTGAATAGAGTCATTTTGAATATGTTGTACAAAATCTTTTTATGTAGCTACATTTCCATTTATATTTGCTAAATGCCAACAGGTGAATTTTGGGAATGTAGACTAAATATATGAAAACTGATAGAACATATTATCCAAAAAATCTTTATTATTTTATATTCCTAAATTCTCCGCATTGCTCCAAAAAGAATAGAGACATTTCTCACTAGCATAGAACACTACCAAAAGACTTTCCATTTTATTAAGGTGAATATGAGCCGATATTATTATAATGCATCTATAATTGCATTTCCCTGATGATTAAAGTTATTCAAAACTTTTTCCTAAGACTCTTGGCTTTTATGTGCAACATTCTATGAAGACTGTTTAAAGCATTTGATTCTTGAACTGACTTACTGAATTGTAATCATTTTCATATGTTATAGATATCGCTGCTTGTCAAATGTATCTTTTGTGAATGTTTTTCCCCCAGGTTTTATTTTGTCTATTCTTTTGCCTACCTGCATCCCTTAGCAAACACGTGTAATTCTTTTGAAACTTGAAATGATTCTGTTCTTTTTCCTTTTTTGAATATTGCTTCCTTTAATAATGGATCTAAAAAAGCTTAACTCAAGAAGTAATATGCTTTATTCTTTTAGCCTTTATATTTAGGTCTGTGATACACTTTGGATTAAATTTAGTGTATAAAGTGATACAGATGGGCCAGGAGTTTGGCCTAGTAGTAGAGTGCTTCCCTAGCATGCACAAAGATCTGGATTCGATTCCTCCGTACCACATACACAGAAAAAAGCTGTAAGTGGTGCTGAGGCTCAAGTGGCAGAGCCCTAGCCTTGAGAAGGTCCAAAGACAGGGCTCAGGCCCTGAGCTCATGCCCAAGACTGGCACAAAAAATGTGATACAGACTTTTTTTACATGGATCTTGAGGTACTCCAATTTGGAAAATAGGCATAGTTCCGAACACAAGCTTTTGTCATTCCTCTGGAAATTGTTGGTAATGATCTTACATTGAGTGTGTTAGGATACTTTGTGAAAATCTGAGAATAGAATTAAAGTATCTTAATGTTCTCAATGAATAGGCAAATAGTCATTATGATTATCAATGAGCAGATAAATTAACTCATTAGAATTAATTGTGAAGAAAGCATTTATTGATTCAGAAAAACATCTTTCCCCCACTGGATTACTGACATATTTGTTAAATGTCATATATGTGTGAATATCTGGCCTGTGCATTCACCTTCCTTATTCTTAGCATATTACTTATCTTAAAATTTATGTGTTCTTTGTCTGTTTTCTATTCACATTTGATTATTACAATACTGCAATGAAGTCTCTTTACGTCTTTTCATACAGCTAGAGAGCATTTTGCAAGTGAAGCCTGCAGTAATTTGATCATTTCTGTAAGGGTATGAAGAACCACTGTAACCATTGTCATAGTAACAGTACCAGCAAATTACGTTCTTGGTAAATCTGTTGCTTTCTAATATGTGCTGTAACAAGTGATTGTATTTTTCCTTCTCATTTAATCCTTACATGCATACAAAGCACATATTGTTGAGAACATTTCACAAACTCTTTTCATGAGATGACATAATTCACAACCACACGTGCTGTTAATGTAATTTTACAGTAAACTCTCATCCAGGTGCCCACAGAGGGCTCAGGTGACCTAGCTTGCTACACTGTCAAAGGACACTAAGTGACAATAAGACATAGGTCAAGCTGTGGCTCTCATCTACTCCAGACAGTTTCATTGACATGGTAGTGTACTTGTTGCAATGCTCCTGAGCTGTGGAGTGCATACTTCCCACTTCTGGACTAGCTAGTGTAACAGGAATGAGCAAGCAGCATTCACAACAATAATAATACTCATCAGACATAATTGGATGCTGTAGAAATGCTGTAATTAAGGACATCATTTACTTAAAGAAAGCAAATTAGAACATTTATAAAAATCTTTCATTTTAAGATTCCCTTCTTTTGCTCAAAGAGGAACTCAAAAAGAAAAAGGATATATTTAAGCATTTATTCACAGGATGACTAAACTGTAGGAAGAGTGGAAAGGAAGGATCTGCTCAGTGTTAAATAAATGTCTATGATGTCAGCTCTTCCCTACATCATCAGTCTAACCATAGTTTTTGTGTATATGTGAATTTTTAATTTTTTAAATTTTATTGTAAATGTGATGCAGAGTGTTTACAGTTATATAAGTCAGGTGATGAGGGCATTTCCTTTTGAACAGTGTCATGCCTCCCTCATTCTCCTGAAGATTTTCCCTTTCCAACTATCCTCCCCTCAAGCTGTATAGTTCATTTCCAACATAGTGTCTAATGAGTATCATTGCTAAATTGTTTCACCTTTTGTCCCAGCATTTCTTTTTTTCATATATTTTTATTGTAATTAATAGAAGGGTTACATTATATTCACCAGATAGAAGGTGCATTACTTCACATACATTGATACCCTTTCTCATGTCTTGGTCCCCATTTCCCTCCCCCTCCACCCCTCATCTTGTTTTCCCCCGTTCCCTATCCAATTTCAAATAACCAAATAGCAGAGATTTGCAATAGAACCAAACCTAGATACATAAGGCCATATAGTATGATGCTAAATGAAAGGACCTGTAGGATATACAAACAAAAGCCATATAATGAGTGATTGTTCTCCTTAATGTACTACGTTATCTTTCATCTCTTTTGCTGTCCCTTCGTTATTTCATATTGTTACAGTGTCCCAGCATTTCTGAGCTTCTTCTCCCACCCCACAAATGACATAAATTCATATACAAGATAAAGGTTACAAAATCAGAAACAGCAACTAAAGGGAATAAATCAAGGGAAAAATGAAAGGAAAAACTAAGAACCACAAACAGCAAATTAAAAAAAAAAACTTTGTGGCTGGGAATGTGGTCTAGTAGTAGAGTTCTTGCCTTGGCATGTATGAAGACTTGGTTTGATTTCTCAGTACCACATAAACAGGAAAAGCTGGAAGTGACACTGTGGCTGTGGCTCAAGTGAAAGAATATTGGCCTTGAGTGAAGAAGCATAGGGACAGTGCCCAGGCCCTGAGTTCAAGACCCAGGACTGGCAAAAATAAAAATAAATAAAAAACTTCTTCTTTCCATTTCTTGAAGTTCATTTTGATAAAAATTATATTACATAGATGTTTACTTGTTTATTTGAAATAGGAGGGGAAAAATGGGAGGATGGAAATGGGGACAAAAACATGAGAAGGTGTATCAATGTGTGAGAAGTAATGCACCTTTTATTTGGCGAATATAATTATAACCCTCCTATACATTAAAATAATAAAATATTATTATTATTGTATAAGATCATATGCACATACATATTGAGTTCTTGTGATTACTTCCTAACAATATTCCCCATTGGCCTCTCTATGTGAATATTTAGACTGATGTTTAATTAATCAAGTCCAAGTACATTTTTTTCATATATTTTTATTGTAATTAATAGAATGGTTACATGATATTTGCCAGATAGATGGTGCATTAATTCCCATACATTGATACCCTTTCACATGTCTTGGTCCCCATTTCCCTCCCCTCCACCCCCATCCCTCATCTTGTTTTCCCCCATTCCCTATCCAATTTCAAATAACCCAATACAACTATATCCGATATATCAGGTAACAAAGTGAGATACTGTAACAGTATGAGATAACCAAGGGACAGCAAAAGAGATGAGAGATAACATAGTACCTTAAGAACAACAATCATTCATTATATGGCTTATATTTCTATATCCTAGAGATCCTTTCATTTAGCATCCTACTATATGGCCTTTTGTATCAAGGTTTTGTTCTATTGCAAATCTCTGCTAGGAGAGCCCAAGGTTTCTACTGATTATGACAAATGAGGGAAACCATTGAGCCTAAGTTCCTTTGAGTCTGACTTACCTCACTTAATATGATTTTTTCTAAGTCTTTCCATTTCCTAACAAATGGAGCAATGTCATTCTTTCTGACAGCAGCATAGAATTCCATTGTGTACAAATACCACATCTTGTTGATCCATTCATCAACTGAGGGACATCTAGGTTGGTTCCATATCTTTGCTATGGTAAATAGTACTGCAATGAACATTGTTGTGCTGGTGGATTTAGTATGTCCTTGTTTCTGGATAATTGGGTAAATGCCAAGTTGTGGAATTGCTGATGTTTAATTAATCAAGTCCAAGTACATTTTTTTTACTTTACTATCCATTGGGTTTATTATGAATTAAGGAAAGTATGCAGCCTACATTTCTGTGCATTTAGCTTACTTCACTTAGTATACTTTTTCCAAGTCTTTGCATTTCCTTTTGAAGGGGGCAGTGTCATTCTTCTTGATTAAAGCATAGAGTTCCATAAACCACATTTTATTGATCCATTCATCCACTGAGGGTCATCTGAGTTGAGTAGTATCTTTGCTCCGGTAAATAATTCTGCAATGAACATGGTTTGCTGATAGCTTTAGTGCAGCCTTGTTTGTGGTCACTTGGATCATAGGAAAGCTGGATGATAGGAAAGGTCTGTGTTTAGTCATTTGAAGAACCTCCATACTGCTTTACAGAGTGGCTGAACAACTTGTATTCCCACAAACAATGTAGTACATCCCCTTTTGGCCATTTCCCCACCAGCACCTATTATCATTTGTTTTCCTAATAATGGACGTCCTATCTGGGGTGCAGTAGAATCTCAATGCTGTTTTGATTTGCATTTCTTTTATGGCCAGGGAGATTGAACATTTCTTCATGTGTCCATTGGCCATTCTGTTTTCCTCTTCAGAGAAGTCTCTCTAAATCTTTGACCCACTTCTTAATGAGGTTGTTGTTTCCTTCAGGACTTGTTTTTGGGAGGTTTAAAGGTTTTTAGCTCTAGATATATTTTAGGTATAAAGCCTTCATCTAATGCATTGTTAGTAAAGATCTTTTCCCATTCACTGGGTTTTCTATTAATCTTCCTAGCTTTGTCCTTTGCCTTGAAGAAGCTCTTTAGTTTGATGCATTCTCATGTATCCAGTCTTTGATTTGTTCTGATTCTGGATCTTCACTTAGGAAGTTTTGACTGTTTCGTGGGGCCCTAGAGTTTCTCCATCCCTTCCTGCAATATTTTTAATAACCACAATTTTTGAAATAAGAACTACAACACTAACTCTCTTATGAGGAATTTCATATTCCTAAGAAATTTGATATTTGGTTATACAGAAAGGTAATGCCATTTGTTGTAAAATATGTATGGCCTTCATGCCAGAAAAAGCAGAACACATAGCCAAAGAGAACATAATTAATTTTTATCCATAAGTAATCACAGATTCATACATGTTGGCCTGGTAAACTAATCATTTGAGTTGTGGGTGAGGTCCAGTATGGAAAGTGCCTGTCTGATGTCCATCCATCTTCACATTAAAACCCACTCTGGTCCCTGTGACTTCAAAGCCTCTGATTCTTCTATTAAGTCTTCTACCAGTGATCTGTATATACCCTCAGCTCTCAAAAATCCTACACAGTCACAAAAACTTTACACACACACACACCCACACACACATGCACACATGCACGCATGCATATACTAAGCATTCTCTGTGATGAGAGCCCCTTTTCTCTTTTTTTCTGTGTGTTGTTACTACCTAGCCTTTGTAACCTGCATGTGGAAGAAAATCAATGTACATGACAATATATTAATCAGTAGAAATGAATTGTGCTAGCCTCCTCCTGTCAATCACTTGAGAATAAAAAACAAATAGCAAAAATTAAATCACAGGCTGTGCACTTGCTTTGTTCCTAGCAAAAATACATTTCAGCCTTTATGAAAGTCTATGATGCCCAGTTTTGCTTTGATTAGCAGGGGAGGCATTTCACAAATCATGAAAGAAAAGCTACAGCCAGTAGGAAAAATGACAGTAAGTGTGAGCATTTTCTTCCTATTTAGTTAAACAGATGATTGACCCCAGTTAAAGACAATAGCAAAGGCTCTGACAATTACGAATATCCTTGGAAAAAGGATGAATTTATCTGCCTGTAAAGGAGATGTCACTTGAAAAGGCCATATCTGCTGCAAAAACCACCAGCAGAGCATGACTCTCAAGAACAATCTGTATTTGCTTTGACACAGGCAAGAACCACAATTGTTACTTGATTGTAATCCTGACCTGGGAAATTTGAAATCACCACCTGTCTTTCTTGGGATGCTTGTGTGACACACTCCAGTTGCTTTCTAAAGAATTCAGAACATTCATTTACTCCAGTGGATATGCTTGGAGCTTGACTCAATTCAATTCATTTTCATTAAGTAACTGACTCACCAGTTTTATTAGAGTTACACATTTCCACTCTGTTTTCATGTCTACATTTTTTATTTCTAAGAAAATACTACACATGTCACATCTATGCTAGGACATATTTTATACAAAGGCTGTAATTGTTTAACTTAGTTAAAAGGGGAAAGATATTAAACATATGCACAGTTGGGTAATATGCAGTCAGTTGTGTTAAGTCCATTGGAGAAACAGAACCAGTGAAATAAAACCACAAAGCCCCACGAACCCTAGCTCCTTTTTTCTTGGTTCTTCCAGATCCAATTCAAGCCTGTTATCAGGGCTTGTAATTGTGTGCCCAGTAATTCTAAAATCTTATGTTGAAAGAATTAAAATAGTTCTAATAGCAAAAATTGCATAATGTAGATAGGTGGTGATCTACACATCTTATTATAAGATAACCTCTAATCTTTAGCTTTTAATCCCTTGAAACTGAATTGATTACCACCTGAACCAAGTTAGAGAAATTATAATATAAACTGCATAGTACTGCCACTAACTATGCATACTTACAGCAGACTATCCACATATTATATGAATAAACAATGTATCAAAGAAGAGAAAAATAGTAAATTATTACTATGACACAAAGCTTGATGAGTCTCTCTTGGTTTAGAGTAGTTCAGCTGCTAATTAGAAAAACAACATTTCTATTTTATCTAAATGTGAGTAAATTATTTAAATATAATAATTTGCATTTAAAAATTAATGGCACTAAAAAATCTTCCACAAGGAATCTTTAGCCATAGGTTTATAAAATGGAGACTAAGAGTAGCAATTACCTAAAAGTAAAAATGGTCAACCTCCATAAAATTCTCTCATATGTATTATGAATTTCTGACAATCGAATGCATCTATTTCAGTACACCAATGAATAAAAAATGAATGTGGTTAAGCAAAATGACTAAGTGATTGTGACTAAGAAAATTCTCACACTTCTGAGGGTACTTTAGGATATTGTAAGAATTGAACAGACCTAGAAAACAGCATTAGAATTTGCTACGTGTCACTGCCATCTACTGGCTAAATTTGTCACAATCTCGTAATGGCTAGGGGATGTTGTGCTGGGTTTTCTAGATACATTTAACAGGGTGACTTGTGTCAATATCCCTGCAGGTACACATGCCATTGAAGTTAAGGAATAAAAGAAAATCAGCATTGCTGTGAGTCAACTGAAATTTAACACTTGGAAGTAGTACTATTCGTTAACATATTATAGAATAAGAAAGAGATGTTTTTATCCGTCAAAATCATTTTTATGTTTCTACATAATCTTTTAAGTCATGCTGTGCATCTTAAAATGTGAATATATGATCGATGTTCTGTTCATTTGAGGCTGTGAATGTAGTCTACGCTCCAAATTGTCGGCAGATTCAACAAAAAGTGGGGATGGTGGAAGGAAAATGGAAACTGGTTCTTGGCTTGATGTAGATGGAAGATATATTTGGATGTAAAACAATTAAAACAGTTAATTTAGAAAGACATGTTTGACGGGGCCGGAGCGAGCGGGGCCTGAGCTAGAAAGAGGGCCTAGCCGGGCCGGAGCGAGCGGGGCCGGAGCGAGCGGGGCCGGGGCGAGCGGGACCGGAGCGAGCGGGGCCGGAGCGAGCGGGGCCGGAGCGTGCGGGAGCGAGCCGAGCCAGAGCCAGCGAGGCCGGAGCGAGCAGGGCCGGAGCGAGCGAGGCCGGAGCGAGCGGGGCCGGAGCAAGCGGGGCCGGAGCGAGCGGGGCCGGAGCTAGAAAGGGGGCCTAGCCGGGCCGGAGCGAGCGGGGCCGGAGCGAGCGGGGCCGGAGCGAGCGGGGCCGGAGCGAGCGGGGCCGGAGCTAGAAAGGGGGCCTAGCCGGGCCGGAGCGAGCAGGGCCGGAGCGAGCAGGGCCGGAGCGAGCGGGGCCGGAGCGAGCGGGGCCGGAGCGAGCGGGGCCGGAGCGAGCGGGGCCAGAAAGAGAAAGGGGCCAAAAAAAAAAAAAAAGAAAGAAAGACATGTTTGAGGGGACAGGAGTTTGGGCAAGTGGTAGAGCCCTGGATTTGATTCCTTGGTTATCATGTACACAGAAAAATCCAGAAGTGGTGCTGTGGCTCAAGTGGTAGAGCACCATCCTTGAGAAAGAACAAGGACAGTGCCCAGGCCTGAGATCAAGCCCAGGACTGGCAAAAAAAAAAAAAAGGTTGAAAAGTGATAAATTTAAACCGTATAATTAGGCAGAAATAGAACTTAAATGAAAGGGGAAAATAGAAGGACAGTTTGAATAAAAGTAAAATAGGGGAAAGTAGATTATTAGCACGTAACTTTCTGTTTAGCTGGCTTTTGTGCAGCAAAACCTGGTGAGAGTATGGCTTTTCCAAGATTCGTCCCTGGTTTAACTGGGATACAGTGGTAAAGATATGTGTGTGTGTGTGTGTATATATATCTATATATCTATATATCTATATATATATATATCTTTACCACTCACTTGCTGCAATCATTAGTCCCTGTAAAGCATGAAATTGTATATCTATTATTACAGGTATTATTATAAGAAATTATGTCTGAAAAAATATACTTAAGGAATACATTTTTTCTTGTATAACATTCAACTCTTTCATACTGTAAAGCAAAGTTTGTTTGTGGGCTGACAAATACAAATAGCATCTGTAAATATTTTTGTCTCTCACAATGAACTAAAATACTAACTCATTCATGTCATAGAAACACAAGTTCATGAATTTGGCCTTGAACTAAAATCCTCCAAATTCCAGGCTCCTCAGTAGCGAAGAATATAGGCATGAATCACTGGCACCTCACTAAACTTGTATCTGTGTGTGTGTGTGTGTGTGTGTGTGTGTGTGTGTTTTCTAGGAATCAAAGCCCAAAAATCTTTCTCCAGGCTAAAAAGATACTTAACTATGAAGTACCTACTCAGCTCTCAAATTTCAAGGCATAAACAGTATGGAATAAGAAAGGTAGTGATGCCAGGCACAGTGGCTCATGCCTGTAATATAGCTACTCAGGAAACTGAGATCTGAGGGTCAAGGTTCAAAGCCAGCCTGGGCACCAAAGGACCTAAGACTCTTATCTCCAATTAATCTCTAGAAAATGGAAAGTGAGGTTTGGCTCAAGGGTTGCCTTGAGCTGAAGAGCTCAGGGACAATGCCCAGCCGAGTCCATGGCCCATGACCCACCAAAAAAAAAAAAGAAAAAAGAAAAAAAAAAGCAAAGCAAAGAAAGAAAGCTGGTAGCTCATACTTTTAATCACAGCTACTGCGGAGGCTGAGATCTGAGGACTGCTGTTCAAAGCCAGCCCAAGCACTAAAGTGTGTGAGACTCTCACTCCAACTAATCTCTAGAAAATGGAAAGTGGGGTGGTTGCTCAACGAGTAGGGCAATAGCCTGGAGCTGAAGAGCTAAGGGTCAGCGCCCAGGCACAGAATTAAAGACCCACAAAAAAAAAAAAAAAAGGAAATTAGGTAGTTTGAATAAGATAAAATACTAACTGCTGTAACACTAATGTGATTGCAATTTAAAGATAAATCATTAAAATAATGGCTGAATACAATATATAGGTATTTTCAATAATTTAAAGATGTCAATAAATACATTAAAGAACAAGTTTTGTGTTCATCTTTAAAATGTTTGTACTCAGACGAAAATTTATAGTTCTGAGTGCCAACATTGAAAACTGGAGAAATATCAAATCAACAATTCAATGATACATCTTTAGTTCCTGAAAAAGAGCAACAAATTAAACCCAAATCCAGCAGAAGAAAACAAATCATTAAAATTAAAGCAGAATTAAATAAATTAGAATCCCCAATAAAACAAAGGAATAATCAACCAAACAAGGAATTGGTTTTTGAAAAAATTAATACAATTGACAAACCCTAAACAATCTTACCAAAAGAGTGAATGAGAGCAAGAGAGAGAAAAAGAGAGAGAGAGCGCGCACCCAAATAAACAAAATCAGGGATGAAAATGGAGATATTATGACAGAAATTACCAAGATCCAGAACATCATAAGGGAATAATTTTCAAACCTTTATGCCAACAGATATGAGAATCTGGAAGAAATGAACAAAATTCTAACAAATATTGATATACTCAAACTAAACCAAGAAGTTTTAAAACAACTAAACAGATCCATTTCAAGTAATGAAATATAAATGGCAATAATAGACCTCCCATGTCTGGCCATAAAAGAAATGCAAATCAAAACAACTTTGAGCCTGGCATGGAGCTCAAGCCTGGAATCCTAGCGAGGATTGTAGTTCAAAGCCAGCTCAGGCACTAGTCTGTGTCTGTGAGACTCATCTCCAAATAACCATTAGAAAACCAGAAGTGGCATTGTGGCTCAAGGGGTAGGGTTGTAGTCTTGAGCTGAAGAGCTCAGGGACAGTACCCAGGCCCAGAGTTCAAGCTTCATAACTAACCCCCCCCCAGAAAACTTTGAGATTCCACCTCATTCCAATTAGAATGGCCATTATCAAGAAATCTAGTAACAAGAGAGGCTGGTGAGAATGTGATCAGAAGGGAATGTTACTGCATTGTTGGTGGAAGTGTAAACTTGTTCAACCACTCTGGAAAACAGTATGGAGGTTCCTCAAAATAGAGCTTCCCTATGACTCAGTAATCCAACTCCTGGGCATTTACTCAAATGTCCAGAAAAAAAAATGACATACTAACTTTACTATCACAACAATATTCATTGCAGCATTATTTACCATAGCTGATATGGAACCAACCCAGATGCCCCACAGTAGACAAATGGATCAAGAAGATGTGGTATTTATCTGCAATATAATTCTATGCTGCCATCAAAAAGAATGACATCACCCATTTATAAGGAAATGGAAAGACTTGGAAAAAGTCATATTAAAATGAAGTAATCCAGACACGAAGAAACATAGGCTCCATTATTTACCTTACTTGTAATCATTAGTATACATCTAGGATTCTCTTAGCAGAGGATCACAGTAGCTCAAAAGCAATGTACATATGGGTATATAGGATGAGACTAAGGGAAATGAACTCTAGGATGTGGAAACAAGAGGTTTATCTTTGTGGTTATTGTTCGTAAAGTACTATGTGAAGTTATTTCTTTTCTCTTTTTTCCCCTTCAGGGTTATCTCATATTATTGCTGATATGATGTTGGTACCTGATATATTGTATATACATTTATTTGTTTATTTGAAATAGGGAAGTGATGGGGAAAACACAATGATTGGGAAGGAGTGGGTAGAGGGAAACTGGGAGAAAATTATAGGAAGAGGTATCGGTGTTCAAGAAGTAATGTACCCACTACTTGACTAATGTAACTGTAACCTCTCCACATATTACCCTGACAATAAAATAAAATTTGAAAAAACAAATTGAACTACAGTACTAACGCTGAACTTGTGCAGAAAAGATCAAAACACGAAATGATTCTCACTACAAGAAATTACTAGAAAAGCTTGATCAAAGACAACTAACTAAATCTGAGACATCTAAATCTGAGATATTCTTTATTTCTCTGTGTTTAATTCCTGAAAACAAAGGAAACATATTAGCAATGTTTCACAGATTAACTTAACATTAAAATTTGCCCATCATATTCCTAAGAGAACTATATTGATGAGCAGTAATTTAGCATTTTTCATGTCTTCTTAAATCCCACACTGTGCCTGTATTTTCGCAAAGTGGAAAAGAACATAATGCTGATGATTAAGAGATTATATTTTAAGTCTATAATGTTGACAAGATGTCATGTTTATTTAATAATTTTATGGGTTGTCCTAATTGTTCTGCAAGTAAAAACTTATTTTAACTATATGAATGTAATCAGTTCCTTCTGCATTTAAAAAAACAGTTTTAATGAATAAATCAATAAATGGACACTGACATGGTTAAAATGTCTACACACAATTTTTAAATGTATTTCATATATCTGGAAAAGAAATTAAGGGAATTGAAAATTTCCTCTCTAAAATTATAAATATTTAGACTTAATGACACCATTCAATATTATGACTATGTACCGCATTTTATCCCTTAAGAACATTCATGAAATATGCTTACATTGGTATTTCTATTTAATAATTTTCAGTTTAGGGGCTGGAAGTTTGGCCTAGTGGTTAAAGTGCTTGCCTAGCATGCATGAAGACCCGGGTTCAGTTCCTCGGTACCACACACACAGAAAAAAGCCGGAAGTGGTGCCGAGGCTCAAGTGGTAGAGCTCTAGCCTTGAGAAAGTCCAAGGACAGTGCTCAGGCCCTGAGCTCAAGCCCAAGACTGGCAAAAAAAAATTTTTTTTTCACTTTATTTTTTTAAAGATTGGATTGTAACCTCTAAAATACTTCTCATGCTTATTACCCAGATCTGTGATCAAAACAGACAAGGTTTACAGAATAGAATAGCACATAATTTTAATAATATACATGAATAAAATATATTATCCAACAATTATATTTTAATTTTATCACTTTTTATCTCCAAAATAGTTAAAAACAACTGCTATTGTTTTCTTTAAATACTTCATTATTTTCTCACATTCTACTTTTCAGTATGGTAGCATGGGTATATTTGATTTTTGCCCAAAAACTGTACTATTGCACTCAGTGCTGTTCATTTATTAGTCACAGTGAAAGACTCTTTCCTATTCATAATGCTTTATGTATGGTGTTTTCTGAGTTTTGATTTTCATACTTTCTTTCCCAGGTGCTAGTGACAATTCTAACTTACCCCTCATTAACCAGACTAATTAATAAGGAAGAAATTCAAGCCTATCCCTTTTGAAGGTAAGTTGTCAGTCTGAAAGACTAAGAGAGCCACCTGACATCCAGAATCGTGAATTATTGGAAATTATTAGAAAACTAACCCAGAATTTTAATTTCTTGACACAATTACAATTGAGCATGTGAGTATAATGGATATGTGTCTTTTTTTCCTTTTATTTATCTTTTGTTAGAATTCTTTTTTTTATTGTGATTAATAGAAGGGTTAGATTATGTTCACCAGATAGAAGGTGCATAACTTCACAAACATTGATACCCTTTCTTATGACATGGTCCCCATTTCCCTCCCCCCCTCCCCCCCTCTTCTCTTGATTTCCTCCCTTCCCTATCCAATTTCAAATAACCAATTAAGCACATATAAAATGTATCAGATAACAAGGTGAAATATTGTAACAATATGAGATAACCAAGGGATGGCAAAAGAGATGAGAGATAACATAGTACATTAAGGACAACAGTCACTCATTATATGGCTTTTGTTTCCTTCTCCTGAGGTCCTTACATTTAGTGTCATACTATTTGGCCTAATGTCTCTAGATTTTGTAAATCTCTGCTAGGAGAGCCCAAGGTTTCTACTGATTATGACAAATGAGGGAGACTATTGGGCCTATGTTCCTTTGAGTCTGGCTTACTTCACTTAATATGATTTTTTCTAAATCTTTTCATTTCCTTACAAATGGGGCGATGTTCTTTCTGACAGCAGCATTGAATTCCATTTTGTGTCTTCTTTGCAGGATACCTTTTCATATTCAAAGCCAAAGTTCACCATAGAATTAAGACCCTATATGTGATACATGAACTTATAATTATGAATCATAATTTGTTAATGAACATTAACATGGAAAATATTGAGGAATTATTTGCATTCATATATGGAAAAGGACTGAAGTCTCACATATTCAAACCAATCCATGTATATCTTAAATAGTGTGAAGTTATCCCATTATCCCTGTCTCTTTCGAGGAAAACAATTTTCCTAATTATTTTCTCACCCAAACTCATCATTATTGCTAATTGCAAAGGCTTTCCTTTAAAACTCAATAAACATTATGGCTTAAAAATCCTTAGGGAATATTTTAAAAGTTAACTTGCTGCCACTGGGTCCAGAGGGAATGGAATGATACAATAGACTCCAGGACTCACGCTGCTTTCACATTATTGTAAATATAAAATTTGTCAAGCAAATAAGATTCCTCTTCTGTGTGCATGCAGTGACCCCCATGGCTTCCTATCTGGTACACCCCTGATGTTTCACTCATTTGTCCTGTCAATTGTCATTGTGGCCGCGGGCTTTGTTTCATGACTAAGAATATTGCATGATATATAATATAGAAGTGTTATTACTTTGTTCTGTGGTTGAGGGATTTTCATTAAGAAAGTAACGGATTCTCATTCTCTGTGTTTCTCTTAGTTGTGGCCTGTCTTTTTCTGTCTTTATTCTGTGATATGTTATATGTATTAATCACAGATGGCACTCATAGTCAGACATAGTGAAAACTTAAAGGAGTTAACTGCTTCTTAATCCAAGAAGCCCTATTTGGTAGTTATGTCGTGAATTGATAATGATATTTGGAACAATCATGATATTTTGAGTAATAATATATACTTAATTCTATAAGTAATTGTACCAAGAGATTTCAATTTAGTGTGTCAGTTTATGAATACAATGTTTCTTGACCTGTGTCATACCTTCCACTATTCCCCCTCGTTATCGCAACCCTACATGTCATCTACTTCCTTTTTCACATACTACTTTAAATATTACAACTGCACTCACTCAGTATTACCCTCAAGATGTGTCCATTCTTTTCTCCTGAAGTCCCACACTCAGACAACAAGAGCTCCAGCTCCCTGTCATTTGGTTAAAATGTCAGCTGGTTGCTGGAAGTCATTATGCCATAGGAATAATCTGTTGCATAAACCACTCTTTGTATGTATATGCCTGTGGCTCTGTATGTCAATCACAGTTCTTGAAGGTCAAGTCATAGTTAACTAAGACATCTGGAAAAATCTCCATTGATTCCATTATTAATAGCGGTTTGTTATCAAGTCTCTAGAGTTCAAAAATTGTGACAGTCTGATAGGACTCTACTTAGAGAAAAAGTAGCAGAGAACCATGGGTTAGCATAGTAAAAGAGATGAAAGATGAATGTGCAGAGCAACGTACTGTCAGGGGCTGAATGTTTAATTCAAAGGAAGGCTCTTCTAAGATGGATCATGAGCCAGGGCCATGAATTAAAAAGCAGGGACAGATGAAGAGGTAGCTGTAGAAAATCTGACCATCAAAAGATAGAAATGTGATGACTTCAGGGCACTCTTAGTATATTGGTCTATATTAAGACATTGAGTCATTTCTTACAAATTCTTTGGAGTAAAAAATGTTTTTTAAATCAATAATCTAATTTGTATCATAAGATGGCTTTGGTAACCACATGGAAGTTTCAGTAAAATTTCTCCTTCAAGGCGGAGAGCTTGAGATATTAGTCGAAACTTGTCCACAAAGCAGGCCTCTGAAAAGATCTTTTTCTGATTTTTCTGCAGTAGGATACTAGTGCTTTGTACTTCACTTTGCCCAAGTAAATCTGCTAATTGCTATTTCCTGTATCTATTTTTTATTGGAGCCATTTTTTCCACCTTGTAGTGCAAGATATCTGTTTATGATTTAGTTCCATCTCAAAGACAAAGGGTCTTAGAAAATAGTTGTCAAAATGATCAGTTATAAGATGCTGGAGGGGATGTGGCCAGGAGGGACCACTACTACACTGTTGGTGGGAGTGCAAACTCTTTCAACCACTATGGAAAGCAGTATGTCAGTGCCTCAAAAGGCTAAACATAGAGCTCCCCTATGACCCTGCAATTCCACTACTTGGCATTTACCCAACCATCCAGAATCTAGGGCATACTAAATCCACTAGCACAACAATGTTCATTGCAGCATTATTCACCATAGCAAAATATGGAACCAACCTAGATGTCCCTCAGTTGATGAGTGGATCAACAAGTTGTGGTATTTGTACACAATGGAATTCTATGCTGCTGTCAGAAAAAACGACATTGACCCATTTGTTAGGAAATGGAAAGACTTAGAAAAAATCATATTAAGTGAAGTAAGCCAGACTCAAAGGAACTTAGGCTCAATGGTTCCCCTCATTTGTGATAATCAGTAGAAACCTTGGGCTCTACTAGCAGAGATCTGCAATAGAGCAAAACCTTGATACATAAGGCCATATAGTATGAAGCTAATTGAAAGGACCTCCAGAATATTGAAACAAAAGCCATATAACGAATGACTGTTGTCCTTAATGTACTATGTTATCTCTCATCTCCTTTGCTGTCCCTTGGGTATCTCATATTGTTACAGTATCTCACTTTGTTATCTGATATATTGAATTTATTTGTATTTGGTTATTTGAAATTGGATAGGGAAGGGGGGAAAACCAAGATGGGGGGGGAGGGAAATGGGTACCAAGACATGTGAAAGGGTATCAATGTGTGTGAATTAATGCACCTCCTATCTGGCAAATATCATGTAACCCTTTTATTAATTACAATAAAAATTTTTAAAAAATGATCAGTTATAATTTTGTTACATCATCATTCTAGAGGAGTCACTTCTTAAAATTTCTTTACTCAATTTGAAGATGATTTACCCATGTAATTCAGACCCAAATACACAATATATTTTGTATGCAAAATATATGCAAAACAAGTTAAAGTACTCAATTATAATATATTCAGTATTATTTCTACGTATCATAATTTTTGTTCTCTAAAAAATATTGAAGCTGGGTATGGTGGTTCACACCTGTAATCCTAGTTACTCAGGAGGCTGAGATCTGAGGACCGTGGTTCAAATCCAGCCTGGGCACTAAAGACTGTGAGTCTCTTATCTTCAATTTACCACTAGAAAACCAGAACTGGGGCTGAGGCTCAAGAGGTGGGGCAGTAGCCTTGAGTTGAATTGCTCAAGGACAGCACTCAGGCCCAGAGTCCAAGCCCCACTACTGAAAAAAAAAAAAAAGAAAAAAGTTGACTTAATAAATCGATATTAGAATTGAAAGTAACCTGACTATTTTCTTAGCAGATGGGAAAGCAATTTTTTCCTTATTTTCCTGAATAATTCACTCATATTCATCCTAGTAATATCCAGTACTGTTTTTCTAAATTGTATCTAAAAGTGAGAAAGACATCCTGAGTACTGGTAATCAATGTAGGCCTTTGACCACAAACTTGATAATTTATTGAGCTGTTCTGAAATCATATTAAATTAACTGGAACATTCATTTTCTCTTAAAGTTCTTACTAAGAAGATACTACAGAAGATCTTACAACTATCTGATTAGTCACATATATTAAAGTCCTTATTAGTAGCTTGAACAATTTTCCTTTCTAGTCTTAGTTGTCCTGGGAGAGAAAGAAGAAAAAGAAAACAAACAGGTTTTCTTCTAAAGTGTTGTGAATATTTATTTGGCTCAGTTTCTTTAGAGACATACCAGATGAAACAGATGCCATATAGATATCAGCCCGGGAGGAGGTCAAAGTAACATCCTCTAGTGTCCAGTGATGTGAAGTTTTCCAAAAAAGATTCTCTTGCTTAGGGAATTGTTTTAATTCACAGAAGTGTAGACAAACTCTCTCATAAGCAGAATTAATCCCTAGAAAGGGTGTCTTCTCACAATTATTTAGAACTCTTTGGGTGTACCATATTTGTTTTCACTATGGATCTTACTTGATTTTTTTAATAAGACAGCAAAAGCCGCCCCTTGTTATAGGATTACATCTACAAAAGTGGATTTATTATTCACTAAAGTATCTCAAGATGTGCAAACAAAACAAAATGCATTTTTCCAGCAACAAAGTGTAATAATAATAATAATGTAATCGTCAATTGACTATAATGATTGATTAATGAAATAGTCACACTAACTCTTACAGCAGCATCAGTAGTGAAATCTGAGTGACAGAGGTGTGACATACTGTTAAACTTTTTAACATGCACCTTAAATTTCTTATCATAGATATTTCATAAGTAGAAAAAGGTAAAAACAAATACACTGCGCAACAAAAATTATAGAACTGAAAATCACAGTGATATTTTCACTAATACTTAGAACAAAATCCAAACTCCTAACCTGTTCTAGCCCTTCCTAACCCATCATAATTCTAGAAACACAACATGCTCCAACTACATTAACAATTCTTAAGATTATTGCAAAAGCCAAGTTAGTTCTACCAAAAGCAACCTACCTGTTTGTCCTTTCCTTAAATTCTCTGTTTCTCCCTCCTTACGTGGATGCCCCTCTATTTCTTTTCAGGCCTCATCATAAGAAGCATGTTACAATGCTTTTCTGCAGAAAACCACACACTAATAACTTGAGTCTGTCTTTGGGCACCAGTTTGCTCTCTTTATGACAGTTTTCACTGTTATTGACATAACACAGGAAAATACTTAAGTGGATTAATTCTCTGTTTTATTCTGTTTTATTTATTTCTATACTTCCTGATACAAAAAAGGTAATCAAAATGATTATTGAATGAGGAATTCAGTTTAAACAAACATGACTACATAACTCTTACACTCTCCTTTTCAAATAAGCCATAAGTAGGATTGAGGAAGATTCAGAATTAAATCCACTCTAAGATTCTTTTTGCCATATAATTATATTGAAATGTTATTATAAAGGCTGGCATTTAATGTTGAGAAAGCTTTGAACAAACACCATCATTATCTCCTAGACATCTTGAATGTGGTGAGATCCAGTGTGGTTGTTAATAAAACTATCACAGCTGTTTTACAATGTCTTTATTAATTCCATTAATTAAAAGTTAATTCACATCTTCAGGAAACAAACACAAACAAAGGAATTCCCATCAGAATAGGCCTTTGCAGTGTTAGCAAATACCAAAGAAATCAATCAAGACAGCAGTTTACTCAAAGCTTAATTTATAAAGGTATAATCAGCCCCATTTCTTAACCCCTTTGTCAGGAAGAATAAATGCTCAATTTGTTTTCTGACCACTTGCCCAAGTACCAAACACCTGTACCGCGTAGATGCAGCATTAATAATTTTATCATTCATCTATGTTTCTGTGTCTATTTATCTTGTCATTATCATTCTCAGTTCAAATTCTCCAGACTTTCTTTAGGGAAAGATGTTTGCATTTGATGCAAACTGTTCCAAGTACACACAATGAAATAAATATCAGAAGGGTAAGATTTATATTTTATATATATTTGCGCAAATTAATTATACAAGGAGTTTTATTGTTATATTTATATAACTTAAAAGAATATGTTTCATTCAAATTCACCCCATCAATATTACTATTTTAAATATTTTAGTGAGCTTCATTATTCATGCACAATATATTTCTATCATATCAAACCCTCTGTCATCCTCTCTTTTCTGACTCCTACTTAGTTCGGGTTACTTGTCCTCCAAAACACCTCCATCTTGCAATTATATGGCCTTACTAATGTTGCATTCTGAATTTCAGATATGAGTGAAAACATGCAACATTTGGTTTGGCTGATTTTATTCAATTCATCTCCCCTAAAGATGTTCAATTCTGCTTATTAGCTCATTGTTTAATAATTAATCGCTAAAATAATTTGCTTAAATCCTTAAAAATCTTATTCACACATACAATTCAAACAAGTAGAAGCGAGAATTTGTAAAAGAAAATATTAGGAATCTGGAGCCTATGACTTTGCAATGGTACACCAAAAAATCACTCGTAAAAGCAAAGAAGCAAACAAAAGTATAAAACAATGAGGAAGATAATGCAGTATAATGTGGAACCTGAAAGAGAACAATAGACATTGACAAACAAATATAAGAACAGGCTGAAAAAACAAGAGGCAATGGAAGAGAAATAGTGAAAGAAGGAAAGATATACAGAAAGTGAGAAGTGAATACCAGGCATTAGAGAAGAAAGAAAATTTTTCATAAATGTGTGTACTCCGAATCAAGAAGGAGAAAGTGGGAAATAACATAGTGAAATAGATGCGAAAGAGAGGTCAAAATAGGAGAAATGAGTAAAACCTAAGAATTGAGGAAAATAAAGAAATGGTGTAATTCACATATACAAAACTATCCATGTAAAAATGACTACATATATTCATTAAATATACCCATACAGCCATTATTGGCCCTAGGATAAACAGCAAGTCTGCTTACCACTGTGTTGCAAACACTGTAATGACAAATTCCTAAAGGAGACACAGAAGTAAAATGAAGGCAAAAACTGTCAAGTAATTGAGGCTGCATATGAACTGAGCACATAGGTCATAGTACGCTTTATCTTCTGAAAATAAGTGTAAACGCTTTGTGCTACCAATGTCTATCACATTCTTTTTATCCATGCACGTTAAAATGATTTGTGATTGTAACAAGTGATTAACTCTAAGGTTTATTTTCTAGCCTTTCCTACAGCTAGAATTCATGTGAACAACTTATGCACAATGTGATTAAATCCACTCTTGTTGGTTGCAGGACTGTGTGAGACAACGCTTGCCTCATGAGAGTTGAGCAATATGCCTGGCATCGTCTCTTCCGTATCTGTGTTTGATATTGCTGAGGAATTGAAATAGTTATCTAATATTTCTTTCCTATGAACCTTTTTGAGAATAATGGACTCTTATTTCCATAAGCTGCTATAAATCAATTACTGTATTACTTCAAGCCAACTTATTCTAAATGAAGTAGTAGAAATCTACATTATGGTACAGTTTACTACTCATATATTAGTGTAATGTTGAACTGTTGCTCACACTATAATGCTCTTATCTTTAATATATTTTGTTATCTTTAGTATTCAAAGGTGTTTCAATTTAACACAGCAGTTTATAAATGCAATATATCTTGATACATGTCACTCGTTTTAATATGCTCACCCATCTCCCCCCTCTTTTTAATTTTGTAAGATATCCAATGGATTCTTGACTATATTCTCTGTAATTTTACTTTTATTTGTTGATCCTTTTCCCCAGTCCACCCATTCTGAGTACTTGCTTGCTTCCAAATATAAGGGAAAACATTCATCCTCTGTTTCTCTTGCCTGGACTTCTTTCACTTAACATGATTTTTTTTCCAGTTCTTTCCATTTCTTTATAGGCAGTACAATATCACTCTTCCAAATGGATGAATAAAATTCTATTGTTTGGACACCACATTTACTTATTTCTGATTAACTACAATGTGTCTTCAGGTCAGTTCCTGTCTATGGAAAAATGTGGTTCATGCCTATGGATGGGTTCCTTATAGAAAATAATTCCAAATTTAGCATTATATTTGAAAAAGATTATGAGGAAGTTATTTATTGTAAAGCATTTCTATTTCCAAATAACTTCATTGTGTCTTTAGAATTCTTTTAATAGCTAATATTTTTCACATCAGTGTGAATGGGTGCTTCTAGTTTCTGTCCATGATGGCATTCTTCAACACCTGCTTTTTCTCTCTATTCGTCTATTGAACCATTTTGGTCTCTGCAATGCCGCAATTTGGTTCTTGCTAAGAATGTTTTACAAGAGAAACATTCGCAGACATTTCCTTCTTTGATCTCCAGAAAGGGTATCATGAAGGACTGCAGGTTCTACTGGGAAATGCTAACTGAAAGAATTATAAACCACATTAGTAAACAGTATTTAGGGGCCAGAGATACAGTTGAAGGCAGGAGCACTTACCTACCATGCATAATGCCCTCACAGCACAGCAGTTAGTATGACATTCTGAATTACATTAATTATAAGGATAACTATTATATGCAGTTAGTTTTGTTCAAACACAACCAAACCAGTATTTTACAGACTGTCTCATAGGAAAATAACACGTTAAGGAAATGGCCACTGATAGCACCATTTTAACACATTAATAATGGCCCACGGGTGAAAAAATCCCAAGAATGAAGAAGATGGTGAAATGAGAATTTGGAGAACTGGGAGGAGTATGGAGGATGTACAAAAACAGAACTTTGGAATGAAAGGAAAACTAATTTTCTGTCCAATTTTATTCAGGAAATTTTATGCTATAAGTCAGGGACAATTCTAAAAGTCTATAATTAACTGAAGGTATGTTATTAGCCCAAAATTTAGTTAGATATATTGAAAATATGTAAACTCAATACTAACATATATAATTGTATTTCTCACATACTATTTTAAAGTACATGTGTCTAAAATATGAAATGAAGATATATGAATTGACAAAATTTACCTCCTGTTTCTAATCAATGCTCTGGGATCAAGACCACAGAGAAGTAAATAGCATTCTTGCCAAAATGTTACAAAATGTGTATTTTTAGCATTCTACTTGTTGGTAATACTGGCTTACATTAATCCTAATGATTTATATTATACATAATTATAGCCTTTTCTGTAATAAATAAGACTTTTTTTCATTTCTTATCACCATTTTAAAATGGTGTCTTCAATTTTCTAATATGTATTTTAGGGTTTTCTTTATGGTGTTACTTTTAATTTACAATAAAATTCTTAGATGTTATTTTCCAGTTAGACTTAACAATACCTCACAGTATGTAATTTTGTGGCACCAGTAAATTTGTGGACAATTTCATCAACACAGATAAATTCTTATTCCCTTATTGAACATCAGTTAGGTAGTTTTAGTTACATGCTAAAGTCAGATAGCACAATGAATGAAGTGTTATTCTACAAATGTGTTCTTGTATTTTGTCCATGATAAGGCCATATGTAATGGAAAATCTCTTTTCTGCCTGTTGTAAGCTGATAAGTACGGAAACTATTCTTATACCTTTGCATTTGGCAATGTGTTTTCCTGCAAGTCCACAAGCAACCTTACAGCTAGACATCAGAGTGAACATTGCTCTGTTTTCTTATGCTTTGTCCAGCCACAAAACAAACAAATCTGGTATTTGTTCTTCTCTATCCAATGGAAAATACTCATAGGTGTATTTTCTCTAGTTTCACACAAATTCATATTCACCTAAGAGTTTGGAAGAGAATAAAATATTGAAGAGCTGCTCATTATATTTCCTGTGCCTACATGAATCTCCTGCAGTCAAACTCACAAAATTTTTTTAAAAGATGACATCTATAAAACAAAAGATGTGTCATTACCAGACACAGATACTTTGCTCACGGAGTCCAAATTCCCTAGATCTGTGAGTCATTCTCTTCTGCTACTTGTACATTACCTTGCTTATCATATTCTGTCATTGCAGGTTGCATGGACTGAGACAAGTCAGTTCCTGTATTGTAGCAGCACAATGTTACCCCTCGATGTAGAAGTAATATTAGCTTCTTAGCATTAATAAGAATCTGTACTATCTTAGCCTTCCATGTTGTATCTTTGGCTTTTGTTACATGTATAGCTAATTTTCTATTGGGAATCCTTTCTGTTTAAAGAATTAGTACAGTTCTAGTGTTCTTACAGAGACCTTCAGTGCTAAAACATCTGATAAAGTTAGCAGAGTTTAATCCCTCACTATCTAGCACACAAAGAAATCAATCAGGAGTACAGTAGATGGACTGTGGTATGAAAAGATGATTAAAATCTAGGATCCAGGCAGAGTAGAGTGCAGAAGAAAGTAGTACAAAATCATTTTCAGAGGCTCCATTGTGGTTATATTTAGCCTAACAGCTCTCTGCCCGTCAGAGAACTAAATATCAATACTTTCCTCATTTCTACATTATAGGAAGTAAGGATATGCCTGTAAGATATTTATGCAGATAAACTCATTTCTACATTATAGAAAGTAAGGATACGCCTGTAAGATAGTTATGTAGACACATTGAACATACTGATAGCCATAAATCCTGATTTGATACTTCTGGTATCGTCAGATCCACAATATCAAACCAGCATAATTACCAAGAATTCTACCAAAATTTATCTTTCCAAATTGCTCAGTAAATATCCAAAATACTCATTAAATACTGAAAAAATGATAAAGGGTTAACAACGATTTATAACACATTATTAACAGAAGTCTGACATAACCTTTAAACATCCACTGAAAACTGAATGATCTTTGACTGCCCAGTGTTGGTCGTTCAAATGAGGTTTCTGTCAATGTAATGAAAAGTTTTTGTGTTAATAGGCTGCAAATCTACTTCACGCTTCAGATTGTCTTCCTAGTCTGCATCTATCAGCCATCTAAGAATCAAAACATTTGTTTTATCTTACTTTTCTGCTGCTGTGTAGAAAACATATGCCTTTCTCTTTCTGCTTTCTCACTGAAATGTTTCCTTAAGCCTAAGCTATTCTGGAGTCCATCATCTTCACTAGAAGCAGGAAGTCTAGGTTAGTGGAGGCACTTTGAAAGCATGGCTGCCCTGGTGCATTTCAGGGATGCTGACGACTCTCCTTGGATCTTATCAGTACCTTAAGGAAAAAGGTATATTCTCAGAGTTCTTATATTTTGTAATAGGGGAACAAATGGAACATATATCCATTCCAATGTTCCCTTTCCCATGTCTTTAGACTTTTTCCCCTGTAGTATAAATAAATTTCTGGTATTTCAACCTCATTGAATGTTGACAACCACTGAGTACAGATTTCAGACAAATTATTAAAACAGATTTAACATGTCAAAAGCAGAATATCTGAGAAGTGTAGCCTTATTGATAAATTTGGCTCCATCTAATGATTCATTCTGTACTGTCAAAAAAAATCATGCTTAGAACTGATTCCCACATACATTCTTCAGGCTATAATAATTGAATCTGGCCAGATCTCAGCCTCCTTGTTCTAGTAACACTGTCTTCCTTTTCCCTTTCCTCAATAATAATAGCAGTAGCTGCTTCTTACAGTCTGAATCATTTGATTACCACATTTCTGTTCTTCCCAATTTCCAATGTCATCTATGTAACTAACTATATACTCAATACCTTCATCTATCTCCTCCCATAGCACTACTTCAATATTCTGGTTTCCCTTGATAGAAACATTTGCATGCAATCAATCCTCTGAAAACTAAATTTATATTATGCAACAATTGAAATATGTTATGGACTTCCTTTCCACTCCTCCATGTCTTCAAGCATGATGACATTGCTTTGTTACTTTGGGGTGACAAACATATCCTAGAAGCAAAGAATATGACAGTTTTATCATGTCCTTTCAGAGAGGCTCAGCTGCAGACACCAGATGCTGAAGTTGCTCATTAAGATGAGCCAAAAGAAAAAGATGTCCCAGCCTGTTCATGGTTCCCTGATAGCTTAAACAATCATCCACTTCCTTTGTCCCATTTCCATTTCTCCTAGGCAATCGGTCAGCACAAGAACAGGGGCCATTTCACTACCAAGAGAAGCTCCAGGAGGGAGGGAGATGAAGGAAAGAGGAAGCATTAGGTAAAAGTAGAAGCATGTTGAGTCTTGTGTCAGAATTCAGAAAGTTGTTCTACAAAGACAAGATGGTTTCTTTCCAAAGGCATGGAAACTGTTCTGAAAAAGGATGTGGGCCAACCATGCAGACCCACTTAAAAGCATAGCTGGCAGGGCCAACATGAATCTTCGACTGCATTTCATTCATCTGTCACTGCCAGCAGTGAATCAAGCCTGGCACAAGAAGAAACCTGCTTCTCCCTTGAGGGTCCATGGGTGAACCTTCAGGCTGATGTGTGGTTAGGTCTGAGAAACCACAGGTAGCTTTTTGTCAAGAATGAAATTCCTTATTAACTGCCACTGAATTGTATCTTAAAAAAATGATTAAAATGCTAAGTCATCTCTTTTGTGTATTTTACCAAAATTGAAACTATCTTTTAAGATACATTCATTGTGGGGTTCACTTGAGGTCTGCAGAAGCTATGTCTGAGTGTATGAAAGACTGCTGGATGGTGTGTAGAAAGAAGCCTCATGCCAGCAGAACATGGTTGATTTGTGTTTGAGTCAGAGGAGACTGGATGCTTTCCATTCCACAGTGATCCTGTCCAACAAAGATGAGTGTCTGTTCTTTTGTGTGTCTAATCTCAACTATCTCCTATATCCTGTTATCCACCTGCTGAACCATGACCTTTGTTCAAGATGACATGTACTTGCAATTAAAGAGGACAGAAAAGCTCAGCAACTTTTGGAATCCATCCCAAGATTCTTGCTTGTCTGCCATGAGCATGCTAATATATTTATAGTAATGCTTTACCACCATCACAGTATCTGCTGGACTGAACCAGTATTGGACAGATCATTTTTCCAATGTAGGAAGCTGGGAATGAAAAGATAAGAGAGAAGATGTTCTTGCTCTCTCTGATGTTTGACACATTGGAAGACATAGACATTGGAGAAACTTGTGTATAGGGGACACATGAAAAAATATTCATTCACAATAGGGGAGGAATGGTTATATGTCATAAATCTGAATGATGTTCTTCTTTATAAATTCATTTAAAGTCTTTCTGTTGACCTTAGGTTAGCTCCAGTTTCCTGCGGTACAAAAACAAAATAAAAAGGAATCTTATTTCCTAGACTCTGCTCCATTTCAGTCCCATCATCCTCGATTCCTCTTCTCTTACAGTCTTTGCCTTACTTTGGGAGGCTCTACCAGTTTCCATAGTTCGGGGCACTCTATCCTCTCAGCCCCCTCAATCTACAGATTGGTGTGTTTGGCAGATTTACTTCTGTTTTGTGATTATTTTTTCTTGGCTGGTATTGAGTCATTCATCTATGTTCAATTCAGCAAGAACAGTGAAATATGTAGATTGTCCTTTCCTTGCATAAATGAAGTATACTTTACCTTTGGCTTAGAAGGACTTTCATTATACTTCTCATTGATATTGATTTCAGTTGAACAATTACTGTTGCTATTCCTAAAGTCTGGGAATGCTGAGTTTGTCATGTATGTCAGTGTTTCTCCAAGAGCCAGGACCATTTTAGAAACACACACACACACACACACACACACACACACACTGCATGAATCAATGTTTATTCAATAGAATGCATGTAGCTAAAACTGTGGATAATAGATGAACATTTTTAAGAAGTTTAGGCAGAGAAAAAAATGTCACTTTAAAACAGCAAAAGTTTTTTTTAATAATGAAAAGAAAAGTAGCCTTTGAGGTGGAACCAATGAGATGAAATAAAAAATGGCAGTTCCTCTGAAGTGGACAAATGAAGAAGTGAAAAAAAATAAATGGGGGAGGAGCAAATGAATAGAGTTTCTCTTTCAAAGAGCATTGATGAATTATTAGTGTTTATACTTCACATACTTTCCCACCTTCCATCTGTTCTGACCTTTATGGCTTTAGATGTTCTCAAAATAATTTCCTATCTTCAATTTCTCTGTTGTTTTATGAAAAGTAATTTTTCCTCCTGTCTAGGTTATTACATCATATTTTACAGCTACTGATATTTTTGTGAGGTGATTCATCTATACCAAGGGGAATTTTTTAGATCCTAGAACACATTTTGGTTTCTTAACCTCTAGATATTACTAGCCATTTGTCCCTTGCAATCAATCAATTTGAAGAACTCTATGCTCTCATTGCTAAGTGATCACTGTTCTCTGTTATTCACAGAGCAAGGCAAGGCCTATTCTGCCTCCATGAGAAGACAAATACACTTCTACAAGGAATCAGGAATGAATTATAACAATGTTTCCATGTGATATTATAGTATTCATTTTACTAAATATTTTTAATGTTCAAAAAGTAATTTTTATTTGACCAATTGACTAAGGATATGTATTTTTATCAGCATACAGATTTTTGTACATGTTTGCTCATCCTTGAAAAAAATACCATTACTATAGATACATTTATTTTTCAATTATAAATAAAATGAACTTTTGAATAATAATTTATGTGCTCCTCTAACTGATTTAAAGATAATAAATTATAAATGAGCTCTGGTTTAATGCAAAGCTGTATCTCTTAAATATAGCTTTAATTTTTTCCCATATTGTATGCATAATTGTCGGAGACATTCTCCCCCTCCCTGAATTCTTAGTGTAAGAATGTGCCTGCATCTTGTAATTAGGTCACTAAGAAACACATGCCTGAGTGCGTTGATACGCAAGCATCCTACCACCTGGTCTCTACCCGGAGCAGGAGCAAACATCCTACTACCAGACCCCCTACCCTGAGCGGTTCCTATACCCCAACCCCCTCCTGCCTCTCCTGAAGAGGTATATAAACCCCTGTGAAAAAATAAAATTTGCAGCTTGATCAGGATGCTTGTCTTGCTGCCTTCTTCATGTCTCCTGTCCCTTTCATTCCTCCCTCTAGGTTCTTGGCCCTAGTTGACGTCCGGCCGGACGGGACAAATGGCGCCCAATGTGTGGCTCAACTGCCTGCAAGGCTGAGGAACGCTGTCTTCCAGGAAAACTTGGCTCCAAGTGATTGTGTGACCAGCTTGGAGTGGCCCGCCCGAGACATCTTGGTCAACGCTGAGAGTGGAGGTGGCGAAAGGTAAGTGACTGGCCATGGGACAGGTATCATCATCACAGGAATTGTTCATAGGCGCTCAAGACACGAGGAACTTGGGTTAAAAAGAAAGATTTAAAGGCATTTTTCGATTACCTAGAAGAATTATGTCCTTGGTTCCCCAAGGAGGGAAAGATTAATGAGGTTAAATGGCAAAGAGTTGGAGATTGTTTATTAAGAAGATTATAAATAGTGCATGCTTGGCCATGTACACTGTAAATAGCCTTTACCAAATGTGTTTGACAAGGAATTGTTTTTATGTGGATAAAATGATCATTGATCTTAAAGATTGCCTTTTTTACGATTCCCCTACACCCTGATGATATTTTGTTGGCGGCTCAGAACAGGTCAGATCTACTTTCTAAAGCCTTAGCCTTGACTTGCAAATAGCTCCTGATAAAGTCAATGTCATGTTGACTGCTTCCATACCCTTAGATATTCAATGGCTCAGGCATTATTTAAAATTGCCTAATAATATCTTTTTGCCCCTCAATGATATTCTGCGAGGAGACTCTGACCCCTCCTCCCACCGTAAGCTTACAGCAGGACTGCCTCCATACCCTGTCCCTGAGGAGCTACACTCGCCTGCCTCTCAGGTCTTAAGTTCCCAGCTCCTAGAAACTGCCACAGGCCCCCACTCCTCGGTATAGCTGGCCTAGCAGCATCTTAGCAATTGGCAAGCCCCTTGTCCTGGCCACAGCCATCCAGACACTGCTCTTAAAGAGGACCTGCCCTATAATCTCTAGGGAGAGACAAGTTACGGATGTTGTGACATTCTATGATGACTGCATTAGTTATGAAAAAAATTGGCATAGAACTGCTCCTCAGAGTGCAAAGTCGTTCAACCACTATGGAAAGCAATATGGCAGTGCCTCAAAAGGCTAAACATAGAGCTCCCCTATGACCCTGCAATTCCACTACTTGGCATTTACCCAACCATCCAGAAACTAGGGCATACTAAATCCACTAGCACAACAATGTTCATTGCAGCATTATTCACCATAGCAAAGATATGGAACCAACCTAGATGTCCCTCAGTTGATGAGTGGATCAACAAGTTGTGGTATTTGTACACAATGGAATTCTATGCTGCTGTCAGAAAAAACGACATCGCCCCATTTGTTAGAAAATGGAAAGACTTAGAAAAAATCATATTAAGTGAAGTAAGCCAGACTCAAAGGAACTTAGGCTCAATGGTTCCCCTCATTTGTGATAATCAGTAGAAACCTTGGGCTCTACTAGCAGAGATCTGCAATAGAGCAAAACCTTGATACATAAGGCCATATAGTATGAAGCTAATTGAAAGGACCTCCAGGATATTGAAACAAAAGCCATATAATGAATGACTGTTGTCCTTAATGTACTATGTTATCTCTCATCTCTTTTGCTGTCCCTTGGGTATCTCATATTGTTACAGTATCTCACTTTGTTATCTGATATATTGAATTTATTTGTATTTGGTTATTTGAAATTGGATAGGGAAGGGAGGAAAACCAAGATGGGGGGATGGAGGGGAGGGTAATAGGGACCAGACATGTGAAAGGGTATCAATATATGTGAATTAATGCACCTCCTATCTGGCAAATATCATGTTACCCTTTTATTAATTACAATAAATAAATAAATAAAAAAGAACTGCTCCCCCAATTCTAGGGGCCACAGTCTAATTGCATGGGGAGCAGTGGCCTATTGCCAGAAAAACAATTGGAGCTACTAAAATTAATAGGGATCAGGCAAATACAAGTTTTAAATACAGTTTTCTTCATGATCTCCCCGCAGTAAATATGCTCATGGGAGCCACCCAACCAGGGCTCCCAAGTCTTTCAACAATTCCTAATAATTTGTATATTTATGCTATTGAGATAAAAGATTGCTTTTTTCTAGAAATAGTGGTTTTCCTTTAACAACCTTTTTTGTAAAAGATGCCCAGGTGAAAAGCAAAGGTCTCCAGAGGTAAGTAGAATCGGCCGACCCCCCTGTCTGTGTTTTGTTTTGTTTTGTTTTTAAGAAAGTGCACTGTGGGCCTAAAACAGAGAGAAAAGAAGGCTGGACGCAGCATGCTCTCTAAGGCCTAGGTGGTCAAGGGACGCCTTGACCCCCCTTCTGAGTTTCTTGTGGATAACAGGCCATGCCTAAGAGTCCCACCGTCAAGACATGTCTAAATCTAAAAATAGCTGTTTGGTGAAAACATTCATCTGAATTCATGTTTTTGTGTTAAGTGTATCTGATTGAGTCCAATTTTCTCGTTATATGTCAATGTCTGATTTTGTTTCAGAGCCTTTTGTAGGTATGTTAGAATGGCCTCCGTCTGCCAGCTGGTAGTTCAAGGCCAGGTATGCCATCAAAAGTTTAGGAGTCTCTTAAAAGTCTCTGCCTCTCTGTCTTATTCGTGTTACATATTTTTCCTTGGGTATTTTTTTGTCCAGTTTTGTCTTTAAAATTGGTACCAGTTCTAAATATGGATTCTTATGGTTTTTCTGCCTGTACTCAAGCACATCCTTGTTATCTATTTGAATATTTCTGGGAAGTAAAAGTTTTGGCTCCACTTGGGCCTGGTAAGGCCCCTCCCAATCAGTTCAGGTGAGCAGAGGCCAGACAAAGCAGCTGCAGGCTTCCTCTAGTTTCCTTTTTCCTACAACCTGCTGAAGTGACAGTCTGGAGACAGTTGGTGGCAGGACACAAACTTGTCTTAGTTCTCCTAAGTTTAAGACTCCCACCCAACTTTCATCTGTAAAAGGTATTATGGTAATATGTCTAATATCAGGAACTAGCTCTGAAAAAATAAATTTCAACTGGTCACTTTGTTAAAAAGCTTTGTTTTAAAACGTGGTTGTCACCCACAAGAATAAGATTAGCAAAAAACCCTCATGATACTAAAATTTCCGGAAAATGAACAGCCAATATTAATTTTGCACGCTTTAAGATCTTTGCGTATGAATTTGTGTGTGAATGGGTATGAGTGAACATTGTTCCAGGTTAAATTGTCAGCATACTATGTAAAACAATGGATACATTTATACCTAAACAAAAAGGCAATTGGGTAATTCTAAGTTTAAACTTCAAGAAAAGTATTAGGTTTAAATGTTTCCTATGTCTCAAAGGATTATTGCATTGTTTTAAAGAGAAACTGGTTAAAAGTATTTTTCTAAAGATCCTGAAATCTGCATTTTAAAAATCTGGTATTGCAATGCATACAGCTGTTTACAAACATTGTATCCTGTTTAGCACAGAGGTATTAGGGAATTTGGAATTTATTACTTTAAGTTAAAGTTTGGAGACATGTATTAGAGCTTTAAATGTAAATTTGTTTATTAATGTCAGAAACTTTGCCTGTCTGTCTTTTCTTGCACACTGACACTAGAAATCTGATGGTAAAATGTGGATAATGTGATTAGTATTTTAAAGGAATGCTTAAAGGTTTATCTCCATGAAATTGGGTGTATTTTAAAAAAGGAAGGAAACTAAGTCCACACTTAGATTTTTGGTGCACTGATGTCTGTAGTTCTTGCAGTAGGGAAAAACTGTTATTTGAGTTTAAACTGTTGGAGTTCTAGGCAGTAACGTAAACTGAAAAAAAAAAAGCCTCTTCCAAAAGGCAAGGGGAGTGCCTTGAGCCCTAGTGGGCCTGGAGACAAAAGGAGTTCTTTGTGCCCTTAAAGGTTTTTCAATTGCAAATAAAGGCTAAGGTGTTAATTGTTTAAGCAAGTATCAGTAAAAGTTTTTAAGAACGTTGGAAATGGGTTTCTAAACAATATTTGAAAGTTGTCTTAAATGTTTAAAGAAAGAGTAAAAAGGAAAATTAGGACTACCAAAATGATTGCTTAATTGCTATTTAGCATGCTCTTGTAAGTCTTCTTATAGCAATTTCCAGCTGGGCATGGAAAAGGATAGCAGATCCTCATTCAGATGTAATTTTGGTCCTCACCAAGTTCTAGGTAAGATCATGCTTAGAGACTATTTCTGTGTTGACCACCTTGTAGCTCTAATTGGAGTAACGTGGTCTTTTGTAGGACTCATCGATCTGAAAGCTGCAGTTCCGAGCCAACCCAGGGAAAACAAAATCCCTGTGAGACTGTGGTGTCTAATCTGGCAGCAGAGTGCTATTGAGGCAGAGTTGCTTTGGAGTTCAAAGTGACAGAGTGCTAGCCTTGAGTTTTAAAGTTCAAGGTTATGTGGTTGTGAAGTTTTCTGTAGCTGCTATTATTTCTGCTTTATAAGAGACTTCTGAGAAGTAGATGGAAACTGGTAGATTTGACACAGGGTCTCTCAGAAAGGCAGAAGCATATCAAGAAACACTTGGATTTATAGAGACAATAGCTAATTGTGTATTATATATAATTTAGTCAATATCGAATATTCTATTATAGAATTGTCTGGTGAAATCAGACCCTTTGTTATTAGAATAATAATTCTGGCTCCAACTTTTTAGAAATTTTGGTATAGGCTGTTCCTGAAAGGATATTTTATTGTTCCAGGGATTGACAATTTTCATCAGTCATTGTCAGAAATCTAGAAACTGTTTAAAAGTATTCCCACTCATTCCTCATTAAATGTTGTTTCTGAGCTTTATATTGCTTTATGATTTTATTACTGATTCAGGACTTTTTCAATTATTCATTCAGTCACAATAGATTTTATATTTTTTAAAGAATAAGGAAAATGAAAAAAGTAAAAAAATAAAGAGTTGAAATAGGGCAGATTGCAAAATATCCAGCATCTTCTCAAATCTCTAATCACTTGCAGCGAAATGTTGGGTCGAGGTGAGTGGCGTAGAAAAGTAAATGAGGGAAACAGACTGCCAGACCAAGTGAAATCCAGAAATATTAAACTTCAGCTGGAGTTTAAGAAAAGAAAAAGAAAAAGAAAGCAAACAACTGCCCTTTACATTGTGTACTGAGCAGAATGGTTGGGGTTGTGGGGAGGGCATTTTATCCCTTAAAGCATTTCAAGGTAAAGAGGGAAGGAAAGCCTGAGGGACTTTCACAGATGTAAAGCTGCTATCCTGCAGACACTAAGTTGAAGGTGAGAGATCTGTGAACTTCCCTGCAAGCAGACAGGGCGAAGGTACCCTCTGCATTACAGACCTTGCTCAGCAATGCCATAAAGGAAAGTCATCTGCTATCTGAAGAGAGAGGGCTTTCAGTTAAATCTCTCTGCAGGAATCCCTGTTGTTTTATATTTTAAACACAAAGGTCTCTTTCTCTACTAGCTGAGCCATAATTCTGAGAATTTATAAATGGATACCATAAATGGATAATACATACAGACACATATGTAGGGGTATATATACATATGTACACACATATATAGATACATCTGTACATTTCTCTTTTAAGTTTCTGTATGTACCTAGACATACTTCATAAACAAGTAGTTTTGCTAAATGAATGTATATGAGATAACAAACAAAATATATCATGATATATTTGAAAGTTTTACTTCTAAAAATATGCTTATGTCTAAAGATAAGCAGGATGGTTTTCATAACAGCATACTTATATCCTTGCATGTTATAAAATATTGTAAAATCCATGAAAATAATCCAGAAGGCTCTCCAAATATCACTTACATTGTCATTTTCTGACCAAAATGCTTATTGATGTCAGTATAATGCAGATAAAGATACCTTATCAAGAAGGACTAATCAAAAATATAAAAGAAAAGGGCTGTATTTTAATGGACTCCACAAAGCTAACCATATTGCAATTTCCCTTAGCTCGGTTTCCAATGGAAACAAGAATCATAAACGACTTAGAGCTCTAACACTATAGGTAGCAAATAGAAGTTGAGTAATAATTATTATTAGGCTATCTCAGTCAGACTTTCACTCTCTTTAATGCTAATAGATTTGACCTTAAAGGGATTTTCAACAAAGTTTACACTGATTTGAATCTCTATACCAGATCAGACTATAAAACAATCACAAAATAAAAATAAATCTGTACCTAAAAACATTAAGAATAAGCAGCAAAACAATGTTAGGAATTTAGGCATATATTCCTTACAAATTAAGTACAGATGTTAAATATTGTAAAAAGGTTTACGCGTATTGCATATTTTAAAGAGTATGTGGGCTTTTTGAAAGAGGTATATTGGAAGAAAGTTCAGTAAATGCTTTCACTGTTCTGATATATCATTTGTTTCCCATATTGGAATATGCCCTGCAGATTAGTAGCAACTACCAATGTGGTCTCCAATCTATTCTGACTATCTTCATACCTTCTTACTATATGGAAAATTCTCCTAAATGTTATGCCATAAGCACCATTCTCCTTCAAATATAGCATATATTTTTCTGTAGGTAACAAGAAGGAAATGGAGAAATTAAAATCAGGTTTATAAGTTTTCATACAATTATTTGAGTCAGTGATGAAAATATGCTGTGCCTAAAATATTATTTATTCATGTTATTCCTGAATATTATACTATTATCTGAAAAACATATCCAATAAATGCATGAATTTGATTGGCATCCTGCTATGATATTCACAGGGTTCTGTGATAAAACTACTACTATAGTCCTGCAGCAGAACAATGTATGTTAGAAAGAAAATTAGTGCATTAATTTTCAGTCAACATACTTGCTATCTCAAATTTCACACACAGTAAGAGCAGAGGAGATTTGTTTATATTCTAGCCTCTAATGAAATGATATCAATAACCATTAGCTGAGTTTGACATATTCAGCTTTGGAGTTAAAGTTGGAAGGTGTTTTTCTCCTATTTATTTATTTTTCTCCTATTATTTAACTGTTCTAGCTTAATATGAATTATTTCTATTGCCTATTTATTTTGTTATATAATCATGCTCCTTCATGCTATATTTCACTTTGAATGGTTTTGATAATTTAGCTTGAAATGGAAAACCTAACAGCTCTAAAATTATTTACCATATACAATATAAAACTGTACTTAAAAGATGGAATTTGGGGCCGGGAGTTTGGCCTAGTAGTAGAGTGCTTGCCTAGCATGCACGAAGACCCAGGTTCAATTCCTTCCTACCACACACATAGAAAAAACCGGAAGTGGTGCTGAGGCTCAAGTGGTAGAGCTCTAGCCTTGAGAAAATCCAAGGACAGTGCTCAGACCCTGAGCTCAAGCCCAGGACTGGCAAAAAAAAAAAAAAAAAAAAAAAAAAGATGGAATTCAATTTAGCAATACACTGGTATGCAAAATGCAGGGTAATCTATATTATCTATCTGTAAATAAGTCAAATAGGTAAACAGAAACAAAGGAACGTATTGTATCTTTGGGGACAAAATACAGCATCAAAATTGATGTTAGGGAAAGCAGAATCATGATTATATTTTCTCAACTGGATAATTCAAATCCTTGCATTGTTCCAAAGCCTAAAAGCTGATTTTTCATTGTCTTTTAATAATCATATAGGGATCCTCTGAGGAATTAACTATTCTCTTTAATGTACTCCCAAGCTTGGCATTTCCACCCAAATATTTTCAAATTATAAAAATTGTAGTTTTTACATATGTGTAACATTACAATATTTTACACTTGGTATATAATTATATTGACCTGAATGTGATATATTGAATGTGATATTGACTTGCATCTGATCATTAATTAATACATATAAAGTTTACAGATGTTAAAATGTAAACAAGGTGGGCTTGGTTTTTGTGATACTGGGGGTCAAATCCTAGAATGTTAAGCAAGCAATCTACCACTTGGGCTGCACAACCAGCTCTTTCATTTTTACCTAGGCTGTCCTTGAACTGGAGAGCCTCCTCTCTAGAAGTACCTCTTACAGATGTACACCCTAAACCCCAGCCTTGAGAAAAGACTTTTAGAAATGGAAGAATAGAATATTTATGAGGTTAGTTAACAATCATAAGGCCAATTCAACTTACTAAAACATTGTGCCATAAAAATTTGGAATGTCTGAAAAAAGTGCCTATGAAGTACTTGAGATACCAGCAAAAAGACATGGCTTAATTTGTTTGTTGATATTAAAACAAAATAAAAGCAATGGACTGTATTTTATATTCTTTAAAGATGCTAAATTTTCAAAGACTAGGGAAATATTCCAGCCTTGCATTCAATCTCACACAGCTTTTCATTATTGGACTCTAAAGAGAAAAGGATTTATAATCATTCATAAATATGGACAAAGGAATTGCACCATAACTGTCAGTAATATAGGCCCACTGTGCAAGAGTAATATGAGCTCTACTATTTCTACATTAGTCTCATTAGATTAGGCTTTATTGTAGAAACATCTCATCAAAGCTCAATGGCTTAGCTCAACAAAGCGTAGTTTCTGGATCACCTCAATTCCAGTGAAAGATCTGAGATCCTCTACCACAGCTCTGGTCAACGAAGGATAATAAACAGTTATCTGCTTTTGGTTTTAAATAAGGTTTTCAATCTGTGGTCCTTAGTGGTGGATTATGCATGGCATAAATGATCAGAGATTCCAAAGGAGCTTAAATAAAAGAGGAAATGAGTATATTCCATTCATTTTCATGATGAGGAATTAATAAACCACTAAAGAAATATCTCCACATTTGGCTAATCAACAGCATCATCTTCCATCATTGAGAATAGCATTGGTATTATCATGTTTGTAAATACGTGGAAAGCAGTAAATCAGCCAGACCCACTCTTACTTTAAAAAAAATCATGATACTGTGTATCAGTGGCTTAATCTATAATCCTAGCTACTAAGAGATTGAGAGGATTGTGGTTCAAAGCAATTCAGGGCAGATAAACGCAAGAGATTCTTTTTCCAATTAACAAGCAAAAAACTGGGAAGTAATACAGTGCCAAAGCCATGAGTGAAGAACCTAAAGGAGAGTGGGTGGCTGAAGCTTAAGACCTGATAGCAGCACACAGACAACAAACAAATTTTTGAGAGACATTTGATATGATATTTTCAAGATTATTAACATTACTTAACATTGGTCCAGAAAACATATAATGCATGTAATATTCCATAATATATACATATATATGTGTGTGTGTTTGTGTTTTTTGTGTATGTGTGTATTGCTCAAGACTCTACTTTGAACTACATTCCCACTTGCAGTTTTCTGGTAGTTAGTTGAAGATAACAAGTCTCATGTACTTTCTTGCCAGGGCCGGCTTGGCATCATTCAGCCTCATATCACAGCCTCCAGAGTAGCTAGGCATTAGCCACCAGTTCCCAGCATTAAAAGCATGTTGTTGAAGAGTATTTCTTTTCTCTTTTCTTTTTTGCAGAGCAGAGGACTAAGCTCAGAGCTTGATACTTGCCGAGCAAGCTTTCTTCCACAGAGCTAATCCCCAAACCCCCAGAATAATATTTAAATGCTATATCTTAACTTAAAATTATATATTAAACTGAAAGCAACTGAGAAATGCAAAATAATGAATTACAATTGCTATGATGACATTTTGGCAACTAATGTTAAAGAATAATCTCTTTTCTCTCTTACATTAAAGCACTGATTACAAAATTGTCAGCATTGTTTTAGTTGTAGCAGTTTTTTTTTTCACGTAGTAGATTTAAGAGGGTTCTTCAGTTCTTCTAAAAGTCAGTGCCATGACAAGGCTTTATTCATTAGGCCTATCAGAGTAAGGCAAGTCAATTAAATTTCAGCGGAACATGTAATTACTGAAGGGAGTCCCTCGGCTAGATTTTCTATTTCTCTTTAGGGATTAAGAAGTGAACAATGAATAATTTTGGTTTAATTAAAATTCAAGTGTCAAATCCCACAAGGTTCATTTTACAGAGACCTGCCAATCAGCCAATTGACAGATTTACAAAACTCTTGTTCACTTTCTGACTCTCTCTTCCCCAGTGATATAACACCCTCCCCACAGTGAAGGACTTCTTATTTTCTAATACTTCATTCCAGAGTTTTTATACTTTGGCCATCTTAAAATGAAAGAAATGGCATTCTATGACAAATTATCAAATTATTGGCAGCAAGTATTAGTCCTAATTTACATCAGTGTTATTTTTTTCTTAAAAGAACACAGTAGCGACTTTCTCTCTTCCTTTTCTTTCTTTCTTTCTTTCTTTCTTTCTTTCTTTCTTTCTTTCTTCCTTCCTTCCTTCCTTCCTTCCTTTCCTTTCCTTTCTTCCTTCCCTTCCTGGGGCTTTAACTCTGGTCTGGGTGCTATTCCTGAACTCCTTTTGCTAAAGCTAGCATTGTACTATTTTAGCCCCAAAGCCACTTCTGGTTTATTCTATGATTAATCAGCGATAAAATTCTCAAGGTGTTGGACTTTCTTTTATTGATAGTAATATTATATTTAAATATACACTTGTAAAATAAATAAATAAATAAATATACACTTGTATAGTCTGCAGCAGAATCTGAAATTTTCTGACAAAACAAACATGAAGTAATATAAAGTGGGTATTTATTTGTCTGATTATTCATTGAGTATGTATTAATGGTCTACTCTATCATGAGGAAACACTGTCTGCTGATGGTAGAAAGTTTTAACATCCTAACAGTATAGTACGGAAAGCAAACAGCAGAAGATCTCATCAGAAAATATCACATCATGGTGCCGGGGAGTTTGGCCTAGTGGTATAGTGCTTGCCTAGTATGCACGAAGACCCAGGTTCGATTCCTCTCGGTTCCACATACATGGAAAAAGCTTGAAATGGTGCTGTGACTCAAGGGGTAGAGCTCTTGGGAAAGCCCAATGACAGTGCTGAGGCCCTGAGTTCAAGTCCCAGAACTGGCAAAAAGAAAGAAAGAAAGGAAGAAAGAAAGAAAGAAAGAAAGAAAGAAAGAAAGAAAGAAAGAAAGAAAGGAAGGAAGAAAGAAAGAAAGAAAGAAAGAAAGAAAGAAAGAAAGAAAGAAAGAAAGAAAGAAAGAAAAGAAATGAAATATGACTTCCTGAATAAGGTAAACTGACTGGGTGAATGAAGGGTAGGATTGGCCAAAGGTCAATGAGAAAAACAACAGATGGGAATGATTCTAAACTGACACATAAAGAAAAAGAAAGAATTTTTTTTGGTCTCTACTAGTCCTTTTTATTAGATTTGCTTTATCTGTTAAAGAAAGCAACATAAGGTGGTGTATCGGGCCCGCAGGATGCGCCACCCGTGGGTGGTCATTCCGCTCCCACAGGCGCAGCACTGCAGATGGGGACAGCTGGGGACAGCTGGGAGCCCTTGGGTCCCTGAGGCCGCCCTGGTGTTTCCTGAAAGACATCGGGAGGAAGTGTCTCTTGAATTTCCTGATTGCCTATAAGACCTCGGAAGGACCTGTCCATTCTCCCCCTCCCCCCCCAGAAAGCCTTCCTCACTATTTTCAGCCAGAGGCATCCAAGAAGAGTGGAGACAGAGGAGCTGAATACTGCAGCACCTGGGCCAGTGAAGATGCTTCTGTGAACCCCAGAAAGCCTTCAAGGAAGCCTTGACACCTGTGATCTTTCAGATGCAATAAGAGCTGCCTGCCTGCCTCTCACCCTGTAATCCTAGCCGCTCAGGAGGCTGAGATCTAAGGGCAATAATCGGTGTTAACCATAAAACGTGGATGTGAAGCTAGTACCCATGGACTGGGTCACCGAGCACCCATAGGTTGGACCACATTGCACCAGCACCCGTTGGCTGGACCACTTTACACCCAGAGTTCGTGGGCTTCTCTTTGGCCCCCGTTTAAGAAATGCAAGGCTGCTAAATTGTCAGATTGATCCCATCAATGGTTTTCAACAAATGTGAACTCTGGCACAAAGTCGTTTCATTTTCAGTCAAGATTGCACAGGAAATTTTTGTTGTTGTTATGATAATGGTGATGTACAGACAGTTTACCGTTTTCATAAGCCAGGTAATAAGTACTTTTCTCTTTGGACAATGCCACCGCTTCCTTCAGGCCCAGTTTTTCCCTTTTATTCTCACCTGTAAGTTTACACAGGGATGTTTGTATTACTTGGGAAATCTATGATGCCAGTACCTCTACTTCTGTAGTAGCTGGGATCACAGGCCACGAAGATCAGATTTATTTATTCTCTAAAGAGGCATAAATATAGGAAGTCTATAAGAGAATGAGCATATGAGTGTGATACAAAACTCAGTTTCCTAACCCTTCAGTTTGAAAGTCTGGTGATTCAGTTCTCCCAGCTGTACACTGGAAAACCCAGTTCTTTCCCCTTCCCTCCATCAACACCTGCCTCCCAGTTTTCAGGGCCCATCAGAGGAATATGTTGATGCTGAATGTCCCAAGTAGTCTGTCAGAGTGACCTACCTTCACCCAGGGGAGTTCTCATCTGTGTTGTCTCTCGAATCCATACTTCAGGGGAGGCCACATCCACAGGAGCATCTTAGTTAAGCCTGTGGACAACCTGAGTAAATAGCTCAAGAAAGTGACAACCAGAGTATCTGTTCAGCAAGACATGCTCACTCACTGTAACTAAGGGAAGGGCAGTACTCAAGAGTTGCTGTTTTCTCATAGACTCCATGTTTTCCCTCATTTGTAATCATTAGTACACATCTAAGATTCTCCTAGAAGAGGATCACAGTAACTCAGAAGCTATGTACATATGGTCATATAGGATGAGGCTAAGCAAAATGGAATCTAGGATATGAAACCAGAGGTTTATCTTTGTGATTGTTGATCTTAATGTACTATGTGAAGCTATTTATTTTCTCTTTTTCCCCCCCTGTGGTGTATCTCATGCTGTTACTGTATTTGTCTTTGGTACCTAGTATATTTTTTTTGTCAGTCCTGGTCTTGAGCTCAGGGCCTGAGCACTATCCTTGGGTTTTCTCAAGGCTGGAGCTCTACCACTTGAGCCACAGCACCACTTTTGGCTTTGTATGTATGTGGTACCAAGGAATTGAACCCAGGTCTTCATGCATGCTAGGTAAGCACTCTTACCACTAGGCCAAACTCCCAGCCCCAGTACCTGGTATACTGTATGTATGTTTATTTGAAAAGGGAAGGGGGAAAAAAACAAGATGATTGGAGAGGGCGGGGGATTAAAAAGTGGGAATAAAACATAGGAAGGGATATCAATGTATCCACTACCTGACTAATTTAACTGTAATCCCTCTATACATCACCCCAACAATAAAATACAATAAAAATGTTTCCTTAAAATAATAAAGAAAGCAACATAAATTTATTTAGAAAGCAATAGAAGGTATTTTCTATGCTTCAAATAATTGATTTAAGGCAAGCACTGATGGCCCATGACTATAATCCTAGTTACTCAGGAGCCTGAGATCTGAGGATCCAGTTTCAAAGCCAGCTTGGACATGAAAGTCCATGAGACTCTCATCTCCAAAAAACTGAAAGTGGGTCTGTGGCTCAAGTGACATAGCATTAGCTCTCAAAAAATTGGCATTTAGTAACAAAGTAGATAAGGGCAAATTTGTTCTGTCTTCTTTCCTTACTGTTCACAGTGAGGAGTAATAGCTTTTTATTCTAGTCCTTTGACGTTATGGTTTATTAACATTTCGTTATTGTAGTATGAAGAAAAATGGAAAAACATTACAATGGAAATGAAAAAACTAATTGAAATTAAGGTAAAGCAGACAAAGAAAAACTTTACTTCTACAGCTAAAATATACCATCTTAAGTGTTATATGTAAATAACTGAAAATATAAAATGCAGTTGGAAAATATGCTATATGATTTTGGGGGAAAAATTCTAATGAATCCTGACTTTCAATTTATAAAAATCCAAGTTGTATGGCCGGGAGTTTGGCCTAGTGGTAGAGTGCTTGCCTAGCATGCATGAAGACCCGGGTTCGATTCCTTGGTACCACATGCATAGAAAAAAGCTGGAAGTGGTGCTGAGGCTCAAGTGGTAGAGCTCTAACCTTGAGAAAGTCCAAGGACAGGGCTCAGGTCCTGAGCTAAAGTCCAGGACTGGCAAAAAAAAAAAATCGAAGTTGTAATAAGAGAGTAACATTTTGTGAGCCAAGAGTTGCTGAGGGGCACTTTTCCCTTTTTACTGGAGCATTTCCGTAAGAACAGAGTAAATTAGAATTTATTCCACAATAATGGATAAAATGGATACACTTTGGATCTAGAGGGAGTACAAGATCTACAACAGTATCCCCATATGCTCTTTGGAAATGATATTATTCATTTTAGTATTCAAATGAAGAGTAATTTGTAAAGGTTGCATGCTCTGCAGGCTCATTTTGTCAAATTGCTGAAGCCTACTGATTTCTTTAGGGACTGTCTCTACAGCATGCCATTCAGGACACATCTAGAGGGCAGCTCATTTGACAGCACTTTGGGGACGTGTATTTGTCTGAGTATCAATTTCCTGTCACCTTACATGCTATCTCTATAAATTATTAAAGCCACATAAGAATGGGAGAAAAAGTGTTTTTCCGTGTTCATTATTTCTTTGTAATTTACTTGACTATACTTACTAAAAGAAAGACTTGTTACTAAAATTGTCATCTCTTGCCATTTGTATCACTGGGTTATTCCTTTTGAGCCATCTTCCTGTAAATCTTCTCCAGTGTTGAAATATTTGCTCTGAAAGTATGACATACAGTCCCACATATGTTGTAAGTAATATGTAAATATTCCTTTTGGTTTGAATGAGGAAGAAACCAAGCTGCAAAGAAATGAAATGACATAAAATCACCAGTATACTATGGTGAACTAGTCAATACCTTCACTGGAGTTGATAAGTTCAAGTCTTAGGTTATTTTTAGTGAGAAAGTAATAAATTCCATTTTAAACTTGTTATTCAAAACTATTCTGTTTGTAACAGTAAATAGAAAAAAGGGGCTGAGGAGTAGATTGACTTCTCCCTGAACAAGAGTCAGCCTTTTTGCACCTCAAATCCTTGTCAGATTCAGTTTTGAATACAGCCCTACACTGATGGTAAAGTAAATAAATAGTTTAGGTACTTAAAATAGTGCCTGATACCTGATGCTCAGTATTTTCCACCACTATAATATATTTGCATTATCAAGTTTTTACAAAACATTACAACCCATTCAAGAATTTACTGGTTTGAAGCAATTTTACTATAAAATGTATATTGTATACATCTGTATTTATAAAGACACGTCAATCTGTATAGAAATATAGATGATAGATGAAGGATACTCATTTATAGATATATATTTGCATATATAATACATTTGAGTTTCTACTGTACATTTCTTTTCCTTTATTAGAAATCAGTAAAAAGTTAAAAATCATAATATTACATTAATATTTATTTTTGGTGATACAAAATGACAAATATGATGACAAGAACACTCCCAACCTCCTCCATTCCTATCATGATTAAGAACTGATCTGTACATTTTGTGAGAGGGTTTTATGTGCAGGTTTTATGGCTTATGTCTGGAATCCAAGCTAGTCAGAATGCAAAATTCTTAGGACTGTAGTTCAAAGCTAGACCAGGCAGCAAAGTCTGTGAGACACTTATGTCCAATTAATTACCAAAAAGTCAAAAGTGATGCTGTGATGCAAGTAGTAAACCTCTATCTTTCAGAAAAAAAAAAAAAGCTCAAAAACAGCACCCAATCCCTGAATTCAAATCCCAGGACTGGCATTGTTATTGCACACACACACACACACACACACACACACACACACACACACACCTACAATGTTTCTAGAAATGAAAGTTTTTAAGGTTCACTTGATGGATTTATTGAACAGGACATATTTTCTGGAAAGAAAAAAAAAACTAGTGTGTTCTTGGAAGAGACTGAAAAATTTAAGTGTAGTCCACTCTGACCTAAAGAGAAAACTTAAAGGAAAAGGCAAATGAAAGAAAAATTTAGAGAAAATCTAGTGTGAATAGCAAATAGAATGTGAATGAGAATTAAGAATTTTCTTCTGTATTAAAAATATATTTTGGCACTTTGAATTTCCTCTAAGGAAAATTCTTTTCAATTAAGTTTGGTTCTATTACACTTGCTTTTAATATATCTGTGATGAGAATTGATTCCAAATGGCTTGACATCTCAGCTACAGCTACTCTAAAAGTTGTCTAGGCAAAGATGACTATCATGGGAGCAGAAATTTCATAAAAATGAACTCATTTCTGTCTTGACTGTGAAACTTCCATAAAGGTCAGTGAGTAGAGTCACTTTTTCATAATTATAAGTCATAATATCAATATACTTAATTCAATTTTGTGACAATGACAAGTGACAATTAACCCACTTAGCATGTTTTTGTAAATGATTATCTTCATAAACACTTTATGTATCCCATGCTATATTTGTTTAATGATATGACCTTATATCTTAGTTTCTGAACATTGTTAATTTATAGCTTTAGTTTTTGTATTAAACTGTTTAATTGAGCTCCCTATGTTCTTAGAAATTAAGAAATAGGCAAATACATTGAACAGTGATAACAGCTAAAAACAAAATGAGCAACTAAATTGCCATATTTGTTTATACTTTATCTCTCTCTGAAGGAAATATTAATTTAAGTGTGATATGGCTACAAATATGCCTTAGTTTCTGTTAACTGAAACAATTAAGAGAAGTAAAGGATATTAAGAACAGCATTAAAATTACGTAATACATGTATTCTAGCCACTCATTCGCTTCACTATTATCTTATGCAACTATTGTTATTGTATTTCTTAGTGGAATACAAGGAGAGTCCTAAAATATGGTAAAAAATGACTATAAAAATACTTCAGAAAACTAAGCTTAATTCAGATTAAAGATAGATAGATAGATAGATAGATAGATAGATAGATAGATAGATACATACATACATACATACATACATACCTGGACACATAGATAGATAGATGAGGTCTGGTTGGATTAACAGATGTGGAGGAACATATCAAGAGAAATCTATTGCATTTATACTAAAGATAGGACAATGGTCCAATCTTTTATTTAACAAGAATAAAAAATATGATGGGTGAATCAACTCAGAAGAGAAATCGAGTCCTGGGATGCATATGTGGGAATGAAGTGCCACGAGAGGGGCCAACTGACATTTACTTTATCTTCCATTCCCCAAACTTCAGGCAAAATTCATAATAATTGTTCTTCCTACATAGTGTAGCTTTTGCATTTGCAAGATTTTTGCCCCTCATTTGTCTTTCATAATTTTATATACTCTCCAAGGGAAACCTGAAATGCCATTTTATTTAAATATTGATTAATTGAATGAAAGGTGTTGGACCCAGGGCCTTGTTTGTGATAGCTATGCATTCTATTACTGTGCTTCTTGTGCAGGTATAACAGTTTTATTTGGATCCATGATTTTTAAAAAGTGTTTCTCATTTGATTTGCAATTTTGTTTTGCTTTTTAATGGTCACCTGTCACTGCTATATGTTCTGGTTGCATTGTAAATTATCATTTCAAGAAGTTAATAACTACCTTGTTTTCTGTTCTCAATACACATCTAAGATTACCCCAAACAATATGTGTTAACTAAAAGTACTATTAAAACTGTGGAAGTCAATGGAGCTTTTATTAACACTTTTTATTTATAGAAGTGTTAATATGTACATCTATTTATTTTTTGCCAGTCCTAGGCTTAAGCTCAGGGCCTGAGCACTATCCCTGGCTCTTTTCTCAAGGCTAGGACCCTAACACTTGAGCCACAGCACCACTTTCAGCTTTTTCTGTGTATGCCATACTGAGGAATCAAACCCTTTTCTTCATGCATGCTAGGCAAGCATTCGACCACTAGGTCAAAATCCCAGCCCCTTATACTTCTGTTTATAAGTATTTATACTTTCATTTATAAAAAGAGGCAAAAAAAATCCAAAGTGTCCATTTTAAGAGTACCTTTTGCCTTATATACTAGATTTCAAAACATTGCAAGTTACAATTATTTAAAATATATGCAATGTATCCTATAATGAATATTTATTTATTTTATGTTGATTTCATTTATCTACACAAAATTTTAATAAGTGGATAATCTATAACTCATTTTGAGGAACTGAATTCCAGAGGCTGTATGTATTTTTCAAATTATAGGACAATGGTACAGATATTTAAGATGGAATAAGTACATGAAACTCAGTAAAAATTATAGAGAAAATCAATATTAGCACCAGCCAAGAGTACATGACTGACATTTACAGAACATTTCACCTTACAGCAGCAAAAATATATAACCTTTCCAAACACATATGGATCATATAGCAAAAAAAGAAAATGATCCCAAAACTGCACTTTTTCTTTTTACCACAAAACACACATCAAAAACAACAAAATAAGACTATACAGAACCTGTTCTGAACAGTGGAATCACTCTGGAAATCAAATAAAGAAAGATAATAGCAAATTCTCTGAATATGTGGAAATTAACATTTCCATTCTAAAAAAATCCAAAGGATCAAGAATAGAGATATCTTGTAAACAAAAGTACAGACACAATCTATGAAAATGGTTGAGACACAATTTCAGATGCCAAAATTGGTAGTACTAACCACTTATTACAAGAGAGAAAATATCAAAAATGAATAAAGTGATTAACCATAGGAAGCTAGAAAAAACTGAATAAACCATAAGCAAAGAACAAGAATCAATAAAATAAAAAGCAGCAACATAATAGAGAAAACCAGTGAAATAAAAATCCAGCTATTTTTTTAAATTCCATAAAATTGACAGTATCTTGAAAGACTATAAATAAGATGCAGATTACAAATATGAGCAGTAATAGGCAAGGTTCTTATTATACCTATTTGTCAACATCTGGAAGCTATTATTAGCCATGATATATTTCAACTTTCCAGATGCTTTTATTCTCCTCCAACTTTCTAAGAAAATAAGTTGGAAAGAAGTTACCCTCCAGCCAATGTCAACAACATCATAAGAATTATCATGCCACACTATCCTATTTTTATCCTTTAGGCTACAGTTTTGGTACCTAGAGGGGTCAGGGTATGGTTCAAAGTCATGACAACTAACTTGAACCTTCTTTTCCATTTCTAACCTTCAATCTTTCTAATGTTTCCAGAAGCAGATCATTTTCTCTTCCTCTGCAGAATGCTGCCAAGAGCATAGCACCTGACTCATAACAAAAGAAATCACTAGGCCTCAAGATTCACATACATAAAGGACTAACATCCTTTGCAAACAAAGTTTCCTTCTCATTGGCTCTAAATCTATTACACTTCTCTTTGCATACACTTTCCACTGCAAAACAAATGGACAAATTTGATTGAGTCCCTCACATATGTGATACTCAGAAACTTCTGAAGAAGCCACTGTTCAACATTCTCATGTTATCTGTCCTTAACCTTCAATAACGGTACATGATTTTGACATGAACTGTAAAACAAATTTGACTCTCTGTGTTTTGGGAGTCGCTCATGGTCATCCATTCACAGATACTCTATCTTTTGGGTTTTCCTAATTTCAATAACTATTGGTCAAAAATGCATTCTAAAATCAACTTCCTTCCCTCCTTATGGAAAACAGCTGCTAGTTCCCTTAGAAGACAATAACTTCTCTGATAGCAGAATCTAGGTTTCAGGACTACATTTATAAAATTAATATTGTGTGTGTGTGTGTGTGTGTGTGTGTGTGTGTGTCTGTGTGTCTGTGTGTCTGTGTGTCTGTGTGTGTGCCAGTCTTGGGCTTGAACCCAGGGGTTGGGTGCTGTCCCTGAACTTCTTTGGCTCAAAGCTAGGGCTCTATCACGTAAGCTACAGTATCACTTCCAGCTTTCTCTGAGTAGTTTAGTGGAGATAAGAGTTTTGTGGACTTTCCTGCCTGATCTGAATAGTGATCCTCAAATCTCAGCCTCCTGAGTAGCATGAGTCACTAGCACCCAGCTTAAAATGAATAATTTTATTGCTTGGTTGTACCTATATTTTTGCACATGTCATCTCTAATTTTCACTTGAAATTGAATAGATTTTAGGCTAAAATTATGTGAATGTCTCACTCTGGCCAATCCTTACCCAATGATAGGTTACAAGAGGAAATGAGAGAAATTCTGTCCAATCTGCCATGGTGACAAACCTCCATCTTCTCCCACACTGCCTAACCTCATGTATCATTCCTTCTTGTGCACAATAAGAATCCTGTAGCTTCTCCAAGCTTCTACAGAATTACACTAAACACTTGCTAGCATAACAGGCTTGCAGGAAGTATTTTTCATTGAAAATATAATTGAACTATTACCAAGAAACCAAGGCTATGACTTTTTCAACTTGCTTGGCTTTGTTCTAGTATATTTGTTCGCCAATGAACTGTTGTCTTTTAAATGTAAACGAAAATGTCAGTAGTCCTACTATTTGAAACAAATTTCAAAATTCTTCCCTAATTAGAGTGCAGCACTTTGTCATTCTCTTAGAGTCCCAGAAGATGAATGGCTAGGGAAAAAAATCTCATAGTGAGAAGAGAAAAGGAAGTAAACTTGCTCTACTACAAGTTCTGTTTTCACTTCTCCCCTGGCAGATTTAATTTGGAATGCATCATTAGTGCATATCCAGTAGAGGGTTCCACAATGAGGAAAGGGGGAAAAATCAGCTATGTTTTAATGATAAAATCACACATGTTTTGATTGTCTTATTGTAATTCACCTGTCAGAGGAGAAGTTGATAAATCTGAGTTATATCCTTACATACAAAAAAATATGCTTTCCTCATCATGCTGCTTAAGCAGAAATTGTCTTTCAACTCTCTGAGTACTTCTTAGAAAACGCTGAGAAGTTGACCAAAGCATTCAGTGCTTCTTCTTGTGCTCCTCCGGGCAAGTTTGCACAAAGAATGCAGATGATGACATCTTGCCTCTTGTCTTCTTAGGATCTGCTTTGCCCATGATTAGTGTGTCCTCTGAAAGGCAATGAGTTGCTGGGTGCTATTTGGCTCTCTCTTGCCCTGCCCTGTCTCTATGGAGCTAACTGTAGTGCAATGGCTGAGAGAGCAGCAGGAGCCATAGGAAGCCTCCACTTTTTTGTTTTTTAAGTAGAACAGCCAAGTGCCAAGTGTGGGAAGCCCATCCCCTCCCACATCCCTTACTCCTTCTGATCTTACTTCCTACCCTCTTTCAGACTTCAACTGTTGTTCTTAGTAATATCAGCTTTCTAATTACCATTGTATGTTTTTAACATAAGGAGCAAAATGTACGTACATAAAAGGCTCACACTGTTTAAGTCTTTAGCCCACCTTTAATGGAATGATTGTTTCTTTGAGGATTGGTTTTTGAGAGATGCAATTTTTTGAGCTGTAGGTATAGCATAGATACAAGACCCTTGTCTATTGTATGGCTAGTGAAGATCTTCTCCCACTCTGTGGGCTTTCTGTTTAACTTACTAGCTATGTCCTTTGCCATACAGAAGCTCTGCAGTTTAATGCAGTCTCATTTGTCCAAACTTTCTTTGATTTGTTGTGTTTCTGGGTCTTTATTAAGAAAGTTTCAACTTGTTCCAAGGAGTCTTAGTATCTCCTATTCCATCTTACAAAGTTTTCAGGGTATATACTTTGATCCATTTGAAATTAATTCTTGTGAAGGGTGACATATAAGGATCTAGCTTCAGTTTTCTACAGGTGCTTAAACAATTCTGCCAGCAACACTTGTTGAAGAGGCCATCTTTCTTTTATATTAGTTTTTCTGGCTCCCTTATCAAAGATTAGGTGGCCATAGGTCTGTGGGTTAATTTCTGGGTCTTCAGTTTTATTCCATTGGTCCTCAGCCCTGTTCTTGTGCCAGTACCAAGTTGTTCTGATTACTATAGCTCTGTAATAGAGTCTAAAGTTTGGTATTGATATTCCTCCAGCACTGTTCTTTCTTTAAAAATGGCCTATAGACACATGAAGAAATGCTCAACATCTCTGGCCATAAAAGAAATGCAAATCAAAACAACTTTGAGATTCCACCTCACTCCAGTTAGAATGACCAAGATCAAGAAATCTAATAAAAACAGATGCTGGAGGGGATGTGGCCAGGTGGGATCACTACTACACTCTTGGTGAGAGTGTAAAATTGCTCAACCACTCTGGAAAGAAGTATGGCAGTTCCTCAAAAGACTAAACATAGAGCTCCCCTATGACCCAGCAATTCCACTACTTGGCATTTACCCAAATGTCCAGAAACAAGCACATACTAAAGCCACTAGCACAATAATGTTCATTGAAGCATTATTTACCATAGATAAGACATGGAACCAACCCAAATGCCCCTCAGTAGATGAGTGGATTAAGAAAACATGGTACTTGTACACAATGGAATTCTATGCTGCCATCAGAAAGAATGACATTGCCCCATTTCTAGGCAATGGAAAGACTTGGAAAAAAAATCATATTAACTGAAGTAAGCCAGACTCAAAGGAACGAAGGCTCCAAAGTTTCCCTCATTTGTAATAATTAGTACACATCTAATTCTCCTAGCAGAGGATTAGAATAGCTCAAAAGCTATCCACATAAGGTCATATAGGATGAGACTAAATAAAATGAACTCTAGGATATGGAAACAAGAGGTGTATCTTGGTGATTGTTGTTCTTAATGTACTGTTATTTCTTTTCTCTTTTTTCCCCATTATGGTTATTCTCATGTGGTTACTGTAACTGATTTTGTAATCTGGTATATTATATATACATTTATTTGCTTATTTGGAATAGGGAAGGGAAGGAGGAAAATGATTGGTAGTGGGTGGGGGAGGGAGATGGAGGGGAAAAAAAACATGAGAAAGGCTATCATTATGTGAGAAATAATGCACCTACTACCTGACAAGTGTAACTCTAACCCCTCTATACATTACTCTAACAATAAAATTTTAAAAAGACTTACACTGTAGCTGGATGTCATGTCTCACAACTGTAATCCCATCTATTTGATTGCAGCCATCCCAGAGAAAATGCTAATGAGCTTCCTATCTCAACAAACCAGCTGAGCAAGGAAGGTGAATACATACAGGTCGATAATAGTTCAGGTCAGGCCAGGCACAAACTATCGGAAAAAATAACTACAGTGCAGAGATCTATGGGTTTAAGGTCTAAAGTAGCTGTTTAGTAAGTGTGAGACTGAGATGCAACCTCAGTACACCAAAAAAGTCATATTATACATTTTATACATGTTATACATTTTATACATTTTTCTGTGCTTTGATAAAATATAATTTTAGACACGTAGCTCTAATTCATTTAATAAGCTCTAATTCATTTAATTAAAACCCATATATTTTAATAAATTAAGTTTTGAAATTGTTTCTTGAGACTGGGTCTCAGTATGTATATTAGTCCAAGTTGACTCACTGTTGTCTGTGAATCTCACACACTTTTATGTAGCCTTTACCCTAATATAATATTCCCACTGAGAATATACTACATCAAATTCAATTCACTCCAAAACACTTTATAACATCAGAATAGTAAGCTTGACTTCACTCAATATTTGGATATTTAATAGCTATGTTTATATTTATCACATCTTGTCTATATATACTTAATGTGGAAGTTCTAAAGCCCAGATCCACGTACTATTTACTACATCTGCAGAGCAAACTATATAACATGTTTAGTTCTGTGAAAAAGTGTAGAACAATCACTGGAAGTAATAGCTAGAAAGTGACTGAATAATTATAGGACTAACATGATATCTAACTCATTCATTCAACAATTAAGTACACACAAAACAAGCTTTGTATGTTAAGAGGAGTCCTGTGAATTATGCGATGTTAGGAATCCGAAATATCTGTGGTGCTGTTAATTTAACTTCTATTTACTTAATAGTTTATACCCATTATATTTTAAAGATCACATCATCATTTGAATTTTGCAAATGTCATTCAAATGGTGCAGTTCAAATGGTGATTAATTTTTCAGCTTGGGTTCTGGATGCTGCTGTTTCTGATGGGAGTCACTTCACTCTATCCATGTGTCTCCAGGAAACTTCAATACTCAGCCATGTTTGAGCAACATGGTAAATGCCAAAAACATTCAAGCTCTTGATAAAAGTAGTCATTGTTACAAGATTATTTGTTGTTAAGTAAAAGAATGCTAAAAATCATTGCATAATTTTATGCTTCATTTATGCAGAAAGTGAGAATGTTCTGCCTACAGAATGTCTACTGCATAACTTAAACCATTAGTCACACAGTGCATATGTCTTGCATTCCTGCATTTCTCTTTTCTTAAAAATGACTTAGGAAATATAACTGAGAAATAAGTTGTATACTTTATTTTTCTGTATGGAGTGTTATGTGATTTTACTCTTGAATTTGTTTTTTGGATACTTTGGTCAAAAATAATCTTTAAGAATGAAAAGTGCCCTTTTACCAAAGTGTTCCACAAGGATATACAGATGGAATGGTGGTCCCTTGCCAAACCATGAATTTATTTAAATTACAATCAAGAATAAATTTGTATAAGGGAGGCAAACTATATTATAAAGTAAAAGGCAACATGACATGTTTCATGCAATAATATGAGGACATCTCAATTCCAGTTTTCTCACTACAGGAGTATGTCTGAGTCCAATTACTTCTATCTAGTTACTTCCTTGAATCTAATATTTGTGTGCACATGTAAGCTTCTGTATGCATACATGCATGGACATATACACCTCAGATAATGTAAATGTATGCAGCATACAGTATATGCCGTATTGTGTTGCATGTTTGCATGTTATTCTTCATGCATTCTATCAAAACTCTGTATGTGCATGTGTGTGTGTGTGTGTGTGTATGTGTACTCAAATAAAACTTTGTAGAGAAAGAGAACAACCAAATGATGAAACAATAGAAAATGGGTGAACCAATGCAATAGCGATACTCACAAGACAATTTGTTGGAAATGAACTTTACAACTTAGTGAGGGTGGGATAGAGGAAAGGGATGTGGGAGGAAAAACATGGGGGGGGAAGAAATGTTTGACAAGAAATGTACTCTTTACCTTACGCATGTAACTGTAATCCCTCTGTACATCATCCTAAAAATACATTATATTTTAAAAACTCACTAGCCAATTAAATTTAAAACAGAGAAATTATTTAATACAAAGGCAGATGTTCAGAAGTCACAGTTATCTATACCAGTTCAACTACTGACATACATAAGGCTTCAGACACCAAAAATTCTTACTGTCCCTTCAAGTACAATGGGGTTCATGAAACATTCACCTTAACTGATTACCAGCAATAACCATTTCATTTCTCAATGATGGCACTCCACCATTGAAGCCACATCTCTACGTTTGGTGATGGTTAATTGAAGATTATAGTCTCATGGATTTCCCAGCCCAAGATGACTTTGAATTGCTATCCTCAGATCTCAGCCTCTTAAGTAGCTAGGATTACAGACTCGAGCCACTGGTGCCCAGCTTAGTTGTACCCTTTCATATGTGAAATTCCAAGCCAGCCTCTTGCACAAAAATAAAAATGAATAGAGTACATCATAAGTTTGGGCATTTAATGTGATCTCTCTTTATATTATTTCTACTAGAATTATGGTTATAAATTATGGCGAGCTAACAATCATGAGAGTGGCTGCTTATAAATATTTCCCCTAGAGTGCCAATAAAATTTAATATCTAAATTATATCAGGGATTTGCTAAGAATCAATTTGCTATTTTTCAATGGGGCAAGATATTATCACCAAGTGACTTTTGTTAATTTTCAGTGATTCTAAATCAGATGTCAGCTTCTGTGCCTCGTTCTGCAAAGACAACTTTAATTGTTCTTTCATTTATAGCTGTCATCTAAGAAACAGTAAAAAGAAATTTCAGCAGAAATAAAAGGTAATGAGAGTAGACTCTTTCCCTTGGGATTCTATCTAAAAAGATCCTGATGTCAATACCGAATCTTCCTTTTGCTCATTTCAGTGTAAGGACACAAGAACACTCACAGTTTAATAAACTGTTAATGATAAAGTAAGCTTCCAAAAATAAAACAATTAAAATAATAAAAATAAGCTTCCAGTAGAACTGACCAATTCGTCATTTGTCCTTCATATTTTTCAAACATCCACTGTATTTATTCTCTGTGGTCCTAAATTCTGAGTCCAGTACAGTCATGTGTGTAGGATCTGGCAAAAGCTGACTACAGGCAGAAGTGTAATTTCGCCCCTCACTTTCATATTCTTTGCATACAGTCATCTAATGCTGCTTAGAAAGAGAGGCAATGATTGATGATAACTCAGGAAAATCTTTGCATTCACTCATAGCTGGGCAGTATAATAAAATATTAAGGAAAATGACAGAGTTTTAAATTCTTTTTACAAAGATATCCAGGTAAGTTTACATATGTTGCTTAACATTCTGCTTTTAGAATGTCTTTGATGTTCTAAAATTAGAATTATCGCTCATTTATTAGTTTTATCTTTCACCATTTAGATTCTAGTCTTTGAATAGTAAATTTATAGATTCTAGTCTTTCAATAGTATGTTTATAACATACATGTATAATTTTTTTCATATATTTTTATTGTAATTAATAGAAGGGTTACATGATATTTGCTAGATAGATGGTGCAATAATTCCCATACTTTGATACCCTTTCACATGTCTTGGTCCCCATTTCCCTCCCCCTCACCCCCACCCCTCATCTTGTTTTCCCCCATTCCCTATCCAATTTCAAATAACCAAATGCAAATATATCCAATATATCAGGTAACAAAGTGAGATACTGTAACAATATGAGATAACCAAGGGACAGCAAAAGAGATGAGAGATAACATAGTACCTTAAGAACAACAATAATTCATTATATGGCTTATGAAACATGTATAATTTTTATAGGTCACATTTAGAAATTTAGTGAATTCACTGAAATAGTGCTGACCAACCAAACAATTTCCAAAAGTAATCTACCCTTGACAAAATACAAAAGAGTAAATTTAGTGTGGTCAATATAAACTTGTGACTAGGGCATCCTTTAGAGGTGGGAGTGAGTTCTACCCTGGTACAAACTCATGTAGCCTTATCTGAACAAACCATGAGTGTCTTCTCAATCCTGCACTTACTAATGCATCCTTGCTAGTTAAACTTGCCCATGATTTGAATAAAAAAATATACTATAAACAAATATTATGAACAAAATGAGTTTTAATTGTAGGATCTATACTAGATACTGAGTTAGGAAGACAAATCAATGACAGAAAAATCTGTACTTTAACAAGGATCTGGAGACTTTTCAGGAAGTTTAGGAAAGATGGTCTCAATAAAAGAAACACTTAAGACTATATTTCTATATCTTCTAATCTCCCGCTGATCTCCAATTTCCTCCATATATCAATGAATATAACCAAGTATAAGTTTTCATTTGGGAGATCATAACTCCAAGACTGTAATATTTAGAAAAAAGATGAATATAATTTATTTTAAATAATAATTATTTATTGCAAATCATGTCATGTATACTATGAAGTGGTTTATGGTAAACTTACTAACAATCAGTTTTCTCATGTATTCATTACCACTGGATTAGCCACTGGATTGCTTCTGATACTCATAAAAATAAACTCCTCTATTATCTATTTTAGCACCAAATTATGCACATATCTTTTCTCTTCAAATTTTGTGTCTATCACCTTACTAGTAAAAATGAGTTTGACAACACACAGTAAGAGCCACATTTCCCATTCTCTACCAGAGACAATCATTGCTACCAGTTAATAGAAAAGACAAAGAGCTACACTTACAGCTCAATTTTGAAACTAATATTAATAACCTCTAATTAGCATGCTCTGTATATATTATTCAAAAATCACAAAAATCTTTTCCCAGAGATTGGTTCTAATTTTCAAAAGATATTTCAGAAAAGTATATGCTATCTTTCCCTACATTTGCCTCTTCAACAAATGATGCTGAGAAAAGTTGATAGCAACATACACAAGACTGAAACTAGATTCCTGTCTTCCTCTCTGTACTGATATCACAATAACTAATATTTCAAACATTATCACATAACTAATATTATGGACAATAACTTCTTGAATCAAACTCTCATTGGCCAACAAAAGTAGAGCAAAGATTCATTCCTCAAAAACCTAGAAACAGAACTATATAAAATTCAGCAGTGCCAGTATGGGGCACACATCTGAAAGAGTATCATTTAGGATACAATAGAAGTACTTGTATATCCATGTTTATTGCAACACTATTCATCATAGCTGAGCTATGCAAACATCCTAGATGGTACACACGTGATAAGCAAATTAACAAAATGTTGTAAATGTATATGATGGAGTAGTATTCTCCCACAAAGAAGGGAGAAATTATGGTTTTTGCCAATAAATAGATGGCTAAGATCATCATGCTAAGTGAAGTAAGACCAACAACAGATTTTCTATAATATGTGAGAACTAGACATAAAAGAATAGAAGTATACCAGAATATATGCAGGATCACAGATCTGTACATAGACACAACATCTTTGTAATTATGAAGTATTTGAAGAAACTATAGACAGATGGGAGATAAGAGAAAAAAGGATATTAGAGGGTGAAGAATATCAAATAACTTGTATCTATATAGTAAGACGTCATAAGAAAACTGAAAACTTAATAGGGACAAGAAGACAAGGATGTGAATGTAATGGAGGGGATAAATCTGACTAATGTGTGAATTATCACACATTATTCTTTGAACAATCAACATACTTCTAAAAACAAGAAAGGAAAAACAAGAACATGATGAAGTCCCTCCACCCGGTAGCAAGGTTCTTGACAATAGTTGTAGGACAGAGGGCCAATGGAGAAGGGGAAACAGACCAAGTATAGTAGAAGTACACTACACACACATATGAAGATGAAGAAATGAAATCTTTTGAGACTGTTTTAAACATGAGAGAAGAGGTAGAACAGTGGGAAAAATCTAGCCAGAGTTTGCTGTAAGCAAATATGAAACCTCATTTAATGGTGCTAATAGAAAGACTTTTAAAAGAACTTAAACATAATTACAACCATGAATGTATATGTATAAATTAAACATTTGATTTTTTTCAGTAAAATTAGATAAATTCTCAAAAAAGTGATGTTAAATATTGTGGATTAATCTGGGTGTAATTTAAAATTACTGAACCACAAAGTGCACAGAATTTTTATACTGGAAGAATTATTAAATGAAATAATTCAGCATTTTTATTTCCTCAGTTTGGAAACTGAGACTGGAAAAAAAATGAAATCAAATTTATCTACAACTTTCAAATTTAAGAGTACAAATTAAATAAATAAACTAAATAAATTAAATAAACTAAATTTAAGTAATTTAAGCAACAATTTAGGGATTAAATGTTTACTAAGCATCATTGGTAATATAGGGGTTAAGACATCCCCAAGACAGCATGAGTCCTGTTTTTTTTTTCTAAGAATATGTGAAGAATATGTCTAGCAAGTAAAACGTGTATAATGGACAGGCATTTACCTTCATTTCTAATATAATAAAGTTAACTGAAATGTGACCATTTCAGAGGGTAGCCATAAATGTCATCCTCAATAGAGTTCGAATACAGATTAGGGACCATTTAACCAGCTAGAAAAGCTAATGGAAAGGTCATGCTACTTACACACCGTGAGGCTTTCAATTTTCCTGACATTTCCTCTAGAGATGGGAAATGCACAATCTCCAAAGAACATTTATAGGTTCTACCTCAAAAAACTAGGAGACACATTTTTTCGGTCTATGACCAACAAAAGACAAGTGATTAGAGAGGGATTAGTCTCGGGAAGCAGAGCAAACATAATAAAATTACTTTGGCATTGGTTACTTTCCAAGGCCTACAATTTCATCAGACTTAGGTACCTGGACGCCATAATGTGACTAAAACAATGAAGCCTAAACCTCACTCATTAAGTGGCCATGATGAAGGCTGGGAAGAAAATGAGAACTTCAGGTTCAAGTGGAAATTTTCCTTCACTTTATTTACTTATTTGCTAAAACAGGTGACTTAATTACTAAGAATTCATATTCAGTAGACAGATGTTTATTTTAAAATTCTTGGTGGCTAGTCACTACTGAGTTAAAACTTGGGAAATTCATATCCAAAAACATAGTTTGTACAATATCTTTTATAATTTAGATAAGTAATTTGGGGAGGTAATGCATAATAGAAGCAAAGTAACAATAACTGTCTCCCAATTAGAGAGTGAAAAAGTGAGTAACATACTAACAACCAAGCACTGAATTTTAAATACCTGAGTATTTTAAACTAGTGCTATCTTATTTGTGGAAATGATAATAATTCCTTTTATCTTTGTAATTTGATGGAAATTTTTATATCCAAAAATGTAGTCATTTGGTGTTCTGTATGTCTGCCTCAGACCTTAATGATTCACAAGGACTTTGGTATGAAACTAGTAACCTGGAAATACTATTTCTGTATATCTACAGAGAAAGTGAAATTAAATTTCATGCAAATTTTTATTTTTTTGAATTATGCTAAAAAATTGGAAATTTCTCCTTTTCTACAAGAATTTATGAGAGTGCAACATCTAAGGCCAAAGTGTTTTATTTTGAAAATCACCAACAATACCGATTTTCTTTGTTGTCAAAACCAGTAAGTGGAAGTTTATTTTTTTAACTATCCTTAAGTAGTTGTACAAAGGATTCCAGTTGAACATGTCCGTGTGTGAGAACAGTGGACCTTGAACAATGTCACTCCTTTTATCAAAGAAACTTTATTATGGTATTGGATAAATTTTACACATCCTTTCCATTAAAGATAATTTTCCTTGTTTATTTATGCATCCCAGGTTCTGAACAACTGAAATGATATATTTGACTTAGGAAGAACAAAGGAAGAATAGTTCCCTTGTTAGTTTGTTTCGTTGGCACTGTTTGTTATAGTTTATAGGCTTGGAATATTTGTCACACTGGGGAAGTTCTCCATTATTTCTAGTTATAAAGTTTAGTATTGCTGTCTTATCACTAAATCTATTGTTGGTTTTACGTATCATACTTCTGCATCTATATTTTACACTTTATAGGCAAAGAGGGGAGATGATATATGTTCTGCATAAAATATTCCCTCATGATAAAGTAGCAAAATAAACAACAAAGGGCCAAGATGTTTGGAAGCTATAAATATCATACAAGTATTCTTAAGACAAAAAAGAAAGAAAGAGAAAGAAAGAAAGAAAGAAAGAAAGAAAGAAAGAAAGAAAGAAAGAAAGAAAGAAACAGCGTTTTTTGTGTGTGTGAGTCATGGGGTTTGAACTCTAGGCCTGGGCACTGTCTCTGAGCTCTTCAGCTCAAGGCTACTGCCCTACCCTTGAACCACAGCCCCACTTCCCTCTCTCTTATTTTTTTAAGTTACTAAATTCAGGATTACATTCTGAAGAGGACACATCTAGCAAGCTACTTTGAGAATACCATATCCAAAGTAAAGGATACTGGATGTTGAACTCCATCCAGAAGGTTGTATTAAACTACCTGAAGAGCCAGGCGACACTGACCCCAGCACACAAGGCTACTCAGAAAGCTGATATCTGAGGATCACAGTTCAAAGCCAGCCCCGGCATGAAAGTCCATGAGACTCTTATCTCCAATTAACCACCAGAAAACCGGAATGGTGCTGTGGCTCAAGTGATAGAGCCCAGCCTTGAGCTGAAGAGCTCAGGGACAGTGCTCAGGCTACGCAAATGACCAAAAATAAATACCTCTAGGAGTTGCTTAGGCTCCTTTTATCCTGATTCTGATACAAATAATATTAGGAGACCAAAAATGCAATATTAAAAGCTGAACTTTTTACTGCTTCTAGGTCCTTTGGTTATTACAAACTTGACAGTGTATCGCTACATGCACTTACAGAAACTGAATATCTTCATAAACATTTCAAATATTGTGTTTAGTCATTTCCTATAGTATTATATTCATATAGTTCAACCTGTAGCATTTAAAAATGCTATATTTTATATTAACTATAGAAAGAGGGAAACTTATTCTACCCATCTGACAAACACAGCATAAATGTTTAAAATGTTTACCACAAAGGAAATTGTTTAGATTTTGAATACTATTCTGCCATCTACAGGAGACCTGAGAATTTGACAGCTAGTTAGAAGAAAAGTTAAATTACAAAGAACTCTGTGTTTAGATTGCAAAACTAGTAAATAAGAAGTATAAAGGCACCACAGTGAGGTCTCCCACTAAGATTGTTACTGTACATGACAGAGACAATGATGATTTAAAAAGGACAGCCTTTAAGAAAAAGAATAGAGGAAGTGACGCTGTAGCTCAAGGATAGGATGGTAGCTTTGAGCTGAAGAGCTCAGGGACAGTGCCCAGGCCCAGAGTTCAAGCCCCATGACCCCCTTTCCCCCAAAAAAATGATTTAAAAAAAGAATATATGTTTACACAGCCACAGAGTGAAAGAACACAAAGATAAACTGTGTGCAAGTTGATCTTTCCTTCTTTTTCTTATAGATGTAGTAACAAATGTTTAAATAATTCTCACCTGAAATTATTTACTTGATCTATGTTTGATAAAGTTCTTTGGCTTCAAGTCTAGGCATTTGGATACAGTGTGTAATTGCTGATGCCTTTCCTTTGGAAGTGGCCTAAGTTTTATGTTTGGTGACATGAGCCTATTAGGACTACACCTGGTACATTCCACCCCTTCTTATGGACACCAGAAGCAAAAGGCACTGAATTTTCAGGTCCCTTGGGTAGAAAGTTTGGCTTATTTAAAGATTTCCAATTCATTTTGTTTCTCTTAATGGAAGTGAACGTGATGTGACATCCATTTTCAGGAACTAAGAGAATGCTTATTTGTTTAACAAAACCATTCACATATTGACTAATTATGTATTGCGATTGTACCTTTGTTCAGCTTAGCGCAAATGGAATGTATTCTTCTTGGATGATTATTAGTAATGTATGGTCTCAGGCAAGAAAATAAAAGAAGATACGTTCAAGAGTTAGCATTGTAAACAAATACTTGATTTTTTTTGCACTGGAATTCTATAGTCTTTTTCTGGTTTTGGATGCAAACAAATAGTTTTATACTGGTTATCTTATGAATAGAAGTTAATCTAGTGAGCATAACAAAATATAGAGAGAAATTATATATAAAATAACTGCCAAATTTATATCTATTATATTGATCTAATATGTTAAGTGTGAAATATATAGTATATATTCCCATTCAATAAAATTAAAGTATGAAATACACATATATCTTGTTTATTGATGTAATATTTAATTGAATGATAAAATATACCATAACTCAATTGTGGAGAAATGTAAATATTTGAAATGACAACTTCTCACAAATAAATCCAAGTAAGTAGTAAATAAAAGAATCAGGCAATGGAATTTATACAGCTATTATACAAATGACATCTTGGAGACTGTCAGCAATTAGAGGGATGAGGCCAACATGATTCTTCTTACAAGAAGAACCCTTTCCATCCTATCAGAAAGCTTTTGCTTTCTTCTTGTGGCACTGGGGATTGACCTCAGGCCTTGATATTACAAACATTCTATCAACTGAGCCAGCCACATCCTTTCTACCTGAGGTATTTTTTGTTTGGTTTGTGTTTTTATCCAGATAAATTCTGGAATGGCCTCTAATCATAATTCTCTTACATGTGCCTCACAGGTAGCCAGGTAGCTAGAATTATGGACATGCAACACAAAACTCAGTTGGCTTTTCTGATATTCTTAATGTTTCCCTTCCATGCTGGCTTCTAATTTTTATTTTTATTTTTATTTCCAGTCCTGGACTTGAGTTCAGGACCTGAGCACTGTCCTTGAGCTTTCTCAAGGCTAGAGCTCTACTACGTGAGCTTTAGCACCATTTCTGACTTTTTTTCTATGTATGTGGTACCAAGGAATCAATCCCAGTTCTGCATGCATGCTTGGCAAGCACTCTATCACTAGGCCAAACTTCCAGCCCTGGCTTCTAATTTTAATCAACTTATTTCTGCTTCATGAATAACTGAGATTACAGATATGTGCCAGCATATCCTGTCCAAAAAGTTTTTTAAATGTGAAGTACACATAAATTCAGAAAACTAAAAAGAGAAAATGCATAAATTGATTAGGTGGCACTTGATTTCCCTAATATGACATAACGTAAAAGGAAATGGACATGTTTACTATTACACATAAATATTGTTTACCCTAGTTTTTATTCAAATACACAAACCTGGTAGAATTTTTAAAAGTTACACATATGCACAAAGAACACATAGTGTCCATTTAATAAATGAGGTCATCAACAGACTAGATATAAACGTCTCAGATATTGGAATTAGTCAAAAATAAACTTTTATGTAACTTTAATATGATTAAAAGATCTATTAGGAAAGATATTCAAACACAAAAGACAGATGTGAAATATCAACATGTAGATACAAAGTACAGTTATTCATGTGATATATGTTATTCATGTTATATATGTGATAAAGAATGTCCTCATTGGGATATCAGTAGTCAGAACAAAACAAGAGAATTACTGAACTTATAGATATCTAAAAGTTACTCTAATTGAAATACAAATAAAAAGAATAAAGCTAGAAACTGTGGCTCATACCTGTAATCCTAGCTACTCAGGTGGCTGAGATCTGAAGCCAGCCTGGGCAGAAAAGTCCCCTGGAGACTCTTATCTCCACTTTACCACACAAAAATCAGAAGTGGTGCTGTGGCTCAAGTGGTATAGCACTCTCCTTGAGTACAAGAGAGGCTCAGGGACAACACCCAGGCCCTAAGCTCAAGCCTCACAACTGTAAGAAAAAGAAAAAGGAAACAAGAGGTTTATATTTGTGACTGTTGTTCTTCATATACTATATGAAGTTATATCTTTTCTCTTTTTTTCCCACTTATGATTAATCTCAGGTGGTCACTGTATCTGACTTTGTTACCTGGCATACTGTATATACATTTGTTTGTTTGTTTGTTTTGAAATAGGGAAGGAAAGAGGGAAAACAAGATGACTGGGAGTGGAAGAGGGAAGGGAATGGGGAACAAAAACATGAGAAGGGGTATCAAGGTTCAAGAACTAAAGTACCACTACCTGATGAATGTGACTGTAACCCCTTTATACATTTTCCCAACAATACAATAGGAAAGAGAAGAAAAAATAATTGAGAAAAATTAAATTAAAACTTACTTCCATAACAGAATTTGTACATACATGTTTATTATAACTGTGTTTATAATGTCACCAAACTCAAAACAGTGTGATGGACAATGCTCAAGTCCTGCTCCCCAAATATGGCAGCCCAAAGGTCAGACATACTTCCTGAAGCAAGTTATGAACCCTCACTCCAGAAAAAATTTTTCTTTGCTCAAAATTGTGGAGCAACCTTATCCTTGAACACACAGATACAGAAAGATTCAGAATACATAGCCTTGAAACGTTCATCAGCTTATTACCTATATATCCCCCCACCCCCCCATCCAACCACAGGTGCAAATCTGTATGCTTTTTATTAGATTTGGTTAAAATTTGTGCAATATTCCTTGTTTTAGATTTTCATTTTTGAAGGCTCCAATGCCAAATAAATCTTATGTTGAATAAGTCTCTACATAATTTTCTTTTATCCATCTGTCTTTTCCTAGGGAATTTTAGCGAATAGCTTTGGGGCAGATTAGAAAGAGATATGGTTTTTCTATCCTGTATAAACACAAATGTATTTCAATAGATAACTTATTAGAACATTTACACTCAACCTCATGGGTACAAGTGAACAAAATCCTTCTGATTTTGACAGGGATGAAAGGAAAAGGAGGAAAGAAATTGTAAAATGATAGTATGAGGTAGTCTCTTTCCATACCAACTTTTTTCTTATGTAGTTTACACAGTAGTCCATGCATATTGGTTTCATTTTGAACACATCGGTATTCTATTATTACTCCCACTTTGTGAAGTCATTGTGGTTTTTAATCCCCTCAGACATATTTTCATACACTATGCTGTTCATTTTATAGACATCTTTAATTGAAATTTTTCTTCAATTATTTTCTCTGCTTTATTTGAGCAATAAATTCATTGAATTTTTCTCTATAGATTTTCCTAGATTAATTGCACAGATTCTAATATTTGGATATCTTTATTTTCACTTTCAATATGGTTTTAAATTATATGTTTCTATTAACTTTGAGACGTTATGTAGAATATTTCTTGTTTACTTACTGACGGAAATTTTACTTAGTTTAATTTCCAGCCACATTGTATTGCCCTAAGAAATTATTGTATTTTCATTATCATATATTTTTTTAATTTTTAAACTGAATTTACCTAAGGTAAATTATCAAAATTTTTCATGACAAATTATAGCCTCTACTATGTATGTATATAAATACATACTTTTAAGATAAAAGAGTAAGATATTTTTCCTCCTTTAGTAGGAGTGAGCTGGGCACGGTGGCTCATGCCTGTAATACTTGCTACTAAGGAGGCTGAAATCTGAGGATCACAATTCAAAACCAGACCAGCACTAAAGAACTAAAGAGCATGAGACTCTTATCTCCTGTTAATCACTAGAAAACAGGAAGTGGAATAGTGCCTCAAGGGGTAGGGTGGTTGCCTTGAACTGAAGAGCTCAGGGACCCAGGGGTCCAGAGTTCAAGCCACATGACCCACAAAAACAAAAACAAGCAAGAAGAATCCCAAATATTAGGAGTGAAATTTATTTATTGACAATGAATGTTATATACTGTTCAGTTGTATGAATGTGTTACATTTTCACTTTGCTATTAGTCAGTATAATTTTCCCTTTTACACTATGACAACTAAAGATGCTATCAACAGTTCAATAACTGTCACTACAGGATTATAGTTATGTTGCTTTAATCTTTTTTTGTTTTTTTCTTTATTAACGTTGATTTTTACATCATATTTTAAATGATAGGTTTAACAAATGAATGTTCAAGAAGGGAAACTCTACAATCACTGGGACTTAGTATTTAGAACTTAATCAAAATTAGGCTAAGGGTTTGTATGTCAGAAACATATTAATTTTAGAAAATAAAACATTATGTCTACAGAGTCCTAGGTTTTTATGTCTATATAGTTATGTTTATATTTTAATTACCATGTCTATAGCATTGGGTATGCAGATATTGAGTCCTTGCTCTTGTACTCTTTGGATTTAATAGCCACATATTAAGGATATTTTATCTTGTCTATTGGCTATGTAGAATTCCATTGTGTATATATACCACATTTTCTGTATCCATTCATCTGCAGTAGGACATCTGGATTGTTTCTATCGCCTGGCTATTGTGAATAGTGCAGAGATGAACATAGCTGAGCAGGTGTCCTTATCAAATCTTGGGTTATGATGTTCAGGGTAGATGCCCAGTAGTGGTATGGCAGGATGGTAGGAAGGTCTATGTTCAACTTGGGGATCCTAAGGTATTCACATGTTCAATCTTTTACAGATATTTAAAAAGACATTTAAAGTGCTTATAACATTGTGTGAAGTTCTGATGGCTAGATCTCTGTGTCAGAATGTGGTACTTTAACTTGCACTATAATGAGCATATATTGTTTTATCCTTTAAAATATCTGTTCTTTTATAAGTTTTTCCTGTTTTAAAAAAGTGATCTATAATACACTGTATTTACACATGTATAGCTTTAACAATGCATTTTTAATAGAACTGTACTGAATAGATTTATTCATATTTCAAGATATAGATTTTTTAATGTAATGAAGTCTAATTTAACAGGTAGCCTTTTTACCCAGTGTTTTCAGTGCCCTGCATAGAAATTTATATCTTTTTCTAAAATATAGAAAATATTTCTATTTATTCATCTAAAAACTTTTGTCATATGTTTCCATTTTGATCTACAATCCATATGAATTGATTTTGTTTGTTATAGAAATTAAGGATCAAGAGAAACTTACTTCATAGGCTTCCAGCTCACTCAGCATTACCTAGGAAATTAATCAATCTTTTCCCACTGCATATTTGAGCATCTAATTTGAACATAATGTACTTGAAAATAATCAATGGACTTCATTGTTGAAAATAGTTTTAGATTTATGAGAGATGTGAGAGAGGGGGATTGAAGGGGGGGAGAAATATCAGTGAATCTCTATATACTTCTTCACTTAACACCTCCTGCACAGTTTCTGCTACAATTCACTTCTTAAAATGGTGTGGTACATTTACTAAATGTGATGGTCAAATATTGCCACATAATTATAGCCTACATTCCGTAGCTTACATCAAGATTCCCTCCATATTGTATATCCACAATCCCTCCATCTTTCTCTCCATCCTTCTTCTCTCTCCATCTTTTTCCAGAGTGGCAAAGAAGCAGAATCCACCTGGTGTGGCATTTAAACTTTTCAAATCAGCTGCTATCATTTAGAAATATTTACCTGAGTACCCTCCCTTTCTGTTTGTGATTAGATACTTCCTTTCTTCTAATCTCGAAATCATATTGTACTGTAGAATTACCAGTGTCTATGCACTTAACTTCTTTAACTACTTCTAAATGTGGCAATTAAGAATAAAGCGACCATCAACATTCATGTGCAAATTGGTATAAGGACCTACATTTAAGGCCAACAACTAATTCACTTGAATACTGCAGAAGATGATTGATAGGCCTTACCCTAAGACTTAATTTTGTCTACTAGTTTAAGTAACCGTGAACTATCTCCAAAGCAGCTGTACCACTTAACTTCCTACAAGGAATGAATACATTTCTCTGGCTCCATATGCTTTTTCATGTCATATTAGGACTCCTATTCTTCATAAAATTAGAGATTAATCAAATAGTTTTACCCCTCCCGCTGGAGTGGGCAAACAACCTATTCCAATGATGAAAATAACAAATTAAGATGAAGTAATTGACAAGTTTCATGACAGAATTTAACATTGTCCTTTATGCCTGCTATGGCACAAAGCAGATTAAACAATATTTCCAGTGTAACAACTCTGAATTATCTTCTCTCAAACTGCTACATGAACAGAGTTTTCTGCTCACAGATGTGGCACCAGTGTGTACTCTGGATGGCGGTACATAAAACATCTCCTTTCATTGCTCCTGCAGATGCTCACAGACAGCTGGCCTGTCACCTGGATAAGCCATGGCAGTTTAAATTAAGGTCATGAAGCAGCCAGAAAATGTCCCCATGCACAGTTTTCCAGGGCATCTAATTAACCATCTATAAAAACTTGTAATTTACATTTTCAAAACAGATCCCATAATGATTTGTATAATCATTTGAATTCCATAGTATTCTAATAAATAATATAGCCTGGCTATTCTGAGTCTACAATATACATTTGCTTATACACAAAATAAGTTGCTTATATTGTATTTACAAGTAATATGAAAGAGCCATTCCAAAACTATAGCACTCTATCCATATATAATTAACTGCTTATACCTTAGAGAGTTTTCACATGCAATTTAGTTGAACACATCAATTTATGCATTAAAATCCAAATATAATATATATTCTAGATACATAATTCATTTGGATACTGATGTATGTAAACCATAATTTATATTTGGAGTACAGTCATATTGTTCTTGTATTAATATAAACACATATCAAAACACCTAATCACACATAATTAGTATATCTTTTTCATCAGGAAATTTCGAAGGAAATTGCAGTTTATTCGGTGGTAGATGACATTAGTGAATTCATGCAGTTACTTTACTAATCTAAATTTTACTGAAGAATAAGTAGAATTTTCCATTGTTTCCCTTTAAGGATTACAATACCTGTGAAATGACTTCATATAAATATTTGCTGTTATAATCCTTCATTGTTTACTGTTTCACTATCACTTTATCTGGATGAAAAATTGGTAGGTATGGAATGACTGGTGTGTCACACATCCTGGTCATCTAAATGCTTCCCATGCACATTACACATGCATTGACTCTCATTACACAAGATCCATTCCTTAAAAAACTGGAGTTTGGAGAAATTTAAGTATTCACAACGACCCAAAGAAAGGAAAGTTAAAACAACTCAAAGTTCAGAGAAGATATCTGCCTTGATCCATGAATATGTGATCAGGCAGAAATGACAAATACCTCAGTGAGAACAAACTGAAAGGAAAGAGCCAAGATTCACCAAAAGGAGAAGCAAAACCTCTCCATAGATCAGGATAGGGTGCCAGAACTCTATCAGTTATACTTGGTGTACTTCCAGGACAAATTTGGAGCCTCAGAGTTTAATGAAATTATTCCCATTTACTCTCTACAGTAATAAAGCATAGCCTTTTTAAAGATTTTATTCAGTCTCTATAAGTTTAATTTTTTGTCTCATCTATTGCTGAAAGCAGTGGTGTTATATTGATATGTTGCTTAATCCCAGGCATTAAATCCATAATAAAGCTGGGGGTAGTGATCAAGGGCAAGAGAATTGGGAATATAGTCCAGATCAATTTCTTTCTAACTCAACCAGATACAAGATGTGATACCACATCTACTCACATTCCTGATTTTCAAGTATACAGAAGAAAGACTGTAGTAATTTACAGGCGTGCTTTATAGCTAATGATTATAATTACAGGTTAGAGCAATTTATCATGATAACAATATTAAATAACATTGAAAATTACACATGAAATGCCATGAAATAATATTACCATGAAATAGTTGCAATAAATCACCTTATATCAAGTTTATATAAAGACAACTAAACCATAAATAACATTTGCAAAATAAGTTGAATAAAAATGGAGAATGAGTATGTATGTATATGTGTGTATACATATATTGAACTGATACTATCTTTTTTATTAACTTGGGCAGTGTTATAATTAAAATATTTGATTGGATTTATATTATCTATTTTGCAAAACTATGGACAAAATGATTCTCTGAAGAAAATGTATCTTCTCTGTTTTCACAGGAAAATTATAGTGAAAAGTAACCAGAAGCTATTCTTTCTGGGTTTGTTTTTAATTCTCTTTGCTCTATATTCTTCTTTTGTCTTCTTTTAATTTTGCTTATGTTTTTATTATTGTTAAGTAGCTATACAACGAAGTTGCAATTCAGCAAAACAGTTTATAAATACAATGCATCTTGACCAATGTCACTTCATTCATCATTGACTCTATGTACAATAGAAGGCTTCAGCAGTGCTTGAACTCCTAGCTGAGCTAAAGTGTTAGCACAAGGATTTTCATATCTTCCTATACACTTGTAGATTTGACTATACACTATACAACTATAGACAGCGTTGTTCATGTCTTTTGCATGAGCTTAAACCAATGGAGATATTCATATTTTGGTCTTACTCTTAAAACTTTAAAATTATATAAATGTATATAGAATATACATATCAAGCCTAGTGTGGTGACTCCAGCCTTTAATCCTAGCTACTTAGGAGGCTAAGATTTGAGGATTGATGTTCAAAGCCAGCCAGGGCACTAAAGAACATGAGACTTATATCCAATTAACCACTAGAAAATGGGAAGTGGGGTTGTGGCCCACGGGGTAGGGTGGTAGCCTTGAGCTGAAGAGTTCAGGGAAATCACCTAGGTCCAGAGTTCAAGCCCCATGACTGACAAAAAAAATTTTAATCAAAAAATAAAAAAGTTGTATTAAAGAAAATGTTTAATCTCCTTTTCAATATACCCTTTGTATCTTTCTTTGATCATTAATAAGTATATTTATATAGTTTTAAAGATTATAATTGGATAGTTATCATTATAATTACATAATCTTGTAAATGTCAGGCAGATGCTGGTGAAATTCACTTTGCTTCAATTGCTTTATTGAATTGTATTATAGGGGAAAATGAGGAATTTAGAAATTCTTGGTAAATTATTTAAATATGTCTCTCTGACATAGCTGAGAGGGTTATAATTGTTTTTTACATAATTGAGTTATTTTCTTGATAGAATTATGGCTTTAGTTACAATTTAAGTTAATTCAGCTAAAATATCCTATAATTGAATAAGAAGAATACATTTGTGCTTTTACATAGGTTTTATTTATTTGCCTACCTATCGATCAAAGGCTAAAATTCAGTTTTGGAAATCAAACATACCCTGTAGCAGGCAGCACTGTTTCTGCACATAACCTGGGGCTAGTGATTCCTAAGGAACACCTATCTTCAGCTGAACCACAGTAGTTGGCTACAGATACTTTGCCAGGACTACTTATCACCCTTACTAAAGTTTCATCATGTAAGTTGTACTACTTTAAGAATATCAATACTGAGCTTCAAATTGAATTACAAAGCTGTAATAATAACAACAGTTTTATACTGTCACAAGAATAAGCCGTGAGGAATAATGGAGGAGAATACCCAGAAATGAACTCAAAGCCCTTTTGCCACCTAACATTTGGTAAGGGAGCCCAAACCGCAGATTGGATAAAAAGAAAGCCTCTTCCACAAATGGTACCGGCAGAACTGACTAAACAACTGTAAAATGCTGACATTAGATTCTTATATATCACCCTGCACCTGAATCAACTCCAGATGGGTCAAATACCTTAATGTAAGACCAGATACCCTGAAAATGTTACAAGCTGAGATAGGGAAAACACTAGGGCTCCTTGGCACATGTAGAAACTTCCTAAATAAGGGTACAGAATCCACAACAAATCAAATGAGGTCTACATAAATTAAATTGCAAAAAAACTGAAGCATTTCTACTTAGCAAGGGACACAGCTAGAAAGATAAATAGAAAGACTTGGAAAAAATCATAAGTGAAGTAAGCCAGACCCAAAAGAATATAGGCTCCATAGTTTCCCTCATTTGTAATAATTAATATACATCTAGGATTTTCCTAGCAGAGGATCACAATAGCTCAAAAGCTATGTGCATAAGGCCATATAGGATAAGGCTAAGCAAAATGAACTCCAGGATAGGAAAACAAGAGATATAGTCTTGTGGTTGTTTTTAATGCACTACAGGAAGTTATTTCTTTACTCTTTTGGATTTGTACTCATCTTCTGGTTTATCTCACATTATTGCTGCATTTGACTTCGGTATCCGATGTATTGTACATACAGTTTTTTGTTTATCTGAATCAGAGAAGGGAAGGTGAAAAAGAAGATGATGAAACAAAGATCAAAGGATGAACCAGAATAACAGCGATGTTCACAAAACAATATATTGGAAATAAAACATGGAAAAGGTTAACAATGTTCAAGAAGTAATGTACTCACTACCTTACAAATGTAACTGTTACCCTTCTATATATTACCCTGATAATAAAATTAAAAATTAAAAAATAAAGATAAATAGAAAGCCCAGAGATTGGGCGAAGATCTTTATTAGCTATACATCAGTCAAGGGCTTCATTTCCAAAATATACTCAGAACTCACAAATTAAGCTTCCTCAGCAGGACTCAGTGACTCACACTTATAATTGTAGCCACTCAGGAGGCTGAGATCTGAGGATCTCGGTTCAAATCTAGCCAGGCACAAAAGTCCCTGAGATACTTACCGGCAATTAACCACCAGAAAACCAAGAGTGGCACTGTGGCTCAGGGGGTAGGGCGGTAGCCTTGAGCTGAAGCGTTCAGGGACAGTGCCCAGACCCAGAGTTCAAGCCCCATGAGTGACAAAAAAAATCCTCACAGATAACCCCAATGATAAATGGGATAAAAGCATAAAGAGAGACCTCTGCAAAACAACAATGGCCAATAGACACATGGAGAGATGTTCATCATCTCAGTCCATAAAAGAAATGCAGTGTAAAACATCATTGAGACTCTACCTCACCCCTGTTAGAATGGCCATCAACAAGAAAACTAACAATAACAGATGCCGATGGAGATGTGGCCAAAAGGGAACACTACTACACTGTTAATGGGAATGCAAACCTGTTCATACACTCTGGAAAGCAGTATGGTGGTTTCTCAAGAGACTAAATATACAGTTCCTTTTAAACCCTGAAATCCCACTCTTGGGCATTTATCCAATTGACCACAAACCTGGCTAACACTAAAACCACCAGAACAACCAGGTTCACTGCAGCACTGTTTACCATACCCAAGATATGGAATCAGCCCAGATGCATCACAGTGGATGAATGGATCAAGAAGATGTGATAGACACAATAGAATTCAATGCTTCCACAAAAAAGAATGACATTGACCAACGTCACTTCCTTTGTAAAGAAATGGAAAGACTTGGAAAATTATTTAAATGAACTGCAAGAAATGGGAAAAAATAGGTTTTTATTGTCCTGTTTGCAGTTCTTTTGTTCTTTTATTTTTACCCTTTTATCAATTTTTTAAAATTTCTCTACCATTTTTCTTGTATATAAGTTTATCTGATTTGGGAAAGGAAAAGGGAACAGAAGTGGTGGGAGAAGGTGAACTAATTCAAGCAGTGTTAACTGATGAATTGGAAATAAAAAATACAACTCGGGGGGAAAGGGAAATGTGAAGGAGAAACACTGTGAAAAAATGAAGGAGGAAATGACATGGCTCCTTCCCTGACTTATGCAACAGTAGCCCCTCTGTACATCACCCCTACAATAAAATTTTAAACAAAAGAATTATGGAATTGGTTTGACTAGAAAAACCTTGCAATTGATGATTTTCACTTTACTCATTTCTAAATCTTTGACCCTGTCCAGAAACTTTCAATGTATATGATTTTAGTGCTTTTGAAAATTTCACATTATATTTCACAATTTTAGGACTCTTAGAACTAATTTTAAAACATAAAAATGAAATCAGTCTGTTTCAGAGAGCAATTTAGTAGTTCTTTAAATTTCTGTCAGATAACACAAAATTTGATACACTTACATACAGTCATTTTCTGTTCAAATGATCTGATATACAGTGGATTATTTTCCTATGAATGCATGTGTCATCATCTTAAAGTTTCTTCAGTTAACTCAACAATAGATTTGTTGTTTTGTTTTATTTCTGTCATTTCTGAGGCTTGAACTCGGGGCCTGGGTACTGTCCTTGAGCTTCCTCAAGGCTAGGGCTCTACTACTTGAGCCATAGCACCATTTCTGGCTTTTGCCCCTGCATATGGTACCAAGAAATCAAACCCAGGTCTTTGTGCATGCTAGACAAGCATTCTACCATTAGGTCAAACTCCCAGCCCCTAGTTATTCTTTTTTTCTTCCAAATTCTTAATTTGTAAATTCATATACAGCACACCACTTCTATTCTCTATTTTGCTTCTATTTTGAATGACTACTTTACTTTTTTTAAAGTCATCAATTTATTCTAAATTTAGGAAAATTTCCTAACCTAAATGTCTGTTTGATCTTGTGGTCATTATCCCATCAACAATAATTAATGCTAATAGTCTTCTTTCTCATTTGAAAGCATATTCACTGTATTCTATCTGTTCTCTTCATACTAATATATCTCTTCTCAAGCATTGTAGGACGTATACATAATGGACCATAAAATAAATAAATTCCTATACAATTAATTTTTGTCAGTTATTACAATTCTTTTTAACCACTGATTTATTTGGTGCATCTACTGATAGTGTGTATTTTCTATTTCAACAAATTATGTTTTACGTTCATATATGTTTTAAGTTGCCAGATAGAATGCAGACACCTCTTTGGGTAATTATATTGAGGATCCAGGGTGTCATAATATCTGAATGCTGAGGTAAACGACGGAGCAGGTACTGACTAGATACATATTTTGTCAAGCAGCTGCTCCAGGCATGAACCCTGGAACATTTACGGGACACTTGTTCTTTTTTTCACAACCACACCTGCTACACAGCATCTTTATCGCTTGCCAAATTGGAATTTAACAGGGATCTTGCCAAGTCAGAATTCTGCTGGGATAGCCTGCCAGGAAGGGCACAGTAAATTAAGAAAGCAGACACCACAGCTTAAGGTTTGGCTTCTCTCTGGCTGGGTACTAGCTCAAAGAATTGGTAAAGATTTTTATTTCCAGGCATATAACTGTCCTTTTACAAATACAGTATGACTACATTTTATTCAGGCTGCATTTCATGCCACATGAGGCTGGCAAAGAGCTCCAGTATGTGGTTGTTTCTTGAATCAGCAATCCCATTACTGCATCATGATGCAAGCTGCGGAGAACCAAACCTATCTACAAGTTTTCTAAAGCTGTCTTTGATATTCTCATTGATTTTCTTTAAAGAACATCTCTTCCAAAAGAAACATAGACTCCATGACTTCCCTCATTTGTAATATTAGTATGCATATAGGATTTTCCTAGCTGTGGATCACAATAGCTCAACAGCTATGTGCATACGATCATATAGGATGAAGCTAAGCAAAATGAACTTCAGATTATGGAAACAAGAGGTTTGTCTTTGTGGTTGCTGTTTCTAACGTACTGTGTGAAGTTATTTTTTTCCTCTTATTTTTTTTCCCTCTTGTGGTTTAATCTTCTGTTGTTACTGTATCTGACTTTGGTACCTGATGTATTATATATACTGTTATTTATTTAATTGAATTAGGGAAGGAAAGGGAAACAACAAAATGAATAGACAAAGGACAAAGAGTGAACCAATGTAACACCAATATTCACAAGACAATATGTTGGAAGTGAACTTTACAACTTGGGAGGGAATGAAGGGAGGGAAAGTGGGAGAAAAACGTGGAAAAGGATAACAATTTTCAAGAAATAGTGTACTCCAAACCTTGGACTCTCCTAGCAGAGGATTACAATAGCTCAAAACCTAGATACATAGGCCATATAGGATGAGGCTAAAGGAAAGGACTCCAGCATATGGAAACAAGAGCTATATAATGTGTGATTGTTGTTCTTATGTACTATGTTATCTCTTGTCTCTTTTGTTGTCCCTTGGTTATTCTCATATTGTTACAGTCTCTTACCTTGTAATTGGGTATATTGTATATATGTTTATTTGTTTATTTGAAATAGGTAAGGAAAGGGGGGAAAACAATATGAGGGGAGGGAGTGGGAGGAGGGAAATGGGGGCAATAACATGAGGAATATCAATGTCTGTGAAATAATGTTCCCTCTATCTTGTGAATACAACTGCAATCCTTCTATTATTTACAATAAAAAAGGAAAAAAAAGAAAGAGAAAAAGCCAAGTAAGAACAGAAGCGACAGAAAAGTGGCAAGCATTTAAGCCTCTCGCCTATATGAAATTGATTGGAAAATATTCTATGCTTTTGTGCACACTGATTACCTCTATCCATAGTTGAGTAAAAATAACTGTCAAAATGTGATTGCATATAGGGTGATTCCAATTTATTACTCTAAATGAGGCATAAGTTTTTCTTAGAGGACATACATTTTCCTTAGATCTTTGTTAATAAAAGGTTTTGTTAAGGATATAAAAAAAAAAAGAAATAGTGGGGCTGAGAGTTTGGCCTAGTGGTAGAGTGCTTGCCTAGCATGTACAAAGACCCGGGTTCCACTCCACAGTACCACATACATAGAAAAAAGCCAGAAGTGGTGCTGAGGCTCAAGTGGTAGAGCTCTAGCCTTGTGAAAGTCCAAGCACAGTGCTTGGCCCTAAGCTCAAGCCCAGGACTGACAAAAAAAAAGTAGTGTACTCACTATCTTACAAATGTAACTGTAACCCCTCTATACATGACCATGAAAATATTTTTTAAAAAGAAAATCAAGGTTGGGAGGGATAGGGGAGAATGACAAATGGAATAAGATTGATCAAAGTTCACTATATTCATATACTGCTTTGTTGAGCAGAAGCTCCCATATACAACTAGTTAGTGTTAATAAAATTGTTTAAATTTTAAAAGAGAAGATCTATTTCTCAAACACAAAATATAAGTACATACAATACTATCCTTAATTCTATCCTAAAAGTCTCATAAGCTCAGAAGGACAAAAATGACATGTAGTCTTTCTTGAAAATATGGAAGTTAAGCCTAAACAATAAACATAAATAGGTAGGCACACAATCAGATATCAATATAGAAGGTATAGTGTATTCATAAACTGCTCTGTTAAATGACAACTCCTTTTTTCATGTATTTTCATTGTAATTAATAGAAGGGTTACATTATTTTTGCCAAATAGAAGGTGCATTACTTCACAAACATTGATACCCTTTCTCATGTCTTGGTCCCATTTCCCTCCACCCACTCCCACCCCTCCTCTTGTTTTCCCCCCTTCCCTATCCAATCTCAAATAATCAAATACAAATATATCTGATATATCAGATAACAAAGTGAGATACCGTAACAATATGAGATAACCAAGGGACAGCAAAAGAGATGAGAGATAACACAGTACATTAAGGACAACAATCATTCATTCTATGGCTTTTGTTTCCATATCCTGGAGGTCCTTACATATAGCGGCATACTATATGGTCTTATGTATCTAGATTTTGTTCTATTGTAAATATTTGCTAGGAAAGACCAGGGTTTCTACTGATTATGACAAATGAGGGAAACCATGGAGCCTATGTTCCTTTGGGTCTGGCTTACTTCACTTAATATGGCAACTCCTTTGTACAACTATTTAAAGATAATAATGAAAAGAAATATATTTTTAAATGAATGAGAAGATGTGTGCCAGTGGCTCACACTTGTAATGCTAATAACTCAGGAGGATAAGACTTGATAATCTCACACTTCCAAGTTAGCCCAGGCAGGAAGATTGTGAGACTTCCTTCTCCAATTAGTCACCAAAAACGTGCGCGTGGAGCTGTTGTAAAGTGGTAAACCATAGCCTGGAGCACAAAAGCTCAAGGCCAGCACCCAATCCCCAATTTCAAGCCCTATGATAGGCTTTAAAAATGAAACAAAAGAATGACAAGAAAGTGGCACATGTTCTAATTGGGGGTTGTGGATCAGGGAAGAAGACAGAAGAGCAAAGAATGGGATGAATGAGGGTGGATTTGGTCAAAGTGTTTTATATACATGTATGGAAACACAACAATAAAAGTGATTGAAATTGTCTTACAAGTGGGGAAACAGAAGTGCAATAGAGAGCAATATATTAAAGAATTGATAGATCCAAGAATTGAGAACAGTGGTTAAAAAAAAAGAAACATGGCCAATATAATATAATAGAGATAATATGAATAATAAAATTTAGTTGTGGCTTTTAGATAGGAACACCTTGAACTACACATAAAGCATGATCCTTCATAGAGATAAGGAAACAAAAAATATAGCAATAAAACAAACCAGTTTCTGTGCATGTTAATTCATTTAAGTGTTTATAGTCACATAAAAATATTCCTAAAGGTGATAACTAGAAACCACATGTTTGTTAAAACTGGGACAGTCTGTCAAACTGGAAGCTGGTACAAATGAAGTCAGCTCTTCATTTTAGATTTTATACTATTTGGAGGTAGCTTTTATGAAAAGTATGTTTTAATTTATCACATGAAATTTTAGAGTAAGATGAAGGGGAGAGAAAAGACAAGGAAGATATGGAGCAGGAAAACAATAGGTAAAAATTGGTATCAAGTAAGATTCCAAAACTGCAGAGTAGGGCTGGAAAATCAGATTTTATTCAGCTTATATATTTCATTCATTGCTCCTGGATTTTGGGTAAAGGTATTCATCATCTCCTCCAGCATGACTTCACAATTTTCCTTGTTTTTCAACTTCTTTTTTGGTGGTCTGTTTTATAGAGTTATATCATAGTTTGGCTTTTCCTTAATTTCTGATTTAATTTGTCACTTTTTCTACTATTTAAAGAAAAAATGGATATGGTACAATGATAATGGCTGTGTTCTCTCACCATATAATTTTATTCTCCATTAATTTCTGCGTGTGTGTGTGTGTGTGTGTGTGTGTATGTTTCTCTGTAAATGTGCATGCCGCCCACCATATAACTCTATGGATATCTCTTATAAGTCTGTCTCAATGAAACTTAAATGAGCAGTTTTTCTGAGGTAAGGGGATTTGCCATTATAGTAGTTTCTGGACTATGACATACTTTCCGTTCATTTCCTAGGGTGACAAGTATATTAAATAAAAGATACTACCAGGTAGATTGGCATAAATTAATCAATGATTTAAAGGGTTTCCTATATACTAGATAAATCCATTTAAATCAGCCATTACAGTTAAAATAATTTTAAGGGATAAAATATTGAGAATTGGTGATCTTGGAAACTCATTGAAGTTTTACATTTGAAGCTCATTAAATAAAATGTAATTTTAATATCACTAACACATACATGGAAGTAAATCAGTCCTTATATGGTATATTTTAAATTACGACTTTTCTTCTTAGTGCAAGGTCAGAGAAATTTTCTTAATTTTTTGTTTGTTTTTTGGTTAATACATTATGAAAAATATTAACATGCTCTAGTACAGGTAAATGAATGTGTTGTTGATTGTTTCATTACTCCTAGAAAAAGGTCTACACTCTCCTGATTACTTGGATCTGACATGGATATTTAAAATGTTCATTCTAGGTTACACTTATTTTGAGTTCTCATCATCTCATTCCTCTTTGGAAATAATGTGCCTTCTGTACCTCAGCATTCAGTACATAAACAGCATGATACTGTTTAACAAATGATAAAAACCTCTTCTAAACTGATTGAAACAAGTTGAAAATTTACCACCATAACACTGAATTATCCAGATGCTGATTGTTTCCAGTATAGGTATTCCAGATATTTTTGTGGCCAGTAGGTATTTTGTTTATATTGTTTACTTACTTTCTACTTTTTAGTTCACCATGGAACCACAAAGAAAACAAGAAAGCTCATGAAATCAATGAACCAGAAATGAATTTAGAAAAGTTTCTAACCATTGATAAACATCATGAAGAAGAATTTAGAATGCTTTGTTACTACATGTACACCAGTGACTAGATCCATACAAAATTTTGTAAATAACTAGCAAGTTGATTTTTGCATGTGTATCAGACCTTAAAGTGTAAAAATACAAATGCTGAAATAATTGACTACATACTTATTTTACAGCTTTATCCTTTGTATTTTGTTCTCTTCTATAAATATATATATATATGTACAAATACATGTGTGTGTAATCTTTTACATATCTTTAGAATCTCATTTTTAGTATTTCAGAATTCCTATTTGTTAACATAATTTCAATGATTTTTATTGTTGTTGTTCATCACGGGGCTTGAACTCAGGGACTCTGGGCTATCCCTGAGCATTCTTCCTCCAGGATAGCTCTCTACCACTGAGCCACAGCTCCACTTCTGGAGGCACAGCACTATTTCTGGTGGTTAATTGGAGATAAGCTTCTCATGTACTTTCCTACCTTAGGCTAGCTTCAAATCATGATCCTCAGATTTCATCCTCCTGAATATCTAGGATTACAGACATAAGCCACTGGTGACAGTCAGTAATTTTTTTGAAACACAATTTTTCTGAAAATATATTGTAAATTTGCTAAGGATTTCTCCTTTCTCAGGCATGTATCCCCATCAGCATCAATATATTGCTACAAACTATCATTCTCATTAAAAAATGATTCAATGTGTCTATTATTTTTCACAGGGGAAGGATAGTAATAGGCACTGTTTCTCTCTAGCCTCTAGCCCTGGGTACTTAGAATAAAAAACAGTGAACATTTTCTAGGTGATTTTCATTATGGGGTGCTTGGATTTGAGTATCTTCCCTTGAGAACCATTGTCCTAAAGAATCTATTTACAGTTTATTTCTACTACCATGGGTTATCTTGAATTTATTCTCTACATTGTAGAGAATAGCTATCTTTCTATTTGAAACAGGCGTAAATAAGAATTTTGTGAATGTTAAAAATGCCCATGATACAGAAGGAGACAGAACAATCAACTCCCACACATTCTACCACTTTCTAATATTTTTCTGAAATCATTTTTTGTAGTTATGTAATTTGTTGTTTACAATTAGGTTTAAATTTTGCAAATCCTTCAAGTGGTCTAAATGAGGAGAGATCTGTTACTTAGCAATGAACATTTCCATTATTTCAGAAAATGCTAAGACATATTCACATGCTCTGAAAGCTGTATGCACAAAGTTCACTGTAATGATTATATGTGCTCCATAATCATCAGACATTTGTATTCACTGACACTCATCCAGAGGTCCTATAAAGTTGTGTTCAACATTTTTATAGCCATCTTGTATCAGTGAAATGTAAGCTTTGAGGAATCTATAATTACCTCATACCCTCCATCATAAATAGCCTAGACTTTGTTAAATTTAGGTCTGCTAATGAAACCCTACCTGCTGGAGTCATTCATTTTACAGTCTTAACTGAAGTTATTCTAGCTCAAGTTCAAGTTTCTTCCTGGCCATTAAAATCATCACAGGCCACAGAAATCTTAAAGTGATGACTTGTGACCTCACATACTATAAATGAAATGTTATTTGTTATAGGGTATGCATTGGAATGTTCTCACTGTCTTTCAAACCTGAAATCTAAGGTCCAAACAGCAATTTGAACCTCAAGTCCTCTGGAGAATCCATTTTATTTATGGTAAAGAGCATAAATTTGCCAAGTGATCATAAAAATGGCATATCAAAAATTTAATACATAATTAGTATATGCTTAGGATTCTCCTAACAGAGGATCATAATAGTTAGAAGCTATCTATGTACATATGTCCATATAAGATGAGGCTAAGCTAAATGAACTCAAGGATATGGAAACAAGAGGCTTATCTTTGTAATTGTTCTTTTTTCATATATTTTTATTATAATTAATAGAAGGGTTACTCTTATATTCACCAGATAGAAGGTGCATTACATCACATACATTGATACCCTTTCACATGTCTTGGTACCCATTTCCCTTCCCCCACCCCTGCCCCTCCTCTTGTTTTCCGCCCTTCCCTATCAAATTTTAAATAACCAAATACAAATATATCCAATATATCAGATAACAAAGTAAAATACTGTAACAATATGAGATAACCAAGGGACAGCAAAAGAGATGAGAGATAACATAGTACATTAAAGACATCAATCACTCATTGTATGACTTTTGTTTCTATATCCTAGAGGTCCTTTCATTTAGTGTCATACTATATGGCCTATGTATCTAGGTTTTGCTCTATTGCAAATCTCTGCTATGAGAGCCCAAGGTTTCTACTGATTATGACAAATGAGGGAAACCATTGAGCCTATGTTTCTTTGAGTCTGGATTACTTCACTTACTATGATTTTTTCTAAGTCTTTCCATTTCCTTACAAATGGGGCTACGTCTTTCTTTCTGACGGCAGCAGTAATTGTTGTTCTTAATGTACTATTTCTTTCTTTTTTTTCCCCTTAAGTTTTATCTCATGTTGTTACTGTATCTGACTTTGATACTTCATATATTGTATATACATTTACTTGTGTATTTGAAGGTGGAAAAGTAAGGGAAAAACAAGAATAGTGGGAGGATATGGGGGGACGACAAGTGGGAGAAAAACATGACAAAGGATAACAATGTTCAAGAAGTAATATACTCACTACCTGATGAATCAAACTTCAAACACTCTGTACACCATACCAACAATAAAGAAAAAAATTCATAAATTTTTATTGCAATTAATACAAGGGTTACATTATATTCACCAGATAGAAGTATTCCTTCATGATCCTATGGATCTTGATAATTTCTGTCATGATATTACCATTTTTGTCTGTGATTTTGTTTATTTCAGTATGCTCCCTTCTTTTTTTGGTTAGATTTGCTAAAGGTCTATCAATTTGGTTAATTTTTTCAAAGAACAAACTCCTTGTTTTGTTGATTCTTTCTATAGTTTTTTTAGATTCCATTTCATTTAATTCTGCTTTGATTTTAATGATTTGCTTCCTTCTACTGGGATTAGGGTTGGATTGTTGCTCTTTTTCCAGGAGATTAAGGTGACACATTAAATAGTTGGTTTGCAATTTTTCCAATTTATTATTGTAGGCCCTTAGAGCTATAAATTTTCCTCTGAGTACTGCCTTTGCCATGTCCCAAAGGAGCTGGCATTTTGTGTGCTCCTTTTTGTTAAATTTCATAAACTGTTGGATTTCCGTTCTGATCTCTTCAATGACCCATTGGTGATTCAACAATGTGTTGTTCAATCTCCATGAGTTACAGGGTTTTCGTTGGTAGAGATGGGTGTTCGGTTCCAATTTGATGCCCTTGTGGTCTGAGAGAGTGCAGGGAATAATTTCAGTATTTCTGAATCTGCCCAGGTTTGTTTTATGGCCTAAAATGTGGTCTATTTTGGAACATGCTCCATGTGCTGCTGAAAAAAACGTATATTGTGTTGTTGCTGGGTGGAATAATCTGAAGATGTCTGTTAGATCTAGTTGGTCTATACAGTTGTTCAATTCTAAGGTTTTTCTGTTGAGGTTTTGCCTGGTGTATCTGTCCATAGGTGAGAGTGATATGTTAAAGTCACCAACAATCACTGTGTTTCAATCTATGTATGGTTTCAGTGACAGTAAAGTTTGCTTGATGAAGTTCGGTACTCCGCGATTAGGTGTGCACATATTTAAGATGGTTATGTCCTCCTGGAGGAAAGATCCCTTTAGTAGTATGTAGTAACCTCTTTGTCTTTTCTCACTAATTTTAGTTTGAAGTCTATTTTTATCTGTTATGAGGATGGCAACTCCAGCCTGTTTATGGGGGCAATTAACTTGATAAACTTTATTCCAATCTCTCACTTTCAAAAAATGTTTGGTTTTTTTGGGTAACGTGTCTCTTGAAGACAGCAGGACAATGGATCTTGCTTTTTGATCCAACTAGGTAGTTTATGTCATTTAATTGGAGAGTTAAGTCCATTGATATTGACAGTCAGGATTGAGAAATATTTATTAGTTCCTGCCATTTTTAAAAGCTTTCATTAGAGCCTGCGTCTTGACAGTTCTTGTCGTACTTAGAGAATAGGAGTTTTAGGTGCCATTTCTTTCTCTGTATTGCATTTATGTTGGATTTCTATGTGTAGAACATCTTTGAGAATTTTCTGTAATGTTGGTTTGGTTGCTACATAATGTTGCAGCTTTTCCCTGGAATGAAATGTTTTTATTGTGCCCTCAGTTATGAATGAGAGCTTAGCTGGGTACAGTATTCTTAGTTGGTAGTTATTTGACTTAAGGGCATGACATATATGCTTCCAGTCACTTCTTGCTTGCATGGACTCTGCTGAGAAATCTGGGGTTATTCTTATTGGTTTGCCTTTATAGGTGATTGTTTTCTTCTCCCTGGCTTCTTTTAGGATCCTTAGTAACCCAACTAAACAAGTCTATTTCAAGCACTGAAATAGAAATGGCAATTCCACCTAAGAAAAGCCCAGGGCCAGATGGATACACAGCTAAATTCTATAAGGTCTTCAGAGCAGAGGTCACTCCAATACTCCTCAAGCACTTCAATGAAATTGAAAATGCAGGCTCTTTACAAACTCATTCTATGAAGCCAGTATAACCCTCATCCCCAAACCAGACAGAGATTCACCAAAGAAAGAGAACTATAGACCCATTTCTTTGATGAACATCGATACAAAACTTTTCAACAAGATACTGGCCAACCGTCCTCAACAACTCATCAAAAAAATTATACACTATGATCAAACACGATTCATCACAGGGAGGCAAAGCTGGTTCAACATACGCAAATCAATTAATATAATTCAACACATCAACAGGAGCAAGGACAAAAATCACATGATTGTCTCAATAGATGCAGAAAAGGCATTGACAAGATCCAACACCCCTTTATGTTAAAAGCTCTGGAGAAATTAGGAATGCATGGAACATTCCTCAGTATATTAAAGGCTTTGTATGACAAACCCACAGCTAGTATTATACTTAATGGCAAAAAGCTAAAGACATTCCCTCTAAAATCAGAAATGAGACAAAATGCCCACTCTATCTACTCCTCTTTACTTATTTTTCATATTATGTGATATTTGTGATATTTGTAATTAATAAAAGTGTTACATGATATTTGCCAGATAGAAGGTACATTAATTCACATACATTGATACCCTTTCACATGTCTTGCTACCCTACCCCCAACCCCCATCTTGTTTTCCCCCTTCCCTATCCAATTACAAATAACCAAATACAAATATATCTGATATACCAGATAACAAAGTGAGATACTGTAACAATATGAGATAACCAAGGGACAGTAGTATTATAAAACCTAACCAGTGCAATAAGACAAGAAGCAAGCATAAAAGGGATCCAAATAGGGAAAGAGAAAGTGAAACTTTCCCAATTTGCAGATGACATGATTCTATATTTCAAGAATCCTACAGATTCCACTCCCAAGCTCCTTGAGCTGATTCAACACTTTGGAAGGGTAGCAGGGTTTAAAATAAACCCTCAAAAATCAACTGCCTTCCTCTAAGCCCGCAGTAGGAGGAATGAGGCAATAATCAGGAAAGCAACTCCTTTTGCAATAGCCACAAAGAAAATAAAGTACCTAGGAATCATATTAACTAAATATGTAAAGGAACTTTTTTATGAAAACTTAAAAACCCTAAAAAGGGAAATTTAGGTAGAACTGAAGAAATGGAAAAACCTCCCATGCTACTGGATTGGAAGAATCAACATCGTGAAAATGACAATCTTGCCAAGGGCTAGCTACAAATTCAATGGAATACCCATCAATATCCCAATGTCATTCTTTAAAGAAATAGAAGAGGCAATCCAAAATTTCATATGGAATAATAAAAGACCCCATATAACAAAAACACTTCTTAGCAGAAAGAACAGTGCAAGGGAATTTCAATACCAAACTTTAGACTCTATTACAGAGCTATAGTCATCAAAACAGTTTGGTATTGGCACAAGAACAGGCCTGAAGACCAATGGAATAGAACTGAGGACACTGATATTAAACCACAGACCTATGGCCACCTAATCTTTGACAAGGGAGCCAAAAAATGGAATGGAAGAAAGACAGCCTCTTCAACATTGGTGCTGGCAGAACTGATTAAGCACCTACAGAAATCTAAAGCTTGATTCTTCTTTGTCACCCTGCACTAGAATTAACTCCAAATGGATCAAAGACCTCTAGGTAAAAGCCAACACACTGAAAACTTTACAAGAAGGAATAGGAAATACACTAGGCCTCATTGGCACAGGTTGAAACTTTCTTATTAAGGACCAAGAATCACAACAAATCAGAGAAAGGCTGGATAAGTGGGACTGCATTAAACTGCAGAGGTTTTGTATGGCAAAGGACATAGCTAGTAAATTAATTAGGAAGCCTACAGAATTGGAGAAGATCTTCTCCAACCATTCAATGGACAAAGGCCTCATATCTAAAATATATCAACAACTCAAAAAAATTGAATCACTCCAAAACTAATCTCCAAAGAAACAACCATCCCATTAAATGGTGGTCCAAAGACTTAAAGAGAGTCTTCTCTGAAGAAGAAACAAAAATGGCCTATAGACACATGAAGAAATGCTCAACATCTCTGATCATAAAAGAAATGCAAATCAAAACAACTCTAAGATTCCACCTCATTCCAGTTAGAATGGCCAGGATCAAGAAAACTAATAACCACAGATGCTGGAGGGGATGTGGCCAGGAGGGATCACTACTACACTGCTGGTGGGAGTGCAATCTCATTCAACCACTATGGAAAGCAGTGTGGCAGTGCCTCAAAAGGCTAAACATAGAACTCCCCTATGACCCAGCAATTCCACTATTAGGCATTTACCCAATTGTCCAGAAGCAAGGACATACTAAATCCACTAGCACAATGATGTTCATTGCAGCACTATTTACCATAGCAAAGATTTGGAACCAACCCGGATGTCACTCAGTTGATGAGTGGATCAACAAGATGTGGTATTTATACACAATGGAATTCTATGCTGCTGTCAGAAAGAATGACATTGCTCCATTTGTTAGGAAATGGAAAGACTTAGAAAAAATCCTATTAAGTGAAGTAAGCCAGACTCAAAGGAACTTAGGCTCAATGGTTTCCCTCATTTGTCATAATCAGTAGAAACCTTGGGCTCTCCTAGCAGAGATTTGCAATAGAGCAAAACCTTGATACAAAAAGCCATACAGTATGACACTATATGAAAGGACCTCTAGGATATAGAAACTAAAGCCATATAATGAGTGATTGATGTCCTTAATGTACTATGTTATGTCTCATCTCTTTTGCTGTCCCTTGGTTACCTCATATTGTTACAGTATCTCACTTTGTTATCTGATATATTGGATATATTTGTATTTGGTTATTTGAAATTGGATAGGGAAGGGGGGAAAACAAGATGAGGGTTGTGGGTGGGGAGAGGGAAATGGGGACCAAGACATTCGAAAGGGTATGAATGTATTTGAATTAGTGCTTCTATTTCGTAAATGTAATGTAACCCTTCTGTTAATTACAATAAAAAATATGAAAATAAAAAAACAGTCTCAGGGCCTGGAGTTTGGCCTAGTGGTAAGAGTACTTGCTTAGCATGTATGAAGACTCAAGTTCAATTCCTTGGTACCACAAATGTAGAAAAAGTCTGGGAATAGTGTTGTGGCTCCAGTGGTAGAGCGCTAGCCTTGAGAATGCCCAAGGACAGTGCTCAGGCCCTGAGTTCAAGGCACAGGGTTGACAAAAAAAAAAACAACACTCTCAGTAAGTAGCCAGATACAAAATCGACATACAAAATACATCACTTTTCTCTCTACCTGTAGCTTTGCTATGTTTCTATAGTGAGCAGGCTGAGAAAGAATTTTTTAAAACCACAATTCAGAGTAGCTTCAGAAAATAATATATTTAATAAAAAAAATTAGCTAAAAAGGTGAATGACTTCCACAATGAAAACTACAAAACCCTCAAGAGGGAAACTGAGGAAGACATTTAGAGGATGAAAAAACTTTCCATGTACATGGGTCAATAATCAACATTGTCACAATGGCTGTCCTATTGACAGAATTCTACATATTCATTGCAATGCCATCAATATCGTTCTTCATAGAAACTAAAGCTCAATCCTAGAATTAATATGGAAGCAGAACACACCTTGAATAGCCAATCAGTTCTTACCTAAATGATAGTATTGCTTTAATTCAAGATATCATAGTTAAAATCTATCACATCTTTAGAAATGCATTGAAATCAGTACTAAGATGGATGCATCTAGACATTGCTGCCCAGCCTATCTTATGACACTCAAAAATATCACAGAAACTAACATATCAGCATAGACATGATGCATGACTGGGGAAAGAAAATTCAAGGGAAGGTAGTAAGACATGGACAAATGTATATTAAATGTTGAGCTGAAAGCATTTTTCGGGATTCTGATATAATTAGCAACACGATTGTCATTTCAGGCACTAGTGACCAGCTTTACAAACTTGTTCTATGGTATTTCCTGGATTTCTTTATGACCTACTGACTTTTTATCTTTGATAACTTTTTTCTCTAGATGATGGATGGGATAAAGTTCAGGATTAATCCTGAACTGCCTCTCCATCAACATTCCATCAATCTACTAAAACAACTTGGCTTTACATAACATCTGCATGCTGACAACTCACACATTTCTGCAGCCTGCTCTGACTCATAATTTCAGCAGCAGATATTTCTAGGACTCTTCACAGGACTACTTAAATAGCCACTCTAAATTTCCAATGTCCCATATTCAAAAGGAACTGTCTTAGTTTCTATTTTTGTGAAACCCAATTGACTGTGTCCTTTTATCATATATTAGATAAAAAGTTCAGCAATTTTTGTTAGGTTTTCTCTTCCTCATTACCCATCATGCCAGGTCAATTCATTAGCAAGTTCTACCACCAACCATGTACGCCTATCTGCTTCTCTTCATTTGAATAAGTGGCCCCAGTTTCACGAATTACTTCAAACCGCATTGTGTACCTACCTATGCCACTTCTACTGACCCAATCCACTCTCATTCAGAGCCTTGAGAATTTTCAAAAAATACCCATTATTTTACAATTATCCCACTTCATGTTTCAGCTTCCTAATATTCTCTTAGACCATAGAAGTTTGTTATTAAAAGCAGTTCTTCGAGACAAGGATGCCTACTCTCTCCACTCTTATTTAACAAAGGATTAGAATTCCTAGGCAGAGCAACAAGGCAAGAAGCAAGCACAAAGGGGATCTAAATAGTGACAAAGGGAGTGAAACTTTCCCTCTGTACAGATAACATGATTCTGTATTTAAAGAACCCTATAGAATCGACTCCCAAGTTGCTTCAACTGATTTGAAACTTTGGCAAGGTAGCAGGGTATAAAATTAACCTTCAAAGATAAGCTGCCTTTCTGTATGCCAACAACGAGAGGAACAAGGCAGAAATCAGGAAAGCAACTCCTTTTCTAATAGCCTCAAAGAAAATAAAGTACCTAAGAATTAACTTAACTAAGAATGTAAAGGAACTTTATGATGAAAACTTTAAAATCCTGAAAAAGGAAATTAAAGCAGAACTGAAGAAATGGAAAAACCTCCCATGTTCCTGGATTGGAAGAATTAACATCATGAAAATGGCAATCTTGCCAAGGACTATCTACAAATTCAATGCAATACTCATCAATATTCTAATGTCATTATTTAAAGAAATAGAAGAAGCAATCCAATATTTCATATGGAATAATAAGAGAGTCTGCATAGCAAAAACAATTCTTAGCAGAAAAAACAGCCCAAGGGATTTCAATACCAAACTTTAGACTCTATTACAGAGCTGTAATAATCAAAACAGCTTGGTACTGGCACAATAACAGGCCTGAAGACCAATGGAATAGAACGGAAGACCCAGATATTAAGCCACAGATCTATGGCCACCTAATCTATGGTAAGGGAGCCAAAAAAAGAATGAAAGACAGTCTCTTCAAGTGGTGCCGCAGAAATGGTTAAGCACCTACAGAAATCTAAAGCTGGATTCTTCTATGTCATTGTCATCCTGCACCAGGATTAACTCCAAATGGGTCAAAGACTTTGAGGTAAAAGCAGATACCCTAAAAACTTTAAAAGAAGGAATAGGAGATACACTAGGTCTCCTTGGAACAGGTAGAAACTTTCTTAATAAAGACCCAGAAACACAACAAATCAACCCATCCCATTAAAAGATGGGCCAAAGACTTAAACAGAGTCTTCTTTGAAGAAGAAATAAGAATGGCCTACAGACACATAAAGAAATGCTCTACATCTCTGGCCATAAAAGAAATGCAAATCAAAACAACTCTAAGATTCCACCTCACTCCAGTCAGAATGTCCAGGATTAAGAATTCTAATAAAAACAGATGCTGGAGGGGATGTGGCCAGGAGGGATCACTACTACACTGTTGGTGGCAAACTCATTAAACCACTATGGAAAGCAATAATGTAGTTGTTGAAAAGACTATACATAGAACTCCCCTATGACCCAGCAATTGCACTCCTTGGCATTTACCCAATTGTCCAGAAACAAGGACATACTAAATCCACTAGCACAACAATGTTCATTGCAGCACTATTTACCATAGAAAAGATATGGAACCAACCCAGAAGTCCCTCAGTAGATAGTTGGATCAACAAGATGTGGTATTTGTACACAATGGAATTCTATGCTGCTGTCAGAAAGAACGACATTTGTAAGGAAATAGAAAGACTTAGAAAAAATCATATTAAGTGAAGTAAGCCAGGCCCAAAATAGGCTCAATGGTTTCCCTCATTTGTAATAATTAATACCAACCTTGGACTTTCTTTTCTCATATATTTTTATTTTATTTGTATTTGGTTATTTGAAATTTATTTTATTTTAGAAGGGTTACATTATATTAACCAGATTGAAGGTGCTTTACTTCACATATATTGATACCCTTTCTCATGTCATGGTCCCCATTTCCCTCCTCTGCTCATGTTGTTTTCCCCCCTTTCCTATCTAATTCCAAATAACCAATCATGCATATATACAATATATCAGATAACAAGGTAAAATACTGTAACAATATGAGATAAGCAAGGGACAGCAAAAGAGATGAGAGGTAACACAGTAAATTAAGGACAACAGTCACTCATTAAATGTCTTTTGTTTCTATATCCTGGAGATCCTTTCAATTAGTGTCATCCTATGTGGCCTTATGTATCTAGGTTTTGTTCTATTGTAAATCTCTGGTAGGAGAGCCCAGGGTTTCTACTGATTATGACAAATGAGGGAAACCATTGAGTCTATGTTTCTTTGAGTCTGGCTTACTTCACTTAATATGATTTTTTCTAAGTCTTTCCATTTCCTAACAAATGGGTCGATGTTGTTTTTTCTGACAGCAGCATAGAATTCCATTGTGTATAAATACCACATCTTGTTGATCCACTCATCACCTGAGGGGCATCTGGGTTGGTTCCAAATCTTTGCTATGGTAAATAGTGCTGCAATGAACATCATTGTGCTAGTGGATTTAGTATGTCCTTGTTTCTGGACAATTGGGTAAATGCCAAGTAGTAAACCTTGGACTTTATCAGCGGAGGATTGCAATAAAGCAAAACCTAGATACACAAGGCCATATAAGATGAGGATAAATGAAATGACCTCCAGGATTTGGAAACAAGAGCCATATAATGTGTGAATGTTGTTCTTAATGTACTATGTTATTTCTCCTCTCCTTTTTTTCTGCCTTTTGGTTAATCTCATATTGTTACAGTATCTTACCTTGTAATCTGGTTTATTGTATATATTTTTTTGTTTTTGAAATAGGAAAGGGAAGGGGAGAAAACAATATGAGGGGAGGGGGTGGGGGAGGGAAATGGGGGCAAAAACATGAGAAGGGGTATCAATGTGTGTGAATTAATGTTCCTTCTACCTGGCAAATGTAACCATAACCCCTCTAATAATTACAACAATTATTTTTGTTTGTTTGTTTGTTCATTTTGGGGTTTTTTTTGCTAGTCCTGCCACTTAAACTCAGGAACTAAGCACTATCCTTGAGCTTTCTCAAGCCCTACCACTTGAGCCACAGCACCACTTCCAGCTTGTCCTATGTATGTGATACCAGGGTCTTTGCGCATGCTAGACAAGCACGCTAGTACTAGGCCAAACTCCCAGCCCCTAAACCAGATTTTTAATATTAGTTTCATTGATGTTTACTAACACAGTGTTTTCACTCTATAAGATTGCTATTAAATTCACTCCAAGAATACGTATTGTCAATGTGTTAAGTTAGAGAGCAAGAAGTCTAAATAGTATACACCCTTAATCTATCATTTTTTGTTTAGTGGGAAGGAAAAAGGGAGAGAGAGAGAGAGGGAGGGAGGGAGGGAGGGAGGGAGGGAGAGGGAGAGGATGAGGGAGAAAGAAAGAAAGAAAGAAAGAAAGAAAGAAAGAAAGAAAGAAAGAAAGAAAGAAAGAAAGAAAGAAAGAAAGAAAGGAAAGAAAGAAAGGAAAGAAAGGAGGAAGGAAGGGAGGGAGGAAGGGAGGGAGGAAATAAGGGAGGGAGGGAAGGAAGGAAGGAAGGAAGGAAGGAAGGAAGGAAGGAAGGAAGGAGAGGGAAGACAAGAAAATGGAAAGAAGGAAGGAAAGAAGGAAAGAAAGGGAGGAAAGAAAGAAAGAAAGAAAGAAAGAAAGAAAGAAAGAAAGAAAGAAAGAAAGAAAGAAAGAAGGGAGGGAGGGACAGATGGAGGGAGGGAGGGAAGGAGGGAGGGCAAAGAAAAGAAGAGAGAAAAGAAAAGAAAGGAAAATTGATGAGACCAGAATATTCTGCATCGACAATTTTTAATATTGGAGTATATAACAGAACATTCATCATTTGAGATAAGATTCCCCCGTTCAGAAACTAAGACAAATAAATGAGAAAATAAAGGAATGACAGTATTTCTGATGTATCTATTGTGCCTATCACAAACTTGGAAATGAAGTAGAAGAATTTCTTAAGAAAAGAGACCCCCTCCCTTAACAAATGTACAGAAAGTGTGAACCAGATATATAAATGTTTGGTCTGGTGGAAGATATATAGGATATTATATAGGTTAGTAAGAATAGTTACAGACAAGCAGAGACTTTACCAATAATCAATTACAGAGAAATTATGAGTTAGAAAGTTACTGCTTCCATCTGCAGAGCTACAGCTTTACCTGTGGGTACAGAGATGCACTTAGGTGGCTTCTCCCAAACATTAGAGTGTTTTTTTCATATGTTTTTATTGTAATTAATAGAAGGGTTACATTATATTCACCAGATAGAAGGTGCATTAATTCACATATATTGATAGCCTTTCTCATGTCTTGGTCCTCATTTCCCTCCCCCCACGCCCACCCCTCATCTTGTTTGATGCAATATTTCACCTTTTTCTACAAGTATGTTGTTCTCATAAGTCCTCACTAACTAAATTAATGATCTTTTTCAAATTAAAAAATTGGAACCATGTTTTTAAAATGTGAAATAACTAAAAATGTAGGTATACCATTGTTTATAGAGATGTTTTAAAACAACACTATTTCTTACTATTATTCTCTGAGAAAAAATATTTACTTCCTTTGTTCATTGATTATTTTAAATTAATTTTGGCTATTTATATTCTGAATCTTGATTAGCAACCAATCTTTATGGAGCTGAGGTGCTTTGCAAGAACACTAAATATAAAATGAATCAGATAATAACTATTTTGTTCATAATGTGGTTCTAATCAGTTCTTTAGGAGATGTTCATAATAATATTAAGTTTATCACAAAAAGAGAATGCTTTCCCAACTAAAGAGAAAATTTTTATTCCCACATTGTTAAAAATTGTATGGAAACTACCAAATAACCTGCCACCCCTATCATCTGTTGCTCCTCCTTCAAACTGGCACAATTTTATCTTGAAAATACTTTTGCAATAGGAAAGGTAAAAGACAAACGGTCAGGCAACAGTCACAAGTTCCCGATTTTTGTTTTAAAAAAAATGAGGCCCTTGCCACAGGTAATGAAAGACAAGCAAGTCATTTGCAACAAAGTGCTTTCTTCTGCCTGAAGCAAAGTTGGTGGGTTGTGCAGTATATGGGGGGATCTCTATATAGGTTGTAGGAATTTGTTTTTAAAAGTTAGCATTAGGGGATAATTTGTTAGAGGTTATTAAATTTAAACAAAACTAAGCTGCATCAGTTCTTGCCTAAAACTCTGAGGTAGTCTACAAACTTTCCAGTAAGTGAGTTTTTATCCTTTGCCTGAGACTATGCTCAATACTTTGCATGGAATTGTGAGTTTAATATAAGGTTCGTAGAAAAGTCAGTCATTGGGAATGGAATTGAAAGGTAGGAAATGTTCACATCACTGATATAGTACATCACTTCCTCTCCTCCAGCAAGTGTCTACTGTGCCCTAGCCAGAGTGACAGGTGGGACAACTGAGCCTCTGGAAGTTTTCTGTCCCTTTGCTGGGATAGCAAATAAAGTCTTATTGAACAGGTTCTTGCTACTCTGACTTTCCTCTTATCTGCCCTTGTCACATAAGGCCTTCTAACTAGAAGATGAAGGCCACAAGGAAAAAAGAGACTCTCCAGGCTATTTCAGCATTCATTTAGATTCTGCCAACAACAGACATTCTCTAGGAATATATGTTCCAGTGGGTCTATTTCCACAGAGTCTCTTAGCTTTGGAACCCCAGAAGCCAAAGCCAGCCATCTTTTATCCTGTAGTGTACCAGGTAGTCATAATTTTAGATTTTGCAGTGCATGTGGTCTCTGTTATAACAGTGTGGAAATAGCCACAGGCTTTATGGAAACGAATGAGGGAAACTGGTGTTCCAATACGTTATTTGCAAAGTGAAAAATGCTCTGGATTAGGATCATGTATCATCATTTTCCACTCCCTTCTCTGGAACACTGTTCTGCACTGCCCTGAATTCTAATGTGTTTTTCTAATCTCCTCCCTCATAAGAACACCTGCAATACTGCATTAAGGTCTGTCCCCACAATCTCAGTTACCCTTAGTCTCCTTTCCAATGCTTCTATTTCCAAATATAACTCAGGTATATTCTAAGGCACTGAGCATTAGATCCTGCACAGCCAATTTGTGTTGGTGCATGGACCTAGTGACAAAATTAAGGTCATAATAAGAACCTATGTGCTGAAGAACAAGGTGAGTAGATGCCCTGCATGGCATTCATTGACTTTCTCTGAGACAGACAACCTTAGCTCCCCTGTCATGCAGGAATGGGGAGAAATCTCCCAGCAACCCTCTTGTGCAAACCTCTTTTGAATCCTGGGGAAAATTTGACAATATACTAACCTCCATTCGACCCAAGCAGGACATCCAAATGTTGACCAAAGTCGCATATTTTTAAGTAATTTTCAATATATTTTGTTTCAATTTAATGAAAGCTAGGGTTTTCTGAATAATCAGTTTGAGGAGGAAGTAGTATCCAATCAATATTTTGTGATTAGAATAATGTTAATAATCAAAACCAATCTTTGTACCTAGGAAGCTGGCTAATAACCACTAACATAGCAGACAATAAAGTGCCGTTTTCTTTGTGGCATACTATTGTACATGCTTTCTTTCTCTCATCGTTGTTCTCTTCTAATATACTTTTCTAGCACCCTCATTTAAAAAAATGTTACAAATATCTTGTGTCCATAAACTGCTTTGTTTAATGACAATTCCTTTGTGTAACTACTTTAAAGATATTAAAATAACATTCTCACACAATAGAGTTGGAAAGGCTATAAAATGTTAATGTTAAGGACATATTAAGTGGTTTATTTGTTTCTAAGATGTTTGTGCCTGTATGATAATTTTTAACATCAGTGATTCAATTTATAAACATTTAACAATCCTAAATTTGGTACAGACCTGATAAAGAAACTGCATTGAATAACAGAAGCAGAGATCAACATATTTGAGTCAAATTTTGCTCAACGTCTTTTCAATACTTAAAAGAGATATGTAGTAAAATAGAACATTTTCCTGATATGTTACAATAAGAGCCTACTTTGATTTGGTTTGTTTAATCCTTAATATTTATAAGATAATCTGCATTTGAGAACCTAATAATGTGATATGTACATTATTGATTTAATTGTGCATCTGTAATTAAAACACTAGAGGGCAGCCTTTCCTTCTGTTAAAACCTAAATTATGCAGTGGACATATCAAAAAGGGCATATAAAAATAATTTGACTTTAGTTTTAATATATGTAGGCTTGATTCACATTTAATCCTTTCCAATTTTGCTCACACCAAAGTTACAGCACATTATTTTACATTCTATTTACTTGTTTTATAACCGCAATGAAACACCAGTGTCACAGAAATGAAAGGCCAAGTTCCACAGTGAACAGAGATAGCACACTGCATCATGAAATTTGTTCAATATAACACAGCCTAAATTTCTGTGTTTTGGATTGGGAATAAATCATTCTGAATGTGATTTCCTATACTTTTCTTTTCTCAAAATAATAGCACATTATTGCTAGTTAAACTTACATTTAAATAGGCACGGCAGAGCTCTAATAGACCAGGAATTGAGATTTTGGTGAATACCCAGTTTATAATAATTATCATTATGTATTTAGCATCTGTTTATTTTATACACTTACCAAAACAGTTTAGCTACAATAGTTCACTACCCTGAAAGATTACTATTTTGTTGTCTTTTTTTTTTTTTTTGCTAGTCCTGGGGCTTTAACTCAGGGTCTGGACCATGTCCTTGAGCTTTCGGTGATAGAGTTCTACCACCTGAGCCACAGCACCACTTTTGGCTTCTTCTGCTTATTTGATATGCAGAAATTGAGCCCAGAGCTTTATGCATACTAGGCAAGCACTCTACCACTAGGCCACACTCTTGTGATTTTTTTTTCTATTACCTGCAGAGAGGTATGCACAGTGATATGTAAAGTTGAAATCCGTGAAAGTAATACCTGTATTTATTTTGAGTGATATAATTGAGAACATGCACTGATTACTAACTCATGTTGTTCTCCCCTTAATTACAATCTCTTTTAATTAGAAATATGAAGAAATTATATTGCCTACTTTGTTAGGTGAGCTCAGGTCTGTAATAATTAGATTGCCACACAAATGCAGAGTGACTGATGCATGTTGTCCTACTGTTTTTACACGGTGAGTGGAAAGAATGCGAGGGCAGCTGGAAAAGGAAGTGCTGTAGAGATGAGCTCCCCGGATCCCAGGGCAAAATTCAGCACAGTTAGATGCTACTGATCACCTAGAAGCAGGATGGGCCATTGGCCTGAAGGGGGCTAAGTGCTAACTACAGACTATGTCTCATCACATACTAGTTCTTTGGTATTGTGGAGAAGCCCACTGATGCTTTTTGTTTCTTGTAAAGTTGATATAGAGAGGGGTTACAGTTACATAAGAAAGGAAATGAGTACAGATGTAAAGTTCATTTGCGACATAGTGTTTTGTGAGAATCCCTTTGCATTCTTTGACCCTTTGTGCTTTGTCTCACCATTTCTGCAATTCCCCTTCCCATGCCCAAGCCCATTAAACTAATCTAGAACATAAAGGATAGTTCTGGCAGAAGATCACACTAGCTCAGTATCAATGATGTCCATCAAAATGAAAACCAAGTTATGGGAACAAGACAGGGGTTTTGTTGGTTTGTTTTTTAGTGTACTATTTTAGTTGTTTCTTTTTTTCCTTTTGTTTATTCCAACTTATTTTCACTGGCTGAGAATTTATAAAGGACATTTGCTGTCATGCTTTGGATTCTGACCTACTATAAAAGTAATGCTGTGACAGTCTCAGTCTGCATTTATCTGAGGTCTGAGCGACTCATGTCTTCTCATCATATGTTAGAAATGGTAGATCTAAAATGTTGGGGGATCAAGTAAGAATAAAGGACACTACCACGAAAGGAACTCAGCAAGGCAAAGTTTGCTTCAGCATGATGCATCATCAGCAAAACTCTGGCAAGCAAGCACACAGAGCAGGCAGGCTGCTCCCTTTTGATCCCTAACCCAGAAGTGTCCCCCCCACATCTTGGTTGACGGCACTCAGATTTCCAATCTGCAAAAGGATGTCTTAATAAACAGAAGGAAATTCAAGGAATCTGTAGCAGCATGTTCTCATTAAAGTGCAGCAGGAAAAGGATGTAACTAAAATGTACTTAACCATGACCCAAACACCTGGCCAGCACAGAAACTTTCAGAAAAACAATTCTTACACCAATAACTGAAATGAAGCAAACATTTTGATAGAAAAGAGACTTTGCTCACAGGTATACAAGTACTCACAACATACACAAACACATACAAATATGTGTGTGTATACAAACGCACAGAATGGACAGCTGGCATCAAAACATCCCCAAGAAAACATTGCTTTTCTTAGAGTTGCAGTTTACAAACTTCACTCATTTGTGATCAGGAATAGGAAAAATCAGTCAAATACCTATATTTTTCAAGACAACAAAAAAGGCAATGAGATTCACACATTCTTCTACAGATAATTTTTTAAATTGAACAGTATTACTTAGCTTTTTAACCACAGGAAACATTATTTTATATTTAGAAGGGAAAATGAGGATTTTATAGCCCTTGATAATTGCAAGATGGTGGATTATTAATATCTGTGTCAGTAGGAGGTTACTACGTGAGTGCTTTTTTTCCAACTGGGATATGAAAGTCATACAAAGGTATTCAGTCACACAAAGAGCCAAAGTTTTCAAAGATTTTAATGATCTGTAAAGGAAATCTTCTCTTTAATTGACCTCCATTGTGATCCCTAGGTTCACCTCAGTAGTGGGATAAGCAAGTTATTATCTCAAAGGAAAAAAAAGTGGGGTGCATGTTTATCTGATAGCATGAATCTCATTCAAATACAGGAGAAAGTCACAAGACTCTAGAAAGTGTTTCATCCAAACTACTACCTGTTTGACTCAGAAAAGACAGAGAGCGTACAAAAGGAGAGGAAAGAGTCATAAACCCTTTCAATTTTCTGACAAAAAGTGCACCAATGAAACTGTGAACCTATGGTACATTTGGGGGTATTACATCTTTTATAACATGATCAGGTCAGATTATTTGATATATAAAATGCAATCATAAAACAGTGGATAGACTTTCATTTTTTAATGATGTTATTCCTACACCATGAAACCTAATCAAGAAATTACCAATATTTTTCCTGGATAGATTTCAAAATCACTATGGACCAGCATGTTGTACCTTCCCTATCTTCTTTAGCTTTCTGGGACGTGTCTAGAGCTGTTAACCTATGTATTTCTCATCCTTCCCATTCTTTGTTAGGAAATGACTGAGAGCTTGTCTTTTATTTCACAAGTCCATGAACAAATGTAACAATGTTCAATATGCCATACGACAACCACAACAACTCTCTTGTATTGTATGTCACATTTGGAGAAGCATTTTATACAGATTACTTCTGTGTCTTTCTCTAATCTATGGAAATAGTATATTTATGAGAAGGCATTTAATGTGCCAAAGATTACACAGCTCTAGAAGGCAGAGTGTTAAATGTGTATTTCTCTAATGCTGTCCACCATGTAGTACACACACAGGGTGCAAGATTGAGACACACATGTTCCATCCTGAAGGTCACTTCTTCACAGGTTTTATTCTCTTCAAATTCATTAGGCCATTAAGTGGGCGTCATGTTTAAGGGTTGGGCTCTGTGTTTGCAGGAGCTGTGGTTTTGGCCTCAGTGATTCTGAAGGGCCAGAACTTCTCTCAGGCCTGATTTCCAATTGGGATATGTATCATCCCTGGACCTCTTAGACTGGTTCAGCCTGCTCCTGCTCAGAACTGCAGTTACCTTGATTAAACATTTCAGTTTTCAAATTACAAATACTTAAGACACCAATCCAGAGATGGTCACCAGATAAATTATTTTTTTAAAGAATGAGAAGCAGAAGCAGATAATTACCCATTTCAAGGAATTGGTTTAAAGAAACAGGATGCCTTGCCTGAAAAAATGTCATTTGTTATGTTTGGATGATTTTAGAACAAAGACATTATTTGACTCATGATGGTTCTGTAGGAAAATGTATGTATTGCTCTTGGCTAATACCCATGAAACAGCCAAATGTCAGCATTCCCCGGTTCTCATGATTTCATGTTTGGGAAGATAAGGAATGCATAGGTCTAGGAAATTGAGAAAAGACATTGGTAACATCAGTGTGATCATCAGAGACAGTCTGCCCTGCCTCAGCAGCCACCAATGAACAATTCCTTCTTTGATAGCTCATTTTATTTTGGGGAAGAGATTGTCCATCACACTCAACTGGTGTAAGAAGAAATGTGACTCCTACAGACTACTATTTAGTAATATGCACAAGGTAGCAAACAGCAAAATCAAATAACCTTAACATTTCTTTCAATACACTTCTATTTGAATACTTTTCTTTCTTGTATTTCTTTTGCCCTACTTTCTTTGAGTTTCTTTTGGAATCTATTTGCACCAACGTTTTTCTTCGGCTTAAATAGCTTTTCCTTCTGATATTCTAATGATTATACTTTACTGACTCAATGTACAATTTCTGTTCGAAGCAACGCTCATTTTCTTTTTCTGCTCACTGTGCAGCAATCTCCCAGAGTTGGCTTTGGTATAAAGCTCCTGGCTAGTCATTCAGTCTTTCTCCTACACAGCCAACCATTCACAATCAGGACAAATCCTCAATTCAATTTTATTCAATGCAGCTCAATTCAAAGCAGCTCAATTCAATTCAGTTCAACTCATGCCACCACATGTGGCTGCCAACTTTAATTCTATCGTGTTTTTTGTCTTTTTTCTTTTCTTCCTTTTAAATTTTTATTTTATTATTTTTTTGTGAATCATCAAAGGTTACAAGGGAAACAGATCTGGTAATTTGATCAATCATTCATCTCTCCTTTCTTTGGAAGATGGATGTTTACAATTGTGTGCCGCTCTTGACTATTTCCAGTTTTCCATACACAGCTTACTTACTGTGTCGCTCCTCTTTTCTTCAGCACTTTAATATTTATTTATTACTTCCAGAAGTCTACCTTTTGATCTACTCTGTGGACTTTCCGTGGTGACTCCTAGAGATCCTATTTTTTTTTCAGTTACAAAAATAGAAACATATAAAATAAAAAGATCTGTACAACAACAAAATTTCCTAAGGATTTCTTTCTGTTTCTCAATTCTTATTGTGTGTCAGATTCAAATTCCGCAATATATTACATAGCTCTTACAAATTGTAAAATCCTCAATTTTTTTCTTAGTATTATTCTTGTTCCACTTTCTTGTCATTCCATTGCTTTGTACATATGGTTTATCATATAATCTTTTACATCTGAATTTATAATTTTTTTATATTCTTTAAATTCAAAGATGGTGTCCACTAACATTTTCTCTGAATCATTTAAGTCAACATTCTGTTATGGAAGACAAAGAATTCTGCTTATTTTTGTCATCAGAAAATTACATTTTAAATAGGCATTAAATAGACAGAACTTAAACTACACTTCCATCCTAGCTTTTTGTTAATTTGCAGATGGAATTTCATTGTCCAGGCTGACTGTGAATCCTGTCAGCCTCTTGAGTAGCTTATTAAATTTGAATTCCAAGACAGTTTGTTTTGGAAAGATTAGTATTGTGAATGTATAAACTTGCTATTTAATCTGTTATAAATCCTCTATGTAATGGACATATATGCATACATTTGCATTTTATATAAAATCAATGACATATTATTGAGGAGTATCATACATAGTCACCAAATAGCATTTGAAAGGAAGTAAACCTGAAGGTGTGGCCCACTCTGGCTTAGACCATGAAAGTCACTTTCTCCAGATAAGCACATGGCGTCACTGTCTAGTGAGGGACTGGAGTGACCTTAGGATTCAACTTTGAATTCCTCAACAGAATGATGTAATATCAAGTAACCTCTCACTAGAGTTCCTTCCATTATTTTTTTCTCTCATCAGAATATCACCAATCTTATAGGTTTCTACTTTTGGTTCCATATAGTCCATTAGCTGCCAAAATAAGACTTTTAGATGGAGCCAAATCATGTTTTCTTCACTGTAATTTTGGTAGAAGTTAAAGTACAACCCAGAATCCTCACCAGATGCTCAAGGTCCACAGATTTGGTTCCATCTACCCTACACTCTATCAATTCTTCTCTTCTGTTTAACCACAAAGTCCTAGAACTCCTTGAGCACCCCCAAGTCTCTGCATTCACTTTCATTTAGGGTGAGAGCTGGAGACCAATTTTCAGTCTTCTATGTATAGAAATGCACCACCAGAACCATTGGAGAAGGAGGTTGTTCTGTCCCCAACATACATTCTTCTAGATTTGTCAAGAATCAAACGACTATAAATTCATGATGTTATCTCAGAATCCTCTAGCCTATTCTGTTGGCCTGTGCTTCTGCTTTCTTGACAGTACTTTGCTATTCTTATTACTATAATCCTAAATTATATTTGAAAGCAAGTATTGTATTATTTCCAGTTTCCTCTTTTTGCTCATTTGCTTTGAGCATTGAAGGGTAGTTTGTGCTTTCATAGGAATTTGGCATTTTTTTCCTATTTCTGTGAAGAGTAGAAATTAATATGATTACATAGAATCTGGGAATTTGGTAGTGTGACTGAATTATCAATACCAGCTTTTCCATTCAAAAAGCCTAACAGGCCTTCCCACTTTCTATTTGTTCCTCTGTTTCTTTCTTTGATGTTTCATGATTTCAATTTTAGAGGTCTTTCTCATCTTTGGTTGTATTTATTCATAGTTTAGATTTTTTTACTTTCTCTATTTTAATTTTGGAGTTATATTCTTTGAGACTATATTCAAGGCCTAACATCTTCCTTATTTCCTTCCCAACAAGTTCATTTATCATTATACAGAAATGCTATTGATTGTGCATCTAATTCTTCATGTCCTGCTACTTGCTGAATTTGTTTACCAGTTTTGAATCTTGTGAAGCTTCTAAACATTTAATGAGAGCATCTCTAGGAAGACATAATTTCACTTCTTCTTTTCCTATTTATATTCCTTTCCTTTCTTTGTCTTGCCTAATTGTTAAATCTACTGAGTGGTTTGAGTAGACACATTATTCCTGATTTTAGAGGAAATGCTTTCAGTGTTTCCTCATTCAATATGGTGTAATTGTTACTTTTAAAAAATCAGCTGTCAATTGGGCCTAGTGGTAGAGTTTAGTCTAGCCTGAATGAAGACCGGGGTTCTATTCCTTGGCACCACCAACATAGAAAATGCTGAAAGGGGTTCTGTGGCTCAAGTGGTAGAGCTCTAGCCTTGAGAAAACTCAAGAACATTTCCCAGGCCCTGAGTTCAAGCCCCAGTACAGGCAAAAAATGCAGCCACTACCTGACTTATATCAGGCATACCCTCTCTGTACATCATATTTTTGGTTTAATTTTTATTGTAATATATAGAGGGGTTATAATTATATTCACCAGATAATAGGTGCATTACTTCTCACACATTGATACCCCTTCTCATGTTTTGTCCCCATTTCCCTCCAGCCACCCTCTCGCAATCATCTTGTTTCACTCCCTTCCCTTTCCTATTTCAAAAAAGCATATATACAATATGCCAGGTAACAAAGTCAGATACTGTAATAATATGAGATTAACCAAAGGGCGAAGAAAGAGAAGAGAAATAACATAACACATTAAGAACTACAATCACATAATATAAAGCTCTTGTTTCCATATCCTAGAAATCCTTTCATTTAGCCTCATGCTATATGGCCTTACGTATCTAGGTTTGGGATATTGTACTGCTCTGCTAGGAGAGTCCTAGGTGTGCTCTGTACATCATCTTTACAATAATTTTTTTAAAAAAATCAGAAGATTACTTCTTTACTGTTGAAAATAAAGTAGAGGAAAAAAGTTCAAGTGCAATTAAATCCGATATGCACATGTTAGTAATGAACTGTAGGTTATTAAAAATAAATGAAAAAATAAAAATAAATGCAATACTTGTGACAGAAACAAGATTTTTTTTGGAAATGCTGCCACATGAGCATAGCTCACATAAGATAATGGATATGTAAAGTTTCTATCAAAACACAAATAAGGCTAGGCCCTGCTGGCTCAGGCCTGTAATTCTAGCTACTCAAAAGGCTGAGTTTTTAAGATTGCGATTTGAAGCCAGACCAGACATACTCAGAAAAGGCTGGAAGTGGCTCTCTCTCTCTCTCTCTCTCTCTCTCTCTCTCTCTCTCTCTCTCTCTCTCTCTCTCTCTCTCTCACACACACACACACACACACACACACACACACTGAGTTTTTAAGATTGCAATTTGAAGCCAGACCAGACAGAAAAGTGGCTCTCTCCCTCTCTTCCTCTCCCTCTCTCCCTCCCCCTCTCTCCCTCTCCCTCTCTCCCTCTCCCTCTCTCTCTCCCTCTCTCCCTCTCCCTCTCTCTCTGTCTCTCTCTCCATGTCTCTCTCTCTCTCTCTCTCTCTCTCTCTCTCTCTCTCTCTCTCTCACATACACACACACACACACACACACACACACACACACAAATAAAGACAAAAATCAGAACAACAAAAACACAATTAACCAAATATATCTGCTAGCCAATCACTCACTTCATGGGCCTTTATTCCTTAATCATTTGCACTATCTTTCCAGTCTGTATTTGGCACTCAGTGTAACATACTTCAGATTAGTGCCTGTATGTTTTGTACATGAATGAATTAAATAAGAATATACACGATAATGGGGCCGGAAGTTTGGCCTAGTGGTAGAGTCCTTGCCTAGCCTGCCCGAAGACCCAGGTTCGGTTCCTCGGCACCACATACATAGAAAAAAGCCAGAAGTGGTGCTGAGGCTCAAGTGGTAGATGAGAAAGTCCAAAGACAGTGCTCAGGCACTGAACTGAAGCCCAGGATTGGCACCAAAAATAAAGAAAATACACAATAAATTCTGTAGGCTGAATATGTGCTGAATTATAAGGAAATATAAATCATAGGAGTCTTTCTTGTTGAGGTTGTTGCTATCCTGGTTTCAAAAGTCTCCAATGTCCCAAATCATACCTCTCTGGGTTATCACAGAAAAGAAAATATACCTAGAAAGCCCAACTTACATAAATATTCCCTATCAAACTTAAAATGGAACTGATTATTGCTACAAAAAAAATGTTTCCCTGAATTATTTCTTTCCAGTATATTTACCTACTTTGCCATTCACGTTTGTAGTGAAATTTAATCAGTGAGAAATATTTTCCTTCTCTCGTGATTATAACAGTAAAGCTATTTTGATAAGAGAAAGCAAATCTCTGGAGCATGTATTGTGAGTGCCCTCTAATGGTCAATCTATCAGTGACACTCAGGAAACCTCGAATTGTCTGCCTAGAAGATAATCTAGCTTTTCAGAAACTCTTTCTCCAGTTAAAAAAAAAAAAAAAGATCTTCACTGAGGATAAGTAAATCGCCTCCTGCCACAATTCTTAGGATTATTAAACAGTTATATTTACTTCTAGAATTTTTCAATTCCAATTCAGATGAAAATTTTATCTTTAACTGAATTGCACTGTTTAGAAATTGCTAACATAACCATCATTCAAAGAAGTCATTCAAATCATACAAAGGTACATTCCTAGTGATGTAAGGTCTTATTTCCTTTGCTATTTGTCATCACCGCTTTCCTCCCTCTCTTCCTGCTTTCTTTCCCCTACCCCCACTCCTTTAAGGACTTATGCTTTCTAGGAAAATGCTCTCCTACTTGCTACTTCAGTGATGATCACAATCTTTTTGTTTAGTTTTTTTTTTATTCAGGGTCTCTCACTTTTTTGCCTAGCAACCCTGGACAATCATCCTCCCATCTACACCTTCCTGTTCTGTGCAATGGAGTTTTGCTACCTATGTATTAATTTTTTTCTCAAGCTAGCCTTGAACCGTGATCCCCCTACCTTTATCTCCCAAGCAGCTGGGATTTCAGGCGTGAACCACCTAACCTAACCACCTAGCTGGTCCTTGCTCTCTCAAATACATTAACAATTTCTATATAAGTAGTCAAATATTTAAATGTTTTTGCCATTTATTAAGAGCTTTGTAAATCTTAATACATCTTAACTGAAGACAAATTACCCAATATAATGAGTGTATGATTTCAATCATGATTGAATAAATAACATCCATGGAGCATGTTAACTAGAACCAGAATCATCTCTTTCATTTTATTTATTTCATCTTATAGTATCTTTTATAAAGAAATGCCTAAGTATTTTGATAAGTAAAGAAAATTTATTAACTGACATATCCACATGTAGACAAGTCATGCTTTTTTTCTTATCGTTGTATTAAAATCACATTCTGATATGTGACATATTTTCATTCTGCCTCTGAATGAGGAAAGAATATTTTGTGTGGTCACTATGGTATTTTAGATGCTATAGAGAAAATAAATGAAATGCTCTCTAACTCAATAAATTTATTTTTGAAAATATTAAGAGATTCCAGGCACAATGATGCATTCCTAGGTACAAGGAATGTGAAGGTCAGAAACGTCACTGTTTCCATCCAATCAGCAAGCTTAAAAGCTACCATAACCCCAGTCTCAATAATGAAGATGAGTGTGGTTGTTTACATATGCAATATCAGCTGCACAGAATGTACAAGTATTTCAGTTCATGCATGAGCAGCCCAGGAAATCAAATATGAGACAAAAGAAAGAAAGAAAGAAAGAAAGAAAGAAAGAAAGAAAGAAAGAAAGAAAGAAAGAAAGAAAGAAAGAAAGAAAGAAAGAAAGAAAGAAGCAAAGAAGAAAGAGAAAGAAAGAAGAGAAAGAAAGAAAGAAGAGAAAGAAAGAAAGAAAAAGAAAGAAAGAAAGAAAAAGAAAGAAAAAAGAAAGTCTGGGCTCAGTTCTTTCTCATCAAACAAGAGACTCTGAATTCAAACACCAGTCTCACCAAAATCATTCAAACCTATAAACTCTATCTAGCCAAGTATACACATATATGTGATTATATAATGCTTATTATTGTATATAGTATACTATATAATGTATGTAATATATTAATAACCTAGTGTATTATATCTAATACAAAATGTATTTATATATAAAATATAAATATATTATATGAAGTATACATAAATCATATAGTATATATGATGTGTGTGAAGCTCTACTACTTGAGCCATGCTTCTGTGGCTCCAGCTTTGTGCTGTTTATCTGGAGGTAAGAGTCTTCTGGATTTAGTACACCTAGGACTGATTCTGAACTAAGATTTTTAGGCGTCAGCCTCCTGAGTACCTAAGTTAATAGGCTTGAGTATCTGTATCTGGCTAGCTGGTATTTTTGTCAGTTATATGAGACAGATTCTCACATTTACCTTTCTCAGCTGGCTCTGAATTCTAACCCTCAGATATTCGCCTTCTTAGTAACTAGGAAGATAGGCCGAAGCTTCTAGTAACCAGCTGACAATATACACTTTTTTTGTCGGTTGTGGTGCTTGAACTTTGGGTGTAGTAGCTGTTCCTGAGCTCTTCAGCTCAAGGCTAGCACTCTACCGCCTTAAGCCACCACACCACTTTCAGTTCTGTAGTTATTAATTGCCCAGGCTGATTTTGAACCGTGAACCTCAGACCTCAGCCTGGTAACTAGGATTACAGGAATGAGCCATCAGTGCCAGGCCAATATACATTAAAATGCCTCATCATTAGTGGCTTACCTTTTGCTTTACTTATGTTTTGTATTTGAGTTATTTGCTAAAGATAACTGCTAAGATAGTGCAAAAATGAAGTTAAATTAAAAGTAATTGTGACTGGTATGACATAAAGTAACCTTATTAAAAAAATTATACCTTTCCAAGGAAAGTGAAGCTTCCCCTCTTTGTAGATGACATGATTCTGTATTTAAAGAGCCCTATAGACTCCACTACCAAGTTACTTGAGCTGATTCAAAATAGTAGGGTGTAAAATTAATCTTCAAAAATCAATGGCTTTCTTGTATGCCAACAATGAGAAGAACGAGACAGAAATCAGGAAAGCAACTCCTTTTGAAAAAGCCTCAAAGAAAATTAAACACTTTGGAGTTAACTAAGAATGTAAAGGACCCTTTATTATGAAAAACCTTAAAAACCTGAAAAAGAAAATTAAAGCAGAACTAAAGAAGTGGAGAAACCTCCTGTGCACCTGGATAGGAAAAATTAACATCAGGAAATTGGCAATCCAGCCAAGGGCTATCTAAAAATTCAATGCAATACCCATCAATATCCCAATGTCATTCTTTAAGGAAATAGAAGAAGCAATCCAAAATTTCATATGGAATAATAAAAGACCCTGTAGAGCAAAAACAATCCTTAGCAGAAAGGACAGCACTTCAGACTCTTTTACAGAGCTATAATAATCAAAACAGATTGGTACTGACACAAGAATAGGGCTGAGGACCAGTGGAATAGAACTGAAGACCCAGAAATCAATTCATATATCCATGGCTACCTAATCTTTGATAAGGGAGCCAAAAAATAATAAGGAAGAAAGACAACCTCTTTAACAAATGGTGCTGTCAGAATTGGTTAAGCATTTGAAGAAAACTAAAGCTGGATACTTATATGTCACCCTGCACCAAATTAACTCCAAATGGATCAAAGACCTTGAGGTAAAAGCAGATACCCTAAAAGCTTTACAGGAAGGAATAGGAGATATACTAGGACTCATTGACACAGGTTCAAACTTTCTTAATAAAGGTCCAGAATCATAACAAAGTAAAGAAAGCTTGGACAAAAATGGAATGCATTAAACTGCAGAGCTTCTTATGGCAAAGTACATAGCTAGCAAGTTAAATAGAAAGCCCAGAGAGTGGGAGGTCTTCATCAACCACAGAACAGACAGGGCCTCAAATATAAAATATACCTATTGAATCTCTCATAAACAAATCCTCAAAGAAACAACCGTTACATTAAAAGGTAGGCTAAAGACTTAGAGAGTTCTCTGAAGAGGAAATAAGAATGGCTCATAGACATATGAATAAATGCTCGACATCTCTGGCCATAAAAGAAATGCAAATCAAAACAACTTTGAGATTTCACCTCACTCCTCTTAGAATAGCCATGATCAAGAAATCTCATAACAACAGATGCTGGTGGGGATGTGGCCAGAGGGATCGCTACTATACTATTGGTGTGAGTATAAACTTGTTCAACCACTCTTGAAAGCATTATGGTGATCCTCAAATGACTAAAACATAGAGCTCCCCTATGATCCAGAAATCCCACACTCTGGCATTTACTCAAATGTCTAGAAACAAGGACATACTAAAGCCACTAGCACAACCATGTTCATTGCAGCATTATTTACTATAGCTAAGAAATGGAACCAACCCAGGGACCCTCAGTAGATGTTTGGATCAAGAAGAGGTGGTATTTATACACAATGGAAGTCTATGCTGCCATCAGAAAGAACGATCATCACCCCATTTGTAAGGAAATGGAAAGACTTGTAAAAAATCAAATTAAGTGAAGTAAGCCAGATCCAAACAAAGGAGCATAGGATCCATGGCCTCCCTCATTTGTAATAATTAGTACACATCTAGGATTCTCTAGCAAAGGATCCTAATAGCTCAAAATATATGTACATATGGTCATACAGGATAAAACTAAACAAAATGAACTGTAAGTTATGGAAACAAGAGGTTTGTCTTTGTGATTGTTGTTCTTAATGTGCTATGTGAAGTTATTTTTCTCTTTTTTTTATACTTACAGTTAATCTTATGTGGTTACTGTATCTGACAATGTTACCTGGTATATTGTAATACATTTATTTGTTTATTTGAAATAAGGAAGGGAAGGGGGAAAACAAGATGATTAGGAGAGGGTGGGGGAGAGAAAGGGGACAAAATCATGAGAAGGGATATCAAGATTTGAGAAACAATGTACCCATTATCTGACAAATGTAACTCTATTGTCTCTATACATTATCCTGGCAATAAAATACAATTAAAAATATACCTTTCCTAAATGCTCCCTTTATATAAATTGTACCTTAAGGAATAACTCAAGACATATATTTAAAGGGTAAAATATTCATGAAAGTATTAAATGAGGCACTTAACACAATGCTGGTTTATAAAGAGTATAAAATGTACATTAGCTATTATTAATAGTAGAAGTTAGAAGTTATTAATAAATTAAAAGAAAGGAAAATTGTAAAAACAATATGTATGAGCCACACAAAAAGTTTTCCACACAGATATAAATCTTTTTGTTCTACTTTGTATAGTTGAGGGTTTCAGAATATAGAAACATTAAAATTACTGTCTCCCTACACTTAGAAGAATTAATGTCACATGACATGCAGGAATGGCTCGGAAGTCCCTCTGCTCATCTCATAGAGGGTGAGTTCTCCTCTTGAAAGAGGAGAAAAGAGAATTATGGGTGAGTTCACACATCAGTAACCTGTGGAATGTATTATTCAGTGCAAACATACAAATTTGCTTAAAATACCCTAAAATTACAATTCCAAAGTGAACGATCTATTTGAATATTGATCACAATGTTTTGTCCAATCATATTCTTTAAATGTAGTCAGTTTTCCAGTGCTGGGGTCTCACACCTATAATCCTAGCTACTCAGAAGCCTGAGTTCTGACAATCATGATTTAAAGCCAGACTGAGCAGTAAGTCCTTGAAACTCTATTTTCCAATTAAACACATAAAAAGCTAAAATTGGATCTGTTCCTCAAGTGGTAGCTTAGGTAACAAGGAGCTAAGGAACAGTGCCCACGTTCGGTGTTCAAACCCATAGCCAGCAAAAAAAATTGTGAGCCCAAGCATAATTTTCTGAAACGGTAAATGGTCACACCTGCAACTGACAATAGAAGGCCCATGAGTCACTCTCCTACAGTACACAGTAATTTCTATCAAGAGTTTCTTTGATTAAAAAAAGGGTTATTGTTGTTTGATTGTTATTTTTGCTAGAAACACTTTTAGAATGCACTTAATAAAACACTATATTATCTGCTCATACTAATTTACTACTATTGGCTTAAATAATAACTTCAACCGAGGTCCTATACATACAGTGACACCAATTTACAATAGAAATCATGACTATCATTCTCAATATAAACACATAAAAGTCCAGAGGAAGCAAATTCCAATGTAGATATCTAGAAATTAATGGAAAATAGAGATCACTTCATTTACTTAACTCTGTGCTGCTTTTCAACAATTGTTAACATACAATCTGTTCAATTTCTTATTCATTTAATGAGCTGTCCTTTTCATTCACATGAAGCTAAAGTGAACTAATTTAAATATTATATAAATCTGTCAAGAGTTATGATTGATTTTATTATATATCTCTTATTATTGGGGAATTAATGATTACAAAACAAACACACTAAGCCGGGCACAATGGCTCATGCCTGGAATCCTAGCTCCAGAGTAGGCTGAGATCTGAAGACAGCAGTTCAAAGCCACCTCTGGAACTAAAGTCTTCAAGACTCTTATCTCCAATTAACCATCAGAAAACCTGAAGTGGCACTGTGGCTCTCATGGGGTAGAATGGTAGCCTTGAGCTGAAGAGCTCCGGGACAGCTCCTAGGCCCAGAGCTCAAGACCCACGACTGACAAAAAGAAAAAGAAAAAGAAAAAAGAAAATAAGAAACCCACTTTTATTGAGCATTAATTTAGTAAATACTTCATCTTAACATATATCCAATATCCAATTACTCTTCAAATAAGTGGCATACAATTAATTTTTTTCTCTGCTCTATTAATTTTTCTCTCTAGTCCTAATTGTTCAATAGGGGTTTAGAATAGAGATTCAATACAGGAACTTTACTGATACTTCCTTGCCCCGATATTGCTGAAAAGAGGTGTATTTGAGAAATGAAATTGAATGATAGGTTCTATCATAAGAGAAAGCCCCACCAAGAGATTTAAGTGCCTATTCTTATATTACTCAAATGAATCTTCACAATAATACCATAACGAAGGAAACAGAAGTAAAAGACAACACAAGCTTGTAATTTATCCAAAATAATTTATCCAAATGTATTCAAATAATTTATCCAAAATTAGATCTCTGCTAAGTAATGCGAGTGGTGAGTCATGTAGTTTGTTGCTGCTCATGATTTGCTCAAGGGACCATCATTGTGATGTCAGCTTGCCAAATCAGAATGATGCCAATCAAACTGGAAAACTGTCCAATTGCACCCTCCCCCATCTCAGCCCATGAGTGCATGTAGTTTTTTGGTATATGTCAAAAATGCTAAGTGAGCATATTTTTCCTTGTTAAACAAGGCCCCAGGAGACATTATAAACTCAATGCTGTGAAGGACTCAATACTCACACAATTAAGGCAAAGATTGTACCAAGGCCATTGTAATAAAGGAATTGCTTCCCCAAAAATTATTTTCCAAAAAAATGTTTCCCAAAAGATGAGTGAGTTGAGACTTACTTCAGATTCTGGTGCACATAACAGTCATTTGGAATGAGACAATTTCATCAGAAATGGAGGAGACACTTATCTGTGTTGCTTTCCATGCAAATCCAATATTGTTAATAATTCACATAGACTTTTTGAAGTTTAAATTATTCTAAATTTATTTGTCCTGCTTTTATAAAATAGTAACTACCACTGAACTTTAAATATTTGTTGATTTAAAAGTACAAAATCAAAAAAATAAAAAAGAAGTATTAAACTTGAAAATGTATTTGCCAAGAGAACACATGTACATAATAGCTTTGTTCAATATTAGCCCAAATCCTTTAGATATGTACAATTATGTTACAATTTAAGCAGAATTGCTTTTAAAATGTTTTTATCTCTTAATGTAATTTTAAAACAATGAGAATTAAAATAGAAATTAAAGTACCAGGAACATTTTTCATGCACAAAGCATGGAAATTCAACAGAAATAATGGAAAGGATGTACAATCAGAAATTCAAAAATATAGCATTAAAAAACAAGGCAAAACAAATGTTTAGTACTTTCTAAGAAAAGGAGTATATGAAATATGTTTGCAATCTGTGTAATCTGGAGGTTTTACTTTCTCACTTTTGGCTTGATTGGCATTTGGTGCTATAAGCGTATTACTGACCAGAAATTCCAAGTTATTGCTTAAGTATGATAGAAGACTTTTCTCTAAAGAGATAATAATACTATAGTATGGGGTCAGAAATTGTGAATGATTTGGGTCCTGATCCTCAAGTTTGGAGATGAAGAACGCTATGAATAATGGGGCATTTTATTATTACCACAGAATACTCACAGAATTTTTTCCTGCTAGTTTTTCTAAAAAATTTTAAAGCCATCATATGCATATACACATATAACTGTGGGCCACATGACAATCTCACTTGGCTCATCAATGCAACTTTCTTATATCCAAATGATGAGTGTAATACGTTATAAGCATGTACAGAGGTCTGTGACTAAATATGCAACATGAAAAAAATAGTAGAAAAGATATACTCTATCAAATTTTATGAAATATTTAAGTCTAGATTATATATGTATACATTTATATACACACATAGATAATATATTATTTTTTTTATTTTTGCTGCCAGGGTTTGTGACTAGGAATCATCGAAGATTTGTATTCTTTGCTCAACTCTGTATAAATGATAGCATGCTCCCTCAGGTCCAAGGGCTTTAGTTTCTCTGATCACTTCAACAAAAGTCATTTCCATACTTGGTTTTTGTTTTAGCTATTGTCACCTGTTTAATTATTAGTTTATGCAAAGAATTTTCATGATAGTCTTATTGTATTTTTGAACACAGACACAATCTTTATATCAAAACTAATGTTGGAAATAAACAATGAGTGCCATCTGCTAGAAGTTTCTATCCTTTCCAGAATGGCAGTCCTATCCTCTGTCTTGGATAAAAAAGTTCATTCTTTCTTCTCTACTAGTAGCCAATGAGTTCCATGAGAGTTCTATTTTTGTCCAATATTCTATTCTATCATGTAATGGGAATACACTAAACTTAACTATACGTGAATAAAAGATGTTAAACCTGACAATTCTACATTAGAAAATGATTGGAAAGCTCAGTTTGATCTTATTTCTAAGAGAAATGCACGTATGCAAAATGTTCACACATTTGCATTGACTTGGGAAATTTCTAAATATGGAGAATTCCGCTCAATTGGAACTCAGTTGCTTAGGCAATAGTTAGAAAATATTTGATTATTCCAATGTCAGCACTCCTTCGAGCAGCTCTGATCATCACATCAGGTGATGGAGCTAGTAAAGTCAAGAACTTTGTGTATCTGAATATGATTTCCTAAAGTATCTTCTCTTGAAACAGAGAACTCACCAAACTCACCAATGTGTTTGGAAAAATAGTATATATAACATAAAATTATTGAAATTCTAAGCTATGTAGGATTCCAGGGGTACAAAACTTTTTGAAAAAAAAATCTTAAATTTCATTTTAATTTTGCTATTTTTTCAAAACAAATCAGGAAAATACAACTGCATTCTCAGAAGATCTCTTTTTCCTAGCTGTTAACATTCTCTTACAACTTCTGCTTCTGAAAATAATACATAACAGACTTTCTTTCTTCCCCAGTTATAATTGGAAAACCCATTCATCCTCCAGGTGTGGGAGATGACAGACCTAGAGGCTCAGAGGAATCTGCCCTGCAAGTCTCTTTCCTGTCCACTGCCCCCTGGGATGTTGCTCAAATCCAGATGGAAGAAGAGCTGCCCATTCTCAGGGACCAGGGAATTTCTACTCTTCCTCCCAGTGCATATAATTCTCTCAAATCCCATTTTCATCAAGAGTACCAGATGCTCCAAGCCATGACCTTGGAAACAGTTCTGTTGGTGGTTAAAAAAAAATTAAATGAAAAACACAGAAACAGGAAGGAAAGGAAGAAAACTAAAGAGAAAAACAATATGTGCATGAAAGAAACAAGGAAAGGACAGAATTGATGGGGGGAGGAGGGAAACAAGAAATAAAGTTTAAAAAGAGAAATAAGAGGAATAATAAATAGGAACAAAGTAATAAATATGAAAGAAGAAAGGAAAAAGAAAGGCCACCTATAAAATTTTTCCATGAAAATGCTGTTTTTGAAACTTTCATAACTGTATGTTATGATAGCAACTTGTGAACTTTTACTTAGAAAAGCACGTGTACATAATTACCATTTCAGCAAATCCTTTGCTTCTCTTGAGGTTTGTGTAACAACTGGGCTCTCTCTCTCTCTCTCTCTCTCTCTCTCTCTCTCTCTCTCTCTCTCTCTCTGGCTCTCTCTCTCTCACTCTCTCTGGCTCTCTCTCTCTCTCTCTCTCTCTCTCTCTCTCTCTCTCTCTTTGGCTCTCTCTCTCTCTGGCTCTCTCTCTCTCTGGCTCTCTCTCTCTGGCTCTCTCTCTCTCTGGCTCTCTCTCTCTGGCTCTCTCTCTCTCTCTCTCTCTCTCTTTGGCTCTCTCTCTCTCTCTGGCTCTCTCTCTCTCTGGCTCTCTCTCTCTCTCTGGCTCTCTCTCTCTGGCTCTCTCTCTCTCTCTCTCGCTCTCTCTCTCTCTGTCTCTCTCTCTCTGGCTCTCTCTCTCTCTCTGGCTCTCTCTCTCTCTCTCTCTCTCTCTCTGTCTCTCTCTGTCTCTCTCTGTCTCTCTCTGTCTCTCTCTCTCTCTGGCTCTCTCTCTCTGTCTCTCTCTCTCTGTCTCTCTCTCTCTCTCTCTCTCTCTCTCTCTCTCTCTCTCTCTCTCTCTCTCTCTGGCTCTCTCTCTCTCTGGCTCTCTCTCTCTCTGTCTCTGTCTGTCTGTCTGTCTGTCTGTCTGTCTCTCTCTCTCTCTCTCTCTCTCTCTCTCTCTCTCTCTCTCTCTGTGGATATGTGTATGTGTCTCATACTTTACCTTCAACAATATTTCATATAGGAGAATATTGATTTTTTTTAAAGGCCAGACTTCTGCTTCCTGAGGATGCAATTGTAACACTGCATTATCTCTGAAACCCCTTTGCTATTAGTGAATTTCCCTGTCAGTTGTTCCAGAATTGCTGACAGGACATCTTCAGTTTCATCTTCCTCTTATTTCCTCCCTGTGGGAAAAGAACATCTGTATGCCTTAGGGGGAATTCAATACATTACATATGAGATTTTGCCTTTCAGTCTACTAAAAAGAGTTGAGCTTAAAAAATATACTTCTCAGGTTATTCTGTAAGACTGGAGAAGGTTTTAAGGAGTCAATATCAATTGCCATATCTGCTCATATTAATTAATTAATTCAGTTGTTTAATCAACAAGTATTAGTAGAAATGTCTAGTTTGAGGAGAATTAATCTAACATTAGACTCAGCATTTGATATTTACAGGGCCTTCTATGAAGTAAAATACAAAACTCATCATTGCACATGCTTCTCCAAATTTTTATGTAAAATGTTTTGAAATAATATCTAAGCGTATTCTGACTATGCAATATCATTTGGAAACAATGGCTTTGAAGAGGGAAGTATTCTTTTATGATTTAAGAAATGAAAGAAGGAACTTATATTTTATCTTTAAACAAAAATCCTGAAAGGCCTCATAAATTATAGAACTAGAAAAAATCAAGACACTTAGAGACAGAAATGATTTCAAATGCAGAAAGAAACTAGGTAAGAAACCTCTTAAAATAAAGAATTGGACACCAGTTCCTTCTTAGTTTTCATTCTCCAAAAGGCAAGCATCACACTGGTAATGAAGAAAAAGAAAAGGAAGAGAAGGGAAGAAAGGGGAGGACGAGGAAGATTGTTAAAATGATGTTTAATTGCCTTTACTTTTTCAAACCACTTCTCTGAAAAGAAGTGAGGGTTACTACTACAATAGAGGTTAAAGCCAAGAGTTGTTTATTCATGAGATCAAATATACATGAACTTACAGAACGATAACTTCATATAGATAAAACTATAGAGGTTTTATTAGCCAGGGTTACCAGTCATGTAGGAATTTTTTAGACAGGAAAATCACTAATGACTCAATTTCCAAATTCTTCATCACCCATCATGGGTGATTTTGTGTGTAATCCAATTAATAAATCATTATTCCCTAGAGTATTTTTTATCATAATAAACAGTTTACTACCTAAAATTATCAATATGCCTTTCTGTTTGAAATTTGTTCTTTTCAGTTTATTCTCCTAGGCTCTTAAATTTCTCCTTTACATATTTTTGCTTATCATTACCAATTTGTAATTTTAGTTTTCCTTTCTAACATATGATAACATTATTATTCATTAAACTGATAGTTAAAGTAAAGAATTATTATATTTGTGTATGTAGGTGGCAATACCAAGACGAACTCAAGGATTTCTTCTGACTAAAAGTGACAACCTACCACATGAGTCACAGAACAACCTCTAGCCTTTTGGTGATTAATTGGAGATAAGAATCTCATGGATTTGCCTGCCTTGGCTGAATTCAAGCCATGATTCTTAAATCTCAGCATCCTAAGTAGCTAAGATTTCAAGTATAAACCACCAGCATCTTTTATAATTTAGTTATCCAGCATCATATTTTAATTCCTTATAAATGCTAAAGGATGAGCATTCTGCTTACCTGTAATATGTGATTACTATTCATAAATGATTGTACATAACCAGATGCCACTGGCTCATACCTATAATTCCACTTATTCAGGAAGTTGAGACTTAGTTCATAAAGGTCCACCAGACTTATCCTAGTATCAGAATAAGATAAGGGCACAACAAAAGAAAGAGATCTGAAGACCAACTTTCTTGATGAACATACACACATAAAAATTTCATAAAATTCTGAGGCAGGAGTGTGGCCTAGAGATAGTGTTGCCTATCATGCACAAAGCCCTGGGTTTGATTCCTTGGTACCACATACTCAGAAAAGGCCAGAAGTGGTTCTGTGTCTCAAGTGGTAAGGTACTATCCTTGAGAAAGCCCAAGGACTGTGCTGAGGCCTTTAGTTCAAACCTCAGGACTGGCAAAAATTCATAAAATTCTTACAAACCTGATTGAATAACCCATTGAAAAGATAAGTCACCATGATCAAGTTAGTTTATCCTAAGGATGCAAGAATGGTTCTATAATTCAACATACATAAATAGAACAGAATTGTAATCCAATACAAAATTGAATCAGGATAAGAATTATATAATTATCTTTGTAGATTCTGAAGTCCTTGATAAAATTCAACATCCTTTAATGATTAGTCTCGAAAGATTTTGTATGGTGGACATGTATTCAAATTGAATTGAATGAGAAATATTGAAAGAATTACCAGTGAGGTGAATTAAGGGGGAAAATGCAGTCAAAATTCAATATACATCCTAAAAAAATTACGAAGTTAGTGAAGGAGTGGGTTAAGATGGATAAAGAATGTTGAAAACAATGACATTGATCAACATAAAATGCATTCATAACAGGCATTTTTGATTGGTAACTCCTATTTCTAACTATTTAAAGGTAATAATATTTTAAAAAGAATTTCCAGTGAAATAAAGAAAAAAACAATGATGCCCTAACTTACCATTATTGTTCCACATAGTGGTTGACTTCTTAGACAGAACAGTAGCACTATTTACCATAGCAAAGATATGGAACCAACCTAGATGTCCCTCAGTTGATAGTCGATCGACAAGATGTGGTATTTGTACACAATGGAATTCTATGCTGCTGTCAGAAAGAATGACATTGCCCCATTTGTTAGGAAATGGAAAGACTTAGAAAAGGTCATATTCAGTGAAGTAAGCCAGACTCAAAGGAACTTAGGCTCAATGGTTTCCCTCATTTGTCATAATCAGTAGAAACCTTGGGCTCTCCTAGCAGAGATTTGCAATAGAGCAAAACCTTGATACAAAAGGCCATATAGTAGGATGTTAAATAAAAGGAACTCTAGGATATAGAAACATAAGCCATATAATGACTGATTGTTGTTCTTAAGGTACTACGTTATCTCTCATCTCTTTTGCTGTCCCTTGGTTATCTCATAGAGTTACAGTATCTCACTTTGTTACCTGATATATTGGATATATTTGTATTTGGTTATTTGAAATTGGATAGGGAAGGGGGTAAAACAAGATGAGGGGTGGAGGTGGGGGGGAGGGAAATGGGGACCAAGACATGTGAAAGGGTATCAATGTATGGGAATTAATGCACCACCTATCTGGCTAATATCATGTAACCCTTTTATTAATTACAATAATAAATATATGAAAAAAAGAACCGTAACAAAAAAAGAAGAGACGAGAAATAACAAGGAAACAAATTGGAAAGAAAGAAAGCTTTTTCCATTTGCAGATTTTTCAATCTTATACTTAAAAGGCTGTCTTGAAGAAAAATTCTAGAAAATCTTAGTTCTGAAAACATTTTTGACAAATAGCAGAATAGTGTCAATAAATAAAATTTCATAGCTTTTCCATAGACCAATAATGAAAATTGTTTTTCAAAATTAAGAAAACAATCTTGTTCATAATAGCCTCAAAAAGTAAAAATAAAGTACATGAGAGTAAACAATAAAAATAGTAAAAGAACCATACAAAAACCTATTATACATTGAAAAAAGATATTGAAGACACTGAAAATGGAAAAACAATCCTGTTCATGTATGTGTAAAATTACTGCTCTCAAAATGACTATGATATCCAGAGCAATCTACAGGATGAAGTGAATACCTACCAAAATTCCAAAGTCATTCTTCAAAGAAACAGAACAAAATACCCTGAAATTCATATGAAACCGCAAAGATCACAGATAAACAAAGCAATCATAAACCAAAAGCATTGCTGGAGCTATTATCGTACCTGAATTCAACTTATGAAATGAACTACAAGGAAAAGAAACGAGATATTTTTAATTGTCATGATTGCTAATTTTGTTTTCTTTTCCTTTTGCTTGTTTGTTACTTTGTATTTGGGATGGTAAGAGAGAGCATATAAAATGTAGAACAAAGATGAACAAATATGACACTGATACTTATTAGAAACTATGTGGAAAAACTATACATCATATGGGTAGAGAAAGGTGGGAAAGACTAAGAGAGAATGACAGGAAAGACGTAGTTAAAAAAGAATTGTACTCATTATGCATTACCTGATTCATATAACTATGATTCTGCTGTATAGCAACACTATATTATTAATTTTTATTAGTTCATTAAATGAATGTTTTTGCTAAAAAGTAAAATTAAATTTTTTAATATTCACAAATATATAGCCATCTAACATTCAATAAGGTAACCAAACACAAGCTGGAAGAAAGTCCCTTCAACAGTGTTAGAAAAAGTGGATATCTACATGCAGAAAACTCAAACTATACCCTTATGTGTAACCTCATACCAGCATCAATTCAAAGTAATTCAAAAAACTCAATGTAAAGCCTAAAACCTTGAAACTGTTACAGGAAGTACTCGAGTAAAAGAAACATTGGGAAACATTCCTTGGTGCAGGAAAGAACTTTATGAATAAAGATGAAGAAGCAGAGTAAATAAAAGAAAGACTTGATAGATGGAACTGAATCAAACTAAAAAGTTGTGCACTGCAAAGAACATAGCCAACAATCTAAAAAGACAGCTCACAGAATAGGGGACGATTTCCCAAGTATACATTAGACAATGGCCTGATATCCAGATTATACAGAGAATATAAATCTCAAAAAGACCAACCCAATTATTAAATAGGATGATGAGCTAAGCAGAGTGTTCTCAAAAGAATGAGTAAAAATGGCCAATTGACACATGAAGTGTTCAGCATCTCTTGCCATAAAGGAAACGCAAATCAAGAAAACATTGAGATTCCATGTCACCCCAGATAGAATGGGCATTATCAAGAAAATAGAGAATAATAGTGACTGGAGAGGATGTGACCAAATGGGAATACATTTGTTGGCGGGAATGTAAACTTGTCCAAACACTCTGAAAAGTAATATAAAAGTTCCTCAAAATTTTAAACATAGAACTACTCTATGATCCAGCATTTCTACCCTCAGGCATTTATCCAATCAATGATTGCAAACCTATATAGAGTAAAGCCATCAGAAAAACCATGTTCATTGCAGTGCTATTCACTAAAGCCAACATATGAAATCAGCCCATATTCCCCAGTGGACAAATGGATAATGCAAATCAGTGGAATTTTATTCGGTCATCAGAAAAAATGATACTATACCATTTGCAGAGACGTGGAAAGACCTGGAAAAAATCATGTTAAGTGAAATAAGTCAGGCCCAGAATGACAAAAGATGCATGTTTTCCCTTATATGTGGAAGATAGATTTAGCTTATAAAAATATAAGTAAATACGAACAGTGGTATACTAATGGTTACACATCCCTGAACTGAAGTATGGTAGATTCAAGAGTAAATTCAAATAGTATAATTCTATAGAAAGACAAAGTTCAACAAAATTAGAAGGCTGGTATTTGAAAGGGGTGGGGTGAGGACCAGCAGAAAGGAGAGGACAAATGAAGAGGAGAAGAGGGGGGAGAAGGCAGACAAGGAATCAATTTATACCCTGCAAAGCTAAAAAGAATGAGAGACGGGATAGATAGGTGAGAACGTTGAATGGGGCGACATGGATCAAGATGCACTGTAATTATAAACTGCTTAAATACGCAGCAGCTCTTTTGTCCAACAATTTAAAGAAAATTTAAAAAGAAAGTATATAAAAAGAAACAATGTTTCTATGATAAGAAAAAAAACTTTCTAAAAGAAAAGAAATAAAACTTTATTATACTTGTTAAATGTAAGCTCTTCTTGAGTATAATTTAGAATAGCTGAGATAAATAATTGTAGCCTCTTCAAGCAGAAGCCATTAAAACATCTCAGAACAGAAGGAAGTGAGGGGAGCTTTCTTGAATTAACCTCAGTAATATCTACTGGAGCCTTTCCTAACTCTGGCTCAAGTGCATTCCTGTGTATTTCCACTTAAGCCATCTGCCAATCTTCATGCTTATTCCTGAGGGAGGAAAACTTCCAGAGCTATTTCTCATTTAATTTGCAAGGACATCCTGTTTAGGTACTTATCAAAAGAACAGAAGAACTGATGCCAAATACCACAAACTCTAGCTTAGAAAACTTAATGGGTTGCACTGAAGCAATAACCTACATTTAAAAGGAACTCCAGCTACTTCCCTTAATTTGGTAAATACTCAGAAAGTATAACTTTTCAGCACACTTTTTAAAATAACTATGCCTGGCTCTACATAGAGTAAGGGATTTCTGGGAGAAAAAAAATGCTGCTTAGACTTTCAGAACTATGACTGAATGTTTTAGTACATTGCAACCATTATTATATTCAATGACACAAGACAAAATTGAAGCCCTCATTTATTTTGGATAAGTAATTATCTAATCTGGGAAGTTTAAAAATTATCAGCAGCAGCAATAATGAATAACAAGAAAATAAGACAGTTGTGTTTGTTTGGTCTACAGTCTCTAAGGTGTAAATGTTTATTTAGATCAGTGTGACAATTTCACAAGGGACCTCAGAAAATAAGCCACAGAAGTCACAATACTGTTGTTAGAAAATATCAAATTAAAGTAGTTTTTTTTCTCTTGAGACAACATTTATCTGAATGAGGAAAAGTAGATTAAAGAAAATGTTTTGTTTTTTAAATCACATTCTAATAATGAATGAATAACTTCAAGATACAGTTTTACTGCAACCATTTCATAATGCAAGACCTTAATTTGAGATTTGTGCTGAGTAGGTTAGGTTAGAAAGGTGCTGTAAGTAGACAGGAAAAGGATAGTTTGCAATTCATCAGGAAACCCAGGAAGAATAGCTAGTAGACAATGCCAAAAGGATATTAAGACACAAATGCAAATGTAGATATATTTGTCCATTGTATCACCTAGTTTCCTTGAAGTTACTAATTGACCTGTATGCTGAGTTGCAAAAACCAAGCCCCAAATTTCCAGTTTCCTACAGGAATCGCTTTGTTGTTTATAAAATAGCATGCCATATTTTTTTCAAGTCTTGCTTTGATAATGCATGAATGAAAAAAAAATGTAAGTTTAGAAAAAAAAAGTTATACTACAAGTATCTGTGCTGTCATGTAGCACTAACATGGAATGTTAAACATGTTCCAAAAAGTTCTTTCTTGATTTCTTATTTATATGTACTCTTGCCATTAAATTTTTTATTCAAAGAAATATCATCTCAAAATTACTTAAAAGCCATGTTAAAAAATAATCTCAGGGGGCGGGAGGGAGTTTGGCCTAGTGGTAGAGTACTTGCCTCCCATGCAGGAAGACCCAGGTTCAATTCCTTGGTACCACAAACATAAGAAAAAGCCAGAAGTGGTGCTGTGGCACAAATGGTAGAGCCCTAACCCGGAGAAAGCCCATGGACAGTGCTCAGTCACTGAGTTCAAGCCTCAGGACTGGCAAAAAAAAAATCTGTGGGACCAAGCCAAATTGCAATAGAATGTTATGTAAGGACATCATTGGTTTCTTTTTTCCTTTTTATTTATGTTCTCTGCTAAATCTTTATAAACTCAAAGAATGGGACTACTATTGTCCTGGCAATTCTAGGCATCCTAAAGTTGGTTTGTATCAATTGGCCCTTTATAGCCCTCACCAGAGGCCGGATGTTTGCAGTTGCTGGCAGTCGTTGTTTAAAACACTGTTAATGAGTAATAGACTGGCAGCATGCATTGAAAGCGTAAGGCTGAGAGCCTGGGAAAGGTCCCAGAATTGAATGCCCTCAATGCTGCAGAGTAATTAGTTTAATACGTACAAGAGTAGAAAATCAGTACCCAAAATATTTGATCCAACCCACTTCTCAAGAGTCATCACAAATGAGTATATTTTTTATATAATCTAAGCAATTTACAACTGACCTCTTCTCTTCTACTAATCCACTACATAAGACATTGGTGATTATCAGTGTGTGTTCCTGATTCCTAAGAACTGCTGCTTCTGGAATTTGAGTAAATGGGAAATACAGTTTGAAAAAGCAATCAGCCTGGAAAACTGTGAGAAAAGCAGAGCATTAGTTTATATTCAGGGTATGGGAAAGATTCCTTGTTAATTGGACAGACAAGCATAGAGATCTAATTAAAGATCACTCATTGGCAAAGGGTAACTACAAATGCGCATTTCAAAACTGGGAATTCTAAAAGAAATACCAATGGTTTGGGCCAAAATATTAAATATACATTTTAAACATTTAGTATAAAGATACTTATTTCTTTTTTTTTCTTTTTTTTATTGTAATTAGTAAAAAGGTTACATGATATTTGCCAGATAGAAGGTGCATTAATTCACATACATTGATACCCTTTCACATGTCTTGGTACCCGTTTCCCTCCCCCCCCCACACCCCCCGACCCATCTTGGTTTTCCCCCCTTCCCTATCAAATTTCAAATATCCAAATACAAATAAATTCAATATATCAGATAACAAAGTGAGATACTATACCAATATGAGATAAACAAGGGACAGCAAAGGAGATGAGAGACAACATAGTACATTAAGGACAACAATCATTCATTATATGGCTTTTGTTTCACTATCCTGGAGGTCCTTTCAATTAGCTTCACATTATATGTCCTTATGTAGATACTTATTTCTTTGTAAAGGTAAAATTAAATTTTCTCTGGGCAGAAAATGAAAATTGGAACTTATATTTGAAGGAGTTTTATTGGTAAAATTCTCTAGTTGTCTTTTACTGATATTGATAATAATGATGAAATTTACTACTTCAACTTTCTCTTCAATTCAGTACTAGAAGTTAGTCAATGTCTTCTGGAAAAAATTATATCTAATTAAGCAATTAACACAGTTTTAACATTTATTTCATGATCCTAAATCAATTCATTACTGATACAAGCTCTGCCCTACAAAATTAAATATTAAATATAAGTGAAAAATGATTTTCAACAGAGTAAATCCTTCAGCATGTCATGAAAGGCTGTTTTCTTTGAAGATAAAATATATGTGCTAGTAATAAATGATGACTTTTGCCGAGATATATCATCTTATCTATGCATTCAAAATGTGTTATTGGTTTATAGAATATGAATAGTACTCAGTTCCACTTAGAACAAATGAACACTAGAAACATACATATGCCATTCATACCATTCCTTTATATTGATCTATTATACTCTTTGGGTGAGACACATTTTAATATGAACAACAATAATCATAAATACCAAATAAATTTGCTAAAGTAGTAGATGATATGTTTACAAAGAGGAAATCAAATGATGTAAAATTTCATCTCACCTGTATAATATACTAGTAAAGTTGCTAGACTGTGAGAAGGAAAGGTAGACACTTAACCAAGTTAAGTGATCCAAAAGGGCCAATGTCATTTGTCTTATATTTCTTCCAAAGATGACCTATAATGTCCTCAGATAAGGAACTTTCTTAGCGTGATGAAAGTTAACATTGGGAATTTTATTTAGATAACTCTGATACATTAAATCCAACCATTAATTATCTGCTGAATTCAAGAAGTAGTAATAAGATCATCTTTAATGTCAAAGATAAGTGGACATGTAAATATCCCAAAACAAAAGATAAACAGAACACTGATCCATACCCCAAGGAAATCAAATACTGAAGAACTGATACAATGGTATTTCTATATCTGTATTCCTGTAAATACTTTAAATGGATTTTAAAATTACAACATATAAGTGAGTGCAAATTTTTATTACTCAAAAACTAAATGAAATTCCATTCATTTCCCTGCAAATGAGGTAAACCAAGCTCAAAGAAGCATCTATCTGATATGCAGAAGTTAGATTTAAAATGCTCTGGTATATGAAGGTATATACAGGATTCTAGATATTCACACACAGTGAGACCAAAAGAGGATATACTCTTAGGAAAGAAACACAAAGGCACAATGCCTAAATCCCTCTTCATATTTATATAAAATAAAATATATACTGAAATGAATTCCAAGATATAGAAACAAGAGACTTCTCTTTTTCTTTTTGGTTTTTTGATAATTCTTTCTTACTTTATGCATTATATATTCAAGTGTGTATAGAAGGAAGCATTGGAGATGCTAGAAAAAGGGTGAAAAGTCAACAGGGGAGCTCAAAAAGTGAACTGCACAACTTATGGGCAGGAGGGAGGGACAAGGACAGAGTGAGAGAACAGAGGATATTGTACAAAAGGAAATGTACTCATTACCAAACTCATGAAATTGTAATCCCTCTGGATATCTTCTATAATAGCAATAAAGTAAATTAATAATAATTAAAAAGTAAGTGATGTAAAGCTGAATTTTTATTCAATAGACCCTTTTCTACTAAGTTGACTTACTAATAGTTTTATTAAATTGGATTAAATCCAAATAATCAACAATTATTGGTCATCCAAAGTCAAATCTATCAGGTTATTTTTACTTACAATATATTTAGGAAGTTTAAAGAGTTTCAAAAATATTGATATATTCAGCATGCATTTTACTTAACTATTTGAGCAATAGTCTGGGTAACTTTTGGAGAGAAACATATTCTAAAGTTAAAACTACCAAGAGCTATAATAGTGGGGCGGAATGTGAGAATTTATGCATTTACTATATTAATAAGGTCCTGGTCATTGTGGCAAATTTCTGAGGCAAACAGCTTACAGAGAAGAAAGGTGATGTATCATGACTTTAAGGCTTTTAGTCTAGGGCTTTTTTCCCTGTTGCTAGTGAACGCACAGAAAATTACGGCAGGACCATGGGGTAGAGGAGGACTTTTTATCTCAGGAACAACAAAAAAAAGACATAGAGAAAGAAAAAGACAGACAGGCAGAGACACAGACACGGAGATAAACACACTGCCAAAGATCACTCAGAGAAATTCCTCTGATCAGAGGACAGCAGTAGGGTTGGAATATTTCTCTAAATGTTTGTTCCTACTCACCTCAATCCCTTTCATTGCATACTACCTCCTAAAGCCTTCAGAACTTCCCAAACATGTCGAAGACCATAGTTTAACTCACAGGATTTAGGAGACATTTTAGATCCCAAATGTGACACGTGGAATTAAGCATGAAAATGAACTAGTATAAAAATCTATTGATTTAGTTACATATTTAATCATCTTTTTAAAACTTTTCACATGATATTGGAAGCATATAACAAATATTCAATTTTGTTTTGTAATTGATTTTCTTATAACTTGGAATTGTGTTTATCTTCAATATTTGAATACTTATGTGATCATTTAATGTTACATATCCCATCTAACTTCAAAGTATCAACGGAAAAATTACTGTGTTTAAAAAATATGGTTTTCATTGTTTACCCAATAAATATTCACTGCTTATTTTTTCAGAAATCGGTATATAAGAATTTTGTACTGTTATGAATATATACACATATAATAATATTTATATAACATAAATATATATATATTAATGGAGTAATACTGGGGTTTGAAATTCATGATAGCTCAGCATGTTTGCTCAACTAGTACTCTACCACTTGAACCACACTTCTAGCCAAGCATTTGAGTCTACCACAATCTTCTGTCTAAACTGGCTTTGTATCATAACCCTTCAAATCTCACCATCCTGAAGAGTGAACTACAAACACCAGCTAAAATGTATGTTATTTCATGTTAATTTTCTATGATGAAATGGCTTATGTATCAAGTATGTAGCAAACGATAAAATTATCTATAAAGCATGTTGTTGTTAGATATTTTTGACATAAATGTATTCATTAATTTCATTATTCAAGACACAGGGAGAAAACTTTTTTTCACCCATTAAGTTTTACTCTCTTCTCTTGTGTTGCCCTTTGGTTAATCTCATATTGTTTACAGTATCCCACTTTGTACCTGGTCTATTATATAGATATTTACTTGTTTATTTGAAATAAGGGGAGAAAATAAGGGAAGGGGGTAGGGGGAAGAGAATGGGGACAAAAACATGAGAAGGGGTATCAATGTGTGAGAAGTAAGGCACCTTCTATCTGGCAAATATAACTGTAACCCCTCTATACAACAAAATAAAACAGTAAAAAAAATATAATTTTTTAAAAAGAAAAATATTGTTATATCTCTGCCAGTACAAGACTTGTGAAAGAATTTGCTGGGTACAGCGGCTCACACCTGTACTCCTAGCTACTCAGGAGGCTGAGATCTCAGGATCACAGTTCAAAGCCAGCCCAGGCTGAAATCTGTGAGACTCTTATCTCCAATTAACCACTAGAAAACCAGAAGTAGGGCTGACGCTCAAGGGGTAAGGCAGTAGCCTAAAACTGAAAAGCTCAGGGAAAACACCCAGGCCCAGAGTTCAAGCCCAATGACCGACAAAAAAAAAAGTATTTAATATGTTCATCCCAAACTACACTAACATAGTGAATTATGTGTCTAATGTTCCTCAAAATATGCTGTAAGTCTAGAGCTATTTCTGTTTCCATAAACTGGCTCATCCATCTGAGGAAAGCTAGGGACACTATCTTAGTATCTCAGTGTAGCATCCTCAGTATAAGTATCTCTAGGTACCACCCTCGTGTATTCCTTAAGTACCAATACTCTAAGGACAAAAAAGTTTCAGATAAAGATGCAGATACTGTTTCACTCAAGGTCCAAATAAGGATGAAGAGAAAACTAACACTTATTGGATTGAATAGTAGAAAAAAAATGTATGCAATTCTAGATTGATCTATAAGACATTTTTTCTCAGCACTCAGCCTAGACTTCAAAAGCATGTTTATGTAAATTATTTCTGTATGAAAGTATCTCAGATGTTCTTATATATTTGAGGTTACATGGTAACAGAAATAGAGGGTAAAGGAAATATAGGTACTACTATATAATTATCAATGATTAAGGTATACTTAAGTGAACTGCTAATAAACACACAATAGGCATAACCTTAGTGAAATCTGTGAACCAATCTTACACTATTTCCTTATTTTGAAATTGTGTTTGCTGAATGGGGTCAGCGTCATGAAATAACAAGTAGTAAAATTCATTCCAATTCTAAATTCTCCATCTAGGATTTTAGAAAGAAGCTAGCTTTGTGGTAGTTTACAAAAATTTAAAATTAGATTTCCATCATATAAATGTGAACATAAGGCATCTTCAAGAGTATGAAATTTTAGTAGCAGCTTGAAAATTCATTGAAAAATTAAAGCCACTTGCATTTAATAACTTGATACAAAACATTGCTTATGGAAGCAGCACAATGCAACATTAGCGGTTACAATAATTTTAAATGACCAGTGCACAGTGCATCCTGGACAATATTGCTTGATTTATTCAGAAAATTATAGAGAAATATTTAGTCTGCCCATCTGTCCTGAACTATTCATTTCCTGTTACTTTGCTGGATGTAGAAGCCAAAGACTTTCAGTTTTCCTGCCTTTATCGTACATCTGCTCTTTATTGCTATTTAAGCTGACTTAGTTCTTGACCACAAGGTGAATTACTACAGTTGTTTTCCCAAAAGACATTAGCAGCAACACATGTTTTTAAACACATTCAATGCTGTTTTGAGACTTTCCAAATGACTTGGGAACGATCAAATGTAGACTGCACACATGTAAGTTAATGTAAACTTTTCAGAGAAACTACATAGTTGGCCAAATCTATAAATTGCATTGATTTAAATTTTTATTAAAGTTGTATTTCCTCATTGCCTTTAGGTTTGGGCAAAATTCATCTCACTCTGTATACTTTTCCGAATGTATCTGCTAAATGTTTATATCACTGTTGCAATTGTATTAAAGCATCTGTAAGAGGACTTGCGATAGACTAAGTACAGATCACCTGCATGACTTACTTCCTTATCTGCATTTGTTAAACAGGATCCTTACTTAAAAATGTATAATGATACAAGACCAATTTTACATTTAGAGTAGAATTAACCATGCATCATGTGCTTATATTTTAGCATACAAATTTTGATTTGTTAAGGAAGCTTTAGAGATTTTTCCAGCTTGGAGTGTTTTCCCAGAATAAGAACCGTATTTTATTTTGTATCGATTTGTACTTTTTACAGCTAGCATATACTGGTGTTTTGCCATTCGTGATCAACTATGCAATGATATCAGACATCAGAGTAGTTAAAATTTCCTTTTGGAGGAGCACATCATCTTTTAAAACCACCAAAGAACTTAGAGTACAAGACTGTTGAGTGTCTATAAATGAGAATCAAAGAAATGGCTGCCTCTTCTCCAACTGAGAATTGGACAAGGAATTGAAAAGCCACTTTCCCTAACTGTTCACTCCCAAACCAGCCACTGTCACAATCAGAAGCCTACTCGAGTAGAGCAGGATTTTGATCTACAGTATCATCATTTCTATCCCACACCAGACTTGTGTCACTAGCTCCAGCTTTACTTTTTCACATATACAGCCAGTTCCTAAGCTGGTGCTGTTGGCTTCTATCTGTAATCAAAGGTAAGCCGGATGCCAAGAATGGGAGGTTTGTAGCCAAGCCAAGCAGAAAAACAGGGTCAAAAATACTCTAGCTCCAATTATCTAGCGAAAGCCAGGCTGTGTGGTGTGACTCAAGCACCAACCAAACAATCTAAGTGAAAGGCCCTGAGTTCAAATCCTGGTACTAGTAAAGTAGAGAAAGAGAGGGAGGGCAATGTTTTCCACTTTGAATATCCTGATAAATAGAATTATGTATAGCACTCCTTGTTAAAGTATTCTCACAGTAAACATCAAGCGTCAGTCTCACTTTTATAGCTATGTATTCATCCTATGTAGAATTCCAGGAGTGGTTGAGAATTGCTATTTTAACTTTTCAGTCTTGGTAGGACTGTAAATATTGGAAATTGTTTGACATGTAAGCCGAAAGTACCTCTTTCAAGTGGAGGAAGACAGCACAGCACTAGATTTTGATCTCATTCTCTAGCTGATGCTGTAGGCCCAGTGGTCTCCTCTCCCATATCCTGGCAGGCCCCTTTGAGACCTTCCTTACTAGGTCCATTGGTTAAAACAGTAATCGGCCGCTGGCCCAGCAGCCCCCCTTTCACAGAGTTTAGTGTGCCCTCTGCACAAGCAATCCTAGGCTCTTTGATTAAGGCAGAGAATAGGTAGCTTCCACCCCTTTACCTTGAGATGGCATTCCTCTGGGACAGCTGTCTTTCAAGCCTAGGCAGCAGCAGACACCCTATCTGCTACTTGGGCAGCAGCCACAAATCCTAGTCTACCATGATGAGCCCCAGGTTCTCACATCCACCCCAGGGTGTCTGTACAGTCTCCACGTCCTAAACCCCACAGGTTATATAAGTCACCTCAGACAACAGCCAGTAGTTCTCTCTTGTGATAAGGGGTCTTGCCAATCCCTGTTTCTTTTGTTCTCTCTACCTGGACATCTGCATGGTTTGTGGCAAAGTCTGCAAATTTTATGACACTAGCTATAAGAGACACTAGAAAACAGTTTTGTTAGAGTTTATATATTCAAAAGGGGAGATTGTGCTTTAAGAACACTGTAACACTGCACAAATCATGTTGACTTTTAATGATGATGGAGGACGCCTGATCCCCTTGAAGTGGAAGTTAGAATTATCAGGAGTGGTTTTCTATACTATATGCAGATAAACATACTCATTGGGTTTTTTCATTTGTTTGTTTGGAGTAATTTTCAAGCCGTAGTCTTTCTTTTTTATTCTCTTTTGAGGCATCAAATATCTTTCTAAAAATTCCATTATACTAGATCTCCACACTTAAGGCACACACATCTAACTACACAGACTTGGGGCATTAAAGAGAGCAAATTTATTGTTTTATAGACACTTGTACTACAATAGTCAAGGTACCCAACAGTCCCAGCTGCTAAATAGTGCTTCTATTCCATCTTTAATATTCTGGTTGAAAATAGATTTTCACATTGTTATTATGTTCCCTGTGATTATATGATGTGTATCTCATGGAGCTGCAGGGAGAGTCTTAACCTAGTATTAAGAAAAAGGGAAAAAGTTAAGGCATTCATTCTCTTAAATTGCATAATCTCCTTTGACAATACCACATGTATATTTATTACATATACATGTGCTCTGAGGCAGCCCTGAGAAGGATAACATAAATATGAAAGAATGTATATCTCATAGAAATTTGCATTTATGAAACAAAAGAGAAAATACTTCTTTTAAGTATATTTTTCCAACCAATTACCAATGATTCATTGAATGACCTGTTTTCCAAAGAGTGTAAATCTACGTTAAAAAGAAAAATGGACTCAGTAATTTGCTTTTCACTCCTGTAATTCTAACTACTTGAAAAGCTGAAAAGAATGAAAGGCATAAGTTTAATGGCAGATACATTTCCCAATTTGCTAAATTCATCTATGCTTAGGGTTTTCTCTTGCCTTCATTTTTTTCCCAATAGAAAACATAAGTTGTTCTAATCAGTAATAGTGCTGAAAAGAATACTAATCATGAATAAGCTGACAAGTCACCTCATCTGAAATTCCTTATGAAAGAGGGCAGAAGCAATTCAGCTTTCAATGGGAAGTCCTGCCCTCATTTTTACCATAGAACATCAGTTGTATTTCTAATTTGAAGCTGTTGCTGGTTTGGAGAGGTCTGAATCTAACAGCCCAAGGCAAATCAAACAATATTCTAAAATTCAGGGATGTGTTTGGATGAACCACAAAGTCAATGGACAAGGACTAGAAAAATACCCACTGTGAATTTTCTGTGAAAGACTCACATTAATAAAATTCTCATTTTTCAATATTTGTAATAAAATGACAAAAGGAAAAATATACTTTATTATGCAAGCACATAATTTTCATAGATAAGCACACCTATTACTGAATGAATGCATCTACTGATTGTTACTACACTAACGACAAACAAAACCTCAATCCCACTAGCTTACTTGACACCTTAAAGCAAATTTGAAGTTAGTAGTTTCTTTTGATATTTGCATACAATCCCTAATTATTTATCATTACTAAGGTACATACCACAACATTGAATTGTACAATGGTATCTGAAAATGGATATTTTTATGTCAACATCATTTTCCCTGAACTAACACAAGTGAATATTGATGCCTGTAATAGAGCTACATCTTGACACTTCTTCAGATATCAGCATTTAGCCCAGGTTATTCAAAGGACAGAGCCCACCATCCTTCTAAAATCCCAGAATGCCCCTTAGAGTCTGTGAAATATCCAAGCATTTGCCTTTTCTGCTTGGTTTTTTATTTAGAATTGTTCATTATTTTGACATTTCAAAAACGGACAAAGGTATAATATTTAACAAAATGAACTCTAGGAAATGGAAACAAGGTTTTTTTCTTCATGGTTGTTTCTGTTTCTGTTTGTCTTATTAGTTATTTTGACTGTGAGAAAAGGTCCTTTCTATTCAAGTTGTTTGCTTCAATTCCGTTAATTTCTAGAGAATTGTTTTTCTGAAGGGTTCCTGTTTAGCCAGGCATCTTGGCCCTTGTTATATTTTAGTTACATATATCCTTTTCCTCAACACAATTAAGACATCTTGTTAGAAGCTCCTTGGACTTCTTTCAGTGGTAGCCATGAGGTTACTTAACTCATGTCCTTTCTGGGATTGTGAATCTGAGCTCAGCCAATATGAGCAGAGGGGCAGCGCCAGGTGTGTGTGGGGGGGACCAGAAATGTAGCAACAAAGGGTGAACAAATACACTGCACACAGTGTCAAAACTGAACTATACAACTTGGAGGTGGGGATGGGAAGGAAAATCTGGGAAAGACGGAGGAAAAGGGTGACATTGTCCCAAAAGAAATGTTCTTATTGCCTAAGAAGCAAACCCTTTTGTATGACACTTTTATAATAACAATTACAAATTAAAATAGAAGGAAATATAAACAGAAAAGACAAGAGAAAAGGAGAGAGGGGAAATAGCTGGATAAGTTTTACAATTTAGCTCAATGTAACTATTAGAAAATCTTTATTCAAATTTTTTTTCCATTAAGGATCAAGTAATTCAATTGTCATCCCAGCAATTTAAAAGACAGAAATTAGAAAATGAAAATTTCAGGACAGACTGGCTAATAAAGTTATCAAGACCCTTACGTAAACAAGACAGGAACGATAATACACATGTGGAGGCCTAGATACAAAAAATGAATAAGTAGGGAAAAATACCTAAATTGAATAGGAAACGTACCACCTGAAAAGAAAAGCAAAATGGTTGGGAAGCATGGTTCAACATCAGACATCAGCACTGCAGACCCAGGTGTGCTTTATTATAAGTCTATTTTGTCTATCGAAAGTATTCACTTGTGTAACTTGTAAAGAAATAAATGTTGGCAGTAAACCAGACATGAAGACTATTGATACAAGTTCTCAATCCTAAAAAACTACCTATAAGAAAAATTTGCCCACTTAATGTTGTATTTTGTGAAAAAAATCAATGTCTGTTTTTCAAATTTAGCAGTCTAACAAACAAAATACAATGGAAAATAGACTGTGTGATATTCATTAGTTTATTCTCTATTGGTTAAGTAAACGCAAATATTTTTATTTATTTTTTATTAAAGAATTTATTAACATTGATTTTTACATCATATTTCAAATGACATGTTTAAGAAACAAATATTTTTAAGAGCTTCTGTCTCAACACAGCATGTGATATACAAGAGACCAATAAAACTGCAAAGCTAATTAATTATGCAGAATATTTACCTGCAAGTAATGTATTAATGTATTGTGTTATGCCTGTGGCATAATACAAAACAATTAAATTTTTAGCCATATTTGAAAATTAGCTCTAATATTTTAGAAAATTGTTTTCTATGATTGGATAGCGCTATAAAAATACAAATATCTACCTGGGTGCTCACACCTGTAATCCTAGCTACTTGGCAGGCTGAGATCTGAGAATTGTGATTCAAAGCCAGCCCAGGCACTAAAGTCCATGAGATTCTTATCTCCAATTAACCACTAGAAAACGGGAAGTAGAGCTGAGGCTCAAGGGTAGGGCAGTAGAGTTAAGCTAAAGAGCTCAGGGACAACACCCAGGCCCAGAATTCAAGCCCCATGACCCACCAAAAAAAAGTCTGAAAAACCTCACTTTGCAACTCAATTTACCAAAAATTTACCAAATATTCTTTTTTTTTTTTTTTTGCCAGTCCTGGGTTTAAGCTCAGGGGCTGAGCACCGTCCTTGGATTTTTCTCAAGGCTAGAGCTCTACCACTTGAGTGTCAGCACCACTTCCGGCTTTTTCTAAGTACGTGGTACCAAGGAATCGAACCCGGGTCTTCGTGCATGCTAGGCAAGCACTCTACCACTAGGCCAAACTTCCAGCCTCCCGAATATTCTTAAGTCTTGTATTTTGTCGGTATGCCTGTTAGAAAATTGTTTTCCTGCTTTTATGCTGTTTATCTTTAATTTTCTTTTTAGTTTTATTTAAATTAGTATTATCAAAAAAAACTATATGCTTGTGAAAAATCACTTTCCAGAAACCAAGAAATCAGCATTCTAGCTAAGAGACAAAAACAAGCCATTTTTAAACAAATATGAAATGCATGTCTTACAAAACAAATAGAGTCTCCTGGGCATTTTAGAAATTGGAGCAAGGAGAAAAAACTCGATTAACATATCATAATGTACAATTATCCTGAATGTTTCAGTACATGCAGATTATTTTCCTGCTTTTAAACCTAACAAAGTAGCAACAAATGAAAATTAGTAGATTTACGTTGAAATCCCTTCAGACTTTTCCACATCCCGTCCAAACTGAGTTTAAATCAAGTTTTAGAAAATACTATTAAATATGTTGACAAATGGATACATCATCCCCAAATAATTAAGCCAGTATTACTTCAGAAGTCATATTACATAAAATTTTTCTGCATATAACTAAGAAACCTGGAGCCAAGTGAAACACCAGAGCATTTATTTCATTGCAACTCATCCCTGTCTTTTGGATAGTGATATAAAAACTCACACATGTTCTGTTTGTTTGACTAGCTACATATTGAACAACATTTGCAATCAAGTGAAAATAAGGAAATCCTAAAAATCATTATGGAACTGAATACGCAAGTTGCTGTTACAAATTACATGGTCAAAATTACAAAATTTAAATGAACAAGGTGTGCAACCCAGCATCCTATCTACTTTATTGTTTAAAAGTAATTGAAACTCTCAACTCTGGCTGCACTAAGAAGGATTTTAAAACATTGTCACCGAGCCAAAGCTACGCCGGAACAGCTTTGCCTGTATCTCCCGCCAGTGAACATTTTCCATTTTATAACTCATTCCCAGATGTATGATTGTACCTTGGATACACTAAAACAGAACAATAAGCCTTTAAATATGCACGTGGGCAGTTTTTCACAAGAGCAGGTTTACAGGATAATGTATCTGCTTAAAGAATTATTCCCTTGCTTTTTTCATTTGTTCCCAAATTATCTCCAATTGCATTAAAATATGAAATAGTGACCTTTAGAGATTGAGTTTATCTGGAAACTGCTTTGCCTGTGTTCAGACACTGAATTTGCACAAGCTCAAACTTCAAGTAGGCTTTAATGTATTTTTCATCCCTTTTATAAGCACTTTTTTTTGTTTTGCTTTAGGGACATTTTTCTAGAAAGTTATTAGTATGCTACAGCTATTTGTGAGTCTAAAAATAAATAAATAAGATTCCTTCCTAAAACTCCTTAAATGAATACTAAAAAATTGAGTAACCCAATCTCATTCTCCTGGGAGGACAGATTCATTGGAAAACGCAGACGTTCTGGGACTCAAGTCTGAGTTTCCGGAAAGGATAGAAATGAAATAATCCAGATCAGTGTTTTAGCTTGCTAGAGCTCTCCCTATTTAGAAGGAAAAGTCAATCCTGCCACAGAAGAAATATTATCTTTATGAAGAAAAAAATCACATTCTTAAAGTAAGCTCTATTCTCACAGTGGTTAATAGGAAAATGACATCTACATGATAAGCTATGGTTTTCGGAAAACTGGTTTAAATCAGGACTAATCCAATCATGTTACCCAACTTCATGGTTCACACACAGAATACAAAGTGAAGGTCACCTTGAGTTATGCAACACAGCTACATAACTCACAGAAACTGCAAATACTACTCTTTCAGCTACCATCCTTTTCATGTACAGATATGCTGTGAAATTGTATATATGTATTTCCTAATTGTGATTAATACTAGTACATTTTAAATGCACAATGCCAGAATTTAATGAGGCTGCCCAATAATAAACATATATTATATGTGTGCTATTAATAATGTTGGATTTTCTTGATAACATATATTAATATGCGTGCACTTAGTATCATACTACTAGATGAAAATAACATTAAAACCCTGTGTGAAATAGCATTTAAGCTTATACAGACGAATACATTGAGGCATGCTTGACAGAAATACTTATTAGAAGTCATTGTGAAGTTTTATGTATTTTTCTTTGTTCCTGAGGATTCAAGTAATGTTTTAGCTAATTCAGTATGCTGTTACAATATGTTTCATGCAAATTATCTGTCAAAAAATTGTACATAATTAAAATCACCCCAAATGTGCTGTCAACTTTATTGAGAGTCTCTGAAGCATTTTGAGTTTTTTTATTTTTAAATTATCTATAAGTGGTTGTTCAGTGAAGTGTCATTTAAACATGTCAGTTTATGAGGACACTGCATCTTAATATGACTTCTTTCCTAATTCTCATGCCTCTTTTAAATCTACCCATCCCCTCAGATTTACATGGCCCATTTTCACATACATCCAGTGAATACTACAACTACATTCACCCATCTTTCCTCTCTCCCAAAAAGATGTCCTGGTAACTTTAAAACTACATTCATAGATTAAGTTTGTCTGTACATAGATGTAGACAATTGTCAACATTCTCTATGCTCTAATGTGGGGTTTAATAATGCTGCCAACAACTATATAAAAATACTTTTATTTATGAATATAATTTTGCCCAGAACATGAAGAGGAAACCACTTAGAAGGAAACAAGTCTTTTCACCATCAGCTTTAACTTGCATAAAACAATTCTGTTTCACCTGTTTTCCTGACAGGATTATTAATAGCACTGTTGTTAAGTCCTGAAATCATCCCCATGACAAAATGTTAGTAATTTTACTGAGGCATAATTGGCATACAAAAGCTGCAGACCGTTCACCACTTAAAACAGAAAGGGCCATGGAGAGTGAGTTATTACAGAAAAAGACAGATCACAGCCAGATGAGCTAAGCACACACTTGTGCACTTCAACCTCTATTCATCTAACCCCTTCAAGACTGAACACATTTTGGCTTATATTTGTACTAATGAACAGCTCTAGCATACTTGTATCTCAAAGGTTTAGAGTATTCATTAAAGGTATGCATAAGAACATGAGTCTATATATTACATATTCAGTGTACACACATACATACACACAATGAAATGTTGCATTTCATTACGTATTAAATCAAATTTTACTGATATTTGAGCTGATATGTCATAGAGAAATTATAGACACATGTAGTAGTTAACTAAGAAGTTCTCTTCGTAACTCATAGACTTCTTTGATTAAATTAAAAGCAACAGAAATCTTAAAAAGTTCTGGAACCCATTGAGATAAAGTATTGCATGGACTATGAAGCAAAAATTATGCTATGTTCAAAGTTTGGAAAGGATTGTGGACATGTTCCTGTAGATGAGTTAAGGTAGGCATAATATAAATTGATTTCATGTACATGATTGTATATTAAGGTACATTTAGAAACTGGCTTACAAATTACAGAAATCTGTGAGAATATAGGGAATGATGTACAGTAAAGATGACTACACTTGTCAATAATGTACTGTTTATTTTTTTTAAAAACTGTAAGCAAATAGTTCAGTCTTTCCTAGCAGTAAAAAGGAGAGGGAAATGAATTCTGATCACCAAACTCTCTGCTTGTGTGTAGAAGTCAATCCATTTGTTTGATTTGTTCATTCTGTGAGAATTTATTAACTAAAACATGTATGGGTTTTGGACTTTTCTGTGTCAGTATTTGTAATCTTAAAAACCTATATGCATGAAAAATAAGAAACTTACATTTCATTCACAATTAATTTTTCTACAAACACTTTTGTTCTTAATACCCAATAGCTTATTCTCAACTTTCTGTATCTTTATTGCAGCCATTCTTAACTAAGTGGAACAGAGCCTTCTTCTCAATTCTGCTCTGAAAGCAGATTAGGTGAGATATGTTTTTTGGCATTTATGGACATGAACAAGATAAACTTTTAATAAAAACACATCCTGAAAGGGTCAGTGACTTGTTGAAAGTTTGTAAGACAGATGTTCCCATTTCATATAGCACTTCTCCTGTTTTAAAACTTGTTCATGCTCTAAATTACCAAGTTTCACAACTAAACATTCTGCAATCTGATCTCATTGGAGAATTAGAGGCAAAAAAATACTTTTAAGGTAACTTCAATTTTGAAAAAATAGTAAAACTGTAGCCAGGAACGTGATGAGTTTGACATTATTCCCTAAGACTATCATGACACTGGCTCAAGTTCTCACTGCTAATGTTATAAAAGACTGGAACCGGATGTAAGGCAATTGTGGATTGTGAAGTTTTTTTTGTGTTTTTACCCTGATTTTCTGATTCCTTTTCTCCCAAACCTCTTCACTGTCTTGAGTAATAGAGTTGTTCACAATTTCTGGAACTATCTTTTGCAGTCTCCTCATTAGTAGTTCTGTCACTACCTGGTGGTTTCTTTGCTTCATTAATAGAGAATTCATGATTTAGTACTTGTAGTTTCAAGGCTCAGTATTACTGTCTTTAGCACTAGTGTTATAGTTGAATGCCGAGCCACTTTCAATGGCTCTTTACCACCTGATGATAAAGTTCTTAGAGACTTTCTGCACCTTTTCTACTAGATACGACCTACATTGCTATCCACAAACTCATCTCTCCACATCTCTTATCCTTCTGCACCATCAGCTCTCTATGGTCTTTTGCAACCTAGATCTCTATAGTCTGTACTCTAGGCTGTTTTCTGTTGTCTGCATTTTGTGTAACCAGTCAACCCACTTACCCTATATAAAACATAGTAATACTTTTTCTTGTGTATAAGTTTATATGACTTGGGAGGGGAAAGGAAAGCACAGAAATGATATGACAAAAGTGAACCAATTCAGCAGTGATAATCATTAGAGATCATGTTGCAAATGTCCTATACAACTTAGTGGGAAGAAGGCTCCGGAGGGGAAAAAATGAGAGCAAAAGAGGGAGAGGTGAAACTGTTTAAAAAGAAATGCACTCATTACCTGATGTAACTGGAACCCCTCTGTACATGACCTTTACAAAAAGAAAACATAGGGATAAAATTGCCTAGGCAAAATTTTGTTGGGACTTGCACTGCAGATAAGGGAGCAGTGAACAGGCAGCTTCTTGTTGGTTCACGACAACCTTTTTGTTCTCCCTTGGGCACCCTACCTGAGTATGGTGGAGGTAGGTTGTTCCTCTCGAGTTTACTGAGCAGATCATGCTTATTATTTTCATATTATAACATGCCAGTTACACTTATCCTTTAGTTATTCAAGTAGGAAATTTAATTATCTGCGGAAAACACCAATAGTGTCATTAGACGGAATTCTGTATCATCCTTGATGTCTGCCTACTCCTTCTGAAGAACCCATCCTGATAGGCTTTGGGCTTTACAAAACATAATGCCTAAAGTTCTCCCCTGAGTCTGAGTATTCTTATATAATTTTCTTTGGTTTGCATGATTGCTAAACTTTTGAAAGATTTCCGTATAATAATTTTTATTATTAGCTATTTATAAAAAGATACACATAATTTAAGATCACATCATTAAATAAAATGATCTGTAGTATAAGTTTTATGGAAACAATGATTTGTGAATTAATGGGTATGAGGGACTGGGGATTTTTCTTCTCATTACACATGCTGATTACTTCCATTCCAGATAATTAGAAATGTTTGGCTAATGGTACATTAAAGGGAAAAGATATAATTAGAAAATATTTCCCATGTTTCTTAAACTACCTTAATTTGGGGTGAAGGTGAAAAATGTACTATGAAGTTATTAATGTATCTTTATTGTTTTAGGATATTTGACTATCTGATCCAGGTTGAATTCAATAATATTTTTGAGCAACAATGGTTTCCCTTATTTGTTATAATCAGTAGAAACCTTGGGCTCTTCTAGCAGAGATTTACAATAGTACAAAACCTAGATACATAAGGCCAGATAGTATGATGCTAAATGAAAGGACCTCCAGGATATAGAAACAAAAGCCATATAATGAGTGGTGTTGTCCTTCATGTACTATGTTATCTCTCATCTCTTTTGCTATCCCTTGGTTATCTCATATTGTTACAGTATTTTACCTCATTATCTGATATATTGTATAAATGCTTGATGGGTTATTTGAAATTGGATAGGGAAAAGGGAAAAACAAAATGAGCAGTGGGGCGGGAGAGGGAAATGGGGACCATGACATGAGAAAGGGTATCAATGTTTGTAAAGTAATACACCTTCTATCTGGTGAATATAATGTAACCCTTCTATTAATTACAATAAATATATATAAAAAAGATTTTTGAGCAAATGATGATACCTTTAGATGATTTCAAAAAGCCAGTATAAATTTTAAGAAGCAGTCACAGTAAGTAATTAAAAATAATACTAGTTGGTTATTTGAAATTGGATAGGGAACGGGGGAAAACAAGATGAGGGGTGGGGGTCGGGGGGAGGGAAATGGGGACCAAGACATGTGAAAGGGTATCAATCTATGGGAATTAATGCACCATCTTATCTGGCAAATATCATGTAACCCTTCTATTAATTACAATAAAAAATATATAAAAATAATAATAATACTAGTTCTCTATTTGGATACAAATCAATGCAGTTGAGACAAACTGGGAAGACTCAACCTTCACCAAGAGATATGTCATTTCTTTGATAATGAGAGCTTTCTAGGGATTAAGTATTGGACAAAGTATACCAGAGAAACATACTAATTTCATGTTAGATTTTATTATAAACACCCTTTACTCTTCCCTCCATGTGACTTTCCCCTAAAAGAACTGACTGAGGCTTCCAGGAGCTAGCACTTTGACTACATGACTACTCAGCTACCCCAGCTTGGGCAGGGATGTAGTCCATATGAAATCATGCTGTCCTTGTCTGCACAGTCCATGGACAAGGGATGTGGCTGCCATTGCTAACAATACTGAAGCTCTCTAAAGGAAGATGGCAACTTCTCTGTTCACATTCCTGGAAAATGACAAAACTTTCAGTCAAAGGACTGGAGACCAGGGAAGTTGTCATCATGACAGCCCCAGTTGCTCTAAATGCCTCACAGTTGCTCAGAAAGATGATGTTCCAGCTGCTGTCCAAACACAACTGTCATAACAGATGCTGACGGCACAGCTTGTACTCACAGGCTACCATGTTAACAGCTGCTGGCTTTCCTTCAGCGGTGGATGCTCCAGACAACCTACTATGGCTTTAGGAGGTTTCACTTAGGCCTGATGGCTTCAGACGACCTTTCCACAATCCATCTTCAAGATGTCACTCAAGATGTCCCTGCCCTGTTTGCACATATGCTCCATCAGGTTTTAAGTAGTAGTAGTATTCTGGTGTATGCATGTACTCTACTTTCTTTATCCATATTCTATTTGTGGATGCAAAAAGTGTTTCTGCATCCTGAATAGTGTGAATAGTGTCATAGCAAGCAAAATAGTCCTAAAAAAACAATTCATGCTCTTGATTTGAGTTATTTTGGATAAATATCCAGCATTGAGTTACTGGGTCATACTTTAATTGTTTTGGGTAGTGTTTTTCTTTAGGGAAAAAATTAGGAATCTCTGCTCTTTTCCATTTTACATCTATACTGCAGGGTAAGAGGTTACTAACACTTCTACATCCTGATCAACGGCCATTATCATTTGAGATTTTTATGGCTGTTAGCCATCCCAACAGGTGTAAGTTAAAATCCTATCCTGGATTCTGTGTTTCACAGGTGATTTGTGATGCAGAAATTTCCATGGATATATAAATGTTCGGCACTTTGATATTTTCTTTGGAAAAATGTGTTCAAGTCCTTAGCCATATTTGATCAAAATTTGTAGTGTGTGTGTGTGTGTGTGTGTGTGTTTTATTTCAAATTATAATGAAGAGCACGATCCTCATGAGCCACATTATTAATGTATAGCAGCAACTAAACACTGTAAGTAACCAAAACTCTAGATTAATATGTTTACTATTATAAAAGATATGGTAATAAGTATATATTAATACAGTATTTGAAATTGGGATCAATGTAGTGATAACCTCAGAACAAAATGACGAGACAAACTTATGTTTCTCTTACTTAAGACTCAAAGATATAATTTGAGTATCTTTTGATGAAGCACATATAATTCATACATATAATTCATGGCACAGACAGTAAATTACATGCTGATAAAGTTAATAAAATTCAACACATCAGAATAAAGGATAAGCAAATGCGTCATAGAAAGTTTCTACTGAATTTTAACACTTGTGCCACCAAGAAAAAAGGCCTGTCCTTTGGAGATCAGCCTAGCTTGGGCTACATAATATGTTTCAGCCCACAATGGGCTACATACCAAAACCCCATCTCATAACAAAGCAAAACAAAGGAGAAATAGAGTTCCTGCCAACTCTAAGCAACATTTATAGTTAAAATAAATATGTCCAAAATTTGTTTCTTTTAACTAAATTACAGAGCTGCTAAAATTTTAGGAAAAAAATCTATATAACATGTGGAATGATTCAAGAACTCATGAAATTTGTACAGTATTTCAAATAATGCATTTTAATTTAATTTGATTTTACAACCTATGTTGTTTTTAATCAATGCAGTTTCATAGTGCCATTTTAGTAGTTTGTTGTAGTATATCATTATGTGAAAAGCAAATGTCCATTTGACTTTGCCATGGTCTTGCATTTTACTGCAAAACACACCTCATGTGTAAGTTACCACTTATATTATAAAAGTTATATAAATAACATAAAAGGCATCTTTAGTAATTTTTTCCTATACATAGAGCTGTCTAGAAGACTTAAGAAGCCTTAATTGATGAAGTATTTTTTACAATGCTCAAGTATCATTCTCCACAGGAGACCGTTCTCTGACATTCCTTATAATACTTAGAAATTCTCTTAGCTTTAGCTTTTGTATATCTAAAATAATCTTTTTTTCTTTTTGGCCTTTAGTTATGAAATATATTTTCTCTAGAAAAATAAAATCTGGATTGGAATTTGAGACAAAAAATTCAGTACTTAAAATATTAAGGAAAATATAATATTACAATGACCTCTATTCAAAATAAAATAAAATAAATAAATAAATAAATAAATAAATAAAATAGCTGCTTTTAACATTGTTCCTTCAACCACTGTACTAGGCAGATTTATACTTGATTAATGTTGGTGTCATTTTCTATTCAATTTCATTCCATTTTTCCACTGTATTTCATTTCTGTATTTTTTCCTTTTTTGGTCAGTTGTGGGGCTTGAACTCTGGGCCCGAGCGCTGTCCCTGAGCTCTTTAACTCAAGGCTACCCCTCCTATCCCTTGAGTCACAGCCCCACTTCATGTTTTCTAGGTTAATTGGAGATAAGAGTTTCAGGTTTTTTAGTGCCCAGGCTGGCTTTGAACCACAATCCTCAGATCTCAGCCTTCTGAGTAGCAAGGGTTATTGGTCTGAGCCACCACACCCAGCTTTTTCTGTTTTATTTTTGCAGCATTGAGTTTGAACTCATGTGTCCCTGAATATCAGGCAAACCCCCATATCACCGAGTGGCAGCCTCAGATCCTATCCATCCTATCTCTATTTTCTTTTGAATAATTTCTATTCTCAGGTCTTCCTATCACTAACCTTTTCTGCAACATGCTATTCATCTTACATTTATGATAGACTTTGTAAATTTTCTCACTAAAATTCCTGGTTATACTTGACATGTTCAGTCTTATTTCTAGCTTCTAGAGGGAACCTATAAATTTAATCATTAGTTCCTCATTTCATTAACATTAATTAATTGTCTCTTTTTTACATCAAGTTTATTTGATATTTGATATTTCTCACCATAGCTTGTATTCAATTGTTTTACAGTATCCTTATCATTCATACTAGAAATCCAGTATTCTGGATTTTATCTTGTGGTTCATAATTTTTTGTCTCCTAAGAACATTCTTAATAAAATGTACTACCTTTTTCTATAGTGTGGTTAAATTACTTGAAGAGAGTCCAGTTCTGTGGAATATTAACTAATGCCTTACTAAAAAGAAACAGTATAATTTTTAACAGAGTGTTAATTTTTTCATATAGCTGAAACATATTCCTTTTATTGCACTGTTACTCCAAGAATCAGGAGATTTCCTGCTATGGATACTTGGACCTGTAGCTACTGCTGGTCCAATGTTTTCTTCTGATGGTTGCCCCAGACTTATACACAGGTATTGCTTAACCTTAACAGAATACAAGGGAAGGACCTTCTGTTACTCTCTGGAGTTCTGCCTCTCCTCCTACTTCCTCTCTTCTCTCACACATATGCAATTTCTAGATGCATTGGATTCATTGATTTCTAGATCTATTTTCTCAACTCAACAAGGTTGATATCTCTCACTAGTTCACATCCTCTGTGCTTCCATCAGAAAGAATGACATTGTCCCATTCATAAGGAAATGGATGGACCTGGAAACAATTATATTAAGCAAAGTAAGCTAGTACCAAAAAATAGGATGCATGATTTCCCTCATTTGTAATAACTAGATAGTAAAATGCAAATAACTACACTTGGACAAGATTACTTAACAGCAGCCTAATTAGCACACTGTTAACAAAGAAAGATATTCTTAGGAGAGGATCACAATGTCTCAGTAGCTGTATGAACATGTAAACTGATGCTTATCAAGATGAACACCAAGAACTGGAAACAAGAGATTTTTTTTAATTGTACTCTTTGCAATTATTTTTTCTTTCTTTTTTCTGCTTTAATTTATTACCCTTTGTCACTGTTTTTAATTTCTATACCTTTGTCTTGTGTAAATAAGTCTACTTGATTTGGGTAAGAGAAGAGGAATCTCAGAAATGGTGAACCAAATGGTGAATCAATTCAATACTAATACTCACTAGACACTATATTCGACATGAACTATACAATTTGAAGCAGGGGGAAGTAGGAGGTGAAAAAGTAGGAGAAAATGAGGGATAAACTAACACTGTTCAAAAAAACATACTCATAACCTTATTTCTACAACTGTAACCCTTCTGTATATAACATTTACAATAAAATTTAAATTAAAAAATTGAAAAAAATAAATTTGTTTTCAGTAGTTTGATACAGATGTTTCTAAAAATAGTTCATATATCCTTCCTCACAACTTTACAGGAATCTGTTTCTCGTATGTGTATATGTATGTATGCATATATACATACCTAGAAATATTGTCTTAGGAGAAACAATATTTTTACAAACTAACAAAAGAAACTACAGGGGAACATCACAATAACATTTATGAAACAAGTCTATGAATGTCAGTTGATTTCTGACAGAAAATACATTGCAGTAAAGTTTGGATGGTTAGTAAATATTCTGTTATTAGAAAAGATAGAAGAATAAGAGTTAAAATCTGTTTTAATCTTTTGCTCTGGAGATACCATCTCAGTAAAGATAAAGAATGTTCATTGTGTGATTACAAGTGCATTTGGTTAGAAGTGCTCTTGAACATTTGATTGTGTGTTAAAATAAAAACACAGAACCACTCTGGAATCAATTAAACTAGAATCTATCCTTTTTTTTTTAAATCAGGTAATGTATTCTTCAGTGCCAGTGTAAGCAGATGGATCATCATATCTACTCAAAAGTATGCAATCTGTTACAAACCTTTTTATAGTATGGGGGGAGGAAAAGAAAGAACTTTAACTCTGCTCATCAAAGAACTTTTAAAATGCATAAAGAAGGAAAAATCAGAATGCTGCAGCTTCCTAAAGCAATGAAGATGAATTGAAGTATAGATTTAAAAAAAAGGAAAGAGGCCGCAAATGGTTAATTGAGGTACATTCAAAATACGCAAAGTACCTTTAAATTTATCCAACAAATTCCTGTCACAAAATTGCCAGAAACAATCCAAAAATACCTAACTCTCAGTCTAACAGTCAAGGCGAAGTAGGAAATACAGTCAGTTTTGTCATTCCCTCACAATGCTCATAAATTAAACAGAGTACTCAGAAGAACATGTCCCCACTGGAAAGGGCTCTAGTGGAGATCTTCAAGAAGGACCACAGGTTGGCTATCCATGCTCAAAGGCTTTCATATGCCCTGTCTGGGTACCCTAGACTATGTCTTCCTGTCAGGAGAGACTCAGGGAAGTGTACTTGAAGGAGGATCGTGGGGATTCAAGTCATCTTAGACCATTCTCTGATTTCGTATTCCATAAGCACTCCATCCCAAATACACAATTGGGAGAAACCTAACCTAATGCAGTCACATTATTACTGTAATAAGATGAACCTAAAACTGAGCAAATTATTCTTCTGTAGCTTACATTAATTATGACTGTTGGACCCAGTGTATTATCACAAATAGATATATACATATTTAATTTTAGTCAGGGTGATATATAGAAGAGTTACAGTTACATTCATAAGTTAGTAAGTATATCACATTTCAAACAATGTTACCCCTTCCCATGTTTTTCTCCCACTTTCCCTCCCCTTACCTCCTTCTGAGTTGCAAAGTTCATTTCCAATATATTTTCTTGTGAATATAACTGTCACAATTATATTTATCCAATAACTAAGCAAAATGTTCTCTACTAAGAGTTCATTCTCTACTGTTACCCTGTCATGCCTTTTATTTTCAGTAGATTGCTCAGTTGGCAGTGTTCAAGTATGACAATGGATCAAAACTTAGATATTACCACTATAGTCCTGAAAGCAAGGTATATCTATCCTGTACGTTACCACACAAAGGGACAGTTCCTGTAGGAAAGACAAGGTTTTATATATTTAAGACTGTACAATTTACCTAGTGCCAGTTTCTTGCACTATAATCCTAGCTATGCAGGAGTTTGAGTTCTGAGGTTCATGGTTCAAAATCAGCCTGGGAAGGAAACTCCATTAGACTCCTATCTCCAATTAACCACCAAAAAGCCAGAAGTGAAACTATGACTCAAGTGATAGAACACTAGCCTTGAACATAAAAGTTCAGGAACAGCTTCTAGGCCCTGAATTCAAGCCCACAACCAGCACACACACACACACACAGAAGAAAATAAGTGTGTGATTCCAGGTAAGTTAGTTCTGTTTGTACTTTTGTACACTAAGATTCTGTTAAGGATATAGCATGTGAAAATGGTACTTTGTGTCCTATTTTATCTCCCTCATTTATTCATCCATCATCATGAGTCCTATAACATACCAAACTGGTGATTTAACAGTGAAACAAACAATTAAATTTCAGCACCTGTGGAGCATACATTCTTTATGAGTTAATGCCATAGGCTGGCTCTGGTTACTGTCTTAACCAAACTATACTTCCAAACAATTGTTATTAGAGAAAAGGCTGGTAAATATGTATAGTAAACAATGGTGGAGTGCCTTGGTTCACATTCTACTCTCATAGCTGAATGCCACAGCATGAGTTATTTATAGAAATGTTTGGTCTGCATGTAAATCAATGGTAAGAACTTCCCCAGCACAGGCAAGGCCTTGGGTCTGACCACAGCTACTACCCAAACAAAGAGAAATGTGTTGGACTCACAGTTCAGAAGGCTGAGGTATCAGACTCGCCATTTAGAGGTTGGGATGTTCAGGGTTTGGTGGTTTCATCTGGTGAAATGCTTATTGCTGATGGGAATTCTGTAGGGGTCAAGAACAAAAACAGGACAAGATGAGACAGATGTCTTAGGACCGGTCTTTCTTGTTTCTGTAAAGCTACAATCACATTGGATTAGAAAACCACACATACAGATTCAGTTAATCTTAAGTATTTTCTAAACATCTCAGCTTCAGATACCATAGTAGCACTGTCTCTATCTTGTTAATAAATCACGTTAAACATTTAATTTCAACATGCACCTTGGTAGAGACATTGCACCTTCCTTTATATTATGGTTTCTACTTCTCTGACTTCCTCAACTTTTCACTGGGTAACTACTAGTCAATGACTGCTGGACAAGAGCTTATTCAAATTTAACTTCCTATGTCAAGCTGTACCACACTATGATATCATGTGTACTTCAGAGTTCACTGCATGATCTGCTTGATGCTACCACTGACAATCAATGCAAGACTGGAAATCAGCTTACTCTTCTGCCTGTGTCAGTAGCCCTATGAATCTACAGATGTTTTTGTAAAGAATATAATATGTTAAAAGAACTATAGCTCGGCTGTAGTTCAGTTTTAGAACCCTTTGCTAGCACATATAAGGTCTCTATTCATACCCAGCATGAAAAGATAAAAGGATGAATAAAAGAAAGGTAAATTATAAGACAGGAACCAACAAATTGAATAAAAATAGTAAGTAAATATAATGAAGTTTTCACATATAATAAGATAAGAAAAATATGAAACAATGTGAAAGAAAGAAAATACTCCAAAGTTTCATTATTGGTAAGTATTTTTAACTTAACCATTAATTGCATTATTCATGGTACTTATTGAGGTAATTTTACATTATTTTATTGCTAAATAAGATTTGCATCTCATACTTAATAAACACATGCTATGTTTCTAAAACTTACGTTTCTTACATAAGTTCCGGGAACATTTTCCCTCAAGATGAGTCTTAGAGCCAGAAGCACTTTTCTCTACTCCCTGAGAACTTTGTACCCCCAAGCTCCATAGCCAGCATTACTCTAACCAAAGAGGAAGGGCCTTTCTCCCATGGTCTCAATTACTGTCACATTTGCCATTCATCAATAATAGCTAATAAAAAGTTGATATTCTTGCTTTTTAAAAGAAAACATGAGCAGTAAATTACTTCCTTTATCTTGGGATGGTTCCTCAATATAAACTGTTTATTTCCTTCTGTTTTTAATATAACTCCAAAATTTTCATTTTTATTTATATCTATAATATTCCTAACCTGCTGACATTTGTTCAAAAACTTAAGATAAAGTTACAGAAAGGTGAATATACAAGATGAATTATCTTCATTAAAGCACTATATTACACAGTAATTGGATTTTTGTTAAAATATATTTGAAAACCACAGAGAATTCTTGAATATTTCTTTCTATTCTATTTGTATTTTATTACTTTTTCCATTCTTTCTGTTTATTTCATTTCTTAATTGCATTGTTCTTCAATTGAACATTTAAGCTAAGATGTAAAACTATTATGAAAGACTTCAGAAATGTTAACCTAATTTATGGCATAAAAGTAGATATTCCTTTTCCCCTAGATAGTAAATTTCAAGAAACACATCATTTACACTTATATGAAAGTATTATGTATTATTTAAAGAAAAGTTTAGAGACCTTAGCAGTGGATTGATTATGAGTACATAACATATCACCGAACTTTTAAATTCTAACAATTCTGTACAAATTGACTATCATGCACATAAAATAGATTCTATGTTTACATATGAAACTAAAGACAAATAATCTCAACTAGGTTTTTATACAACGTGTGTTCCTCTAAGAATCTGAAGACAAGGTAGGAATCTTTAGCCCTTTCCCTACAGCACTGGGTATATAGGGTGATTATCTTTGTTAGCACCATACTCTTAAAAATCAAGTTTGCCCAATGCACGGTCCCATGTTCTTGCCCTTCTTCAAACAAACAGGCTAGGTCTTGTGGTAACACGATGACAGTACAAGTACAGAAGGCATACTCCCAGGCATATTTGAGAAATGAACTGTGATAAGCAGAGAACCCAGCCTCTTGGAATCTGTCAACAAACTAATAAATTACACTGGTCAAGGGGAGGAAGAACTTCCTCTCCATGACCGTCTGTGAAGACAAATCAGTTAGTAATTAGGAATTCAGTAAAACGAAGTTTTGACAAGATAAGCAAAGGCTTAATACTTGAAGTTAGGGTCTAATCCTTTTAAGAAATGATTAGCACACACTTCACATTTTTTGGCATTCTACCGATAAATATTAAGAGGTTACTAAGAAATATGATCAGGCAACAGAAATGTCCATTTAGTGCTCTACCCAGAGTTTAGTAGAAAATCCTATTTCTGCTGACAACTAAAGGAGTTAGACTTCAAAAACAGAACCACAGTCAACTTCTTTCTTGATTTCTTGCATCAAACACAAGTTGCCTAATTCTCCTGCAAAAGCTATCTAAGCTCTCTAGTATATATTTTGACTATGGAATTGGATTAAGGAGGCCTAGATTTATATCTGATTTCTTACTCCAGGCCTTATTTGATTTTAGGCAGCATCTTTTTCTTCAACAACATGCAATAAACTGTACCACAGTAACCTCTTGGGTAAGCTCACTGAAAATGACTTGGGACTTGATCAAGAATGAGAGGATATTTTCTGCTTATTTTTTGGCGAGGTAGTCAAAACTCCACTGTCAAGCTTCTTAAATTTGCAGTGCAAGCTCCTAAAGAATGGATTGTAAGACTCCAGCTACTATACATAGTTAAAATACAGCATCATCTTCTTGGTTTACTATTTTGTTCCATGCAAATTATTCACCAAGTTCTAGAATCTTCTCAGTAGACAAATCACTTAACCTATTACTAGGCCTACTGTAGCAAGTGCTATAAAACAAATTCATTTGTGCTGAATGGCCCTTGCAATTTCCTAAATCTTGGAATTCAGCCTAAGTTTTAATGAACAGTAACTGACACGCATTAGTTTTTAGTTTAAAAACACATGCTAGATAATAGGAAATTTAAGGCATAGAATTATTCTATTTTGTAAATAAGCACAGATTTTAGGTTATCCTCTGTTACATAAATTTTCATAATAAGGAGCAAAAGATATATATCCAAAATAAAAAAGTATATATTCCCTGAGTTATGAGGTAAACATATGCAAGTCATAAACATTATAAGATAAATTACATACATGTATATATGCATATAATACCTGTACAAATATATACTTATAGTTACATACAGTATAATTGAGTTTTTCCTCAAAGAGAAATAACTCTTTCCATTATTTTTCCCTAGGATAAAAAATAAAACATTTATTTGGAAGACTAAAGAAAAAGCTTTGGATAAAATATCTGAAGGCATCTTTCATTGCAGAAAACTAAAGATCTAGGATAAAGCAGACTTCAGGAAAAATAATGTTTATCATTAATTTAGATAAACAAAAAGTCTATCTTTGGAAAACTATTCCTCTTTGTTATAAATTGCAAAGAAGGTCAAATTCAGTTCAACGTGCCTTTCACATTTTAAGGTCAGTCATATTTTAAAATATCTCTCTTTGAACATGAAGTTCTCTTGTTTTCTATCTTTGAGATTGCCTTTCTTCTGGAAACTCTGCCAAATGTGCTCAGAATAAGAGTCTAAATTATTGGACATTCTATATGCACTTAGAAATCTATCGCCCCTCTACCTCTAGTTTCACTGGAAATTTTTTGTACAATATATCTAATTCCAACTCGTGTTACACATATTATTCTCATTTTTTGTTCTCATGTCCAACGTATCCCAGCTAAGCAAGAATGGCACCCGCAAGAGTTGTCCATAGTTCTGCTCTCCAACTCTCCACATGCCTGCCAAAATGCATTCCTTATCTCAGAGTTCTCCTTGTTGTTATAATGACTGCTATATTCTGCTACTGTTCTCTAGTCTCTGTATACACCATTCTTTATGTCCACATCTCTATGCGAATGTAATAGATTTATTGAACATCAACCTTAGTCCTATCTTTCCTTTCTCTCATTATGGAAAATCAGCAAGATTGAGAATGGTTCAACAATTCTTTGGCACTTGCTTACCTCAAAAAGCTTTCTCCCACCAGGTGCAGTGGCTCACACCTGTAATCCTAGCTACCCAGGAGGCTGAGATCTAAGGATCAAGGTTCAAAGCCATGCCAGGCACAAAAGGATCTGAGACTCTTATCACCAATTAATCTCTAGAAAACTGTTAGTGGGGCTTGGATCAAGGTAGGGTAGTAGCCTTGAGCTGAAGATCTCAGGGACATTGCCCAGGCCTAGTTCAAGCCCCATGATCCACAAAAAAAAAAGGTTTCTCCCACTCAAAGTCTTAGATTTGGGCTCAAACTCTTGACCCCCTACAGTCCTTTTCAAGTTTGTTAATTTTTCTTCTGACTCTCAGAATGATTTTTCAACAATTAGGCCTTAGTATACTTTATAAGCCTTATTTAAAAAATAACAATAGCATCGCAGTGCATGATTTACATTTACCATACAATTTTTCAAACACAACATTTTGTTTTGGCTTATAAAACATAAATCACCCTGCCAAAAATATTTTAAAAATCAAGCGTGTGCATCATCTTATAATTCATTTTCCCTATGGCATCCATGATCAAATTCCAAGCATTACTTTTATGTATTTTTCTCCTTTGAGTGGAGATTTAAATCATTGCTTGACTTTATTTTCTCTTTGTCATTAGATGTTCTTCTTCACAAAGGCAACTGGCTTCATAAGCACTCAGATTTAATCATTTTTACTTGTGATATAATTTAATATCTAGGACAGGTCAACTGCAAATCCGAGTTATAGCTGAAAGCTGCAGGTGCTATGAAACAGTGCCAACTGGAATTCGTCTTCTAAATGACACCGAATATGACAAAATCTTACAAAGATTACTTCCCCAAAAGTTGAAAAAGTAGTTGATAAAGGATTTGTTTACAAGTACAACTGAAGTTGAAATACCATGAACTTGTGTTTAACCCTAAACAATATAACATGTTCCAAAAGCCATTTGTATTCATCTATACTGTTCCTGATATTTATCCTGTTGTGAAGAAAATTTGGAATGAAAATATTTGAAATCTGGAGTTAATCAGGCAGCTGGCCCACTGAAAATCTGGCAATGTAGGTAAAGGTTTCCAGACAGACCTAAATCTTCAAATTCCAGCCATTCCAAACTATCAAGTATTCTTTTTTATTACACTATGTGTAACTATTTAATCTGGGTTCAAATATTGTATTCATGTATACCAAGTACCTACTTAAGAATACATCTAAAAATATAGACTATTTGTGGCCCCAAGACATATTCCTCTTTATCAATCATGAGTAAATGTATCATCCCACATGCACTATTTTGTTATAGTAGATATCATGTCAGTAGGCAACAGAAACTACTCTATTATAATCTCAGGAAGTCAGAATTCTATACATTGTTATTTTACATACTATCTGCCGTTAAGACATTGTTATACAGCAAAGGACTGTATAGTACTTCCACACTGAATTTTAGTTTTATTTGATTATGAAAGAAGTATCTAAATTAACATACTAGAGATAGTATAAGGCTAAAAACAAAACATCAAGAGATATCACAAGACTATAGTAATTTATTCTAAGATTTATTGAATTAGTCACCCATTAAAACTGAACAAATTATCAATCAAGTAAGTAACTTGTATAAGTAAACCTACTGTGGCTCACACCTGTAATCCTAGCTACTCAGGAGGCTGAGATCTGAGGACCATGGTTCAAAGTCAGCCCGGGCACTAAAAAGTCTGTGAGACTCTTATCTTCAATTAATCACCAGAAAACTGGAAGTAGCACTGTGTCTCAAGATGCAGGGCAGTAGCCTTGAGCTAAAGAGCTCAGAGACAGCACCTTGGCCCAGAGTTCAATCCCCATGACTGACAAAACATAAATAAATTAACAAACAAACAAATAAACCTACTTTACTACTTGTATAAAAATACAGCCTGGAAATCTATGTGTAGACACAATATTTGGCAAATGTATTATGTAGTCTCTCTACTGTATTTATATATTCTCTACACAGTACTTTTATTGTTTGGACCATGGTCTTACTTACTAAAAGAAATTATTACAAACTACCAATATATGTACTTGCTGGAAAAGATGTCAGTAGTCTTATATGTCTTATATTTATATATAGTCATTGAGTTAACATAATGTTTTTCAGTATTTTGTCTTTTGCCATCTATATCTATGTAGGCTGGCGTCTGTAGGTTCTCTGATATTTACACAATGATAAAAATGGTCTAACAATTCATTTATAACATTTGTCTCTTAACTAAATATCACATGACTAGAGAAGAGAAAATATGTACAATTTTAGGGGGCAATGAGGCCAGAAAAAAGTAAAATTAAAAAGAGAGGGCCGAGAATTTGGCCTAGTGTTAGAGTGCTTGCCTAACATGCACAAAGACCTGGGTTCGATTCCTCATTACCACATACATAGGATAAAGCTGGAAGTGGTGCTGTGGCTCAAGTGGTAGAGCTCTAGCCTTGAAAAAGTCCAAGGACAGTGTTCAGGCCCTGAGCTCAAGCTCAGGACTGGCAAAAGAGAGAGAGAGAGAGAGAGAGAGAGAGAGAGAGAGAGAGAGAGAGAGAGAGAGAGAGAGAGAGAGAGAGAGAGAGAGAGAGAGAGAGAGACAGAGAGAGAGAGACAGAGAGAGAGAGAGAGAGAGAGAGAGACAGAGAGAGAGGGAGAGGGAGAGAGAGAGAGAGAGAGAGAAATGAGCATTTGAAAAAGTAAAAACTTTAAAATATAAACATATATAAAAACTAGTTTTTCTAAGTCTTTCCATTTCCTTACAAATGGGGTGATGTCATTCTTTCTGACAGCAGCACAGAATTCCATTGTGTATAAATACCACATATTGTTGATCCATTCATCAACTGAGGGATATCTGGAATGGTTCCACATCTTTGCTATGGTAAATAGTGCTGCAATGAACATCGTGGGTTTAGTATGTCCTAGTTTCTGGACTATTGGGTAAATGCCAAGTAGTGGAATTGCTGGGTCATAGGGGACTTCTATGTTTAGTCTTTTGAGGAACTGCCATATTACTTTCCACAGTGGTAGAACGATTTTGCACTTCCACCAACAGTGTAGTAGTGATCCCTCCTGGCCACATCTCCTCCAACATCTGTTGTTATTAGATTTCTTGATCCTGGCCATTCTAACTGGAGTAAGGTGGAATCTCAGAGCTTTCTTTTATGACCAGAGCTGTTGAGCATTTCTTCATGTGTCTATAGGCCATTTTTATTTCTTCTTCAGAGAAGACTCTCTTTAAGTCTTTGACCCATCTTTTAATGGATGGTTGTTTCTTTGGAGATTAGTTTTGGATTGATACAATTTTTTGAGTGTTGCTATATTTTAGATATGAGACCTTTGTCAGTTGTATGGTTAGTGAAAAAATCATATTAAGTGAAGTAAGCCAGACTCAAAGGAACATAGGATCAATGGCTTCCGTCATTTGTTATAATTAGTAGAAACCGTGTGCTCTCCTAGCAGAGATTTACAATAGAACAAAATCTAAATACATAAGGCCATATAGTATGACACTATATGTAAGGACCTCCAGGATATAGAAACAAAAGCCATATAATGAGTGATAGTTGTCCTTGATGTACTATGTTATCTATCATCTCTTTTGCTGTCCCTTGGTTATCTCATATTGTTACAATATTTCACCTTGTTATCTGATATATTTTATATATGCTTAATTGGTTATTTGTAATTGGATAGGGAAGGGGGGAACCAAGATGAACAGGTGGAGGGCAGGAGGGAAATGGGAACCATGTCATGAGAAAGGGTATCAATGTTTGTGAAGTAATACACCTCTATCTGGTGAATATAATGTAACCCTTCTATTAATTAAAATAAAAAATATATGGAAAATACTGGGTTTTCATTTAAAAACAACAGTGCTTTTTATTATTTGCCTGAGAAACTTCTTTCAATGTATTAAGTTTTCCATGTTCCTTTTTTCTTTTAATAACCTATTTTTTGTTTCCGTCTTTATCAAACTCAGGAACTGGTTACTAATGCATTTCTCTGAAGTTCAAATTGTCATGGTAGAGTTCAAAATTTCTAGACCCTTTAAAGATTTGCAACCTGAAATTTAAGTTTACTCCCTACAGTAAAAATTAAAAGAAAGAAGAGAAGATAAATTAAAGGAAAGCAAATGTTTATTACTGTAGTCTTAGTGGAGATGGATAATAGAACTTTATCAGTGAATGGCTATAAAGCTCTTACTATTCCATTTAGAGAAACTATTTTATCTATGCAGGGACATAAATAAAATTACTTATACACAATTAAATATGTGACTGTATATGATTAATAAAATTGTATATGCATGGCAAATATTTCATTATGCATTCATATGTGAATAAATATGATTTCAATACTATGCCTACCTCATCTAATCAAATCCCTCCCTATAGCTGCCAGCTGAATCTGTTCTCCTAGCCATTCCTTCCAATCACATCCATTATTGACCACCAACAAAAGATATCTATGTTCACAAATGAGCAGATACTCTCTTTTGTCCATCAGGCATGTGTCATCGAATAAACATGTATATACATGAGTAAACATGTATACATGATATATATTGGGTATATGTACATAACTATATATGATAGTATGGGTAGGAGATTTGTCATTAATACAATAATAAAACTTACTGAGCAACATTATTTACTTCTCACATTTCTTATAAAATTACCTTAAATCAGGTAAACTACTTTTAAATGTCTACATAATAGTTTATAATACTATGAACTGCTGTTATTTTTTACTTGAACTCAGGAACTGAGCATTGCTCTTGGACTTTCTCAAGGCTAGAGCTCTACCACTTGAGATACAGCAGAGCATTTCTGGCTTTTTCCATGTTTGTGGTACCAAGGAATCAAACCCGGGTCTTTGTGAAGGCTAGGTAAGCACTCTACCATTAGGCCTAGTGCCTTGTATAACTATTAACTATTTTCCTATTGCTATTCATTCTATTTATGGTTTTATCTACAGGAAGAAAACTGAAACACAATAATAGCCTAATGTGTGAAATAGCAGCATGGAATCTATTTTCCAATTAATACTACTAAAAATATCACTAATTTTATGGCCAATCCATGATAACTGGATTACTATAGTAAGAAAATATATCAGTGGCTAAGATTTGTTTTTCTCTAACTAGTATGAAAATATGCATAAATGGCAATTCTCTGAGTTAGGAGAATGGGTAAATAGTGACAATGGTTCTGGGGAAATAGAGACAAAAGAAGAAATGATTCTTGGGAACCAACTGTCCAAAATTAACTTCCAGGATAGAGGGAGATGAAATATATATTTATGTATATATCCATATATATACATATACATACATGGGGAATCCATATGGGGAATCCTTCCAAGTTCATCTTTTTTCTGTATCTACCGAAGAAAGATTCTAAAAAGTGTAATACAACTGAGACTTGAGATGTGACTTAAGTGGTAGAATTCTTCCTAACAAGTATGAGATCCAAAGTTCAAATTCCAATAAATAAAAAGTTTAGTACTATATCATAATTATTTCACTCTAAGGTTGCTACTTGGAAAATTAATGTCAGCTTTTCTCTCTCCCTCCATTCTCTTTTCTTCCTTTTGTCCTTTCCTTCTTCCCCCTCCCTTTCTCCTGTTTTCTCTTTTTCCTTTCCTTTCATTCTCCTTTACTCCATTATCTTTTCACTTTTCTTGCACATCTGGGTATTTTTCCAAACACATTTTCACCATCATTCATATCAGCTAGAAAAAAAGTTGTTTCTTTCTCACTAAATTAAGCTTTGGAGAGTAAAATTTGTTTCAAAGAAATTCCACATAAAAAACATATTTAGGGCTGGGAGTTTAGCCTAGTGGTAGAGTGCTTGCCTAGCATGCATGAAGACTGAGGTTCAATTCCTCGGTACCACATACATAGAAAACAACTGGAAGTGGGGCTGAGGCTCAAGTAGTAGAACTCTAGCCTTGAGAAAGCCCAAGGACAGTGCTCAGGCTCTGAGCTCAAGCCCAAGATTGGAAAAAAAAAGCAACCCTCATTCTCAGATTAATAAATAATAAACAGACATGTATCTTTCGTTAATCATAGATATGACCAAATGGCTATAATATATAAGCTGTATATATTATGATATATGATACAGTTATATCATAATGTGTGACTAATTAACTTCTATAAGTGCATCTCAAATTAAATGTTTTAGAATTAAAACATTAGTATTTCTACTTAACAGAAAGGATAATGGAATGCTCAAAGTTGTCTTTTTAGAGCTGTAATAAAATTGAATGGAAGTGGTTGCAAATGCAAAGAAGCTACAAATAACATAAAATGGAGATAAAGAGAAATTTTTTAAAAGATGTTTCAACACAAAGGTAGAAAAAGAAATCTGGGGAAGTGTTGAAGTGGCTCTAAGTGGCTAGCCTTGAGCTAAAGTGCTCAGGGACAATGTCCAGGCCCAGTGTTCAAGCCCCACAACTAATCAGAGAAAGAAAAAGAGATAAAGAGAGAGAAACAGAGAGAATCAGAGAGAAAGGAGGAAAGGAAGGAAGGAAGGAAAGAAGGAAGGAGGGAAAAAAGAAAGAAAGAAATATGAGATGCTAGGATATGAGATGCTAGGATATAAAACATAAAGCATGAAGTTATTCAGGAGAAGGTTAAGGAGGAAAGAAAGTAATATGAGATGCTAGGATATAAAACATAAAGCATGAAGTTATTCAGCAGAAGGTTAAGGAGGAACAAACTGGCTAGCAACCTAGGCTGTAGGTTAGGGTAAGTGGCCATAAAAACATGAGAAAGTCTGGTGCAGCCTTTTGTTACCAGCCTGGATGGCAAATGAATGCACAGCTATATGGAGGTGTGCCATACTATGTGGAGGTGTGCCTGAACTACAGACTGAAGTACCTTGCATTAATAGATGGCTTGAAGTGGAACACGTTGTAAGTCAAGCAGCCTGTGTGCAAAGTCAGTTGAACCTCAATAAATTTGGAAACATTTCTGGACAGTGAAAAGCTTGAAATGAAAGAATGCAGAGTTAACATCCACACACAATATCCATCATGTGAATCACAACATTTCTTTTTATTCTTGGCATTTGATAGAAAATTACTTGAATGATTTGTTTTAGAGCTGATTGTCTGTGTTTGCAGTGAAATTGAAAATGAAGGCTCCTATTCTATTTCTTTATGGGATGGCATGAAGGTAAACAGTATCCTTAGAAAGAATAATTCTGTTGAAATATAAACATAGATTTTTTAGTTGACAATTGCTTTCTACGAATAAACCATGTCATTTAAAAATGCAACTTTAGAGCAAAAAATTAACATGATAAAATTATAAAATTTCTAACTAGCAAACTTGATCGATGGATAGCTGACTAAGAATGATTGATGGCCCAAACCTGTGTTTAACAAGAGTGTTCTCTGTTTGGATAACTATTGATGTGTGCTTTTTGCTAATAATGGAGGAGCACTTGACGGTTTGGGCATGAGTCAATAAGATTTCTTAATGTGTTCTTTTAATGGGCCATTTACTTTCTATTTTGAGGGTTATCAAGGCTGTATTATTTATTTAGCCAAATATTGGATTTAGAAAGAAGGCTCTCAAAGCTTATCCTGTGCATAGTGTTTATTGAGTACCTACTCTTCTAAGCTCTTAAATATAATGTGCTTACAGCCCAGTCCTTTCCTTCTAACAGCATGATTATATACTGTTTTTAATATACTTATTATTTTTGTATTTGATAATATAATTCTTTAATGGCCATATGGGAATCTCAATGCAGCTAGTTAAACATGGAAAAACTTTTTAAAGTGAGCAGTGTGGGTGAGCTTTTTCTCCCTTGAGCCACAAGAGGTTGTAAAGTTCTTTTCTTTCTGTTAAAACTCATTTCCCTTCCTGGTTCCCACTTTGTCTAACATTTTATTGTAATGTTCCTGGAATCTATTTTGTAGATTTTTTTCCTAGCTGTAAGTATACATTGCAATTTCCACCAATATTGCTTTCTCCTAATGAATTCTCTGTTTTCAGAAAACAATTATACTAAGATGATTTTGTATGTAATATATTAATAGAAAAGAGATAAAAGATCAAAAGTTCACATTGTTATGACTGTATAATGTTTACATTTTTCGTTGTGCAGAACTCTGAGTTGGGCCAGAAACTGTCAGATGAATAAATGTTCAGCTTTCTTTGAAAACACTACTTCTAGAGAGCTTCTCCCTTTCATCTGCCACCCATTAAATTCTTCCAAGACTCTATCAGTCCTGCCTTGCTAGGATACCTTGGTTCTTTGTATTTCCTTTGGGGTTTTTTTGTGTTTTTTTTTTGTTGTTGTTGTTGTTTTGCCAGTCTTGGGCTTGGGCTCAGGGCTTGAGCACTGTCCTTGGACTTTCTCAAGGCTAGCACTCTACCACTTGAGCCTCAGCACCACTTCCGTTTTTTTTTTTTTTTTTTTTTGCTATGTATGTGGTACTGAGGAATCGAACCCGGGTCTTCATGCATGCTAGGCAAGCACTCTACCACTAGGTCAAACTCTCGGCTCTTTGTTTCCCATAACTTGTGACTTCGAATCCTCACCTGAACTGTTAACTAATACTCTGACTATGAAACTGAAAATAGTATACAAGACAGCTGAAATTCAGGAAGTACAATAAAGGGCATAGACTCTAATCAGGAAGACAAAAAATGTTTCAGACAGATCAATTACGAAAGAACTAATTACCTCCATTATGTATAATAGGTAACTTTTCAAGCACTTAATATTCACAGCTGAATACACATCATCTCATCTAATAACAAAGCACTTCACCTCTCTGAGTTGAAGTTCTCCCTTCTACAGCTAATAGATCTCCCAGGGGAAAAGTACATCTCTTAACTTCAGTTTGGAATATTGGAGTATTATAAGTGAACGATGTCAGAAACACAAATGTGAATTCTACTGTTTCCATCATCTTAGTGTTCGTTGAATTAACCACAAATTCACAAGTTCCTATCCATTCTATTGATGCTAATTCATCAACAACTACTGTGGCCTAGACGGTTGCCAACACAGATTCTTTATTCCAGTCTTAATTACTAATATCAACTCTCTGGCTGCACAGTACATCCCATCTTAATACAGAAGATACAGGATGGCTTGGAAGAGGCTTTAAGCTAAGACAAGAGCAGAACTGAGCTCAAATACAGAGGCAAAGAAAGTTATTGCAGTGTCAGATAATGGTAAAGGACAGGCGCCAGTGACTTACACCAATAATCTCAGGGAGGCTGAGATCTGAGGATCATTGTTCAGAGCCATCACAGACATGAAAGTCTATGAGACTCTTATCTCCAATTAGCCACCAGAAAACCAGAAGTGATGCTGTGACTTAGTGGTAAGAGCATTAGCCTTGAGCTGAAGAGCTCAGGGAGTGTCCAGGCCCAGAATTCAACTTTTTTTGTCAGTCTCATAACTGACAAAAAAAAAATAGTAAGGAAACAAGTTCCAGAGTTACAGAGGTCCAGTGTCTGGATGAAAAATTGCTATGAAGTACAGTTCTTGTCCAAGGCACAGAGCTGATTTCAGACAGTTAAGACCACACACAAAGCAGAATCTCGACTCAGTGAATCCCAAAGGATAATGTGTCAAGTAAGTCTGTCAAGCAAGGGATCTAGTTGAGCTGGGCTGAGTTGAAGTCACAGGGACAAAAATGAGGAGTTCTCTTGTCGATCTTTGATGAAGAAAGTGCATGATCTGCCGGTATGTTAGTGAGATGCCAGTGTCCTGTGCTCGATTTTCCTTCTAGGTATATAATTCAAGTAAGAGAGTTCCCATCAATCCTGAGGATAGAGTCTTCCATAAATTCTTACCTTGTGCTTCATGTATGACTGGATATATTTGCAGACGCAAATGTTTATTGGCATGAATAAATTATTGCCAGTTTTTGCTTCATGGTGGGCTGACAGATGGTCTTTTTTCACCTGCATAAATGATGTAAAGGCATCCTGTTTGGGCACTTACAGTCAAGAGAGTAGCTTAAGTTAAAATTGTTGCTTTAAAAAAAAGTAATAGGGAAGGGGAGAAAACAAGATGAGGGGTGGTGGTGGGTAGGGAAATGGGGACCAAGATACCAGAAAAGGTATCAATGTTTGTGAAGTAATGCACCTTCTATCTGGTGAATATAATGTAACCCTTCTATTAATTACAATAAAAATACATGGGAAAAAATAGGAAATGGGTCAGGTGCTGGTGGCTCATGACTGTAATCATAGCTACTCAGGGGCTGAAGATCTGAAGATCACAGTTCAAAGCCAGCCAGGGAAAGAAAGTCCATGAGACTCTCATCTCCAACTAACCACCAGAAACCTGGAAATGGTGCTGTGGCTGAACTCTAGCCTTGAGCTGAAGAGCTTAGGGATGGTGCCCAGATCCAGAGTTCAAGCCCCATGACCAATGGAAAGGAAAGGAAAGGAAAAGGAAAGGAGAAACAAGAAAAAAAGTAAATGGATCAAGATCAGGCATAGTCTTCTTGCTACTGATTTACACGTTCTAGATTAATCCAGATCAAGATATTCTATTATGTAGGAATTAACAGCCAAGGAAGGCTACATGGGAATTACTAGCTGAAATAATTAATAAATATCAAATATGTGAATATTAATGAAAAGTGGATTACAATGGATGTCATTTATTAATTTGTGCTTCAAGGACAGAACACAAGGAAGACATTATTTTATCAAAACATCATCTCCATGGCACCCTAGATCAAACTTTTCAGATTCTCAGACTATACTCATAAAGAGTCTGAAGTGTCAAAAGTGCTGCCGAATCACACACTATACAGAATACAAGATTCAGTGTTTTTCTAAGAAGCCAGTCACATGATCCACAAAAAGGTTGGCAGAGAGTGCCTTCCTACCATACTCAAGACAAAGAGTTCAATATCCAGCATGGAAAAGAAAATCAGTGCAGAAGACAAGTAGACCCTAAACATAGATAGGTGGGCCAGGGCTACTTTGGAATATGGGGAGACCCACAGTGAAGTGATGAGAATATATTTAAATGAATGAACACAATCATAATCATGGAAACATGAAGAAATATTGCTTTTAAGCAAAATTTTAAGTATAGATAGAATTTTGAGGTCTTGGCAGACAAAGGCAGAACTTCAGTCTGCAACGTAGTTACAGGTCATATTACTGGAAATGAGGAATGAATAAATTCGTGTTACAGCTCATGTTCATGACAAGGTTATTCAAGGAAGCAATGGTGCCTGTTTGCCTCTAAAATTCATCCTTTAAATATACATATTTTCATTTAGAAATAGTTGACTTAAAAAAGAAGATCTTAAATTTCAGTCATGTTTCCTTTGAACCTGCCTCCCTCTTTTTCTCTTTTATGTAGAATGTTTGCTCATATACATTATGGGGCCCATGTGTTCAGTACTTTCAGAGGTTCAGTCCTCTTGCCTTTGCCCTGCAGACACACAAGCATGCATGTGGCAGACCTCTGTTTGGGGTTCTCTCTTGTCCTTCCTGGAGCTCTCTCTCCTGCTGTTTCACAAGACAGCTGTACTTCCCTGGTGGTCTAGGCCACCACAGAGGATCCTTCAGCTCCTCAGAGCCAAAGGAGAAGCCTGGCCTGATTTCACTTGTATTTTATTCAAAATTACTGGGTAGGCTTGAATACCTCAAAATTGTAGTACATGAGCAATAGTGTCAAAAAGACACTATGCACTTAAAATATGTCTTCTCATAGGGAGGCACATTTGAAGAAGTCAATAATTGATCCTGATTAAATTTGTAATTCAATTAAGTCATTGATACCTACACTCAAAATTAATAATAACCAATGTAATAATATAAAATATTTCCTTGAGTCATGCATGGATGTTTAAATTGGTATATTGATACATTCTTCAATATATTGTTGTAATGTTACTATTTTCATTTTCACCCTTACTAATTTTCTTACAAATGTGTGAAATTCTTATTTTTGAGAAATATTAAATGCTTTCATTCTATTTATCAACAACTGCTTGATAACAAATAAGAGATCAAAACTCTCCTTTCTTTTCTTATCACAGTTTGAATTATTACATATACATCCTATAACAATGGTATTTACATTCTTCAGATCCTCTCTTTTAATTTTTGAAAATCAGAAATTTTCTACATATATTTTTATTGATTAATAGAAGGGTTACATTATATTCACCAGATAAAAGGTGCTTTACTTCACAAACATTGCTACCCTTTCTCATGTTTTAGTCCCCATTTCCCTCCCCGCACCCCCGCCCCTCAATCAGAAATTTTTATCTGCTCCATTTTTCAACCATTAAGTTATAGATATAAGTACATAAACATACATATTTATATTTTTTAATTCAAATATAATTATTACTATAGATAAAATAATATCTCATATATAGAAATCAAACAAGCTATATAATAATTTCACATAGATACAAGAAACATTGTAAACTATTGTTAGGATTACTCTTTTAAGATCGGGGTAATCAAGGTTTTGCTCCATTGCAAATCTCTCTAGGAGAGCCCAAGGTTTCTACTGATTATGACAAATGAAAGAAACCATTGAGCCTAAGTTCTTTTGAGTCTGGCTTACTTCACTTGTATGACGCTAAATGAAAGGATCTCTAGGATATAGAAACATAAGCCATATAATGAATGATTGTTGTCCTTAAGATACTATGTTATCTCTCATCTCTTTTGCTGTCCCTTGGTTATCTCATATTGTTATAGTATCTCACTTTGTTACCTGATATATCGGATATATTTGTATTTGGTTATTTGAAATTGGATAGGAAAGGGGGGAAAAAAGATGAGGGGTGGGGATGGGGGGGAGGGAAATGGGGACCAAGACCTGTGGAAGGGTATCAATGTATGTGAATTAATGCACCTTCTATCTGGCAAATATCATGTAACCCTTCTATTAATTACAATAAAAATATATGAAGAAAAAAGATCAGGGTAATTAAGAGATTATGGTAAAAAGCTCATTGAGGAACTGGGAGTTTGGCCTAATGGCAGAGTACTTGTCTAGCTTGCGCGAAGACTCAGGTTTGAGTCATTGGTACCACATGCATAGAAAAAAGCCAAAAGTGGTACTGTGTCTCAATTGATAGTGCTCTAGCCTTGAGGAAAAAGCCCAAGGACAGTGCACAGGCCCTGAGCTCAAGCCCTGATATAAAAAAAAAAAAATCTCATTAAATAAAAACTGATAAAAGAACATCAAGAGTAGGTTAGTGGATACAAAAAGAAATGCTACAAAGAACCAAAAAGCAGAGTAGGAGTAATTATCTGTAACTCACTCTCAACAGAAAGAGATTCATCATCATATAAACTACAACCATCACCAATAACAAAAGTAAAGAAGAAAAGAAATTAAATGTGTTAACTTAATGGCCATACTGAACAGGGTCATTTATCAAATTGGTATTTACAACATCATTCAGACCCTTACTTTCCTTGGCGTGATCCATACAAAAGTAGTCATAGAACATAGCTTTGTAGCCATGTTCAATTTCTCATGTTGAAGCTAACGATAAATTATTGTTAATTCAGTGATTTCTAATGCAGATTCATGAAATAATGTTAATCAGTTACTGAGTTTACAAACGTCCACATTAAGAACAAAGGGTATTCAGTCAATTATTATATACATTTAAGAGTTCATTGCTTTCCTTTGGATAGTATTTTCTTTCAATTTTTCCTCTAACCACTGTCTTTTAAATTTAAAAAAAATTCTTGTCTAGTAATCTAGAATTTGGTAACTTTTAAAGCAATATACTTAAAGTTTAAAGCTTTGAATCTAAATCAAAGTAGATAAAAATAAAAGCAATTTACTACTGTAGTCATTCTTATAAAAGAAGTGAGTACACAGTTCCTGGAAAGAACAGAGAAGACAATAGTCATCTCTCCTAGCATGGATGTCAAAGGAAAATTTTTTAAAGAGATGGCATTGATCTGGTTCACGAGAGAATGGAATTCATCTTTTGAAAAAATGACAACAAAAAACATGTCAGGCAGCGAGAACAATACTAAAGCATGAAGTTGTAGAAAACTAGCAAGCAGCTCTTTTTGGCTAGAGTATAAAGAGAAAAGAAAAAGCATAAAGGAAGTGAAAAGAGTGATGAGAAAGCACAGGAGACAAAGCCAAGATTTTGTCATATAGAAATCAGTACACTGGGGGGCCGGGAGTTTGGCCTAGTGGTTAAAGTGCTTGCCTAGCATGCATGAAGACCCAGGTTCGATTCCTCGGTACCACATGTAGAAAAAGTCCAAGGACAGTGCTCAGGCCCCGAGCTCAAGCCCAGGACTGGCAAAAAAAAAAAGAAAAAAAAAAGAAATCAGTATAGTGCGATAAAGAAATTAAATTTTATTCTGTAGCAAATAGGGAAGACCATACATGGAAAGTTTATGTGTGTGAGTTTACATAGGTCATAAAGACAGTGTAGAGGACAGTCTGAAGAGAACAAGACCAGTGTTTAATAAAGTTATATTCTTATTGTTAGAATTTAACTCAAAGGACAATGAAGGATTTCACCCATGTATGAGGAAAATCATTTTTAAAGAGCACTTTATGGAGTAGAATTCAAAGAGATACAATAGACATAAAGAATGAAACCCTTTGACAGACAAAAAATATCAATAATAACTGCTGAGAAAATAAAACTAAAACCAGGTAAGCCTAGCATAAACAATACATCACCTAGGCAGACATACTTTTGGGGGCAGTTTTGTTCATACTAAATTTAAGCTCAGGAATATTTTTCTGTGGCAATACATCCATTATATACATAAGTAGAAAACAACAGAGAAACCATCAGTAGCTGACAAAGGCTCTGTAAGAGGTAGAACAATGATTAAATTATGTTCTGTTATATATATGTATATATATATATTTATTTATTTCTATGTATTCAACATAGCATGTGTGGTAGTCAGCTTTCCATCTCCATGGTGGAAAACCTGAGCAGTGTAAGGAAAGAAACGATTCATTCTGCTTCATGATTTGACCAGTTGGTTGACCTCATTACTTCATCTCCTGCCTGAAGTGAAAGAGCAACATGACCAAGTGAGTTGGTAGTTCAAGTGTCAGCCAAGAAACAGAGAAAGGAGCAAGGGACAAGACGCATGCTTCCAATTATATTGCTAGTGCCCTAATTCCACCAATTGTGTTTGACCACCCCCTAAAGTTTCTATTCCCTGCCAGTGCCATTAGCAGGTCACTAAGCCTATAATACATAGCCTTTAGAGATATTTCAGATCCAAACCATAACAATAAACACAAAAGAAATAGTCACTCTTGCTATTTTATATGTAGTGATCTCATGAATTGGTACGATGATTTAATTTTGCCTGTGAAAAGCTTACTACAATTCTGAATTAAGAAATCATATATTAACACTTGCTTATGAGTTATATAAGAAACTGGGATGTACAAGAGATTATATTTATCTCCTGATATCACCAGAAACTTAATGAAATAAAAATAACAGTGTTTTGAACAATACTTTTACCAGGGAGAAGTTAATAAATGCATGTCTATTTTACTGGAATGTAAGGTTAATTTAGGAAACATGTTCAGTCACACTGCTCAAGTAACAGACACAGATTGTGATTCCAGCCTCATGGCATACATACTGACTCAAACAAAAAGAATATTTATCTTCCTAATACATAGAAACTCAGGTCAAAGATTTTTTTAAGTCTATTTCTCCATCAACTTCAAGCAGAGCATTCAAGTTTTGCAAAGTATATATGCAAAGTCTTATCTCTAAAATCTCTGGAAACAAGGCAATTTTGATGTATAATTCCCACCATATAATTTTGTTCTTTCAACTTTTAAATATGATGAATTTACTAATATGTCTATAGAAACAATTTGATTTAAATTATGTTAATGTCAATAATATTATTCTCCCTTTAATAATAATTATAGGTTCGAATGTGATTTCATGAGTAAGCAGCAGTGTGATGATGATGATGATGATGATGATGATGCATGTGTGTGTGTATGTGTGTGTGTGTGTGTGCTGGTATTGGTTCTTGAACTCATGGTCTCAGCGCTGTCCCCGAGACTTTTGCTCTACACTGGTATTATACTAGTTCTACTTCTGGATTTTTGGTAGTCATTTAGAGGTAAGGGTTTTTCCCATTTGGGCTGGGCTGACTCTGAACTATGATCCTCAGATTGTAGCTGCTTGAACAGCTAGGATTACAAGCATGAGCCACAAGTGCCTGGCTAGAAGCGTGTGTGTATTTTATTCCTATAATATCTAGCACAAATGTTATTGCCAAGTATACATTTAGCCTAGGAGTCATTGTTGTAGAAAAATATGAGGAAGGCTTCACTTAATTAATTTTGAAATTTAAAATTCAATAAGAATTTTAGTAACAGGAACTTAAAAGATATAATTAAATTTATAATAATTGTTTTGAAATAGTTTTATAACTCTTCAGTTATATTTTACATAGTTGTATAACTTTAAAAGAACTTAAGCAAAGTCACTATCATGTGGAAATTTTACAATATGATTATTTCAAAGGTAAATAAACAACTGTGCTTTCAATTTTAGCATAATTTATAGTGCCAGATCTTAGCAAATGTCTGTCATATTATTAACAATCAGCTGTTTCAGTCATTAATCAAATTTGTATAAAGTATAATTTGTGTTTGGTCATTTTAGAAGAAAAAAAGACCCTCAGAGACAGTTGTGAATACGCAATCAAATTTTCATTAAAACTTTCATTCTGAGCAAACATATCAAGTAAATATGTATTCACCATAATCACTCATTCACAAAAAAATGCACCTGTATTGTAAATACCAGACTTGTTGAACAACTTGTGTTTAATCTTGGGTGGTCTCTTTGTCCAGGTTTGATTAAATATATCTTTTCACAACAGGTGACTTTTTAATTGTTTTCTTATGGCAACCCATTTATTCCTCAGGCTTTGTTTGGCTTGCATTAGTTTTCAGAGTTAATGACCATGTGTGAGAACATGCTGAGTACAGGTGGCCAATAGTTATGCTGAGAATGCGGGTGTTAGACCAAATGCAGCAGGCAAGTGACTTAACTTTACCAATTAATACAGTGGTTGAATGGTTCCTTGGGCCTCCAGGCCTTTCAAACAGAAAGCAAGCCCAGAATAGGCACTTGGTAATGCAAGTATGAAATGAAGAATAAAGCAGCTTGTTCTCGACATTTATTGGCTTTCTTTCTTTAGACAAGTGAGCTAAGTCTTTTTTTCTTGTCCAGCTTAAGGGATCAAATCTATTTTTTAGTGGCTTTTTTCTTTTTTGTCTGTGTGAGGAATTCTATTAGTAAACTTGGTGTTTTCTTCCCCTTGACTTTTGTATTTTCATTGTTGTGCTAGAAGCCTGTCAGACTAGCAATTTGAGCTATTTCCTTCTGGCCAATAATCATAGAGGTTTTCATGAGGAGCATTATGATCCAAAGCATCAAAACTAAATTCTACTTATTATATATGCTTAAGATAAGCACAACAATGGAAGCTAAATTAGGAATAAAGAAGTTATGACCAGGCAAGCCCCCTGAAAAGAACCTAAAGCAAAAAAAAACTGTGATTTTTTTTTGATTACTCAGACTGATGGAAACTAAAATCCACATACGCACATGTGAGCATACATACACACACATAGACACACACACACACATACACACACACACCACCAACGCACACATACACATACACACACACAAAAAGAAATTTTCCAGTGAGCTAAGCATTTCTTCTTTTTCAGGCAAATAGAAACATTTGTTTGCAATTAGCTTAGGTAAGCATCTAAAGTATTGTTTTCCAATTGAAATGAACCCTATGACCTGCCATGAAGACACTTGGAATATTTATTTAGTCTTGGTTGGGAATTTTTGGAGGGAGGGACAATTTTAATGAATGCAGGTGCATTCACCTAGTATTTATTAGTTTCAAAATTATGTAAATATCCAAATATGAAAAAATTGCAATGATCTGAGAATATTTTAAATAATATATACACATTTAAGCATAGTATTATTCCAAGTTCATAAAACCTTCAATGTTAACAGCAAATTTTAACAAGTATCATTATGAAGACTTTCAAACCCTAGGAGGATGTTTTACATTTAAATTTTCCTTATGAGGCTAAATGCTTTTATGTGTTTTTCCCCCACAAAATAAAAATCAAGTGAAGTTAAAAGGGGAGGGCCTACAAGAGGGAACTTTTAGAATCGATAGATAAATTTACTGCATTGAGTGTGGTAATGGTTTTATAAGTTATTTATTTCCAAATACACCAAATTACAAACATGAAATATGTACAGATTTTTGTATATCAAACATACTTAAATGGCTTAAAAATTTTAAAATAGCTACAATTAGATGACTTGGTTGATCATAAATGTTTTGCTATCCATCACTGTCTACAGAAGACTCCATCTATATCTTTCATAATGCATTACAAGACTCTCAAAAGTGGCCTCATCTACCATTCTGAGGCTTTCTGTAACCCTAGGACTCAATTTCATACTTTGCTGAATACAGAGTGGCTTCTGCTCAGAGCAGTTCCCACTACTCCACAAACGCCTGTAATACATATGAGTTATGGCATATGTACTCAGCTTCTATTCTTGCACCTACTTATTAAAATCCTACTTATTGTGAATGAGTTCAACTATACTTACATCATTTTTCAAATCCACTATGTGTAATGTCTCTCTCCTTTATATTACTAAAACCCTCTCTGAAAACTTTTCACAACAGGCAAAATCACTCTTTCCATTACAGCCATTGTTCTAAATACCATTAGTCTCCCCCAAATTCCATGATTTCTGAGAGCAAGGAACATTCTTAATCATCCTGGAATCTTCCTACAAAACCAGTACTTTAGAATGTATGGGTCAATATACATTTCCCGAACTTAATTGTATTTCCTCCTTTCTGTTTCTTTGAAAAAGCACAGCAAAACAAATGTAGACTCTTAAAGTTACTCGTTTCAGGTATCGAAGACTTTTTCCGTTGACATTTAAGCCCTATAAAATAAATGAAAATAAATTAAAAATAAAACAAAAAATAAACCTGGACAGTACTTTAAGGAAACAACTAGGAAATTTTTATGAGGGAAAGGACTGAAACCGTAAGGCGGAGTCCCCAGGAGCCATTGATAAACACACAGCTGTACTGCTGGCTGCAGTCTGGAGTTCAAGAGGTATTTTTAAATCTGTTGTTGTTATTAATTTGAGGAGAAGAAGTCTCTGGGAAAAAAAAAACCCTCCCAGGAGTTTTTTTCATTGTTTTCTTTTCCATCACTCATAGTCACTGTAATGTCAACAGCATTTAGGTCAAATTTCAGGCATTCAAAGTGTGCAGCTTTCTCCAGCTGCAAGAACTAAAAATCTTCTGGAGCACTGTATTCTAACCAATAAAACATGTCTGAGGGTGTTAGTAACAATTAACAGGTGTGTACCTTCCTTCCCTAGCAAGATTTCATATGACATGAAATGTGCAAAGCAGTGCACATGGATTTTGTAAAAAAAAAAAATAGAAGTCAAAACATATCTAGTTTTACTAATGAATGTTACACATTCAACCCTGCAAACTCTGTAAGCATATGTTAGAAAAAGATGTCTTCACTTTCTTCAAAGTAGTCATCCTGACTAGAGATATGTATGATCCCTATTATCCACACATGGCTTTTCTTCCATTACCAAGAGGATTAAAATCCTCTGCCAGGTCCTTAATCCCTATCTAACTCTTCACCTCTTCATGCTCAAGGTAGAAATAATAATGTCTAACACATAGAAAGTTATTTTGGAAATTCAAAATGGTGAATAACTCATGTATAGGTATCCATAATGAATGACCAGTAAATATTAGCAATCATTTCTTTTAAAGGATCTTATTATTAATCAGCAAACTTCTATCCTTTGACTTAGCCGATATCTTTGTTCCTTCTGTCTTCATCTTTATCACCCTGTGATTCTAGTGTTTTTCTCAAATGTTAGCCACATTCTTCCTCTCTCTTCTGCCAGACCCATAAAATTGCTCTGGCTAATAATGCATTAACGTCTTGCTTGAGTCTCACCTCTCTATTTTCCTGTGAATATCTGCTCAGCCAATTCCAGCATTTCAATATTGCCCAGTTTGTCTCTCCATAATCATAAACTGAACTGAATCACTAAACAATAGTGACCTATGAAACTGACCTCAGCCCAGCCCTCATTGTATCTCAGCCATTCTTTTATTTATCACTTGTTGACTCCCTGTTGCATTCCACCCTGCAGCTGTTCCAAATGTTTCTGCTCTGCTCAAATCCTTAATCCCAGCCCTCCTTTCTTCCCTCCTTCTAAGCACATAACCTCACCTCCTACTGAGAAAATTAAAACCATCCCAACTTCAGTTAACAAAATTGTCTTCCTTTTCCACTAAAAAATATCTGTGCTTCTCTCCCATGTTACAACTGTGTTGTCTTAACAAAATGGTTTTCTTTGCTTCATGCCTGATTGACTTCTTTGAGCTTCAAGGAGTCAGGCCAGTTTAAACACTTTAGGCGGTCATGAAGTGACTGTGACAATATTTTTTGTTAACTTCATTCATAGCTTCAGTGAAATCATCTCTAAAATAGAAATAACCTTCTACTTCACAAGCTGTCAAAGGACACTTTGAAACAGGCATCAATTCTCTAAAATCAGTGATGGGTTTTAAGCTTATTTAGAAAGTCAAAGCCCTCAACATGTGTTCAGTGTGTCTAATTCTAATAATGACAATGAAATTGACAGTGATGCTGATGGCAAAATGATCTTTGTGCTTTCTTACTGTGAAAACTGTCATTTTCTTCAAATTTAGTTCAATAGAAATTTATTAATTAGATAAAATTTTCTGCCACATACACTGTGAATGCTCTGTTCTTTTAAAAGAAAAATAAAAGATCTGATCTTTTTTTGATCTAATATCTCCTTACCCAAGTCTTCCCCAGTGTCACTGAGAAGATTATGTACATTACCTTCTTTGTTTTCTAAACAGGTTAGTAATCCTTAATATTAATTATAATCCCATTTCCTCTATTCTTTGAAAAGCACCATTGACTAAAACTTACCCATCATCATTCTTGATACATCCAACTTCAATTTTCAAAATTCTTGTCTTATTTTACTCATTCTGATCTCTGATAATAATACTATGCATAAACTTTTTCTCTTTTTTATATTTCCTTTATTCGCCATTATTCCTGCTTACATTACCAAACTATATCCATTCCTAGTTTAGTCATTTCTTTTATTTCCATATTTGCACAGAACAATCTTATTTTCTTAGTTTCCCCATTGTAGATGGTTGTATCATGACTTGCTTTTTTTTTCTTACTGATATAAGAACACTATAAAAATCGGTGGCTTTATTTACCATACGGTAAATATGGTACCATATTACCGTATGGTAAATGATGAGTAGATCAATAAGATGTGGTATTTATACACAATGGAATTCTATGCTGCCGTCAGAAAGAACAACACAGCCCCATTTGTAAGGAAATGGAAAGGCTTAGAAAAAAATCATATTAAGTGAAGTAAGCCAGACTCAAAGGAACATAGGCTCAATGGTATCCCTCGTTTGTTATAATCAGTAGAAACCGTGTGCTCTCCTAGCAGAGATTTACAATAGAACAAAATCTAAATACATAAGGCCATGTAGTGTGACGCTAAATGTAAGGACCTCCAGGATATAGAAACAAAAGCCATGTAATGAGTGATTGTTGTCCTTGATGTACTATGTTATCTCTCATCTCTTTTGCTGTCCCTTGGTTATCTCATATTGTTACAGTATTTTACCTGGTTATCTGATATATTGTATATATGCATATTTGGTTATTTGAGATCGGATAGGGAAGGAGGGAAAACAAGATGAGGGGTGGGGGTGGGGAGAAGGAAATGGAGACCAAGACATGAGAAAGACATCAATGTTTGTGAAGTAATGTACCTTCTATAACATAACCCTTCTATTAATTGCAATAAAAATATATGAAAAAATTCTGTGGCTTTGTTTTCTTTTTAATAGTTTCTGTACTTTTCTAAGCTTCCTATTTCCAATTTATTTTAAATATCCTCACCTAGAAGTTATGTCAAAACTGAATTGGAGAATAAGATAAACATATCCTAATAAAATAGCTGTTTGTTTTGAGGTCTCTATTTTTATCTAGTAACTATTGCGTATAATTACTATTATTAGCTTACATTACTTATGCTGTGTAGTTAATTTTATTGTTACCTCTCTACAAGTATAACTCTTTTAGACTGTAGTTAGGTCAAGTTTGAAATAGTCAAGCTTCCCAATTTCCCAATACTTATAATCTCCATGCTAAGGTGGATCTGGACACACAGAATGTACAGACTGCTTTGTGAATTCTTAAATACAACAGACTACTATGGGAACCACACATTGAGAATTTATACAAGTGTTATCAGGATCAGATAGGAAAGATACAAGACTGTGAAAATGACTATTGTCCTGAAGCACTAATAAAAAGGTGTCAGTGCAAGTTATCTGAAGAAAAAATTATACATAAGAGCAAAGTAGAGGAAGATGACAAATACAGACAGAAATAAGGGTGTTTATGAAGATCTTTGTGTGAAATAAAGAGATCTAGGGACTAAAATGACAGCGCACAGTTTGAAAGAACATAAACAGGAATATGAATCTCCAGTGTTTCTAAGCCTTATTAACACTAAAGAATTTCTACGAAAAGGATGTCAAATAACTTTGTTGTTGTTGCTATTGTCCCTGAGCTCTTCAGCAAGGCTACTGCCCTACCCCTTGAACCACAGCACCACCTCCAGTTTTCTGGCAGTTAATTGAAGATAAAAGTCTCACAGACTTTAGTGCCTGGGCTGGCTTTAAACCATGATCCTCAGATCTCAGCCTTCTGAGTAGCTAGGATTACAGGCGTGAGCCACTGCGCCTGATCTCAAACAACTTTTAAGTGAAAGAATTGAAAGACTGCATCTTTTTTTGTGGTTGTTCATTTTTAAAATGAGGTTAACTTCAACTGAGTAACAACTTAGGAACTACAGTCCAGGCAAAAGTAAAGGGTATTGTGAATTCAGATGCTGATCATGAGATATAGGGAATAAGAAAGATTCAGAAATATTCTAATGCTATAAGATTCCGTGACTAATTACATACAAGTGAAATGAGGTTATGGAAGAATAAAGAGCAACCATCAGATTTCTGTCAGGAGCACAGAAGTGGATATTTGTGCCAGTTATTTTCAAAAGAAGTGAGGATATATTTTTAAAATGACATATGTGTCATTATGTGTGAGGAATCTGCTACATAAGTTCTCTAGGTAGTTGAGAGATAGATAGATAGATAGATAGATTGATAGATAGATAGATAGAGAAAGAGAGAAGTTATTACACATTATTCTGCCATTTAAAAGCCAATTTAATGTTGTATTAAATAAGAAATTGAAATTTAAAGTTAAACTGTAAGTAGGAAGCAGCTAAGCTTGACACGCAGACACCACCATATGAGAAAAAATGAGCAACTTTATTTGAAACACATTTATTTGGATTTTTCCATTACTCTCAGTTCGTATTCCTATGTTTTCTTAACCCTGTATCTAGACTCCATCTCTGTAGTTGATTTATATTAATTCCCTCATTAACATTCTCATTCCTATTACTCTCATCCACCACAAATCTTGAGCATTACTATGACTTCCCATGATTTTTATCTTTGTGTTGTGCTTCTTCAGATCTTATCCCAAGTGCACAACACATGTAAATTTTACACATAAACCTTATGTTTAAATTATTTGGGGTTTACTCTCATAATTTACTCCTGGTTTTATAGGTATAGATGCCAAGAAAAAAATGTTTTTATTTCATTTAATGGCTACCATATGCCCTTTTACTCTGAATAAAAGCTAGGGACAGCTTCTAACCACACAGTATAGAAGCTCTATCTTTTGAATCAAACAAAAACAAGTTTGCAAAACATTTCTTGCACTTTTAGGATGTCTAGTCCAGCTCAGTCTTAATTCATTTCAGATAATATATGAAGTTAGTAGTGCTTTATTTATTCAACAAAAATTAGGATTATAAGACATGAAGGGTATTAGTCATAAGTTACCACTAATATAGAGATATATACATATGTATGTATATGTTACATATACGTTACCACTAATACAGAGATATATACATATAGATACATCCATATATTTATGAAATTTTATTTACAGATAAGATGCCTTTGAAAATTCTTAACATTATTTCATGATAAATAAGATCATCATACAAATGGGATGCTGTTAATTAAAGTAACATGGATATAATGAAATAAGTAACAAGATGCTTTTATTAAAAGGTAGAAATAGTCAGTCTAAGCTGGAAATGGTTGTATACTTTCTACTCTAGATCAAGACTATTTGGGTTCAAACCTGGTTAAACTACCATAGAGTTAAATAACATGAACCAGTTGCTTCACTTCTTTCATAAATAAAATGGAAAAAATAATGATTACATGTTATAGGTAAAGGCTATTGAGAAAAACATTCTAGGAAATCTGACACCCTATAGTAAGAAATAGTTGCAATTGTTTGTGTGTTTTCCATTGTAACATGATCCTACAGATAAAATTAAATGATATGTGTGGAAAGGCTAAAAGGGGAAGAGATGAAGGGAAGAGGGAGGCAAAAAAGAAAAGGAGGAAGGAAGGAAGGGAGTTAAATGATATGTACAAAAAACTTGAGAGGGAGGGAGACGAAGGGCAGAGAGAGGCAAAAAAGAAAAAGAGGAAGGAAGGAAGCAAGAAAGGAAGTGAGGGTACGAGGGAAAAACAATCTGAAAGAAGACATGAGCATTAAGAGGAAATGAAAAGAAAAAGTGAAAGAACACATTTATCTATTTAGAGGTATAACTATATTAAATATTTTGGAATGAGAATTTTACTAAAAACTAATAAAGGATGGAAAGAAGTTTCAAAGATCATAGAGGCTACCTTTATTTCCAAATCTAACAAGTATTAAATATAACACAATGGACCATCTCCTCTTTTAAAAGAGAAACACCAGAAAAGGTTTCATCAAGAGCAAATATATCTATATTTACATTTATATTCTGTACATGTTAATTTTAGAGTACAAAAGAATTGAGGGAATGGAGGGGTTATCAAACTCAATCAAAATCACACATGATTGGTATAAAAATGGAGAGTTTTAGCCAGTTTCTAGTTATGATAAAAAAAATAGGTTATTATGATATAGCACCTATCGACAACAATAGAAATGTGCATTAAATGACAAGATCACTTGCATCTCCTTGTTCAAGTCAGTACTACTTGACATTATATTCTAAGCATAGCTTTTCATATAAGATCTTGACAAACTTTATAAGAATCAGATGCTCATCTTGATGAAGTTAAAAATTATGACTTCTCCTAAAACATGATTTTGAGTTCATCATCAAAAGGTCAAGTCTCAAAAGACTAGAGCTGCTGGTGGTTCATGCCTGTCATCCCAGCTATTCGGAGGATGAAATTTGAGGATCACAGTTCAAAGCCAGCCTAGGCACAAAAAGTCTGTGAGTCTCTTAACTCCAATTAACCACCAGAAAACCACAGCTGGCACAGTGGTTCAAATGGTATAGAGATAGCCAAGAGTAAAGAGCTCAGGACAGCACCCATTCTCAGAGTTCAAGCTCCATCACACACACACACACATGCACACAGAAGACATTGCTGAATTTACATAGTTTCAACTAAAAATACTTTAAAAATTAGAGAAGAAAATTACTCTACACTTAAACTGTGAGGATTAATAAAATGAAAATTTTAAAACATAATTATGCGATTCTCACAAATCCTATCTTTAATGTAACCCACATTTTTTCATTTTGGAGAAAATGCAAGTAATTAACAGCCATACATCTTTTAAAAAGACATTCTAAATTACTTGAAACGCATGACATAGATATTTAAACATTGGCTCTGTCTTCCTGTATTATGAAGTGGTGATTCAGATGTCTTGAAGTAATTTGCAGTAATATGAATTTACTCCTGCACTCAGCCCAATGTCAAAGTTATTATAGGTTCTTGACTATGTGCCTTTTAATTAGAGCAATCATTTCAATTACGTATACATTTTATCATTGATAAAGAGTTAAAAGGACTCCATAATCTGTACTTATAGTATTTTGTTGTTTGTTGGGTCTTTATATTCAGTTGTATTGGGTTTTACTCCTTAAGGACTCAAGTGGTAGACTGGACTTCCCGGGACTTGTTGGAACCACTATGATGAGTGCTGCCATCTGGTGTCCGCTCTTAGGCAGCCAAACCATAAATGACTTGTGAAAGCACATTGGCCAGCACCTCAAGATCCAGGTCAAGTCCACTTCTCCCATTTATTATGATTTGACCTTGAATAAGTCATTACCACTTCTAGCTTTCAACTTCCTTATGTACAGAACAAAAACTCTTCCGCACCGTCCACAAGTTTATAGGAATTTAATGATATTTGTATGTCTCTCATAAATGTTTTAGAAATGTATTTTCAGCTGGGCACCAGTGGCTCACACCTGTAATCCTAGCTGCTCAGGAGGTTAGGATAAAATGCTTAGAAGTCAAATCCATGGAAGGAAAATCTTCAAGACTCTTATCTCCAATTAACTAACAATAAAAATCAGAAGTGGAGCTTTGGGCTCAAGCGGTAGAGCACTGGCCTTGAGCACAAAAGGTTAAGGACAACAGACAGGCCCTAGAACTGGCACAAGTAAACTAACAGTGTATTTTCACTTATACTTGCCACTCAATTGGAGGGAAAGGGAAACATAAACACAGAGAGAAAGATAAAGGGACAAAACAAGACAGAGAAAGGAGAAAAAGACAGAAAAGCAAAACCAAAGAGAGGATAGGAGAGACATACATTTATTCTAATTAAAAACACACTTTGGCGAAACTCCAATATACTGAATTCCAGAAATCCTAGGAACCAAATACAAAGCAGTAGAGGGTGTGCAGTATGCAAATAGCATTCCCCACACTGGACTTCCTAAGACATTGTGCAATAATCCAGGACTGTCTCCAATTAGGACAGAGCTAAATGTGGTCAAATGAGTCTAACAGATCAGCTACATCTGGCAAGCCAGTCTTTCAATGACAATGGCTTGATGTTTAGTCTTGGGCCTTGAACTCAGGGCCTGAGCATTGTCATTGGTTTGCTTTTTTTTTTTTTCCCTCAAGGCTCTAGCATGCTACCACTTCAGCCATAGCCCACTTCTGGTTTTTTTCTATGTATGTGATACTGAGAAATAGAACCTGGGTCTTCATGCATGCTAGGCAAGCACTCTACCACTAGGCCAAACTCCCAGCCCTGGTTTTCTTTTTTTTTTTGTCCCATTTAAAGGATTAATGGAGTGAAGCTATCGATATGTTGTACTACTATTGTTGTTTCAAAACCAAGTCTGCTCTCAAAAATTCATAACCAGTCCCAAGTGATAATCCCATAGTGACATTCACAAGAGCAAATGACTGGAAGTGATACCTTGACTCATTCAGTACGCAAATATCCCACTGAATGAAAGATGTACTTTATTCACAAGAAGATGAAAGCTAACTACAAAGGCACAAAGTCATGGTCATGCATAGGAAGTTTAATTCTGAATCCTACTAAAATGGTTTCAATTCCAATTTTGGTACGACTTGAATTTGCCTTTCTTTTTCCTTAACAATAACGCCTACCTATAATCTTTGCTAGGCAAAGCAATATCAACTTAATTACATAGTACCTAATTTACTTATTTTTATTAAAGAATTTATTAACATTGATTTTTACATCATATTTCAAATGACATGTTTAACAAACAAGTATTCAAGAAGGGAATCTCTATACACAACCACTGGCACTTACATTTTAGAACATAATTAAAATTAGGCTAAGGGTTTGTATATATGACATATTAATCTATGTAATAAAACATTATGTCTATATAGTCATAAATCTTTATGTCTATGTAGTTGTGTTTATATTTCCAATACCATGTCCATAGCATTGGGTACACAAATATTGAGTCCTCGCTCTCGTACTGTTTGGATCTAATAGCCACATATTAAGGATACCATGCGCCTTTTGTTCTTTGGTCTTGACTTGTCTCACTCAACATGATACAGTACCTAATTTAAACCATGTGATATGTGTTAAGACTTTTTCTTAGACCTAAGATGCAGATTTGTCCATGAAGGATTTAAAGGGATACATATTACACATTATATTCTTGAGTAGAGTGTTCAATGGATGGTGATGAAACTATTTTACTCACTATTATAGAATTCCATTCCCTTTTATTGAGGTAAGAGCATGAAAGTCTCTTGAATATCATTTATTTTATTGCCTTGATAGTATGTCAGCTCTGCTGCTAGCTGCATACTTTTGTTATCATCTGTGAAGTATTTTATCTTTATGAAATGCCTTGTTTAATCTTTGATAAAATTATTGTTCTAGAATATATTTATAGGGTGGTATTAATATAACTTCTGCAGTTTGCTTTGATTGTTATCATTGATGCACAATTTTCTCTCCTTCCATGAGCTCACACTTAGCTTGTAAACCCATGGAATTGGGTCTTGCTTCTTTACCTAATCTGGTAACTCCTGTCATTATTCTTAACAGCATTTAGTGTGTTGTTCATATATTTATGTTTAAATCTAATATTGTTCTACTTGATTGACCTATGTTTTCTGCTGCTCTCCAGTCATTTCCTATTTTTCCTCTGGGTTCTCTGGTTAAATATTTTTTTATTATTCCATCTTACTTTATTTCTTTTTTTAGGTAGAATTTTTATTATGTTCCTTGAGTGATTATCTGAGTGATTTTGTATTTTTTATTTCATAACTGAACAACATGAACTCTTGTTTCATTTCTCATATAAAGAACTTTAAACAATGCTCTACAATGTAACTTCCTGACTTTTTCATTACTGCTGTCAAATGTTTTACTTCTGTATTTGTATAAACACCAAAGTAAGTAGATAAATGAGAGAGTGTAGAATATAGTCAGAATTCACTGTACATATCACAAAATTAAGAAAAAAAAAGGGAAGGCTAAGTTGAAAAAGAGTAAGAGGGCCGGGACGTGGGCCTAGTGGTAGAGTGCTTGCCTAGCATGCACGAAGACCCGGGTTTGAGTCCTCAGTACCACATTCATAGAAAAGAGCAGGAAATTATTTCAATTCATTTTTTATTTTGAAAGATTTCATTATCATTGACTTCTTTACATCATATTTCAAATGTCATGTTTAATAAACAATTATTCAAGAAGGGAATCTCTATATGCTATCACTGACACATAAATTTTAGAACATAATTAAAATTAAGCTGAGAGTTTGTATGTCATGGATACATATTGATCTATATAACATTCTGTCTATAGAGTATATGTCGTATCATACATTTTTACATGTAGTAGTTATACTTTTATCTCCAAGACAGTATCAAAGACCTTGGGTTCCTGAAAAAAAAAAAGAAAGAAAAGAGCAGGAAGTGGTGCTGTGGCTCAAGGCGTAGAGCTCTAGCTTTGAGAAAGCTCAAGGACAGTGCTTAGACCCTGAGTTCAAGGCCCAGGGCTAGCAGAGAAAAGAAAAGAAAAAGAGCGAGAATATTGATGGGCTAAAACTGATGAAAATTCATTATATTCATGAACTGCTTCATTAAATAGCACCTCCTTTATACAAGTTCTTAAAGATAATAAAAAATTAAAATCACCGTAAGTTGTTATAATGCTATTATCTTTGAGTAAGCTCAAAGAATAATGTTTTCTCATCTTACTGAGAAATCTCTACAGTATTTCTTTTGGAGTATTGCTGCTAGCGAATTCTTTTAACTTTTATTGTGCAAAAATATTTTTTCTTGGTATATAATTCCAAGTAAAGATATTTTAATTTCTTTCCTTTCTTGACACATCAATGATGTTGAATAATTGTTTCATTTCTTGCATGGTCTCAAGCTAGATATTTGCTATCATCATAATCCTTATCCTTGTTCCTCTGGCTATAATATGTGGTTTTCCTTTAATTTGGACCAATGTATTCATGCAGTGTGTATGTATATTTGTGTGTGTGTGTGTGTGTGTGTGTATGTTGTGTGTGTGTGCATGCCATTTTGCTTGTGACTAAAGTAGTTGAGACTTTCATAACTGAGGGCTCATGGTTTCCAGATAATTCAGAAATTTTCTAATTTCTTTAATTATATAATTATAATTTTTTAAATCTGACTCCTGCCACTCCTTCTCTATCTTCTTGGCAAATCCTTCTGCTTCTAATTATGATTAAAGTAGATTTTTGGAAGATGTTCCAATACTTACTGGTGCTGTTTTTAAATTATATATTATTTTCTTTGTGTACTTTTAAAAATAATTTCTATTTTTATGTCTTCAAGTTCACTAATTGTTTCTGCTATGATGTAGTCTTCTGGTGTAACATCAAACATTTTATATACCTCAGACATTATGAAGTCGTCCCTAAAGAAGTTTGATGATATTTTTATATCTGCTCTTTTAGTGTTTAACATATTTAATTTTCCCCTTGCCTTTAGAACATGTGGAAAACAGTTGTAATAACTGTTTTCATGTCCTTGTTTGCCAATTCTAACATCTGGATCAGTTTCAATTGATTTAATTTTCTCATTATGGGTTGGGTTTTCCTGCTTGTTTGCATGCCTGATAATTTTTTATTAGACACCAGGCAATATCAGTTTTACCTTGTTGGGTGTTGGCTATTTTTGTAGTCCTATATTCTCAAATTTTGCTCTAGTATATGTTTATATTACTAAGAAATAATCTGATAGTGTTCAGCTATACATTCAAATTTCTTAGAAGGACCTGGAAACAGTGCTTCGTCTAGGGCTACTCTAATCTCTACCTTTTAGCAAAAAGTTTTCTGAATTCATGAACAAAAGTTCATGGAAAAAAAAAAAGTTCATGGAATTGTGAGTGCTTCCAAAACTGCCAACAGAAATGGGGATTTTTCCTAACATTGCGGGAGCTGAAGGTATTCTTTCTTCTAAATCCCTTCTGATAGTTCATTATCAAGTCCCAACTGCTTGTTCATTTCCTTATGGTCCTCATTAATCTGATGGTCACTAACCGAGGGCTCCTTCTAATGACGTCTTGATTATAGGCTCTAATATTCACTCTTCGGAATTCTGGTTACCCAGTTCTGGTTCTTCAACTTAAGTCTTGTACAATGATAGTACTCACATTCTTGATTTTCTTTGTACTTCCAGGGTTACTTTCCTCTGTTGTTTGATGTTCATGCCTTGAAAGCCATTCTCTCAATTATGTCCAGTAATTTATTTTTCTTAGGTGACAAAAAATTCAATTTATGTTACGTATTAACACAATGGCACAGGAATATAATCTGTTTTAAACAAATATTACAAAAACTAGACTATGACTTTGCCTTTCTAAGGAATTGTACTGCTTGATTTTTTTTCCTTTTAATCTACTGTATTTCAGTTAGTTCAACTGTATATACTTGCATACCTCTCAATGTATTTTCTTAAAAGTTTATTAGCTAGATTTAGCTTCCCATATAAGGTAAAACATGCATCCTTTTTCTTTCTGGGCCTGATTTACTTCACTAGAGATAATATTTTTTCAGGTCAGGGGCAATGGGAAAAGAGTAGATAAATGAAGAGGAAAAGAGTGGGAGAAGAGTCAAGAATCCAGAGTATTTTCTACAAAATTAAGAAGAATGAGGAAGAATGGGTAAGAGAGGGACGTACCCTCTCTAACCAATATGACATTTTGTCAGTGTGAAAATATGTCTACAATCAATGTGACATTGATTAAAACATATTATATTTATAAAATGTTTCATTAAGTGGCAATGTCTTTGTACAGCTACTTACAGATAATCTTAAGTACTATTACAAAAAAACTTCAATAAATAGCATACTGCATCTGTTTAAAGAAAGAATCTCACAGACTAGTTTTTGCACAATTTGGCTTTAAACTGTAGTCTTCAAATCACAGCCTCCTGAGTAGCTAAGATTGTTATAACCACTGGTACTCCAGGTATGGTTAAATTCTAACTTCTGGTTCATTGTGAAAAAAAAATTTATCTGTGAGTTTGTCCCTAAAATGGTATCCTTAAAAGACAATATTATTTTAAAACTTTTTAATTATTTTTGAAAAAACGACACAATACTCATTTTGCTTTTTCCATTCATGGACTCAGAGCAATTTTACTATAAAGAACCACTGATTTCCTGGAATTCATGCTGCTTTTAAAATAGTGCACTCAAAGCAGAATTATACTCTTGAGTAGATCAATAATTCATGCCATCATCAAAGCTTTAAAATATGCAAGGGTTGGACTATCTATTAAGTTGTCACTTAAGTTGACCATTGGCTGGTAGAGAAAATGATTTTCTTGATATATCCCAGAGAGTTATAACAAGCCTAGTTAGCTATTTATTCCAATGATATATCATTTCAGACACCAAGATCCATTATGCACATATGGATCTTTCAAATGCTACATCAATAATATCATACCAAAATGAGCTAGTAAGTCAGACTTTTTGGTAATCATAAAGGACTTTTAAGTTCTGTTTACAAATAGAGATAAATCTTAGATGCTCTTCAGTTCACTTGCTAGAGTTCAATAGTTCAGATTTCTAAACCAGTAACTTTAAGGTGATAAAACAACATTCATATTTTGAAAGCTACACCCTACATGCCTGTTTGGGTCTGAGAGTTTATATAAATAATTTTGACAGAATACAGACCAATTTCTCAAGTTCACTCTAACGTCTGCTATTTGTGAGGTCCAGAGAAAGATAAAGTATTCTATACTAGTCCAAGTTGCAGCATTCTGCCATTTGGATCATTCAGACTCCAATAGCTCTTCAATTCATGTAAAGGAATGCACTTTAAGCTGGGTGGGGCGGTGAACACTTGAGAAGCCAAGTCAAGAGGTTCAGGAGTTTGTTTGATGCCAACATGAGATGCACCTGTCTCAAAGGGTACACTTTGAAATGTACATATTTTGCTTAAGTACTGTATTCAAATGATTAATTAAAAAATCATTAAAAAAATAAAAAGTTAAGAAAAAATGCAAAGATCAGCCATGAGTCAGGAAAAGACACACAAAGGAAGAGTAGAGCTTTCTTGGATGCATACTCTAATCTAAACCATGGTTGAGTTCTCACTCCATCTCTTTCCTACTTTTCTGGAAGAAATATCTGCTCATTCAGACCCACCTATCCTCACAGACAGCTTCTCCCTCCACATATGCCTACCTCTCACATTAGAGCAGCACCCTCATCTCTTTTGGAATTTTGGGTGCTTTGTATTTTACACTTGCAAGAACATTTGCTTCCTAGAGAAAAGCAGAACTACTTTTCTTTCTGCCAAATTATGAACTTCTATTTCTCATCCTGAAGGAAATAAAATCCAACATAGGAACCTTGACAACATTTGCATCATTTCTAGGGAGCACATCCAGAATGTTGATCTGTGTACTCAGAGAGAAGAATGCTCTGACTGGAAAAATTTTAATAGTCAAAGATTATAAGCTTTTACATAAGACTGTTGACTTTTTACTGACATAATAGTTCAATTATTAGAGAGAAAAGTCCCTCAAAATAATGCTTCATGGAAAATCTAAATTCTCATGGGAATCGCAGATCTTTCTAAAATATATTTGATAAATGCATTACCTAACAAATATATCTAGCTCCTGAGGGCATGACGATAATCCTAGATCATGAAATCTCCAAGCAGTTTCTCCTTTCAGTACTTCAGACTTGTAGTTTACTTGTTCAGAGTTAAATACAAGCTCATCCGTATTTATTTACAAATAAATAGACCCATTTATTTACAAATAAGTAAATATTTCCATCTAGAAACAAAACTTTGTAATGACTTGTTCTACAGTATTTTTAAAATGTGAATATCAGACTATTTTCTTAAAGTTATCATTAATATTTTACTGAATCTTAACTTGAAAGTGTAATACCATTTTACAAAACAGGATGACCTTTCTTTTAAACATTTAATATTTCATGATAACAAAAAAAACAAGTAAGGCATGCTTTTATTCATATAAAGAAACTTCAAAAAGTATACATGCACTCACTCTTTTAGAAAAATTGTTAAATGAGTATTTGTCAAATCTCATTATTGGCTTCCTTTTTCATTAGCTGCCATGGGGAGAATATATCTACTTATCTAGAATTACTTTTTTTCTTTTTTCTTTTTCTTTTTTTTATTGTAATTAATAAAAGGGTTACATGATATTTGCCAGATAGAAGGTGCATTAATTCACATACATTGATACCCTTTCACATGTCTTGGTTAGAATTACTTTTTTTCTGAGACCTGAAATTATGAATACATGGTTTTCCTTTTAATACTGGGATTGCTGCTTTTTGCTCATCTCTGTTGCTTTTTTTGCTCATCTGTTTCAAAAATCATGTCACTCAAAGAAAAAGAGAGAAGGGAGGAAGGAGGGAAGGGGAAGGAAGGGAGGGAAGGAGGAAAATTATATTAAGCTTTGAAATTCATGGAATGGTATGCTTAGTCTGTGACTCGGTTATTTTCCTTAATCCAATTTGTTAAACTGAGCCAAGACCACGGAGGAAGGAGAGGCACGGCAGCTAGTCAGTTAGGCTGAGCATGGTTTGTTTTAATTTTTTTAATCTTCCTCAATAAAAATGTATAGATTCCTGTGGAATTGAAACAGTAAAATTCAACTTTCTTCCAATCTTGATTAGAAGCCTAGGAACAGTATCTTGCTGTGTACATGCAAGTCATGATCAAAAAACAGGAAATCTAAGAAGTCTGAAGAAAATGTTTAAAAACGACACTGTAAATTTATACATTCATTTCTGCACTTTACTTACTATTCTTACCTTGTTCCAAAAGAAAACTAAGTTGTTTAAAAATAAGCCTCACCTTTTAATACAAGAGCAGAATAGTAAACTATTAGCTCATGAGATAGAGATCGCTTCATTAATGATGACAGGAAGCTGGATAGGACATAGCTAACTTCTGACTTTTTATCTTTTGCTTTCAGTCTCAACTTAGGAAAAGTAATGAGAATCAGCCTTTCCCCTCTTCCCTTTCAAGGTCTTTTGTAAATGTGCTGCGGAAGTTGTAGGAGCTACCAAATCCTGGGATCATCTTTGAGAAATACATCACTGTTTTAAATTACAGTACTTCCAATGTGTCACACGAACCATACTGAACCATTACCACATGAAGAAAAGTCTGTTTGGGGAGTAAAAATAAGAAGATAGATCTATGACATTTTATTGCTATATTATTTGTTTTCATTATAAGAATATAAATGTACAAATACCTGGAACTCCATTTATTAATTGCAGAGTTTTAAATGTGAAATGATTATAGTTTCATAATGTTAGGTGTGAAATGATTCATACCTTTCAGGATGTAGGCCTAATTGATTTTTTAAAAAGTAACAAAATTATATGGACTGGATTTTAACAGAAAATATTTTAGTAGTGAGCTATTAATATAAAATAAAAATATTGAGTTAAATTTTATAAAAGCACCACCTGAACAGCCTCTGGAAAGTTTATAGCAATATATTATCTACCAATTTATGCCTATTTGACCAGTTTCTTGCAGTGTTACTTGAACAGGAATGAAAGTCCCAAAACATCTCAGAACAAAACCATTCAATGTGATGATGAGGAAAAGAGACAAAAAAGAACATATACACAAAAGTAGGGAGTAAAGAAAAAGAGGAGCAAACAAACAAAAATAAAAGGATCTGTGCATGTACCACTCACTCCCATCTCCACCTATGATCCTTGTGCCCTGCCCTAGAAAAATTGCGCCTTTTGATGGAGGAGAAGGATGAAATGGTCACACTAAGCAAGAAGCATTTCGTAGTTACAAAATGATTTGTTGGAAAGCAACCCCGGTAAAACTCCTTAAAAGATAATAAAACTAAAGCTGGGTTCGGTGACTCATGCATGTAATCTTAGCTACTCAGGAGGCAGAAATCTGAGGATCATTGTTCGAAGCCAGCCCAGACACAAAAGTACATGAGCCTCTTATCTCTAACCACTAGAAAACTCCGAAATGGCGCTGTAGCTCAAGGGGTAGGGTGTTATCCTTGAGCTGAAGACCTGAGGGACAGCTCTAAAATAGAAGAAGGAGAAGAAGAAGGAGGAGGAGAAGGAGGAGGAGGAGGAGGTCTACCTTGGGGGAAAGACATCTCTAGAGCTTATGGTTTCTCTTCTCCATTCTTTGACCATAGACATGTTTGAGCTCTGCTTTTCCAAACACAGCTTGTTCTGTTGGTGAAGGTTAGCCTGGACACCTGCCTTCAGAATGATCAGGAACAAACTGATTGAGATTTTTTTTCCCCACTTTATTTTTTTTTTACCTTTTATTTCTTGCCTGCTTTCTCACTTATTACTTTTTTAATTTCCTCATTACTTCGTCTTTCCTGTATTTAAATATCTGTGATTTCTACACCAGCAATACCAGTTCTGCCCCACATTCATTTTCCCCTCATATGTTTTTCAATATGCTGGCTTCATTTTTCCTTCCCTGTGGAACCTCCCTACTCCTATGCCTTTCTCACACCCAAAAAACCTGCAGTACCCTTTTCTTCCTCTAGATGTCCCTCAGTAGCTCCAGCTTAATAGTCTCTTGAAACATCATTTTTCTTCTTTAAGTGGGTCCATGTTCCCCTAAACAATACGATGCAATAGTGTAGGTCTTACTTGCTGGAGAGTGGAATTATTTGGAATGATGGTAGTACTAAACTAGACAAGGACCCATAAAAAACAATTTAGATGCAAAACTAACAAATCCGAACTTTATTGTGGTAGTCACTAAGTTTCTAAATAACTTTATCAAGACTGTAGCATACTGTTATTTGTGTTTAGAAAACTGTCTTTAACCATAAGGAATGGACTACAGTCAATAAAGACTAGAAGAAAGGTGCATATTTTAATTCTCAATAATGACATGGACATACAAAAAATTGAAAAGTTTTTGATAGACTAGATTGAATGTTATACATATAAGTTTTATTGCCAAACGATATGGTCATAAATTCATCACTGTAGGATCCTCTTCTTTAGTCACCTATCACATTCACACTGAAGAGAAAACAAAATAGTGGGGTATTTTCACTATTAATGCGATTACGTCTTAATCATATACACACTAACATGCACACATACACACACTTAAAGGAAAAGTTCAAAAGGGCATAATTTCAATTCAGGCCACAAAATGACTAAAATATGATGGCTTCTGTTAAGTATTGGAAAGAATTACTTAAAAATTTAGAAGACTCAAGTAATAAAAATATCATCGGTACTATTTATTTTTCTTGTAAGTTCTGGGCTTGAACTCCAGGCCTGAGCACTGTCCTTGGACTTTCTCAAGGCTAGAGCTCTACCACTTGAGCCTCAGCATCACTTCTGGCATCCCCCAGGTCTTCATGCATGCTAGGGCAAGCACTCAACCACTAGGCCAAACTTCCAGCCCTGGTATTATTTTTAAATATTACTATAGAAAATGGATAAAGAAAGGATATTTCAAACAAAGAAAAGTAAAACATACACTAGAATATTTGGGTAATTTAATATGGGTGAGGGGAATTGTTTATAGGAATAAATTCATGCCCAGACTTAGAATGTCTAGAAAACACCACCAGGTACTGTAATTTAGTTGTTGGTATGTTGATAGTATTATCAAAAAACATTTTCCTTCCTTACCAATCATTTTCTCCTGTTTTGGTTTTTAAATCTAATAAACCTTTTAAGAATATCTGCCAAGTAAATTTTTGCCTGCAGTATATAAACGACAAAACTTAAAAATCAAACCTTATTTAAATCTTGCAACACTGCAAAATTCTTTCAACAATTGCTTTCCCACCTTTAGCAGTGTTATTTTCATAATCTCCTCCATAAATGTTCTAACAGTGAGAACTGATATTTGCATTAAGGCAAATATCCCCAAATTTGAGGATATGATATCAGCGACTCCAAAATTTGCCTGCACTTTAATTGAACCATTCTCCTCCGCCATTCTATATGGCCTTCTAGGTTCCTTTGGAGCAAAGATTTCCCTGTTACTGCATTCTGAACACATGCTGACCTCACCCTGCAAGTGTCCTGGGGAATGAAAACAGCTGATACATGAAAGAGAATCTTGCACACATGTCTCAGGATAACTTCCGATGAGATGCATCTTTATATTATTTTAGCCCACTATGTTTCTGGCTTGAATGTGAAACATATTGAGTATTTCAGAAAGGAACATTTCTTTCTGAATGCCAACCTCTGTGTTCAGCCTAGCAGAAAGGCCTCTTATCCCTTTGGGCTCCCACAGGCTTGTGGAATCAAAGTGAGTTGTGCATCACTGGTTCGCTGTGGTCTCTGAAACCATATCGAACTACTTATGTCATGCTCTTCATTCAGCAAATGGAAAATATTCCCTTGCAACTAAGTGTCAAGAAGGGAGGCTCATTGAAGAGAGGTGAATAGGGGCTCAGAAAGGCACAGAGGCCAGGGACATTCCAAGGAGGGGTTAATGGTTGAGAAAAGTAAGAGTTCACTGAGCCAAGACAGAGCGAAATGGCTATGCTGCTTTTGTGATTGATGACCAGTGGAATGCAGCGGAAGAAGGGAAAGTAAGCAAAGAAAGACATTTCAGTATGGAACACAAGCATTAATAAATACTATCACAACCAATTCTAATGATGATTTATAGTGTGGCTCTAAATGAGATCCCTTCATCTGGAGTTGCTAAAAACATATAAACCTTGGAAACGAAAGAAAAAGAAGTCCTTTCCAACCACAAGGATTGGAGGGGGGGGGATTTTGCTGTGTTCTTGTGTTCTTTCAGTACTTTATATCTTCAATAGCTAAACCTATACATCGAGTACATTTCATTGCAATTGATGATTTCCACAAGCAAAGTTCCAGTCTCACTAACTACTGAGGGTTTTTGCTTCCCCTTTCAGGTTACAGAATAAAGTGACTGTTGGAGCTTTTAATTTTTTTTTTCAATTTCATTCCTCGCCTTATATTTGAAAAGTTTCTGTTCTGTCAGCCATCCCTGAAACCTAATCACCGTCATTCCTACTGTCACAGTGATCAGACTCACTCACCACTGCATCATCAAATCCTTGCACTTCTCTAGTTCTTTACCCCAGGCTACTGATGTGATATTTGGGGGGTAATCATGATACCAATGTGCGCAGAATTTCCCATGACCATTCCCAGTGAAGAACAAAACAAATAGAAATCTTTCAAGTCTGGGTGATGGTACTCAGTGAAAATTTCTTCTCTGAAAAGGAACACAGAGAACAGGACTTGCGTTCACATCACAAGGCTATGGTCCTATGTGCATATATTGCACAAGCTGACAGTTACATAGACTATTTTCAACACTAAGTCCAGGTAACACAAAACTCAGGTGGTTGTTAATCATGTCTGACCACTTTGTAATTACTAGTACGTCATACTTTCTTGTGCTAGAATTATTTTTCCCACATAGAATGACTATTGCAACAGAGTAGAAAGTAGAAAGGAGATAGCCGGTTTGGTAGAATGGTGACTGAAATGAGGGAGTTTTTGTCCACTTTGAATGTATTTCATAACAAGACACAATGTAAAATGGAGGGGGACCTGAAGTTTGGCCTTGTGGTAGAGTGTTTGCCTAGCATGCACGAAGACCAGGGTTCGATTTCTCCATACGACATACATAGAAAAAAGCTGGAAGTGGCTCTATGGCTCAAGTGGTGGAGCCCTAGCCTTGAAAAGCCCAAGGACAGTGCTCAGGCCCTGAGTTCAAGCCACAGGACTGGCAAATAAAAAATTAAAAAATAAGAAAGTAAAATGGAGATGGAATAGAGAGTACTTAGATGAGTACTTAATATCTTCATACTCAGTTTGTGATACTCGATCACTATGTAGCTACAAGGCAGGCTTTCTTCCGTAGGTGAATTTTTTTCCACATTACTTCATGGCCCAAATCACTGGTTGGCTCATATTATAACTATTCATACCTTTCATTCACTGAAGGGACTTTATGAATTTAAATCCAGTAACCATTAAAAGTTTCTGTAAGAGAACATGAAGGAACTTTGCTCCCTTTCTGATCTACACAACCACACAACCCTTCAGTGCTCAGAGACTTAATGGACTTGTTACTAACAAAGATCTTGGTTGCAGGGATTGAGACAAAGAGACTATGACCTTTACTATTAAATGTACAATAAAGTTATTAGTTAGAGATGCCCCATCAATATCTTTGAGCTCAAGTTAGCTCAACATTGGGTTTTCTCGCTCTGAGTAATCAGCTCCCAGTTAAACTTTTTCCTTTACAATATTATTGACCTTTTCATTCCCTTGTGGTATTCTAGAGGCCTGCTTATGATAAAATGACTCACCATATATATTGTAAACAATTTGACCTTTAGTAATGATGACATTTTCTCCAACTTTGAAAGTTAATATAGATACAATGTTCACAGGCCTGGTTCTACTCTGTTTTTAAGTATTTCAGTATTTTAAATATGAAAATATTTGAATTAATACTGAGGAGTAGAATTTGCGAGGGAGATTTAGATTTGCTTTCAGTGACACACAGCTATTAGTTCCTTCCACAAATTTTAGTAGAGTTATTTACTTAAAGCAGTATCATGACACACTGCATCAATCACTACTGAATCAGTGGATATTGGTTCAGTGACAATCTCTTGCTTATAAAAAAAAAATTCATTGTGAACTGAGGCAAAGCGTGACTGCACTAGATTCAGCCTGGAGAGAAGGAAGCTGTAACTTCCCCTACCAGATCAGGTTCGACAGAAGCCCATATTTATCGATTGAGGAGGATGACATGGAGAATTTTCCTTGCTAAAAACAGGGGAACCCCCTGACCCCATTCTGTTCTTGCCCTTCTGCTCAGAGATTCACTGAAAATCCAGTGCATATTCTTCTATACTTAGTATGGCTCTTTATCTCCAGATTATTCTCATATTTTATAAGTAGATAGTGCTTTTGCCTTTATAGTGCACATTAAAAATATAAGCACTTAAAGCATCTTCCTTAATCAAATTCATTAGATCCTATTTTCTGACAACCAACTGAGGAGAGCAAGCTTTTTGAAATGCATTCAGTAGATAATAATTTACCTATCAGTAAATTAACCCATGCTGTATTAATACAAAGTTTAATGAAAAGCAAGTATGCTTTTCATTTCAGACAATAATGTATGAAATTAACAAATACTGGACTTAAAATCTCTCATTTATTATGACTATAATTTCCTACCAGGTAACTCCTCAAAGCTATTCAAAGCATACATACTTTCTTGATCTATTAAAACAATGAGAAAGCTAGGTGCTGGTAGCTCAAGCCTGTAATCCTAGCTACTCAGATGGGAAGCTGAGATTTGAGGATCAAAATTCAAAGCCAGCCCGAGCTGGCTTTGAGACTCTTATCTCCAATTAACTGCCAGAGAACCAGAAGTTATACTGTGGCTCAAGTGCTAGAGTGCTGGAGAGTTCAGGGACAGCTCACAACTGTCAAAAAAAAGAAAGAAAGAGAGAGAGAGAGAGAGAGAGAGAGAGAGAGAGAGAGAGAGAGAGAGAGAGAGAGAGAGAGAGAAAGAAAGAAAGAAAGAAAGAAAGAAAGAAAGAAAGAAAGAAAGGGAAAAAGTCAGAAAAGGAAAAACTATGGAAGAATCCATATTTAAACTCCAGTGAGAGACATTATATAATACTACATAGAAGCAATAGCCAATAGTCAACATGATTCCTGTTTAGGAAGAGTTTATTTAGTATTAGTCAGCAGAATCCTATGTTAGAAGGGCTGGTTTAGAATATAAAATTGAAACAATTGTTTACTCATTAACAAGTACTGTGATTGAAATTGTTGAAAACTACTACAAAAAAAAGTGTTTCATAAAGAATAACAATTCTTTGTCTTCCGCTTGGCATAGTATAATCCTAGCACCTGTAACCCTAGCTACTCAGGATTCTGAGATCTGAGGATCAAGGTCCAAGGCCAGCCTAGGCACAAAAGGATATGAGACTCTTATCTCCTATTAATCTCTAGAAAATAGGTGATGGGGCTTGGCTCAAGGGTAGGGCTGTAGCCTTTCACTGAAGAGCTCGGGGACAGTGCCCAGGCAAAATTCAAGCCACATGACCCACAAAATAATAAATAAATAAATAAAACAATTCTTTGTCTTCCATAGACTTAAACTAGATACCACAAGTGTGCTTTGAAATGAATTTTAACACCAACTTTCTGGTGTGTGTGTGTGTGTGTGTGTGTACATGTGTGCATGCATATGTGTAATTTCTGGTCCCTGGGGGATATCCCTGAACTATTTTGCTCAACCTAGCGCTCTATCACTTGGGTCACAGCTCTACTTTTGGCATTTTACTGGTTAATTGTAGATAAGAGTCCCACATCTTTCTTGCTGAGATCAGCTTTGAACCTCTACCCTCAGAACTCAGCCCCTGAGTAGCTAGAATTGTAGGCATGAGCCAGTGCAAATGCCAGGGCACCTAAATCAAGCCTTTTGTTATTGTTATTAAGATATTTATGTGTCTAGATATCAGGAAAATTGGACACATTGAGAGAAAAATTTCATGATGTGACTATTTCCAAATATTCTGTTTATTAACATCATTTATTCTATCTATTTTTAGTGATAGTCTCTAATTACCTAATACAATACTCTTATCTTATAGAGAATAAAACTGTTACACTAAAAGGAGAAAATTAATCAGTTCAATAAAATTTGTCCCCTTGCCCTGAAATGTTTAATACCGAGCTTGATTTTTTTCCAAGAGAAAAGTAACAAGGTTTTATAAGATAATCAATTAAAAGACTCACTAACCATAAAGGCAATAAATTATAATGTAGACAATGAATGCATATTAGCACTAACAATACATGCTCAGCATCAATGTACAGTGTTTAGGAATAAGGATATGTTTTAAGGTAGTTTGCCAGGAGACTGAATTGTGAGTTCCTCACAGAAAACCCTTCTATTTCCCATGGTATTTACCATGGGAAGGAATGCTTTGATGCTTTTAGACACAGAAAAATATGTAGGTGCATCCACAAAGAAAAAAAGAACAGAGGCTTTTATCACTATGCATAATTATTCTATCTCTTCTGCTCCCTCATGATTTGAATGATGGAAAGCCTTTTTCAAATATTCTGAATAAATTTGAAAGATTAACTATTTGGGGGAATGGAAGCAATAAAGATAAAACACTAACACATTTAAGGCTATCAACAATATCAAGGAAAATTTTTTCACTATCACATCTTCTATGAGGTCACAATGCTTCAATCAGTGTTCCTCACAGTCTTTGGACCAGCAGCATCCAGACCCTGAGGGCTTCCATTTTTACCCTTTACTCAGACCTAAGGAGTCAGGAGTTCAGAAGGCTGAGTGGGGGCAGGCCCAGCAATATGTGTGTACTCTCAAGTGATTGTGAATTATCAAATTTACATCATTTTTATGTCACTAAAGTCTCCAAGTAAACTAAATTGTTAGGATTTTCCCAGTTTTAAAGGGATATTTAGAAAGGGAAAGGCAAATCATCACACAAACAAATTTTGCATTTATATTTTTCTAGATAGTTCAAATAAGAATAAAAGGCTATCAACCAGGCAGTGGCTCACACCTGCAATCCTAGCTACTCAGGAGGCTGAGATCTGAAGATCAAGGCTCAAACCAACCCGAGCACTAAAATCTTTGAGACTCTTATCTCCAATTAATCACTGGAAAACTGGAAGTGATGCTGTGTCTCAAGGGGTAAGGCATTAGCCTTGAGCTGAAGAACTCAGGGACAGTGCCCAGGCCCAGAATTCAAGTCCCACAACCAAAAAAAAAAAAAAGGCTCTCATTAAATTATAATACTGCCTTAACTTCTGAGCATTTTATTTTTTTTGTTTTTTGACAGATTTTTTTTATTGTAATTAATATAAGGGTTACATGATATTTGCCAGATAGAAGGTACATTAATCCACATACATTGATACCCTTTCACATGTCTTGGTACCCATTACCCTCCCCCCACCCCCACCCGTCTTGGTTTTCCCCCCTTCCCTATCAAATTTCAAATAACCAAATACAAATAAATTCAATATATCAGATCACAAAGTGAGATACTGTAACAATATGAAATACCCAAGGGACAGCAAAGGAGATGAGAGATAACATAGTACATTAAGGACAACAATCATTCGTTATATGGCTTTTCTTTCAGTATCCTGGAGGTCCTTTCAATTAGCTTCATACTATATGGCCTTATGTATCAAGATTTTGCTCTATTGCAAATCTCTGCTAGTAGAGCCCAAGGTTTCTACTGATTATGACAAATGGGGGAAACCATTGAGCGTATGTTCCTTTGAGTCTGGCTTACTTCACTTAATAGGATTTTTTCTAAGTCTTTCCATTTCCTAACAAATGGGTCGATGTCGTTCTTTCTGACAGCAGCATAGAATTCCATTGTGTACAAATACCACATCTTGTTGATCCACTCATCAACTGAGGGACATCTAGGTTGGTTCCATATCTTTGCTATGGTGAATAGTGCTGTAATGAACATTGTTGTGCTAGTGGATTTAGTATGCCCTAGATTCTGGATGGTTGGGTAAATGCCAAGTAGTGGTATTGCTGATCATAGGGGAGTTCTATGTTTAGTCTTTTGAGGCACTGCCACACTGCTTTCCATAGTGGTTGAACGAGTTTGCACTCCCACCAACAGTGTAGTAGTGTTCCCTCCTGGCCACATCCCCTCCAGCATCTGTTATTATTCGTTTTCCTGATCCTGGCCATTCTAACTGGAGTGAGGTGGAATCTTAGAGTTGTTTTGATTTGCATTTCTTTTATGACCAGAGATATTGAGCATTTCTTCATGTGTCTATAGGCCATTTTTGTTTCTTCTTCAGAGAAGACTCTCTTTAAGTCTTTGGCCCATTTTTTAATGGGATGGTTGTTACTTTGGAGATTAGTTTTGGATTGATTCAATTTTTGGAGTTGTTGATATATTTTAGATATGAAGCCTTTGTCCATTGTTTGGATGGTGAAGATCTTCTCCCATTTTGTATGCTTCCTAATTAATTTACTAGCTATGTCCTTTGCCATACAAAAGCTCTGCAGTTTAATGCAGTCCCACTTATCCAGCCTTTCTCTTGATTTGTTGTGATTCTTGGTGCTTATTAAGAAAGTTTTGACCTGTGAGAAGGAGGCCTAGTGTATCTCCTATTCCATCCTGTAAAGTTTTCAGTGTGTCAGCTTTTACCTCCAGGTCTTTGATCCATTTGGAGTTAATTCTAGTGCAGGATGACAAAGAAGGATCCAACTTTAGTTTTCTGCAGGTGCTTAACCAGTTCTGCCAGCACAACTTGTTGAACTTCTGAGCATTTTAAAGTAGATATATCTTGCATCCATATTTATTTTATTGTGCTGTCAGCACATCCATGTTACTGCTAAAGAATATCATTACAAATATAGCAATTTCTGACACCATTGAACTTTTTAAAAGGTACTGCCCTATATCAAAGAAGAAAGGAACTGAATGCAGTTATTGGGATTTTTTTTCTTTTCTCTCTTTTTCAGATCTTCATATTGAATGAGCTCATCACACATAGGAGTATGACCTAGAGTTTACATTTTTTTGAAAAATGGGAAACAATTATTATAACTATCTAAAAATCTTATAGGACCTATGAGAATTATGAATGATGCTTTAATGCTTGTGAATACTTTTACTTCCATGATCTGTTTGTTATCCATAGGAGGTAGATATTTAATCAGTCAGACATTTGTAGAACACCTGAGGCAGAGTGACCTTTGATCCAGTTCACTAAAATTGTGCCCCTTTCTAGTGAGTTTTTTATTTCACCCAGCAGGTAACATACATTTGTATCATGTCTTATGAAGCATTCAGGCAAAGAATGACCTTTGATTTCTGAGCACCTGTGTCCCATACTTTTTGTGTGAGAGAAATAAACGACAAGCTGGGAGATTAAGTCCAGTGTTCTCTTTACATTCAGGTGTATTGCCAACTGAGTTGAGTGACCCATGGGTGCCTTGATTTATGTGTGCATGTATCTGTGTGCATGTGTGTGTGTGTGTGTGTATGTGTGTGCATGCTATGTAAAACCTTATAACTAATATAACAGCAATGACTGTGTTGCTGACAAATACTCTTAACTTTTCATGTCACAAATGAGTTTTGAGCTGTGAAACATGTATATCAGCTCAATTTTAAAAAACCCACATTGTGCAGACATATGTATATACATTCTTAATTACCTCATGTGTTTTCTGTATTAATGTCATCATCATTGTTTTGTAAGCTAAGGGCTTTGACATTTTTCAGTGCTTTCCCATAACTCGTAATTAGTCTTTGCATATCACTATTCCAGACTTATCCTTGGAGATTACACTTGGAGATTTCATTGTGAGCTAGTCTCACATGAGTCTCAGTTTAAAATTCTGAATTTTGCCTGTGAAAATCAACAAAACAACCTTACTAATGAAGCATAGAATCTGTTTCTCTTCCATCACCGTCACTTTCTTTCATTCAGGAAATAATCATTAAATATTTTCTATGTACCAAAACCACCCAGGCATCATGAAAAGTAGAAAGAAAAATTTCTTTCCTGCAGAAATTGTTAAAGGAATTAAGATAGATGCACAAATAACTACAGCATGAGATTGGACTGCACGAAGTCTAAAACAAGATGCAAGTTAAGCAATGTGTGATTTCGCTAAGATAGATGTGGAAAGCCTTCATGGAAGAAGTGGCCTTGATCCCAGGACTTCTGTGATATATATGTGTGTGTATATATATACTACTACACACACATATACATATATTTCATAATCATATATATATATGCTTCCTATGTACTCTCCATGTGTTGGGACAGATTTGCTAAAAACAGACATTAGATGCAGTTGGGCTCTGAGAAGACAACTTTCAAAAGATAGCAATTGTCTCTCTTTTCATAGGGAAGATGTTTTTCTCTAATCTGGATTTGTTAACATACCAATTGATACTTTTTTCATCCCTGGGTCTCCTTATTTAATCTTCCTGTAGTTTTCTTTTGTGAGGTAGGCTACTTAATGGAATTTTTTTGCTTTTATTCGCTGACAAGAATTAATGTAGGTTTGTAGCCAGCTCATTTTTGGTTTTGCTTTTTTATGAAATAGTAATTATTGTCCACTAAATGAATGTTAATGGCTAGCTACTACTACCTAGAAATCTCCTATGTAGGTTTACAAGGTAGTATTAAGTTGTCTAGTACAATTACAGCACTGATAGTAGAATTCTCATCACAAAAATTTATACTATGTTTGCTGAACCCTTTGAATAAACTAAAATTAACTTGACAGCACAATTCTTTTTTGCCAGTCCTGGGCCTTGAGCTTGGGGCATGAGTACTGTCCTTAGGCTTTCTCAAGGCTAGAACTCTGCCACTTGAGCCACAGCACCACTTTTGGCTTTTTTTTCTATGTGTGTGGTACCAAGAAATCGAATCCAGGTCTTCATGCGTGCTAAGGCAAGCACTCTATCACTAGGCCAAATTCCCGGCCCTTGACAGCATAATTTTATATAAATATGCTTTTAACTTAACAAAGAACATAGCACAATACCTATCAGGAAGTAGGCACTCAATTACTATCTGCCAAATTGATTTCAAAATGACTAAACTGCATACTTGCTTTGCTTCTTCTTGAAGTTCTATTATTCCTGCAACTTCCACTTATCAAACATACCTACATTAAAAAAACGATAAGTAGTAGAGTAAAAGTTCCCATCAAACCCTGAACAACAATCATAATCTATAGTAAGTACCTGAACATATCTCTGCCACCGAACTTCCTATGTAATTTGATAAATGACTGTGAACTTTAAAATTTGTTTTAAACTGCTAACTTACTCAAGTCTAAAACATCATCCATATCTATTAAATGTTTGTCTAATTTTCCACATAGAGTAATCCTAGCAAATATATATCGCGAAAGACCATAATGATAAAAATAGGATGAGCTTATAAGGTTAAGGTTTTAAGTCTAAACTTGGTATGTTTTATATCTATCCACAAATACACATGTGTATGCTTTGAGGTGGGAGGGCAATGGGAAGGCTCATGTTCCTTTCCCGCAGATCTTCTTGGAATCCTTCGAATGACATTGAGAGGAGCATGGGTAAACTATGACAGGAATATAAATAGAGATCAATGGAATTAAAATGAAAGTTAAAAATAAAAAGGGATAGTTTCTTCATAGCAAAGATGATGAAAACCACATGTACTAAGAGGAGCTTGTTTTGGAAGAAGAATCTTGCCTTGTATAATCCCTAATCATAGGGTCCACATAACCCCCTACTTACTTTTTATATGTGACCTATCAGGAATTCAGACAGAGTGAGGCCGAGGAGGGAAGAAGATATGGTTGAAATGAGGAGTGTTTCTTAACACAGAATATGTGCTTTACTTTCTAGGATGGAAAATAGGCTAAGAAGGAGGGTCGTGAGAACTGAGACTTAAAACTCCACTCTTTGAGGAAAAAGATGAGCAATCTTTACGAGATCAACCATGGTAATATTGTTTCTCTTGTAGAATCCCTACAAGTTTGCTCTCTCTATATATAAAACAAATGTCCAGACCCTATTTAATTCCTCCTTGAAGAGTGTTCTTTTGGCCCCTGGGGTATAACTCTCCTGGGATTCTGCTAAAGTTGCCTTACCGACCACACCTTTGGAACCTCATTTTGTCAATTCCCTTGCAATTAATATAATTTTCATGAGATATTAATTTAAAATGATGCCTTTATTAGCTTAGTCTGACTCATAAATTATGTGTTTGGGCTAAGTAACACCTCAGTGACACTGCACACTTTGGTATGTGCCACACAACTTGAAAACTGAAGGGAGAAAAGTTACATGAAAATTTATTCATTACAAATTTTATGCTATTTTAAGTATGTCCAATGTAAAACCATCACATCAGAGCATTATATTCAGTGTATACTATATTTGGTGTGGAAAGCACATGGCCATAACGAATGAATATTGTCAACTTTTTGGTTTTTATAGTTTTATTTTCATTAACTTCTATTTTAATAGACATAAAAAACCTTAATCTAACTATACATCAAGTCCATATTAGGAACATTCCTGTGCTGAGGATGGTGGTACATACCTGTAAGTCTAGCGACTCAGAAAGCAGAAATCAGAGGATCAAGGACAACCTATGCCAAGTTGTTACAAGACCTTATCTACAAAAGCAAACCTAAAGCAAATGAATTTGCACTTTTAGGCTGGAGGGAGTTCTTGCCCAGTAAGCTTGAAGTCCATTGAATCATACTGAAAATTACCTAATGAAGTAATAACTATTCCATAATAATTTTTGTCTTGAAAAGTGTTGTGCAGAAAAACATTCAAATTACTTCATGGTGCAGGAATGCCAATCTTGTAAGCAATGAAGAGATAAAAGTGGATTATTCTTTCATAACCTGTAAACTTTGCTAAGTCAATTTTATTCTTTTTTTTTTTTTTTTGCCAGTCCTAGGGCTTGAACTCCGGGCTTGAACACTGTCCTCGGACTTTCTCAAGGCTAGAGCTCTACCACTTGAGCCTCAGCACCACTTCCAGCTTTTTTCTATGCATCTGGTACCTAGGAATCAAATCCGGGTCTTCATGCATGCTAGGCAAGCACTCTACCACTAGGCTAAACTCCTGATCCTATTCTTTTCTTGTTTATTTCTCAGTCATGGGGCTTGAACTCAGGACCTGGGCACCATCCCTGAGCTTTTGTGTTCAAGGCTGGTGCTCTAACACTTTTGGTCACCATTCTACTTCCAAGAGGACTTTGCCACCCAGGCTGGCTTCAAACCCCAGATGTCTCCTGAGGAGCTAGGATGAAGTGACATTAGTGACAAACTGCTAGGTCTCAATTTTTCACTTTTTATGTTAATGATTTTTTAGTATTTTAGCATTACATTCCTACTTGAAATATTATAAAATATTTTCTCAGATTACCATTCTCTAAATCACAGCATAAAAAAATGCCCAGTCTTTTGAAGATAAAACACTCCCTCCCTCATTTACAACCTAATGTCATGGACAATGATCAGTGTTCGTAAGATTACTGTTGGTAGTGGTTTTACATAGTGCCTCTTTGTTCTGGAATGCCTAACACTTTCAGGTACTTTAACAAATGGTTATACATACATTGAATCTGCTAGAAAGATGCATTTTATTGACTTTCTAGACATAATCTTACTGTGATAACTGATGACAAACTCAGGAATTATGTTCATCATCAGAGTCACGTCATCCATCACAAGGGCTCAGAAAAAACTCACTCCCATAAAATTCAAGTATTTCTGGTTGGAAAATGATTCAATCCCCTTGAATTTTATGAACTGATTGTCTTCTGTTTCTATGCTGATGGAATATGTTGTTTTCTTAAATGTCTAACTTACTTCCTGATCCTTGTATCATTGAACATGTTGGATTTCCTTGAATTTTATATAATATTCAACATTGCCTCTTATCCATATTACACAATCAAGAAATATTTTTACATCATTTAGTGAGTTCCAATGGTGTGATATCTGCAATACAGGTGTGCATTTCAACATAGATTTTGGAATGCAAAAGCCATTTACACTGAGGACAGAGATGATTGTCGGGACCTACATTGGCATTTTATTTATATGCTTCAGGCTAGATGAACAAAAATGATTAACCTTGATCAAATGGTTTTCAGATTATGATATTCGAGATAGGTCAGATAGCTTTCTTTTTTGCATTTTTTATTGTAATTAGTAAAAGGATTACATGATATTTGCCAGATAGAAGGTGCATTAATTCACATACATTGATACCCTTTCTCATGTCTTGGTACCCATTTCCCTCTCCCCCCCACACCCCACACCCATCTTGGTTTTCCCCCCTTCCCTATCAAATTTCAAATAACCAAATACAAATAAATTCAATATATCAGATAACAAAGTGAGATACTATAACAATATGAGATAACCAAGGGACAGCAAAGGAGATGAGAGACAACATAGTACATTAAGGACAACAATCATTCATTATATGGCTTTTGAGATAGCTTTCTTTTTAAAGAGCTAATTTCTATCCACCTGAGGCATTTAAAAGCCAGCATATTACCCTATCTTGGTAACTATTAATATTTAAGAGTTTTACAAATAATATGACTATTCAGAAAAATTAAAGCAATAAGGGTAATATGTAAAATAAAAACTCTTTTAAGATAGAGAAAAAATTTGGAATGTCTTCATTTAGTTTTACTTTGTCTCAATTCCAAAATTTGATCTTAACACCAAGAATGTTAACTGTAAATATAACATAGAAAAACAGATAATAGTAACATTCTAAAAGATCTGTTTCTTAAGTTGCCTAAGGACTCACTGGCATGTTTTCAACAATATTGCAATTAAAATTTTTACTCATCATTAATAAAGTACTCCTTTAAAATGAATGAATGGATGCCAGATTCAGTCTGTGCTCTATAATTATGCCCTTATCATGAAACAGTGATTTCGCTCTCCTAGTTGATTTCAAAAAGAAAAAAAAAACCTGTTCAGTTACATGTTTCGAGACAATTCTTTCACTCTATTATTAGTTATAATAGTTTCTGGTTTCCTTTCTTCTCACAGATGAAATACTAAAAGAAAGAACAGGAATTCAGAAGCTGCTTTATGTAACAAGTTGCTTGACTTGGAGTCTACAACTTTTTCCATGAGACGGAAAGCAATTCAATGTCTCCATGGCTTTATTGGAAGTTTTTATAAGTCTAGACCAAGCACTGCACAGAAACTGCTTACAACTTTAACTACGGAATGAAATGTGTTCAGCATGACTCCCCATTGAGAATCAATAATTCTAGTTTGACTACTGATTTCATGGAGTAGACCATTTATTTGTTTTGTAACTTAGTCATTATTCCAAGTATTTTTAGGTCCCGATTTAAAGCTCACTAAACTGGTGACTTCATAAACTAGTACGGAAAAGAAAATGTTGTTATTAATCTTCCATCTTAAACTTTGGTCTGTTTGTAGTACTGTGTTTGCTATTTTTCAATGAAAATGCAATAATATCACTAAAGTTTAAATAAGAAAACTATTATATACAAATAAATGATTTACATGCTCACTATAAATTGAGAGTATATGTTTTAACAAAACAATAGAAAGAAAGACAATAACCAAAATATCTTTGCAAAAATCAGTACAGTTTTTATAGTCAACAAACCATTCAGACATTTGATGACCTACCTGATTTTTAGTAAGTTTAAATTAATTTTATACCCTATGTGCACTACAAACAATACTGTTGGCCCTAATAAGGCTCAGTCACTTATTAGAAGAAAAGCAAATTGTATAAACTAAGTAATGCAAATCAATCAATGTTAGCTTCAATAAAAAGCAATAACTCTATGTAAAGATACAAAATTTCTTCTGTTGTATTGATGATTCTAAAAACAGTAAGTATTCAGACTACTCAGGATTCCAGCATAGATATGCTATGTAATGCTTGAATTATTTAATCTCTAATGAGATTAACTTTACTTCTTTTATTGATGGGAAAGATCACAGTTATGATCACAGGTATTCACTTCTGTCTCAACTAATTACAAAAAGGAGCAATTACCACATTTTGTCCAAACATTGCTAGGTGATGTAATGTGGATTAGTATATTTCTGCAAACTGTACATAATTTTTGGTGATAAGAGAGTCATAATGAACTGGGTTGGTATTCAACAGAATATTGAATCATAAGTAGATTTTATTAATGAAATAAGTTTCATAGCTATTTTGAAAGAAAGTCTCTGGAAAATAATTTTCCTATTGATAAAGAAATATAAAATAATTTTCATACCTAATAATAGGGTTCCTTTTCCAGAATGCTTCCAACTGAATACTTGAAATCCTTTGGGATTTCTCCAGATATCTAATTTTTACTATGATTATTATCATACACCTATATATATACAAAGTCACATATTTACTGGATAAAGTTAATGTTTACTAACCAAAATTACATGCTACCATAAACTAAACAGAAATAGGATTTTTTTGTTCTTGCTTTTTATTAAAGAATTTATTAAAATTGATTTTTACATCATATTTCAAATGACGCATTTATCAAACAAGTGTTCAAGAAGGGAATCTCTATATATAATCACTGGCACTTAGTTTTTAGAACTTAATCAAAATTAGGCTAAGGGTTTGTATATCATAGATGCATATTAATTTATGAAATAAAAACATTATGTCTATAGAATCATAGAGGATATGTTTTTAATCAAGAATTTATTAACTTAATGAGTAGTATATCATATACAGATCTAGAAGATCTGTAAAGATACTGAAGTGCCAATTCAATAATTGTTCTAAAAAGACTAGTTAATATTCTAGACAATTTAACAATTACTTCAACTTGATTGCTTTGAAAGTAGTTCATTAAGATTCTTGAAACAGCCAGGTTCATGCCTGCAATCCTAACTACTAAGGAGGCTGAGATCTAGGATTGTGATTCAAATATGATCCTGGAAGTGAGGTTGTGGCTCCAGTGCTAGATAGAACACCATCTTGAGAGAAAAAGTGTGAAGGGATCAGGCCATTATTTCAAGCCCTACAATAGTGCTCTTCTCTGTCTCTCTCTCTGTCTCTCTCTCTCTAACTCTCTCTCTGTCTCTCTGTCTCTGTCTCTGTCTCTGTCTGTCTGTCTCTCTCTCTGTCTCTCTCTCTGTCTCTCTCTCTCTCTCTCTCTCTCTCTCTCTCTCTCTCTCTCTCTCTCTCTCTCTCTCACACACACACACACACACACACACACACACATACACTATCTACAAAAGTATTAAAAGTGTGGAGAAAGTTGCATTCCAGAATAGACTGGCACCTTTTTTGTTTTTTTTTTTTACTATAACATTCATCTTTTAAAGTTTAAGTTAGATCATGTCACTTTTCTGCCACAATCCTCACAGTGAAAAAAAAAATTCTCCCAGTGGCATAAAAAGCCCACAAAACCTACTCTTGGGCTGGAAGTTTGGCCTAGTAGTAGAGTGCCTGCCTAGCATGCACGAAGACCCAAGTTCAATTCCTCAGTACCACATACATAGAAAAAAGCCAGAAGTGGTGCTGTGGCTCAAGTGGTAGATCACTAGCCTTGAGGAAAAAGACCAACGACAGTGCTCAGGCCCTGAGTTTAAGGCCCAGGACTGGGGGGGAAAAAAAAAGACCTAGTCCTTCCTCTTTACTCTCAGAATGGATCTTGAACGATGCATGAAAGCCTCTAATTCTGACCACTTTTCTTTTCACAACTCAGCAAACTCTGGGAGCATCTCTATGAGATGTTCCTGCTACCCAGAATCCTCTTTGTTATGTAGTTGAATGACCTTCATTTCCTTCACATCTGAAGTAGCAACTCTACCTCAAGTCTTTTCTAATCACTTGTTTTAACCTTTCTTGCATATCGTATATTTACTTGGATTGAAACACAATTGGATCCAATTACAAGTTTTGACACTGGAGTACATTAAAGCATTGTATTTGCACAGAACCTAGTGATGTTGTGAAATCATATTGGGAGATCATTTAAAATATTAGATTTTTACCTCTTTGGGATAGCTTGTAAGAAATCTGGTCTAAAGTTGGTGGAGAGTCAGATGGTCATGATACAGGTGGTTGGCAAGATATGAGGGATACAAGTGCCATCTCAAAATCATTGGAATGTATGTGGTTTGAAGTCTGAAGAGCAGAGTTCAAATATCATTGTTGCCAAATCTTTGTAATATATTGAGCAAGGTCATAAAGTAATCCATGAGACATCAAAAACTTAAACTTCGTAAGTTATACATGCTTCTTAGGGAAGTAAAGAGAACTTACATCTGGTTCATCCAGTTGTAATGAAGTTAGAATAAAATATGGAAATATAGTACAAGCTAAATTCTAGTGTCTCTTACTTGTTATTATTGGGATCAGCAAAACAATAAAGTCAATACATAATTGAAGAAAGTTATAGTTTGTTCAACTTTCTAGCACTATGACCAGATACTGGAAGAAAGAAATGTAAAGGAGCAAAGATTCAGTTTGGGCTCTGGTTTCAGGGGTTTCAGCCCATGGTTTAGTGGATGTATTGTTATGGGCATGCGGTGAGGCAGAATTTACCCCACCCTGTGTGATAGTGAAGAACAAGCAGTGAAGAAGACCAAATCATGGTAAGCAAGCACAAAAAAGGAAATGTTTGAAGAATGAGGCAGATGGGAGGAGAAGGGAAAGAGAGAGAAATTATATATAAGGGTAGACGCTCAGGAAGTCACTCATATCAACTAAATTCACCTCCTAAATTTCCATTATCACTCAGTACCCCTTAAAAATATTAACTTATCAATGGTTTAAAGCATTGATAATGTTGGAGCTCTCATGATTCAATCCCTTGTTACCAACTGGTGAGCTGGTAACACACCAGCACATGACCCTTAGGGGGTATTTTAGTTCCAAACCTTAAGAATTATATAGGCAACCACACACACATAAAAAGAACATTATGTTCTGGTATCTTAGTATTGCCACAATATCTCTGGTGTATAAAAGACAGCTTGGCACTTGACAAGAGATCACTTGATGAGTGAATGGATGACAGAATGAGAGAACAAATGTCATTTTCTTACCTTTTCAAATAGCTTTATTGATTTAATGCACAAACAAGGGATGGCATTTAGAACATAAAATGTTACCACAAAAGTAGCCTGATGTTCTGGGCACCAGTGACTCACACCTGTAATCCTAGCTACTAAAGAGGCTGAGATTTGAGAATTGCAGTTCAAAACTAACCCAGGCAGGAAAGTCTGTGAAACTCTTATCTACCATAAACTGCTCAGAAAAAGCTGGAATTGGCACTACTACTCAAGTGGTAGAACTCTAGCCTTGAACAAAAGAAGCTCAGGGACAGCGCTCAGGTCCTGAGTTCAAACCTCAGGACCAACAGAAAAGAAAAAAATTTATCCTGATGCATTTTTGATGATGACCTTAAGATTGTTATTGTTTTAATACAAGAGTAGCTTTGCACATGGAATTTTAGTCAAGACCAAGAATGCTATAAAAATTATGCAGAAAGTATGTCATTCCTGCAATAAGGATGTCTACCCCAAAATAAAGATCCTTATTATAATTTCAAAATACAGCACAATCTCTGTATTTAGGCAGAGATTACTCATAATGGGTATTTTTAAATGGAGGTTTTTTTTTTCCAAAATGCATTTGGCAGTATAAACCAGAAGATATCAAACCAGAAACGCAAATAGATTTATAAACCTTCAAAGATAATCTTATTGGTACTTCCACCACTATTAAATGTTTCCAACTTCTATCTACCTTCATTGACTAAAGGTTTAATAAATTCTTATTCTTAAAAAAAATTATACATATTAAGGACCAAGAAACACAACAAATCAGAGAAAGGCTGGATAAGAGGGACTGCATTAAACTGCAGAGCTTCTGTATGGCAAAGAACATAGCTAGTAAATTAATTAGGAAGCCTACAGAGTGGGAGAAGATCTTCACCAACCAAACAACAGACAAAGGCCTCATATCTAAAATATATCAACAGCTCAAAAAATTGAATCAATCCAAAACTAATCTCCAATGAAACAACCATCCCATGAAAAGATGGGCCAAAGACTTAAAGAGAGTCTTCTCTGAAGAAGAAACAACAATGGCCTATAGACACATGAAGGAATGCTCAACATCTCTGGTCATAAAAGAAATGCAAATCAAAACAACTCTAAGATGCCACCTCACTCCAGTTAGAATGGCCAGGATCAGGAAATCTAATAACAACAGATGCTGGAGGGGATGTGGCCAAGAGGGATCACTACTACACTGTTGGTGGGAGTGCAAACTCATTCAACCACTATGGAAAGCACTATGGCATTTCCTCAAAAGACTAAACATAGAACTCTCCTATGACCCAGCAATTCCACTACTTGGCATTTACCCAGTTGTCCAGAAACAAGGGCATACTAAATCCACTAGCACAACAATGTTCATTGCAGCACTATTTACCATAGCAAAGATATGGAACCAATCCAGATGTCCCTCAGTTGATGAGTGGATCAACAAGATGTGGTATTTGTACACAACGGAATTCTATGATGCTGTCAGAAAGAATGACATTGCCCCATTTGTTAGGAAATGGAAAGACTTAGAAAAACTCATATTAAGTGAAGTAAGCCAGACTCAAAGGAACATAGGCTCAATGGTTTCCCTCATTTGTCATAATCAGTAGAAACCTTGGGCTCTCCTAGCAGAGATTTACAATAGAACAAAACCTAGATACATAAGGCCAGATAGTATGACCCGAAATGTAAGGACGTCCAGGATATAGAAAACAAAAGCCATATAATGAGTGATTGATGTCCTTAATGTACTATGTTATCTCTCATCTCTTTTGCTGTCTCTTGGTTATCTCATATTGTTAAAATATTACACTTTGTTATCTGATATATTTTATATAAGCTTAATTGGTTATTTGAAATAGGATAGGGAAGGGGGGAAATCAGGATGAGCGGGAGGAGGGGGGAAGGGAAATGGAGACCATGACATGAAAAAGAGTATCAATATTTTTGAAGTAATGTACCTTCTATCTGGTGAATATAATGTAACCATTCTATTAATCACACTAAAAAATATATGAAGAAAAAAAGAAATTCAGGAACATAAAATAAGAATTATATAGGCTAGTATGGATAGGTCTAGCCATCAATATTCATAACCCTAATAAATATTTAATTATAAACTTATAGTAAATAAAAATAACAATAGAACTTAATGATGATTACAACAAACCCATACACCAATAAGATTTTTACAGAATTATCCCTGACCATTATATAATCTTAGAAGGAAGATACTCTCATTATTTCAATTTTTTTGCCATCCTGGGCCTGGAACTCAAACCCTGAGCATTGTCCTTGGGCTTTCTCAAGGCTGGTGCTCTACCACTTGAGCCACAACACCACTTCTGGCTTTTTTTCTATGTATGTGGTACTGAGGAATCAAACCTGGGTCTTTGTGCATGCTAAGCACACACTCTACCACGAGGCCCAACTCCAGGCCTTATTACTTTAACTTTAAGAAGAGATTTCATTTTCCAATTTGTTGTTGTAGGCACTCAGAGCTATAAATTTTCCTCTGAGTACTGCCTTTGCTGTGTCCCAAAGGAGCTGGTATTTTGTGTGCTCCTTTTTGTTAAATTTCATAAACTGTTGGATTTCTGTTCTGATCTCTTCGATGACCCATTGGTGATTCAACAATGTGTTCTTCAATCTCCATGAGTTTCAGGGTTTTCGTTGGTGGGGATGGGTGTTCAATTCCAATTTGATGCCCTTGTGGTCTGAGAGAGTGCAGGGAATAATTTCAGTGTTTCTGAATCTGTCCAGGTTTGTTTTATGGCCTAAATTGTGGTCTATTTTGGAAAATGTTCCATGTGCTGCTGAAAAAAATGTATGTTGAGTTGTTGCTGGGTGGAATAATCTGCAGATGTCTGTTAGATCTAGTTGGTCTATATAGTTGCTCAATTCTAAGGTTTCTCTGTTGAGTTTTTACCTTATTGATCTGTCCATAGGTGAGAGTGGTGTGTTAAAGTCACCAACAATCACTGTGTTTCGATCTATGTATGGTTTCAGTGAAAGTAAAGTTTGCTTGATGAAGTTCGGAGCTCTGGGATTGGAGTGTGTAGATATTGAGTGGTTATGTCCCCCTGGAGGGAAGATCCCTTTAGTAGTATGTAGTAACCTTCTTTGTCTTTTCTCACTAATTTTAGTTTGAAGTCTATTTTAACTGATATGAGGATGGCAACTCCAGCCTGTTTATGAGAGCCATTAGCTTGATAGTGTTTATTCCAACCTCTCTCTTTCAAAAAACGTTTGGTTTTTTTTGGTAAGACGTGTCTCTTGAAGACAGCAGAACGATGGATCTTGCTTTTTGATCCAAATAATCTATGTCTTTTAATTGGAGAGTTAAGTCTGTTGATATTGAGGACTCAGATATTAAACCACAGACCTATGGCCACCTAATCTTTGACAAGGGAGCCAAAAATATAGAATGCAAGAAAGACAGGCTCTTCAACAAGTGGTGCTGGCAGAACTGGTTAAGCACCTGCAGAAAACTAAAGTTGGATCCTCCTTTGTCACCCTGCACTAGAATTAACTCCAAATGGATCAAAGACCTGGAGGTAAAAGCTGACACACTGAAAACTTTATAGGATGGAATAGGAGATACACTAGGCCTCCTTGGCACAGGTCGAAACCTTCTTTTTTTTTTTTTCTTTTTTTTATTGTAATTAGTAAAAGGGTTACATGATATTTGCCAGATAGAAGGTGCATTAATTCACATACATTGATACCCTTTCACATGTCTTGGTACCCATTTCCCTCCCCCCCCACACCCGGTTTTCCCCCCTTCCCTATCAAATTTCAAATATCCAAATACAAATAAGTTCAATATATCAGATAACAAAGTGAGATACTATACCTATATGAGATAACCAAGGGACAGCAAAGGAGATGAGAGGACCAAGAATCACAAAAATCAAGAGAAAGGCTGGGTAAGTGTGACTGCATTAAACTGCAGAGCTTCTGTATGGCAAAGAACATAGCTAGTAAATTAATTAGGAAGCCTACAGAGTGGGAGAAGATCTTCACCAACCATACAACGAACAAAGGCCTCATATCTAAAATATATCAACACCTCAAAAAATTGAATCAATCCCAAACTAATCTCCAAAGAAACAATCATCCCATTAAAAAATGGGCCAAAGACTTAAAGAGAGTCTTCTCTGAAGAAGAAACAAAAATGGCCTATAGACACATTTCTGGTCATAAAAGAAATGCAAATCAAAACAACTCTAAGATTCCACCTCACTCCAGTTAGAATGGCCAGGATCAGGAAATCTAATAAACAACAGATGCTGGAGGGGATGTGGCCAGGAGGGATCACTACTATACTGTTGGTGGTAGTGCAAACTTATTCAACCACTATGGAAAGCACTATGGCAGTTCCTCAAAAGACTAAACATAGAACTCCCCTATGACCCAGCAGTTCCACCACTACTTGGCATTTACCCAGTCATCCAGAAACAAGGACATACTAAATCCACTAGCACAACAATGTTCATTGCAACACTATTTACCTTAGCAAAGATATGGATCCAACCTTGATGCCCCTCAGTGGATGAGTGGATCAATAAGATTTGATATTTGTACACAATGGAATTCTATGCTGCTGTCAGAAAGAATGACATCGCCCCATTTGTTAGGAAATGGAAAGACTTAGAAAAGGTCATATTAAGCCAGACTCAAAGGAACTTAGGCTCAATGGTTTCCCTCATTTGTCATAATCAGTAGAAACCTTGGGCTCTCCTAGCAGAGATTTACAATAGAGCAAAACCTAGATACATAAGGCCATATAGTATGACACTAAATAAAAGGACCTCTAGGATATGGATACAAAAGCCATATAATGAATGATTGTTGTCCTTAAGGTACTATGTTATTTCTCATCTCTTTTGTTGTCCCTTGGTTATCTCATATTGTTACAGTATCTCACTTTTTTATCTGATATATTGGATATATTTGTATTTGGTTATTTGAAATTGGATAAGGAAGGGGGGAAAACAAGATGAGGGGTCTGGGTGAGGGGGAGGGAAATGGGGACCAAGACATGTGAAAGGGTATCAATGTATGTGAATTAATATACCTTCTATTTGGCAAATATCATGTAACCCTTCTATTAATTACAATAAAAATATATGAAAAAAAGAAGAAAACAAAAGAAGAGATTTCATACATGGAACTTATGGTTCAAAGATAATTTTTCATGCCTTGATATTTTCATATTCATATTGTTAATCTAAATTCATATCCTTTGCATTCAGTTTCTATATCCTATGTTTAAAGTAGAAATACGTAAGTAAAAGACATGATATTTGCTAGGATACAGATCCTAACAAACAAATTCTTCTATACTTTTCAAAAAATTTTATGTCAGTAGTAGGGCTGTAACTTAGAGCATGGGAGCTGTCACTGTGCTTCTTCACTCACAAGTAGTACTCTACCACTTGAGCCACAGATCCCTTTCTGGATTTTTGGTGGTTAAGTAGAGGTAAGAATCTAATGGATTCCTGCTTTGCATTCAGAACCTCTTATTTCAGTCTCTTGAGTAGCTAAGGCTACATGTATGAGCCATCACTGCCTGGCTTTTTAAAAAAATCTATTAAAATGAATTAGAAAAAGCATAAGGTCATAGGTGTTCAAAATAACAATACATGTTATGATGCAATCTTACTGGCATTTAAAAATGTTATTGTAGGTTATACATCTGTAGAATTTGCAATGAGAAGTCCTTAGTAGATCTAGCCCAGCTGTTCCTTATATAATCTAATGGCTCTTCTGCCCTTTGCTCCAGCAGAAATCACTGAACCACCTGCCAGGTAATGTACCCAGACACTGAGTGCAGGTCCCCCCTCCCTGCACAGGGCAGAGCTGTGCACACCGGGCACTTCCTGTCACCTAACAGTGGCTTCTCCATACATGCCAATGAGTTTCCTGCTACCATAGACTCTATTGAGCATGTGAGAAAAATCTAGAAATCACAATGTCCTCTTCTGTGTGATTATATGAAAGAAGAAAAATTGCTGAAAAGTGGTGTTTGAGGTAAGGTTGAAACATGAAGTCTATAATGTACAAGTGGTACTATCTCTGATTTCCTTGTGTCATTTCAAAGCTCTTCTCTGAAAAATCTTTAGGTGTTACATATATAAGCATTTTATTTCAAGTTCTAACTTCAATATTAATGGCAAGAAATAAAGTACGGAATGGTTTAAGGGGAGTGAATAACCTATTTATTTAGAAACTATCCATGTCAAGTAGCTCTTACATAGTCAATAGGATCATTGTGTGTCTCTTGACTCTTGACAATGCAAAAAATGCAAGACTTTGGAAAATAGAATCAAGAGATGGTGGTTATTAAGAAGTTTGATTTATCTACGTTAGATACGTTTTTAATGGCACTGTGCCCAGAAATATTGTATTCCTACTGGAGGGGGGAAATGCTTCATTAAAAACTCCTGAAAGGGCAGTTTTCCTGAGATGTGAGATGCAAGAAAGTCAGAAATAGCAAGGCCTTTACTGCTCATGACACAAATCAGACTATATGGATACTAATCAGTTCTGCAAAACAGCAAGAGAGACTGTGAGATAAAGCAGCCCGAGAAGGCACTGCCCTTGAGGTTCTGAAGGACTCAGTGGGAGGGAAACAAAACAGACAGCTTTGGAAAGTGACTGAGGCTGACTGAATGAAAAAGAAACAGCATGTTTTAATCCAGTAATCAATAATCACAAGAAACTGAAAACCTGGATATTAAACATAAAGGGGGAAATTTAACCTATGAAAATAATGTAACCATAACTCAAAGAAATATACCATTACTTGAGTCCTGCTTTCTCAGAGTTTCACATTGACACACTATATTGATCAGTATTTCCATTCCTTTGTGTAATAGAATTCTAAGCAATGTTTACATTTGTGGTAGTTTGGGTATGTGTGTGTGTGTGTATGGAAGGGGGGGACAGACAGTCGGTGATCTGTCTTGGATTAGTACCTTTGTTCTGTATTCTAAGGTTGGTTTTTATGCAATAAACATGTTAAGCTTAGTAACAGCTTGATTCTTGTTTAAGATGGCTAGTAGGAACATTTAAGAGTAGAGAAAGAGAAAGAAAAGAAGGTTAACATATTCCATCCTGCATTCCACTGCCACAGTCCAGACTTCTTGCTAACTGGTGACCCCTCTTTAACCTTTCGAAATCTCATTAAACTCCACTGCATTTTTTTGTCCCACCTGTTCCTTTCGTTCATAATTTAGAAACAACTTTTGCCTACTTCGACCCTCTCAACAGAGCCCATTTGAAACATCTGGAGTAGATTATTTGTTCTATAAGATCCCCAAATGGCACAAGATCTGGTACTAGGAAGAGCAGTAGGAAAGAATTCATCAAATTAGGATGATAGGTTAAAGATGTCACGTGGTAAGCGCATGGCTAATTCACTTGTCCATTATAAATGTCCACAAGGAACACCAGGCTAACTGGCATCATAAATGCTTAACATATCACCTCATAGTGTGGGATAAAGCACTAAGGGAGAACACTTTAGTGTTCAAGTGGCTGATGCGTGCGATCACTATGACAACACCAATGAGGGGAGAAAAAATAATCATCTTTGATTGCACCCGAGACTTCCTCTATCAACTCAAGGCACTTAGATCAAAGCACAGAGATTCTGTGTCAACTCTTAGATCATCTCCACAGGGAAGGAATGGCAGTATACATTAAAATTTGTTGCACTAACAAATTAGCACAGAGTTACTTTAAACAACACAAATATTTTTATCATATAGATCTGTATTCCAATGTCTGAAATAGGTCTTACTGTATGAAAAATCCAAGTGTATTATTAAGGATCTAGGGAAGAATTTTGTTTCTTTGCTCTTCCAAAAGCTTCTAGCATCAGCTCATATTCCTTAGTTCGAAACCACTTGTTCCACCTTTTAGGTCAGCACCACAAATGTCTCTGTGACTCTCACCTTGAATTGTATGCCACCTTCTTTCATGTTTCTAGATTTTTGAGATTATAGTAGGCCTATGTGAGTAATCCCAGATAATCTCCACTTCTCAAGATCTCTAATCACAATTTTAACTTGTATGGTAACATGTTCCCAAGTTCCTGAGGCATTAAGACTTGAACCATGGCAGTTGGGCATTTTTGTTCCTATTGACCACCGTAGCAAGAAATAAATCCCTGAATTTAAATGTGTGGTTTTCAAAAAATATAGGGAAGTGTCTGCTTTACCAAGTCTCTATATCAAGGACAGGTACTGGCTGCAAAGGCATGTGACCTCTCAACTTGGAATAAGAACATTGAGGCAGATATAGACAAGTCTGAGAAACATTTTCTCCTAATCCTATTTAACTCACATTTGCCAGAAGCTGCCACCTCCTCAAGCCTAAGTAAACTGCCGTTCTTTCATGAAGACTTTTCATTTGTTGAGCTCCTAGGAGCACCTCTTACTCTCATTTCTCACTCAACTTCTGCCACTTCTCACTGCCTCCAGGTCCATTAAAAAAATCAAGTCTCACAAATCTCCCAGAGGGAAAAGGGATTTGCCATAATGTACCCAACTAAAAGACAGGGCATATGCCAAAGAGTTTACAAGACCTTGCTAATATGTATCAAAGAAAATCTGTATTACACATATATAAATGACTTGTGGGGGAGTGACAACTGGGGATTGAACTCATGACCTTGAGATTGCTAAAATGGTGTTCTACCACTTGAGTCAGGCCTACTTTTCCACTTGTTACTTTTAAATTAGGGTCAAGCTTTATGCCACCATAGTTTTGGGCTGCAATCCTATGTACGCTTCCTTACTGGAAATGATAGGAGCAGGCCACTGTATCCAGCTATTGTGGTACTTCCTAATAACTGGAATAATAGGCATGAACCACAGCACCAGCCATCGTTTGAAATGAAGCCTCATGAACTTCTTTATTGTCTCGGTGAATCTTCAACCACAGTCCCTCAATCTCCACCTAGCAAGTGTCTGTGATTACAGACCGGAGATAGGGCTCCCAGCATGAACAGACTCTCATATGAACAAAAGAAATTTCAAGAAATATCTTTTACTATATATTTATGTTTCATATTTCACAATTTATGTTTTATGTTTGAGTTAGACTACAAATCCTGTCATTATGATTCTGCATTTAATGTGCACATTTTGAGTAGCCAAGAATTCTGCTGTTTACTTGAAGTCTGGGATTGATGATGACCTCTAGTTGATGTGACTGAAATATTAAAAGTTCTCTGAAGGAAGGAAATAAACAAGCTTGTACAGTCAACTAATCACAAATAATGAATTCGCCAACATTCATTATCTGAACAACAACCTGCTCCTGAAGTTCTCTGAGGCCTGCAAGACAAGCTGAAGGTGACAGTGGGAGCAGATGACACAAATGGGATCGATCACTGTTTACAGTAGCAAAATGGAGAACCCTAAACAGACAGATATCATATAACAACATAATCATGGGCTAGATTGTTGGCTCCCCCAAACCAATTCATATAGGAAGCCTTAATTCCCCAAATTAGGTATTTTAAAAGGTGAAGCCTTTGTGAAGCTTCCTTGGGGTTAGAGAAGATCCTGAGAGTAAAGTGTGATCAAATTAGAAAAGAAGGGGAAAGTATTAGCAGATCTCTCTTCTCTTATCTTCCTCTCCCTCCCTCTTCTTACTTCTCTCTTCTCCATGCTGCTCCTCTTCATGGCTTTTCCCCTTTTCACTCTTTAATTTTGTTTTCCTCTTACCACCCCTCTTTTCCTCTCCCCTTCCATACCTCCTTATTTTTGCCTCCTTCATGATCATGGACTGACCAGGATCCAGAACTATGAGGAATAAATGTCTATTAAATCACCCCATTTGGGGCATTTTGTTATAGTAGCCTAAGCAAATGGAGATAGTCACCTAGTCTTCAAAGATAAGGTGGGAATAATTATTGCAATGGAAAAAAGAAACACATTTTCTTATCTCTAAGGATTTACAATGTATATAACAACTATTTTGTGGTATATGTTTATCAACATGATCAATTTTCTAGGTTAAAATACATCCACAAGAGGTATCATTTTACAAAGTTAGCTCCTTAGGATTTTGGGGGGACCATTCACTTATGTTGGTAATATATTTCCTTATTTTAGAATTTCTCAATGTATTGTAAACTGTGCACACAGGAATTTTTTTCACAAATGATAATGGGTAATACATCTTTCCCTACATTATTAAACATGTCTAAAATAGGCTCTTAGAAGCTAATTTAACCAAATATATAATTTATTATATTACTAAGTTGGTACTTAATAGACATGACATTAAGAGTGACTCAAAATTCCATATGTTTCATTTTTTAGACATACACTTGAAGTAATTGAGAACTATACTTATGATCAATAAGGTATGAAAATCTAAATCCAATTAATTTGGATTCAGGCTAATCCAAGCATATTACTGTCAGTGACATCATATTCTTCTCTGTAGTTTTTTAGGGTTAGTGGGGTTTTTTTAAGGGACCATTGAGTTATTCACCAAATTTCTCTGTGATACTCTCTATGCAAAACTATGAACAGAAATATATACCTACACTAAGTGATTGTGTTGGGAAATCTATCAGACAATTGGACTAATGAAAAAACTCAGTACAGACAGACACACCCCTCTTAAACTTACAGATTTTTAAGTTGAGACACTAGTCTGAGTACTGAGTTGGAATTAATGTGCTTAGACTATCCAGATTCTAGTAAATATATACTATATATATATATATATCACCAGATGTTTTAGCAGTAAGGATTGGAAAAAGTCTATCTCAAACATTTGTCCATCTCTTCATTTTATACCACCTACAGTCATTATTTGTAATAAGCCTCAGGACTTAGATAGCTGGCACCTTGAAAACATACTTTAGCAGAATGAAATCTAGAATCTGAAAGACTCTATGAAATCATATCAGTAAACCTCTATGGAAAGAGGAAGCATGCCAAAGATCAGATTATGCTGGACTGCAAAAGTAAGCAAGCCATTCATACTTTGTGGTATAAATTACCTAGAGTAAAAAAAAGAAAAATTCATATTACTATTTTCTCAAGGAAGACAAAACATGTTCTGCAAATTTTTAATGTATTTTTGTTTCATAGAAGCTAAGTACAGGTGGTAATGAGATATAATAAAATAGAATCTAAAATGACGGAGGAAACAAAACTGCTCACAAAAAAAAATGTACTCATTACCTGACTTATATAAAAGGTAACCCCTCTGTACAACACATTTAAAAAAAACGAATAGAATCTAAAGTGCTAAGGTACTCTTGTACATAGGGAAAGCAAATGTTCACAAATATAGCTAAATCCTTGGGGTGCTCTACGTATTGCATAGCTGTGTGACATCTTATGTGTAAAATATAAAACAATGTGAAAGAATGGAAAAGTCATATGCTGTTCTGTGTGATTTCTCTAAAGTGACAAAGTCTAAAATCACCTAAGGAGTAACTAGGGATGAAAAGATTGAACACTGGTCATTTAGCCAACTAATAGAAATCTAGCTTCATGAAGAGCTAGAATGATCTCTAGCATTCAGGTCTTAAAGTCTGAGGGCATTGTCCCCAAATGAAATACATTTCCAGTTAGTTTATCACAGCACATAGAATATGGCCCAGGCTGCTTTTCTATTATAAATTTGGAGCAGTATGCAGAAGAAACTCTACTATGAAACTAAAAGAAAGCTCTGACCCATAATCAGAGAAAATGTACCCACAGTTAGTGCCAAAACAAAGGCATAAGAAAGAACCTAGAGGGCTGGGAGTTTGGCCTAGTGGTTAAAGTGCTTGCCTAGCATGCACAAAGACCCGGGTTCGATTCCTTGGTACCACATACATAGAAAAAAGCCGGAAGTGGTGCTGAGGCTCAAGTGGTAGAGCTCTAGCCTTGAGAAAGTCCAAGGACAGTGCTCAGGCCCTGAGCTCAAGCCCAGGACTGGCAAAAAAAAAAAGAAAGAAAGAAAGAAAGGAAGAAAGAACCTAGACAAGGAGAACAGAGTGTAGCAAATCTGCTGGCATGAATACCCTGGAGGTGAAAGCAACTCTAAAGGGTTTACAATAACTACTTCATTCTTGCCATTATTTTGTCCCGGTGACTAAGGAAGCAATTTAAGCTGTTACAGATGGCTTCATGCTTAGCCTGGAGAGATCATTTTACTCAGAAAACAGAGCTTGCCAGAAACCCTTTGGTTTGCCAGCTTGAGACTTACAAATAATGAGTCTTGATGCATCTACAAGTTGGAACTCTGTGATTTCAGTTTACCAAAAGGCTTCAAGCACAAATTTAAGGCTCATTCTCTCAACATAGATATACCCCCTTCTCAGTAGAGACACGTTCTTGTAAGTGATGTTTATTTGCATTGCCAACAATGATGTGAGAAAAGCAATAGGGACACTAACACTCTGCTCCTGGGTACCGAGATTCTTACAGAGTGGATACAGTAATCTATAATCAGTAGATGAGTTGAATTGAATGGTCCAATACAGAGCCTCAAACTATCTGCAACTTCTGCCACTAACAGTAACAAATCAATCTTCTGGGCTGTGTCAAACAAGGTTAACTAATGAGTAACACTGACACATAGATAATTTCACATCACATAAAAGATCTCAGAAAGGGCAGAAACTGTTCTTATGTAAGGGACAGATAAAAAAAAAATAACTACTATGTTTGAGGTACATTTCCTCACCTTAATCAATAAGACCTCAGAGCTGCAATGCCATCTACTTCAACATTCATCACAGTCACTTTGATTAGTGAAACCCAGGACTGGATTGCATATCTAACAGAACCAATAAACCAACAAAGAGGCATCTATAAATATAAGAAGCAAGATTTTTTATCTATGTGGGTAGTTAATAGATATTCAGAATTGGAATCGCATCCGAAAAGAATAATATGTGCAAAAAAATCTCTGAAAGCTGTCTCTTAGAAAATAGTAACAAAAATAAAATCTAAATATGTAAGAAGGAGGAGGATAAACGAAAGGAGGAGGAAGAAAATGAGAAGAAAAGGAGAAGGAGGAGGAGGATGGAAGAGAAGTAGGGAGGAGGAGGAAGGAGGAGGAGGAAGAAGAAAGGAACTAAGAAAGAAAGAAGAGTCAGTGATAGTAGGAAAAGGAGGAAAATGGGGAGGAAAGGTAGGAGGGCTGGGGGAAAGGGAAAAAGAATATAATTTCCCTTTTAAGTTGAAAAATATCTAACAATATCATTTCCTTTATATGGTCTCTATTGCCAGGGAGACTTTAATAATGAGAAAAATGGCTGTCAGTAATTCTAGAAAGTAGTTGGAAATATGACTTCTGTATTCCGAGCTCAGATGAAAATTCCAAAACTGAAACTTAATGGATTCTTCAGGTTTCAGTCCCATCTCTAAAGGACTGTAGGCCAAAGGGGATGGAATAATCTTATTCCTGCAGCTGAATGCAAGGAGTTTGGATTAACTTTCTCCTAAACCACATAGTTGAAGACAATAAAGAAAATCAAGGAACTGTTACTGTTTTAAAAAATGGTTATTAAGCTTCAAAAAGCTCTTTTTCTGAACTGTGCACAGATTATGTCACTTTAACAAAGCAATAGAAATATTTAAAAAGAGAAGAAATAGAAGTCCCCCTGGCCTCTTATTAGAAGCTGTATTATACCTGAATCATACCTTGCATGTCTACCAACTAAACTAGATTAGTGCTTACATCTCCATCAGTCATCCTTTCTTCACCAAGACTGGGTCATTGTCAATGGCAGGCAGTGTTATTTGGCCTCAATCCTAATGGGTGGAGAGGTTGTGTTGTGAAGTTTAACTTCAGGTTGATAATGATGGGATCTGCTCCCACATATTTTGGCAGATGTGGTGAGTTTGGAGCCAGCAGTGTTTGGTAACTGGCTGAAGAGGTGATAATACATTCAGATTCAGGGCAAAAGCCAAATAATGATGAAGATTCTGCTTTTACCTCACATTGCTCTCTGCTCACATATATCTTGGATGCACTGCATTTGAGGTAGTGTGGGTTGTTAAGAATTCACGTGGTTGACAGCTTGGGTCCTGGCACAAATACCATCTCTTTTCACCCTTTAGTATGATTTCCCAATTTCTAAAGGTGGAGGGAATTCAAAAATGAGGAGGCTAATGCTCCAAAAGAATGAGTGAGACTCATGCTTGAGGAAAGGCCTCATGTTTATATAAAATTGCACATGCAGCTGTGCCTGCTGAGTAATATCCCACATGCAGTAAGAACGATCCGGTGTTAGTGGGGATTGGGATTTATTTCTCCTTCCAGACAGGCTCTCTTGGGAACCCTAAATGTTAAAAGCACTGAACTTCCATATGGGCTGGGGTAGCCTGTAACTATTTCCCTACATATGGGATTTCTTGGCCAGGAGCCTCCTCACCTTGCTTTGAACTCTACATTTCCTTTCCTTGGCTTGCTGAATGCTCAGTCCATGATCATGGATGGATTTGTAGCAGGATGACATCGGGAGAGTCTAGTAGCTTGTTCAAAATAGACTTCAGCCATCCATTTCATCACTGCTCAGTAAAACTTTATCTCTGAACTCTTCCAGGGGGGTCAGTCACAGGGATACAGGTGGAAAGAGGACAATGTGCTGACATGCATGACTTGACCACAAAATATCTAAAGTGTATCCCTATCACAGTGTCTCTACTTAGGCATATATGGGATACATTTGACAAACCTTTGGTAGCAGCTGTCATATGCTACTTTGTAACACGTGTTGAGTAAAAACAAATCTCACCACTTGAAATATGCTTTTCTTCCCTGGACAGGGTAGGTGGGTAGAAACCAAGGAAAAGTCACAAAATGAAAATGCAATAGTGACTACATTGGACTGCATCTAACCAAAACAAAGTAGCAGTAATAGAAACATTAATATATCATCAATATGCATTATTCACATAGCATTAACTAGAGAACAGTAATGCAGGGCAAGTTTGTTAACTTTTCATGCATCAGGCATTAACTTTCTTCACTCTGTCTATCATTCTACATTACCCCTTCTATAGTTGACCTTTATTTCATTGTTGAAAACATCACCAGAGCACCAAGTACCGATTTCACATTTCAAGGACAAGTAACAGAATGGATAGCACAATGAAACTGCCTACTGTCCGGTAAAGCCAGTCCTTCTAAACATTGTTTCAGTAAGCATTTAGTTGCATGGCTTTAGTTTACCAGCAGAGGTGGGTTTCCATTCAGTAAAATTCAAATTTTGGAAGTTTGTATTACTCAACATGCAAAGGCATCTGTTGTAGAAAGATTCTTTTCTATTGAAGAAGGTGTGAAGATTATTGAGCATGCTTAAGTTACACAAGTCAGAATTAAATCTAGCTACCAAGTGTAGATACTTAAGAAAATCCTCATGAGTATTAATTCTAAAAAATACTCAGACTGCACCAAAAACCTAAATGAAGCAAAAGTATGAGCCTTCTCATTTATATCTGTAATGTCATCCAGTTCATTCATTAAATGGAAATAGTAGTTATTACCTATCATAGTATAGTATTTAGTTCTGCATTTTTAAGTATATTATAAAGTAAATTAAAATTTCAAAGTACCTAAAATTAATATTAAGTATATAAATGTGGTACATTTATAAGGACAATTAAATGGTCTATTACATACAAATCTTAATTTTAATAAAATAAATAAAAGAATTAGAAACTGGTAGAAAAATGATACTAAACATATTTTTGTTACTTTATTACATCATTAGTTTATTTTCAAAAGCTGGGGTATGCTTTCTTTTAATACTTTAATGATATTGTTTACAAAAGTGAACAATTTTTTAAAATTAAGTTAGATTGCTAGAGCATGAGTCAAAGGCCATTTAATACCTTGTCTTTACAGTATGGCAGTTCCTCAAAAGACTAAACATAGTGTTCCCCTACGACCCAGCAATTTCACTACTTGGCATTTACCCAATTGTCCAGAAAAAAGGACATACTAAATCCACTAGCACAACCATGTTCATTGCAGAACTATTTACCATAGCAAAGATATGGAAACAACCCAGATGCCCCTCCATTGCTGAGTGGATCAACAAGTTGTGGTATTTATACACATTGGAATTCTGTGCTGCTGTCAGAAAGACATTTGTAAGGAAATGGAAAGACTTAGAAAAAATCATATTAAGTGAAGTAAGCCAGACTCAAAGGAACATAGGCTCAGTAGTTTCCCTCATTCATCATAATCATTGGAAACCTTGGACTCTCCTAGCAGATTTACAATAGAATAAAACCTAGATACATAAGGCCATATAGAATGACGCTAAATGAAAGTACCTCCAGGATACAGAAACAAAAACCATATAATGAGTGATTGTTGTCTTTAATGTACTATGTTATCTCTCATCTCGTTTGCTGTCCCTTGGTTATCTCATATTGTTACAGTATTTCACCTGTTTACCTGATATATTGTATATATGAGTATTTTGGTTATTTGAAGTCGGGTAGGGAAGGGAGGAAAACAAGATGAGGGGACAGGGTGGGGAAGGGAAATGGGGATCAAGACATGAGAAAGGGTATCAACATATGTGAAGTAATGCACCTTCTATCTGGTGAATATAATGTAACCCTACTATTAATTACAATAAAAATATATGAAAAAAGAAGTATATAGAGATATGCTACCACCTAAAAAAATCTTGTCTTCAGAGAGAAATCAGGGAAAGGCACAAAAGTAAAACAATTTCTGTTTGTTCTGCATAATTATTTTCTTTCCTGTTCTCATTGTACCTGAGCTTGATGAAAAGTGAAAGTAAAGTCTTAGTAACACATGCTCTTGGAGAACTGGCCTGAGTTTTTAAAGACAGGATAGCGACTTTTCTAAATTCGTAATGTGAGTAAATCTACAAGTTTTTAAGAAGTTTAGAATCACAGGAACTTAGACAATAAATATCTATGGAAATTAATAATTGCACATAATTCAATAAATCCTAGAATTTGCAAATAAAAATTCCCACTGAGTTCCTCTAATATTAACTTCTCATTTTCTTAATGCAAAAGTTCTAAGCTTTGGAAGACTTGAGGTTCCATATTTCTACATAGTGTTTCTGTACTAGATCTTCTTTATTATTTTTCCTGTTTTCTGTGGATCTGTTGATGTTACAATGTAAAAGTCATGTCAAGGTAGTGTAATGTGTACTGCCTGATATAAATGAAACAATGAAGGCTACTACAAATCCAAAGTGCAATAAGTATATTAAGGGTTTAAAAACTGACAAGTCCAGTGCTGGTGGCTCATGCCTGTAAACTTTCTCAGGAGATACACTAGGCCTCCTTGGCACAGGTCAAAACTTTCTTAATAAGGAACAAGAATCACAACAAATCAGAGAAAGGCTGGATAAGTGGGACTGCATTAAACTGCAGAGCTTTTGTATGGCAAAGGACATAGCTAGTAAATTAATTAGGAAGCCTACAAAATGGGAGAAGATCTTCACCATCCAAACAATGGACAAAGGCTTCATATCTAAAATATATTAACAACTCCAAAAATTGAATCAATCCAAAACTAATCTCCAAAGTAACAACCATCCCATTAAAAAATGGGCCAAAGACTTAAAGAGAGTCTTCTCTGAAGAAGAAACAAAAATGGCCTATAGACACATGAAGAAATGCTCAACATCTCTGGTCATAAAAGAAATGCAAATCAAAACAACTCTAAGATTCCACCTCACTCCAGTTAGAATGGCCAGGATCAGGAAAACGAATAATAACAGATGCTGGAGGGGATGTGGCCAGGAGGGATCACTACCACACTGTTGGTGGGAATGCAAAGTCATTCAACCACTATGGAAAACAGTATGGCAGTGCCTCAAAAGGCTAAACATAGAACTCCCCTATGACCCAGCAATTCCACTACTTGGCATTTACCCAACCATCCAGAAACTAGGGCATACTAAATCCACTAGCACAACAATGTTCATTGCAGCATTATTTACCATAGCAAAGATATGGAACCAACCTAGATGTCCCTCAGTTGATGAGTGGATCAACAAGATGTGGTATTTGTACACAATGGAATTCTATGCTGCTGTCAGAAAAAATGACATCGACCCATTTGTAAGGAAATGGAAAGACTTAGAAAAAAAAATCATATTAAGTGAAGTAAGCCAGACTCAAAGGAACATAGGCTCAATGGTTTCCTTCATTTGTCATAATCAGTAGAAACCTTGGGCTCTACTAGCAGAGATTTGCAATAGAGCAAAACCTAGATACATAATGCCATATAGTATGAAGCTAATTGAAAGGACCTCTAGGATATTGAAACAAAAGCCATATAATGAATGATTGTTGTCCTTAATGTACTATGTTATCTCTCATCTCCTTTGCTGTCCCTTGGTTATATCATATTGTTACAGTATCTCACTTTGTTATCTGATATATTGGATATATTTGTATTTGGTTATTTGAAATTGGATAGGGAAGGGGGGAAAACCAAGATGGGGGGCTGGCGGGGAGGGTAATGGGGACCAAGACATGTGAAAGGGTATCAATGTGAATTAATGCACCTTGTATCTGGCAAATATCATGTAACCCTTTTATTAATTACAATAAAAATATTAAAAAATACATATCATATTACATGAAGAAAACTAAACTTGCATTTGACAGTAGGTGCTAAGTATTTACTTCTGGTTTTGAAATTTTGTTGATGTTACTTTTCATCATTTACTTCAACAATAAAGTTGGTTTCAAATCAAGAAAATAATTGTTTTTATATTTTAAAATAGTGAATAAAATTGTCTGATTCATTCATATATGGAATTTCAGTTGCTTTTAGAGCCAAATATAACTCATTCTATCTGATTAATAGTGAATGACATTATCTTGAAAGAAGATAAAGCATTAAAATAACCATGTAGCAAAGACCATTTCTACTTTATATCATAGAGAATATGAACTGCTTTCTTTCCTTTTTAATTTTTTTTTCTATTTTTGTCAGTCCTGGGGCTTGAACTCAGGGCCTGGACACTGTCCGTGAGCTTTCTCAAGGCTTGTGCTCTACTACTTGAGCCACAGCACCACTTCTACCTTTTTTATGTATGTGGTACTGAGGAATCAAACACAGGGCCTCATAGGTGCTAGGCAAGCACTCTACCACTAGGTCACACATCTAGCCCTGTGAACTACTTTCTACAGTGTCAAGTGTAATCTTTTACAACAACGTCACTAAATCCATCAATCTACACTATATCCAAGCTAAAGACAAAGAAGGAGAAGATCAAAAAGGAGTTCAAAAAGAAGATTTGAAGTGCATGATTATTACTGATACTGAGATTTGAATGCAAGTATCATCTAATCCATCATTCACAGATTATCCATTAAACCATGGTGGGTATTTTAGTAGAGAAAATAGGGAATAAATTCTCTCACATGCTTTTTATAGTCAGAACAGATATGTGACTGTCATATTCCTGAGAAATTTCAATAGAGTAACAGGTTCTTATCTTTCATCTAATTAAATACCATGTCTCTGACCTTAGACATCTTGAAGGTGAGACTGATGAATTACTTTTGGGAATCCTTAGAAGGTCATAAAGAACATGCACAATTATAAAAGATAAAGTGACCATGTAATTTATTGTTTAATCTAGGACTTTATATTTTTTCAAGATAACAGACATAAAACAAGATCTGTTAAAGTGTAATCATGTTGAATCTTAAGCTATTAACTAAACAAATTTAATGCAAAATTGCCAGATAATAAGTACAGATAAGATTGTTAACTTGCTTAGTAAAGATAAGCATAAACTCACAAAGGTCAAGTTATGTAATTCTAGCTATAACTCATATGTCAATTGAGATCACTGTGCCTCTTAATAAAAAGAACAATTTTATTTAACCTATATCTTGTGGAAAATCTCGTGCACTCAACAAGGCTCTTGAGAACTCCTGTTACATTTTCCTATCTTGGTTATTTCTGGTCCTGGGTTTCTGATTCTAAATTTCTTCTGCTTAGGATTGTTTATTCACTCATCACTTTTCAAAGTAATTATCTCTTTACCAGATTCTATGCCAACAGAGAACCACAGGATTTTTTCCCTTTAACCTGATCACAAACTATCAAAACAATAAGCCTATAAACATGAGTGTCCATGGGCAGATACACACATACACATAAACACACACACACACACACACACACACACACATACACACCTACTTACTAATGTATGGATAGAATAAATATAGAAGTAGATGAGGTCAATAGATGCATGATAAAAATACAAATCAACACACTCTTAGGCTACTTTCTGACAATGTAAAGTTAGTCCTCTCCCTTGTATAGCTATTGTAAGGAGTTAAGGGGGTTATTAATCCCAATGACAGGAGATTGTGCGAGGATAAATTATTATTAACTAATCAGAATTACTTTGTAATTAGAGAAAAAGGGCAAATAAAATACAGTTTTAGAATTACTTTGCCTATCTAGACTATGAGAACATTGTTTCACTTCTGATTTTGTCTTTCCTTACACTTCCCCAAACTAAGAGGAGACATTTATTTATTTATTTATTTATTTATTTATTTATTTATTTATCTATCTATCTATCAGTCCTGGGCTTGAGCTCAGGGCCTGAGCATTGTCCTTGGGCATTCTCATGGCTCATGCTCTACCACTTGAGCCACAGCACCACTTCTGGCTTCTATGTATGTGGTGCCAAGGAATCAAACTCAAGTCTTCGTGCTTGCTAGGCAAGCACTCTACCCCTAGGCCAAACTCTCAGCCCAACAGCACATTTTTTAAGTAAAATAAAAATATATAAATATTTCCCCCATCATATGTCATGAAATCAAATTCTGAAGTTCATCTTGTTGTTATGTCATTTAATGGAGGTTAAAAATAATACACTTTCTTCCAAGAACTGCATTAAATATGCAAACAGAACATTATCCTGGACTAACAGTACAGGAGGAAGAAAAAGACTATTCATCCAGGTACATAATCTCATTTCATGCATAAGCAAGATGACTGGATTTATGGATTGGAAATAGATACTCTCATAATAATTTCCAGTTAACTAGACTAATGCTAATTCCATGATTAACCATAAAGAAGAAAACTGGTGCTAAACAATAATGTGTTTTTTTTCTGGATGAGTATGGGTAAAATGTAAATTGATGTAACTGGCAGCTACCTAACATATTTTTGAGGACTAACTATAGACTATTTGAAAACTAGGGCCATTTTGAGATTTTATGGACATATTAATGCAAATAATAAAGTAAAATAATAGTGTAAACATATACAACATGTATATTCTGTGAGTAAATACATCTAGTGAAAATTCACACAGGCTACAAATGCTCCTGTTAACTGTGACAACTAATCTAAAAGAATGATCTTTTCAGCTTCATAATATATTTTTAAACATTAGAGTTACACTATCAATAAGTAATATTATTATAGCACATTGAAAAAAAGTTGTATGACAATTGCTCAAAAATAACAATTATTTATAAAACTAAGCTGCCAAATTCTTAGAAACTCACTGAAAGGCACAATGGGGATTTTAAAATATTAGTCTATAGTATAACTTAAAGCAGCTATCATTTTCCCCTTAATTCTGTTGAGGAAAGTATTCAATAATGTTGTGCTAAGTTATGCAGTGGTGAAGTTATTGCTTTAGAATGAAGATGTGAGAAGCTAGGTCAAGGAAGGCAGGAAGAGTTGTCCAGAACAAATCAGATTCCAATCCAGGTATATGTAATCAAGGAAAAATAAAGGTCAGAAGCTAGGGAGGCAGTAAAGGTGTATACAGACACCAGAATGCAGATGAAAATGATCATCCTGAAGTCAGTAGGAGAGTTTTGGAAAAAATGGGAAAGCAGTTATTCCCATATATCATCTTTTCCTGTAAAGTTCTTTCTCTAAACTTTGTACGTCAGAAAGCATATATTTCACTTATATCAGTCTTATATCGGTCCTAAAATAATTACTGCATTTACAGTCTTAATTAGTGTTTTGTATGAATATGACCATTTCAAAAATTTTTAGGACATACATCCTAAATAGGACAAATGGCCTGACTGAGTCAATCAAAACATCTCATATTCACTATTGCAGTTGATGATAATATTTTTTTTGCCAGTCCTGGGCTTGAGTTCAGGGCCTGAGCACTGTCCTTGGACTTTCTCAAGGCTAGAGCTCTACCACTTGAGCCTCAGCACCACTTCTGGCTTTTTTCTACATGTGGTACCGAGGAATTGAACCTGGGTCTTCATGCATGCTAGGCAAGCATTTTAACCACTAGGCCAAACTCCTGGCCCAAAAATATGATAATATTTGTACAATCTTACTATACTTTAAAAATGATGACCCCATAAAATTTGATGTGCTGATTCACTGTATTTTTTAGTCCTGCTAGTGCTGAAGACAGCTTGAGTTAATCATTTTACAACATAAACATATTTCAAATCATCCTACTGTATCCCATTATTATGTATCCCAGTTACTGTTTAGCAACCTTGAATAGAATTTTAAAATATTTCACAAGACTGGAGCACATAAAAGTAATGTATATATCTCAGCCATAGCTTATTATTTTCTGAGGGGCAAAGTAATAATGTATAGAATTCACTTAAATTGCATAGAATGTGACATTTTCTATATCCTAGATTATTTCTTTCCAGTCACTGTTTTTATTAATTTATAAGAAAAGTCCTTTATCTCAAGTCATAAAGTGAAGTTGTAGAAGGGGTCATGACCTTGATGTTGTGTTCTGTTGCCTGCTCTCAAGTTGTCTTATTACCATTTGTCCACAGAAGACCTCAGTAAGGTCTATACTTTGCAGGTTTTCACACATAAAATGAGTGAAAATCAGACCATCGATGTTTTATGTTTTTTATATATAAAAGGAGAAAAATAGTTAACATTTTCAAATTATTTAAATTTCTATTTACTTAAGAATATTTTTAGTGTGATAATTTTTTATGACCCTGTTTTTCTCCTGAAGGTTATCTTTGTTTTCTAATATATATTGTATTTTTCTGATCAAAAGTGTTAGTATGGAGCTTGGAAATTCATTTTATAGCCAATGCCACTGAACCGTAATATTTAAATAATTCACGAGAATATCCTCTTTGGAACCCCTCTTGAAACTGGGCATCCTGGTTGCAACTTTCCTTCCACAGCTTTACTTTCATTTTGAAATGCAGTTACTCTCTTTATCTTAAAACATAATAAATAAAACAAAATAAAAGACTGGCGCTGGTAACTCATGCCTGTAAAACTAGCTACTCAAGAGGCTGAGATCTGAGGATTGAGGTTCAAAGCTACCTCAGTCAGGAAAACTTCTGAGACTCTTATCACCAATAGATTACTAAGTCAAACCTAGAAGTAGCTCTGTGGTTCAAGTGGCAGAGGGCTAGATTTGAACAAAAAAAGCTCAGGGCAGAGGCTAGTCCCTGAGTTTAAGCCCTGGAGCCAGCAAAGAATAAACTAAAAATATAAAAACAAAATTCATCAAGGATGACATACCTAGTTCCTACATAATGGAAATAAGTAGTAATTTTATATGTTTTGCTTCAATTATTATAACCTTTCACCTCAAGGTTGTACAAAAATTTGGTTTTCTGCTACTTTGTAAAAAATGTTTACAACTGTGTTGATCAAGTATATTGGTTTTCCTTTATTGTCACAAGGTTGTCTAACTTGGGGTCCTATTGACCTTACAGAATCCCCTCTTCTTGAATTCTTTTGGAATAGTTTGTGACGATTCAATATGAGTTCTTGATCGAAGATTTAACAGAATTTACCACGAAAGCCATCAGTTCTTGGAATTTTCTGAAATGGTAAACCTTTCATTACTACTTCAGTCTTCTTACTATATTGCTTTTCTGATTATGTTTTGCAACATTCCAGTACATGACTGAATACCCCTCTAATTTGGGGCCTGTGACAAGGCAGCAATATATAGGGGATGCCCAAAGTGAGGTAATGTTGCTCACATTATGAAGAAACAAAGAGAAGTAGCTGGCATGCCACAATTCAACACAGACCTTCTGTGATCTTAACACCCTACAACAAGGCCACAACTCCTTGAAATCCTGCCACATTCTGACTGAACACGAAGCCTTTTATACAGAATTCTTTGAATGACATTCAATAGTCAAGCCTTATCTCTGGCATTTATAGCAGTATTGGTGAATCTGGAAGATATTATGTTAAGTAAGACAAATACTTCAAGATCTCTCTCAGATATGCTAATCTCATAAAACTGGAAGGTATTATACATGAAGATCATTAAAAAAAGAGGAGACCATAGGGAGATAGTACTCAAAAAATAAATTTCAAGAGATTTATTATAATAGCAAAGTGATTACAACTAACGGCATTTTCTTTAAAATTACAGAGTAGATGATACTGCTATCATTTCAAAATGATCAACATATGAGGAAATAAATTTGTTACTGAGCTACAGTGAGCATGTGCTTCAGGTGAAAAGCAGAATTATACATATTCCCCTCTAATTTAAAAATAAATGCAAAGGTATATTCTATTTTTAGTAAAAGATATTTAAGATTTAGATTAGGTTCTTTCTAGCCCTGTACAACTTTAAATCGAGTCCATTTTTATGTTAAACAAAGTATCTCAATAGTTAGTATTCCAAATAATAGTCTTTCCTTCTATGGTAAAGTCAGAAGATTGAATGTAAGACATAAATTATCAGGCTGTTAGTGTGTAAATCTTTTCAGGTTTTACTCATAACCTCCCCAGCTGTCATTTCATAGAACTATGCCTTACCTGTAAATTAAGCTTGCCTTTAATCGAACTCAGCTGGGGGTTATTATATCAACTTTAATGTCACTAAAAATGGTACTAAGCATGAATTTATATCACAAGTGGAAAATCTGAGAGTGGAGGACATTTTCCATGTGGCAGTCTCATAAAACTATCACTTTTAACAAATAACTTGAATTCAAAAAAGATTTGCACAACTCTTTCAGGCACATTCACAGCCTTAAGGAGAAGTGCTAATATGGAATCTGTCTGTTGTGCTGCAGCTGCTCGATTTATGAATGCATAAACAACCCTGACTCATTCTAAGGAAGTTGTAGTTACCATATGGAGTGTTAAATGTAAAGATACTTCCTAGGGCCCATTGCAATAATTTCAATTATATGTATTTTGCTATTTCTACTCCCATATCTTACTTGAAACCTTCACTAAAGAAAAAAACAACAACTCTACTCAAACCTTTCACTCAAAATCTCTATGCATCTTGAAAATCAATATACAATAAAAGAGGTAAGTAAAAGATAACTCCTTCCTTAATTGTTTGTGGATACCCCTACTTCTACATCAGATATTTGGATACTCAGTGGAGCTGTTGTTAAGAATATTGTGCAGGGCCAGGAGTTTGGCCTAATGGTAGAGTGCTTGCCTAGCATGCATGAAAACCCAGATTTTATTCCTCGGTACCACATACATAGAAAAAAGGCAGAAATGGTTCTGTGGCTCCAGTGGTAGAGCTCTAGCCTTGAGAAAACCCAAGGACAGTAGTAAGGACCTGAGCCCAAGCCCAGGACTGGAAAAAAATATTGTGCAGACATCACTGCACTATTTACAATAGCCAAGCAATGGAAACAACCCAGATTCCCCACTACAGATGAATGGATACAAAAAATGTGGTACATATATACAATGGAATTCTACATAGCCACCAGACAAAATAAAATAATGGCATTCACTGGGAAGTGGATGAAACTAGAGCAAACCATATTGAGTGAGATAAGCCAAGACCAAAGGAACAAAAGGCACATGGTCTCCCTGATATGTGGATATTAAATCCAAACAATACAAAAGTGATGACTCAATATTCAGACACCCAGGTTATTGACACGTTCTTAGAGATAAAAATTTAAGTACATAGATGTAAAAATCTATCATGGGATATATTTTCTATTGAAATAATGTTATATTATATAGATCAATATTTATCTATGACATACAAAGTCTCAGATTAATTTTAATTATGTTCTAAAATGTGTGTGCCAGTGATTGTATATAGAGATTCGCTTCTTGAGTTCTTGTTTGTTAAACATGGCATCTGAAATATGATGTAAAAAAATCAGTGTTAATAAAAATCTTTTAATGGTTCCCCATGTGATATTATAAATCAACAAATAAAAATTAGAAACACACTGTGTTAAAAAAAAACTCTGAATTAGATATGAAAAAAAATCTTTTAAGTGCCATCTTTCTAAAACAAATGCACATTATTGAGAAATCTAATAATATCTGATGCTGGTAGGGTTGGGCTAGAAGGGATCACTATTGCCTGTGGGTAAGAAAGTGAATTGTTCAGCCAATCTGGAAAGCAGTGTGATGGATCCTCAAAAGACTAAACATAGAACTCTCCTATGACTCAGCAATCCCATTCCTGGACAAACTCCCACAAACAAGGCCATAATAAACCTCCTAGCACAACCATTGCAGCATTATTTACCATACCTAAGCTATGGAACCAACCCAGATGCCCTTCAGTAGATCAAAGATGTGGTATGTAGGCCAGGCATGGTGGCTCATGCCTGTTATCGTAGCCACACAGGAAGGTGAGATCTGAGATTGTAGTTCAATGCCACCCTGGCCACTAAATTCTATGAGACTCTTATCTCCAATTAACCACTAGAAAACCGGAAGTGGTGCTGTGACTCAAGGGTTAGGACCTTGAGCTGAAGAGCCCAGGAACAACACCCAGGCCCTGAGTTCAAGCCCCATGACCCATTAAAAAAAAAAAAAAGAATGTGGTATACATACATAATGAAATTCTATGCTGCCATCAGGAAGAATGACATTGTCCCATTCATAAGGAAATGGAAAAACTTGGGGGAAAATAAAATTAAATGAAGTAAGCCAGTCCCAAAGGAAGATAGGCTCCAGGGCCTCCCTCATTTGTAATAATTAGTATGCATCTAGCATTCTCCTAGCAGAGGAGCTCAATCACTCAAGAACAAGGTACATATCACCGCATAAGATGAGACTAAGCAAAACAAGCTCCAGGATAAACAAGAGATTTATCATTGTAATTGTTGTTTTCAAAGTACTATGTAAAGGTATTTCTTTACTTGTTTGGTTCCTACCCCTGTTGTTGCTGTGTCTGACTTTGGTACCTGGTAGACTGTATATAAATCTGTTTACTTGACTCAGGGAAGGGAAAGGGAAACATAAGCTGATGTGCCAAAGACCTAGGGTAAACTAGTGTAACAGCGATATTCACAGGACAATATGTTGGAAATGAACTTTACAACTTGGAAGGGGAAGGGAAAGGGGGAGAAAAGCATGGAAAGTGGTGACAATGTTCAAAAAGTAATAAACTCACTATCTCACGAATGTAATGGTAACCCCTCTATATATCACCTTGACAATAAAATAATTTTTTAAAGAGTAAAACAACCCCAAAACACTGCACACACAATGGGTTGATTTTATACCCTAACAAGCAATGTTACTGCTGTTTTGCTGGTTGGATGATTGATTGGTTGGTTGGCTGGCCAGGTAAAAATCTCTAATCCTTTAGTCACATGACCTAAGGTTTCTTGCTTTAGTTTTTTTTTTTTTCAGATGGTCTCAAGTTTTGCCTGGAACATCCTCAGACATGATCCTCCTTCTTATTGTCCTTTGCATCACTCCAAAAACAAACGTGCATCTTTATGTTTGGTCTTCAGTTTTTTAGTTGTTGTTGGTCATGGGCTTAAATTCTGGGCCTGAGTGCTGTCCCTGAGCTCCTCGACTCAAGGTTGCTTCCCAACCCCTTGAGCCACAGCCCCACTTGCCATTTTCTAGTAATTAATTAGAGATAAGAGTCACACAGACTTTAGTACCTGGGCTGGCTTTGAACCAGGATCTTCATGTCTCAGCCTCCTGAGTAGCTAGGATTACAGGTGTGAGTCACTGTGCCTGGCTGGTCTTCAAATTTTAAAGAAATATTTATTGCCAATATATCATTCTATCAATTGTTCAAATGGTCACATAGCATCTTAAAATGTAACTCACTTTAATTAACAAATTCTTTATCTGGATACTGACTTGTGTTTGGTGGAGCAAACAAATAGCAAATCAAATAGCTAAACAAATCCCAGAAAATACTTATTTTTCTCATTAAGGTATTCTGGAACCAATGAGAACATATTGATACTAGATCAGACTTATTTAGTACTTAGAATGTGCTAGATAATATTCTAAAAATTCAAAGCACATCAACCTATTTCATAATAGTAAAAATTAAAGACCCTATTACTATTCCAATTCTGTGGCTGAAAAAAGCTGAAGCACAAAGAACTCAAGGATTTTCACCACAATCCCATATAATGAGACTGAAGTTTAAATTAAACCTTCTGTAGTCACTGATCTGAACAATTTCAACAAGTAGTGACTAATTCAACTATGAAAACAGAAGAGAAATAACTGAAACATAAAAGTAAGGATTTGGGAACTGAGACGATGTCCAAAGAGAAACCAAAATACACAAAGAGAGAAAGAATAGAAGACAGAAAATTCTTCTATCACAGAGGAGAATCTGTGTGGAAAATTCATATTGTGTATGCATTCAAAATTAGTCATGTTATGAATATCAGTTGCCTTCCTATGTTCTGTTCTCTAGGAGATTCACGTAGATAGAAGCAAATTTCATTTTCAGAGATGGCTGGCTAGCTGGCTAGAAGATTTTTTCATCCTCTTTAAAGGCTCAATATAAAAGGGTCAGCATGACTTGTTCTGTGATACAACCTACCACATTTCATCTGTAATTTCTCTGCTAATCTCAGTTGGGCTTGTCTGCAGGAAATTATCATAGAGATGAATGCAAACCAAGGCTAAGTGAATCACAGATGGGGCAAACCCTACCACCGGAATGCAGGTATCCAGGTGGTCCTCAAATACTGTGTGCATGATTTCTTCCCATTGGCCTGTAACATCTGTTTCCACAGTGCAAGGGTGTGAAGAAAATGACACAAGTGGAAAGCACTGACATATTCAGGAGAAAGGAAGTGATTTATTTTATATTAAAGATCGGTACTGTTGCAAAAATAAAAGTACAACTTGAATATGCCTCTGTATGACTTATATAATGTATGTGTGTTTAAGAGAAAGATTGTATATTTTTATTAAATCATAACAAAAAATACAAGACTCTGAAAATCTAATTAGCACAATGAAGTAAAACAGCAGGCCTATAAAATTATTTTCTGAGTTATAAATAAGATTGTTTCAAGAGTTTAGAGCAAGAAGAATAAAACTTAAGAAAGATGTTAAATTATTAATTTTAATAAATAAGTATTCTATGGAAAAAATAAAATAAAAATATTGAAGAGAATGATGAATATAAATGATCAGCACACTGACTTTAGAAACTACTGGTTAAAATAGGTAGTAAAATAAGCCCAGACTAATGTCGTAAATATTTTTCCACTACATTTTCTTCTAATAGTTTTTAAGGTCTCAGATTGTATATTTATTCCTCATCCCACTTTGAGTAGAGTTTTGCATGTGGTATAAAATGAAGGTTTACATGGCAATATCCACTTTTCCTAGCATCGTTAATAGAAAACAACTGACCTTAATCATTGTGAGTTCTTGGTACCTGTTACAAAATTCAATTGACTATTAATATATGGATTCATTTCTAGATATTTTTGCCAGTCCTGGGGCTTGAACTCAAGGCCTGAAGGACTCAAGTCCTTGGGCTTTTCCTCAAGGGTAATGCTCTACCACTTAAGCCACAGTACCACTTCCAGATTTTTCTATGTATGTGGTACTGAGGAATTGAACCCGGATCTTCATTCATGCTAGGCAAGCACTACACCACTAGGCCAACCTTCCAGCCCTTCATTTCTAGATTCTTTATGTCATTGACTTATATGTGCATTTTAATACTACACAATATGGTTTTTATACTATAGCTTTCTAAGAGATTTTGACTGTCACCAGTGATAATTCCAGTTTTATCCTTTCTCCTTTATTTCAGCTTTTGCTCAAAACTGCTTAAGGTTTGTTTGGGGTTTTTTTTGTTCTTGTTGTTTCTTGTTGTCTTTTTGTAGTTTCATATACAAGGACTGATTTTTTTTTGTTCTAGCTCCAAGAGACATTTCATTTGTACTTTAATAGGAGCTACATTGACTCTATAGATTCCGTGAAATAATATGAATACTTTAACCAAATTAAGTTTCCAAACTATGAACACGCTATATTTCCACTTATTTGGATCTTACTGCATTTCTTTCATCAGTAATTTAGATCATTTCACAACACTGAGATTATGCCTCTAACATGATTTGACAATTTCCTTTCCAAACTAGATATATTTTCTGTCTTTCTCTTGCTTGAGTGTTCTGGCTAGATTTGGGATACTGTACAGTAGCAAACAGAAATGGTCCTTGTTCTTGACCTTAACGAAAAAAATTCAACTTTTCCATAACTCTCCCGACTAGCTTCAAAGGTCTCTGTTTGGGTAATCTATTGTCACTGGACCCATTTAGAAGACTTGTGTGTAATCACATACTTGGTCTTAGAACATGGTCTTAGTACTTAGTACTTAGACTTAGACTAAGTACTCAATAGTCAGTCATAGTACTTGTAAGAGTCGAGTTGGAGACAAAATATTGTGATGATGAGAAACAGACCTTTTCCACCAACAACTATTTATTGGTGGTCAAAGGCTGCTGCATGTAATGCTCAACTGGCCTTCCTGACTTCTTCAGTGTGTCTTTTCTTATTCATGTCTTAAATCCATCAATTTCGTATCATGTTTTCTTAACCCATAGGAAGACATTTTCTTGTGCATATAATGGCTGCCATTCTTCTTTCTTTGAGGAGTGTGTTCTGAAAGCTCCTATTCCATTCTCTTGCTGATAACTAGCTTCTGAAGATTAACAATTGGCTGGAAATGAGCCCCAGGTACCAACCAGTCCTAATTTCATTTTTACATGTAAAAATTTCTCATGTGTCAGAAAAATGACGTGACTTATACAAAGTGGTATAACTGGAATAACCAGGAAGGGAGCCCAGTGGAGAAACTTTGCTAGAACTGTGATAAAGCTCAAGAATGGGTTGTAAGGGCTACATCCAGTGTTGTCATGATCCCATAAGGAAGGACTAAATAAATAATTAAGTATAGGACATTGGACCCCAAAATATCACTTAGATAAAAGCATAAACATTATGTCAGCAAAGAGGACTTAAAATGTATTACAAAAATAACTTGGTTAATAATTCATTACAATTCTTCTAACAAGACACAAGGTTTTCAGATACCTGGATTCAACAGTGGAATTTGGGCTTAGACAGATCAAACCATAAAGTGGTAAAGTTTTATTTCCTTCTGTGAATGAAAAAGGCCATAAAAGTAAGAAAGCTGAATAACTGAAGTAAAACATCTTAGAAAAATACTACCAGTCAGGGGTGTAAAAGATCAGAAAATTGTCTATAAGCTGATGTTCCTTTAAAATTAGAGAGCATTGAGATCAAAGAGAAAAACAGTATGTTCAAAATAAGACCTCAAAATCAGTCCTTCTTACATGATTTCTCAATAATTTAAATGCTGAAATGTAAAATAAAAACTTTACTGAAACATTTTACAAGATAGAATATTCTGAGTAGCTACCCTTATGTCCGCTGTCCTCCAGTCTCCATGGTACCTTGTATTGTCATTGGTCATGACATATAATTGACCCCTTGTCCACTTGAAGAACTTTATACATATTTATTGCAGTACATATTTTGTAGCCAGTATTTCATCATGTTAGTCATCTTAAAAGCAGCATTTCTCATGGGATTGGTAATACTCCATAGGACACATACACGATGTTAGGTGCTTCTGAGTTGTGACAGATGACGTGGGATGGTACTTCCATACAGAATGGTGCAAAACAACAAAAAAGAAAAATGTTTATTTTTTCAAGTGTTAACTTCAGAAATAATGTTGCCAGAACTTAGGTAAAGACTTTCAAGGAAGAAAAAAAATAAATGAAAAGCAGACATTTTCCACTCACAAATTTGCTAGTAGGTAAGGCAAAGGTTCAGGAAAATAGGAGATTTCTAATATAGTCTCCCCTCATTGCATGTGTGGTAGCAATTAAAGAAATAAACAGGATCCTGAGTAGAATGACCAGCACCAATTCAACTTGCTGCAAGTACACTGACACTGAGAACTGTGGTTCAACATCTGGAAAATTATTCAGAAAGAGAATAACACAAAACAAAATAAAAACAACGCATGGGAGGAGGGATGAGAGAGAGGAGCAAAAGAGAGCTAATGCTGATGTTAGCAACAATTTTAAACAAGAGCCAGATCAAACTCCGTTAAACGTTAAAAAGGTAAAATTACCTTTCAGTCTGTTTTGTAGGCAAAAGACTATTCCTAACTATGGTTGTCAAATTTTAAGTCCATTAAATAAGTTAAGAGTAATAACCCCTGGGACCGGGAGTTTGGCCCATTGCTAAGAGTGTTTGCCTAATATGTAAGAAGACCTGAGTTCAATTCCTTGGTACCACATACAAAGAAAAACCCAGACGTGGTGCTATGGCTCAAATGGTAGAGTTTTAGCCTTGAGAGAGCCCAAGGACAGTGCTCAGGCCCTGAGTTCAAGTCCTGGAATTGGCAAAAAAAAGAAGGTATAATAACCTCTTAAAATTGAAAGTAAAGAGGTAAAGATAGTGCAGTTAATATAAGCACATATTAAAATGCTTCACTAACACACTTTTATGAAATCATAAAATTTGAAATATTTGAGTAAATACTAAATTTTGCACTTCTAAAACAGTTTTTATTAGTCTTATTTGTAAACACAGACTCCATTGTAATAATTCTTATCTCAGCTTCACGTTAAGAACCTAACTTTTGAACATGTTGAATTAATAAGTTTATTATCAAACTCGACTGTCAAGTTTGGGAAATATTTAGAAATCTTTCTCTGTAGGAATCATAGTCATGGTGATTTGTTTCCCAACATAGTCCTCAGTGGCTTTTTTTGTTTCCTTATGTGCCCTTAAATACAATGTCAACCGCATTATTGCAACTATGATCTAACTGATGTACGTACTTCTACTAATTTGCAAGATGTATTTCTAATTTCAATTTATGAGGCTAAAAAGACCTTTCTATTTCATAAAACCCCACCACACAACTTAATTTGTAACTTATACAATTTATCACTAACTTCTTCCTTTAAAAGTTATTCTGTTGAATTGACGAGGGGAGAAGGAAGGGAACATACAAGGAGTTTCCTAACTTGTGTTTTTCCAATGTTACTATTAACTCCACAAGCATATGTTAAGTTTCTGTCAAGTAGATAGTCCTAAGGCAGACATTATATTACTCAAGAAAGATGAATGAATCATACTTAATTATAAGTAATACATATAAGAGTTATATATATGTAATAATATTCCCTGGATATGATGCATATAATATACATGCTTTTCAGGAATGCAGTGTAGTCTGGGAAACTGAGAAGACATGGATACAAGTACTGTAACATACCTTAAGTTTCAGCATGACTATGAGGGTCTTAAATGTACCAAGGAAATGGGAGCATGTATTACAAACACAGAACCTGTCAGTTTGAAGTCAGTGAAGTTACAACATCGAAGACTCACTTCAGAAAATATTTGAAAAGTTTGAATAAAATTAAAATGCAAAGAATAGAGTAGTTACTGGAACACAGGGTTTGTGGGGGGAGGATGATGTTGGAAGACAAGTTCTAAAATAGTCTTGGAATGATAGAGACTACACAAAAGTCTATACGACACTGGGTTTTAGAGAGAAAAACATTAGAAACTTTTTGAAGACCTGATTAAATGGAGGTACTAAATCAATGGTAGAGACCAGAAGTGAGAGAGATGTGGAACTTGGTTACATAAGAGGCTAGAAATCAAGCTGGGCTTGCTGGGAAATTAGGGATTTCATTGAGATGCTGCAAACTATGATTGACAATAATTACAGACACAAACGAAATCCTCAATATTAAATGAGTTATGGAAGAGGAGAAGATCTGGAAAATGTATATGTTTAAGGAATTAAAGAAGAGACATAAAACATCAGACAACTGGAGGAGTATTCCTTTGTGGAATTTAAGATAAAAGAGCATGTCACTGGCAAATAAAATAAATTACTATTTTGAGGTGAAAGAGAAATGAGAATCAACAGTCTTAAAGTACAGTATATTCATCCATATGACATTTATTCCTACAAAACCTGCCTGTATGTCATCTATAATTTTTAAACAAAGGGTTTAGTTTTATCATTCATCTCAGAATAAATTGTTAGTGAAATAGTAACACACTAGTTGTAACAAGCAAATTCTGCTTAATTAGAGTTTACTGTTATGCATAGTAAGTTTCCCCAGTAAACTATCCTATGTCTTGGAATAATATATGTTGGATTTTAAAAATGACATTCATGGGGCCGGGAGTTTGGCCTAGTGGTAGAGTGCTTGCCTAGCATGCACGAAGACCCGGGTTCGATTCCTCGGTATCACATACATAGAAAAAAGCTAGAAGTGGTGCTGAGGCTCAAGTGATAGAGTGCTAGCTTGAGAAAGTCCAAGGACAGTGCTCAGCCCTGAGCCCAAGCCCAGGACTGGTAAAAAAAAAAATGACATTTATGTATGGGATATAAAGGGAAGTGAAAGAGGAGTTGGGGGAATAATTAAAAAGTAGACTATTTGAAAAGTGCTATTTGTTGCAGTAAAAAAGATGAATAAGAAATAAGAGTTAATATCAGTAAAATGGAAATTTTTAAAGTCTTGATATTATCTTGATATTATCTCAAAAGCTATTAGATTCCACTGTACTTGTAAGTAGGTTAACATTGTTCTTTTATTGCAATTATTTTCTGGTCAAATATTCCATTCCATCAAAATATCAGTATAAAGGGTCAATAGTTCCTTTAAATATTACCTGTGTTTTTAAATATATAATTTGGAACTCTATAAGCCTTTAGGTCATGAAAAATCATATATAGTTATTTTGAAATTCTCCCAAAAATGATCTATGCCAATATAGGCAAAATATTGCCACAGGTTACCCAAGCCATGTTAAATTTTTTAAATCCAATAAAAGTTTCCAATAATTCTGCTTAATTAAAAATTTTACCCTTATAGAGTGAATTATTAGGAAATATTCTCTTATTTCCTCTTACCAACACCTAAATGGCATAGCTCTTTCCTCACCTCTGCCCTACTCTTACCTTATTAATAAGTTATTTATATTTCTGACACAGTAAATTAAAACCAAGTCTGTGTGTTATTCTGCCCTTCTTTTCACCCTTGACCCGGACTTGGACTTATGACAGTTGTGAAAGGCATCAGCTCTTCTTTCAGCTTTGGAGTCCCTTTCAATTTCTGCTGTTGCTTCAGTCATCTCTAATTACTTTCTTTGGCTCATGGTGCATGATGAGACAAAGGAATCATGTCAAGGACTCAGCTTGGATTCATTTAAACCAACACTTGGGCTTTCAAGGTGAGCTTCAGAATAATATGGGACATTCAAGTCCTTCGTAGCAGTTATTTTGATAAGTAGTAAATGTAGTTTTGTAAATAGTAAATGTAGTTTTTGTAAATTAGCAAATTTATTAAACACCTGGAATCTTTATAGTTTTAGTCGTTGTTTGTGATTGTTTTTACTTTTCTTTGAATTAATCACATCTGCCCAGCTATTGAACCCCTTATCACCAATAACTGAAATGAAAATTAACACTATCAACTTAATGTATTTGTCAGTATTTGCCTAGAATTTTGCACGAGTTTCTCAGTGGGCAATGTCACCTCTCACTTTCATTCCTCCTTAAAATTTTCCAATTCTTGATATTTAAATATTTTAGGGCCTGTGGATTAAAACTTTTATGGAAAGTATTCTTCTATAGTACCTGTATCTTAAATCAGGAAAGCTTATACAATTGTCATAGGTTTCTTTGGCTAAATATGAAAAAAAAAACAACTTTAAGGAAGTAACACTTTATCTTCGTGTAACAGGACTGGTTTCATAGTGACTAGTTAGCTTCATTCTATCTGAGCCCTTGTTAAGACAGAGCACCATGGCTATAGAAAGATATGACAAAGGCTACTCACTTGACCGCAAGTAAGAAGCAGAGAAAGGGGGACATAGGAATAGGCAGATGACACATATTCCTTAAGTATATTCCCCCAGTAGTACATACTCCTAGTAGACTCACACATCCTGTTTTAGTTCTCCATTTTCCCAAAATACCATTTTATGACTCTATCAAGGTATTTATACATTATGTAGAATTCTTAAGCAGAAAACCAAGCTCTAATTACTTTCTGAAAATACCCCCATAAGCTGAAAATACCCCCAATATATCAACCTATTGGGAACATTTCATCTTCAGACTATAACACTAACAATAGTTTAAGATTGTTATTTAAATGGGTGTCCCCACAGTTTCTGTGAACTTCAAGATGCTTTGAATTTGGTCCTATCACTCCTTTGCTCAAAATTCATGTTTCTATTGACATTTTTTCAAACTTCTCTTTCACAAGGATGGTTATCTGACTAAAACATCAAATCTTGTGCATAAAAATGGTTCTGCTTGATTTGCAATAGAGCAAAACCTTGATACATAAGGCCATATAGTATGAAGCTAATTGAAAGGACCTCTAGGATATTGAAACAAAAGCCATATAATGAATGATTGTTGTCCTTAATGTACTATGTTATCTCTCATCTCTTTTGCTGTCCCTTGGTTATCTCATATTGTTACAGTATCTCACTATGTTATCTGATATATTGGATATATTTGTATTTGGTTATTTGAAATTGGATAGGGAAAGGGGGAAAACCAAGATGGGGGGCTGAGGGGGAGGGTAATGGGGACCAAGACATGTGAAAGGGTATCAATGTATGTGAATTAATGCACCTTGTATCTGGCTAATATCATGTAACCCTTTTATTAATTACAATAAAAATATTTTTAAATGGTTCTGCTTCAGTAATCTTTTATTCCACTTTTGCAATTTTTCAGTAATAATCTTTGGTTTCTTTACAAAGTTGTGACATTTGTTTCTTGACCATAGTTTTCCATCTGTCTCTCATTAAATCTATGGAGAATGAATCCTTGAATTCTTAGTAATTTTTTCATCTTGTTTCCCTAATATAGAGATGAAAAATCTTCTACATGATATGAGTCTGAGCTTCATACATCTTAAATGGTATCACTCACCCTCTATTAGCCAATTCATATTGTTTGGCTAAAATCTTAACTTTTACTTATCTAGCTCTGTATTTTTGATAACTGTTACCCATCTGTATATCACCTTTACAATAAAATAAAATTTAAAAGGATAAATAAAATGTCATGAGGTATCTGAATTTGTATACTGGTATACTGTATATGCATTATTTGTTTATTTGTAATAGAGAAGAGGAGGGGAAAACAAGATGATTGGAGGGGAAAGGGGGAATAAAGGGGGTAAAAAACATAAGAAGGTGTATCAAGGTTTGAGAAGTAATGTACCCACCACCTGATGAATGTAACTCTAACCCCTCTATGCATTATCCCAACAATAAAATACAATATAAAGATTAAAGAACTAATTCAAAAAATCCCTTTTATATTTTGAAAAGTACTTTAGGAAAAGATACCCAGTATTGTTCTTTCTCTATCTTTTTTTTTACCATTTTAAATAAACATGAATGTGATGCTAAGTAACTCATTTTTGTATGTATATCTTTCCATGCATGTATATTAAATATAAAATAATTTATGAAAAATATTAAAGACAAAAGTCCAAAAATAATTATAAATCACATAGGTCATGCAACGCTTGGCTTCAGATTGTGTTTTTCCTCTCATGACCATTATCAAGACACCTTTAGCCTTAAGATCTACTGTTAACTTTAGATGTGACTGGAATGTAGCACAAATGGTAAGCAACTCCATCACACCTTGGTATATAAGGCTTAGTTTTAAAAAAAAACTATAAAGTTAATTTTCTTCTTTCATTTATATTTCAATTTTATACTTATTTTCCTTTTAAATATATATATTTGGAATCTTGTTAAAAAAAAAACCAATGAAAGGCAGGTCTGGTGGCTCAGGCCTGTAATCCTAGCTACTTAGGAGGCTGAGATCTGAGAATCTCAGTTCAAGGCCAGCCTAAGCACTAAAAAGTCCCTGAGACTCTTATCTCCAATTAATTATCAGAAAAGTGTCACTGTGGCTCAAGGGGTAGGGTGGTAGCCTTGGGCTGAAGACCTGATTACAGTAGCTCAAACCCTAGATATGTAACTCCTTATAGGATGAGGCCAAATTAATGGACCTCCAGGACATGGAAACAAGAGTTTAATTATAAGTGACTGTTACTCTTTATGTATTATGTTTTTTCTTTCTTAACTTGTGTTGCTCTTTGGTTAATCTCATATTGTTACAGTATCCCACTTTGTTACCTGGTATATTATATAGATATTTACTTGTTTATTTGAAATAAGAGGGAAAAATAAGTCGAGGAGGTGGGAGAAGGGAAATGGGGACAAAAACATAAGAAGGGATATCAATGTGTGAGAAGTAATGCACACTCTATCTGGCAAATATAACTGTAACCCCTCTATACATTGAAATAAAAAATCCTATGTCCCAACAAAATAAAATATATATTTATAACATATAATATATAAATATATACATATTTGAATTCCATTGATTTGACAAGTTATATTACCACATATACCATTAGGGCTAAATTACATTTAGTTACTTAATTAAGTATGTAATACTTTAAAAAATGTGTGGCTCAAGGAGTATGATGGCTCAAGGGAGAGGGTAGTAGCCTTGAGCTGAAGAGCTCAGGGACTGCACCCAGGCCCAGAGTTCAAGTCACCTGACTGACCAAAAAAGCACAATGACTCTAAAAATTGAAGAACAGTTAAATGAAACATTAATTGAGCCTTATCTGGTTGTTCGTATTTATAATATATAATACATCTAAGTAGGATGGGGAATACCAAATTGCTGTTTAAAATACTCATCATCTGGAGTCCATCCAGGGAGATTAAGCAATCCAATGCTTAGTGAATATTCTATTTGCCATTTACAGAACTGTTCCAAGCAAATGACTGTCATGAATCCAGCTTACTTAAAATAGAAGTCAGCAAGTTGTGGACCTTGAGTCAAGCTTTCTGCTTTCTGTTGTGTGTTGTTGCTGTGCACTGCTGTAAACAGTTCCTGTGATTCATGGAAGGTGTTGATGCAACCTCCCATGGGACTTAAAACTATTGTCTGTGACAGTAATTGCTGCAGCCACCAAAATAGACTCACTGGCCCTAGCTTCTCTAAGCTTTCTTAAAATATAATCTTCTTAGATATGTATGACTTTCCTATGCCAGATAGCTTAGTCTGATAAATTTCTGTATTTGAAGTGAATTTTCTGTTGGCATTGATGTCTTACATCTAGGACTAGAAAACAGAGGAAAATCAGATTGGTGAAAGTAAAAACTCTACTAAATTCAGTACGATTACAGTTGTCCACATTTCAAAAATCAGAACATTGAGACAGAGCTAAGGCAGCTAAGAAAGTTTGCAGCTACGAATGAGCACCTATATCAACCAATTAGAGAAATCTCAAGCTAATACTCTAAAGTTGCAACTCAACATTAGAAAAAGTTGCAGATAGAGACACAAGAATAAACCCAACACAAAACCAACAAGCAGAAAGAAATAATAAAGATTAGATCATAAACAGATGACGTGTAAAGAATCAATGTCATTGGTTGTTAAGGCTTTATCAAACCAGACCAAAGAAGAAAAATGCTCAAATAAATAAAATCAGAGACGAAAAATGGGACATCACAACAGGTACAAGTAAAATTCAATATATTATAAGGGAATACTTTGCAAGTCATATATCAACAAACTAAAAAATCTAGCAGAAATTCATTCCTGGGTAATAACAATGTATCAGAACTGAGCCAAGAGGATATAAACAACTTAACAGATCCATAAAAAGTAATGTAACTGAGATCTGCCAGCAAAGAAAAATCTTAAGTCCTGATAATTTCACAACAGAATTCTTTAAGACCTGTAAAGAAGAACTAATATCAATGCTCCTCAAACTCTTCTATGAAATAGAAAGGGGGGAAATCACTACTAAATTCATTTTTATGTTGATGCCAACATTATACATGTTCCAAAATCAACAAAAAAGAGAACTATAGACAACTCTCTCTTTGATAAACATAGATACCAAACTCCTTAGTAAAATACGTACTAATCACATTGAACAACTGATCAAAAAAAAGAAAAGAGAATGAATGAAGAAAAGAAAGAAAGAAAGAAAATCAGACACTACACTCAAGTAGGATTCATTTCAAGGATGAAAGGCTAGTTCAATACATACAAATCAGTATGTATATTAAAGCACATTAGCAGAATCAAAGAGAAGAATAACATGATCATTTTAATAGATGGAGGAAAACCTTTGAAAAACTCTAATGTCCCTTTATGATAAAAGCTCTGGAGAAGCTAGGAATAAATGGGACCTTCCTTAACATAATAACTATCTACAACAAACGTATAGCCAACACCAGGCTAAGTGGAGAAAAGATAATTCCATTTTTGTCTTAAATCAGGAATACAGTACTGGAATTCATAGCAAGAAAAATAAGACAAGAGAAAAACATAAAGGAGGTCCAAACAGGGAAAGAAGCAAAATAACTTCTATTTGTAAATGACATGGTTCTGCTTCCACAGGATCCTAAAAACCTATATCCAAGTTCCAAGAGCTAAAATATAAGGATCAGGGTATTTAAAAAAATCCATAAAAATCAGCAGCTTTTTTGTAAACCTGCAATGGGAAGATTAAGAGTGAAATCAGCTGATTTATTGATTGGGTTGTCATTTCTTTAAGGGTTTACTCTTTTTGACGGTTTAGTTATTGGAGTAGTAAGTATATTTTGGATATTTGGTGCTTGTCTTATGTCTAATTCTCCCATTCTGTGTATTTGCAATTTATCTTGGTAGCTATGTTCTTCAAAATGCATAAACATTTAAGTTGGATGAACTGTCTTCCTTTGATTTTCTGTGTTTCTGGATCTTTACCTAGAAAGTTTTGACTTGTACCTAGAATCTGTGCTGTATATTCTGTCCCTTCTTATAATAGTTTCATGATTTTCAGTGTTAAAACATTAAGGTCTTTGATCCATTTTTGAACTGATGCTGGTACAAGAAAATAAGAATCTAGGTTCAGTTTTCAATATGTGGCTATCCAATTTATCAGAGAGGCTGTCTTTCCTTCCTGTCTGTGTTTTTGGCTCATTTAGGCTGTCTCTTCTGTCTGTGCTTTTGGCTCATTTACCAAATATTAGATGGCTATAGGTCTGTGGGTTCATTTTGGAATCTGAACTACTATATGACCAAGAAATTCCACTTGTGGGCATTTATCTAAAAAAGGATTAACAAAGCTTCACTAAAGCCACCAGCACAATCATGTTCATTGAAGCACTGTTTTTCCATAGCCAAAATATGGAATCAACCGAAATGCCCTCAGTAGATGAATTTGTCCATCATAAAATGTGGTATATATACATGATGGAATTCTAGTCACCAATCAGAAAAAAATGATATTGTACCATTTATATGGAAATGGAAAGACTTTGAAAAAGATTACATTAAATAAAGTAAGACAGACCCAGAGAAATACAGGTTTCAGCATGGTTTCCCTCATTGTGGTAGTTAGGATGTGCCAATAAATCTATTACTAAACACATTAGGTGATGTGCAAATGGTTGTAATTAATTAGACACTTAGAGGAGCTCAAATAGTATAATTCTTTAGAAAGACAGGTTAAAGTCCAACAAAATAAGTACCAGATAATGGGATCTTACAAAGTGGAGGTGGGAACAAGCAAAGAAGGGTAGAATGAAGGGAGAAGGTGGAAGAAGCTAGGCAAGAATACATTGTATATACCACAGAACTGAGGAAGATAATGGAAGGGGTGGGTGCAAGGGGGTGAAGATGTTGAAAGGGTGACATATCAACATGCACTATGTATATATAAGCTTCTTTTTTAAATGGTAAAAAATAAATTCATACCCTAAAAATGGGGTGTGTGAGAATGTTGCAAGGGGCAACACTGATCATGAACTGTGTTCATCAACTTGTACAACTATTGAATGATAATTAAGATAGTCAAAATGAAAAGTAATCAGAAAATCAATTTTATTTGTAGCAGTGTCAAAATTTACAAAGTAAATAAAATAACTAACCAAAGAAGTAAAGGGCCTCTTAAAACAAAAACTATAAAATTTAGAAGAAAATAATTCAAGGAAATGGGAAGTACAAAGACTGCCCATGTTCCTAAATTGGCAGAATTAAATTAGGAGGATGGCAATGCTTCCTAAGACATTCCATATATTCAATTCATAACCCACCAAAACACCAATGTCATTCTTTACTGAGCTACAGAAAATAATCCAAAAATTCATATGGAGCCACTAAAGGCTCTGCTATCAAGTTATAGAATTCTCAGAAGAAGTAAAAAAGGCAAATAGACACATGAAGGAATGTCCAACATCTCTGGCGATAAAGAAAATGCAAATCAAAACACTGAGATTCCATTTTATCCTGGTTAGAATGGCCATCCATCATTAAAAATATGAACAATAGATTTCTGCAGTGCTTGGGGAAAGAAACCTGATATACTATGGTGAGTATGTAAGCTTGTCCAACCACTCCGGAACACAGATTGGAGATTCTTAACCATTATCCAAAAGATGATAAATCAGAATATAGTAAAAACCATTTGCACAATCATGTTTATTGCAACACTATTTACCATATATAGCCAGGGTATGGGAGAAGCTCAAGAAAATGTGATACTGATACACACACAGACACACACACACACACACACACAATAGAATTTTGCTCAGCCATTAGGAAGAATGGCATTACATCATTTACAAAGGAATGGATGGCCTGTGGGAAAATTACATTAAATGGAGTAATTCAGGTCCATAGAGACAAGAAATACATGTTTTCTCTCATATTTGGAAGCTAGCTCTAATTTATAAATATACAAGTAAACACACAGGGTTATATGCAAATATACAGAAGTGCATTAACTGAAGTATGGGATTCACAATGTTGTGATTCTCGCAGCCCAACAAAATGAGTATCAGGAAACTAGTATTAGAAAGGTGTGTGCAGAGGTCAAGGAGAGGGAGGTCGACTAATGAAGAGAGGAAGGGGACAGAGCACAGTGATAATATTCCATGCATATCAAATAAAACTATAAAAATTGAGAGAAGGGGCTGGCTTGAAAGGAATGCTTGACAATGCATTATACTTAGAAACTGACATGTTGAATGGAAAATCCTTTGTGCAACTACTTCAGATAATCAAAAATAATTAAACATGAATGAATAAATAAAAGCATTCTGGATCCAAAACTTTTGTAAGAACAAATCTTCATTGGGATAAGACTCCCCAAGTCAACTGGATTGGAAGTATTTTAAATTCATATGCTTTATTCACTTGGTACTGTCTCCATACGTGCTATGTGGAAGGACAAACACTCTTTAAGTCTAAATCTGAGGTAGCTCAGCAAGCCGCCTGGGTATTGTCAGAGTGGTTGTAGAGCTGTGATTGCTTCATAGAATGCAGAGACCCATCTGCCATATAATCAAGGGTCTTGTAAGCTATTTGTTGCACACAAATCTCTTTTGTGCATACCTAAAGCAGACGCAGGCACCACTAACCTACATAAACAGCTGCTGTGCATCAAGCACTATGCTAAGAATTCTCACTAATCTTTCTTATCTGTCTGCTATCTCTAGGTTTCCAGCTAGGAGCTGGAATATGATAATGAAAGAAATAATTGTAACCACAAATCAAAGGAGCTTAATGTCTCATGGTAGTGGCTGTCACTCTTTGTTCTTTTGTAGCAGTCTATGCCACAGGAAGCCCTTCTGGATTCTGCATTCTTTCCACAGCACTGGGCCCCTAACTGATTGCTGCTTCCTGGCTTGAACTCTGCTCTTGTCATTCCTTCCTTAATTCTGTATCATTTAACCTTCCAACTCTTCCCTCCCACACACAAAAAAATTCTGGTTCCTCCCATAAATGGTTTAACATACGACAGACAATCTAATTCGTTCCGAAAACAAAATGATCTCAAAAACATAGCACAATAATTTACGGTGTTAGAACTAACTAGAGCCAGAAAGGAGAAGTCATGATGCTGTGGTTTGTGTGGGTAAAACTGTTGAGCAGTCTCCCCACTTAGGCGATCATTCCATCATTGTGGTCTATTGTCCTCATAGCCTTCTGTACATGAACACCTCCACATACATCCATGTGATTATACACATACATTTACATACACTCCCACACATGCTAGAGAACACTAATCCATGGCAATATATTTGAAGTAACATTTTCACAGAATGCACAAAAGCCTCTATTGTTTTTTACTTCATCCATGCTAAAGGATACATTCAACTTCTAATTGTATCAGGGTCTATCTGTGCAGATAATGCACAGATGGCATATTAGCACATATAAAATAAGCTCATTTATATGCCTGCTTCGAGGTCCTTAACTCAGCTCCTCTAACCTCTCCATAATGCAAATTAAATTGTATTTTTAAAAAAGCTCTTATTTTATTCCAGTTTTTACAGAATAAAACAAACATAAATGTCTGTCTCTAGTTAAAATAATTTAGGTTCACAGACTCACCATTTGACTTATTTACACTAAACCAATAAAACTGGATATAGGGTCTATAATAATTAAATCATAATTACTTTCCTAGGGTCTTTTCAGTACTCTTAGAAATTTTTTGAAGTTTCTAGGATAATCATATAAGTCTGTTTTATATTCTATCCTTTCTTTGATTGATTGCTCTCTTCTCCTGTTCCACATCCTCAATCTTTATTACATAGTCTCCACTTTGCTTTATAGAAAACCATTTCTATCTCATATAACTGTACTGTTTCCTGGTCAGTCTACCATAACACTACATTGTCACATCATGAGTCACATGGGTGTCATTTCATGAGTTTCATGTTATTACACTCAGTTTCATGTCTTGCTATGGACTGTGTTCTACCTGATGACATCAGAAATTAAGGTTTTTCTTTCTATCTTTCTGAAATCTCCTCAGGAGCTGAAAAACAGCAGGTGTTCAGTAAACAATTTTTTTGCCAGTCCTGGGGCTTGAACTTGGGTCCTGAGCACTGTCCTTGGACTTTCTCAAGGTTAGAGTTCTACCAGTTGAGCTACTGCACCATTTCTGGCTTTTTTTTCCTATTCATGTGGTACCAAGGAATCTAACCCGGGCCTTGGTGCATGCTAGGCAAGCACTCTACCACTGAGCCAAACTCCTGGCCCCAGTAAACGATTATTATATTGAGCTCTCCACAAAGTAAAGTCTCAAACCAGCAAGGAGTTAGTATGGAAATGACCCAAGATGTGTTTCAGAGATAGGACAAGACAGTTTTCTAGAGTCTACTTAAAAAGAAAGAGAGAGAGAGAACTTTGAAGAATTGCAGACTACTCTACAATATAGGATGAGAAAAGTTGTGACAGTTCTGAGAAAAAACTGAGAGAAAAGTAGTACAGTGAGAAATTAGCATTTCCACTGGTGCTGCCCTTCACATAGAGGGAGATGCTATAACACTTGTGACCATTTCCTGGAAAAGAGACTCAGGAGTCCTGTTCAGTTCCCTGGTGTCTTCTATATGTCAACTACCAAGCTACTTTCTTTTACTTCCAGTATGTGTGAAGGTATTTCATATGAATGAGTTTTCACAGGATTAAAGTGTAGGTAAATTTAAGGTAACATTCATACAATCTGTTTTTAAATTATTGTCTAACTTATTAACCTTCGTAAGGAGTTATTGTGCATTGGGTAAGGAGACAAGAGCTAACAAATGCCAACAAAAACACCTGGCCTGAACTTGGTATTTAAAACTCGAAATAGTATAGTCTACTATTAATGCTATAATATTGTTCAAACACTTGCATTTGATTTTTACCAAGTAGTGTCAGCCAACATTTTCTTTAACCATTGCCTAATATACTTCGCAAAATTCATTAAATACTAGCAGCATGCATTACTGTTTGTTCAGATTAGCCACATCCTTTCATTGCTCAATGAATTTTGAGCTGTATATTCCTCATATGTCTTACTGAGCAAAAGTAAAGTAAACCACATTTTAGGCACAAAGTACTATTTGAAATTGGATCAAATTCTACTCTGGGTTCTATACTTATTATAGGAGAAAAATGATATGCATCAAGTTCCTGAGAAAATATCCTGTGTAGTGACAGACTTGTAAACTGCAACGGAATAATTGACTTCCAAAATCCTATGAAATCCAAAGACTTCACCTAAATTTCAGGACATTATACTCCTGAGAAATCGCAGAAATACCTATGATTAATTTCTTAGAGCAGGTGATATTTATTAGCATGGAAGTGGAGTTAGATTTATATTGCATGCCTGCCTATACAAAATGTGCTCTCAGCTGCATGGACATGACCTGAGATGTGGCTAGAAATGCAGAAATTTAGGCTATTCCCCAATTAAACTGACTCGGAATGTGTATTTTTAAAAACCCTCATGTGATTTCTGTACATTGGAGAAGGGGATCTTTGGCTAGAGGATAGTTTGATGTATATGGAAGATATCTTAACAATCAAAGATGAATCCTGACAATGCTCTGTCCTTTACATGAATAAGGATATTAAGATATACAAAAAAACTACCAAATAGTTACTTGAAAATAGATGCAGAAAAGGCATTTGACAAATCCAACACTCCTTTATGTTAAAAGCTCTGGAGAAACTAGGAATCCATGGAACAATCCTCAACATAATAAAGGCTGTGTAACACAAACCAACAGCTAGTATTATACTTAACGGCGAAAAGCTAAAGCCATTCCCTCTAAAATCAGGAACGAGACAAGGATGCCCACTCTCTCCACCCCTCTTTAACACAGTTTTAGAATTGCTAGCCAGTGCAATAAGGCAAGAAGCAAGCATAAATGGGATCCAAATAGGGAAAGAGGAAGTAAAACTTTCCCTCTTTGTAGATGACATGATCCTGTATTTAAAGAATCCTATAGACTCTACTCCCAAGCTCCTTGAGCTGATTCAAAACTTTGGAAGGATAGCAGGGTATAAAATTAACCCTCAAAAATACTGCCTTCCTCTACGCCAACAGTGAGAGGAATGAGGAAACAATCAGGAAAGCAACTCCTTTTGCAATAGCCTCAAAGAAAACAAAGTACCTAGGAAATACCTTAACTAAGAATGTAAAGGACCTTTTTGATGAAAACTTTAAAACTCTGAAAAAGGAAATTAAAGCAGAACTGAGGAAATGGAAAAACCTCCCATGCTCCAGGATTGGAAGAATCAATATCATGAAAATGACAATCTTGCCAAGGGCTATCTACAAATTCAACGCAATACCCATCAATATCCCAATGGCATTCTTTAAAGACCCTGTATAGCAAAAACACTTCTTAGCAGAAAGAACAGCGCAGGAGGAATTTCAATACCAAACTTTAGACTCTATTCCAGAGCTATGATTATCAAAACAGCTTGGTACTGGCACAAGAACAGGCCTGAAGACCAATGGAATAGATCTGAGGACCCAGATATTAAACCACAGACCTATGGCCACCTAATCTCTAATCTTTGACAAGGGAGCCAAAAAAATAGAATGGAAGAAAGATAGCCTCTTCAACAAGTGGTGCTGGCAGAACTGGTTAAGCACATGCAGAAAACTAAAGTTGAATCCTTCTTTGTCACCCTGCACTAGAATTAAATCCAAATGGATCAAAGACCTTGAGGTAAAAGCCGACACTCTGAAAACTTTACAAGAAGGAATAGGAGATACACTAGGCCTCCTTGGCACAGGTCGAAACTTTCTTAATAAGGACCAAGAATCACAACAAATCAGAGAAAGGCTGGATAAGTGGGACTGCATTAAACTGCAGAGCTTTTGTATGGCAAAGGACATAGCTAGTAAATTAATTAGGAAGCCTACAGAGTGGGAGAAGACCTTCATGAACCATACAACAGACAAAGGCCTCATATCTAAAATATATCAACAGCTCAAAAAATTGAATCACTCCAAAACTAATCTCCAAATAAACTCCCATCCCATGAAAAGATGGGCCAAAGACTTAAAGAGAGTCTTCTCTGAAGAAGAAACAAAAATGGCCTATAGACACATGAAGAAATGCTCAACATCTCTGGTCATAAAAGAAATGCAAATCAAAACAACTCTAAGATTCCATCTCACTCCAGTTAGAATGGCCAGGATCAAGAAAACTAATAACAACAGATGCTGGAGGGGATGTGGCCAGGAGGGATCACTACTACACTGTTAGTGGGAGTGCAAACTCATTCAACCACTATGGAAAGCAGTATGGCAGTTCCTCAAAAGACTAAACATAGACCTCCCCTATGACCCAGCAATTCTACTACTAGGCATTTACCCAATTATCCAGAAACAAGGACATACTAAATCCACTAGCACAATGATGTTCATTGCAGCACTATCTACCATAGCAAAGATATGGAACCAACCTAGATGTCCCTCAGTTGATGAGTGGATCAACAAGATGTGGTATTTGTACACAATGGAATTCTATGCTGCTGTCAGAAAGAATGACATTGTCCCATTTGTTAGGAAACGGAAAGACTTAGAAAAAATCATATTAAGTGAAGTAAGCCAGACTCAAAGGAACTTAGGCTCAATGGTTTCCCTCATTCATCATAATCAGTAGAAACCGTGGGCTCTCCTAGCAAAGATTTGCAATAGAGCAAAATCTAGATACATAAGGCCATACAGTATGATGCTAAATGAAAGGATCTCTAGGATATAGAAACATAAGCCATATAATGAATGCTTGTTGTCTTTAAGGTACTATGTTATCTCTCATCTCTTTTTCTGTCCCTTGGTTATCTCATATTGTTACAGTATCTCACTTTGTTACCTGATATATTGGATATATTTGTATTTGGTTATTTGAAATTGGATAGGGAAGGGGGGAAAACAAAATGAGGGGTGGGGGTTGGGGGGAGGGAAATGGGGACCAAGACATGTGAAAGGGTATCAATGTTTGGGAATTAATGCACCATCTATCTGGCAATAAAAATATATGTAAAAAACCTACCAAAGACCTACTTGAAAATCCTTCACAATTCCATCTTTTCCACTTTTACAACATTCACACCCTTGCTTTCATAATTACTGATCCTTTCAATGGGTAACAAACCCAATGGCCTGTGGAAAATGTTCACTTGTGCATTATGAGAATAAGACATGTGTTATTTGAAATTAAAGTAATAGTGTAACTTCTGCTGATAGACTAAGGTTGTTTCCTACCAATAATATAAGAATGTTTCATCTAAATGATATAAATTTCTTACCAAATAGATTTCAATTAAAGTTTTTTTATTGGTCAGAGGCTGAAGACAATGATTATGCATTTGTCTTCTGTGTTATAAAAGATAGTATTGAGTCATTTCCAAATTTTTTGAAGAATCATATTTTCCAAAATTATAATGACATGAAAGTATTAATAATTAACTCTATATACAAGGGTCACAATTTGATCTCAGTAAAAAATAGTCTTTCCATTTGGACAGCAACTCTGACTGGAAATCATGAAATCTCTGAGTCAAGTTGATTTTTAGTTGCCACTCTTATTGTTGTGTATGATAATATGTATCTACGATATTTTGCATCTTAATATGTTTCAGTGTAAGCTTTTTCTTGACTAGAATTAAATATGTACACAAGGATTTGGGGGCTGTTTTGTTTTGTTTTTCTAGCAGTCCCCATGTTCAAACTTAGGGCCTTGCACTTGGCTTGGCAAGTACTCAAACACCAAGGTACACACATCCCTAGTGCTTCACAGCAGGAATCTGAAATTCATCATTAGAGTCTTTATTTAGAGTTCTTAAAAAAAAGTCTTCTGTGCTCTTCTACCTTTTCTGCTAATATTAAATTTAAATATTCATGTTACTGATTATATAAGGATTCCACTTGAATAAACTATCAGCTTTCAACACAAAGTTGCTCTTGAGGACACTGAAAGGCAGACCCTGAGTCTCCGTTATTCTTTTATATAGTACATATTTAAATACTTCCCAGTAAGTACTTTTACTGTGTTCTAGATGCCAGCTCGGTTGCTTTGGAGACCGTAACTATAAGCTGGAAAGAGATCAGGCCACTAATTGATACCGACAGTTAATTAGTACTTCAAAGGATATGGCTGGTGTTTTACACATAGACAATATGAGAGAAAGGTGCTAGTTTGTTGTGCTGTAATCTCTGTTGCTTCACTGTGGACTTCATATGGTATGGAATTGTTTCTACAGAAACGAAGCAAGCTTCTCACTGGGAACTAATGGAATGTTGCATTATGGGAAATGATATTGTGTGATTGAATCCACTAGCTTCCCCTTTCTAAAGGACTAGACTGAACCAACTCTGACTCTGTTCAGGTCAAAAGTCTTGTTAATCTCTGTGTTTTGCTGATCAAACCTCAAACTGTCGGGTCAAATTATTTCCATTCGGCTGGTTCTATTTGTGATTAATTAAAATTTCTTCCTGATTGCATACTGTTCTTTTAAACATATAATCCCTTTATTGTGTAGCAAATTGAGAATATGGTCCTAATTTAAAAACAAATATTCATGTTGGCCTCTCAGTGTGATGTAAATCACAGATTTCAGTAAAATGAAGAAAGAAAAACAAAACACTTTTAGGCAATTTTTAGGAGAATATTTTACCCAATGTCTACTGTTGAATATTGTAGGAATTGATTGAGGAGGAAATGTAATATATAAAGAGAATATATGTCAACTTTCACCCAGAGTGATTTCAGTTTTTAAAAAAACATAAAAATTGAAACTAGACAGAAAAAAAATTAAATGAAAAAGCTTTTCCTCATTTGACTTAGATATTCCAGCATAAAGGTTAATTTTTATTAAAGTTACAATTTAATTCAAAATACAGGATTAGTTTGAAGTTTCATATTCTCTCTCTCCAATTTTATTGTGATTAGCTACATTATCTGTTATATCAAGAAACATTTTGGGATTCTTTATTCATATTCTTTTATCAAAGAAAATACATTATATGAGTGAAAATATTTCACATAAACCCTACATCAGCAAGCCAAGAAAAGCATGAAATGTTTATCATTTATAACAATACCTTGATTATTTTCATCATTAATTGCATTCCAAAAGATGAGAAATATTTTTTCTCTTAGGATAGATGATACACAAATGGATAGATGCATGATAGATAGATAGATAGATAGATAGATAGATAGATAGATGATTGATAGATGATAGCACAAAGAAAAAAGACATATATATCTAAGAACAATATATGGTAAAAATCAGCATTAATCCAGCGCCTTAGACCACTCGGCCACTCTACCACCCACCATACATAGAAAAAGCCTGGCTCAAGTGGTAGAGTTCTCTCCTTGAGAAAACCTAAGGACAGTGCTTGGGCACTGAGTTCAATCCCAGGACTGGCAAAAAAAATAAATGTATATATTTTTAACAGAGAAATAAAGTAAATAAAAACCTGTAATAAATGATAATAGTAGGATATACAAATAGCCTCAGACATAAAGTGCTACCTAACATAGGAAAGTATTCCTTTGAAGTTGATGATATGTTTTCAGATCTTTATTGTGCTCAATAAAGAAAATTTTGTGTGTTTATATATGTGTGTATACATAATAGATGAGTATATATGTATAAGTATGTGAATATATTCATATATGTATGGATACAGGCATATATGTGTACATGTGTGTGCTCAGGTTGCCTTGTGAATTTGTAAGAACATATAGAATTCTTTTGTAGTGGGAGGATAATTCAAGCAAAGCATTAAAGCATATAAACAATTTTACCTGAAAAAAAATCAGAGTATTAAGAGACAAGCCACAGGTATGGTGATTCCACAAAAAACTAAACATAGAGCTCTCAGATGAACCAGCAATCTTACTCCTTGGCATTTACACAAATGTCCAGAAACAAGGACATACTAAAACTACTAGCACAATGATGTTCATTGCAGCATTATTTATCACAGCTAAGATATGGAACCAACTCAGATGCCCCTTAGTAGATGACTGGATCAAGAAGATGCAGTACTTATACACAAAGGAATTCTATACTGCTATCAGAAAGAATGACATTGCCCCATTTGTAAGGAAATGGAAAGACTTGGAAAAAATCATATTAAGTGAAGTAAGCCAGACCCAAAGGAACATAGGCTCAATGGCTTCCCTTTTTTGTAATTATTAGTACACATCTAGGACTCTCCTAGCAGAGGATTACAATAGCTCAAAACCTAGGTATATAAGGTCATATATGACGAAACTAAATGAAAGGATCTCTTGAATATGGAAACAAGAGCTTTATATTGTGTGATTTTTGTTCTTAATGTACTATATTATTTCTCTTTTCTTTTGTTGCCCTTTGGTTAAACTCATTTTGTTATTGTATCTGACTTTGTTTCCTGGTATATTGTTTTGTTATCAGACTTTGTTTCCTGGTATATACATTTATTTGTTTATTTGAAATAGGAAAGGGAAGGGGAGAAACAGATGATTGGGAGGGGTGGGGGGAGGGAAACCGGGACAAAAAACATGAGAAGGGGTATCAATGTGTGAGAAGTAATGTACCTACTGCCTGGCAAACGTAACTGTAACACCTCTATACATTACCGTGACAATCAAAATAAAAAAATAAATGTTACCCAAAGATTAGCTATAATCCGGTGCTGGTGGCTCATGCCTGAAATCCTAGCTACTCAGGAAGCTGAGAACTGAGGACTATGGTTCAAAGCCAGCCTAAGCAGGAAAGCCCATAAAACTCATCTCCAATAAACAACTCAAAAACTAGAAGTGATTCTGTGGTTCAAAGTAGTAGGGTGCTAGCCTTGAACAAAAGAGCTCAGAGACATCCCCTAGGCCCCTAGGCAAAGCCCCATCACTGAGGGAAAAAAAAAAAGATGAGCTGTAAGACTTTCTGAAATCAACGCAAACATAATATTTCAAATAGCTAACTCATATTCAAGACAACTCAAGCTAAAGCAAATGATCCTTATTTAACTGCATTCTTCTGATACGAAGTGGTTAACATAAAATACATGGAGATTTTTTTCACATCAGTAACAACACAATTATTTTAATAATATAAACACATGATAGCAAAGATGCAACAGTTATTGGAAGAATACTAAAGAATACTCATTATCTGACAATCATACTTTGACAACCTCTGGTTCATATAATTTTAACTTCACATTGTTTAATTATTTCCCCTTGTCTAACTTCCATTTTCACAGATTTGGTGGTAGAAGGAAGGGGATTATAAACTTTGATGAATTATAATCAAAACCTCATTTGCTTTGGGGTGTTTTGTTCTCTTTTTTAGAAAAGTGATTTTTAAAGGGGGATAGATGTTATACATTTTCAAAACTTCCTGTAGTGTGTTTTTAATAAACATTGCAGTTGATGCAATCATAGTTTGTCAAGAAACTAACTGGCAATTCTTTCTGATGTGAATAAATAAATACTTTACATTAAGCATATGCCATTAAAAAATTTAAAAATAATCCAGAAGGAAGCTCTTCTGCTTCCAATGAGATTGTAACAAAAGACTGTTGTCTCTGAAGCAGAGACTGACCTATTTTAATTTCACACTTTCAGCCTCCAGAACTGTGTGAAACAAAGTTTTATGGTTTAGAAAATATAGTGCCTTTGTAGTTCTGCTGAATCAATCAGAATATGCTCAAGTATTAAGAGAATCTGTAAATTATAAAATGTTGTGCAGCCGAGCAAGGTGGCTCATGCCTGTAATCCTAGCTACTCAAGAGGCTAAGATGTGAGGATGGAAGTTCAAAGCCAGGCTAGGCACTAAAGTCCATGAGACTCTTAACTCTAATTAACCACCAGAAAAGCAGAAGTGGCACTGTGGTTCAATGGGTAGAGTGGTAGCCTTGAAATGAAGAACTCAGGGATAGTACCCAGGCCCAGAATTCAAGCCCCATGACCAAAAAAAAGAAAAAAAATTAATTTAATTAAATCACATAAAGTAAATAGGATAAATAGGATAAAGTGCACAGGATAAACTTTCTCTATGATAAATGAATTTGTGAAGATTATAGTATCACTGCATTTCACAATGCAGTTGTCAGATAATGAATGTTCTTTAGCACCTCTCCAAGTATTGTTGAACCTTGATTATCTTTGCTTTATTCTTTTTTTATATATTCTTATTGTAATTAATAGAAGGGTTACATTATATTCGTCAGATAGAAGGTGCATTAATTCACATAAATTGATATCCTTTCTCATGTCTTGGTCCCCATTTCCCCCCCAACCCCACCCCTGACCTTGTTTTCCCCCCTTCCCTATCCAATTTCAAATAACTAAATACAAATATATCCAATATATCAGATAACAAAGTGAGATACTTTAACAATATGAGATAACCAAGGGACAGAAAAAGAAATGAGAGATAACATAGTACATTAAGTACAACAATCATTCATTATATGGCTTTTGTTTCTGTATCCTAGAAGTCCTTTCATTTAGCATCATACTGTATGGCCTTATGTATCTAGATTTTGCTCTAATGGCAAATCTCAGCTAGGAGAGTCCAAGGTTTCTACTGATAATGACAAATGAGGGAAACCATTGAGCCTAAGTTCCTTTGAGTCTGGCTTACTTCACTTAATATGATCTTTTCTAAGTCTTTCCATTTCCTTACAAATGGGGAGATGTCATTCTTTCTGACAGCAGCATAGAATTCCATTGTGTACAAATACCACATCTTGTTGATTCACTCATCAACTGAGGGACATCTAGGTTGGTTCCATATCTTTACTATGGTAAATAGTGCTGCAATGAACATCATTGTGCTAGTGGCTTTAGTATGTCCTTGTTTCTGGATAATTGGGTAAATGCCAAGTAGTGGAATTGCTGGGTCATAGAGGAGCTCTATGCTTAGTCTTTTGAGGAACTGCCATACTGCTTTCCATAGTGGTTGAATGAGTTTGCACTCCCACTAACAGTGTAGCAGTGATCCCTCTTGGCCACATCCCCTCCAGCATCTGTTGTTATTAGTTTTCTTGATTCTGGCCATTCTAACTGGAGTGAGGTGGAATTTCAAAGTTGTTTTGATTTGCATTTCTTTTACGACCAGAGATGTTGAGCATTTCTTCATGTGTCTATAGGCCATTTTTGTTTCTTCTTCAGAGAAGACTCTCTTTAAATCTTTGACCCATCTGTTCATGGGATGGGAGTTTCTTTGGAGATTAGTTTGGAGTGATTCAATTTTTTGAGCTGTTGATATATTTTAGATATGAGGCCTTTGTCCGTTGTTTGGTTGGTGAAGATCTTCTCCCACTCTGTAGGCTTCCTAATTAATTTACTAGCTACGTCCTTTGCCATACAAAAGCTCTGCAGTTTAATGCAGTCCCACTTATCCAGCCTTTCTCTGATTTGTTGTGATTCTTGGTCCTTATTAAGAAAGTTTCGACCTGTGCCAAGGAGGCCTAGTGTATCTCCTATTCCTTCTTGTAAAGTTTTCAGAGTGTCGGCTTTTACCTCAAGGTCTTTGATCCATTTGGATTTAATTCTAGTGCAGGGTGACAAAGAAGGATCCAACTTTAGTTTTCTACATGTGCTTAACCAGTTCTGCCAGCACCACTTGTTGAAGAGGCTGTCTTTTTTCCATTCTGTTCATTCTATTTTTTTTGCTCCCTTGTCAAAGATTAGGTGGCCATAGGTCTGTGGTTTAATAATTATTGCCTTTTTACTGGTATGTATCATCTATTTCATTTTAAGTACAAATGAAATATTGATTCTTAGCAAAGGAATATAGCAAAATAAATCCTGGTCATTTATTTCACCCTTAGTGTGAGTTACCTTGAATATTAGCTACATATTTCCAAATACTATGTTTAGTTTGAAACTAGAAAATCTTATAGCATGTCTTTTTTCTTCTTCTATGCTGGGCAACACTGTACCACTAGGCTAAACTCTCAGCCTAGAACATCTTTTAATACTCTGACTTTTAGTTAATGACTGGAAAAACATGTTCACTATTTGATTATATCACTTTCCAGTATATATCTAAACAGAAAATTATGAGTGCTTCACTTTTTTGTTATTGTTGTTGAATCAGTCAAGGTTCTGGTTAGAGAGGATCTGGAAGGCTGGAAAATGTTAATCTGATATATATCTTGTAAAGGTGATAATGAAAGCCACACATCACCTGAAAGATTGAAGGTATTAGTGTGATGCCTCTGGAACAAATTTATAAACATAAGCTAAGCAAGCTGCAGAGAAGTATTGAGAATTTATCACAAAGGGAAGAGGAGAAACCAAGTATCCAGTACCACCTGCCCCAATTAATGAGTATTCCATAATCCTTCCAATACTATAGACATTTTCAGTCTTTGCCTCTTTTTCCCCCAGTTTCCTTCCCAGTTTTTCCCCAAGCTAGATATATGGAAATAGGTCTAATTTTGTTACCAATATAATCTTAGTTATTTAATCTTAGTTACTGAAGAGGCTAAAGTCTGGGGGTCACAGTTAGAAGCCAACCAAGACAGGAAAAGCCTGGTGACTCTGATCTTCAAGTGACTAGCAAAAAGTCAGAAGAGACATGGCTCATGTGGTGGAACACCAGTAATAATTTAAATAGCTGAATGAGACCATGAAGCCCTCACTTCAAAAGCTCCACTATCATCACAAAAGGATAAAATAAACAAAGCAAGTAGAGACATTATCAGGGTATTAACAGGCTCCTACTAGTAACAAAACCTTTTAACTGTCTGATATAGAACAAGCTCCAACCAAACCATCACATTTTATGGTAATTGGCTACAATTTCAGAATATTACATTGTAAAGTTACAAAGACTTAGGTAGAACTGAAAAACAAATGTACACTTCTCACCCTGTTACCATTCTCAGTATACAATATTTTCTTTCTACCTCTAATGAGAAAAGGTCTGATTTGCTCAGTTGCTCATTACAGAATATCATATTTTTAATCCTATCTCCTTTTATTTCTACCTACTGATACATACACACATACATATATGTATCTATACATTTGTATGTATATTTATACATAAACACATTTTCCCTAATAACCCCTTTCTAACTGCAAAACACAGCAATACAAATGACATTCCCTCACACTCAATGTAACAAATGGGTTCTGTATATGCTGTGTCACATGGTATTTGCTTTCTGTATTCTCTCATCAAGGAAAGATAGCAAGGGGTAGGGGGAAGACATGCTTTTGATTTTTTCTTTACAATGCACTACTAAATTACATGAGTAGCCATGCCAGCCCAGCACAAGAGGAAATAGATTTTAAAGAAAAAATTAAGCTTAGAATCTGTTCACTAAATTAAGAAGAAAAAGAAGAAGAAAAGGAAAGGTGGCTCTTGTCTTTCTTCCTCTTCGAGAGGACCCAGGGCAACTGGGAATTGACAGAAATAGTTCCTGGGTGATTAACCTGTGGTTTCTATTGTGTTTGTTGGTGAGGGCCTACTATACCAGATGCTTCTCCCAGGCTGGTGACAGCAGCTCACCACCTTGAGAACTGCAAGACTATCAAGACTCAACATGTGGCTCTGAGAAAACTGCCACTTCATGTCTCAGAAATAGCTTCTGATTTAATGTACAAGATGTCAGAACGAAACAGACAATAAAATAAAAGCCAAGGGTGGGTGGGGGAAGAGCTGTTTCCATTAAGAAGCATTTTTATAACCAATCCTTGGGAATCACGTAAAATAAAAACTGTCAGAATAAAATAAAATTAATTAATATAATTAAAACTTCACAAAAAAATAAAATGTATTTCATTCAAAGAATGTCATAAACAAAATTAATGCTATCCAAAAGTCCCTTCTACACAACTCTGCCCTCATCTGTCAAATGTGAGCTCACCATGAAATCATGACACTGCCAGCCATAAGAGGTATTTTTGGTGCTCCTTTACACTTTCTCTCCTGAATCAGAATATATTGCCAAGTGTGGGATAGAGAAATCCCATGCTTCCCAAAACTTTAACAACTCTTGTCTTTCCTTTCTGAATTCAGAATTATCTCATCCAAGGGTCTCATGCAGAACTCTTCAATAGTTCTTTTCCTTCTATATCTCTGGTGCAGTTTCTAAAATTGCTCCCTCATGCCTACCCAATTATTGATAGCTTCCGTGACTTCAGAAAAACTTAACCTTGGGATTGGACAAAATTCCATCCAATAAGCGTGATCCTCTAGCCATTATTTTCCATTTTAATCAAAATCCATGATGCTTTTCTGTATCCTATAGCTAATTTGAAATGCATATATCAATGGTATAAGAAATGTCTTAAACCAAATGTGTTTGCATTGAATCTATTATATTTTCCGACCCCATCAACTATGCTACATGTCTCTTTCAGACTCTTTTCCACAATACCCCTCTTTTACTGGTACCCATAAATTTGAGCTGAATGTATCAGTTAGAAAAAATTCAGCTAATATTGACAAGTTATTATCTCATGTAAAACAAATAATCCAAGTGATATACTTTCGCAGTTCTGATGATGTTTTGAATAATAGCATATTGGAATTTTATTTAGTCTCTGAAACTTCAACCTGAGCAAGGTAAGAAATACTCTTCCCAGACAAGCAAGCGTCCCCTTAACTTATTCTCTATAGAGGACCTGTCACTCAACCACACCCTACCCAGCCAATGCCAATTTAAAATACCTTTAATTTGGAAATGGAAAAACCTCCCATGCTCCTGGATTGGAAAAATCAACATTGTGAAAATGACATTCTTGCCAAGAGCTATCTACAAATTCAATGCAATACCCATCAATATCCCAATGTCATTCTTTAAAGAAATAGAAGAGGCAATCCAAAATTTCATATGGAATAATGAAAGACCCAGTATAGCAAAAACACTTCTTAGCAGAAAGAACAGCGCTGGAGAAATTTCAATTCCAAACTTTAGACTCTATTACAGAGCTATAATTATCAAAACAGCTTGGTACTGGCACAGGAACAGGCCTGCAGACCAATGGAATAGAACTGAGGACCCAGATATTAAACCAAAGACCTATGGCCACCTAATCTTTGACAAGGGAGCCAAAAAAATAGAATGGAAGAAAGACAGCCTCTTCAACAAGTGGTGCTGGCAGAACTGGTTAAGCACATGCAGAAAACTAAAGTTGGATCCTTCTTTGTCACCTTGCACTAGAATTAACTCCAAATGGATCAAAGACCTTGAGGTAAAAGCTGACACACTGAAAACTTTACAGGAAGGAATAGGAGATACACTAGGCCTCCTTGACACAGGTCGAAACTTTCTTAATAAGGACCAAGAATCACAACAAATCAGAGAAAGGCTGGATAAGTGGGACTGCATTAAACTGCAGAGCTTTTGTATGGCAAAGGACATAGCTAGTAAACTAATCAGGAAGCCTACAGAGTGGGAGAAGATCTTCACCAACCAAACAACGGACAAAGGCCTCATATCTAAAATATATCAACAACTCAAAAAATTGAATCACTCCAAAACTAACCTCCAAAGTAACAACCATCCCATTAAAAAATGGGCCAAAGACTTAAAGAGAGTCTTCTCTGAAGAAGAAACAAAAATGGCCTATAGACACATGAAGAAATGCTCAACATCTCTGGTCATAAAAGAAATGCAAATCAAAACAACTCTAAGATTCCACCTCACTCCAGTTAGAATGGCCAGGATCAGGAAAACGAATAACAACAAATGCTGGAGAGGATGTGGCCAGGAGGGATCACTACTACACTGTTGGTGGGACTGCAAACTCGTTCAACCACTATGGAAAGCAGTGTGGCAGTGCCTCAAAAGGCTAAACATAGAACTCCCCTATGACCCAGCAATTCCACTACTTGGCATTTACCCAATCATCCAGAAACAAGGACATACTAAAGCCACTAGCACAATGATGTTCATTGCAGCACTATTTACCATAGCAAAGATATGAACCAACCTAGATGTCCCTCAGTTGATGAGTGGATCAACAAGTTGTGGTATTTGGACACAATGGAATTCTATGCTGCTGTCAGAAAGAATGACATTGCCCCATTTGTTAGGAAATGGAAAGACTTAGAAAAAATCATATTAAGTGAAGTAAGCCAGACTCAAAGGAACTTAGGCTCAATGGTTTCCCTCATTCGTCATAATCAGTAGAAACCTTGGGCTCTACTAGCAGAGATCTGCAATAGAGCAAAATCTTGATACATAAGGACATATAATGTGAAGCTAATTGAAAGGACCTCCAGGATATTGAAACAAAAGCCATATAATGAATGATTGTTGTCCTTAATGTACTATGTTGTCTCTCATCTCCTTTGCTGTCCCTTGGTTATCTCATATTGGTATAGTATCTCACTTTGTTATCTGATATATTGAATTTATTTGTATTTGGATATTTGAAATTTGATAGGGAAGGGGGCAAAACCAAGATGGGTGGGGGTGGGGAGGGAGGGAAATGGGTACCAAGACATGTGAAAGGGTATCAATGTATGTGAACTAATGGCCGATATCATGTAACCCTTTTACTAATTACAATAAAAAAAAGAAACAAAAAAATACCTTTAATTTGTATGTTCAAACTTTACTTCATGTGTGCTTATTGCCTAGAGAATCTGTTTTATTATTTTTAATGAGGTTACAGTTACATCCATGAGGTGGTGAGTACATTGCTTCTTGAACATTGTTACTCCTTCCCCTGATTTTCTCCAACTTTCCTTCTTACATTTTTACATGATACTATGGTTATCATATAGCGTACCTACCATATGATCTGTCTAATTGAACTGAAGTGGGCCTTAGCTTTCAGTTGTTTTCAGATAGCCAAGACTGTTCTAAAAAGCATCTGAATACATTTTAGGACATCTGCAATATATTAAAATCAAACTTCTTTATTTTTGCTATTGTTATTTATTGATTTTTCTTAAATTCCTGTTTTGACTTTGGAGCTTTGTGACAGTATGCCATTCGTGATGGAAAGATAAACTTCCTTTAATCTTACTAAATCACAGAACTAGAAATATTGCTTATGAGGCTGTTGAGAAGACCAAAAATGGCACCAAAATGGCTCTTCAATCGTTTATCAGAACAGTACAATCTCTGTTCTGCCCCTCAATTTTAATGACAACTAACAATGTCTACAGATATAACCAAAACTCCCCTGGGAAAAAGAACTGTTAGAAAACAACTGGTTAAAAATTCATTTTATTATTAATTCTCAGAAGAATGGAAAATGATATATAGAATAATATAAAGAAGAAATCAATGATAAAGGCTTAAAATTATTTGAATAGATTCAGAGAGAAATAGAACATATTTGTAACCAGGTGCGGCGGCACACACCTGTTTGATTCCTCAGTACCACATCCACAGAAAATGTCAGAAATGGTTCTGTAGCTCAAGGGGCAGGGCTCTAACCTTGAGAAGAAGTGTCCAAAGATAGCTACTCAGGAGGCTGAGATCTGAGGTTCGCTGTTCAAAGCCAGTCCATCGGACACTAAAAAGTGCATGAGACTCTTATTTCCAATTAACCACTAGAAAACCAGAAGTGGTGCTGTGGTGGGTAGGGCGGTAACCTTGAGCTGAAGACTTCAGGGACAGCACCCAGGCTCAGAGTTCAAGTTCCAAGACTGACAAAAACAAAAGAAATAGAACATATTCGACTGAAAATATATCTGTACATGTACCATTGGTTTATAATTATATAATTATTTCCCTAATAGCCATTTGAGGTAAAATAAACAAATATTTAATATGATCTACTTATTTAATTTCACGAAATTAAATATTCACAGGGCTGAGGATACAGCTCAGTGATAGAGCACAAAGTCCTCAATCTTCATCACCATAAATAAATGTTTATTAAAAGAAAAAATAGCACAAAATAAAAGACATAAATAGAGCAATGCTATCTACAAGTTGGTGGAAAAAACTATAAATTTCACTTGATTGAAATGAAGTGGTGGCCAGGAGTTTCGCCTAGTAGTAAAGTGCTCACCAAGCATGCATAAAGCCTTGAGTTTGATTCCTCGGTACCACATCCACAGAAAATGCCAGAAATGGTGCTGAAGCTCAAAGGGCAGGGCTCTAGCCTTGAGCAAAAAGTGTCCAAAGACAGTGCTCAGATGGTGAGTTTAGCTCCAGGACTGGCAAAAAAAAAAAAATGAAGTGCTATGCCAAAGGTGTAACCTTTATAAAAATATATAGCCTTTTATTGTTATAGTTTTCCAAAGAAGAAATAGCTATTACCTTGAAATATATGTCTCATCATAAAGTTTAAATGCAAAACTAATTCAAACATTTCTTCAACACATTCACCATATACAGTGCATTTCAGAATTATTTTCTCAATTAGGTTTTGTGAAGTGTCTATGTGATATGCAGTCAATTAAGAAAGGGCTCAAAAGTTGTAGAATATTTGCCTAGCATTCAAGGAGACGTTCACTTCAAATCCTAGTACCACAAAACAAAGAATAAATAGGGGTAAAGATCTGCTAAGTCAGCATGCAGCTATTGTGACTAGAGGGTTGTAAATTTTCTCATTCCTTTCTTGGCTTCAAGTTTTCTCTTGTTCAGAAAGATGGTGGTTCCTGTGAGAACAGTTGTGCTCAGGATAATGACATATCAAGAAAACAGGTCTTTAAAAAAATAACCATATATCATTAGCACTTTCTGATAAACATAACCATAGAGAAAAGTTAGGAATTTATTAAATTAATCTTTTTATTTATATTGGACCGAATATGTAAGCTTGGCTATCACTCCAAAATTATCATGTAAGGGTAGTTTAAATGACTCTAATGAAAGGAGCAAAATCTAAACGATCCTCAACTTACAGTGGAGGAATGGGCACATCAAATACAACACAAATTGAAAGCCTAATGAAAATGCATTGTTATCTAACGTAAAAAGTTATAGCATACCTTTTTTTTTGCCAGTCCTGGGCTTGAATTCAGGTCCTGAGCACTGTCCTTGGTCTTTCTCAAGGTTAGAGCTCTAGCACTTGAGCCACAACACCACTTCTGGCATTTTTCTATGTATGTGGTACCAAGGAATCGAACCCGGGTCTTTGTGCATGCTAGGCAAGCACTCTACCACTAGGCCAAACTCCCAGCCTGATAGCAAAACTTTTTCAAATTCTGCATTTTTGTCCCTAAGCTTGTGGTATTTCACTTAGGGTAAGGTCCTTTATTGTTTCTTTATTTGTTTTTGCCTTATCAGGAATGTTGGAAAATAAAATATGTTAACATGAAAATCTGTAGGTCCATCGATTTGGGGGCAAGTGACATAATTCTATTTTTCTTAATGTCTGAATAATACTCTGATGTGTATATACATACACTTACCTTCTTAATCCATCTGTCAATGGATAGGCTGGGTTTAGCTATTTTAAATCTCTAAGGTTTGCTGACTTAAATCCTTTAGCAGACTGATATAGTAGCTCTAATTTTAGTTTTTTGAGGAACCTCCATACTGATTTCCATAGTGACTGTACTAATTTACAATTTAACCCACATATCTATAATCTTAGCACTTGAGAAGCTAAAGCAATGTAGCAATCAAGGAAAGCCTGAGCTACCCTGTCTCAAAATACCAATGAATCATATGTACCCTTATAAATTATATTTTTAATCTTCAATTAGTTACACAAAAGGGTAGCAAATCAACATGTCTGTAAATTACTACAATGTATTTGGATCAAAGTCACCCCTTTCATCATTTTAAAGTATACTTTGTCATATTTAAAACATTTTACTACAGATAAAAGAGAAAGTAGTAATTAGCTCTTGGCATTTCTCTATAAAACCTAAGGTGTGCTATGGTACATATAAAAAATATATTTAATTTAGAGATATATCTAATTCTCTTTCTCTCTGCCAAACCAATATGGACTTAGTATGATGGGACAGGGTTGATGCCAGATTGATTAAAACAGAAAAAATAATAAAACATCCTTATTTCTTTAAATTGTGCTAATTGTATACCAGTGAAAGACTAATTTTATGTACTGAATTTTGAGCCAATATAGGAAGAAAATACAAAAAAATGCACCTAGCCTACTATATATGTTTTTGTCTTGTTTTACCTATCATGATATTTGTATTCTGGTTTTATTATTATTTTCTCTTTTATTACTGTAATTTGCAAGACTCTTGTCAAAAGCCCTATTTTCTGCCATTTTCCTATTTTTCATTGTATGTGCATTGATCATCAAATACACATATTTATAAGGCTTTAAGGAAATCAAATAAAATCAAAGACAAGAAAACAATCTTTTTGAGTAAAGGAATTTTAATAATTCTTCAAATGTTCTCAAGGCATTCTGTCATTCAACAATATAGTTTTTATATTCAATGAAATGCATCTGGAAATGCATGGAGCCAAAAGAGAAAACAGTCATTGCTGTAGTTTTAAAGCATCTTTTTTGAAAACAGTGCCATTTCTTTAAAGCCATAAAAAAAAAAGCTAAGGCAATAAAATAAGGATGTGATTTGACCTAAAAGTATCTTACTGTCACCTGATTTACTTATGGATTAATAAGGTCAATTTGTCAGTTGTCCTGTCAGGTGATTTACTGTCTTCAATCTACTCTATGTGTGTCAATTTCAGTTTCTGTGTTGGAATTCTTGGAACACTAAAAATATCTAAGAGAATTTCGAAAGACAGAGTTTTCAGAACTGACATTATTCAGTTATAGCCCTGATCAATTTCCATTGCAAATGGCCCCAGGAGGATGCAGACAGGAAATGTTGGTGGCCTTCTAGTACCCTGCAGCCAATTTTTCTTTTGGTTTTGCATTTTTTTATTTTTTCCATATATATTTTTACTGTAATTAATAGAAGGGTTACATTACATTCGCCAGATGGAAGGTGCATTACTTCACATACATTGATACCCTTTCTCATGTCTTGGCCCCCATTTCCCTCCCCCCTATCCCCACCCCTCATCTAGTTTTCCCCCCTTCCCTATCCAATTTCAAATAACCAAAAACAAATATATCCAATATATCAGATAACAAAGTGAAATACTGTAACAATATGAGATAACCAAGGCACAGCAGAATTGATGAGAGATAACATAGTACATTAAGGACAACAATCACTCATTACATGGCTTTTGTTTCTATTTCCTAGAGGTCCTTTCATTTAGCTTCATACTGTATGGCCTTCTGTATCTAGGTTTTGCTCTATTGCAAATCTCTGCTAGGAGAGTCCAAGGTTTCTACTGATTATGGCAACTAAGGGAAACCATTGAGCCTATGTTCCTTTGAGTCTGGCTTACTTCACTTAATATGATTTTTTTCCTCAGTTTTTCCATTTCCTTTCAAATGGGGCGATGTCATTCTTTCTGACAACAGCATAGAATTCGATTGTGTATAAATACCACATCTTGTTGATCCACTCATCAACTGAAGGACATCTGGGTTGGTTCCATATCTTTGCTATGGTAAATAGTATGCAGCCAATTTTTAAAGTATGCTTTTAAACTGACTAGCTGATAAAATACCCAGTGTTACTGAAGCTCAGGTCTTTCTAGAAACTTTTTTTATAATGTCTTCAATGTTTTGTAGGACATTCCCAAGCCTAATATGTATTTAACACTTTTATTAAAAACATAATTGAATAGATAAATATTTTGGTGTTACCTTGAACTTCCCATTCAACATTCAACCTATAATCTCTTTACTGTATTGCTTAAATTCCTTGGATAATTCTCTAGACTAACCAGATGTTATTTCCCTTAGGTATATTTCATCAAACATGTTTCCTGAACCCCCATTTATTTGGGGAGAAAGTACAGTGCTCCATTGCAATTTTTAATACATAAGTACAGAATCCTAGTAACCTGTCCGATCTTCTTCCCAGTGAATCACATACCCCTCAGTGCAAGGTCATTATGCAAACTGTTTCTGACAGACTGAATTCACCACTTTTTTTCATATATTTTTTATTGTAATTAATAGAAGGGTTAGATGATATTTGCCAGACAGAAGGTGCATTAATTCACATACATTGATACCCTTCCACCTGTCTTGGTCCCCATTTCCCACCCCCCCACCCCCACCCCTCATCTTGTTTTCCCCCCCTTCCCTATCCAATTTCAAATAACCAAATACAAATATATCTGATATATCAGGTAACAAAGTGAGATACTTTAACAATATGAGATAACCAAGGGACAGAAAAAGAGATGAGAGATAACATAGTACCTTAAAGACAACAAGCATTCATTATATGGCTTACGTTTCTATATCCTAGAAATCCTTTCATTTAGTGTCCTACTATATGGCCTTTTGTATTAAGGTTTTACTCTATTGCAAATCTCTGCTAGGAGAGTCCAAGGTTTCTACTGATTATGACAAATGAGGGAAACCATTGAGCCTAAGTTCCTTTGAGTCTTGCTTACTTCACTTAATATGATTTTTTCTAAGTCTTTCCATTTCCTAACAAATGGGGCAATGTCATTCTTTCTGACAGCAGCATAGAATTCCATTGTGTACAAATACCACATCTCGTTGATCCACTCATCAACTGAGGGACATCTAGGTTGGTTCCATATCTTTGCTATGGTAAATAGTGCTGCAATGAACATTGCTGTGCTGGTGGATTTAGTATGTCCTTGTTTCTGGATGATTGGGTAAATGCCAAGGAGTAGAATTGCTGGGTCATAGGGGAGCTCTATGTTTAGTCTTTTGAGGAGTTGCCATAATGCTTTCCATAGTGGTTGAATGAGTTTGCACTACCACCAACAGTGTAGTAGTGATCCCTCCTGGCCACATTCCCTTGATCCTGGCCATTCTAACTGGAGGTGGAATCTTAGAGTTGTTTTGATTTGCATTTCTTTTATGACCAGAGATGTTGAACATTTCTTCATGTGTCTATAGGCCACGCATTTGGATCCCATTTCTTAATTCCTGTGAATGAGGTTTTTTTTCTTGTTGAATCAAATTCTTTCTTTTTTAAATTGTAGTTAATAGAGGGATTACAGTTCTAGAGGGAGCATTACTTCACACACTGATACCCCTTCTCATGTTTTTGTCCCCATTTCCATCCCCACACACCCTCACCTCATCTTGTTTTCCCCCTTTCCCTTTCCTATTTCAAACAAATAAATGTATATATAATATACCAGATTACAAGGTCATATACTGTAACAAAATGAGAATTGAATGAGTTATTAATCACTTATGTCCTTAGTATATTTCTGGAAACTCTGATGTGATTTTTAGCAACCTTCTGAATTTCTGATATCTGCACGCACGTGCATGTGCATGGACACACACACACACACACACACACACACACACACACACAAAATAAAGCATCATTATAAAATTAGAAGACAGTAATAGCATGAGTTGAGACAGAAAGAAAGCCTAAATCTCTGAGAATTCTAGACTTTTAAAGATGTATTATCATTATCTAGAGTAGCAAAACTAATAAAAGTATGTACAATAGTTAAGTGTAACAGCATACAATTCTAGTCCCAGCACTAAGGAAGCTTAGGAAGGCAGAGGGAGAATGGATTCTAAGAAAGCAGCCCTAATATTGAAAGAGAACAAGTCTAAAAAACCACATGTATAGTTATAGGAGGAAATGTATTAGGTTGCATTACATGATCAGGGGTTGGGCAGTCCCACAGGTTGTCTGAAAACTGGAAAGCTCAGGAATGGCAGAAATGGCTCGAAAAGAAATTCGCAAATCTCAGAAAAAGAGGAACCAATGATGGAAGAACTGGAAGGTCCTTACAAAATTGTCATAAATATACTTCTAAAAGCTGGAAGCTGTGGAATCCGATCTCAGTGGAAGCTGGCACTAACAACAACAAAATGCACCCACTTATCTTGCAGGCACACCCTCAAGTGTCCCACTTCTTCCCTGTTTTCTTGCATTTGGGCTCCCAGCCTACATTGATTTACACTGCCCACATGCAAAACAGGATTTCTCCTTTCAATTCACTGACCCACACACCACTCAGTGGTATGCAAGTAAGTAGTATATAGTCTTTATTATATTTTATAGCCTATATCCTTACCAAGAAGACAAAAAATACTAAAATATTTTCTCAGTATTAATGTTTCAGCAATTTATTCCACACTATTGGGTTTTACATTTAACTATTATCTTAAAATAACTATGTAATCATATTGTTGCATGCCAGTAATTGCTTTGGCAACAGACAATTATCAAAAATATCAGAACCAACAGATAACAAAGATAACATCATTTTTGTTTCTCTTTCATGCAATGAAATTTGTCATGTGTTAGGTATAAGTTACTCCCTACCTAACCAGTAGCAAAATTTGACATGATAATAAAATTTAGTTAAACGGTTAACATTAAATTAAAACTTTTGAGTCTGGCTTACTTCACTTAATATGATTTTTTCTAAGTCTTTCCATTTCCTAACAAATGGGGAGATGTCATTCTTTCTGACAGCAGCATAGAATTCCATTGTGTACAAATACCACAACTTGTTGATCCACTCATCAACTGAGGGACATCTAGGTTGGTTCCATATCTTTGCTATGGTGAATAGTGCTGCAATGAACATTGTTGTGCTAGTGGGTTTAGTATGTCCTTGTTTCTGGGTGGTTGGGTAAATGCCAAGTAGTGGAATTGCTGGGTCATAGGGGAGTTCTATTTTTAGCCTTTTGAGGCACTGCCACACTGCTTTTGTCATAATCAGTAGAAACCTTGGGCTCTACTAGCAGAGATTTGCAATAGAGCAAACTCTTGATACATAAGGACATATAATGTGAAGCTAATTGAAAGGACCTCCAGGATAGTGAAACAAAATGAATGATTGTTGTCCTTAATGTACTATGTTGTCTCTCATCTCCTTTGCTGTCCCTTGGTTATCTCATATTGGTATAGTATCTCACTTTGTTATCTGATATATTGAACTTATTTGTATTTGGATATTTGAAATTTGATAGGGAAGGGGGGAAAACCAAGACGGGTGGGGGGTGTGGGGGGGGAGGGAAACGGGTACCAAGACATGTGAAAGGGTATCAATGTATGTGAATTAATGCACCTTCTATCTGGCAAATATCATGTAATCCTTTTACTAATTACAATAAAAAAAGAAAAAAAATAAATTAAAACTTTTGATTTACCTACCAAATATAATCATTTTTACAAAAATTCGTGCAACAGATGGAAAATCCCAGATTTTGACGTTCTAGGTTTGGAAGGAAGTCAATGAATAAAACTAAAGCAGAATCACACATTTGTTTTTTGCTATTATGTCATCCTGTTGCTGAGGAACTCAATTTTACTACAAAACTCACAGGAAAATGAACTATTGAAATAAATGCTATAAAAATTAAAGTATTTTTTAATATATTAATATTTGTAATGTATACCTTTAAGTAAATTGACTGCCTTCACTGTCTCTACTCCAACATATCATGAGATTTAATGTTCCAAGATCTTTGAATGCCAAAATGTTAAAAGATTATTTTTATATGTTGGAAGATTCAGTCCATGGCTGTCTTTAAAATGAAGATTTGTTTGCTTTTAAGGTTGAGTGTATTTTGAAATAACTTTGTGTTAGCTACAAATAAAGTCTTTTTAAGCCCTAGCAACAAGGCTCTGCTTTAGCAAGGCCTTGGAAGAGGCATGTGTGTGTCTGTGTGTGTGCCTGTGTGTTCCTTTTTTATCACTGCCTTTTCCCTTCCTCTTTACTCAAGTCCCTGTCATCACAAATTGGAAGAAAGGAACAGAAAGAAGAGGGGAAGGAGGGAAGGAAGGAGGGAGAGAGCAAGAACTGGATGACAATGAGATAGTGCAGTGTTTTATGGTTTGTAATGTACAACAGCCCAATGTCCATTTTCCCACTTTCTTAACACTGTTTGGGAATATAATCCTTCCATAAACAACAGGTTTATTGATTTTTTAAAAAAAAACTGTATTAGTACTTTCTTGCCAGTGTGTGCCTTCTTGTGAGAAAAAAAATGGGGAAAATGTTTTGGAAATAAGCCATCTTTATTTTAAGTTCCCAGTCAATGTGTTCCCACAGCAACAAAAGCTTTTGCTATCTGTGAAAAGACAGATATCTATGCTTCAATCAAGAAGCAATGTTTAAGTTGGTTTTTTGAAAAAAAACTAACAAAATTGACAGACCCTTTGCAAATCTGACCAAAAAAAGAAGGGAGCACACCCAAATAGAACAAAAACATGAATGTGAAGGGTAAATAAGAATGACTAATAGACACGTGAAGAAATGTTTGACATCTCTAGCCATAAAAGAAATGCAAATCAAAACAACTTTGAGATTCCACCTCACTCCAGTTAGAATGGCCAGGATCAAGAAATCTAACAACAGATGCTGGAGGGGATGTGGCCAGGAGAGATCACTACTACACTGTTAGTGGGAGTGTAATTTAATTCAACCACTATGGAAAGCAGTATGGTGATTCCTCAAAAGACTAAACACAGAGCTCCCCCATGTCACAGCAATCCTACTCTTTGGCATTTACCCAAATGTCCAGAAGCAAGGACATACTAAAACTACTAGCACAATGATGTTTATTGCAGCACTATTTACCATAGCTAAGATATGGAACCAACCCAGACGCCCCTCAGTAGATGAATGGATCAAGAAGATCTGGTCCTTATACACAAGGGAATTCTATGCTCCCATCAGAAAGAATGACATTGCCCCCACTTGTAAGGAAATGAAAAGACTTGGAAAAAGTCATATTAATTGAAGTAAGCTAGACCCAAAGGAACACAGGCTCAATGGTTTCCCTCCTTTGCAATAATTAGCACACATCTAGGATTCTCCTAGAAGAGAATTATAATACCTCAAAACCTCCTTACATATGGTCATACAGGATGAGAATAAATGAAATGAACTCTAGGTTATGGAAACAAGATGTTTACCTTTGTGATTGTTGTTCTTAATGTACTATGTGAAGTTATTTCTTTTCTTTCTTTTTGCACTTATGGTTAATCTCGTGTGTTTACTGTATCTTACTTTTTTTCCTGGTATACTGTATATACACTTATTTATTTGAAATAGGAGTGGAAGGGGGAAAACAAGATAATTGGGAGGGATGGGCAAAATCATGAGAAAGGATTTCAAGGTTTGAGAAGTAATGTACCCACTCTGAATATAACTATAATCCCTCTATACATTATCCTGACAATAAAATACAATAAAAACAAGTAAAGTTTAATGAAGAAAAAGGAGCAATAAAAAGTCACCATTTCATTATTAAATTTTGATTTGCCCTAAGTTGGCTTTGAGATACTTCCAGTATCCTAGAATACATCTTAAAATACTCCAATATTTAATATTTAATATCTATTAATTATATAATTACACTAAATGTTGTGTCATAACATCTAATAGTCATTACTTAATTTAAAGTTGAACAACTGTTTAACATTATTCAGCATTATATTGACAAAGATAATGTTTAACTTTTCTTTAAAAATGTACATATATCCAGAAAGAGAAAAAGATGGGAGTCAAGAAAAGACATCAGGGCCAGGAGCGTGGCCAGTGGTAGTGTGCTTGCCAAGCATGCACAAAGCCCTGGGTTTGATTCCCTGGAACCACATACACAGTTAAAAGCTGGAAGTGGTGCTGTGGCTCAAGGGACAGAGCACTAGCCTTGAGCAAAAAGTGTCCAAGAACAAAGCCCAGGTCCTGAGTTCAAGGCCTAGGAGTGGCCAAAAAAAAAGACTTCTAAGACAAAACACCCAGGAGATTTTTGTATTTATAACTAAATAAAGTTTAAGCTATGTACACTTAGTTCTTTCCATTCTTAGTTCCCCAATAAAAGGAAGACAAGGTTGTTTTTGAATGTTTAACAAGCATAGAAAGGTTGCAAGAAGGAAAAATAAAAGACAGGAGATAACAAGTTTTTCAACACAGAGAACAAACTGAATCATGAGTTAATAGAATAGAGAAACTTTTTAGTGAGTTTTCTGGAAAAGTTTAGATAGAATTAGAGTCAGACTCATCACTAAGTCTGTACGGAAGTAGAATGCTTAGGAAATAAAAGTCATCAGAAATGTCAGGGTTCTTAGTCTATTCTCACCTATGTAGGCAGAGGATTGTCACTCTCTGATAACAGCTGACAGATACAATGGGGAAGAAGGGGTCACCCACATCTTAAAGTGTAATTGAATATCTCATGTTAAATATTTGACTCTCCAATTTTCTTTCCTATCTCCCTATCAATTCACACTAGAAAACTTCCTATGTTCAACATCCCTTGCCATAAAGGAAATGTGAATCAGAACAACTCTGAGATACCATTTCATCCCATTTAACTGGCCAACATTGTGAATTGGAACAATGAACATTGGGAGGAATGGGGGGGGGGGAGAAATGCTACTGCATACATTATTGGTGGGAATGTGAACTAATACAACCACTTCAGACAAGCCTGGATGTTCCTCAAAAAACAAATCATACATCTCTTTAGGATCCCACTCCTGGGAATGTGCTCAGAACATCACAAGCCAGGAGACAATGAAGCCAACCTCAGAGAAACAGACAGAATGTGTTTTCTCTCATATGTGGACACTAGGATAAAAAAAAAACTATATCAGAAGATGTTAATTATACAGGACTCTAGGCATTTACACATAGTGAGACCAAAGGAAAATCCTCTTAGGAAAGGAACACAAAGGCGTAATGCCTTTGTGCCTCTGATCACATAAAATAATATTTATTGAAATAGACTCCATTTATTGAAATGGAAACAAGGGTTTTTCTTTGTCATTGTTGCTGCTGTTGTTTTCTTTTTATCTTATTTGTTCATTTATCTGTCTTTAGGGGGTAAGGGTAGACATGGATATGGAGGAATAATGGGTAAACAAATTGTACCCTATATTGAAAATTAACTATACAACTTGTGCAGGAGGATAGGAGGAAAAAACTAGGAGGGAGTAAAGGAAGGGCTTCCATTGTCCCAAAAGAAATATTCTCATTACCTAATTTATGTAACTATAACATCTCTGAATATCATCTGTACAATAACAATAAAAATTTCAATAAAGAAAACTTTCCATCATGTTGACTATGAACAAGTTTTTATCTGAAGAACCTAAAAACAGCAGTAATAATACATAAGTGATGGTAACTCCAAGAGAAAAAGACATCTTGGCACCAAACCACCCAAGAAAAAATCTCACATATTAAATATCATAATAAAACCCAGTAAAAAAATGGTTTAAAACTGAGGAAGAAAGATGAAGAGTAATCAGAAAACTTCCTGATCATGTGATATCTGTCACACTGAGCCAACTTTGACTGCTGAAGGCTCCTCAGATGGCAACTGGGATCAGCCCAAGCTAAAAATGAAGGGGGAACTCTGTGCAGCCTTCGGAGAAACATGTTGCTTTATGCTGATGAAATCAATTTTGTACAAGAGAGGCTCTTTTGTAAACTTTGTTGAAAGTTGTAATTCCTTGGTTAGGCTTGTGGTTGTAAGGGTGCAGTAGAGCCCTCTCACTAAAGAATTGATTATTTAATTCTATGTATATAAAACCATTGGGGAATGAAATTCGGATTCTGAGTCTAACTGGTGCCATCTTGGCATCTTGGTGAATGATGGGCACTTTCCAAAAACTCTTAGACATGAGATCCCAAACCCACTTTCCGGTGATGGGTGCACCGAAATTCCTACAATAAGGGTCAAGGACTTGAACAATAGACTCCTGGGCCTGCCAAACCTGTACCATGAAATCTTGACACTGTGAACTCTCCAACTCCCTACGACTCTGCTCTTTTGACCATGACCCTATTTAGGACCCACTGCCGCTGCCACCAATGTGCCATTACACCCTGTCTCCTGACTCTCCTCAGGTCAACATGAAGGTCCCTCTTCAGCTCTCCATTAGAGTTGATACAGTTTATTGAGATTGTTTTTGTTTTTTGCTCTTTCTTTACTACCCTCATGGCTCAGTTTCCTAACAGTATTGAGTATTTGAGGCTGTAAGTGTTTTGGGGATGTGTGGGCTCGCAGTCACTGGCTTTCTTATGAAGACTCCAGATTCAACCTTTAAAAAAAAAGAAAGTACTCAAGAGGTTGAATTCAAAGTATAGGACATATGTATGGGAAGTACAATGAAACCCTACCGTACAATTAATTAGTATGCTGATAAAAAGTTTTATTAGTGTACTAATAAAAAAAGCAAAACATTAAACAAAATCCTTCCCATGTGAACAGAGCTTTCAATCTGTAACAGTTCATTTCAGATTTTATCTCAATAGCCAAAGTTGAAAGATTAGAGGGAAAATCTAAAGGTTAAAGACAAAGGTAAGTGTCAACAGAAAAATATGAAAAGCATTGGTCACAGAAAAAAACAAAAGTATGTTAATTACTTCCAGAAACTGAATCCATTATATTAAAAATAAAAGGCATAAAATGATGTAACTACAAATAATTAAGGCTTTTGGAATATAAGAATTTTCTAAATAAGATTTAAATAGCAAACTAAAATAGAGTTTTAAAAATCCTAAAGATGTTTATAAGTTGTAAACAATAGGAAATGAAAAGAAGTGATATTCAAGGAACAGCCTAAGTGCTCTAATTTTAAAATTATACAAATTAACAAGAAGGAAGATAAAAGGGCAAAGATCTAACAGAGTACAACATTTTCCTAAGGAAAGCTATTAGATTTTCTGGACTCTCATTAGAAAATCTTTCAGTCTGAAAATGGTAGCTCATGCCTATAATCCTAGCTACTCAGAAGGCAGATTGAGGCAAGAGATTACCAACCTGCCCAGCCAACATTAGAGGTGGGGTAATCTTAAAAAACAAAACAATAAAAATGCAATATATTCAATAAGTAAACCAAAACAGGGATATTAAAGTATCTTAAAATCCCACAGAGAGAAAATAAGATATCACAAATGATCAAATCCATGCATAAAAGTAGAAATCTCTCAACAGCAGTACTACAAAACAGACATAATAAAGGTACCTAATAATTGCCCAAGTAAACTAGCAGTTTACAGTGCAGAACATGAGTGTGGAGTGGGTATCTTCAAGCACTGTTGCAATATAAAATGTCTCCGCCACTGATGTTTTCTTAAGAAGCTACTGGAGAATATTACCCTACACGCTAGTTCTCAAGAAGCATAGAATCCATTAACTCAGTGGATTTATTGACATTATTCTGTGTACATTGACATAGAATTAATTAACTTCAAGATTTATGACAAGGAATTGATGATCATTCTCAAAGTATAGTCTTGTGGTCTCCAGAGGCATCCTATATTGGAAATGATATTTACTTGCAAAACAGCTATGTAGAACTGAACCTGTGATGTGCATGATAACTCTGGGTGAAGTCAGAGTGGGAATTGGATTCAGCGACAGTGTGCCCACTTGTCATCTTCCAAGAGCTAGATAATTGCTTAAAGTGAAAAGGCCACACATTTTCTGCCAGAAGCAGAGACATAACCTCTTCCACTTAGAATCCAGTCGCAACTGGTAAGTGGTTATCTAGTAAATGCATAAATAGATGCTGGAAAAACAGAAGACCAGCTTTATTCAAGGTAAGGGGGAAAATGAAGATATTTTTCAGCATTTCCGAAAGTGTTTTCTACAGAAAACTGAACCTAAGGAATACTGGACATTTTTGTATAACTGGTATAACTAGTTTTTTGAATAACCCCAGACATGTACATGAAAATACACCATACACATTTACAGAAAGCTTACGTTAAGTGTGGTGGAGTCACTCAGTATGCATTCATGAGTCTTCAAGAGACAATTTCAGTGGCTAACATTTCCTAAACTTATTTAATAATGGGAACCCTCCATTTTGGATGAAAGTAATGACCAAGTAAATTTTCTACAAGATACATTTTAGGAAACATTAAATTGGATGGTCAATAATGGCTAGGGCACAGAAATTGAGAATAAAAGTACAGTAGTTTATTTTATAGTATAAACTATCTTTATTTTGCATTCTTATGAATTTTATCTAGGGATCTCTAGAATGTTTTAGTTCTGGAAATGATCTAAAATGTCCCTTTGAGGTCAATAAAGTGAGTTTCTCTTCGGACTAAACCCCTATTGGATGCTCTTGTCACAGCAAAAAGAAAGATTTACTTAATTTATAGTAGTTTTCCAAAGCAGATTCACATGGAGATATTAACCATGACCCATGAGAGGGAGCAGCAAGTTAACGTGCACCAGAAAGTTAAGTTGCTTCTTTGAGTCTTGAAATCTCAAAGCTGGGTAAAACAGTACAGGCACTCAGCATGACACAGAAGAACATGTTTCTTATATGACTGATTTCTACACATGTGAAAGCCAATTATTATCTTGCCGTGTATTTGAATATTTATTTGCTTGCTCATAATAGATTCGGTATAATAAACTAGAAACATCATGACAATCGCATCGCATGGGATTGCCTCAGAGTTTACAGCAAAGGTCATACTGTTTTTAAATGTTGAAATTTATCTCTACTTTCATGGAAATAATTATAATTTGGCTATATTTTATCACATATGGTATACTTAAATAGTACAGCAGTATTACTCGCCTGTTTTATATTATATTTGTATTACTTATTGCACAAAATATGTCACACAGATCATACTTTGTTATGACTGTTGAAAAATGATGCCAGCCATATTTCCTGCTAGAGCCCAGTAATTCCATGGGAGTTCCAGAACCCCCGAGCACTCCACACACTGAGGAGGCATCCCAAATTGTCAGAAAGCTGTATTTGCATGAGTCTGACTTGGCTGGAAAACATGTTGGAGTCCAGGCAGCCAAACAATTCTCCCTTTGGCTACTCATCTGAAGAGCTTCAGACGGTACATTGCTATTCCAGGACTGGAACTGTTTACCTTCTGAAATAAATACACAGAATTAAAACACTAAAACTCAAGTTGCCTTTAAAATTTTTACTTCAAGAGGAAATGTAACCTACATAGAACACCTTTTAGAAAAAAACAGCTGATCCGCTATTTATATGAAGAGGCATGTTAGTGTCCCTTTTTTTAAGTACTGAAATTGGAACTCTAGATTTCACATTTATAGCAAGTGCTGTACTATTGGAGTCACATCTTCAGTCATTTATGCTATAGGATATTTTTTAGATAGGGTTTCATGCTCTTTACCCAAGTTAGCTTCAGACAGAAATCTTCCTACTTCTCTTTCTACATAGATGGACTTGTAGTAATAGACCATCATGCTTTGCTTGTCTGTTGAGATAGATTCCTGCATAGAGACACACACAGATGTATATGTGTATATGCATATGTAATATATATTATATGTATATACACATATATATGTATATAGGCATGGGCTTTTCTGTAAATATAATCCTTCTGATTTCTACTTACCAAATAACTAGGATCCCATCAAGAGCCACTACGTCTAGGAAAGGTCGTATTATTATCTTTACAAACATAATACTAAGAGAAGGGTGCAATGGCTCACGCCTGTAATCCTAGCTACTCAGGAGGCTGAGATCTGAGGATCAAGGTTCAAGCCAGCCCAGGCACGAAAGGATCTGAGACTCATCTCCAATTAACCTCTAGAATACTTTAAGTAGGGCTTGGCTCAAGGGTAGGGTTGTAGCCTTGAGCTGAAGAGTTAAGGGACAGTGTCTAGGCCTAGTCAAGCCCCACACCCAACAACATCAACAACAACAACAACAACAAAACACATAATACTGAAAGGTATTCAGATTTCCTCCATTTATAACACTGATTTCTAGCAGAATCATATGAAAGCCCCAGAAGTTGTTGAAGAAATCTTTAATAAAGAAATTGATAGCACATCAAAATGTTACTATCATCTGATCTATTAGAAGACAATCTGTTTAGGGGTAATTTTGATGAAAATATATATAAATGATTATCAATCTGCACAGTTTGAATTGACTAGCAGACTATCATTGACTGGCTTTTCAATCATCTCAAATTATTTCGTGAAAATCTATGCATGCACAATCCATCAACTGGCAAAATAGACTAGGAATACCATTTTCAATTTTCCCCACTACATACAATGTAAAAACCCTAGTATCATTATACAAAAGAAACCCAGGAAGGTTTGGAAATTGAACTAACAAGGCAAAATGGTTAGAGTCTCAAAAAATGAACAATGGCAAGTTACCTTGATTTTTTTTCTCACTACACATATCTCAGACTTGGAGCTAAAGACATTAGTAACCCAATATGGACAGTATTTAAAAGAAAAAAAATACTGTAATGTATTGTGGGATTACCAGACAGAATTTTTTAAAGACTTGGGGATGGGAACTCTGCCTCCAAATAACAATATCAATGTGGGGAACATATTAAGATATCTTTATAAAATAATTGCTCACCCCAAGCCAGATACTACCAAATAAATAATAAATAAATAAATAAATAGAGTTTCCTGTTCTTACCAGTAAAGGTAAAGTGGGGACATAGATGAGCATTCTACCATCTTCTAACTGCCTCGTGTTGTGTAAAGCATAGCAGACAATCATTGCTCTTACCACATATGTGGTACCAGGTGCCGTCACTCAGTTCCCTCTCAGACAGGGAGATAGGAGGATAGATCAATTGATCAATAGAACAATCGCCCCTGTCCAGTACTATTGGGAGCTCTCTGCATATGTTATTAGGCTGAATAAGAAACCCAGATCTTGACCTTCACCTAGCAGTACTAAACCCTTTCTTCTGTCCTCCACGAAAGTGGTGTCAAAGAAGGAACTAAAACAGAGATTTAAGTATGTCCCAGTTTTGTACCCAAAATTAGAAATGTCCAGGTTGCCATCAAACTTCACTTGTGACTTCCATAACTAATAAGTTTTAGCTGGGCAGGTTGGCAAACACATCTGTCATCCCCAGAAGCAAAGAAATTCATGGTCCAAGGCCAGCATGGAGAAGGTATTGAGTAGCTCCTATGTATAAAAGAGCAGAGTATGATTATATGTTCTACTTATCTAAGCTATATGGGGTGGAGGGGTGATGTTTGAGGATCATGGGCTGACCCCCTAGCAAATATGCGACATTACCTGAGGGAAAATATAAAGGACTGGGGGCATGGAAAGTTCCTGAGTTCAAATCCTAGTACTAAAATAAGTACCAGGAAATGGGTACTTGCAAGAAGATGGAGGGGGGGCAGGAGAGTGGGGTAGAAAAATGAAGGGGGAAGGGAAGAGAATGAAGACAAGAATTTAGTGTATATACTACACAACTGAGAAAAATAAGGGAAAGGGAAGGGGAAGGGATGAGTGGAAGAAGGATGAAGATGGTGAGGGAATAACACGGATCAAGATGAGTTATATACATAAACAGTTTTGTTAACTGGTGAAATAAATACTTTAGAAAGGTGAACCAAGGGGTGGTTGGGAGGAGTGGATGAGAATGGAAAAAGAGTCAACTTTGATCCAGATGCATTGCAGTCATAAACTGCTTTGTTGAGTGTCAAGACTTTTGTACAAGTACTTAAAGGCAATAAAAATACTCTAAACAAGGGAGGAGCTCCAAAGTTCTTAAACTTTTAAAAACTAATCAGGAAAGTTAGAAATATCAAAATAAATTGATTAACTCATAGCCATTGTGGACAAATTGTTTCAATAAGATTATGAGCATATTTGAACTACTTTTTTTCAACCCACAGAAGCAGAAAGTCTCAGAGCTGAACAGTAAGAAAGATGGATTAAACATGAGAATAGAAAAATTCAGGCTAGATAAAAACAAATCCAAAAACAAGATGCAGAACATAATGGAGAGGTAAGGAATGTAACCAGTGATATTGAATATAGAGAAAAAATAGCAACTCTGGATAACAGCGAAAAGAGACAAAGAGAAATGAATAAAAGAGAGAGACCTAAGGTACAATAACTAGAAATCTAATCTCTATCACCAACATTGTTTCTGAGGCTGAAAGGGCCCTCAAGAACATATTTTAGATATATTTTCCAAATTTGACAAAGAAATAAGCCCAAGAATTTTTAAAGACGAGTGAGTTGCAAATAGAACAATATCCAAAGAAACCACCATACAGCAGGTTCAACCTTCAATGAACACAAAGAAAAATCTTGAGAGATTAAGAGAGAAGTCACCCCTATCTACAGTGGTAATGTAACTTAAATTATAGCATATAATCAGTAAACCACAGATATGAGATCAAGTGACACCTTGTCAAGGAATTGAAAGAAATGCACTATCCACTCAGAACTCACAGCCAGGTCAACATGTTTTTGTGGACTAGAAGGTAAATCAAGATATCTTCAGATTTTTTTTTAAAAAAGCCTAAAAACAATTGTCACAATCATATCTACCATACTGCATCAAAACAAATGCTACCAATCTGCTCTAAATTCTCTCTCCCATATTCTTCCATGTCCTCAGCCTAGGTCAAACATAGCCCACCTGAACAGGTGAGAGTCTCACCCTTACTGACAAAGCACATAAATTTTAAATGTATCATTCTGGAGTTGGTGGAAGATATTTACTTTGAAATGAACAATGATGTATTTTCAATGTTGGCTTTGTCACCCTCGGTAATCCTTTTACTTGGTTCCCTCTCTGAGGTTTCAGTTGGCTAACCAGACCAGATAAATCCCTTAACTATCACTAATAATGAATTCTGAGACTCAGAATGGACAAAAGCCATGAAGTTACTCACCTCAGAGAGCCCTATGGAAATGGAATAAACCACCTGTCCTGTGGATTTTGAAATGACAATAAGAGAAACCCAAATGTTAGTATTCATTCATGATTATTATGGTAATTACATTTATTTTTTCTTTCTATTTTTTCTGTTTTCTTTCTTTTTTGAACAAGCATTCAAATTGGAAAGTGTCTAAAGGGAAAAATAAGAAAGACATTTTTTTAAAGTTGGCCAATATTATATAGCCACCATCTTCCCATTCACACCGAAGTGGAGATAGCCTGTGATGTGGAAATAAGTATTTGGCACTATACTATGTGATTTTGGGGAATCTGCTTGCAATGTCATAATCTACTTAGGTTAAACCCCATCATCGTCATGGAGACTAAACTCTTATTTCTGAATTTGTTTCTTCAAATCCTTTTCCATCTGTTATCTACACTTCTGATACCACCATTGATAATTCTATGAAATTTGTGTTTCTATAAAGTGATTCTGACTTTTAATTGTTGTTTCTCATACATATGTATATGTGGAGGCTTGTTGTGTTTGTGTTTGTACATTTTTTTCTTTTCGTATATTTTTATTGTAATTAATAGAAGGGTTACATTATATTCACCAGATAGAAGGTACATTACTTCACATACATTGATACCCTTTCTCATTTCTTGGTCCCCATTTCCCTCCCCCAACCCATGTTTTTACATTTTTATGTGTTCTGTGTTTGTCTATGCATATGTCTGTATATAGACATGTGGTAAGGTATGTATGTTAGTTATGGTTTGTGTATTCAAGGATGTATATTTGCTTTGACTTATCTATCACTCTAACCATTGTTATCTTTCTTCCTTTTATCTATATATGTTTTAACAACTAAGATGATGGACATAGAACTCCAATGTAATTTTAAGAATTAAACCAGAATTGTGTATCCTAAACTCAACATTTCACTTAATAAAAAATATTCCTTAGTCCTGCCTATCAGATTTTTATAATGTGACTCAGATGTTCTGCCAGTGTGTCACTGCCCCTACTCTTTTTGACAGGTAACTTAGGATGTGATGGACCGGAGTAATTCACCACTTCATAAATATTCATTCCTTCAAAACAGGAACATACTGATCTTTTCTGCCTCTTTTTCTGACAATTTCTATGCATCTAAATCCAACACAAATTCTCCACCTTAATGTATTCCTCTTTAGTACCTTTATTTAGATAGTTTCCCTTCCAGTAATAATTCCCATAATTAATATGGATCAGTGCAAAAAGCGTACAGTTTCTATGACATGCTGGGCACTCCTTTCAGGAACTAGGAACATAACCACTAGCAAAATTATGGCCCATCCACCTAGAGTTCAGAGCTCAGTAGAAAAGGATACTTAAACCTAAGTACATGATGAAATAGTACATAAATTCTATGAACAAAAGTAGAAACTAGTATGGATGCTTGTAGTAAGTAGTCTTGAATTCCCTATATGACAGAGTATTTAAAAGACAAATGTTTATGGGCTAAGATTATATGTCTGTAGAATACATATTGTACCTTAGATGAATTCAGAGATTCAAATAATATTTTCTAAATGGACAAATACAGTTATAATAAAACTTGACTATATCCTCTTTACAATTCTGATATTCTCATCCACATAAGTCAGAGATCAAACTTTGATTTTTAGATAACCACAATTCTAGTTCTGTGATTGTTGAAATAATCTTCTCTAAAATGACAAATAAGATCAGAACACCAATAAGTTTGCCAAGTGAACTTGAAGAATTAAAATTATTCTGGAAGTAGACTGAATCATGCTAGTTAAACATCAAACCCTCACTAGTGTTTATGAGGCCAGAAGACTCTGTGGGTTCAATTTCAACCAATCAATTATCAAAAACAAAACATTTGGATACTTGGAGATATTATTAGATACTATCACTAAAATTGTACTTCAATTTCAACTAGACTACATTGCATTTCATATTTTGTCTTGCCTTTAAGACTAAAAGAACTGGTTAAAATATTCTTTTTTCCTAAAAAAAAATTTATCCAACAACTTCCTGAGTGAAAAGGAAGTAACTCATAATCTCTGCTGTTTTAAAGCTAGGGCTCAAGTAACAATGACAATAAATGAGCAGATGGGTAAAGCAATATAATCAGCAGACTAGTAATAATTTGATTTCCCAAATCCAGTGACTCAAACTATGGATGTGTTCATTGAGAAATTAGGTGTGAAGTGAAAAGAACTTGAAGCCTTAGAGAATAGTTATTTCCAAGGGTTGGGTTAATATGTAGCTTCAAAAATATGTGTCTCTCTCCCTCCCCACAAACTTTCCTTAGATTGTTTCCACGCATTTCATCATGCAACTGAAATACTGAACTTGAACTCTCTCCAAAAGATCTTATTACTTTCCTTCAAAATCTCCTTTTTTTTCAGTACATTAAAATTATAGAAGAAAAGGGAAAATAATCTTTGTGAGAAGTTAAATATAATAGGAACTCTACTTTTCTCTCACAAACAGTGCTGAATCTCAAATCAAGGGCCTTGTGCGTGTGAGGCAACAATCTCGCACTGATCTACATCCTTAAACCTGAAAGGGACATCTAAATTTTTGTAACAGAGATAAATGTGGTCAATAAAAGTCATCTTGTGTTTAAGTTCAAGAGGTTCTCATTTTGAAAGAAAAATAATAGAAAGAAACATTCAATATAGAATATATAAAATATATGTAAACTGTCATCACCAATTCTACCGTCACTGAGTCTCTATAGCTAGTTCACTGTGAGTGGTGTTACAGATATATCAGTCCTACTATATGTAAGCAGAAGAAATACAAATGGAAAGAGCATAGAGGATAGAATCTTGGGTAGATGCATAAGTGGAAGAATGGTTGCTTGAATGATTCAGGATTTTTGTCTGCCACTCCTCCCCTAATTTCTTTCCCCCTCTCCCAAGTTTTACAGCTCATTTCCAACATACTGTCTTGTGAGTACCACCATGGCACTGGTTCACCGTTTTTCCTTTGTTTCATCATAGAGTATAAAGTCATGATGGCAAAAAGATCTCTCTTTTTTGACAGAAAAAATTAACAAGAGACAAAATGAAACTCAAAAGTTTAAATAAGTGATTTTATCTTAATTATTATGAAGTTTGCCCATTTTACATAGATGTTTTCCTATGTTGGTATTTTTATTTCCTGTTATTAAATGTTAAGATATTATTAGCACTCTGCTTCATGCTAGTTATATTCTTGCTTACACATTATCAAGATTTAAATATTTATTTTTCTCTTTTTAGGCCATGATTTCAACCAGATTTTCATCTTGACTGTTCTCAATTGATTTGATAATTACCACTACTCCTTAATCTTGCTTTCTTTATTTCTTGACAGTTTTAACTTGATATCTTTTTTTGAGACTACATTTTACTTTGAGGCAGTGAAAGTTCCAATATAGTCTGCTTTAAGTGTAATTAAAAACTGAATCAACTTGTTCAACCACTATGGAAACAAGTACGGCAGTTCCTCAAAAGACTAAACATAGAGCCACCCCTAGGACCCAGCAATTCCACTACTTGACATTTATCCAATCTTCCAGAAACAAGGACATACTAAATCCACTAGCACAATGATGTTCATTGCAGCACTATTTACCATAGCAAAGATATGGAACCAACCCAGATGTCCCTCCATTGAGTGGATCAAGATGTAGTATTTATACACAATGGAATTCTATCCTGCTGTCAGAAAGAATGACATTGCCTTATTTGTAAGGAAATGGAAAGACTTAGAAAAAATCATATTAAGTGAAGTAAGCCAGACTCAAAGGAACATAGGCCCAATAGTCTCCCTCATTTGTCATAATCAGTAGAAACCTTGGGCTCTCCTAGCAGAGCTTTACAAAAGAACAAAATCTAGAGACATTAGGCCAAATAGTAAGACACTAAATATAAGGACTTCCAGGATGAGGAAACAAAAGCCATATAATGAGTGACTGTTGTCCTAGATGTTCTATGTTATCTCTCATCTCTTTTGCTGTCTCTTGGTTATCTCATATTGTTACAATATTTCACCTTGTTACCTGATATATTTTATATGTGCTTAATTGATTATTTGAAATTGGATAGGGAAGGGGGGAAATCAAGATAAGCGGGGGAGGGTGGGAGGGAAATGGGGACCATGTCATGAGAAAGGGTATCAATGTTTGTGAAGTTATGCACCTTCTATCTTGTGAATATAAAGTAACCCTTCTATTAATCACAATAAAAAATATTTAAAAACTGAATCAAGCATCATCTTAATATCACAGAAGCCTATTTCTTGCTTATAACAAGTATTTAATGCAATTTATTAAAAAATTCAGTCTTACAGAGGCCCCACTTCAACATTTTTACCCTCGTCATTGTGGTAGCAACACAAAATAATGAAGAATACAGAGACTCTTAAAAGAAGGGAAAAATTCACAATACATTCCCCAAAGGAGAAACTGAATTATCATCATAAGTAATCCTAGCAGTTACCATGATGTAACCTTTTACTCACCAAGGTGTGGAACATTCTTCTTTCTGCTTTTCAACAAATCCCATCCCATCATAATACCAAGTTTGAGGAGAATGATTTTCTGATAATTCTCTGGGAGATAATGTATGGCTTCCCAATTGCATTCATAAATGGTCCCCTTGCGCTAAGAACCTTAAAGATAGCCTGAAAGCCATGTTGAGAGGGTTTCCTTTGAGCTTATTGCGTTGTGAACAAAAGGTCCCTATATTCCCAGGCTCTGGGAACCTTACCAAAGCTACACATTATTCCAGTGAGAGTTGGCTCTGGGGCTCTATAACTCTAGTGAAGACACTTGGTACAAGACAGGTACATACTCTTCTTCGCTGCCCACTGCCTCTCTGTATTGGTAATTGCATGCCCTGTAACGATAGTATAAATGTCCACCAAGGCTTTGCCATCTTTGATGTTAACATAGTCTGTCCACAGGGGAAAGACAACCCCATTAAGTGAGAAACTATGGGGGACTTCAGAAGGAACAGAGATTGTAAAATTTATGCCTGTAACCCACCTACTCAGGAGGCAGAGACTGGGAGGAACTGATGTGGCTCTGGGCTATGACTCTCTCAGTAGCATTCTCCCAGGGATCTAAGGGGCTATCCAACTCCTACAGCTCCAACTCCTACCGCTGACACCCTCACCATCGTTCTGCCCTAGGCACCAAGCCTATAATATATGGATTTGGGGAGAATACTTATCCAAACAATGACTATGGCCAGATATTGAGTAATAAGTAAAAAATGTTCAAATCTGTTCAAGAATACTACCAAGAAAACCCTCATCTGTTCATTATATTCATCTGATTCTCCACAGAGAAAAAGTGGAGGATGATGCTTATGAATTCCTCAGATGTCACCAAAGTAAAGCTGTACAATGTTAAGTAGGCTACAGTTTTCTCCTTGCCCTGGAAGTGGAGAGAGGTGAAAAACAGACTCATTAAAGGCCACAGAAATCAATCCTTAGAATTCTAGGTCAAAACTAGTTTTTAAAAGCAAAGTGATGAATATAACTGTACATCACCCTGACAATAAAATAAAAATAATAAATAAGTAAAAAAAAAAAAAGGAAAGTGTATCCAGGCAGGGATGGCTCAAGTCTGTAATCCTTGCTATGCAAGAGACTGACATCTGAAGATCAAGGATCGAAGCTAACCTGAACAGGAAATTCTGTGAATTTTTGTTTTGGGGGGTCAGTCGTGAAGGCACTGGTGTCCTTGAGCATTTCGGCTCAAGGCTCTTGACCTATCCCTGGAGCTACAGCACCACTTTCAGTTTTCTAGTAGCTAATTGGAGATAAGGATCTCACAGACTTTAATGCCCCGGCTGGCTTTGAACCCTCAGTTCTGACATCTCAGCCTCCTTAGTAACTAGGATTACAGGCGTGAGCCATAGCATCCAGCTAAGTTTGTGAAATTCTTATCTCTAATTAACCATCAAAAAGCTGAAAGTGGAACTGTGGCACAAGTAGTAGAGTGCCACCATTGAGGGAGAAAAAAAGGAAAATCATCAAGGATAGCACCTAGGCCCTGAGTTCAAGATCCAGGAACAACAAACCAAACAAAAGGAAAATGTAATCTTTTCCATTATATGCTATCACTATACAACAGATATCAAGTCACTGAGCTAAGTTTCACATCCTCTTTTTGATCATGACATATTTCCTTTTTGTCTCTAGGCTCACCATTTTCTGTGAGCCAGAAAAATAACTGAAGAAATATTTTTAAAAAAATTCATGGGACTGAGAGTTTGGCCTAGTGGTAGAGTGCTTGCCTAGCATGCACGAAGACCCAGGTTCGATTCCTCAGTCCCACATACATAGAAAAAAGCCAGAAGTGGTGCTGTGGCTCAAGTGGTAGAGCTCTGACTTTGAGAAAGCTCAAGGACAATGGTCATGCCCTGAGCTGAAGCCCAGGACTGGCAAAAAAAAAATTCATGTGTACTGAATTATACATCATAAAGAGGTCATCGCAACACACCTGTATGTAATGATGTATGTGATATATTTTGATCACATTCACTCTCTCTGTGACTCTTGGGAAGAATTTTATTCAGGTTTCTTTCATGGAATGTGAAGTGGGAGGAGGTAAAAAGAGTGCCAACTCAACCCTTGTATTCATGCAGAGAGTCTAGCTCACATCCACCAACCCTTTGAGAGAATGCTTACTTTATCCGGCCCTGCAGGATTAACTTCCTGAAAACTGCAGGATGCTGGCTCAGAGAGTGGACCCAGCCATTCATCATCTGTGAACTAGAAATCCTGGATTTCTACTTCATTTGTGGTCATGGGGTTATTTATGTTATGGTTTATTTCTCCTAAGTATTTTGGTTTTCCTTTTCATACTTCATGTATCATTATTATGATTCTGTCACAAAGACTGTAACAATAAATGGTAAAATATTTGCAGTATCTTGATGGGAAATAATTCCCACAATTGCTACATACAGGTATATTGTTTCTCTAAGATTAAGAGCACTCACATTAAGGATACACAGAGGCAAAAATCTAGCCTAACACTTCACACCAAATAATGTGCATAGCAAAGGGCTTCAGTCCTTCTTTGTTTGTTGCTTCTTTGTTTGTTTGTTTTAATTAGGAATTAGAAACAAAGCATCTGCCTGCTCAGGAACATGTATATTCATAAGAACATAGCCTGTAAAATGGGGACATCTCCTTTAATATATTTGATTTTTTCCATCAAAAGTGTTCCCCCCACCACACACACAAAGAGTGTTCTGTAATAACATATTGTTCAATTCACCAAGAAGAGAAAACCATAAAAAGTGTACCTTCAAATTGTATATCTATGTCAAAAATGATCATGGTGCTAAAAATATTGGGATAGCTGTAGATGCCTCTTTGAGTAATTGTTTGAATAAGAGAAAATGAATAAGCTAATTTATATTACATCATTCTACTCCATAGGAAAATGTATACTTTTCTAATAGGCTTTACTCTGGAGGGAAGGAGAGAGAAAAAGAGAGAGAGAGAAAGAGATAGAGATAGAGAGAGAGAGAAAGAGAGAGAGAGAGAAATGCAAGTGATTTTAAAAGACTGAATTTATAAAAGGTTTGTACCCTGAGAAGAATGAAGTTAATCTTCAAGTCAAACACATAAAAATCTCTGAGTATTTGGAGCACAGAGATTACTCTGAATTACAATGAAATATAAATCAAGTAAGATGACATTCTCAATAAGAGCTTATATGAAGTAGCGATTATTTATTAGATAAAGATATTTTCAAAAGCTCATATTGATTGACAGTTGCTAAATCAAGATATTATCTGTCAAGACATGGATAACAAAGAGGGGTACAATGCAAACAAGTTAGAGCGCATGTATCTCAAGCCAACAACTTTTCAATAATGGAAGTGAGACAACCACTAACAAATGCTGATACATTGTCCAAGGAATATATGAAGAAATACGCATTTATTGGCATGTTTCTTTCATAACGTCATGCAATCAGTCATTCTAAATCCCTGTCTTAAATGAGTCATAGAAATCCATTTCAATATTGATTTATTCTCTTTTGTTGTAAAGTTATCAGTAAGTGAAATGTCAGCCAATAAAAACTACAACACTGATGTGAGACGTATTCTTGAATATGTATGACAACAGTAATGCTAATGGACTAGGACGAAGTATGATTAATAGGAAATGTGAGCCTTCCTTGTCTTTGAAGAGCTAGGTCATAGAAATTCACTTACTATGATACTAAAAAAAACTATAGCATGAGAATCTTCCTTTTTAATTCTAATTTGTATAATCTTTAAGTAGTTGTATGAAGGGGTTTCAATTGATGAATACAATGCCACCCTATATGTCCCAACTTCATGAACTCCTTTAAGTTAATATTTTAGCAAGACCATTTTGTCCTTACATGATGAAGAAAGATCATTTGTTAATCTTATAATAAAATGACATGTGTTTCACTTTTAAATTATCATATCACTTCTTCATATCATTTACTAAGTTGTGTAAGGTCCTTTCTCCTTCGAACATTTACTAAACAGAGCTGTTGCATTTAGAATTGATTTTTCTTTCTCAACTACATTAAGGCTAAGATGCTTTTTGGCTTTCATCTGAAAGAACAATTTCCTAGTTAGATACACTGGATTTGGACTTGGATCAATAAAAGCTTTACTTTGTCCTTCTTCTTTCCTCTTAGAGTTCACAAAGAAGAACTAAACTCCATTCATCATTTCACTTGCCACAGTAGAATCGTTAGCAATGCAATTATGTCTTGAATGAAGAAACATAGTCCCCAATTGGCAGAGAAACAAATAGGAATTCTCTATTTCCTATGCTCGCACCCCCACCCCAGCAATATCAGCTAACTCTAAGTATGCATGTAAATTTAATGATTTAGCTTTGCTTTGATTGGGAAACATAAATATCAACTGTTTAGTATAATTCTTCTGAATTTTAAATGACCAAAACAACTTCAAATAGTTGAGTAATTCTTTTCTAGTCAAGTAGTTCTTTCCACAACTTTAAATGATGTCATTTAAAATAATCAAGAATAAAATAGTAAACTTTATAATATACATGATCCTAAAAAAATAACTAACATTGAAAGACTGACCCTATTTTTTAAACACTAATATATGAACCATATCTACCTGAATAAACCTCAAGTCATCTAAGAATCATGGTTTTGTATTAGTTCCTCAGTTAAACTGAACCAGGCCTAAACTGTCATATACAAATGGAAACATGTTATAAAGCAGTTAGTTTACCAATGCTAAAAGGATTGTAGTTTCAAAGGGAAAAGAAAAACAATTGTTGTATTGATAAGTCAAAATAGTGAACACAAAACAAATCTTGAATAGAACCAGATGTTAATTTGGAGTCAGAAATTAAAAGTTTTCCTGAAGTACTAATTTATGTTTTCTTTCCAACACTCCTTTAAAAATTTTTTCCAATGATATAGACATTGTTTAAATGATGAAATGTTCATGAGACAAAGAACTAGCTAGAGAAAGGTCAGAGAAATCTGGAAACTAATATAAAAATTTAATTTATCAATAGGAGAAAGCCTGATCATTCTGTAATCATTTGTACAAGACATATACAGAAACTTTACTAGTCTACTTAACAAATATTTCTTGTAGAGCTATTCCAAATGATGTACAATCTTAGATTCTATAATAATGTATGGATAAATTAGACAGGCTCAAATCCCCACCTAAAATAGCAGCAAAAAATGAACAAATATTTAAAATTTTTTAAATTAATTTAGTGTGCCACAGAGTAAAAGAAAGAAGAACCAGGAGGGAATGAACTGATGGAAATTCATACTGTACTTTGTTTCTTCAATCTTCATTGAAGAAAATACCTAAAAGATTTTTATTTCTAGGAGTTCAAAAATATATCCAGCTACAAAGCTTCGCAGATTTTTCTTACAGTACATTAGTTGTCATGAAAAGAAGTTAAAATAAGATCATAGCCCACATTTCTGTATCTGAAAATTGTATTATTCCATTTCTACCACGGGAGAAAATTTTATGCTAAAATACATTTATATAAATATAAATGATGAATAAATGGATGATAAAGCTAGGTTAATGGATATAAGACAAGATTAATTTTTTACTTGACAAATATATGGACTTTATATTAATGGGCCAATGAAATAAACATGGTAATTGTGAAAAAGGAAAGTTTTCTGACAGAATGAAAACATTACATTGAAGCTATGGGTATTCTTTCAGAAATAAGTCTGTGTATGTACATATGCTATTAATGGAGTAACTTACTGAACAAATCTTGCTTAAATGTCCAAAAGAACTTCTATATGAGTCCATTTGGAAGATTGTCTTAAAATGTGAATATATAAATGGAAATACTTTTGGAAATATAGAACTGAGTTAGAAGGGATAATGAAATAAGAAAATATACAATTTTTTTCTTAAATAGCTGAGCACTAAAAGTCCCTAGAGGTACAACCAATAAAGGAAAGAGTTTGCAATAAGTTATCAACATCTCATCACTGATCTATTTATTACAATGTAAAGTCAATGGAAACAGTTATCAAAATATATCCAACAAAAGTCACTGAGTACTTTCCATATTCAATAAATTGTACTAAAATTCAGTCTCAGCACTATTTAAAAAGTATTGAACCTGTACAGATGTGTATCTAATGGCCAATTGGTTAATACTATGATACAAGGAAAGAATTATAACAATGGTAAGTTTATGCACAGGATGCCAAGGCAGCACATACCTTAAACTGTAGTTGGTCCTTAAACCGAAAGCTGTTTTAATTCAAAGTTTATATATACTTCTACTGCCTACGGTGAAAAGCAGAAACGGGAGAAGTTGTCAGTAGACTGACAATGAAAGTCTGCTGAGATTTTCAAGTTTACAAAAATGCATAATATTGCCATTTAGCCCTCAAGTAGCTTGCCAGATTTACCAATGAGAAAGACATGGTAAGCTCATTTACTATGGACTATTGCCATGAGCATGCGCATGCAGGAATGCACGAAACATAGAGATAAGCCAAAGTGATCATCTCTACTAGTTGATGTGATAAGCCCCTCAAGGATATTTTAGGTTTCAGAGATGAGTTATCACTCAAGTATGCTAGGAAACATGAACACTTGAAAGAACTACATGAAGGCTGAGACATAGTTCATTGCAGCATATTTGTCTGGCTTGCACAAGTTTCCAAGTTTGATCCATGGGAGTGCAAAAACAAGCACAAGAAATAGAACAGCATGTTACAGATGCATGAAGTGCGTGGGAACACTGGAGTGAGATTAGACAGATTTACATATTGGAAACAGAGAGAACATGAAGTGTGATTTGACAGATGAGGGTCTTCTTCTATGGAAAGCCTTCCTTACAGTATTAAGCAATCCTTATTTGGCGATTAAAGATGTTATTATTGAAATATTGTTTAGTTCTAACTTTTGGAGGATCTTAAATACTAAACTGAGAAGAGAAGCCATGGAAGAAAGAAGCAATTGTGCCAAAAAAAAGTTTAGACAGTGTGACTTTTAGAAAATTTAGTCATTTGGGTGCTCATAGTAATCAACTCAAGAGGCTATGATCATGAGGATTGTGGTTCAAAGCCAACATGGGCAAAAAAGTCTGCAAAATTCCATACTCAAAGTAACTATCTAAAAGCCAAGCTGAAGGTGTGACTTATGTGACAGAGTGCCAGCTGAGCAAGGCCAAGACCCTGAGTTCAAACCCCTTTAACTCAATGACAATAAGATTATTTGAAGGAACAAAAGGTTGTTATTGCAAGATAGGACAAAAAAAACCCTTAAAACTAAACAAAAAATATCAAAGAGAAGTATGAAAATAGGTCCATTATTTTGAATAGATACATCAACTGGAACTAAACTATTTTTCTTACTCTAAGAATGAATACTGGATGAGTCCTGGTAGCTCATGCCAGTAATCCAACTCAGGAGGCTGAGATATGAGGATCACAGTTCAAAGCCAGCCTGGACAGGAAAGTCCATAAGACTCTTCTCTCTAATAAACTATTCAGAAAAGGACAGATGGCTCATGTGGTAGGGTGAGAGACTGAAGAAAAAGAAGCTCAAAGACAGTACCCAGGCCTAGAGTTTAAAACAAACAAAAAAAAGAGTACCATCAGCCTTTGATATCTAGATGCTTATATCTACAAATTCACATCCATAACCAACTATGAATCTAAAACATGTGGAAAACCAATAGAAATCAATATAATACAACATAGCAACAAAATACAGAGTTTACATTTCATTTGTCCTTCTAACTATAGATAATTTAAACTATGGAGAAAGGTGTATGTAGGTTATGTGCATTTTTTTATTATGGATTTGTATGTTCATCTTTGTTTCTGGGCCAAATGGTCAATGGAAATTAGGGAATATTCTTGGAGATCTAAAGTGTTTAAATATTCACAATTAAGTTTGTTTATAGTCAATTTGATAAATTTTTCACAAGATGAAAAACACAAACATTATACTTTTCTCTTCCATTCCAAAGCAATTTTTGTTCCACGTCGCTTCTCAAGTATATATTTTGCCTTCATGATTTTTTCCAAAGAAGCTTTGGAAACTGAAGTCCCCGTGAAACTCTTACATCATAAAAATCATGGAAACTATTTCCTAGCCACAGATGCTGCTACCTTCCAGCTGTTCTTTTTCTTTTCAACACCTCAGGATGTGGTATTGGACAACACATCAGTCTAGGAAATAGCCTTTCCTTCCGTGATATTAAGGCTCTCCATTTTAAGACAAGAACAGATGTTCAACCAGAAACAAATGATAAGGCATGGGAGATATTTCCTTCAGATGCTTCCACCCGCACTGACCGACCTGCTAGGCAGATTTTACTTGTTCCCAACAGAAGCACTGGGTATGTTTTAAGAGAATAAGCTGATGAGTCAGAAACTTTACCCAAGGATGAATCTTTTCTTATTCAGGCAAACATTAGGATTTTTCTTCCTATATCCTTCCTCTTTGCCTTGTTCTTTGATTTGATGCAGATTTGTTTTTTCTCAGTAGAAAAATGAGTCTTGCTCCAAATCAGCACCAGACTACTTGACTGAGAGTGCTAACCACAGAGGTTATGTTTCATTATTTCTGCTCATAATCTTTTTCTGCATGAGGGCAGATAATTGCCCAATTGATCATTTATCCAGTTTAGTAATATTTTGAGTGTCAAAAGGATGCTTTTAGTAATTATCTGAGCCACTGAGTGTAGGGAAAGACATAGGAAATAGGATTATCCATCTACATGCCTTCTTTGAACCACTACTTTTTTTCATATATTATTATTGTCATAAATAGAAAGGTTACATTATATTCACCAGATAGAAGGTGCATTACTTCACATACATTGATACCCTTTCTCATATCTTGGTCCCCATTTCCCTCCCACCCCCGCACCCCCCACCCCCTCATTTTGTTTTCCTCCCTTCCGTATCAAATTTCAAATAACCAAATACACATATATCCAATATATCAGATAACAAAGTGAAATACTGTAACTATATTAGATAACCAAGGGACAGCAAAAGAGATGAGAGATAACATAGTACATTAAGGACAACAATATATGGAAAAAAGAATATCAGGAAAATGAAACTAAAAAAAAGGCATATGAAAAGTAGTGGTTCAGGCAGTCCGCGGGAAACCAAAGTGTCGAAGGGCTGTAGCCAAGTGGTCTGTGTTTGAGGTTGGTGTGAGGACGCTCGCTCGTCTCCCTCCCCACCGACCTCGGTTTTTGCCCCCATATGTGCGGGGGCTCCCGGTGGGGTGGTATCCATCAGGACTCTGACTCGCCAGAAAAGCGCCCTCGGGCCCAGAGTGGTTGTGTTTTCCTGTATGAAGCAGTTGGCACCACTGAAGTGACCAAATGAGAGACTCTACAGGAGCAGGTAATTCACTGGCCCACAAGCGGTCTCCTTTACGTCGAAACCAAAAGACCCCAACATCCTTGACCAAGCTGTCTTTACAGGATGGACATAAAGCCAAAAAGCCAGCATGTAAATTTGAAGAGAGTCAGGATGTCCTAGCTAGATGGTCAGATGGCTTGTTTTATCTTGGAACTATCAAAAAGATAAATATATTGAAACAGAGCTGCTTCATCATATTTGAAGACAGTTCTAAATCCTGGGTTCTCTGGAAGGACATCCAAACAGGAGCCACTGGAAGTGGGGAAATGGTCTGTACAATATGTCAAGAAGAGTATTCAGAAGCTCCCAACGAAATGGTTATATGTGATAAGTGTGGTCAAGGGTATCATCAGTTGTGCCATACACCTCATATTGATTCAAGTGTGATTGATTCAGATGAAAAATGGCTGTGTCGGCAGTGTGTTTTTGCAACAACAACAAACAGGGGTGGTATACTTAAGAAAGGACCAAATGCCAAAGCATTGCAAGTCATGAAGCAGACATTACCCTATAGTGTGGCAGATCTTGAATGGGATGCAGGCCATAAACCAATGTCCAGCAGTGTTACTGCTATTGTGGAGGACCTGGAGACTGGTATTTAAAAATGCTACAATGCTGTAAATGTAAGCAGTGGTTTCATGAAGCTTGTATGCAATGCCTTCAAAAGCCAATGCTATTTGGAAATAAGTTTTATACATTTATTTGTTCTGTCTGTAGTTCTGGACCAGAATATCTCAAACAACTACCATTACAGTGCTGGCAGACACACCAAAATCTAAAAGATATGAGCATGTTCTGAAGGTATTAAATAATTACAAGACCATGGAAGTAAGTAATGGAATAGAAAAAAAAAGGAAAGAAAAATCTGTAGGTCGTCTTCCTGGTCCATATACATGAAAAATGATTCAAAAGACTGCTGAGCCAACTTTGGATAAAGAATCCATTTCTGAGAATCCTACGTTGGATTTACCTTGTTCTATGTCATAAAAAATATCTTTTAAAAATCAGAACAGAGACTTAATTTTTTAAATCTTCAGATTTGTAGAATGTTTCTAGGATAGGATATTAAATATGATTCCAACACATGCATGGTATTTGATAATTTCTCTAATGAATTCATTGCGTCAGTTTTTGTGATGTGGTTATCACAGCAAACAGATCAAGTAGATAGCACAAGTACTTGGAGAAACATTGTCTGTTTTGTTACCAAAATGTTGGAAAAATGAATATTTCAATACCTTTTAGATTTCATAAAGTGCAGTATATATAATGCCTACCGAAAGACTGTAAAATAATTGAAATTTTCTTTCAAGCAAAGTGTAAAAAATACATTGAGCCTGTAAATTGCTCTGTGACTAGACTTCATTGTCGTCTTAATATATTCTTTGCATGTACATATATATACATGCCTGTGTATATTTATGTGTGTGATTATGTGACCTATGCAATACAAATTATGGGAATTGGCAGCTTTGGAGCATATAATCCCATAATTCTTTTTTCAGGAATAGTTGCAGTATTTACACAGCAGCATTTCTTCTCAGGCTTTTATTGGGTGCTGTTGCTTGCTATGTATGAAGAGAAATGTGTCAAACAAGTCTTAGTGTATACTGAAGAAGGTTTGAACACCAGTGTTCTGGGTTTCTAGAATACTTTCAGTGTGAGTCCTTGTGACTCAACTGTAAGTACCTGAAACATTCAAGTGACATCAACATTATTTCCTACTAGGAGTAACATTTTCGAGTATTCATGGCATATTATGATTGTAAATGTCTCTCAGTTCAGACAGTAAGTCTGTAGGAGTCCCATGAAGATTCCTGAAATGTCTGTAGTACCTGTTAGTCTTGTCTGAATAAGTGAGTGTAGTGTGAACAAAGTATTTTATTGCACAAGGTTAACAAACAGTATGTTGCCAGCTGTGGCTGCTGCTGTTTTATTACAACATTACCTCTTGTTTTTATAAAATATTACCAAGATTTAAATTGATAACTTTATTTTACATGTAAAAAGATCAGTTTTCTTTTTTTATCACCAGTGTTAGAGTTGTCCTGTTTCTTTTTCTGCTTTGTTTCATTTTCTTTCTTAGCCAAAGAGTGAATAGAAGAATATTCTTATTTTGGTGGTTATTCATTTTACTTTTAAAAGTGATTGATGATTGGGGCCGGGAGTTTGGCCTAGTGGTTAAAGTGCTTGCCTAGCATGCATGAAGACCCGGGTTCGATTCCTCGGTACCACATACATAGAAAAAAAAAAGCCGGAAGTGGTGCTGAGGCTCAAGTGGTAGAGCTCTAGCCTTGAGAAAGTCCAAGGACAGTGCTCAGGCCCTGAGCTCAAGCCCAGGACTGGCAAAAAATAAATAAATAAATAAAATAAAAGTGATTGATGGACATTAGGCTAAGATTTGGGGGAAATTTGCTGCCAAAATGAAAAATGTGTAAGGAGTAGTTATGACAGAGTGGTAAAATTGTGGTTTTAGTATTTATTTATTCCATTAATTGATTATTTGATTTTCTATAAAGAAAGTCGCTTTATTTCTTTAAACATCTTCAAAAGATGACTTTTTCTTGTCACATTATAGCCAAAAGAAGCAGAGAACTTCACTGTCCTGCATTTGGTTCCTGGTTGACCAGGTACAGATGAGCTTTACAAAAGTGCTAATTAAAAACGGTCACTTCTGTTTACCTCCACCAAAACTTGATTTTCCCCTAGCTATTAATTTAAAGTTGCCTTTCCTGCAGCTGCAATATTTTGAATAACACACAGAGTTTGTGTTGATTTTTGAATGTTTGTTTATATATAGGGGTAATGGAAAATGTAAATCCCGTGTAACCTTATTCACTCTACCTGTATCATATTCTTTCATTTTTCCCTAAGTCCTTTAATTCTAATTGAACACCAGCAGTATTTTCAGTATCTCTCTTTAAACATACTTGGAAGATGATTTATCAAGCTGAATTTATCTTTAGACGTAATTATTGTGAATGTTTATCTTGGTGGCTCACATGGCTCTGATGTTCAGTTTGTATTTTTGGAATTGCTTTACTTAGAATTAAAACAGACCAACATTAAATGTGTGTTTTTTAAAGAAAAAAAAGTAGTGGTTCATATTTGTACACAATGGAATTCTATGCTGCTGTCAGAAAGAATGACATCGCCCCATTTGTTAGGAAATGGAAAGACTTAGAAAAAGTCATATTAAGTGAAGTAAGCCAGACTCAAAGGAACTTAGGCTCAATGGTTTCCCTCATTTGTCATAATCAGTAGAAACCTTGGGCTCTCCTAGCAGAGATTTGCAATAGAGCAAAACCTAGATACATAAGGCCATACAGTATGATGCTAAATGAAAGGACCTCTAGGATATAGAAACATAAACCATATAATGAGTGATTGTTGTCCTTACTGTACTATGTTATCTCTCATCTCCTTTGCTGTCCCTTGGTTATCTCATATTGTTAAAGTATCTCACTTTGTTATCTGATATATTGGATATATTTGTATTTGGTTATTTGAAATTGGATAGGGAAGGGGGGAAAACAAGATGAGAGGTGGGGGTTGGGGGGAGGGAAATGGGTACCAAGACATGAGAAAGGGTATAAATGTTTGTGAACTAATACACCTTCTATCTGGCGAATATAATATAACCCTTCAATTAATTACAATAAAAATATATGAAAAAAAGTAGTGGTTCATTCCTCAAAAGACTAAACATAGAGCTCCCCTATAACCCAGCAATTCCACTACTAGGCATTTATCCACTCGTCCAGAAACAAGGGCATACTATATCCACCAGCACAACGATGTTCACTGCAGTACTATTTACCATAGCAAAGATATGGAACAAACCCAGGTGTCCCTCAGTTGATGAGTGGATCAACAAGATGTGGTATTTGTACACAATGGAATTCTATGCTGCTGTCAGAAAGAACATTGCCCCACTTGTAAGGAAATGGAAAGACTTAGAAAAAATCATATTAAGGGAAGTAAGCCAGACTCAAAGGAACATAGGCTCAATGATTTCCCTCATTTGTCATAATCAGTAGAAACCTTGGACTCTCCTAGCAGAGATTTACTATAGAACAAAACCTAGATAAATAAGACCATACAGTATGACACTTAATGAAAGGACCTCCAGAATATAGAAACAAAAGCCATATAATGAGTGATTGTTGTTCTTAATGTACTGTGTTATCTCTCATCTCTTTTGCTGTCCCTTGGTTATCTCATATTGTTACAGTATTTCACCTTGTTATCTGATATATTGGATATATACGCATTTGGTTATTTGAAATCGGATAGGGAAGGGGGAAAACATGATGAGGAGTAGGGTTGGGGGAGGGAAATGGGAACTAAAACATGAGAAATGGTATCAATGTATGTGAAGTAATGCACCATCTATCTGTTCAATATAATGTAACCCTTCTGTTAATTGCAATAAAAATATATGGAAAACAATATCAGGAAAATGGAACTGAAAAAAAAGAGTTAGAAGATGTTAAATCTAGAGAGACTATATGGAAGCCTGGGAAAAACCAATTTTGATGTGATTGAACGAGTGAGTTGTCTAGATTTAGTAGAGTCTTGCTGTCCCCAATAAAAATGTTGTTTTCTCTTTTATCTCATATTACTTGTAATATTTTTTGTGTGAGAGATTCTCCCTTCTTTGATTGCTCATAAACTTGGATACCTCATTTTAGCTTTTATTACAGCACTACAAGAGTCTATAAACCTTCAGATACCATTTAACTTTCTATTTCATCAATTTTTTTTGCCAGTCCTGGACTTGGCCTCAGGGCCTGAGCACAGTCCTTGGACTTTCTCAAGGCCAGCACTCTACCACTTGAGCCTCAGCACCACTTCTAGCTTTTTGCTATGTATGTGGGGTACCGAGGAATCTAACCTGGGTCTTCGTGCATGCTAGGCAAGCACTCTACCACTAGGCCAAACTCCCGGCCCCTATTTCATCATTTTAAGCAGCATGTCATGTAGGAAGAATTTTTTCAAGAGTTCTGTTAACAGATAGCTCACTAGACTATCTTTTGAGTTCTATTGTATCTCTGTTCCTGATTCTCTGTCTCTGTCTCTCTGTCTCTCTGTCTCTGTCTCTCTCTGTCTCTCTCTGTCTCTCTCTGTCTCTCTCTCTCTCTCTATCTCTCTCTCTCTCTCTCTCTCTCTCTCTCTCTCTCTCTCTCTCTCACACACACACACACACACACACACACATATACACATCATTCCTTATCTGGTAGAAAAAGTATTATCATTCAATAAATGATGCTCAGTTTTTCCTTTGACACAAAGAATATCTTTTAAAACCTTTAATCATTGCTGGGATCTACTTGGTAAAGTAACTCTTAAGTTTTCTTTTTGAACAATGAATGTTATTGGAATATGTTTACTAAACTGAAATTGTAAGCCCATTTGACCAAAAATACAAAATGAGTTTTATTTCTAAATACAAATGCTATATTTTAGCTATAAGTAAAGCCAAAGAAATACAGGCAAAATACTTCCAGAAAAAAAACATACAATTTATGCTAAAATAAAAACCTAAAAATTACTTAGGAATATAGAGAGAGAAAGGTGGGGGAAGAGAGAGAGATGAGGGGAGGAAGGAAGGGAGGGACGGGGAGGAAGGAGAAAGGAAAAGTAAGCATCTTGTCAGTTTACAAACAAGCAAAAAAAATCCTTCACTTAGCCAAATAATGCTATTGAACCATCAGGAAGTAAGACACACGTCATCTTTATGGGAGACCTTGAGGTGAGAAAGTCAATAGACAATAAAGTTCCTGATTTCCGAGAAATACTTCACTGAGAACTCGAAGACTCAGGCCTCTCCTTCTGACAACACTCTTATGGGAAAGACAAAGAGTTGTGAATTCTGCTTTCTTCAGGTCACAATATAGATTACTGTATGGCCTTGTCAGATCTCTTTGACAAAACATAAAATACAACTCTATTGTTAGTTGAAATCAAACTATGGTAATTTTACTCAATCAGTAGGCCATATATGAAATTATACTAAATTACAGGAATTAGAGATATGGAAAATTAAGTGTGGCTGTCTGACCCTCTGTATGCTCAGTTTAACTGGCATAAGTATATGAATTAAGGAACATTAGAATGTATTTATGCTCCATAAATATTTCTTTCTGAAGTCTTTGTTGCTTAACTTATTTTAAGCAGAACAGTTCTAAAATGATCTGGCTGTGTGTTAGAAGTTCAAACCATCACCATGATGTATCTGTACATAAAATCTGCTTTTTGACAGAAGATACATAATTCACATCCACATTGATGTTGGAAGGACAAAAAATAAAAAGGTTTCAAAGGTTAGAAAAATGCCCAATAATACAACATAGTCAATGATGAAGAAACACAGGTTCAGGATCATTTGTAAGTAGAAAAAGTCTTATTCTTACTTTGTAGTGTATCTCACTAATATGTTTTGTAATAAAGTTGAGGGAAAATAGCATCAAGAATATAGATAGGTTGAGTGGTAGAATGCATCTAGTACCACACAAAATTTGTGAATAAATAGGATATAAATGATGTCAATAGATTTCCCCCAGAAGGCAGGTAAAATGGATCAAGAATTAAATAGATTTTTAAGGGTAGATTTAGTTTATACATATCTGATATATTAGTTTCAAAAACAAAAAGCAAAGAAAATGGAAGGGGAAGATAACAATTCAAATAAAGTCCCCCCAAATAGAAAATAAATATTACTTGAACTAAAAGTCACACTTTCTTTGAAATGTTACCATGATACAATTGGTTGAAAATTAATAAAAGGCTATACAAAATAAGTTCATAGACAAACATTTAAATCACAGCCCGAAATAACTAGTTACAGAAAGTATTATTTTAATTAAAATTAAATAGGTAAGTACTATATCTCAAAGTATGTAGAGTTTAAGTTATAGTAAAGTAATTTATGTAATACCAAATACATATTTTAGAAAACAAAATATCCTGAAAATAAAGTAGTCAATTCAAAGACCAAACATTTTTAAAATTAAAAAAAAAACCCAAGGTAAGGGATTAATGCCATAAAAGCAGAAAGAGATAGATAGGAAATACACAAGGAAAAGAGTAAGATAAGTAAATAAAAGCAACAGTGGGTTCTTTGAACATTCCACTCTAATATAAAGTCTCATTTTGTCTCATCGAAAAGAAAAAAATGAGAAAACAGCTTTAGAAACTTTTTAAAAAGCTACATAGTTATGGATATGGAAATATTTAATATATTATGAGGCTGACTACATGCAATTTCATCTATAATTTTTTTAAAAAGTAAAAACTAAATTTTAAGAAAACACAAAGTAATTGATTTAACTGAAAGTGTGACAAATCTAACAAGCAGAGAATTTTGGAGGTAAAAAGAAAACACATAATAAATAGGTCAAGCTAGATGGAAACTGGGTGGAGATAAGTTCACCTGTTAGAAGGAGACAGAGGATATAGCTCTGTAGATCTGCCATCATTTATGGTATGAATCTGAATTTTCTTTGCTTGGGTACAAAAGATGATTGATTCATAATGTGTCCCCGGCCTTTCTTGAGCCTTATTACTTCCCAATTTAGTTCACGAATACTAGATCCTGGTTACAATAAACACATGAAAATGTCTTATGCATGAGTGAGAATGTGTCTCTCTCTGGAATACTGAATGTAATGAAGTTGAGTTCAACGGTACATAGAAGTGAAGTGACTGGTGGGAAAGTGTTTCTTCAGACTCTAGAAACCTCACTGCATCCAGAGAACATATTAAATGAGCATCAAGAGAAAGAGAGCAGAAGGCTAGTTCTGTAGGAGTAGAGAGTAATTGAGAATAAAAGGTTACTTTTTAAAATTAGGATTCAGTTATAAATGGAAAAAGAGTTGGATCCTATGAAGCTATAGGAGTAAAAAAATAAATATGATGAGTATGAGAAATGTGACCAGGATCAACAAGATGTGGTATTTATACACAATGGAATTCTATGCTGCTGTCAGAAAGAACAGATCACCCCATTTGTAAGAAAATGGAAAGACTAGAAAAAAAATCATATTAAGTGAAGTAAGTCAGACTCAAAGGAACATAAGCTCAATGGTTTCCCTCATTTGCCATAATCAGTAGAAACCTTGGGCTCTCCTAGCAGAGATTTACAATAGAATAAAACCTAGATACATAAGACCATATAGTATGACACTAAATGAAAGGACCTCCAAGATATAGAAACAAAAGCCATATAATGAGTGATTGTTGTCCTTAATGTACTATGTTATCTCTCATCTCTTTTGCTGTCTCTTGGGTGGGGGGAGAGAAATGCGGACCATGACATGAGAAAAGGTATAAATGTTTGTGAACTACTACACCTTCTATCTGGTGAATATAATGTAACCCTTCTATTAATTACAATAAAAAATATATATGGAGAAGAAAAAGAAATGTGACCAGGGCTGGGAGCATAGCCTATAGGTTGATTGCTTGTTTAGCATGCATGAAGCCCTGGGTTCTATTCCTTAGCACCACATACTCAGAAAAAGCTGGAAGTGGTGCTGTGGCTAAAGTGGCAGAGTGCTAGCCTTGAACAAGAAGTGTCCAAGGAGAGTGCTCAAGCCCTAAGTTCAAACCCCAGGACTGGCACAAAAATAAATAAAAAGAAAGGGCCGGAGTTTGGCCTAGTGATAGAGTGCTCACCTAGCATGCACAAAGACCCAGGTTCAATTCCTGGGTACCACATACATAGAAAAAGCCGGAACTGGTGTGATAGCTCAAGTGGAAGAGCTCTAACCTTGAGCAAAAAGTGTCCAAGGACAGTGCTCGGGCCCTGAGTTCAAGCCCAAGGACTGGCAAATAATAATAAATAAATAAATAGGAAAAGGAAATGTGACAATTTTAAAAATATTTATGGTTGAAATGTGCCACTATTTATGAGGGTAAGAGTATACATCTCTCCAAACCAAGCAGTGTAGAATGAATTATCAATTGCCAGACTTCTACGTGTCCATATAAAATGTCACAAGGAAGGGCTAGCTTTACAGACCAAAAAATCCAGTTCAAAACAAAGTGAGATAAATTTCATAAACAAGTTCTGAGAACAATAGCCACTGATTAAAAATCAAATCAACCAATATTCACAAGACAATATGTAGGAAATAAACTATACAACTTGGGACAAGGTTGGGGGGGGGAGTGGGAGAAAAACATGGGAAGGGGTAACAATGTTTGAGAAGTGATATAATCACTATTTTACAAATGTAACTGTAACCCCTCTGTACATCACCCTGACAAGAAAAATTTTTGAGGTTTTATTCCACAGGTTTTTTATTGTATTTTATTGTTGTGACAATATATAGAGGGGTTACAGTTACATTCATCAGGTAATGGGTACATTACTTCTTGAACCTTGATTGTCCTCATGTTTTTGTTCCCCTTTCCCTTCCCCCATCCCCACCCAATCATCTTGTTTTCCCCCTTACCTTCCCTATTTCAAATAAATATATGTATATATATTATACCAGGTAACAAAATCAGATAGAGTAGCTACATGAGATTAAACATAAGTGGAAAAAAAATCCCCTGTGTCTTAAAATGAGTCTGCATACTTCAATATATTTCCAATCTATTTGAAGACCCAAAGCAGTCATACTGTCAAGTTGTGTTTGGGAATGGTGGGGAGGAAGAAGAGGTGACATTGTCCTAAAGTACTCATTACCTCACTTATGTAACTGCAATTCCTTTGTATAAAGCCTTTATGTTACTAAAAAAAAAACAAAAAATCATATGGTCAAATATGGGATTAGTGAACAAAGAACAGATAGATTCCAGCACAGAGAAAGCACAGGGAGACATGATAGGAAAACAGTACAAAGCTTTCCCACTCATCCGGGGAAATGTCGGCATCTCTGTCTTCTTCAGTGACACAACCCCGAGAATGTGCCACCACACAGACTTTCCAGACCCGAGAATAACTCAAGAATGATTTCCATAAATCCCTGAAATAAATTCATTCAGCATAATTGTGATACTTCCCATTCCCCAGGGGAAAAGTCGTCAAATGAAATTAATGCTTTGATCAATCCTGAGCACCAGAACACTATCCTATAACACATGAATCACTCTGTGGTGAGGGGTGTGGTCCTACCCACAAAGACATTACTCAAGTTGATAATGCCAAATTCCTCCTGATTCTCATTATCTCTGTGCTCCAAATTAAGGACATAAACATAGTGTTATACTAAATTATAATATCCTCATACAATGCATTATTTCTTGATTTATTCTTGAATTATGAAATTATATAAAGAAGGAACTATCTATCCCATAACAATTGGTTCTCTTAATAAGTTGCCACTGTATAGAAAACTAGATAGAATAAACACCACAAAGTGTAAATTATTATCATCCTGATTATCTCCATTTTTATTGTAAAGGTGATATACAAAGGGTTATAATTACATTAGTCGAATGATGAGTACATTTCTTTTTGAACAGTGTCAGCCTCTCCCTCCTTTTCTCCCAATTTTTCCTTCCCAATCACTCTCACCTCCAAGTTGTATAGTACATATCCAACATAGTGTCTAGTGAATATCACTGCTGAATTAATTCACCCTTTTTCCCACCACTTCAATGCTTCCACTTCCCCTCCCCAAATCACACAGACTCTTATAAAACACAAAGGGTACAGAAAGGGAGAAAACATAAAAGAAATGAAAAGAATAGTGAGTAGTACAATAAAACCCCTCATTTCCATTCATTGGAGTTCATTTTGATAATCATCATTTTGTATGATCCTATGCACATAGCTATTGAGCCCTATGACCCTCTCCTACAAATATCCTCCTTTGGTCTCATTGGTGAATGTTTAGAGTACTGTTTAATTAATTTTGTTCAACTGTATTTTTTTGTCTTTTACTATTCATTGGGTTTAATTGTGAATTTATGGGCACATTCTAATTATTACAAATGAAGGAAACCATTCAGCCTAAGTTTCCTTGGGTCTGGCTTACTTTACTTAATATAATTTTTTTCCAAAGTTTTTCCATTTCTTTACAAATGAGGCAAGTCCATTCCTTCTGATGGAAACATAGAATTCCATTGTGTATATATATCACATTTTCTTGATCCATTTATCCACTAAGGGGCACCCACTAAGAGATTGCATACCAAATATCAGGAGACATAAGGTCCCCCAATCAAATTGGAAAAAACTTTTTGTTCTTAGTTTTTTGGGCTTTCTTTTTATCCTGATTATTGGTATCATAGATTTCACATCTTTTTTTTAAAGGTGATCTGTTTGTCTAAGAGCCTAAGTTTATATTCAAATGATTGCTATGTGACATGGTAGGATTTTTTTAAGTGTAATAAATTATTACCAATGGAATTTCATTGTTATTAGAAAGATCATTTGAACATAAGGGAAAAAAATCTTGATGGTATAATTCAAATTTCTGCTGCAGGTGTAGGGAATAAATTGCTGTACAAGTACAAATTTCCCTGCACAGAACCAATAGAGAGAAGAAGATCATGGCTGGCATTGCCACTGACTGCTGAGATGGATGAAATGAATGTCACTGACCATGGCGACCACCTCCACTACATGGCATCCTCGTGAGTCACAGCAGGAAAAGACCTGAGGTCATCCAAGAAGGCCCCAGCCCCATTTAAGAGCATTCTGTCCCTGACAGATAATATACCCAAGGCCAACCAGACTTCAGAGCCTTAGAAAATAGCCCTGTTAAAAAAGAAAAGAAAAGTAGCCCTGTTTACCTATAGATGTTTCTATAAGTGACAAATTCCATTGAATTTTGTACTAAAATTTCTGTCATGAGATCTTTATCTTCTGGTCTAGTTTGTTACATTTCCCATCTGAAAAAGTATACTTTAGCCACAGAGTAATAATTCACACATTTTGTCATTTTGTGTATATATAATATGCTGTTTATTATATAATATCATGATTTCACTTCTTTGGGTTAAAGTTGCTATATTCAGAAGTACCCTGACTGGTAAAAATGTAGTGAAACTATTCATGTGTATATATTAAAGGATCAAGCAATAGTAGTAAGCCAGAAAGTAGACAAGAAGGATCATCACATTTAGTTCACTATTGGTATATATTAATTCACAAGAGAGAGAGAGACAGGGCTGGGAGTGTGGCCTAGAGGTAGAGTGCTTGCCTAGCAAACACAAAGCCCTAGATTCAATTCCTTGGTGCCACATACACAGCAAAAGCTGGAAGAGGTGCTCTGACTCAAGTGGTAGAGCACTAGTCTTGAGAAAGTTTAAAGCCCTGAGTTCAAGACCCAGGACTGGTACAAAAGAAAAAAAGAGGGAGAGAGAGAGAGAGAGATAGACTTTGGCACAGAAATTTCCAAGTGCAATTGATTTGTAAAACACATGTTTATCCTCTCGTGCATTCCAGTCATACTTGTTAAAAATAATCATATATTTTAATTTAAATTTAAATAGCAAATGCTCAGAAGTAGATTTTTTTAAGTGCAATATTGTACTGGGGTAGATTAACAAATGTAAAAATATTCTCCCAGGAAATGTTTAGTATTGTGAATACAATGAGTTTTCTAAAAATGTTTATTAACCAAATGTATCTCATATGGTATTCCCTACAGAACTTTGGAAGGAATTTTACAAAGTGTTGCTAAAGTTCATTGAAAGAACATGTGGTTAGAAATTAAAAGGGCCTTTTGGAAAAGGAAGTGGGTGGGAGCTTACACTACTGGATATTAAGATTCATGATTGAACCACAATAATAATGGAGTGTGATCTGTCTCTGGAACACACATGTCAGAATTCACAGCCCTGAAGCAGGTAATACATTTTACTAAAGCAAAAAATGAATAAAATTAAAGGTTTTTAAATCACAAATTGGAAGAGAAAGAATGCTAGTGAAAAAAATGTTCCATTATTCATTTCTTATAGAATTATAAAACTGGCACATTCTTGAAAGAATTTTGGCAATGCCTTGCAAATCATTAAAAAAAATACACAATTTTATACAGCAAATTCCTATCTAGCAACCCTAAGGAAATAATTGGTTATTTGGACAAAGATCAGCATGGAATCAGTTATGTATACATGAAAAAGGAAGAAAAATATAAAAATCTGAATAGTGGAAGAAATTTTAAATTTACCATACATTGATAAATGAGCTTTAGTTTCTCTAAGAGGCAACCCCTGCAGATACAATGCTTTTAACACATAAAAATTCATTGCTTTTATAAACTACAAAGTAAGTGTTTGTAATGAATGATGGCTCTGCTAATTTGGGATTAAAGAGCCTATGATTCTGCTAGCTTGAGACTCTTTTATTTGTAAACCATGGTTTGCAATGACACCAGTCAGTTTCAGGCTGACAAAAGGCAAAAGTCCTTGGAGTACGTGCAAAGTACAATGTATCACCTCACAAATGTTTGCCTTGCGTGTGCTGAAACTCATTGCACAGCCACAAATAACTGCCAGGGATGTGGGGTGTGTTGAACCGAGTTAGCTACACTGCACAACAGAAAACTACAATTGCAAATAACCAAGTTATAGCTGTCACAGGCTCTTCCAAGAACACTATTCTTTCCAAATAGAGGATATAACCTCTCTCTCTCTTCCTCTCTCTCTCTCTCTCTCTCTCTCTCTCTCTCTCTCTCTCTCTCTCTCTCTCTCTCTCTCTCTCTCTCTCTGTGTCTCTCTCTCTCTCTCTCTCTCTCTCTCTCTCTCTCTCTCTCTCTCTCTCTCTGTCTGTGTGTCTCTCTCTCTCTTTCTCTCTCTCTCTCCCCCGTCCCTCCCTCTCCCCTCCCTCCCTCTTCCTCTCCCTCTCCCTCTTCCTCTCTCTCTCCCTCTCTCCCTCCCCCTCCCCCTCTCTCTTTTCCTCCACCCTGCCCCCTCTGTGTTTTGGGAACTGTAAATGAACAACACTTCTCTCCCTCATATCTATAATTTTCAAAGAACTAGTGAACTAGGAGCTAGAAGAAACAATTATTTCTTGCCCCATGAACAAACCACAAGGGAAAAAGAAATAACATTTGAACAAAGTCAAAACAGTCACTAATCTACAGCACTATGAAATATCAAATATTTGGATGCCCAAAGGTAATTTCAAAGCTTTTGACTGAAAGATTCTTCTTGTACTCCCGTGTACTTGGGAGGTGAAAATTGGGAGGGTATTTATTTGTGGCCAAATAAAATAGTGAATGAGCTCCTATCTCAAACAACAAGCTGAGCACGGTGGTCCTCAGTATGATCTGAGGCAGAGAGAGGAATTTTATAATCCAAGGTTGGCCTGACATAGGGAGAAGGAATGCAAGACATATCTGAAGAGTCCTGGGGCCTTAACTCAAATGGTAGAGCAACGCCATATCCTGTTAACCCTTCAAATCTGGACACTGCTACTCAAAATTCACATAGGCTTACTTCTACTACAGTGTCTTTCATGGACTCTTATGCTCTGTTTCTTTTGTCTCATTTTAATATTTATTTCCTGCTTTCAGTACTTATGTCTGTTATGTTTCAGTATCATAATTGCTTGCAGCCAGGAGTTTTCTCTCTAATTCTGCTGTATATTTTTTAAATATAACATGTAATTATCTTTCTTACTGATATGAAACTTTTTGTTTGGAGTCAGGAAGTAATGAAATACAGGAAAATGTTTTCAAATGTCCAAATAGTTATATAATGTTGTCTGTAAATTGTCTTTTGTGCTCTAGTTTTAGTAGATTTGGGTTATACTGTTGAGTTTTTTTTTTCTTTTTTAACATACTTATTTCATTTTTTGGTCTTCTACAGCTTTGTTCTGTTGTTGTTGTTGTTGTTGTTTTGCCAGTCCTGGGGACTGAACTCAGGGTCTAAGCACTGTCCTTGGGCTTTTCCTCAGGGACTCTAGTGCTCTACCATTTGAGCCATACCACCACTTCTGGCTTTTCTATGTGTGTGGTACCAGGAATTGAACCCGGGTCTCTGTGCATGCTAGGCAAGCACTCTAAACACTAGGCCACTAGTGTTTTAAGAACACTTGCAAAACTAATGTATTTTTTACATTTCAAATAACCCTATTTTTGTTATCCTCATATATGAACTGGTTTTTGTTGCTGCTACTTTTTTGGCTGTAGAGATTAAAACCAGGGCCCTGTGTGTGCTAGGCAAGTGTGTTGTTTTGTTTTGCTTGTGCTTTGCTAATTGTAAGTCAAGATTTTCTCCAGTTTAAAAGGAAATGTATCTGCTCTAGTCATCATGTTCTCACATGGCTCCATAAAATGGGAGATTCAAGGAGCCGGGAGTTTGGCCTAGTGGTAGAGTGCTTGCCTAGCATGCATGAAGACCTGGGTTTAATTCCTGGGTCTCACATACATAGAAAAAAGCTGGAAGTGGTGCTGAGGCTCTCTAGCCTTGAGAAAGTCCAAGGACAGTGCTCAGTCCCTGAGCTCAAGCCCAGGACAAGCAAAAAAAGGGGTGGGGGGGGGATTCAACCACCTTCAAAGCTATATTAGTGCAACACTTAGGAAATAACTCTTACTATGCTGTCTTGTCACTTACCTCATGGAAAAGGAAGCTAAGAAGACTGATGAAAGCTCCGCCCCCTTTGAAGGGGCAATGGAGAGACTAGAAACCAGTGTTCACCTACTGTCAAAATAAAATAGCCCCTTGCATATAAAAACACAAGCTTTGATTTCTCTACTCATACTTCAGTCTAGAGGCATACATATCATACTACAAAAATCAATGTGCTACATTTCTATAACACACACACACACACACACACACACACACACAAGTAAATCTAGCTGTGTTTCTATAACATATATCCTGCAAACACACATTAATCTCATAGGTCAAATGCTGTCATCTTAAATGATGAAACAGATCTCTTAGACCTATATATTTACTCTCAAGAAGATGAAAAACCTTCATAAAATCCATTATCTTAGGTCTTTTTTGTCAGTTAAATATAATCTAAACCCTTTTCTCACAATTCTCTTCTGACCAGTACTAATCTTGCCAGTCATTAATTATGTTTCATTCCCACAGATCTCATTTGAGATGAGTCAATTACTTGAATATACTAGATAACATAAATATGTGATAGGTTATGCTGAGAAACCAACAGTATCTGGAATAGAATTGTGATTGATAATTGTACTAATAAGGCATAGATACTCATGCAGAGAATGTGAACAAAAACACAGAAAATATGACAAAAAAGGACTAAACAAACTTGCTCATTTCAGTAACCTGCTGGTAGTTGAATTTCTATTTTCTATGCTGTCAGAGGATGGAAAACTGGACAGAATAAGCTGCTTATGTTGCTTTATCTGAAGAGTAGTTCTGATTTTTCTCTGAAAGTGTCACTGAGTTTCAGTGTACTTCACAAATCTACATTTTTGCATTTAAAAACACAAGGCATTTATCTAAGTGCTACTGAATACACTAAAGAAAGTCTCAGCCTAAAACCAATTTGTATTTTGATGTTCTGCATGTTGACATCAAAGAAAAGAACATAATGAACTGAAGCTTCACCCCCTAAGGAACTTGACCTCTTTAATAGAAGACAAGAAAAAATAAAATAAAAACAGCTGTTTGGCCTAAAGGAAGGGAAAGATTCCCCAATGACAAATTTATAATTAAGAGAAATCAGGTCAGGAAAAAAAAACCCACTAAAATGAAAGCAGGAAAAGTGATTGTCTCTGAACTTAAAGAAAATAGTTTATACATCAAAGGCCAGGGGAAAGAAATATCTCCAAAGAACCAAACTTCACAATAACTCTCCAATCAATCAGAGAATACAGAAGAAACTAAATTAGTGATGCACTTACATACTTAAAATTTCTAAATTTTCTCTTTTATATTATTATTAAGTAGTTGTGCAAAGGGGTTTCAATTCAACATGTCAATCTATGATTACAATGTATCTTGGTCAATATCATCACTTCCATCTTTCTGTCTACTCTATACCAACTCCATCCAACCCCTCAATTTATTTGGCTTTTTTTACAAAGCTATCACGAAGTTCCAATGTATTTAACTTGCTTGCATCAAGTCAATTATGCCTAATCTTTATTCATTCTTTCATCTTCGACAAAGACCCATCATGTACATCTTGTGGTACAAATAAATATTTCTGAGATAAGAGACACATGCAGTAAATAATATGGATTTGAAATGTGTGGACTATTTCTTGAACAATTATAAAGTAAAAATCAAAGCATGCAAAGGAAATAGAATCCAAAGTATTAGTGAAATCTGGATCATCTTACTACAGATCTATGGGAAGTAAGAATCCTACAAATTGACTTTCTTCCTATGCGGGGAAAATCAATGTCATAAATGTTGCCACAGGTAGTTTCAATTTGCAATTCTTTGTTCTTTGCAAGGTACAGCTTAAAATCCTTAACATGTGACAGGCCTATGCTTGCAACCTGTTATTACAGAGATAGGAACATAATCTGTACAATTTCAAAATTCAGGATCCCAAAATGACATAAGCTTCAGATGTTTTTTTTTTAAATAAATGTACTTTTTAATTGAGTGGGGTTGAAAAATCTCAATAGATAAGGTTCATTTTAAGATCAAAAGATTTAAGATTTTTAAGTAATTTTAACATTGATCCTGTTATTTATGTAGGGAGAAAATTTAAATCTCAACAGTGTTGATTAAGATTTTGTAGCATCCTAAAGACCTGATCTAAAATTATCACTTGTCTTTTCAGAATCTCTTCTTTACTTTCCCTTCACCAGCTACAACTTGAAATGGTTATGACGGTTGGACTTCCCTTCTTCAAGCAAAAGGAAGTTTTTGCCAAATTATTCTTTCAGAGGAATAGCTTGAAAGCATCCATAATTCATAGGATGAAAACTTTAGAGATTAGTTTCTCTAACAAACCCATCTCTTTTTTTAAAGAAGAATTCTTACTTAAAATAACATTTCACTTAGTTGCCATTTAATGTTTTTAATAAAAAATAGTCTTCAAAATATGGGACAATCATCAAGATACAAATATAAAAAAAGAGGTCCAGACATAGATATTTTCTATAGTCATAATGTTTTTTTAATAGAAATGCAGAGAATGAATGGTAGAATAATAGAAAAAAAATTTAGATGCCGATCCTATCCCTAGTGGCCACAGATGATTTCTGCATGAATAATGACATACAAATAAATAACTTGACCATTTTTAGCTTGCTGCGCATATACCAAAAGGAAAAGGCATAATGAGGACTACATCCCAAAGTGATGAAGAAACAGAGCTGCAGATGTGATGGCTCCCAACCAGAAAAGTCTGGACCCCTGAGCAAGGAAACTCTGTGGCCAACTTGTTGAACATATGTCCTGAAACCCAGAGACACTAAAATTTGAGGAGAATGTTGCAATGTAGAGAGAGACAAAAAAAACTTCCACGCTGAAAATTTAGTGTTCTCTATTTACCAGTCATTAAAATTGTAGAATTTGTTAATATTGCCTGGCTAAATTATAGGACAATAACAAAAACCAAAAGAAAGCTGCTTTTTTTTGCTCTACTTGCTTATAACTATGCAATATAAAAAGAGGAGGGTTGTTATCAAGGGATGATCTTATGGGTTTGCACTGAAGTTTTATGTAGTTAAGGATTTTTTATCTATGAGTTAGGTCAAACCTGATTATACTCATTAGACAATAGTAAAAGAAGCAATAGTGGTATAGATAATTCTTCCAGTCCATATTCTGTCAGTTATATTCAGCAATAACTTCTGAAATTTTAACAACTAGAATTAGATTTCTATAGCAGGCTTCTTAATATTCATTTAATAGTAATATACTTACGTTCCCACATTTAAGCAAATACCTACCCTGAATATATGTCTGTGTATAGACATGCAACCTCAGAAAAGTAAAAGTTGAGCAATAATAATATTCAGTTGAATTTTAATGTTTATGTTGCTTGTTTTGAGACTATGTGAGAACATACTAGCCTGGAACTAGCCATGTAGCACTGGCTGGTTTTGAACTTCCAATTATTTGCCGCAGCTTTGGAGTATCAGACTTTGAATTAGCGAGATATAAAAGCACCTTGTGATACCATTATAAGAGTTCCGAAAGCGGTTTACTCCTACAGTCCTAGCTATTCTAGAGATTGCACCCTGAAGGTTGTTGTTTGAAGCCAGTCTGGGCAGGAATGCTTGTGAGGCTCTGATCTCTAATTGATCTCCAAACAAGCTAGAAGTAGAGCTGTGGCTCATGTGGCAGAGAGCTACCCTTGAGCATAAAAGCTCAGAAACAAGGGCTGGGAGTTTGGCCTAGTCATAGAGTGCTTGCCTAGGATACAGGAAGACCTGAGCTCTATTCCTCAGTACCAAAAAGCTGGAAGTGGTGCTGTGGCTCAAGTGGTAGAGATCTAGCCTTGAGAAAACCCAAGGACAGTGCTCAGGCCGAGTTCAAGCCTAGGGATTGGCAAAAAAAAAAAAAAAACAAGCTCAGAGACAGTGACCAGACAGACATGGAGTTTCAATCTCCAGAGCAAGTACAATATACATACTATCCACAAAAATATTTTTGTATAACTTTATTTTCTCCATACTCAAATAACATTGGGTCAAATTTTTGGAGGTGGTACTGGGGCTAGAACTCAGTTTCTCTCACTACTTAACAAGCACTTTACCACTTGAGCCATCATACCTCCAGCTCTGTTCTATCCTGACTAATAAGAGAGTTGTACAGACTTTTCTGACTGGGCTAGCCTCAAACTGTAATCCTCTTGATCTCAGTCTCTAAGTAGCTAGGATTAAAGCTGGCTAACTTTAGGTCTATCACATATACAGGTTTGAGAATACCACAGATAAAGAGCAACTTTGGGCAGAAAATATAATACGGTGATAGACTTTCCTATCATGTGCAAGGCCAGAGCCTTGTTTTATCTTGAGAACTGCAAGAATGAAACAGATCTTGCTTTTAAAGGATTGAAAGTATAACAGGAGAGAGAGTTTAAAAATCAGCAGAATTTTTTATCTTACATTGTGATGACTTGTGGTAAAAGCTGGTGGAAGGGATGTGTCATTCAGGTTCAAGGGTCATGGAATGAGGATGTGGGTTGAAGAAATCCAGATGGATTTGCATGAATATAAGGAAACCTACAACTTGGAAGGATATGAGAAATAATACAAATAAAATATTTTAAATATTAAATTTATAACAAATACTGAATTTAACATATAGCATAAAATCTTCAAATATTTGAAAGAAGGAATATGACTGGAGTTGGAATGATGCTAGATGTAAAAGATCTTAGTCAGAAAAATATATAATGCACAGGACTTGAGTATGCATGCGTGACATGAAAGAGAGAAGTTAATAAAGATATGTCCCTCATCAGTTAAAATTAAGGTAAATGAATAGATGCTTTCAGAGCCACAATGTTTTATTATAACCATTTATATGTATAACTAAATAAATGCATGGGTCACTTGTCACTTCACTAACTCATCTTTATTTTTTCTTTTTTTTAATATTTTTATTGTAATTAAAAAAAAGGGTTATATGATATTTGCCAGATAGAAGGTGCATTAATTTCTTTCTATAAGCCACTTAAGCAAATTTGCCATGCCTTTTTTCTCAATCATAGTGCCTAGCTTTTTTCTTTACAAAAAAAGAAACCTTCCCTTTTCATCTAACGGAATACTCTCTTCTCCACAGACACACCGTGGCCCTACAAAGGAAGTACAGGGAGCTGGAAATGTGGCTTAGTGGTAGAGTGATTACCTAGCATGCATGAAGACCTAGGCTTGATTCCTCAGTACCACATAAACAGAAATAGCCAGAAGTGGTGCTGTGGCTCACAGGGCAGGGCACAAGCCTTTAGCACAACGAGGCCAGGGATAGAGCCCAGGCACTGAGTTCAAGCTCTAAAACTGGCACACACACACAAAAGTTAAGTACGTATTATAATAATTTTAATCCACCATCCAACCCTAATTTGCAACCACTGCTTTCCCTTCTTTTTTAAACTTTTTTTTCAGTTTTTAAGTTGTCAAGAGTCTCAACAGCATGCCTTTTCATTTATTCCATAATTCTCAGTATATTAGATATAAAAACACATGTGGGGCCTGGTGCAGTGGCTCACGCCTGTGATCCTAGCTACTCAGGAGGCTGAGATCTGAGGATCTCGGTTCAAAGTCAGCCCTGGCACTAAAGACCATGAGACTCTCACCTCCAGCTAACCACTAGAAAACAGAAAGTGGCATTGAAGCTCCAGGGGTAGGGTGGTAGCCTTGAGCCAAAAAATTCAGGGACAGAACCCAGGCCCAAAGTCCAAGCCCCATGACTGAAAAACAAAAAACCACATGTGTCATATGTACAATTCCCATTTGACCAGATATTTTTATTTTTACTTTATTTTTTCCTATTTTTCCTCAAAAATGAGTTAAAAAAAAAGTAACAGAGTCAATCTTACGTAGGAAAATGCTCTGTTATTTGCCAGAAAGAAAAATTTACAGTCTACTAAGAAATATATTCTCTTAAGTTTTGAAGTAGGACATGCACAATGCTGTAAAAATATAAAATCAACTGCAAGTGGTTTCTTTCTGCATCTGTTTTACTCCTTATGAGTTATATTTCATTTCTTCTGCAGAACCAATATTACATTCCATGAAAACTATTTCAAATCTAACTTCATAGTACTACACTAAAACAGAGACTCAGAACAAAACTTCCTTTTTTAAATTAAGATGGTCAAAATAAATACGAGTGCTTAGTGATCGATTTAAATTCCCTTTGCTATGAAATTTTCCTCTTTTCTCTGGATCCTCACCTGGATTCGCAGAGTACTGTTTCATTTAGTTTTTACTTTCAGTGCCTTGGACTTTCTGAGATGAGAATCTGGGACTGTTCAGTTGTCCCCATGCCAACCCGAGCGAAGAGCCGGCTTGAGTGAGGGGTCCTAGCAAATGTCACAGCTCCCCTGCAGCTTCACTGGCCAATGAATGGCATGTCAAGTGACCTGTCCAAGGCAATTTTTTTTGTCTCTAACCCCTAAAGAAAGACACAAAATCATCACCCATTATAAGCTTTGCTAGTGCTCTGACAGTATTATCTTCTCATGCCTCAGAACTGTTGAGAATTTTATTTATTTATTTATTTTTTGGTGATGGGGTGATCTAAAAGAAGAGTCAGAAAAAGAGGAAAGGCCAACTCCATTTAGAGATAAGAAATGTAACATTATGCAAAACAAAAAAAGATAATAAAAGAGGACAATAATGAAGGTTTTGAAAGACTTTTATTTCAATATAGGCCAAGCCCTGATCCCTGTTTTACTCTAGTTTGATTGGCAGGGCAAAACCTCTCTGTGGGCAAAGCAAATTTACTCAGAGCTGATTGCCTAAGATTTGCATGAAGCAAAAACTTTCTCTTGTACATATGCTAGTGTTTATGTGACAGCTATTTCTATGACAACTCCTTTAAATAAGATACCTAAGTACCAATCTAGCTGAATGTTCAGCTAGACTCATTGTTTACTGTGACAAACATCACGAAAATCATTTGTATGTGGTACGCCAGTTGCACAAGCTAGATTAATTTATCAAATGATAACTTCCTGAAAATGATAGGTCTGTAGGCTTCTCAATAAACAAAGGCTATTTGATGTTTTATATAAGCAAGCTATCAAGATACTGTATAAGAAGAAAGACTGTTCCGAACATGGAAGTTAATAACGTTGCTCTGAAATCTTTGTGAGGGTGTTAACTTAAATTTATAGTGAACTACACAAAAAGAAATGAACAAATGAATGAGTATCTTATGAAATCCTGCAGAGGAATTCTCAGGCTGCTTTTATGAATGCTGTCAATCAAACAATAGAAAACCCCGAATTTATTTTCTTTTATTTTAAAGATCAAAAGGTCACATTAAAGGCCAATTAGCAATTTCTAGTTGTGTATCAGCTCCTTATGCTGATACCGCTCTTTTAATTCTCCATTTTAAAAAGTCCTTAGTAGAAAAAAAATTTCTAAAGCCATTGTCCTATTATAAGGGCAATCCTGGTCTCTGACCTTTAACACCTACCCCTCCCTATATTCTCTTTATTAGTCTTCTAAATCACTGAAAGCATTGTATGTCTGCTACCTTTGTGAATCTTCTATCTTCAGAGAAAGTAATCCGATGCAAGGGAATGAGTCATTAGGGAAGATATTCCTGCTCTCTGTTTCCTCTCCTCATTGGGCATGCTCTGCCCTCCATTCTACCTCAGCTCTAACAGGTCTTTAACAGCCAAGTATAATGCTAGAAATGCATTCATATGTATTTTAGCCCCAAATTTCCCCCTGAGCTTCCAGAACCCTGTATTTAATGGCACACATCTCTCTTCTCGTCTCCATTGATTTGCTATACTTCTGCAATCCCTAAAGCAGCATACAGCCTCAAATGCTACTCCGTTGTACAAATTGTACATTATTAATAACTATGGTCACGCCCCTTTCCATTGCCACATCTCACTTACCTTCCTTCACTAATCCACACTTTTACCTCAACTCTAATCTTCACCCAGTTTCCTACTTATCCCCTCTGTCCACTTCCATTATGTAGACTCTGTATCTGTGCTAATGAAGTGCCAGGTCTTCAGAGCATTTTCTTACTCTTTGACAAATTTTAAACTCCTTGACCAAGTCTAATAACATGTTTATATTGTCAGAGACATCCTAACAGAAGTCATTTTTCTGAACCAATACCTTGGAATTTTAAATTTCATCATGCAAACAACACTATGTAAACATTTAGCTTTATTTTCTTGAAATTTGGTTTATACTATTCAGGAAGAAAAGGAACATGTGGGCCTTGCATATGGAGTGTGGTGGCCTCAGTTCTTGGCACTTAGTACACCATACCTTTGAGTCAAATGAATACAATGTTCAAGTCAGGCAATATCCCCAAAATGAGCTTAAATCCTGAGTACTACATTACTAAATTAGGTGACTATCTGAGGATAAAGTAAGGCAGGTACCAAACTCTGAGGCTGTTTATTAAGACGTAGTGGACAGATTCTCAAAATGAGGGTCTCATGGTTTTCAGTTATATTTTCTTAAAAATGAAGAAAGGCTAGATGATAGCAATGTAGAGGGCTCTTCCATGTTGGAATTTAGTAAAAGATAAATTATACATAAAAACGCCTTTTCTGGGCTGGGAGTTTGGCTTAGTGGTAGAGTGCTTACCTAGCATCTGGGTTAATTTACTCAGTACCACATACATAGAAAAAGTCAGAAGTGGTGCTGTAGTTCAAGTGGTAGAGCTGTAGTCTTGGGTAAATCCAAGGACAGTGCTCAGGCCCTGAGTTCAAGCCCCAGCACTGGAAAAATAAATAAATAAATAAATAAATGCCTTTACTTTTTTGTCATGACACCCAAGTTTTTCCATATATTTTATTGTAATTAATAGAAGGATTACATTATATTTGCCAGATTACCGGTGCATTACTTCACAATCATTGATACCCTTTCTCTTCTTGGTCCTCATTTCCCTCCTCCCACCCCCACCCCTCATCTTGTTTTCCCCCCTTCCCTATCCTATTTCAAATAATCAAATAAACATATACACATCAGATAACAAGGTGAGATACTTTAACAATATGAGATAATCAAGGGACAGCAAAAGAAATAAGAAATAACATAGTACATTAAGGACAACAATCACACATTATATGGCTTTTGTTTCTATACCTGGAGGTCCTTTCATTTAGCCTCATCCTATATGGCCTTATGTATCTAGGTTTCGCTCTATTGCAAATCTCTGCTAGGAGAGCCCAAGGTTTCTACTGATTATGACAAATGAGGGAAACCATTGAGCCTATGTTCTTTTGAGTCTGGCTTACTTCACTTAATATGATTTTTTCTAAGTCTTTCCATTTCCTTACAAATGGGGTGATACATGACGCCCAATTTTAACAGAAGTAGAACAGTATATAAAATTTACATTTTAAAATCTTTTCTAAATTTTTTTCTGCTAATTCACAAATGTTTTGTTTTTCCTGATCTGATTTCTTTGCCTGATGAAGGCCAGTTGACCCAACCTTTACCCCTGGAAATCCAGATTCAGTCTGCTACCAGTTTACTGGAATACACCCTGAGTTTCCTTATGCACTTCACATCAGTAGCAGTAGCTGTGTGATTTACAGTTGCACTAGTTATCTACTGCTATGGAATTGAATGGGTGGATTTAAGTTGCCTAAGTAAATACTGACTCTAATTTAAGAGCCATATACTCTGTATTCTCATATCATCATATATTTTCAATCCTATTTCTTACTAACATCACAATGGGGACAACTGCTTTTCTAAGCAGAGTATTAAATTAAATACTGGAGAAAATTTCTTTATGTTAAAAGGGGATTCTTATTCTATTTTTCTATGGTTAATGAATAGTCATTTGTAATATGTTCATCACTGACAATAAGTTAATTTCATTGTCAGGGTGGTGTATAGAGGGGTTACAGCTATATTCATAAGGTAGTGAGTACATTACCACTCGAACATTGATACCCCTTCCCATTTTTTGTTCACACTTTCCACCCCCTAATTTTTATTGATTTTTTTCTGCTTAGATAGATACGTACATGGAGGCTTTGAAATTTATGGCAACAGTGTAGATATAGATATATGAATATAAACATATAAATATAGGTGTTGGTTTTCTTTCATTCAGCAATCTACCTAAACTATCATATTATTTTTCATATGCTTTACTTACACTTACTAGTACACACAATGTGATTCTTTTAAAATTTATCATCAATACTTAAAAACAGTATCCCCTTTAGCATTCACATTTGTAATTCATTCTATTTATTTAAAAAATAAAGAACTGGCTTTTAAAAATCTCAATATAAAACCTCACATGAAATTCTTGAAGTCAACGTTTCTAAAAATGATACTTTTTCTTTAAAAAAAAAAAAGTATCAGGCCAGGAGTTTGGCCTAGTGCTAGAGTGCTTGCCTAGCATGCACAAAGACCAGGGTTCAATTCCTCGGTACCCCACATACATAGCAAAAAGCCGGAAGTGGTGCTGAGGCTCAAGTGGTAGAGGGCTAGCCTTGAGAAAGTCCAAGGACAGTGCTCAAGGCCTGAGTCCAAGACCAGGACTGGTGCGCGCGCACACACACACACACACACACACACACACACACACACACAAGTATCCTAGCACTTAAATGTGTACTACTGAAGTTGTTTGACTTTTCCCTTCAGAAATAGTAAAGAAAACCCAGCAGTTCCTCTTTGTAACACAACAAGAGATGAAGAATATATACTTTTAGTGACCTGGGTTTTTAGAACAGCTCATTAGCACCATTTAGCATGTAAGAGATATTTTGGCCAAAGCAGTTTATGGGTTTTACAAATAATTTCTTCCTCCCACACACCAAATTTAACAGTTTTATAGTCCGGTACAACTTCCCTCCCCATTCATACACTTCATCATCTGTATAGGAGCCAAGCTCTAATGATTTCTGTTGCCTCTAGCACCATTTACATGTTTAGAAATGATGCACCCCAACTCTGATTAAATGCCAAACTTCAGTGATGGAAAACAGGTCCACTAAGTAATTAATGAAGACGAGTTGGACTGCATACTGCCAGCCTGCCAACAGACCATCACAAACAAAGTTCAGTTCATATAAAAATCATCCTCCGCTCGGCAAGATAGCATGGCTGGCAGCCTCGGCAAACATGTTAATAAACTTGATAACCCTGTATATTTGGAAAATTCATGTAAAATGCTCTGCTGCTTGTTTCATTTGGCTGGAATAAAAATACCAAAGGATTTGCAATGGAGGCCTTAGCTTCTAAACCACAAAATTAATGGAATATGTATTAGAATGTCTGCTCTTGATCTACAGTATAACATATAAAGGATTCCTGTAGAAATCTCAGAAATAACCTACAATCAAACCTCAAATGGCACAAGGCATTCCTCCCAGTCAGAAGTATAGGTAGGGTGCTTATATCAATTCATCTGTAGCTAAGAGGTGTTACCTCAGTTTCTCATGGCAATTTATTTCTACTTCCAAAGGAACTTTGTCTCTGCTTCCTCACCCCCCGAAAGATAATAAAATCTAAGATTCTACTAGGAACAGTATATAAAATAATAAAAGGCAAATATTACTGAGTTTCTACAACTACAACAGCATTGCTGTCATAAAAACATAAAGAACTGACAGCAGGAAGACCTATTGTCTTCTTGTTGTAGTATCTATAAGACATAATGATGTGATCATCAACAAGAGGTAATCTTTACTGAGTACCCTATCTGTGTCAGATCCAATATTACTTTATTTTGGTATATAAAATTCAGTTTCCCTTTGTAACATTTACTGTTAAGAATATCCTTTTTTGCTTTTATATATAGACATTACAGGTCATGAAGAATTAAATTCTTTGCTGAAGGTTTAGAACTTTCAGTACAAAGCCTGAGTTTTGCCCACTATACTGAATTCAGGCTCTTCCTACTCTGTAATGTCCTTGAATTACCAAGCACATGTGAGTGAACACACACACACACACACACACACACACACACACACACACACAAAACCATTGCATTCATTTATGGTTAAACTTAACATGTTATGTTAGTCATTGGAGTCCTTCTTACACCAAATTCCGGCATTGTACTGTAAAACACACAATAAAAAGCAAAGCTAAACAACTTAGAAAGTTAACTAATGAAAAGAGATCTGACCATATGCATATTTAATAGACCACTTCAAGGCAGTGTGTGGCTTCTAGACAAAATGAGAGGAACACAGGTGTGGGTTTGAATCCTTCAAAACTTCATTTGACACACAGATTTCCACCCTTACAGCTAGTGACCTTCAAGATCTCATTGAAACCCATCTCTACTTTGTTAGGTAATGTGAAGCTTCCCAACAATGCAATTTATAATTGTTGTTTTCTTTGTGTTGTCCTCTCATTTCTTCATTGGAAATTTTCCAAATCTATTAAAAGTTGGGTGATTACTGCCTCTCCCACCCCACCATGAAAGGAATGTTTGTTTCCTAAACAATACTTACTTCCTAATTGTACTGAAGTGCTAGTGAGAATTCACACAACTCTAGTCAGTGCCAAAAGTAGGAGGGGGGGCTGGGAGAAAGAGAAAAAAAGGAAAAGGAGGGGAGGGAAGAGAAGGGAAAAGGGAGAAAAAAATTTTACTAATTCATTCTCTAATTTCCAAATTTTTCTACACCTCTCTCATCTCCCCAACTCTCAAATATACTCAATACCTGAGGCAGATTTAGCTTTTACTCTAATATTAAGAATTTTGTGTCCTCTGGATATTCACAAATAAGCACTTGTACATGCCTGTACACATACCTCCTTTCAACTTTTACCATCTTGTATGGGTGTTTGCCTCCTACATAGTACTGGTAATCTGATAACAGTCATATATTGTCCTGACTACCCACATCATAGTAGAATCCCTTCCTGCTAAAATTCCCTGTATTTTGAGAATACTAAAAATCATACTGATATTTTTAAGATAATAACATAAAATGTTATCATTTTCTTGAGATAATCATTGTTTCTAAAAATTATTTCAGAAAGATGCATACAATGTCGAATTCTAGAAAAATTATTTAGTAGCCAGGTACCAGTGACTTAAGCTTGTAGGCCTATCTTTTTAGGAGGCTGATATCTGAGGATCATGGATGAAAGCCAACCTAGACAGGAAAGTACAGGAGACTCTTATCTCAAATAAACTAAAAAGAAAAAGCTGGAAGTGGTGCTGTGGCTCAAATGGTAGTGTACTAGCCTTAAGCAAAAGCAACTCAGGACAGTGCCCAAGCTCTGACACAGTGTCACCCATTGGTTATCCGAGATACCAAAAAATGTAACATCAAGGAGTTGTGTTCAAATGATAAGGCAAAACCCAATCTCCACAAAAACCAGCAAAGAAACAGGGCTGGAGGTGTGACTCATTTTTGCCACCTAGCAATCACTTGGGCCAGAATTCAAAATCCCAGAATAGATAGATAAATCGATGATGAGAGAGAAAGAATAAATAAACAAGTAAACTCAATAGGATGTAAGATTTGTGTTGACTTCAAAAATATACATAAAATAGAAAAAAAGATTAAAGAAAACCAGCTACATGTATCAAGTGAACAAAACTTTGGGGGTTTTTTGCCAAAAAATAATATATATTTTAAAGGTAAATGCGCATAAAAAGTTTTAAACATATTAGTGATGGTTTGACCTCCAAACTGTTCACAGTCATGCCCAATCCACGCACATGGAAGGAGAAAACCTGTCTACAATGAGTGTTTGATTTGTTCAATTCCCCGCCATGTCTTTTCAGCAGTGAATGTTATTCTGCTAACAGATGCTGATTTTAATGGGAAAGAAAAACCAACAGGGATAAACTATGTGAAATTTTTTTGATGTGGTAATTTGTAATTTAGGTATGCTTTATCGTTATGTTTACTGGAGTGTGTGTGTGTGTGTGCACATAATTTTAAAACGGCCCTGTGAACCAAACTTTGTATGTAGCAATACGTACAAAGTAGTAAGATGAGAACCAAGAATTTAAGATATAACTAAAAAGTAGGATGTTTTTAAGATGAAAGTTTGAAAATTTTTAAAAAGACAGCATTTGATGGTTATCTGGTAACAGGAAATAAACTTTTGGTATTTGGTTTCATTTGTATTACCCTTCAAGCAAACAGGACACATGTCAATAAGATACTGCAATTCATACTTACAGAAATAATTACACTGATTTCTGTTGTCCCTTGTCCCCCATTCAACATCTTAGGAGAAGACTGTATAGGAACACATGGGAATGAAACCTCAAACATGATTCTGGACACTTGTTTAAGCTACTTGGTCCCCACAAGTCACCTTCCTAGAGAATAAAGAAACCATTGTTCCCTAATGCCATGTAGTTTTGAGTGTGAACAAATGACTCCATGGATCCAAGTTTTGTCCTCTGCTTCAGAAAGTAAACATATTAATAAAGAAATCTCTCATTATCTCCAAAGGTTTCTCATTATCTGTTCAGTCATCTTTACTTCTTTTACTTAGGCTAGTTTTAATGCTGATCCCAGATTTCTTGCTCTGAAATCTCTTAATAGGACAGACAAGATATTCCTTGCTTCATAGCAGACAGTTGTGAATGTGAATGGTAGATTCACTAGCTGAGTGTTTTTGCACAGTGATTTAATATAATTGTGGTTCAATTTCATCAATTATCTTTTTTTTAACTGACAGGTATAGCATAAAACTCATATTTAAATTAGGCAATGCGTGTAAAGGACTATAGACATTGCTTGGCTCTGTAGTAAGGCTTAATGCAAGTTAGCTGTAATTATTATATTTTATTTTGAAATCAAGGAAGAAGCCTCTAAGCTTTTATAATTAAAAATATGTGAGTAATTAAAAAGTGCTAAGCCTGAAGCTAAAAACCATATTTACTCACAATTATTAGGAATAAAGTCTTTGAAATGAGTCAGTCCTATGTATAGGTTTGCGTCTTGGCTCTACCATATGCCAGCCATCAACACTTAGAGATATCACTCTGCCTTTTAAATGGCATTTTAGACATTTAAAGGGTCAATAGTGATACTAGATTGTTGCAAAAATTAAGTGAGATACTGTATAAAAGTACATAATTGGTATATTTTGACTCTTAAAATATGGCAATTATTTTACTGTTTTATTATAGTTATTGCCATGATAATGCTAGGAAGTTAGATATAGCAATAAAACAAAAAAAAAGAGAAAAGTGCCACTAAAGTCTTGATGGTTACAAAACTGAGGATTCTGCTTAATTATTCATATTTTTAATATTTATATGCTACAAAAACTCCAAGAATGATTTCATTAAGAATATGTCATGATGGCTAAAGAGCATACTAATATCACTCAGAAAGATTATTCCTGGGAGATAAAATTTTGTGAAAGGCATACTCAAACTCTCAGAGCTACAAAGAATAGTTGTAACATCAGCAACCCGATTTAAAGGTAGCTGCAATGAAGTTAGCTATACAAATGCTAAATTTCTTGAAAAATCAGCAGAAAATACTCACAGATTTCCTTGGCACTATCCTGGAAGAGATCTTTACATTTTTTTGTTGTTGGGGATAAAGGCATAAAAGTCATTTATAATCAATGAAAACCATGTAGTAGATATTTGCAAAGTTACAAATTTAAGACAGAATTTCCTAATACATGTCCAACAGAGACATTTTTAATATGTAATTTTAGAATTTCTTATTCTGATATTCATTTGAGAAAATGATAAAAATTAAATTTGATATAAAATGCAGAAGGTATTTAAACACAGTATGTCTTAATCTTGCAGATTTACTAAATAATTTTCCCAGACTTTTGTTTACAACCACACATTCATGTAAAAGCATGACATAAACTTAAAAAGAAAAGGTATCTTTATAATTCACCTCACATGAACTAGCACACAAAATTAATAAATGAATTCCCAGTTTAGTGATACCTTTAAAAAGTTGCTTTTAAAAAGATATATGTTATTAAATAGATAGTCAATTATTGCTAAAAATGATAGTGTCTCAGAGGCTTTAGCCCTTAGATGTTTGCAAGCTTAAATCTAATTTGTTTGAAAAATTTAATCATTTTGATGGACAGAAAACTTGATTCACTTAAGAATATTGCTGTTAATAGTGTTCGTTCTAAATTTTTAATATTTTTTCTAAAGCTGTATATGACACTTTCAAAAACACGTTATTAAAGAGCATTGAACAGGTTCATTTTCCAAATACAGTTTTAAGAATAATATCAAGTTTTAGTTTTTGTTTGTTTGTTTGCAGGTTCTGGGGCTTGAACTTGGGCACTGTCCTTGGACACTTTTTGCTCAAGGTTAGCGTTTTGCCATTTGAGCCACAGTACCACTTCCAGCCTTTTCTGTGTATGTGGTACTAAGGAATCGAATCCAGGGCTTCATGCATGCTAGGTCAGCACTCTACCACTAGGCTATGCTCCCGGCCCAAGTTTTATGTTTAAATGTCATGATTATTAGAGGAAGTAAACAGAAAAAAATATTATTATTAGAGAAATTTGCCATAATTTATGGGAATAATTTTATTCCCTCCTAGGACAATAAGGCTCTTGTCTTCTTTGCTGAATCAAAGATACAAATATAAAGTATTTGCGACGTGCTTGGTCCCTGCCTAAGAACACCAGTTGATATAAAACATAATGTACATAAAATACAAAATTAAGATAAATAAGGGAAGTGATAGGGTTGGGAGTAATAAGGGAGAACCGTGAAAGAGGTGACATGGATCAAGATGCATTGTATTCATAAACTTTCTTGAATGGCAAGTCTTTGGTACAACTAAAGATAATTTAAAATGTTTTTAGAGGCCAGGACTTTGCCTAGCCTGCATGAAGACCCGGGTTCGATTCCTCAGCACCGCATAGAGAGAGAAAAAAAAAAGCTGAAAGTGGTGCTGTGGTTCAAGTTGCAGAGCTTTAGCCTTGAGAAAAGTCCAAGGACAGTGCTCAGGCCCTGAGTTCAAGCCCCATGACTGACAAAAAAAAATGTTTTTAAAGGCCAGTCAGATTCTAAGTATGATATGAGACATCCTGGTGTTCTCCAAACTATTTCTCAGAGAAGATGACTCTATCCCCAATGTTGAATCACGAATAGCAAGAAAAAAGTAACTGGAAATACTTTTACCAAAATCTTTGAATGTTTTTTTCTAGTGGGTTACTTTCTTATAATTTTCTTATATCATTCAAATTCTTAAACCATAGAAACTGATTTCAAACAACAATTGCAGCTAAAAATCCACAATATTAAAACAGTCTTTTGAAACAAGGCATTACATTCTGAAGTCATGTTTTCTCTTCTAACATGGAATTATAAAGAAAAGATCTTGAAAAATTGAGAGAAAATGCTGTCCTATCATTTTATATAAAATTCTCACACAAATGTATTTTGCTTGTAAGAAACTTCCTTTACTTTTGCCTTGCTCCCCCCCCCCTACGGGTCTCTTTAAATCATTTTGTTTAGCGCTATTATGCACATTACTGAAAATAACTGATATATTTGTCTCATAAAATGCGATTTCCTTCATGCAGGTGGCAATTTGCTTATGCCAGGCACTTCTAGGTGGCCATCTTGCCTATTTAAATATAAATTATATGTGTATGTGTGAGAACTTCAGGCACTGTTGTAAATACTCACATTAAATAATGCCCCAAAGTCTAAAAGCCAAGTGCAGGCATTTTGCATTGAGTATGGATTAAAATAAGCATTAGAACGGGCAAAAAGACAATAATGGGTGCCATTGACCAGCTATGCTGTACAGGAAAAGTATAGAAACAGACTGAGGAGAATTTTGGAAGGATGTTTACGGGCAGAGCACCAAAACACAGGTGGAGAATTCGCAGACCCCTGGTAGATAGCAGTTACCTTTTGTGTTCTTGTTCTTCCATCTTGAGTCCTATGATGTACGTGTGAAATAAGTTCCTTTTAGGCTCACTTGAGTCAAAGTTCTTCTTTTAAAGTTCTCACATGTACCATCTTAGTTTCGTCTCTTCCTCAGTCTAACTTCCCATCCCACTAACCTGGAGGGTCTTGCCCTCTGAGCTGCCTGTGAGACCCTCAAGTGAGGCCCTCAGAAGGGACTCAGGCTTTTGCTGTAATTGTTTTCTGTTCTTTTCCTTAGCATCACTTTAATTATAATGCAGTTGTTTCCCATCTATATCCTGCTCTATAACTACTTGAGTAACAGTGAAGAAATGTAGCTGAGTTCTACTCCATTTTTCAAAAGCATATTACAGAGAGTGGAAGAAAGGCATTTATAAATAAAACGTGCTATAGGGCCAGGAGTTTGGCCTGGTGGTAAAGTGCTTGCCTAGCATGCACAAAGACCCAGGTTCAATTCCTCAGTACCACATACATAGAAAAAAGCTGGAAGTGATGCTGAGGCTCAAGTGGTAGAGCTCTAGCCTTGAGAAAAGTCCAAGGACAGTGCTCAGGCCCTGAGCTCAAGCCCAGGACTTGGAAAAAAAAAAGTGCTATAAATTAGTGATAACTTTCTGTGGTTGGAGACTAAAATGAAGCTAGTCACATTAAATACACTCCTAAGAACAATGTCCTCATGTTATAAAACTTCTTTTTCCATTGAGGCACAAATTTTGTCTGATCACATGTGGCTTGCATTCATGAACACACATTAAAGATAATTGTTAAACAGTTGCTGCTGATTTCTCCTCAGAAAATGGGATTTCAAACTGATTAACACTGTGTTTATCTTATTTACTGTAGATATTTTTCTGAATTGTTTCTCACAAACCTACAGTTTCTGGGCCAGGAGCATGGCCCAATGGTAGATTGCTCACCAAGCAAGCAGGAAGACCTGGGTTTGATTCCTCAGTAACAACGAATATAGAAAATGGCAGAAGTGGTGCTATGGCTCAAGTGGTGGAGTGCTAGCCTTGAAAAAAAAAAAAAAAACAAAACAAAGAACAGCGGTCAAGCCCTGAGTTCAAGCCCCAGGACTACACACACACACACACACACACACACACACACACACACACACACACACACAAATCTACAGTTCCTAAAAAGTGAAGTTGACACTGGATTGGAGTTGTGTTTTCTTGGTGTGGCAATGTTTTCACGTTATTCTAGCATGGTGATGCAGGAGTCAGAGATACTGATAGTAACAAAAGGAAAAGAAAATGAGAGCTAGTTATAAGAGGGATGAATTTGAACAGGGTACATTGTATGCATGTATGGAAATGTTGAAATGAAACCTCATTATACAACCAATATGTGAGAATAAAAAAGTAAATAAGGGCCAGGAGTTTGGCCTAGTGGTAAAGTGCTTGCCTAACATGCACAAAGACCTGGGTTCGATTCCTTGGCACCACATACATAGAAAAAAAGCTAGAAGTGGTGCTGTGGCTCAAGGGTAGAGCTCTAGCCTTGAGAAAAAAAAAAAGTCCAAGGGCAGTGCTCAGGCCCTGAGTTCAAGGCCCACAACTAGCAGGAAAAAAAAGAAAGAAAAAAGACAGTAAAAAAAATGGGAGGGCCGGGAGTTTGGCCTAGTGGTTGAGTGCTTGCCTAGCATGCACGAAGACCCGGGTTTGATTCCTTGGTATGACATGCATAGAAAAAAGCTGGAAGTGGTGCTGAGGCTCAAGTGGTAGAGCTCTAGCCTTGAGAAAGTCCAAGGACAGGGCTCAGGCCCTGAGCTAAAGTCCATGACTGGCTAAAAAAAAAAATGGGAGGATATTATAGAGCTTTGAGGGCTAGGGGATAATGGGTATTTTTTGTTGCTGTTTTGGTTTGGTTTTGGTTGGGGTTTGTTTTGTTTGATTTTGTTTATTTGATTCAGGGGTTGAGCTCAGGGCCTCAAGCTTGTTCTCTATCACAAGCTTGCCACATCTTCAGTCCTTTTTAGTTAAGTTTGCCTTTCAGATACTATGTTATGCTTTTCTCCATGCCAGATGCAATCTGTAATACTTCTACATACGTCTCCCAAGTAGTAATGACCATAGACAATAATGATCATCACTCCCAGGATATTCAGTTCATGAAATGCATTCTTCAAACTAGTACACTACGTTAATTAGAACACAGTAAGAATACAAAAATCATGCGTTTCCCCTGGTATTTTTGAGACAGAGTTTCAAATTTCTGAACTGTCTTTGAAGGCTTCCCCAGTGCTTGAAAGTACAAGTATGAGTCATTATGCCCAACACTGGGGATTCCTTTAAGAGATAATGGTACATTTTTTTGGTGATGGAAACTAATGGGATAAATAAAAGATAATGTAAAATTGTGAAAATGTGAATTTTTTAAAAATCAACACTTGACAAGATGATTGGGAAAGGTGTGGGGCGGAAACAGGGACAAAAACATGAGAAAGGATAGCAACGTTTGTGAAGTAATGCACCTTCTACCTGGTGAATATAATGTCACCATTTAAAAAAATTTTTAAATCAACACTTTAGGTATTATTTCTGAGGGTCACGATTAATACAGCATCTTGTCCATATGCTTAGAATCCCTGTATTACATACAAGTTCTTGCTGTCTTCTGCTTTTTCCAGAACAATAATCAACATGGCCTTGAGCCTCACTCTCTGAAATGTGCCCCTATAGTCCATATCCCCCTTTGCCTATTTCCATTTCAACACCTAGCATATTTCCCTAAAGGCAACATGAAACTTGGCCATGATTAGTTCCTAAAAGTAATATGCAGTGGCAGCAAAAAGTCATTAGCTAGTATAAACTTGGCCAGAGATCAGCAATGTTGGTTGTAGTCCACGTCTTGGTAATGACTTGGATTCCATTTCGAATGAGAAGAGCCAAAAATCATCAACTGCAGTGGCCATAAGCAAAAGTCGAGGAGGCGTGACTGATGCAAAATATCCTTTCCACCCTAACCCCCTACCTAGTTAGAAAGACCATTGTTCAATCTTGTGTTGCCCAAGGCTGCAGGCAGTAAGTCAGATTTAATAAGGAGTCCTATTCCAATTGGTAGCACACTCTTTATAAAACAAAACAAAAAAAATGTGCTTTGAAAAGAACTCCAGGCAGGGGATAGGGAAAGTTGGGGCCTATCCCAGGCATTTCAGGATCACAGGCAAATATATATATGCAACAAAGATGATAGTAAAATGTTATTACTTTTCCTCAGAGGGAGAGTATAACCGTTAAAAAAAAAAACTAATATAGCTACTGAGCTATAGTGATCCTCTGCTTAGAATAGGACCATATAAGATGATGGTTATCAAAATGAACTCCAAGAAATGGACACAAGAGGTACTATTGTACTCATTCTTTCTTTCTCTCCCCCCCCTTTGGTTTATTCCCTGTTCTCACTGTTTTTTATTTCTGTATCATTTGTGTTGTATATGTTTATCTGATTTGTGGAAGAGAAGGGAAATCACAAAAAGAGTGGGTCCAAGGATGAGCCAATTCAAGTGATACTCACCAGACATCATGTTAGCAGTGATCTATGCCACTGGGGGAGGGGAAGGGAATGGAAAGGACAAGTGGGAGAAAATGTTGGGGGGTCAACACTGTTCAAAAAGGAATGTACTTATTGCCTTACTTTCTGACTGTAGCCCCTCTGTACATCATCTTTATAGTCAAGTTAAAGAAAACTCATATCGTTCTTGTTAGCTTGACAATCTATCAGTTTCCAGCTTGAAAGCAGAAATACTTACATTGACCTGGCACATTTCACAGATGGATTGTAGTGCTTGTATGGCAGAAAATGATCTAGTGTAAAGAGACATCACAATAAAATCACATTTGCTAGCAGTATTTTGCTAGCTTGATACATTTTATTTTTCCTACAGTTTCTTAAACATTCATTTGTTACAGTAATTCCTTTTCTATGAAATAAAAATCTTTCTTTTTTAACTATTTGTTTTTGTCTTTTCAATTTTGTTTTGCATTTTTGGTTTTTGGTTTTGGGGTTTTTTGTTGTTGTTGTTTCGGTTTGGCTTTTTTTTTGTTGGTATAGAATATTGAACCCAGGACATTGTGTTTTCTAGGCAAGCACTTGGCTGCTGAGCTACATCCCAGTCTAAAATCTTACTAGATACTTCTTTTTTTTAATTAAAGAATTTATTAACATTGATTTTTACACTAGATACTTCTTATGCATATGTGCAGTGAGAAATATAGATGTCAGGACAACATAATGAAGAATCCTTTACTGAGAAGCCAAACTCTCAACAGACTGTTTATGTATAATCATCAAGATGGATAACTCAGGAAATAGATGTTATAAAATAAAAGCTGAAAATGGCTAAAATGAGTAGAGAAATTCACATCAAAAATGAAAAAAGATATCACACTAGTGATAATTTTCTCTGCTACTTTTCTTCCATTCTGTCCTCAAAACCATTTTTTCTCAGAAAAGAGCTAAATTATAAACTATTTCTGTGATATGATTTGAGAAGACATTTTTTAACGTACAAGCCAGAATGCCATTGATCTTCCACGGGATCTTTTATATCTACATCATTCGGGTTCTGGAGATGAGGCACTTGAGGGAATTTGTTAATGCATGTATTGTTCTCCCTGAAACAGAACACACTAAGCCTTTTCTAGACACTGATAAAGCTTGTATAATATTAGCTAAGCAGGCTCATAAACAAGCTAAGTGAAAATGGACTGAAAAATCGATTTTGATAGTGGAGAAGGGTGTGGGGAGGGGCTTAAAAGGGATTCAGTTACTCAATAAAGGAACTACACAACCAAGGAGTATCACTAGGGAACCAAGACTATACTATATTTGTGCTATAATTATGAATGGATGCAAATTTGACAGGATATTACACCTTCTCAAAAATGCCTTAAAGTTGATCCTCTCTGATAATGTCTAGTTTCAGAAAAATAACTCTGCTTCTTAGTGTCTGTTATATATGACTGAAATTATCTATGGAGTTCCCTCAGGAACTTAGATTGTCGTTTAGTAATTTAATTTTCAAAGGCTTAGTCATTCATTGATCCAACATAGATTATGTAAATGAAAAGTTTTCTGCTATGTACTACAAGAAAGCAGTAAGCAGTAAGAAAGTCCTACATACACAAGGTTTAGTTTGTAGAAAAGAGACTACTAAATAGACAAAAGAATAAGGTATAAGCTCTAGAGAAGTCTCACAAGCTGAGAAAGTGCATAGCTGAGCCATCAAATGGGTGAGAGAAGGAACAGAAAGGTTTCCTGAGGGGAGTTATATACAAAAAAGTTAAATTCTGCGAGCATGGTGGCTCATACCTGTAATCCTAGCTACTCAGGAGGCTGAGATCTGAGGATAGGTTCAAAGCCAGCCCTGGCATTAAAGATTGTGAGACTCTTCACTCCAATTAACCACTAGAAAATGAGAAGTGGGGATATGGCTCCAGGAGTAGGGCTGTAGCTTTGAGCTGAAGAGTTGAGGGTCAACACCCAGGCCCAGAGTTCAAGCCACACAACTGATTTAAAAAAAAAAAGTTAAGTTCTGAAAATATGTGAATGTGGAAGAGAAGGGGGAGGGAGGGAAAGGAAGGGAAGGAGGGAGAAATAACTAAACATTCTTGAAAGAGAAAAATAGCACCATGGCGTTTCAGCCATGAAGTTTTCAAAGAAGCTAGACTGTAGGACAGTCTCCAGAAGAACCAGATGAATTTGCAAGCCAAGCCCAAAAGAGGGTTCAGGATTGGAAGAGCTATGGAAAGCCAATGAAGGATTTTCAGTATGAAAACTATGACATTGAGCTGGGAGTTTGTCCTAGTGGTAGAGTGCTTGCCTAGTATACACAAAGACTAGGGTTTGTATAAACTTTGGACTCTCCTAGGGCAAAACCTAGATATATAAGGCCATATAGGATAAGGCTAAATGAAAGGACCTCCAAGGTACAGAAATAAGAGCCATATAAGGGGTGACTGTTATTCTTAATGTACTATGTTATTTCTCATCTCTTTTGCTGTCCCTTGGTTATCTCTTATTGTTACAGTATCTTACCTTGTTATCTGATATATTGTATATATGTTTATTTGTTTATTTGAAACAGGATAGGGAAGGGGAGAAAACAAGATGAGGGGAGAGGGTGGGCAAAAACATGAGAAGGGGTAACAATAATTGCTAAGTAACGCACTTTCTTGGGGCCAGGAGTTTGGCCTAGTGGTAGAGTGCTTGTCTAGCATTGCATGAAGACCAGGGCTTGATTCCGCAGTACTACATACATAGAAAAAAGCTGAAAGTGGTGATATGGCTCAAATGGTAGAGTGCTAGCCTTGAGAAAGCCCAATGACAATGCTCAGGCCCTGAGTTAGAGCCCCAAGACTGGCAAAACACACACACACACACACACACACATACACACACACACACACACACACACACACACACACACACACAATGTACTTTCTATCTGACGAATGTAGTGTATCCCTTCTACCAATTACAATAAAAAATAAAATAAAAACTGAGGTTTGATTCCTCATTACCACATACATATTTGTGGCTCAAATAGTAGAGTTCTGCCCTTGAGAAAGCCTAAGGAGAGTGCTCAGGCCCTGAGTTCAAGCCAAAAAAAATTATGACAGTTGGGCAGTATGAAAAATAAGGTAGAATAAAGTAAGAAGAGGAAACAAGAGGGTTTTTCCTTTTTTGTTGTTTTTTGTTTTTATTTTGGGTTGTCATGGGCCTTCAACTCTGGGCCTGGGTGTTGTCCCTGAACTCTTCAGCTCAAGGCTACAGCCCTACCCCTTGAGCCACTGCACCACCTCAGGTTTTCTGGTGGTAAATTGGAGATAAGAGTCTCATGGACTTTAGTGCCCAGGTTGGCTTTGAATACAATCCTCAGATCTCAGCTTCTCAGTAGCTAGGATTACAGACATGAGCCACCATGCTTGACAAGATGTTTTTTTCTGTATTGATTTTGTTTTCTTATTTGTTGGTTTATCTGTCTTTTGAAAGTGGGCACTGAAGTGGAGGGACAAAGGAAGTATTGTCATGAGGATTGTATGAGTACTTAGATTAACAACCATTGTACAAATCTGTATCGTTTTAGGGAAAAAAATGCTGGATCCTGAAAATTTCCCCTTTGCAAAGGTTATTTATGAAGAAAAAAGAAAGTTAATCCAGTACTGACTTGGGGCAAAACCAAGACAATGGATATACTAAATAATCAATTTGAGCTTGACAACTCATGTAGATTAGTTTAAAGTCAGCAGAAGAAGCAGGTAAGAATAAGCCAAAATGGTTTTAAAAAAAAGTAAAAAGTATTATGCTGGGTTTAGAGATGTGTAGCGCACTAGCCAGTGAGAGAAAGTATCAGATACTCAGTTCTGAATTCTGGTCTCAGGTGAAAAAAAAAAGGGAAGGGGATGAGAATGGGAGGAAGGGGAAGAGTAAAGGAATCGGATAGTTGAAATAACTCAAAGCCTGAGATTCACTCAACAAGAATGTTGGAAAATCAAGTTATCACAATGGATAAGACCAGATAGGAAACGTAATACTGCCAGAAGTGTGTTGTCAGATCTGAGCAGAGGAGACTTAGATGGGTCATGAAAGATGTGAGTTGAAACAAAAAGAGAATGAAAAACATGATCATATGGAAAGAAAAAAAGTAATCCCAGATCCAAATGTAGCTTTTCAAATTCACTCTCAAAATGTCAAATAATATGATGACCACAATCAAAGGATTTGCTGAATGCCAGTAGTTACAAGAATTTACATGATGAAGAAAAGACAGAATATGGCATTACTTAATGTTTCCCAATTCACTGAAAAGGATGTCAGACTATGACAAAAATCGAATAACCTATATTCTTAGTGAACACAAAAATGAATTCTAAGCCAAAAAGTGAAAATTTTTCACAAATTAGACTTTCATTTAGGTCCTTTGACTTGAAATAATTTCCCTTCTTTCCAATTCTGACTCAATAGGAGTAAGTAGCTAGGATAATATCTTTGGTTTCTTGGTATCATATGTGACTAAATCTATAATACATTGTGAGTATAAACTATATTGCTACTGTGAGAAAATATTTCTTTCTCATTAATTTGTGTAACATAAATTCATTTATGTAACAGAATTTATAATGAGCCTATATACCTCCAACTAAAGCGCAATTGCTATTTATTACTTATGAGAGACTCGTGGCTATTTTCCTATGACATCATTTGTAATATTAATCTGAAGTTGTAATCCATCCGATCATGAATCATGACCTGTACCTTCTAAGCTAGAGCTGAAGACACCAACCCAATAATATGATATACAGCATAAAGTATTGCAGCTCCCATAGGAATGTGCTGAAACTGGTCAGATAGAATTCAAATTCTTTGTTCAGTTAATTATCAGTGCCTCCAAAGTAGGCCATCATAAAAAGCTTTCTCAGTGAATTGCTTTCAAAGCCTAGGGCAGTTTGTGGGAATTCTACTTCTTTTATACCCATACAAAAATGTTCTTTATATACCTGTTTGTTTATTATATATACCTTGTACTTTCCCCAGATGGATTTATGCAGCCCTACTTTATTATCAAGTAGGATGACAATTTCAGTAGCCTTTAACCTCTCACATGGGCTTTAAATTTGAACATGAGTTTTTAACAATCTTAATAAATGCACCCCTTAGATAGATCACCCTGAATATAGAAGTGAAACATGCAAGACTCCAAGTCCTATTACCCAATATCTGTCTTCAAGCTTCCAGGCCCCAGACTACAATTACAACATCACATGGCTGCTGCTTCCCTTATTATCTTATTATCTCCTCTTAATATCCTTGCCAATTAAGATCATATCCAGTGTGTCTGGAGGAAGGGTGACCTGGATGAAGCTTCCTGAGATGCTATCTGATATAGGCCCTGAGAATCTGATGAAGACATAATATGAGAAAAAAAGATAATTGTTACAGGGAGGAGAAAGGACTGTCTGGAATATGTGTATGTGTGTACACGCACATGTGCATGCATGTGTGTGAGGTCATTAATTTGGAAATACATTTCTTAGATTTTTCTTCCTCGTGTAGTTCCCAGCTTCTATGTAGGAGCAGAAGAGATATTCTAGGTGATAACTGAAGCCCTATCCTTTTGTAATGGAGAGAGGCATCATTATAACCAGGCATATTGCTTCAGTCCAGCTAGTTTAGCCTAATGGAGCAGCAACTTGTACTTTTGTACCTCTGCCTACCATTGGTCTCTCCTTCAGCTTCTCTCAATCCTGGACCATTCTGTGCAGCTTTTGCAGAAGTGAGAAAGTTGCTCAGCTCTTTTTATCAGGGTCACTTGATTTGGCTTCTCTGCCTCTTGGGCCATTTGGTGGTAATAGTCCCACATGAGTCCCTGCTCATACTCATGTACCATAAATTTTCCTGTCCCTCTCTACTCTCCCTTTACCTGTTCTTGTGTCAATGACCTACTCTGATGATTCTACACCCAACATCTTTTATTGAAAGAACAGGCTCATATAAACTGTTTAACCTGTTTCCACAAAGGTACAAGGTTTAATCTCTATGATAAATGCTCTAATCTTTATTACTCCTATTGGATCTGGATTTTTTTGTCCACATATGACTAATAAAATAAGCATATCCAGTGGACTCAGTGATAAAACATAGTTTAATGAACAATTTCACAAAAATCTATTAAAATTAAGACTGTTAAAAGAGAAAATTCTAGGACTGGGACTTTGGCCTAGTGGTAGAGTGCTTGCCTAGCCTGAGCAAAAATCGAACCCGGGTCAATTCCTCAGTACCACATTCATATATATATGGCTGGAAGTGGTGCTGAGGCTCAAGTGGTAGAGTACTAGCCTTGAGAAAGTCCAAGGACAGGGCTCAGGCCCTGAGCTCAAGCCCAGGACTGGCAAAAAAAAAAAAAGAGAAAATTCTGTATTTAGTGCTTTGAATTGATACTTTTGCCAGATCATAAAAAAATAAGGTTTTCCATGAGTAAAAATGTAACTAGCATAAGAGTATTAGAAAGTTAAAATTACCAACAATCAACTTTTCTGAAGGCCATATTCCTTTAGACATTAAGTTGCGAAGAGAAAGATTCTTAACTGAAACCCAGGTGAGTTTTATATTCAAATCATTCAAACCATTTCCTAACTTTGCCATCATGAAATAGTTCATTTTTTCTTATTTATTATCTTCAAATCGTTATGTAAAGGAGTTTTCATTCAACATGTCAAAGCATGTGTGCCATGCATCTGGATCAGTGCTCCTCCCTCACTCTCCCTCATCTCCTATCCATCTCAATCCCATCTCCCTCAAATAAGGGAAAGTAAGACAAATCAGTGAAGTATTTCTAGGAATAGAAACCACCACATAATTTACCTCCCTTTCCTCTCTCCATTCATTAAACTCCACCCCTGCCATCAAGACATGTTTCCACTGCCTTTCCTAAACTAGCTTTTCTTTGTTTGATGGAATCTCACTCCTCCATACACTGAATAAAGTCAGCTTGCTTATCTATGAAAAAAAAGAAAGAAAGAAACCACCACATACATTTCATGGAACAAAAAACAGTGCTAATAAAAAGATTTGTGAATATGAATATCTTCCCTAACTGTTTACCCATATAAACTTTACCCAATGTCTATTGTGTATTGAATTACCTTTCTACTCCACAGAAAATGTCTGAGCATTGGTTCACAGTGGAACACATTCATAATTTCTAGAAAACTTATACATCAAAGCAATAGAGCTAAAAACTTAATATGGGTTCCATTATTTAGTCTCCAGTTTTGTTCCCACTCTGTTTTACCATTATATATTGAGGCAACGGGACACTGAATATATATCTGAGTCACAGGATGCCATATTGTATTTTAGAACATATAAATTACATGTTACATGTACATGAAATACACTTACAAGTCCTCAGTCAGCAGGAGGAGAATAGTCTAGCACCTAACTACAATTCCATCAAAGAAAGAAGTTGTATCAAAGCTTCAGACAGAATTTACTCCATGAAAACCTGCAGGGGGGTAAGAACTGTTGTTATTTTGTATCTGTAAACAGACTAAAGAAACAGGAGAAAAATGTAAAGAGATGGAGAAAGGGGTTCTACATTGAAAATATTACTGTCTTGTCATTCTTCAACAGCCATGTTTCTTTATAAACAAACCTAGTCGAAGCACATATGTTATCTTCAGTAGAGCATCTATTTGTGGTTGATATTGTGTCCAAGTAAATTCTGTTATAACTTGAAAAAAAAGTTTACTTTTCATCAGATTGTATGAGTTCTATGCAAATGAATTCTAAATTGGCCTAATTTTTTAAAGGCAAGGGGGTTTGGAAGGGTGGCAGTGGTGGTAATGTATTATTAGTTTAAAAAATGCAGTCTGTAGATACAAGAGCATAAGTGCCCCCAGGAATCATAATAACACAGATTAAAGTACAAAGTATAGACTTTATAGAGACAAGATTTGCAAAGAGATGGTTGCACATGAGATAATGCTGCACATTTATATTTACTGGGTCTGACATTGGTAATATAATGAGAATGACACAGAAGTAGAAAATGTCAGGAGTAAATAATAATAATAATAATAATAATAATAATAATAATAATATGTATTTCATGAATACCAGGGCAAAGTAAGAGATAAAATGAGAGGTGCAAATGTCATGAGAAAGGGAATCAATATTTGTGAAGTTATGCACCTTCTATCTGGTAAATATAATGTAACCCTTCTATTAATCACAATTAAAAATTATTTTAAAAAAAGAAAAGCAATTGTCATTCTAATATCTAGCTAAAACTAGATTGGATACTAATTTAATTGAGCTTAGTAACCCTACTGTAAACATTTTATTAAAAAGACCAAGAAGAAAATATTAGCTAGAGGATGAAAACACTTAATAGTTGATTATCTTACACTAGTGAAGTCAGAAACAAATCTCATCTTGGACAATGTATTTTGTAAGAAAGAATGCTCTGCTTCAAATGTTAAACTCAAAATATGAAGTCATTAGACCTTCCCTACGATCCTGCCATACCACTTCTGGGCATCTATCCTGAACATCATGACCCAAGATATTATAAGGACACCTGCTCAGCTATGTTCATCTCTGCACTATTCACAATAGTGAGGCAATGGAAACAATCCAGATGCCCTACTGCAGATGAATGGATAGAGAAAATGTGGTATATATACACAATTTAATTCTACATAGCCATCAGACAAGATAAAATAATGGCATTCGCAGGGAAGTGGATGAATCTAGAGTGAATCATGTTAAGTGAGACAAGTCAATACCTAAGGAACAAAAGGCGCATGGTATCCTTAATATGTGGCTATTAAATCCAAAGAGTACAAGAGCGAGGACTCAATAACTGCATACCCAAAGCTATGGACATGGTAATGGAAATATAAACAGAACTATATAGACATAAAAACCTATGACTCTATAGACATAATGTTTTATTTCATAAATTAATATGTTTCTATGACATACAAACCCTTAGCCTAATTGTGATTATTTTCTAAATACTAAGTCCCAGTGATTGTAAAGAGATTCCCTCCTTGAACACTTGTATGTTAAACTTGTCATTTAAAATATGATGTAAAAATCAATGTTAATAAATTCTTTAATAAAAAATATGAAGTCATATTACATGAATAACCATGCTGTACATAGTTGTTCTACAATGAATATGTTTGCAGATTTATATAAGCATTCATATAAATTTGAATCATTATATAAAAAAATGAGAGGTGCAGGTTGCAGCACATTACAGATGACAGCTTCCTAGGAAGAACCATAAGAAAGCACCTTCCAATGAAATGTCACAGAAAAGACTGTCCATTCAGATTTTCTGGCCATATCAAAGAATATAAGGGCAGGAATTTCAGAGATAACTTCACAGATAATGTCCAGCTCATATACAGGGGACCTAAAAATGAACTTTCACAGTTGGTACAAATACCTTTCTATAAATGCAAGATTAGAAAAAATAATCAATATAGTTTTAGTACATTTTACATGTTCATATTTTTCATGAAATAGATACAATCATTCTTTAAAAGAAATGAAAAGTTTATCAGGCTCTAATTTAGGGACAACAGAAAAAGTTAATGCATTGATTATCTATGGAAGCATTTGCCCATGACACTTTCTATTATCTGAACAGTTGTGGGTACTGTTGATCCAGCAGCTCTCACTAAAATGACCCAACTCTTCTAAAAATAAATGTGATGACTTGGCCCACAACCGTGCCTTAGATTCAATTATGGTATTCATTAGAATTTCTAGATTTGTGCAAGAAAGATCAATTGTCTTTTTGGTAGTGTCATGTTCTATTGTCTTCTCATTATATTTCTTACCAAATGATACCCAGAATAGATATGGTTTCCATAGATCAAAACTTGAAATAGGTTCTGAAGGGAAGTCAGAGACACGAGATGGAGAAAGATAGAATATAATCCCCTCATTCTAGTTGATAGTAAGGACTTGTGTTATAACCAGTGTATAAAGTATCCCAGAAGATTTTTTAAATTATTACATAATCTGGTTCAATGTGGCTTTCCATAAACTTGAATAAAAAAATCATAATTATTAAAAACAATGACAAAACTACTACTACTGCTTATCTCGGTGGAGAATTATCACTAACCTTAGTTTTTTTCATATATTTATTATTGTAATTAATAGAAGGGTTACATGATATTTGCCAGATAGATGGAGCATTAATTCCCATACATTGATACCCTTTCACATGTCTTGGTCCCATTTTCCTCCCCCCAACCCCCACCCCTCATCTTGTTTTCCCCCTTCCCTATCCAATTTCAAATAACCAAATACAAACATATCCAATATATCAGGTAACAAAGTGAGATACTGTAACAATATGAGATAACCAAGGGACAGCAAAAGAGATGAGAGATAACATAGTACCTTAAGAACAACAATCATTCATTATATGTCTTATGTTTCTATATCCTAGAGAGCCTTTCATTTAACATCCTATTATATGGCCTTTTGTATCAAGGTTTTGCTCTATTGCAAATCTCTGCTAGGAGAGCCCAAGGTTTGTACTGATTATGACAAATGAGGGAAACCATTGAGCCTAAGTTCCTTGGAGTCTGGCTTACTTCACTTAATATGATTTTTTTCTAAGTCTTTCCATTTCCTAACAAATGGGGCAATGTCATTCTTTCTGACAGCAGCATAGAATTCCATTGTGTACAAATACCACATCTTGTTGATCCACTCATCAACTGAGGGACATCTAGGTTGGTTCCATATCTTTGCTATGGTAAATAGTGCTGCAATGAACATGGTTGTGCTGGTGGATTTAGTCTGTCCTTGTTTCTGGATGATTGGGTAAATGCAAAGTAGTGGAATTGCTGGGTCATGGGGGAGCTCTATGTTTAGTCTTTTGAGGCACTACCATACTGCTTTCCATAGTGGTTGAACGAGTTTGCACTCCCACCAACAGTGTAGTAGTGATCCCTCCTGGCCATATCCCCTCCAGCATCTGTTGTTATTAGTTTTCTTGATCCTGGCCATTCTAGCTGGAGTGAGGTGAAATCTTAGAGTTGTTTTAATTTGCATTTCTTTTATGACCAGCGATGTTGAGCATTTCTTCATGTGTCTATAGGCCATTTTTGTTTCTTCTTCAGAGAAGAATCTCTTTAAGTCTTTGGCCCATCTTTTAATGGGATGGTTGTTACTCTGGAGATTAGTTTTGGGGTGATTCAATTTTTTGAGCTGTTGATATATTTTAGATATGAGGCCTTTGTCTGTTGTATGGTTGGTGAAGATCTTCTCCCACTCTGCAGGCTTCCTAATTAATTTACTAGCTATGTCCTTTGCCATACAAAAACTCTGCAGTTTAATGCAGTCCCACTTATCCAGCCTTTCTCTGATTTGTTGTGATTCTTGGTCCTTATTAAGAAAGTTTCGACCTGTGCCAGGGAGGTCTAGTGTATCTTCTATTCCTTCTTTAAAGTTTTCAGTGTGTCAGCTTTTACCTCCAGGTGTTTGATCCATTTGGAGTTAATTCTAGTGCAGGGTGACAAAGAAGGATCCAACTTTAGTCTTCTGCAGGTGCTTAACCAGGTCTGCCAGCACCACTTGTTGAAGAGGCTATCTTTCTTCCATTCTATTTTTTTGGCTCCCTTGTCAAAGATTAGGTGGACATAGGTCTGAGGTTTAATATCTGGGTCTTCAGTTCTATTTCATTGATCTTCAGGCCTGTTCTTGTGCCAGTACCAAGTTGTTTTGATAATTATAGCTCTGTAAGAGAGTCTAAAGTTTGGTATTGAAATTCCTTCTGCGCTATTCTTTCTGCTAAGAAGTGTTTTTGCTATACTGGGTCTTTTATTATTCCATATGAAATTTTGGATTGCCTCTTCTATTTCTTGAAAGAATGACATTGGGATATTGATGGGTATTGTGTTGAATTTGTAGATAGCCCTTGGCAAGATTGTCATTTTCACAATATTGATTCTTCCAATCCAGGAGCATGGGAGGTTTTTCCATTTCCTCAGTTCTGCTTTAATTTCCTTTTTCAGGGTTTTAAAATTTTCATCAAAAAGGTCCTTTACATTCTTAGTTAAGGTAATTCCTAGGTACTTTATTTTCTTTGAGGCTATTGCAAAAGGAGTTGCTTTCCTGATTGTTGCCTCGTTCTTCTCACTGTTGGTGTAGAGGAAGGCAGTTGATTTTTGAGGGTTAATTTTATACCCTGCTACCCTTCTAAAGTTTTGAATCAGCTCAAGGAGCATGGGAGTGGAGTCTATAGGATTCTTTAAATACAGGATCATGTCTTCTGCAAAGAGGGAAAATTTTACTTCCTCTTTCCCTATTTGGATCCCCTTTATGCTTGCTTCTTGCCTTATTGCACTGGCTAGGAATTCTAATCACTAGCATTAGTTTTAATGATTACATCCTAGCTTTGCCACACACTCAGATGGCATTCAAATGAAATTTAAAAAGGACATGTTAGCTGTCTCAGATTGAGTTCTTGAAGGAACATTTAGCAGCTCGGTAGGAGGTGAACTAGCTAAAAATCCTGGTTTCAATTATAAAGAAATATGACTCAAGAATAACAGGATGTGAAGACTAGTAATACTGACTAATGTTTGATTAAAACACAGAGTGAAATGACCAAAGAAATGATGCCATCCATTAGTAATATATGCTCTGATCAGAGAAATAAGCAACACAATTAGGACTTCTATTATGTTCATCACCTTCCTACTGTAAATTTATATCCTGTCATTCTTTCAACAAAACAAACAAAATTAATGTAACTAGCCAATTCAAAATCATGGTTAATTAAGTAACATAAAATAACTTCAAAAACTAACAAACTTTTGCTGTTACTTCTTTTAACAGTAAACTAACCAAGAAATCAATTCTTCCCTTAGAGTAAGATACTGGGAAAATATGAGAGAGAGGGGAGGGGAAGAGGGATATGAGAGGGGAAGAGGGGGCAGGGGGGAGAGGGGGAGGGGAAAGAAAGGAAATCATTGTTTAATATTAAAATTAGGGCAGAGAGAATTGCACAGATACCATAATAAAATAAAATAATAACAGAATTTTGCCATTAGATCATAATTTAAGATATTGTTTGTTCTCACTTCTACACTTTTAATTCCAGGGCTAAGAAAAATGGCAGTCTTTTAATTTTATGTAGCACCAAGGACACATAAAGTCTTTGAGACATTAACCATTATACAAAAGTGAACAGATCATTAGGACTATTAATTTATTAAGATTTTTAAAGACATATGTGAAATAATATTATATATATAAGATTAATTTAATGGTTCTCATGGAATATTGAGGTTGAAGAACTAAGAACTTTGACATATTAGTTTGTAGCAATTCAAGATACAACTGAGAAAATACATTAAAATTAAATTGCCATAATAATTGCCACAACTTAATGATGAAAATTTTTGAATTTTATATTATTCTTTTAATAGCCAATGCAGGGGTTCTCAGTGTAGTTAAGTGTAAAGCAAATTTCCCATGCAAAACTACATATAAACCATCAACTAGTGTTTATAAAATGCTCCAAGGCTTTTCTTCAGTCCAGCCAGCCAGAAAAGAGCAAGGCTAGAAAGACTGAATCATGGTGGCACATAGGGCTGGACAAGAAGGCAATTCACTTCTCTTTCTTCCATCATCTATTAAGTCCATAGCTGCACACAACCAAGTTGGGTCAGGGAAGGGTTCCCACTGAGGAATCAGGCAGGTATTTCCCTGTGACACCTCACTACTTGGAAGCAAGTAGACTCATTTTTGGCAAACAATCTTCTCTTTCACAACCAATATTCCACTTGCCAGAAGATTATAAAATAAAATTAAGCACTTTCGTATCAATCATTCCATTTGAGTTTTGACATGACAACTCTTTGATATGGCAATATTTTCTCTTTTCCATGAAACAACTGAGAATTATAGAAGTTGGGCGATATATCCAGCAAAACCACAAAAGAAAGGAGCCAAGAATCCTATGCACAGGTTTTGAATTTATATCACCACTCCTTCTGCTTGATTAACTGAAACACTGTCTTCTCAAATGAGTATTTTTATTTTTGTTCTTTTCTTTCTTCCTTCATTCTCTATTTCTTTGTCTTCCCTCTTTCCGTTCTTACCTCTCTCCCTCTTCTTTTCCTTTCTTCCTTTCTTTCTTTCTCTTTCTTTCTTTCTGCCTTCTGCTCTTCTTCCTTTCTCTTTCTTTTTTCTTCCTTCCTTTCTTTTCTTTCATGATGCTAGAAATCAAATCCATGATTTTATGTGGGCTAAACCAAAATTCTACCACTGAGCTACATTTTTAGCCCTTGGTATTTTTGCTGTTATTGTTTGTTTTCTTGCTTGCTTGTTTGTTTGCCCTGGGATTTGAACTAAAGACCTCATGTTGTACTTGCTGGGAAGGCACTTCAGTTCTGAGCCATACTTTTAGCCTTAGCCTTATTTTTCTGAGACTGTCTCTTTAGGCAGCACATTCTGGCTTTAAACTCACTATGTAGCCTCTGTTGGCCTTGAACTCAAGATCAGGCAACTTCCTCTGCCTCTCTGGTCCTGAGATTAAAACAAAGGAGGAAAAAGGCAAGGCACTGGCAATCACATATAAAACATTAGTAAAGCTAATCAGGAGGCTGAGATTTGAGGATCACCATTTGAAATCAGCCTAGGCAGGAAAGTTCATGAGGTGCTTATCGCCAGTTAAGCACTAAAAAAAAAGGGAGCTGTGGCTCAAGTGGTAGAATGCTACCTTTAAGCAAAAAAATCTCAGGAACAGTGCCCAGGCAAGACCCAGGACCTACACACGCGCACGCACACACACACACACACACACACACACACACACACACACACCATGCCAAGCTTATTTTCTTTTTCTATTAAGAAAGTTTCAAGGTTTACCTAGTTTCCAACTTTTGTAACACATTAAATCTGATGTTACATTTCCTTCTGAAACAGGCAGTGAGTGAATTGTATCATTATTTTCCCAGCAAACAATAAAGATAATAGTGAAATTTAAGCTTGTATCATTAGAGTAATGGTTTTTGTTAATATGCTCTAGAAATAAGGAAGGGGCCAGATGCTGTTGACTTATGCCTATAATCCTAGCTACTTTAAAGGCTGAGATTTGAGAATCACAATTCATAGTTAGACGAAGGAGGAAAATCTGTGAGATTATTATTTTCAATTAGCCAGTAAAAAGCTGGAAATAGACATATGGCTTAAGCAGTGAGCACTAAACGAGCATATAAGCTACAGGGCAGCAAATACCTAAACTGAGTTCAACCTCAGTAGTGGAACAAAAATAGGTAGCTCAAACAGACAGACAGACAGACAGACAGCAGACAGACAGACAGACAGACAGACAGACAAAGGGTCAAGAGTAGGTGAGATAAACCTGATACAACCCTGGATAGTCACTTCTCTCATTAGATTTATGATCAAAGTTAACATCCGGTTTTAAAGGAAACTAATGTAAACATGAGAGATGAAACTTTTAGCAGGAAATAGACACAATGATTCCCAAAAAATTAATGATATCTGAGTTATGAAACTTGGATGAATAGTTATACACATATATGTATATGTGGTTCAAGAAAAATATTTATTCAAGGTGTGATTTGGAGTGGATTATAGGGAAACGTAATGTTCCAGTTATATGAAGGTTTGGGGAAAGAGTAGGGATATCATATGGATCACTTGATAGTGAAAAGAAAAATATTGACATATTATGTTTGAGACAGGAGAAGATATGGAGGAGAATCTGTAACTAGGAAGAAAGCATAAAACCATACATGACAGAAAGTAATCGAAAAACTAAAAAGCTTCTTTAATTAACAACGACATTTAACACTTGAAGATAAACATGATCAATGCATATCAACTTAAAAATATGTATCTAAGCCAAGCGAGGTGGCTCAAGCCTGTAATCCTAGTCATTCAGGAGGCTGAGGTATGAGGATCTCAGTTCAAAGCCAGCCCAGGCACTAAAGTCTATGAGACTCTTATCTACAATTAATTACTAGAAAACCAGAAGTGGCTCTGTGGTTCAAGGGGTAGGGCTATAGGCCTAGAGTATCTATTAAAAAGAAAGATTCAATCTTCACCAAAAAAAACCCTGTCGTTCCAGAAGTAGCCCAAAACATTGAATGTGGTAGAGTAATAGCTTTAGGAATTTTTGTTATTCTAACATTCTAATTTAAAATGAACCATTTAGGAAGAGAATTTTGTATGGAAATATTATCAAAATGAAATAAAACTCATAATATAAACACTTACTTATCTTTTGGGTTTCATTGTTTAACATGATAACCAAATAGAGAGCCATGAAAAGAGAGAAAACTGGCTATCAGAAATTATCATGAGGTTTAGCAAAATTATTCAAACTCAGAAAGACAATTATAGCATGTTTTCTCTGATGTGAAGGTGCAGGATGCAAAGAGAAAAACAGATGTGAATATAAAACACGGCCCTTTTGCAGTGGGAAACTAGCAGGAGGTGGAAAGAGGAAAAGAGAAGGCAAGCATGGGAGAATATGATTGAAGTTTATTGTAAGTATTTATGAAACAGTTATAATAAAGTCCATTTTTAAAAAAACATAAAAAAGCTATTAAAATGGAGGGCCGATGGTGAAGGGAGTAGAAAGAAAAGGACATCAAATAAATGTGACCAAAGTATACTACATGTGAGAATGGGACTAGCATAATGAAGCTCTCACATTGTACAATTAATATATGTGCCAATAAAATAATGTGTGTGGAAAATGGAAGATACTGTAACAGATGACATTTTAAGGTTGTAAATAATGTGTTCCATCCATGTACAACTAAAAAAGTGGCAAAGATGTATGTCTGGTAATGCTTGCTTTCTTGTTTTTCCAGACAACCGGGCAGCAGAAATGTTACCTGATCCATGCTTAAGTTCTTGAGGGAACCAAAAACATAATGGACTCCAAAACACCTTCCACTGCTGGAATCATGAATACTTCCTGCCTAATTGTGTTGGACAACAGAGACAAAGTAAGCCCCTGTAATTACATCCCAACCTTGTCCATACTGGCAGACATGTAATTAATACTTCCTCTGTAAAGCAATGGAAGAATTTAAGCAGATATTTTTCAACCATGGTCTGAAAAAAAAAAACCCAAGTGAGGAAATACATGCATTTTAGCTATGTGCAGATACTTAGGGAATTCCATTTACTAAGAGAAATTGTAACTAGATTCTCAGAGCTCTCATTGTACTAAGAGATGAAAATGATACTTCCTTCCTGCAAAAGGCCATAGTGTGACTGGGGCTATATTTATTCCATGAACATTTATGAAAACTGTAAACATAATCTCAGTTCCTGGCTACCTGAGCCATCCTATTATGGTGCCAACCTCATTTACAGTCTCAGCGAGGAAATCAGTTCAGAAATCTGGCACCAAAGGTTAGACCTCAACTCACACTGCAGAAACAAAACCCTGCATCCCAGCAAATCTATACTGACTTCCCAAATCCATTCAGTGTCTGATGTCTACTTGTATATAGAGGCCCTCACAATAGTTAATGCAGAGGCCATAGGATTCACAGACACATACATGCAAGATAGTTTGCTAATACAGCAGCAGAGTACAGATCAACAATGTAGATGAACAGCAGAGACTTTATTAGTAGAAAGTTACCTAAGTCATTTGATACTGTTTTCTACTAAGGTCTTTACACACATGCCCAGCAAAACTACATTTTCAAAGTTCTCCACTCTCAACCAAAAGAAAGACAGACTTCAACTTTTTCTCTTCTCTTCTGTTTGTATTAAATATTTAAAATATAAAAAGCACAGTGTTGGGAAGCACAAGTTCCAATTTCTTTTTCCTGAAATACATTTTCATATAATATAATAGTCTACCCTATTTCTACTTCTCTTTTTCTATCATACTTCTGCTTATCCCCTATGCAATACTTAACACCCTTAATAGTTTTAATTAATCTTAAAAATTTTTTAAATATGAAGGATAAAGCAATTTTTGAAAATAGAGTATTTATTATGACACAACAGTCCATAACAACAGTATTCCAAATCTAAGTCTTCCTTGCATGTTAAAAATGAAAATATTAGGCTCAGTGGCTCATGCCTGTAATCCTTCCTGTTCAGGAAGAGATCTGAGGGTCATGGATCAAAGTCAGCCCAGGCAATACAAAGCAATGAGAACTTATCTCCAGTTAATCACTATAAAACAGAAAGTGGGGCTATGGCTCCAGAGTAGGTAGAGCGGTAGCCTTGAGATGAAGAGCTCTGGGACAGTGCCCAGGCCACAGTTCAAGCCTCATGATTCCCCTTCACCCCCCCTCGGAAAAAAATGTTTAGTAATTATTACAAATGAGAGAAGCCATGGAGCCTATGTTCCTTTGGGTCTGGCTTACTCCTCTTAATATGATTTTTTTCCAAGTCTTTTCATTTCCTTACAAATGGGACTATGTCATTCTTTCTGATGGCAACATGGAATTCCATTGTATATAAATAACACATCTTCTTGATCCAATCACCTACTGAGGGGCATCTGGGTTGGTTCCATATCTTAGCTATGGTAAATAATGCTGCAATGAACATCATTGAGCTAGTAGCTTTAGTATGGCCTTGTTTCTGGACATTTGAATAAATGCCAAGGAGTGGGATTGCTGAGCTATAAGGGAGCTCTATGTTTAGCTCAAAAGCTATGTACATATGGTCATATAGGATGAGACTAAACAAAATGAACTCTAGGATATGGAAACAAGAGGCTTCCTTTGTGATTGCTAACTTTTTTTTTTTTTTTTGCCAGCCCTAGGCTTGAGCTCAGGGCCAGAGTACTGTCTTTGAACTTTCTCAAGGGTAGAGCTCTATCACTTGAGAATCAGCACCATTTCCAGCTTTTTTCTATGTATGTGGTACCGAGGGATCGAACCAAGTCTTCGTGCACGCTAGGCAAGCACTCTACCACAAGGCCAAACTCCCAGCCCCCAATGATTGTTGTTCTTAATGTACTATGTGAAGTTATTTCTTTTCCCTTTCTTTCCACTTTTTTCCACTTATATGGTTACTGTATCTGACTTTGTTACCTGGTATATTGTATATACAGCTTATTTGTTTATTTGAAATAAGGAAGGGAAGGGAGGGGAAAAACATATTTTGGGGAGGGGCCTGGGAGCGGGAAAGGGGGACAAAAACATGAGAAGGGGTATCAAGGTTTGCGATGTAATGTACCCATTACCTGGCAAATGTAATTGTAACTCCTCTATACATTATCCCTACAACAAAACACAATAAAAAGCAAACATAAAGACTATCCACTTTAAAATAGTATACATATGCAATAGAATGTTAATTTATTAATAAAATTGTACATGTCAAAAAATGAAAAATGTTTCATATATGACTGGATTATAGCAGAGACAGCAGGGCACAGTATTCTACCAGTAGTAACTAATATTAATTTCCAAGATAATGTTACAGGACTTAGATACTTTCATTCTAGTGGCTTTATTGGTTTCTTTTCATATTGATGAATTCAATTAGTTTGCTCATAAATTATGGAAGCACTAAATTCCAATCTATGAATTATGCCAAGAAAAACACAAAAATTTTGAAGGCAACATGTGATTCTGCATGAATATTTAAAAGCAATAAACCAGATTTATATTCCATTAAACATAAAAATAAAAATCTCAACAAAAGAACAACATGATTGATGTTATACATCGAAACACACGACCTTTTTGACAGCAGGGTTTCCAGTCTCACATATAAATGGCTCCCTGTTCTGTAGGCAAACCCACTGAGAAGGCAGTTCCTCTCCATTGGATATCACTCTGTTTTTCCTTTAGGAAAGAGCAAATGGAGTTTTTAATATACTTTTGGCTGAAGAACTCTGAAATTCAATATATGTTCCAATTTTCAAAATCTGGAAGCACAAAACAGGCCAATGGACCAGTTCCAAGTAGACTCAGTTTCCAAAGTCAAAAACCAAAACATGATCATAGTAAGAAAACTATTGAAACTACTCTTCCTTTTTTTTGTTAAAATCATTCGTTTTTATTTTGTTTATCAGCCTCACCTCAAAGTTAAATTGGCTTTAAAATGATAAGAAATTACTTGGTGAAAATGTGTAAGATTGACCTTCGCCATAAGCATAATCTAAGCACTCATTGCAGTCATCTTCGAAAAAGTAATGTTAACACGTCAGTGGACACTAGAGTGAGTGATACAGCTTTCAAGTGTAATGTATAATGTAATGTATCACACCTACATACACTCGTTTTGGAAACAAGTCACTACTGGTTAAACTGGAATACTAAGTGAAATGTATACCTAAGGAGATTGTTTTAAGGATCAAGAAGTTAAGTTTTGGGCAGAGAAGTAATCGGATGCAATTTAATGCAATATTTTTGCTTAGCTTGAATATCTGTTAACTCATACAGTAAGATTATGCATCTTACAAGTTTTCTCTAGCATTATACCGACATCTTCTAATTACTTCCTCCATTAAGTACAAGTTGCAGTATTCAAAGACAAGTTGCAGTATTCACCTGTAAAGGCAACTTGAAGGTCCATATAAAAGTATTATAAGATGCTTTTGGTTAGATTATAAGAGCTTATCAATAATAAGTAACATTAATAGTAAAATGCATAGAAGAAGTGGGACAATTCACTTGTGATAACTATGTAATTCTATCAAGATATTTAAAGCCAATAGATTGTATTTTCATGAGATAAACCAAATAAACTTCACAGGGAAATTTATTTTATCAGCTGATTTTCTAACTCATTACAGAAATTTTAAGTTTCAAGTCCTTTCAAAAATTACAGTATTCATTAACACACTGAATTCTTTCAATGTTAACCATAATAATTATTAGCTTTAAGATGAACCACACATTTCAATAGGAAGCATATTACAAGCCTGTGTTGATTCAAATAGAAAAATAGGTATAACTTACATTTGCTAGAAATATTTTGATGGTCAATATTGCAATCACATTCTCTACACAAGCAGATTTTTTAAAAACCCCAAATTCAAAGAAGCATAAAAGATGCTACAATAGTCTTATTAGAGATGAGTGGGGAAAAAAGAGCAATGTGAGATATATCACAATACCTGACCTCAAATTTTCCTGTAAAGTCAATGACTGCATAGTACAAAAACAGCACATAGACCAATGAAATAGAATAGAAGAGCCAGAAATAAGTCATTGCAGCTACAACGACGTAATTCTAGACAATGGTGACAAAAAAATACATTGGACCAAAGATAGCATCCTTTAAAAATGGTGCTGATAAAACTGGATATGAACATATAGAAGGTTAAAATTAGACCACTGTGCCTCACTCTGTAGAGAAATCAATTCATAATGGTTCAAAGACCTCAATGTAAAACTTGAAACTTTGACACTAGGTTCCCATATATAGTTCAAGATACAGGCACAAGCAACATTTTCCTGAGTTAGATTCCAATAGGTCAGGAAATAGGAATAAGAATTGGAAAATGGCCCAAGGTTATGGACATAGTCTTGGAGATATAAACATAACTATGTAGACATAAAAATCTAGATGGGCTATATACTCTATAGACATAATGTTTTATTACATAGATTAATATGTATCTATGACATACAAACTTTCGGCTTAATTTTAATTATGTTCTAAAATCTATGTGCCAGTGACGGTATATAGAGATTCCTTTCTTGAATACTTGTTTGTTAAACATGACTTTTGAAATATTATGTAAAATCAATGTTAATAAAATCAAAAAATAAATTTAAAGAAGAATTAGCAAATGAGAGGTGGTGGGAGGAGGGAAAGTGGGACAAAAACATGGCAAGGGGTACCAATGTTAAAGAAGTAATGTACCCACTACCTGACAAATGTAACTGTAACCCCTCAGTACATCACCCCAAGAATAAAATAAAATTTAAAAAGTTGGCAAATGGGATAACATCAGATTAAAAGAGCCTATTCATCAAAGTAACTAAAGGACTGAAGACACAACCTACAGAATCAAAGAATACTTTTGCCAATAAGTAATATAACAAGAAATTATGATGAAGAGCACACAAAATCTCAAAAGAAGTAAGCACCAAATGAATCAATAACTCAATTAGAAAGTAAGTGAAGGAACTGCACAGTTGTCAGTAGAAGCTGGGGCCAGAGTGGCTGCGGAGAATAATGCAAGGGAGACATGGATCACAATGCATTATACTCAGTCAGATTTGTGGAAGTGCAAAAGTGAATGTTTGTGAAGGAATGCACCTTCTATCTGGTGAATAAAATGTAACCTTTCTATTAATTACAATTAAAAAAGACAGAAAAAGAAAATAAGTAGTAAGAAGTTTTAAAATAAGTTTTATGGCCCATCACTCATGAGGTTTTCTGTTTAAAAGAAAATGTTTTTAGTTTAGTTTTTCATATCCAGTGAACCCACTTCAGATAGATCAACTTAGGATTTGACCCATCACTCTGCCTGCTACTGTTTCTGTCACTCTAATACGTAGTAAGTCTGTGAAATAAAAAGAAAAACTAAAATTCGTTTAGTTTACAATGTGAGTGTGAATTAGCTTGTTCTTTTTTCAAGTAAAATCTTGATTAGTAATTCACTGTCAAAACAGTACCTTGAGATGTGAGGAAAGCTGTCAAACTGCGAGCAAATTAATATTCAGAAAAACAGCTTATGATTTAAATAATGCTGCAGAGTAAAAGCAACATGGATAAGTATCAATATAGTTACCCATCAACTTTAATGGCAAAAAGAAAAATGAGTCAGGAAATGTGTATGAGAATGGTTCCTTTCAAAGCTTCAGAAATACTTCTGAAAAATAATCTCAATTCTTACATATAACAAAAGGTGTATTAACCATCCTCAAGGAACGGAGTCCTTATCTACCAAAGTAAATTAGTTTCATCTATCAGTTAAATTTTATTACCACAATCCACTCTTTTCTAAGTCTCTCCATATGTTCAAGTCAGTTTGCCACATATGACTTTGGATTTAAATCTAAAAGAATACTTTATTAGCAGATTATATGAGATTTTTTTCCAAACATTTGAATTTAAGTATGTTCTTCCTGTTTTTTTATGCTCCTTTAAAGGTAAAAATGATTGCACTTAAAGCCTTCACTAATCATGGAGATGTTTTTAAAAGCACGGTTTATTTTAAATTTAATTAACAAAGATATGCTTAAGATACTTCAATTGCTATAGTCAAAAAGTAATAGAAATAATTTATCCCTTCAAGTTTCTCTTGTTGCAAAATGTATTTGGATAGACATGACAATAAGTAGCTACAATAAAGAGAAAACTGAGTTGCCAACTTGAGTTTGAACTTAGAAAGTAGTGAAAATTCCTGAGAAGTCCTCATCATCTGAAAAAATCCCCAAAGAAATTTTGATTTCATTCAAACTATCTGCCTAAGTAAGGAAAATCCTTACAGATGATATAGAAAATACATTTTAAAAGAAAGAACATAGAACCATATACATAATATGAAACACTTCAAGGATAAGAAAGCATGTAGAGCCCCTAAAAGAAGGGACAAGATAATTTAAAAAACTAATAATATGGAAGAAGGAGGTGATATAGAAAACACAAGAAAACATTCTAAACACTGAGACCCTACTGCACCCATCAACCTAGAACATGGTATCTGAGTGAACTACAGGGAACAAAATAGATCCACCAGATGAACCAAGCTGTTCCTCTCACAAAACGTAAGGGAGAAAATAGAGTTACTATGTTAGAGTGGCAACATAGCCAGAAGTAGATGTCAACCTCTGGAGATAACTGGAAATAACCTGAACAAGAAAACAGCTAATAAATAAAAGTATAGCTTCCTGTAAATGCAATGGGAAACATAAATATAAATATCTAGCACAATAATTATGCCTCAGAAGAATGTAACCCTTGGTCAACAAACACTACCACATGGATCAAACAATTGGATAGGGCAGAAACCCCTCACAAGTCATGACTTCCATCACCCAAGAAATAAAGCAACGTGATGGAAGAGACATGAACCCAAACCAACAAATCCTTTACATGAGAGCAAGCCTAGGTGACAAAACTTTAAGAAAATAGTCTCCTAATAATGATACTGTTAAAAAGGCAAGAGAAACATATTTCAAAAACAAAAATAAATACAGAGGGAGAGAGAGAGAGAGAGAGAGAGAGAGAGAGAGAGAGAGAGAGAGAGAGAGAGAGAGAGAGAGAGAGAGAGAGAGTCTGATTCAATCCTTCTCATCATCTCCTAACTGATTCATTGAAAGTTAACTGTTTTGACCCGTGCCAAGGAGCCCAAGAGGGTTTTCTATTTCTTCCAGTAAAAATTTCAAGGTATCTGCTTTTACCTCAAGTTCTTTGATCCAATTGGAGTTGGTGCTGGTGAGGGAGATGGATAAGGATCCACATTTAGTTTTCTACATGTGTTTAGCCAGATCTGCCAAAACCACTTGTTGAAGAGGCTGTCTTTCTTCCAATCAGTATTCTTGGCTCCTTTATCAAACACTAGGTAGCCACAGATCTGTCGGTTGACTTCCGGGTCTTCAGTTCTATTCCATTGGTCCTCTGACTGTTCTTGTGCCAGTACCAAGCTGTTTTGATAATTATAACTCTGTAATAGAGTCTAAGGTTTGGTATTGAAATTCCTCCTGCGCTGTGCTTTCTGCTAAGAAGTGTTTCGTTAAAGTATGATGCTGGGATATTGATGGTTATTACAATGAATTTATAGATAGCCTTTTGCAGTATTGCCATTTTCACGATATTAATTCTTTCAATCCAGGAGTATGGGAGGTTATTCCACTTCCTTAGATCTATTTTAATTTCCTTTTTCAGGTTTTTAAAGTTTTCCTCCTAGAGGTCCTTTACTTCCTTGGTTAAGTTAATTCCTAAGTATTTTATTATCTTTGAAGCTATTGCAAAATGAGTTCCTTTCCTGATTTCAGCCTCATTCTTTTCATTTGTAAGGAAATGGAAAGACTTGGAAAAAATCATATTAAGTGAAGTAAGCCAGACGCAAGGAAGCATAGACTCCATGGCTACCATCATTTGTAACTATTAGTATACGTTTAGGATTCTCCTAACAGAGGATCATAATAGCCCCAAAGCTATATACATATGTCCATATAGGATGAGGGTAAGTGAAATGAACTCCAGGATATGGAAACAAGAGTTTCATTTTTGTGATTGTTATTATTAATATACTATGTGAAGGTATTTCTTTTTTCTTCTTTTCACCTTAAGGTTTATCTCATGTTGTTACTGTATCTGACATTGGTACTTGGTATATTGTATATTCATTTATTTTGTATATTTGAAAATGGAAAGATAAGGGAAAAACAAGATGAGTGGGAAACATGAAAGGAGTAACAATGTTCAAGAAGTAAAGTACCCATAACCTGATGAAAGTAACTGTAACCCCTCTGTACATCACTCCAACTATAAAATAAATTTTAAAAAAAAAGAAAGTTAACTGTTACTTCTATCTCAGGAAGTGTCCCAAATTTTCATGGGCTTATGCTATCTGCCTGGGTTTCTCTCTGTGTGGCTCCTCTTCCTCTCCTCTCCCCTCTCTCCTTTCTCCCTCTCTCTCTGCCTCCCCTCCTCTTCTCTTCTTCCCCATCTCTCAGCAATCTCCTTTCCCAGAATGGAGAACCACAGAAATAGCCAACACACCTTCTTACTGTTACCCACCATAGTGACTCCATCACAGCCTTATAACCATGGTGTAGACACACTTTCTAAATTGCTTTACAATTTACCACTGCCTATTGTGTCTAATTAGCTGAATCACAATTGTAAAAACTCCAAAGTATGTCTGTAATACAAAGTCTTGATTGCTCATCATAGACCAAATATTTACTTCATTTTTGCAGATGAAACACAGACAAAATTCCATTCAATAACTATCTCGTGAGCAAAACAGCTTTACCTGTTCTTTAGCCAATTTTCCCCTTCAGTATGAAGAAAAGCTAAAGGCAATGCTACCTAATTTTATGATTCGATCTTTCGTGAGACTCAACAGCTTGAGTGTATGTATTTGTTACATTAAGAAAGGACTAGAGACTATCAATTCAACTTTTAGATCCTGATTTAATCAAAACCCATTCAGGAAACAGTCTGAAAAGCCAGAACTTTCCATGCCTTTGTTCAAGAACCTTTCTTTTGCAGCTGATTTGCAGCCCACAGAGGAAGAACAAATACTAGTGATGCTTTTTTATATAATTTGGTATAAGTTCATAAAACAAATTGCCCAGATAATTGGACATGTCTTCAATTCTACATTACATTTTCCATAGATGTAAACCAGATTTATAACTAAGAAGTACAGCAATAAATGAACATTGCTTGTAACTGACTTGTGCCAAGTCTTATGTCAAAGTGAAATAAAAAATAAGGCAGACCACTTTGAGTAATCAAATCTGTCATCTTACTTAGCTCCTTTTAAAGTATTGATGAGAAACTTTAGAGTGCTAATTATTTTAGCAATACAAAAATATGTAAGGTATTACATATGTCTTTTTTTAAATAGAGTCCCTAAATTAAACTTATCATAAACCCTAAACATGATTTTTTTCCTCATAGTTTTTTTCCTTTATTTCTTTTTTCCCCTTTGGAGAATTCAAAACCCCCACACACATGGAAACTACTATCTTGAGGCTAAATTCCCATTTTCCTCTGAGGAGCTTTTCCACTACCTCTGAAATCACGGTTGGCAATTACTTTTCTCTAGACTGGACCGTCTGGTCACCATTTGTCTAGTCCATGGTCCAAATAGGAAAAAAAAATGGAGAGGTTAGTAATATTATATTGGGAAACACAAGGTAGGTTTTAGACACATCTGTTAGCCCTGTGATAACTAAATAAGTCCAGCTATTGTAAGCAAAGATTAAAACTAAAGTGCCCTCTAATTGAATTCTTCCTCTTTGTGGTCAAAAGAAGGGGAAAAAATACTAATGGTAATAAAACAAGGAAAGCAGAATTTCCATCTGCAAGAACTTTCCTAAATCTATATACGTCTTTGAGGCTATTTGCCAAAGGCAACATTCCAGAGAAAGTAAGCTTCAATAATACCCATTCCAGGAACAGGGAGAGTAAGACATATGTCTCTGGGGAGGTCACTTGGTGTTAGGAATACATTTCCAGGATTAGAAGGAAACAAAAGCCATAGCAATCTCAAATGATTAATCATTTATCCCAAACTCTACTTGTATTTGCATTTAAGAAATATCCATTGCTAAAGTGTACTATACACTCACCAACATTACAATTTCTTCTCCATCTACCCAAGCACTTTTTAGTGCACACTTCATTGTACTATTGGAAGCACCTTCCCAAAGCCAAATACAATCACATATCTATTCCTGTCTTTAGATTCAAGCCTACCCTAAAACACATTATCTTGGTTTAGCAAAATAAGACTCTCTGAATAACTCCCTTCTGTCTTATCTCTTATCACTTGCTGAAAATCTGCAGTTCTTTAGACTGATTTCCAAACAATCTATACCCTTTTATGATCACCTTTTCCCCCTTCTTATCTGCATTAGTTCATTCACTGACTTCTTGTTGAGCACTTAGTTATACACTGATTAAAATTAAATGTGAGTTATATGGAAACTTTGTTTTATTCTCTCACAGTGCTTAAAAAAATCCCACCTTCACAATTACTTATCACATGGCAGTTCTATTGTTATTTGTTCTTTCTAAATTTTTGAAGAGCCAAGGAATAAAAACCAGATGTTTGGCTCTTTCATTGTGCCAATACACAGCTAATTAAAAAAAGCAACTAAGTAATTGATTGAAGACTAGACTACAAATGCATAAGGTAAATAACAGATGTATTACTGGTTAAGGTAGTAAAGTCTGTTTCAACTGTAATCAGTATTTTGAAAAATCCAGCATTAGTCCTATTGAAACAATTGGACTAACTTTGACCATGAGTATGCACAGTAATGAAGTCCCCTTGGCTTTTTAAATTGGAATAGATGTTTTTCCCTTACCCTTGAATTTTCATTGTAATATATCTTTGGGATTTTTTGTGGTGTTATTTTATTTACATTTTTAAAATTTGTTTTGAATTTAAAACTCAAAATTGGATATAATTGTCCATATACTTTTCATTTTCTTTATAATTTATCCAATAAAGTCTCATGCCATTAAGCATTTAAAGTCGTATGCCGTTAAACATTTAAAAGCATTTTTATGTTAACTTGAGAGGAGATAGTTAGATATAAATCCAAAGGGAAATAACATGAATGTGTTTCATTTTTATCCAGACTGATTTAACTTCAGAACATCTCACCACCTCTTCCTTTACTCTCTCCAATTTTGTTATATTCTTCTATTTTCTATTCTATACAAAAACAACAATATTGTTTTATATAGGGACAAACATCACAGAAAAATATAAACGTCTCCATGTAAACATACATGCATATTTGAGGGAGAATGTATATACAATTTGGGGAAGAAAAATTACATAAATTTTTTAAATAAATGAATGTAAGAGGCTTGATAGGAGGGAGGTCATTTGAAATACTTGACCTTTTTTTCTAACCTCATATTTTGTTTGATTTTTTTTTTAATGTCTGACTGAGCACATGATCCATTAACTTGAGCAAGGGTGATTAGCCCTCAGGGGAATTCTGTTACCTTCTTCAATTTCTTTTGCTATAAATAGATCTCCTGGGAAACAATCTGTGCTGTGCGCATTTTAATTCTTCTGTGGAAATTACTTAAACCTAAGACATATTTTGCAAGAAAGGAGGTAATTCTTGAATCCTCATTTACATAGTGTCTGGTCTTCTATTAGCAAATTGATTTGGGGCCCGATGACATCGCTAGACAGATGTTTTTCATCAGCTTCTATGTATTGATTTTAATATTTATAATTTGTCGACTCCTGTAATGCAATGTATATTCATTCAAATTCCTAACTTTTAAAGGCTTTTATTTTCCTTCATTTTTGCTAATGCTCCTGCTATGCAATGAGCAGCTCACTCCAATTAATTCTCAAAACTGATGGACTGTTTCCAATCAGTATGGGAAACCCATTCTTAGAGGCAAGGCTGATTTCTTTGCTCTCTCACCTCACATATGAAGGTTGTTATGAAGATGAGGATGATAAAGTCATACTGGAAAGAATGTTTTGGACTGTGAATATGCAGCTGCAATGAGGAGTTATTTTGGCACTTCCAGCATTGTGAAAGTTAGAATGATTAATAAGAAGTATGGAATTGATCTCCTGAGAATACTGTAATCCCTTCATGGTTATTAAGAGATGTGTGAAGCACATAAAAATACACTGAGATTATTTGTTACTAAGGAAATCATGATTTGATTTTATCACCTTTAGAGACTTATGCTGTTTTTAGAATATTATAAAACATTCAGAAGTTGAAACTGCCATGCTCAGAGCAATATTTTTTAAATAATGTCAAATCTGGGAGTCTTTATGAAAAATTACAAACTCTATATGGAAGCAATACACACAAATCATTTCTATTCCTTTGCAACATCCTTTTACAATAGAAATGTATACTGTTAAGTTATTAAACCACAAATACAAGGGTTGAGGAAATAGAAAAATAATGACTGGGTATGTGCCTAATGTGCCTTGCATGCATGAAGCCCTGGATTCAGTTCCTCTGTGTCACATAAACAGGAAAAGCTGAAAGTGGCGCTGTGGCTCAACTGAGTAGTAGAGTGATAGCCTTGAGCACAAAGAAGAAAAGACAATAATATCATGAATATTATTCGTGGCTGGAAAGCAAAAAGGAAAATAATGACTGCCCCTAAAGAAAAATGAACCACAATCCCCATGAAGTCCAGAAGTAACATGGGTAACAGAGCAAAATTCAGAAAATCTCCAGAATTGAAAGAACCAAAGACTTATAAATCTGAAAAATAAGTTATGATAAACCAAAAAGAACAACAAGAACCAAGACATCTAATAACACCACAAGTAGGTACTTCCTTTTGTGGGAAGAAGATAGAGATCCTCTATCTACAGATGGGGTCAGAAGGTTGCTGGTCTAGCAAACATGAGACACAATAGCTTCTCAATCATTTTAATGGGCTGTATATAGAACCATGAAACCACTCCAATATTTAACCCTATGAACATCAGCAGCCAGTATTAAATTCTCTTGGTAGGAAGATGGATAATTCTCTAGATAATCTTACCAAACCAAGCAAAAAGATATAAAAACCACTCACAATAAGAAAGTTACTGATCTGACCAACTATCTAGGCTTTATCACCCACCAATGAAGCACCAGCTCAACCGTATGCACCTCTCAGCAGATAACAATAAATGATAGTAATCAGGAAAGGTCCCTCATATATTCAAACAAAATATCCAGTATGAACAACTAAATAAGGACAAAGAAAAACTGGAAATACCAAATTTTGATAAAATAATACAAACAAAAGAAAACTTTAAATACGTGTGTATGTTACTGTGATTACATAGGTTAAACATTGAACAACCCAGAGATAATTTTATTCAAGTTACATAAAAATCAACCAAAATGTGTAAGACAAGAGCCAGGCAAGCAAATGAAAACATTTTAAAATTACAAATATAACAGCAGAAAAATTTGATTAGAATTCCTAGCCAGTGCAATAAGGCAAGAAGCAAGCATAAAGGGATCCAAATAGGGAAAGAGGAAGTAAAATTTTCCCTCTTTGCAGAAGACATGATCCTGTATTTAAAGAATCCTATAGACTCCACTCCCATGCTCCTTGAGCTGATTCAAAACTTTGGAAGGGTAACAGGGTATAAAATTAACCCTCAAAAATCAACTGCCTTCCTCTACATCAACAGTGAGAGGAATGAGGCAACAATCAGGAAAGCAACTTCTTTCGCAATAGCCTCAAAGAAAATAAAGTACCTAGGAATTATCTTAACTAAGAATGTAAAGGACCTTTTTGATGAAAACTTTAAAACCCTGAAAAAGGAACTGAGGAAATGGAAAAACCTCCCATGCTCCTGGATTGGAAGAATCAATATCGTGAAAATGACAATCTTGCCAAGGGCTATCTACAAATTCAACGCAATACCCATCAATATCCCAATGGCATTCTTTCAAGAAATAGAAGAGGCAATCCAAAATTTCATATGGAATAATAAAAGACCCCATATAGCAAAAACACTTCTTAGCAGAAAGAACAGCGCTGGAGGAATTTCAATACCAAACTTTAAACTCTATTACAGAGCTATAGTCATCAAAACAGCTTGGTACTGGCACAAGAACAGGCCTGAAGATCAATGGAATAGAACTGAGGACGCAGATACTAAATCACAGACCTATGGCCACCTAATCTTTGACAAGGGAGCCAAAAAAATAGAATGGAAGAAAGATAGCCTCTTCAACAAGTGGTGCTGGCAGAACTGGATAACCACCTGCAGAAGACTAAAGTTGGATCCTTCTTTGTCACCCTGCACTAGAATTAACTCCAAATGGATCAAAGATCTGGAGGTAAAAGCTGACATACTGAAAACTTTGTAAGAAGGAATAGGAGATACACTAGACCTCCTTGGCACAGGTGGAAACATTCTTAATAAGGACCAAGAATCACAACAAATCAGAGAAAGGCTGGATAAGTGGGACTGCATTAAACTGCAGAGCTTTTGTATGGCAAAGGACATAGCTAGTAAATTAATTAGGAAACCTACAGAGTGGGAGAAGATCTTCATCAACCACACAATGGATAAAGGCCTCATATCTAAAATATATCAACAGCTCAAAAAATTGAATCACCCCAAAACTAATCTCCAAAGAAACAACCATCCCATTAAAAGATGGACCAAAGACTTAAAGAGAGTCTTCTCTGAAGAAGAAACAAAAATTGCCTATAGACACATGAAGAAATGCTCAACATCTCTGGTCATAAAAAAAATGCAAATCAAAACAACTCTAAGATTCCACCTCACTCCAGTTAGAATGGCCAGCATCAAGAAAACTAATAACAACAGATGTTGGAGGGGATGTGGCCAGGAGGGATCACTACTACACTGCTGGTGGGAGTGCAAACTCATTCAACACTATGGAAAGCAGTATGGCAGTGCCTCAAAAGGCTAAACATAGAGCTCCCCTATGACCCAGCAATTCTACTACTAGGCATTTACCCAATTGTCCAGAAACAAGGTCAGAATAAATCCACTAGCACAACAATGTTCATTGCAGCACTATTTACCATAGCAAAGATATGGAACCAACCTAGATGTCCCTCAGTTGATGAGTGGATCAACAAGTTGTGGTATTTGGACACAATGGAATTCTATGCTGCTGTCAGAAAGAATGACATCGCCCCATTTGTTAGGAAATGGAAAGACTTAGAAAAAATCATATTAGGTGAAGTAAGCCAGACTCAAAGGAACTTAGGCTCAATGGTTTCCCTCATTTGTCATAATCAGTAGAAACCTTGGGCTCCCCTAGCAAAGATTTGCAATAGAACGAAACCTAGAGACATAAGGCCATATAGTATGATGCTAAATGAAAGGACCTCTAGGATATAGAAACAAAAGCCATATAATGAGTGATTGTTGTCCTTAATGTACTATATTATCTCTCATCTCTTTTGCTATCCCTTGATTATCTCATATTGTTACAGTATCTCACTTTTTTATCTGATATATTGGATATATTTATATTTGGTTATTTGAAATCTGATAGGGAAGGGAGGAAAACAATATGAGGGGTGGGTTTGGGGGGAGGGAAATGGAGACCAAGACATAAGAAAGGGTATCAATGTACGTGAAGTTATGCACCTTCTATCCGGTGAATATAATGTAACTCTTCTATTAATCACAATAAAAAGTTAAAAAGAAATAAATAAAGCATTGGATTTTTTTATTATTGCATAGGAGAACAAGCTTGAAACAACTCCAAACTCAAAAGCAAAGCTCTCTCTTAAAATTAACCAGATCTGTGATTGTTGTGTGTTAAGGCTGAGGAAGTAAAGAACAATGAGAATGACCGGAACCGGAATCAACACTAATGATTTCTCCAGAGAGATATTTTCTAGGACCACAAAAGAAATGAGATCTATGTATAGGGACAAAGAAACCAATATTTTGTACAACCAAACAACCTAGTATTAATTACGTGTGGTGGGCACTTTTTTGTGCACATAATCTCATGTGATGCCCTCAGAAAATAACCAGACTGTTTTACCTTACTACATTTGTTTTTACATGTCATTATTATTGTTTTTACAAGTCATTATTACTATTATTAATTAATATAGAAAGATGTTTCGATTCAGTGTGTCAATTTATGAGTACAATGCGTGTGGCTCATTATCAGTCTTCGTTCTGTCTACCATATATATCTCAACCTTTCCATCCCCCCAAGGATCACATTTTAAGTAAGAATGCTCATATTCATCCATAGTATTTTTCCATAATATTAGAGAAATTTGCCTTTTCTTTCTTTCTGTTAAGTTTTACCCTTGATATAAATTTAAGCTAGATGTGACATCTGTATAATTCATATGGTTGCAAATAATAGGTTAGAAAACATGCTTAGAAACCTCTCTAACTTGATGGAGTTAGGGAATTAATCAAGGAAATCAGATCCTTTTGCATCTCCCAATTCCCACTGTATTCATTTCGCTAGGCCTTCAAAAGAATTCTGAGCTGGGCGCCATTGGCTCACACCTATAATCCCAGCTACTCAGGAGGGTGAGATCTGGGATCACAGTTCAAAGCCAGACTGGGCACAAAGCGTTCATGAGACTCTTATCTCCAATTAACTACCAGAAATCTGGAAGTGGAGCTATGGCTCATGTGGTAGATAGCTAACATTGAACTGAAGGGCTCAGGGACAGCATCCAGGCTCAGAGTTCAAGCCCCATGATCGACCAAAAAAAAAAAAATCTTCTGAAATTACTCTGTTCCTTTTTTACAAGTACCTCATCAGATAATTCTGTATTAGATATGGGCTAGGTAGTCATCTTTTTATCTCTGAATGCTAAAGGAAAAACAGAAGTAGTAAAAGCAGACATAGTTACTTCAGTAACAGTGGGAAGAAGTTGGAAACACTAAATCATCCATGTCATGAAACAACCAAAGAGGAAGAACCTCCTCAGAAATCGTAGTGTCCTCGTGTTGAGTGACAAATGATAGTGTGAACTTGAACTAGATGATGCATCTTTGACACTAAACAAGACCAGTGACGCTGATTCTCCATGGAGCCTGGCTGGGGAGCATATTTTGAAAATATTCCAGATCACAGAGTGTATTTCTGTATTAGATGATGAAATTTACGGTCTACAGTAGCAGTTAGTTTCATAATTTGTACATCCAACATGCAAACTATTTGATAAACTGATATAATAGATTCACAACTTGTTATCTTTTTTCATTAGCTTCAGCTTCTTTGAGAACTTCTAATCAGGTCAATACATATGCTCATTTTCAAATTGATTTAAAATTTTAGTCTTAAATTGAGGCCCTATTTCCCCCAATGTCTAGCTCATAGTCTCTTATATATAAATCTAGGGCTTCTTCAGCTTTCCTAGCTCCATAAATATATAGTTAAGTTGAGCGATGGTTTGGTTGGGTTTGATCCACTTCAATTTCCTATGACGCAAAGTTTTCTCTCTGGTTTCTTCCTGCTGCTGCTGCTGCTGCTGCGGCTGACTCTGGAGGTCTTTATTTTACAGATCTTCCTAAACAAATGCTTTTAAAAAGAAAAAAATTAACAGTCTTTGCCATGAATGTGGATTCTGTTTGTTCTCGGTGTTTGCCTTTGAACTGAGCTGATGTCAAGGATTGTGTACCAGGGCCCAGGAGCTGCCAATTGACTAGGCAGAGCAGAGGCCCAGTTCTGCGCCCCCTCCCCTGACCAGCTCCCTGGGGGTCGTTGACTTCTCACTTGTGTACGAATCTGGAGAAGGAGCTGCAGGCTGCTAGAGACCAGCACAACTCCTCCGCCTTGCTCAGAGAACCTGATAGAGGCCAGGAACACAGCTGGGCAGTAGCCTTGAGCAGAGTGAAGAAAGGCCATTCAGATGCACCTGCTCCTATTGTTTGAGGAATTATTGAGACCAAGGTTAGGATGTAATTATGGCAGAGAGTCTTATTAGGAATCAGAAAAGCTCCTGGATGCTACAATACACAAAGTGGAGGACAGGAATTTTGAATAGCTAACAAATCATGTGACTGATGACTTTTTTTCTTTTAATTTGGTCTTGTAGATCTCTTCCTACCTCAGTGCCAGTCATTTGTTGGCTAAAGTTTGTCACAGGATAAAGTAGATTGCAGGCCTTTAAACAGTATTGGGGCATTTGGGTATTGGGTAACGATTAGAAGTTGACTGGCCATATTCTCATTTCCAGGTATTTGACTGGTAATTAAAGGAGATTTTGGTGTGCATAGAAAAACAATAAACTTAGAGATGGCCACAAAGCCAATAAAATTAAGCATGAGAGAGAGAGAGAAAATGAGGAGTGGAATAACACCTAGAAAAATTCTGGAGATATATGTCATAGATGAAGAATCACAACGCATGCTAGATAAGAGTATCTTTGCTTAGGCTATTGTTTGTACACCAATAACCTGGTATAAAGGAGAGCTGAACATTGAGCAGCCATCACTTATACAGTCTTAAGTATGGGTTTTTAATACAAAGAAGCCTAGAGTCAAAAAGAGAGAGAGAGAAACTGAACTAGACTTTGAGATAATCTAGTTATCCTCTATTTCACAAATTTCAAACACAACATTTTAGATAGTTCTAGTCCAAAATGTCAAATAGCTTGCTTAAGGAATCCATTAGAATGCATGTTACAAGTAAATGAAGATTCTCTTGAGAGTTATATTCCAAGGTGAAAAAATAAGAGGGAGAGAAAAGCCACTGTTCTATGCTGCCTATTAGCTGTATAAACTGTGCCAGAGGTGTGCCCAAGGACAAAAGTATTAAGTAGTTCACGAAAGTGTCCCATTAAGCTGTCAGAAATATGTCCAAAGCAAGTGTCTTCATTGTCGGTGTGCTTCCCAAAGAGGCATGTGAATATTCATGACTTGTTAATGGTATATTCACAGCAAACTTAGTCTGAAATCAAGCTCATTGAGTCCAAAAGAGTGGCACACCATTGGCCTCAATTAGATTTCCTAATACTGCTTCTTGACCTCCACAAAATCGTAACTACTATTGTAAGCATTTAATATTAGTCCAAAATCAAAACAAAAAATCTTCTAAGTGATAAATGTTATACAATCAATTCTTGAGGTATGGAAAGCATGTCCAAAGAAAATGTATCTTAAATATTAAACTAAGAGGATTTTCAATTTATATTTATCAGAAAGATTACTACACACAATGAAATAATAAAAGCTTCAGGCAATGCTAATCCTTTCAGCTAATCATTACCCAATATATGCATGAATCAAAACATTGCATTGTATACCAAAAATTTTGTACAATTGTGTAGTTTTTGGCTTATATGTACAAGCTAGATTTAGCTGACAAACTCATAACAAAATATGTTAGGTGATAGGTAAGTGTGTACAATGAAATAGGGGAGATTCTAGGGAGATCTCAAATTGTGTAATTCCTTAGAAAGCCAAAATCAAACATCAATCAAAAAAATACCAGAAAGTAGATACTGAAAAGGGTCAAGGATAAAGGGGGTTGATGAATAAAGAGAAGACGGGAGAAATGCAGTTAAGAAATAAATTTATAAGCCTAGTGCGATGGCTAACGCCTATAATCCTACCTACTCATGAAGCTGAGATCTGAGTGCCAGCCCCGGCACTAAAGACCTTGAGACTCTTATCTCCAGTTAACCACTAGAAAACCAGAATTGGTGCTGTGGTTCAATGGGATAGGGTGGTTGCCTTGAGCTGAAGGGCTCAGGGACGGCGCCCAGGCCCAGAGTCCAAGCCTCATGACCAACAACAACAAAAAAAAAGAAATTTACATACCACAAAATTAAGAAGAGTGAGGAGAGTGGTAGATAGAAGTGGGATGGGTGAGGATGGTTGAGAATGGTGGAAGGAGGGACAGAGTGACATTGATCATAAAAAATGCTTTTATAAATGGCACCTCCTTTGTACAGCTACTTACCGATAATAATTATAACAGTAATAATATAGGAACATTTCAAAAGATAAAAATAAAATGCTGAACTAAGTAGTAATGGAGAAAACAAACCAACAAAACATGTGTTTATTTTCCCCCATTCTCTGCTTTGCTACTTTACTTGGAGACAGACTATGCCTCACCCTTCCTGGATATTTTTAATTGGAAAGCTCTCTACCTTTCACTAATGTATCTTATTTCCTCCATTATCTTTGAAAGAAGCAAGTGTTCTTTCACCTTGAAAACTGAAATACCTCTTCCTGATCTAATCAGATGCTTTCCAAACCCTTTTAAAGGAAAGGAAATTGCTTCTCTGGCCGCCAGCCATCATGAAGCTGAGTGCAAGCCTCTCTGTGAAGGGAAGGCACCTAATGAATGACTTTCTCTTCCGAGACAGACAATCCTCATCATTATTCCACATACGCTGATGTTATTTAGACACTAATGGAATAAATAAAAACAGATAGCCAAATATATAAGTTCCCATGTATAGCTGTCAGAGGTAAAGATAGAAAGCAATTTCCAACCAATCATAGTATGCAATTTAGTTATTTAAAGGATCATGACCAGAAACTCATTTTTGTAAATCCGCTATATTCACTGGAAGGAAGGAAGGCAGGAAGGAAAGAAAGGCGGGAAGAAAAGGAAGAAAGGATAGAGCCTTTAATCATGTAACCATTTGCTTTGAAGTGTATTTTACTCAGAGGTTAGCTTCGTTTATGTTTCTCATAATAAATGCTCAGGGATTTTATGTAATATATTAGTGCCCCATTTTGCTATACTATTATTAAAGAGATGTTTCTTTGATTGGTACTTACAGGAAAGTATGGAATTTTATAGGAGTCATATTTTGACTTCTACATGACTAAATGTTCTTTTCTCTCCTCCACTGGCTTATACTTACCAATTTTCATTCTTTGTCTTCTAATGGTTCTAGCTGAGACAGATCAGAGGATTGTGATTTCTTCAAATATCTGGAGAAGAGGGGACTCAGAAAACTTTACTGACAGCACCAAGGCCTTATATGATCAATTAATTTGCATAAGATCATGCATTAAAATATTGTCATAACAAGCTGAACTTTATCAGAAGAATTTTAAGATGTTTACTCCAGACATACAAGGTAGAATCAATTTAGTCAACTATGCCTGTAATTAAACCAGTCGATTGCTCTGTGAAGCAATACAATAATAATTGATTGCTCTGTGAACCAAAAATAATAATAATAAAATTCATTGGACATTATTCTTGTCCTGAAAGAAATGTGATGTCAAGCAGAAGAAAAGGGAACTCCAGTCGTTTATTGCTGCATATGATTCCATTCCAAACCTTAGTGGCTTTATACAACAGCCACTGGATGACTTAAAATGATGCAGATCAGGACATTGAACTACAGCCATAAGAGACAGACATGGAGCTCTTGGTCGATGAAATTAGTGCATGAGCTGTCCAGATAGAATGTGGCGTGTCCAAGATAGCATGCTTATATATGAGGTTCCAGGGTTAGTGGAAATTGTCCATGTGGCCTGTCTCTACTTGTATTCTTTGTCTTTTTTTTTCTGTTGGTAGTCTAAGCTGAGAATTTTTCCAAAGGGGAAATAAAACCCCAGTATTTCTTACAACATAGGGACAGAAATATCACATCCTAGATCTCCTGCATTACACAGAACATAGCAGATCAAAGGATCAGGACAGGCCAAAAAAGAAAAGAGCTATATTTTGTAGCTATAATTTGAAATAACATAAAATGTACTTTTGAAGTAACTATAAATGAGAAAGCAAAAGAATGCCTATGAAGATTGTAAATTTATTTAGAGAATCATACCACAAAAGAAGTGCATTTGCAAGGCTAGGGCAAGACTGTGGGTACAAACCATCCTAGGATATGTAGTACCAACAACAACAAAAAGAAGACAGGAAAGAAGGAAAAAAGGAAAGAAGGAAGAAGAGAGGGAGGGATGGAGGGAGGGAGGAAAAGAGAGTGAGGCAGAAGGAAGGAGCAAAATTTAGCCATATATCTGAATATGTGAGCCTATGTGAGGTATAGGAAATGAGTATTTCTATGCAAATAATCTACAGTAATTTCATGAATACACGAAAGGTCAGCGTAGTTTAAAGGATGACTAAATAATGGAAAACCAGATGACGAGGCAAGCACAGGTATTGGCCATGCTAACAATTAAATAATAATTAAATAAGCTAACAAATAAACAAGAAAAATGAAACACTTACTATAATAGCCATACATAATGACTATGACAAGGTTTATCAGAGATATTCCTAACCTGCTGATGCAGAGGAAATTCATTGAAGATATATATATGTATATGTATATATGGAAGTGTTACAATACCTGCTTTAATCAGGAAATGTTTAGCTTCAGATATCACACACAAAAGGAGCACAGCAGTAGCATATAGTATTTTAAGAATACATAAGAATCCTAGGAATGTGAGATCTGTAGTTCTATGCAACTAAGATTCACAGAAATTAAACTAGGGGGAAACTTCTGCCTTCTGCACAGAAAACAGCTAGATCATTTGGCTGTCTCTCTTGCAGGAAGCCTGGCCTGCTTTATCTTGCACTTGCCTTTAAGTGATCACTTCAATCCCCTCGACACAATACTAACTGTTCATACATCTTTTTTTGCCAGTCTTGGGGTTTGAAGTTAGGGCCTGAGCAGTGTCCTTGGGCTTTCTCAAGGCTAGAGCTCTACCACTTGAGCCACAAAACCATTTCTGGCTTTTTGCTATGTGTGTATGTACCAAGGAATCAAACCGGGGTCTTTGTACACGCTAGGCAAGCACTCTATCACGAGGCTAAACTCCCAGCCCAACATACATCATTTTGATACATATCCCCCTGAGGTTAACCGCCCTCGCAGGTCTGTTTCCTTATGCTAAATTCCTAAAGAGGTAGATCGGATTGGCTGCCTTTCAGCTTCTTTGCTAGGCTCTGCAAGTCATAGGCTTCTTCCTTGCTGAAACATGAGCTTGATGCCATCATGGTAGGTGCATCCCACCATGGTCCAATAAGTATCAGGCAGGTGATGCAGTCACATGGTACTCACCAAAACAAACCCATTCATTAGTAAATGAGGGCCCCAGCCACTTCCCTTAGGATGGTCTGAGCAAATAATAGATCATTATAAACAAGCTGAGTACAATTGTGCTTAACTGAGAAACCGTTTTCCACTCAGATATTCATCAAGAAATGATTCTTTCTGCCAAATTCAGGAGAATTGCACCGCAGTTGCTACAGTGGGAGACAATACTCTGGCAGCTGGCCTGGGCACGCAAAGGACAACAGAGCAAAACACTGGAAGGGGTGGGCATAGAAACTGAACTGAAGAGCAGAGGTGCAATCCTAACAAGAAGAGAAGGTATCTTATTGGAGACCATATGGAATCTATTCTGGAAATACTGAAGAAAAGGATAAGTTATTGGATGAATACAGAGAAACCACCCTACACTGAATGGTTGCTGAACAGGGTGAAAAATGTACAGTATTATTACAGATACGTTCTCTTGAGCAATAAACAATTACTAGTAGGAGTAAGCAAAATATAAGGATAAGAAGAACCTCTTCAAGAAGACCCAGTTTAATGAATAAAAATCCAGACAAATAGCAATAAAACTGAATCAAGTCTCTTACTAGAAAAAATAACTTTTTTTAAAAAAGGTACACAGTATTTTCTATGTGCTAGGAACCTGTCTGAACACTTGCTGTTTAATCCATTGACTCTTCAGATCACTCATATTAGATGTTAGATAAGTTCCATTTAGAGGGTAAAACATAACTGCCCTGAAAAATCTGCTTTGAAAGTAGATAAGCTGGGAAATCAAAACTCACTCTGTCTTGAAACCTGCAGCAAGTTCCCAGGCAAAAACCATGGAACATAGAGAACAGAACCAGCAGAATTTACAGAAAGCAAGCAGAGAAATTGGAAATTAGGTAAAAGCAGATCACCTAACTCTATGCCAAGCGAAAACTTTAACTGACTTTCTGGCTCGTAAGATAATAGATAACTAAGATCATTTTGAAATGAACTACACAATTTGTAGATAGGGGTGGTAGGGAAAAATCAGGAGAGAGAAAGGGAAGAGGTGACATTATCCCAAAAGAAATGTACTCTTTCTTCACCTGACTTACGTACTCGTAACCCTTCTGTACATCACCTTTATAATAACTATTTAAAGATGTAAATAAATAAAATTTGGGGTGGTAGGGAGTTTGTCCTAGTGTTAGAGTGCTTGCCTAGCATGCACAAAGCCTAGGGTTTGATTCCTCAGTACGATACACACAGAAAAAGCTGGAAATACTGCTGTGGCTCAAATGCTAGAGTGCTAGCCTTGACAAATCTCAGAGACACATTTGGAAGGAAATGGAAAGACTTAGAAAAATCATATTAAGTGAAGTAAGCCAGACTCAAAGGAACATAGGCTCAATGGTTTCATTCCTTTGTCATAATCAGTAGAAATCTTGGGCTCTCCTAGCAGAGATTTACAATAGAGCAAAACTTAGATACATAAATGACACTAAATGAAAGGACCTCCAGGATATAGAAACAAATATAATGAGTGATTGTTATTCTTAATGTACTATGTTCTCTCTCATCTCTTTTGCACTCCCTTGGTTATCTCATATTGCTACAATATTTTACCTTGCTATCTGATATATTGTATATATGTTTATTTGGTTATTTGAAATAGGATAGGAAAGGGGGGAAAACAAGATTAGGGGTGGGCGTGGGGGGAGGGAAATGGGGACCAAAACATGAGAAAGGGTATCAATGTTTGTGAAGTAATGTACCTTCTATCTGGTGAATATAATGTAACCCTTCTATTAATTGCAATAAAAAAAACATGTGAAAAAAAAGGAATCTCAGGGACAGTGCTCAAACCCTGAGTTCAAGCCCTGGGACTGGATAAAAAAATAAATAAATAAATAAATAAATAAATAAATAAAATTTTTAAATGTTTTGTGAAACATGTAAAAATATTGATCAGATATTATTAACATTTTCTGAATCTGGGAGTACTAAAGTTAATGATGTAGCATATGTCTTATTTGGGATTTTTTTAAGTCAGACATTCCAAATTAATTATCTCCTATAGCCACCTGGAAGCTATTTCCCAGTGTCCCCAGTTCTACCCCAGTAAAGATTCTTACAAATAGCTGGAGGGGTGACTGAAACTTGGATGTTTTTAGTTTATTATCTTATGTGGGGAAAATACTTTGTATAGTTTTCCACCCCCATTTTAAATAACTTTTAAACAAGAACAATTCCTGCTAACTTGACTAAATTTCCTGTGATTTATGTCCAGGAAGAAAAAAGAAAAGAATTGGGTGGGCTGGAGAGCACCTGGCTGCACTGTATCTGTATCCCATCATTGCTCAACTGTTTATTCCAGAGTTTTAAGAATTTTAATTCTTTCCTTTCTTGTTTGTCTTCATGAATAAATCACATGGGACTTGCAATTACAATTGTTTGTAAACAGTCCAAGATTATTTGGTTGGTAGGAAGGGCTTGTCTACAAATTCAGATAAACTTAAGTCCTGCATACTACAAAGATACAAACATGAGTCTTGAACTTAACAAATGTACCATCTTTTTGTCTCCAACTCAGGTTTGTGACTTATAATCTGGCTGATTGCCTGATGAGGGTAGACTAAACTGTGTACAGTTGATAAATTCCTTTGAGAGTACACACTTAACCATATGGCAGATTATAAAAGGGAATTCTAATGTATTCTGTTCCTTGATCTCTCTTCCATCTACATACCTAAATTTCTTCACACAGATGAAAGAAAAAAGGTAGATCAAAACAATAGCAAAAGTTATAATGGTGTCCAGTGTAGCTATCTTTATTTTCATATTCTCGCATTCATACCCCAGCCAAAAAAATAAAAAACCTTCCCGTCCTTCTCCTTAAGCTAGAACAGTAAAGAAACAGTAAAAAAAAAAAAAAGTTCAAAAACATCAGATTTATAGGCTGATTCCCCAATTTTACCGTTTCTCTTATTTCTTCCCTTTTTTTTCTTTGAATTCTCTTCAAGCACATATTGCTTGCCTGACACAAATTCAAGCATTTTGCATGTGTTCTTCTGGTAAATGTTAAGACAATAATTTGGATGAAGCCAATTCAATTACTTCTTAATAGTATTAATATTGGTGTGACTATTTTAAAAATAACAAAGTTTATTTGTTATGGGGCATTTAAACTTAGGGCCTTGAGCTCTTGCTAGGTTTTCTTGTTCATAGCTGGTACCTCACTGTTTGAATCACACCTCCAGTCTGACATTTTGCTGGTTAACTGGAGGTTGAGTTTTGTAGATTTTCTGTAAAGCTTGCTTTGAAATGCAGTCCTTCAGCTCTCAGCCTTCTGACTACAAGGGATTATACAAGTGAGCCACTGGGACCCTGCTAAAATGATAAAATTTAAGAAGCTAAATAACTTGCTCATTACATACAGATATATTGGACTTTAAAGATGTTAGTGTAAATTATTGTGAGAACAGACCTTTATCTCCTTGGCTTCAAAGCTCAGCAATTAACTATGTGGCAGCAGCTATTTGTAGCAATGAAATTTAAATAAGTAACCAAATCAAAGATTATTTCTTGTCATACTAAAACCAGTAGCACAATGATGTTCATTGCAGCACTATTTACCATACAAAGATATGGAACCAACCCAGATGCTCCTCAGTAGATGATTGGATCAAGAAGATGTCGCACTTACACACAATGGAATTCTATGCGGCCATCAGAAAGAATGGCATCGCCCCATTTGTAAGAAAATGGAAAGACTTGGAAAAAATCATATTAAATGTAGTAAGCCAGACCCAAAGGAACATAGGTTCAGTGGTTTTCCTCATTTGTAATAATTAGCACACACTAGGACTCTCATAGCAGAGGATTACAATAGCTCAAAAATGAGATACAGAAGGCCATATAGCATGAGGCTAAATGAAAGGATCTCCAGGATATGGAAACAAGAGCTTTATATTGTGTGGTTATTATTTCTCTTCTCTTTTGGTGCCCTTTGGTTAATCTTGTATTGTTACTGTATCTGACTTTGTTACCTGGCATATTGTATGTACATTTATTTGTTTATTTGAAATAGGAAGAGAAGTGGGGGAAACAAGAAGATTGGGAGGAGTGGGAAGAGGGAAATGGGGACAAAAAACATGAGAAGGGGTATCAATGTGCAAAAAATAATGCACCTTCTATCTGGTGAATATAACTGTAACCCCTCTATACATTACAATTTTAAAAACAAAAAGATTATATCTTGGGCCTGGAGTGTGGCCTAGTAGTAGAGTGTTTACCTAGCATGCGCAAAGCCTTGGTACCACACACACAGAAAAGCCAGAAATAGTGCTGTGATTCTAGTGGTAGAATGCTAGCCATGAGAAAACTCAAGGATAGTGCCCAGGCTCTGATTTCAAGCACCAGAACTGGCAAATATATATGTCTTGAGAAACTTACATACAAATATGATAATCATTTTATTCAAATAGGTAAGTCTGAATCATAGTGACTACTATAAATGATTAACTAAACAGTATCTAGCAGGAGAACTACCCCAGAGGAAAAAAATTGGGGGGCGGGGTTGGGGGGGCTGGGACGGCAGGTATAATTGTGCTGAGCACTGCTGCATGATGAGAAAGTGGGTGCCATATGAAGATAAAGACTATTCTAAGCTAAGAAACTTCATGGCCATGATCAGAAGAAGGAACATGAAGGACAATTAAAGGTACAGAAGGACACAGTGTGTCTTGTCTATGCCATACTGAAATGGGGGTGAATGTAAAAAGTGGGTTAGAGAGACAGTTAAGACCAAGGAACAGATCAAGAAAGTCCTTGTGATCCATGGAGAGAAGTATGGCTCATAAACAAAGTAAAATGGGAAGTCATTGGAGAGTGTAAACAAGGAGTGGCTGAGTTGCTTTAAGATATATTATTTGCCAACAGACAGACAGGTAGATGGATGATGGAAAGATAGAGACAGAACTGTATCCTACCCCACTGCTAGGTGACAAAGAAAATAGGGAGAACAGCAGAAGCCAAACAACTGAGATTCTTCAGAGTAGCACAGGCAAGAGATGATGATTATGGTGTTTTTGACAGGGTATAGTGAGAAGAAAAGAGCTTCTGAGTATTTATTGAATAGGTAATTGCTTGGATTACATAAAAGACTAGAGTTGGGTAACAAGAGAAAGAAACATCAAGAAGAATGCTTCTTAAATTTGGGACCTAAGGAATTCATTTCTTGGCAACTATCTTTTCTGAGATGTGAAGAAGAAGCTCCTGATATTTGTAATTACCATTAAGGAAATGAAATGAGTCTGTAGTTTTAGCTTTACCATTAATAGTGTGACCTGAAAGCAAGTCACTTAACCTTTCTAAGTCTTAAGTATAGAACTAGGCTGAAAGATTAATAATCTCTAATGTCATTCATAGAGAAAAAAATCTTCAGTCACAACTCACTTCTCACGCAGGCATACTATAATATCTCTTGAAAAGCAGACTGGTAGGGATAGCTTTATCAGTGAAGGAATGAAGGTCCAGGTAGGCAGACCCTTGCCATAGAAACTTTCTCATTGGCAATTGTGATTAATCAGGATCAATCTTTGCTGCACTAGTTTGAAAAGATCCTGTTCTTGTCCCTGTCATGAGCTCTCATTCTCAATTCTGCTCTTAATTCCATGTGTGATCTTCTATATCACTTCCTCCCTGGAAATCACCTCCAGCCTGCTTATTCTTCAGTGGCCAGAACAATCAAAATCTGAAGAGCTACTAGGTTATTCCATGGTCAACCCCATTTTAATTTCTATAAGGCTGGGTCTTGAGTTATTAAAAATCTTTAAAATAAGGATGGCTTCTTTATTTATTTATTGTCCAAGTAAACTTCTGTGCAGAATAAATATGTATGCCAAATGTAATTTTAAATATATTCCAGAAACAGAGATAGCTACATAAAACTGACAAGAAAACTATAAGTTTATGTGTAGCATGAGTTGATAATCACCTTTAAAATAGCCCATGATGGAATGCTAAATTCTTTGAATTTGCTATTTCATGAATCTATTATAATTAGGGAGTACAAGAATGCCAGGGGACTTAGGATAGAAGCATTTGTTTCAAGAGCCTTTGTTAAATACTTCTGAGGAAGCCATTCTCTAGAAAATCTCCTGAAAGATGCTGTTGACTACCTCCCACAAAGCTGGAATTCTATTGCAGGGTTTGAACCAGTCACAAACAATTAAATCAAGTCTCTGGTTATTGTGATTGGGGAGGGAAAAAAGAAGAAAAGGGAAAGAAAACAAATAAAGTGAGATACAGTACAAAAATTTATTTTATTAGGCCTATTTAAAGAGCACCAATGGGCTGGAATTGCAGTTGAGTGCAAAGCGTTTATCTAGTATGAGTGAGGCCCTGGGTCCTATCTGCAGGACTGAAAAATAAAAACTAAAATAACAATAACAAACAGGGATATTGCCAAATATATAAAATATGATTATACATATTAGATATAGAGAAGGGTAGAAGGATACGGATAGAGAGGAGAGAAACAGAAAAGACAGGGAGAAAGAAGAGAAAGAGGGAGGTGGAGGAGAAGAGAGAGAGAATGAGAAAGAGTAAGATTAAGTAGGTAAATAAATAATACTGTTTTGGGCATCTATCCTGAACATCATGACCCAGGATATGATAAGGACACCTGCTCAGCTATGTTCATCTCTGCACTATTCACAATAGCCAAGCAATGGAAATAACCCAGATGCCCTACTGCAGATGAATGGATACAAAAAATGTGATATATATATATATATATATATATACACAATGGAATTCTACATATCCAACAGACAAGATAAAATAATGGCATTCGCAGGGAAATGGAGAGAATCATGTTGAATGAGGAAAGTCAAGACCAAAGGATCAAAAGGCGCAGGATATGCTTAATATGTGGCTATTAGATCCAAACAGTAAAAGAGCTATGACTCAAAATTTGCATACCCTATGCTATGGACATGTATTGGAAATATAAACACAATTACATAGATATAAAAATTGATGACTCTATAGACATAATGTTTTATTACACAGATTAATATATATCTATGACATACAAACCCTCAGCCTAATTTTAATTATGTTCTAAAATCTAAGCACCAGTGATTGTATATAGCGAGTCCCTTCTTGAATACTTGTTTGTTAGACATGTCATTTGAAATATGATGTAAAAATCAATGTTATAAATTCTTTAAATAAAAAAATGCTGCTTAAAAAAGAGATAGGGAGCGAAAAAAGAGGGAGATGGACAGAAGAGACAGAAGGAAAGACAAAAAATAAAGGAGAGACATAGAAGGAGAGAGAAAAGGTAGGAGAGTCAGAGACAGGGAGAGAGAAAGAGGGAGAGAGGGGGGAGGGAGGGAGAGGAAGAGAGAGGGGGGAGGGAAGGAGAGAGAGAGAGGGAGGGGGAGGGAGGGAGGGAAGAAGGGAGGGGGAAAGGAGCAATGTTCACTTTTGTAGAAGTCTGCCAATAACATTCCTTACAGCTCCTTTCTCTGGTTCTATAGTATCTCTGTGCTGCCCACACCCACCCCAGCCCAAATATCTTTAGTTGTATATTTCTCTTCTATACTCCTTAGAGATACATTTAAAAATGAGTTTTTAAGCTTCTAGGAGTTATGCTTTGTCCTACAGTTAATCTCTTAATAAGACCAATTTAGTTGCAATATAAATGGTAATTCATAGCGTTCTATTTATTTACTGCACAATTCTCAACTTGCTCAGAGATTGCCTATGAGCTGGTTGTCTTTACCCGTGGGCATAGCTGTTTAGGAGACACTTGGTTGCCTTTTGGAACCATGAAGAAGGCTGAGGTTTTTTAATCTGTTAAATGTGTTGGGTAAAGGTATTCACGATCATAACTGTCTGATGTTCGTTTTATGATTATGATTATTATTATTGTAAAGCTGATATACAGAGGTGGTTAGAGTAGTTATGTAAGTCAGGTATTGAGTATATTTTCTTTTGAACAGTGCTACCCTCTCCATCATTTTCTCCCAGTTTTTTTTTCCCTCTAGACCTCACCTTACCCCCAAGTTGTGTAGTCCATTTCCAGCACAGTGTCTGGTGATTTTCACTGCTGAATTAGTTCACCCTTTGTCCTGTCATTTCTGTGCTTCCCCTTCCCTTCCCCAAATCAGATAAACTTACATACAAGACAGAAATCAAAAATAGGGACAAAAAGGGAAAAAGAGAAGAGAGAGGGAGAGAGAGAGAGAGAGAGAGAGAGAGAGAGAGAGAGAGAGAGAGAGAGAAGAGAGAACAGATAAAACCACAAAATCAAAATGTCAAATTAAAAAAAAGCTTTTTGTTCATTGTAAGTCTTTAAAAGAGGCTACTGTATTTTAAAATTGCATTAGCCACATTCCTTTTTTTCTTTTTTAGGTCTTCATGTTTATTTTACTTTTGCCAAGGGAAAGTGGAAATTGTTACCAAATTGAAAGCAATTTCCGATGGTCCTACCTGAAGCTTAATAATCAATTCTTATAGCAAACAAATATTTATTCACTATTCATAAAAACTGATATTATTGTCAAAAGAAACCTATTCTCACTAAAATAATAAATAATGAACCATACCATAAGCTCTCAGTTTAGCAGAGAGAACTATAAGAACAGAGGCAGAAGAAAACTATAAGCAAACTTAATTCTGATAAGAGGTAAATGATTATTATAGAAGAGAAATTGTTAGCCCTTCACACATTCCCCTCTGCCAGCCAAGTGTTTTTCCTAATCAGAATTCAGAATTTCTTAAGAAGTTATTGACATTGCAGTGACATCCAACAGTAATCACTGAAACCTGCTTTTTTGGCCAATTTTGGGGCTTGAACTCATTAGCCATATTTCTTTTCTTAAAATCTTACTTCAGGAGACAGAACTCAGTGTAGAACAAAAACAGGGCTATGTTTTGAAAGGACAAATCAACACAGACGGGACAGCTTTATAATTACTAGAGTGAATGAGAGAGAACATTGCCTGTGGGTAAGGCACACTGTAGGTGTAGAAACCCAATAATCTTCCATTTAAATTTCTTAAGTATGGTTACTTCCTGTTTTTTCATAAAATCACAACTACCACTATTGGTTTAAATTCATTTGCCACTAAGGAAAAGCCTGCACTCAGCTGTAAATGAAGGATTTGCAAGTAGCATTATTCTGTATGTTCTTAAGGATTTAATGTGTCACTAGCTTTCAAGTTACTCTATTGAAAGGTTTTCTGCTAAAAGCCTACCCAGTGCCAACTTCACTCAATATCCATAAGTGTTTATTAATACAATAGTTCACAAATTCTTCTTTAAGTATTAAACATGCCAGAGAAGGTATTTGTTTTTCTGCTTTTCTATGACCATATTTAAACATATTACGTAAATATGTCCACACCTAAATCTGTCCCATCTTGTTGATTCATTTTTAAAATTCACACCCTGTCTTGTATAAACGCAACCCAACCATGAAAGTAATCTGTTCATGAGTCATAACCTTAACATTGAAGTAATTGTAAAAATATCTCTTATAAGTTTGCAATACAGACATTAAGTTTGGTATCATGCTGTATGAAGTTTTAGAAAAAAATCATAGAGGATTTTTATTTCTTAATGGTATATTACATTTAATCATAAACATACAAAGAAAAGGCTAAATGTGTATCCATTTCAACACCTACAAAAATAATGAATTTTCCTGGATGTGTCACAGCAGATGTTATATTTTGTTTCTTCACTTTTTAATATTCAAAGAATAAAGTTAAATTTGAAAAATTGTCAAAGTACTTGCCAAAGTACTTTGCAGAAGCTCAAGGAAAAAGGGATAAAATGTTTTTAAATTGTTGTTACAATAAAGATTCAACTCCTAAAGAAGGATAATCAGATAATCTGAAGACTTTTCTGAGAGTTGAACATCAGGAATGCATTAAGGAATTAGTTGCCTAAAATTATGTCAATTCTGTTTTGTTCCCATGGTTTCATGTGACACTATGTGCTTACAAAAGTAGAAGCATGCTGCCCAAAATAAGCTTGATTTTGGTTATATCTTCCTATGTAGAAATTACAACTCCTTGTTAAATGAAAAGTTATCATTAATGCTATTCATAGATCTGACTAACCAAAATAACCAGTGCTTTTTCCTCCATGTACTTTTATTGACCACATACTTTTGAAATTATCTGAGGCTTTGGAAACAAATCAGGGCTTTCTAATTCCATCAGAGTTCAATAACTTCTAAATAGTTCTTCAGAACCAGATGATGCAAGAGAGAGGGAATAATCTTAGAAGCACTCTCATCAGAGTAAGGATAAAGCACATCAAGATGGGGGCAATATGATTCCCAAGATGGTGGAGGTTTTGAACACTAAAAACTCATTGTGGAAAGCCATTTACTCAGGAACATACTTTAGAGTTATGTACACCCTTTGTCTACTATGGAGAAATTGACTAAGTCAGTAAGTTCCGGCTCAGTGTACTTCGGTTTCATTTGCAGTCTTCAGATAAGTACAATACGAGGAATAACACTTTAAATGGAAAACCCTGAAGACAAAATTCAATACTTTGTTAAATATTAGATTGAAATTTACTGTTATGAATTTATACAAGGATGAAAAAAATGTTAAAAGCCAAGGCTTAAAATATCACGGCTCACCCTTTCACAGGATAGCAACCATCAGTACAGAAAAGATAGACTGAAGAAGGGGTATCAATGTGTGAGAAGTAATACACCTACTACCTAACAAATGTAACTGTAACCCCTTTATACATTATCCCAACAATAAAAACACACTTTAAATAAATAAAAAGATAAGAGTGAACCAAGAGCTGGATCTAGACTGTTAGCATCTCTGGACAGATGCTGTTACCTGTGATATAACCCAAGCCATTGTCCTTCAGTTCTTTCTGTTTTGCTTTGATTTTTTTTTTTTTTTACATCATGGGACTTGAACTCTGGGCCTGGGAACTATCACTAAGCTGAAGGCTAGTACTCTACCCCCTGCGTCAAGCACCGCTTCCAGTTTTCTTTTGGCTAATTGGAAATAAGAATCTCACGGTCTTTCCTGCCTGGGCTAGCTTTGAATTTCCATTGTCAGATCTCAGCCTCCTGTGTAGCTAGGATTACAGGTGTGAGCCACCAGTGTCGGCTGTCCTTCAATTTCTTACATGCAATTCCTAATGAAGAATGAGAATTACTTTGTGTCTCTAATGTTTGCTGTGTTGAGTGTATAGAGAAATTCCACAAACCTGGACACAGGAGTCTCATGCCTGCAATCTTAGGTAGTCAGGAGCCTCACATCCAAAGGACTGAAGTTTGAAGCCATCCAAAGCAGAAAAGACTTCTATTAATCCGCAAAACCTGAAGGAAAAAAAGTGGGGGTTAATGCCTGTAATTCTAGCTATTCAGCAGGCTGAGAGCTGAGCATCATGGTTGAAGCCATTCATCCACGGGATTCTTACCTCCAGCAACTACTCAGAAAAAGCTGGAAGTGGTCCTGTGGCTCAAGTGGTAGAGCGCTACTCTTGAGCAAAAAGAGGCTCAGGGAAAATACCTAGGTTCTGAATTCAAGTCACAGGACCAGGAAAAAATAAAAGTTAGTCCTGGAGATGACTTAAAAGCTGAATGAGGGCTGTGAGTTTGGCCTAGTGGTAGAGTACTTGCCCAGCATTCATGAAGACCCAGGTTCAATTCCTTGGTACCACATACATAGAAAAGCTAGAAATGGTGCTATGGCTCAAGTGGTAGAACACTAGCCTTGAGGAAATCCCAAAGACAGTGCTCAGGCCCTGAAACAAAGACCAGGACTGGTAAAAAAAAAAAAAAAAAAAAAAAAGCTGAGTGAGTGTGAGCCCCTGAGTACAAACCCTGGTATCCGAAAAAGAAAGGGAGAGGTGGGGGAGGGGGGAAGAGGAAGAGAAGGAGGGTAGGAGGGAGGGTATGACATAATTATGGTGGAAATAATCAAGAATATGCTTAAGTAAACCAGGTGTGCTGGCTCATGCCTGTAATCCTAACTTCTCAGGAGGCTGGATCACAGTTCAAGGCCAGCCCAGGCACTAAAGACCATGAGACTCTTATTTCCAATTAAGTACTAGAAAACATGAAGTGGGGCTGTGGCTCCAGGGGGAGGCCGGTAGCCTTGAGCTGAAGAGCTCAGGGACAGTGCCCAGGCCCAGAGTTCAAGCCCCATGACCCACAGGAAAAAAAATATATATACAGTTAAGTTATGACAGTGAACTATTAACCAGAATTAGGAAGATCAGAATAAAACACTATCACTAAAGATATATATATATATATATATATATATATCAACATGATAAGAGGAGCAATATGAGATGGAGTTAAAATGAACAAACCCAGGATAAGCAATTTTTACCAATGATAAAAGTCAGAAAGACAGTTAGAAACACTCAAGAGGAGATAAATTAGTTCTTAAGAGGAAAATACAGGGAGGCACAGACCTATGGCCACCTAATCTTTGACAAGGGAGCCAAAAAAACAGAATGGAAGAAAGATAGCCTCTTCAACAACTGGTGCTGGCAGAAGTGGTTAAGCACCTGCAGAAAACTAAAGTTGGATCCTTCTTTGTCACTCTGCACCAGGATTAACTCCAAATGGATCAAAGACCTGGAGGTAAAAACAGATACACTGAAAACTTTACAAGAAGGAATAGGAGATACATTTAGGCCTTTTTGGCACAGGTCGAAACTTTGTTAATAAGGACCAAGAAACACAACAAATCATAGAAAGTCTGGATAAGTGAGACTGCATTGAACTGCAGAGCTTCTGTATGGCAAAGAACATAACTAGCAGTTAAACAGAAAGCCTAGAGTGGGAGAAGATCTTCACTAGCCATACAACAGCCAAAGGCCTCATATCTAAAATATATCTAAGCTAAAAAAAAATTGATTCTCTCCAAAACAAATCTTCAAAGATGAGGAAATGGAAAGACTTGGAAAACATCATATTAAGTAAAGAAAGCCAGACCCAAAGGAAGACAGGCTCAATGGTTTTCCTCATTTATAACAATTAGACATATCTAGGACTCTCCTAGCAGAGGATTACAATCGCTTAAAACCTATATATATAAGATCATATAGGATGAGGCTAAATGAAATGAACTCTAGGATGGAAACAAGAGCTTTATCTTGTGTGATTATTGCTCTTAATGTACTATGTTATTTCTCTCTCTTTTTTTTGGCCTCAAGTTAATTTCATATAGTTACTGTACCTGATTTTGTTACCTGGTATATTGAATATATGTTTGTTTATTTGAAATAGAAAGAAGAGGGGGAAACAACATGATTGGGAGGGGTTGGGGGAGGGAAATGGGAACAAAAGCATGAGAAAGGGTATCAATGTGTGAGAAGTAATGCACCTACTATATGACAAATCTATCTGTAACTCCTCTATACATTAGCCCGACAATAAAAATAAAATTAAAAAAAAAGAAAATACAGGGAGGGGGTGTTGGGAGTGAAAGTGGGACAAAAACATGAGAAGGTGTATCAATGTTCAAGAAGTAATGTACCCACTACCTAATGAATGTAACTGTAACCGCAACTATAAAATACAATTTAAAAAGTACTTGTCATGGGACTGGGAGTTTTGCCTAGTGGTAGAGTGCATACACAAAGGCCCAGGTTCAATTCCTCGGTACCACATACATAAAAAAGCAAGCTGGAAGTGGTGCTGAGGCTCTACCCTTGAGAAATCCCAAGGACAATGCTCAGGCCCTGAGCTCAAGCCCAGGACTGGCAAAAAAAAATTACTTGTCATTAAAATGTGCCAATTTTACACACACAAAAAGGAAAATACAGTGATAAACATGAAGAAAAAAGTTCCATTGGGGGCTATCTTGTACATAAGACTGTGAAGAAGAAAAGAAAGATCCTCATGCAGTCAATAATCACAGGATGTATACTCTTACATGTTAAAGCACATATTTATCCCTTTCTTCCATTTGATATGAAAAACATACCACAGAACTTTTAAAAAATGTAGTGATAGGGGCCAGGAGTTTGGCCTAGTGGTGGAGTGTTTGCCTAACATGCACAAAGACCGGGGTTCGATTCCACAGTACCACATACATAGGAAAACAAAAAAGCTGGAAATGGGGCTGAGGCTCAAGTGGTAGAGCTCTAGCCTTGAGAAAGTCCAAGGACAGTGCTCAGGCCCTGAGCTCAAGCCCAGGACTGGCAAAAAAAAAAAAAATGTTTACTGATAAAGAGGAAAAGATGTAAAGAAGTTAGTGATTGTCCATATAGGGATTAGCTTATAAATTTTTACTAAAAAGACACTGGAAATATGCCCAAAACACATTTTTGCAATGATTCAAATGTCAGTGCTGTATGATGTAAGCTCTGGAAATAGTAGACTGATTTATTTTTCAAAGATTTCTTTGAGGAAAAGCATCAGAAAGGCAAGCTGTAAATTGTAACAGCACTGTTAAAGAAGCCAAAAAATACATACTGTTTACATATTATATTAGAAATGAAATATCTGCTAGAGACAACAGATTTTTGCATTCAAGAAGTACTGCACTGTTAAGATTCACAAAATGAGTTAGTTGGTTAACAAGATGTCACTATACAGCAACATCTAAACCAAGAAAGAACTGGGTAGCTGAAGAGTAGGTAGCTAAAATAATTCATCTACATGGAACCTTGATCCTTCAACCAGCAAGGATCCAATGAGACAATCTGAGCAATAGCAGCTAGAAAGATCAACTGCATGCATAGCTGGTTGGTGCACCGTTTCTCCTGGTTGCCATCATGGTTGTAGTGATTTATTTCATTGAATTACAAGAGATGATAGTGGACTTTATGAGAAGAGGAAGATCTTTTAGAATGTAGAATCCTATTGATTTGTAGTAGTTCATTCATCACCATATTGGTCAGAAATGACCTATGTCCCAATAGATTGAGGAAAGCAAGCAATAATAGTTGCTTTCAAAAAATGTCAATGGGAATTTTGGTTCCATCTGATACAGCATGCAGAGAAGTCAATGTGGTTGTGCTTGACTGTGCCACCTTTGGCAAAGATCCTGCTAAAATTTGAAACAATGCATTTGAAAAGGATCTAATGTTCAAGTAAGTTAGTGATGTAAGACAGAGACAAAAAATTTAAATCACTATAGAAAATTAGGAGAGTGAAAGTTTTTAAAGGAGATAGATCACTAAGACTTCTACAATTTCTTATACAGCTATTTTATACTTAGTATCATCTTATGCAGACATGATCAGACACTTTAAGGTAAGCTTGGATACACATAACTCAGCAATATCACTTTCTAGCTGTGTGATTGCCTAAAAAGACTCTATTAATAAAGTCTCTTAAGTTCCACATTTTCAAAATAAAGGCAAAAAAATCCTCTATGTGTGTGTCTTTGTGTGTAGTGTGCGTGCGTATGTGGGGGGGGGGTGTACAAACATGCATTTACATGCCTATACTGAAGCTTGAACTCAGGACCTCCATCACCTGGACCATACTTCCACTTCCAGTTTTTTGTTCATTAATTAGAAATAAGCAACTGATGGATTTGTTCATCGAAGCTGGCTTCAAATTCTGATCCTCAGATCTCATCATTCTGTGTAATTATGATTATGCCCCGACCAGACAAGTATAATTTATTAGAAAGTTTTATGACATTTTCAAGATTAAATATCACATTTTCTAATATATGTCGCTCTATATTTAGTTCTCTTCATGACCTTTATTCTTTCTTTACACCAACAAGTATTTTTGAGAGCCTATTCAAGTGAATATAAATCTATTTCTTCCATGTTTTGCACATGTGCTCCTGCAAAAGTTACTTACCCAGTGTTTCAGCTTCATCCCCTATACATGTGGGATTAAAAACAGTGCATATCTCAAATGGGTGTTTTAAGGATAAATGAGCTATGAGTAACAAATAAATGGCAGGCACAAATCATAAAACCAGTAGATGTTGGTTAGGTTATTCTTTTTTTCTTCCTTTCTCTTTTTCTTTTCTTTTTTTTTTCTTTCTTTCTTTTTTTTTTTTTTTTGTTAGTCATGGGGCTTGAACTCTGGGCCTGGGCACTGTCCCTGAGCTCTTCAGCTCAAGGCTACTGCCCTACACTTGAGCCACAGCCCCACTTCTGGTTTTTCAGTGGTTAATTGGAAATAAAAGTCTCATGGACTTAAGTGCCCAGGCTGGCTTTGAATGGCCATCCTCATATCTCAGCCTCCCGAGAAACTAGGATTACAGGCACGAGCCACCATGCCTGTCCATCCTATGTATTTTTTTAGTTCCCAGCCTATGAGATTATTCTTGATGCCTTGCTCCCTTACTCTTCCACGTCCTCTGCCTCAATCATTTTCTTCTCAGCATTAAATGATGATATCATCATTGTCATCATTTATTAAATATTCTGCCAATCTATTTCTATAAGAAGATGATTCTCTTCTGTTCTACTTATGATAATAAACATGCACATATTTATTAAATGCTAGTTCCTTGTGGTTCTTTGTAGTAGTCAGGGCCTCGGCTTGCAAGTGAACAGAAGTTAACCCAAACTAGCTCCACTTTAAAAAAAAAAAAAGGGTTAGGGGCTGGGAGTGTAGCCTACTGGTAGAGTATTTGCCTAGCATGCATGAAGCCCTGGGTTCAATTCCTCAGTACTACATACATAGAAAAAGGTATAAATAGTGTTGATGCTCAGGTGGTAGAATGCTAGCATTCGGAAAGCTCAAGGACAGTGCTCAGGCCCTGAGTTGAAGCACCGAGAGTGGAAAGAAAAAAGGTTTATTTTTTGGTTGATTCAGTGAAACAATATAAAACTCAAATGCAGAGCTGAGCTTAAAAATTATGTGGACTCACAATGGAACTTGATGCTGCCATCAGAAAGAATGACATGGCCTCATTTATAAGGAAATGGAAAGTGAAGTAAGCCAGACCCAAAGGAACATAGGTACAATGGTTTCCCTCATTTGTAATAATTAGTACATATCTAGGACTCTTCTAGAAGAGGATTACAATAGCACAAAACCTAGATCCATAGGCCAAATAGCATGAGGCTAAATGAAAGGATCTCCAGGATATGGAAACAAGAGCTTTATGTTGTGTGGTTGTTGTCCTTAATGTACTATGCTATTTCTCTTCTCTTTTGGTGCCCTTTGGTTAATCTTGTATTGTTACTGTATCTGACTTTGTTACCCGGCATATTGTATATACATTTATTTATCTGAAATAGGAAACAAAGCGGGAGAAACAAGATGATTGGGAGGGGTGGGGAGAGGGAAATGGGGACAAAAACATGAGAAGGGGTATCAATATGTGAGAAGTAATGCACCTACTATCTGGTGAATGTAACTATAACTGCTCTATATATTACAATAAAAAATTATGTGGATTCAGAGAATCCATGTGTTTAAGGATAATTATTTGTCCAGTTCTCATTTCTACTTCACCTTAAGCACAGGTTGCATTCTTTCTACTGCAAACAGCTGCCTCAGTGAGATAGATTATCCATCTGTAATTCTGAATCCTATCACAGCTCCACCTAAGATAACATGAAGAAAAAGAAAGCACACAGAAAGTTTTGTCGGCCTATCCCATGTCAGATACAACTGAGCCAGCTGCTATAGCTGGGAGACAATATATGCTAACAGGGAAAGAATACGTTAATAGACTTGAAGAGAAATGGAAACAAAGCTGGTCCCTGGAAATACCCAGTGTCTACTTAATCTAGGCCACTGAAAACTCTCTTCCCTCATTTGATTTTATATCCTCAGGATCGAGGCAATTTGATACAAGAAGGGTACTCAATAAATGCAATTTGAAAAATAAATGACTCAACTATACTAACATTACAAGCCTCCTTAGAAAGAGAAAAACACAACTTTCATCTTCTTCCTTAATGTGTTGATTTAGGAAATTCATTATTTTCATAATGTTTAATCTAGAATATAGTTAATAAATACCTCATTATTCAAAATTTAGGGATAAAAATTTAAAAATACCTTATTATTTATTTTTGTCACTATCGCTTGCAACCTCTCACAGAAGTCTATTTCCCATTCCTCACTTTGTGACTTGTTCTAGCCAGTTAATATTATTATAAAAACCTTGTTCTATTTCTTAGTGGAGATCTCATAAAGCCATGTGTATTCTTCTTGTTCTGTCCCTCCTCCTCTGCCTTTTCATGAAAAGACACTAGGGGCTAAGCCTGCTGAAGGATAATAGATGAAGGACAATTCCAGGGCCGCATTTCTCCATTTGCAAGCTAGATGCATGAATGAGCTCAAAGAAACTACCTAGATGAGCCAAGATTAAAGCACTGACCTGTCAATTTATAAGCCAAGTAAATTATTAATTTTTACCACTTTATTGTAAGCATAAAAATGTAATAAAAGATTTCAATCAAGTCTTTCTTAAGTCACACCAGAATCAGATGCATGTCATAATTGATCACCCCTTACTTAAGCAATCACACTTTAACCTGGTCTTTATACGTAACTTCCAGTGGTGGTTGAAATGCATGCCAAGTATCTTGTATTCCCCAGCTGGTCCTTCTGGTCCATTTGAGAGTATGATGCTAAATATTGAAACAAATGCTTTAACTTGGCAAGCCTTTCACAAGCCTGGAATGTCGAAGAATTCTTAGAAACTTGTCAACTTGACCAAACATGGGCAAAATCAAATTCACAACAACCAGAGACTAACAAAATAAGACTGTGTATAAATTTTAATAGCCACATAAATCATTCCAGGCTTTGACTACAAGCTGTATTTTCGAACTTGTACTTTCATATCTTCCCAGTCACTTTTTTGTTTCCAGATAACACTGATATTTCAAAGACAAATGTTTCAAAATATTGAAATTTCAAAATGTAGACTTAATGCTCTCTATCTGCTGAAATATTCTGTCTAAAGAAAATACATTTGCAACAAATCCCTGGCTTTTCTGATGAAAAACAAGGTCCCAAAGCCATATTCAGAATAGGTAAGAAAGCCCTTAAGAGACTGCACTCTGAAAGTAACTTTCAAATGCAAAGATATAGAAAGAAAATATTAATAGTTCTCCTAAATAAAAGTGACTGAAGCCAGGTCCCAGTGGCTCACACTATCCTAGCTACTCAGGAGGTTGAGATCTGAGTACCACAGTTCAAAGCCAGTCCAAGCAGAAAAGTCTGTGGAACTCCAGTTAACCACAAAATACTGGAAGTGGAGCAGTGGCTCAAACTCTAGAGCACTGCCTTCAGCACAAAAGTTCATGGATGGTGCCTAGGCCCAGGGTTCAAACCCCAGGATAGACAAAAGAGAAAAAGCAAAAAAAAAAAAGGTGTTTCATGGAGACTGGTATAGCACACAGTTCCAGAAGCACTGTGATTTAGTGCTCTTTCATGTCATCCATTTCTACTTCTTTATTCTCATAGATTTCTGGGGGGAGAGGGGTAGTTTTGGGGCTTGAACCACCAATCCACTTCTGGTATTCCGGTGGTTAATTGGAGATGAGAGTCTCATAGACTTTCCTGTCTGGGATGGCTTGGAACAGTGATCCTCATACCTCAGGCTCCTGAGTAGCTAGGATTATAGGCACAGCAGAGCCCAACTTGCATAGATTAGAGATTTGCTTCTGTGACACACTTCTCCCACCAACTTATTTGTTCCCTAGGTCTGAGTTACTCCCAGAACTTTTTTTAATTTTTGCTAAATTTGCTTGGCATGCTCTATCCATACAGATATATTACAGCTCTTTAAAATGATGACAAGTGAAATTACAGAAGTTTAATGTTTGTACTAAACATTGATAGAAAATTTATAATTTCTAAGCTATATTAATTTTTACACACAAAAGTTTAAAACTCAGGGGCTGGAGTATGGCCTGGTGGTAGAGTGATCATCCAGCATGCATGACACCCAGAGTTTGATTCCTTGGTATCACATACACAGAAAAAGCTAGAAGTGGTGCTGGGTTCAAAGCACTAGCCTTGAGCAAAAAGTGCCCAAGGACAGTGCCCAAGCCCTGAGTGCAAGCCCCAGGACTGGCAAAGAAAAAAGAAAAAAAATTAATAAAATTCAGTCCCACAATAAGTGTTCACTTAGCAATTATAACCCAAAAGATCACATTCAGAAAGACATTCCTAGACAGGAATGTCTATAAGACTCTCATCTCCAGGTAGTCAGGGGGAGGAAATAAAAAAACAAAAACTTACTTTGACTTGCATGCAGACTATCTTTCAACATTTTCTATCCTTTTTCAAAACATTATTTAAGCCCTCCAGTGACCTATCCATAGTGTCATTACCCTCAGCCAAAGAAAAATAAAATAGAATATTATTTAGCTCCACATATTCTAAGTGTAGCCCCACCAACCATCTCACTTGGAGAGCCAACCATCTACATAATTACTAACTGGATTTTTTAATGTTTTAAAACATATGCCTGTGGCTTCTAGGTGTATATAACCAAAGCAATGAACTAGGAACATAGATCTTCCCTTTTTTTAAAGGCATAAGTAAAAGAACAGAAAGAAGGTTATTGACAAATGTGAAAATTATCATTCATCATAGCTCTAGTCATACGAACACTAACATTTTTTACACCTATTTCTTTCACATTCAATGGGTCTTCATAAGTTTTTAGTGTAAATATGTATCCTTTCAGTTAAAGTTTTATTTTTCACATTGCCAACCAGCATATAATAATAATATATACCACTTTTGAAAAAATCATAATTTTTTGAGCTGCTATTGGGACTTGAACTCAAGATCAAGTCAGTGTTCTTTAGCTTTTTCACTCAAGGCTGGCTTCCTATCATTTAAGCCAAAGCTTAAACCTTTATGGCTTTTTGGTAGTTAATTGGAGATAGTTTCAACCCAGGACCCTCATCTCAGTCTCCTGAGTATTTTAGGATTACAGTCATGAACCACCAGACCCAGCAAGAAAGCATAATCTTGACTAAGAAATCTATGGAAAAATCATTTTCCTGATAAACTTACATATTCAATGAAAGTATCACATAAACTGAAATAAAAGTAATTTGAATGTTATAAAGCAAAGAATGATTACTTGAGTTTAGCCAATATAAAATTACTTTTATCTTCTGGAAAATTTATATTGCTTGATGTATTTTCTCTATATTTAATATCACTAGCAGTATTTCCCCATCGTAATAGTATTAGATTTATTTAATGAAAATTAAGACTGCATTGAAAAAGGAAGAAATTAATGTAGCTATGGAATCTCTTGCATCAGAATTAAGATGGTCTATACAGACATTTTCCCCAAAATGCATTTTGTAATATATTCTAAACTAAGGAGTTAGTGCTCTGAACTCCAATATGACAGCGAAAATGCTGGATACTGATGGTTTACACCTGTTATGCTAATTACTCAGGAGGCTGAGATCTGGGAATCCCATTTCAAAGCCAACCCAACCCAAGTCAGTGAGGGTCATCTTAGTTAACCACTTAAAAACCAGAAGTGAAGCTATTACTCAAAGTGGTAGAGAGCTAGCCTTGAACAGAAGAGATCACAGACAGTGCCCAGGCCCTGAGTTCAAGCCCAACAACTGACAAAAAAGTAATGAGTTTATTGTGTTTTTCTTACAGGAAGAAAATAGTGACCATCAAAAATATAATTTGTTTATGAAATGAAGCTATGACAAAACTATATCTAAAACGTCTTGGACAATATCACATAAAATCTTTCTCAAGAACAAACGCATGTTCTCTAAACTTTTTACGCTTTTGGTGATATATAACGTACCTTTGGAATTCCGTTAAAGATAAGGGAAAACAGACTTGATTTTTTAAAAAGACAGACAATGTAAGTATGAAATAATGCTGATCTTCTGGGCCCCTTAAAATCATACGGAAAGAAGGAAATCTTATTGCTCTAATATTCTTATCAAAAAACACAAAAATAAACCATGAAAGATAGATACATTAGAAAACTACGAAATGGCTGAGCAGTTGTGCTTAAAATTTTCAAAGTCATGGAATATAGGAAATTATTGAGAAATTGGCACTGGCTAGAGGAAACCAAGAATGTATGAAGATTAAATACAATATGGAAGCCTAAATTGAATCCAGGGGCAGAAGTGTAACACTAATATAAGAACTAGTGAGCTATACTTAACGTCTATAGTTTAGTTGGTAAGCAAATAATGGTAATCATGTTCCCCTCATTTTGAAAAGTAGATTATGCATTAGAGAATAACTGGATAGGGCATATACAGAAACTCAGTTGGTTTTTTTCTGTAGTTCCTTTCTGTAAACCTAAAGTTTAAAAAAAAAGTCACTAATGGAGGATTGGGAAAAGATGGAAATACAAGCACAGACATTTTGAAAAGAAATCATTGATGATGTGTGTTGATAACTGGAGATGATCTAAGTAATCAAACCTTACATGTAAGTGATCAATCTAGTTCTATGTCTAGAAATTATTTCCCTCCTAGTTTTCTCACTTGCATTAGAATTTATATGTACTAAAAAGCAGTTTCACTACCAACAATGATCATGAACTAGAAAGCAGGGAGTAGAAAAGACAAAAGGCACTGCTGCAATTGGTTAGCAAGCCACAGCTGGTATTGTAGTATCTAATTCCTCTATTGTCCTTTGGCTTTAATCCATGCTATGTCCAAAAGGCCTAAGCTGATAGGGATGACTCATTTCATCTTAAATAAGCATCTGAATCCTTAGTGGCTTTGGCAGTATTTAGCTTTTATGAATCTAACACACTGAAAATAACATTTGTCAGTACCAACAGTCACCTCGCCTTCCCTGCAACCACAGTGTGGCAGCAATCCGGCCTTCTCGTCCCAGAGTCCAAGTCCCTAACCAACATGCTTATGTCCTTCATTGCTCTTCTTCCCGGTGGTATGGAGCATTCAAAATGAAAAGCAGAAGTTCCTGCATCACATTTAATGGCATCATTTTAGAGTTCCTACTAAAATATTTCCCCCAGGGTATTACAATGTTTAAACCAAAAACCAATTTTAGGTGTGGAAATTCTAAATGACTACAGTATTCTAAAGTCTAAAGTTAAGTAGTACTGACTCCATTTCTGCTTCCAGGTTTTCAGACATACTTTTCCATATAATTTTTATTGTAATTAATAGAAGGGCTACATTGTATTCACCAGATAGAAGGTGCATAACTTCACAAACATTGATACCCTTTCTCATGTCTTGGTCCCCATTCCCCTCCACCCCCACCCCTGATCTTGTTTTCCCCCTTCCCTATCCAATTTCAAATAATCAAATAAACATATATACAATATATCAGATAACAAGGTAAAATGCTGTAACAATATGAGATAACCAAGGGACAGCAAAAGAGATGAGAGATAACATAGTACATTAAGGACAACAATCACTCATTATATGGCTTTTGTTTTTATATCCTGGAGGTCATTTCATTTAGCATCATTCTATATGGCCTTATGAATCTACATTTTATTCTATTGTAAATGTCTGCTAGGAGAGCCCAAGGTTTCCACTGATTATGACAAATGAGGGAAACCAGTGAGCCTATGTTCCTTTGAATGTGGCTTACTTCACTTAATATGATTTTTTCTAGTCTTCCCATTTCCTAACAAATGGGGCGATGCTGTTGTTTCTGACGGCAGCATAGAATTCCATTGTGTACAAATACCACATCTTGTTGATTCACTCATCAACTGGTTGGTTCCATATCTTCACTATGGTAACTAGTGTTGCAATGAACATTGTTGTGCTAGTGGATTTAGTATGTCCTTGTTTCTGGACAATTGGGTAAATGCCAAGTAGTAGAATTGCTGGGTCATAGGGGAGCTCTGTGTTGACTCTTTTGAGGAACTGCCATACTGCTTTCCATAGTGGTTGAACCAGTTTGCACTCCCACCAACAGTGTAGTAGTGATCTCTCCTGACCACATCCCCTCCAGATTCTGTTGTTATTAGATTTCTTGATCCTGGCCATTCTAACTGGAGTGAGGAGGAATCTTAGAGTGGTTTTGATTTGCATTTCTTTTATGGCCAGAGATGTAAAGCATTTCTTCATGTGTCTATAGGCCATTCTTATTTCTTCTTCAGAGAAGACTTTCTTTAAGTCTTTGGCCCATCTTTTAATGGGATGGTTGTTGCTTTGGAGATTAGTTTGGGAATGATTAAATTTTTTGAGTTGTTGATATATTTTAGATATGAGGCCTTTGTCCGTTGTTTGGTTGGTGAAGATCTTCTCCCACTCTGTAGGCTTCCTGATTAGTTTACTAGCTATGTCCTTTGCCATACAGAAGCCCTGCAGTTTAATGCAGTCCCACTTATCCAGCCTTTCTCTGATTTGTTGTGTTTCTTGATCCTTATTAAGAAAGTTTCGACCTGTGCCAAGGAGACCTAGTTTATCTCCTATTCCTTCTTGTAAGGTTTTCAGTGTATCTGTTTTTACCTTGAGGTCTTTGATCCATTTGGAGTTAATCCTGGTGCAATGTGACAAAGAAGGATCCAACTTTAGTTTTCTGCAAGTGCTTAACCAGGTCTGCCAGCATCACTTGTTGAAGAGGCTGTCTTTCTTCCATTCTGTTTTTTTGGCTCCTTTATCAAAGATTAGGTGGCCATAGGTCTGTGGGTTAATATCTGGGTCTCAGTTCTATTCCATTGGTCTTCGGGCCTGTTCTTGCGCCAGTAGCAAGCTGATCACTATAGCTCTGTCATAGAGTCTAAAGTTTGGTGTTGAAAGTCCTCCTGCGCTGTTCTTTCTGCTAAGAAGTGTTTTTGCTATACGGGGTCTTTCATTATTCCATATGAAATTTTAGATTGCCTCTTCTATTTCTTTAAAGAATGGCATTGGGATATTGATGGGTATTGTGTCTTGAGCTGAAGAGCTCAGGGACAGTGCCCAGACCAGAGTTCAAGCCCGATCATCCCCCCCCAAAAAAATGAGTTTTCATAATATCCATGCCTATCTACCAATTTTTCAGTAACTACAGACCATTCCTTAAAACTTCTGACTTTGGGGACCTGGAATGCTTATTACTGAAATTCTACCCCTACCCCCATTAACACTGGCCTATCATTTCCTCTTGCTTTAAAATTAGTTCCTTAGTCAGGAACTCATTTAATGTTTGATCTTTGGCATTTTATGGTGTATAAAACCTTCAAAAAAAACCATAAAAGTGATCGTGGGAGTGTAAGGGATATATGAGACAAAAGTCTACCTGAAAAGTCTATGCTGGTGAGGACAAATGACTACACCGAGTATGGAAGACATTCTATATAATCATTTGCAAAGACAAACTGGTGTCTCCAGGAAGCCTAAGTTTAGTTATTGAATTGGATAAGTGAGCTCCCATTTGTAGTAGTAATCAAACCAGCCATAGCTAGAGAAATCCATTAGCCCAGTATGATGCCACACTCTTATGTCTTCTTTAACTGTGCCCCACTAAGAATTCATTTGGGTAAGGAAATATGTGGTTGATAACCACAAGAATAATCTTGTCCTGGTGATTGTTGAAAGACATCCATAGAAGGAACCTTTCTCATGAATTTTCACCCTCTCCAAAAAAAAAGACTCTCGTACTTTGAACATACACCAAGCCATTCATTCACATGTTCTCTTTCCCAAAGAAATTGGTTCCAGTTCTCCTGTCTTATTCTTCTACCAGCTTTCTTAACCATGAATTGAAATGAAATGATAATTCTTCTTAAGCAGAAACGTTTCCTTTGCTTTCCAGTACTATCAACTATTAGTCGATGGTAAGTATGCCCTCTACCATCTGTTTCTATAAATTCGTTGAACCCCTTTGAAAGAGACTCAAGTCCTCTTGCTTGCAAAATTCCCAGTTGAGACTATTCTGGAGGGTCAGACGCACACCAACAGGAACAAAGCATGGGGTCAGTGGTCAACTGATGCAACTTCTTCCTGCCTTCAGAACCTAATAAATCTGAGTCTTATATTTAATTTATTGATGGAGAATTGCTTACTGTACCTTACTTTATGCCTATAAGATACAAAATTTTAGGAATGTATCTTGTAGTTACCTACCAATATTTTGGCACAAGACTAGATGAAAATGACATGCATTTGCAATAAAAACCCTGGTGGCCTCCATTATAGCTCTCTTATTTAGGCTTCAACATCCGACTACAACATACCAATCTGCCAAAAATAATACAAGCCCTATTGGCTCTATTGATTCCAAGGAAAACACTTGCTTATACGACAGCTGAAATGTTTTCTTTGCTCTGGTCCTACTATTTGTAAACAGTTTGTAAACAGTTTTATAAGCAGTTGGCTTTATAAACATGTCAGAGGCACATGTCCACATGTGTTATGTATTAATCTAAGTAATAGCACAAACTATTGGGTCTCATCTTTATTAGTACAGGATAAAGTGGGCCATTAGTAGGATTTCACTTTTGACTACACATCTGAAAACGCCTTGGAGAACTAGACCGCCCAGAAAACTAAGAGAAACAATGGATATCTTAATTTATGTGCTGCCTCTTTCATGATCTCCCACAGTAGGGATGGAAAATTTGATTGCTATCAGGCATTGTATATTCTGCTTACAATATCAGTAGGGCTTAGGAAGGATGAAAGGGGAAGGAGGGGCTGGGAGTTTGGCCTAGTGGTTGAATGCTTGCCTAGTATGCACGAAGACCTGGGTTCGATTCCTCAGTACCACATACATAGGAAAAAGCCAGAAGTGGTGCTGAGGCTCAAGTGGTAGAACTCTAACCTTGAGAAAGACCAACAACAGTGTTCATGCCCTGAGCTCAAGCCCAGGACTGGAAAAAAAAAAGGCAAGGGGAAGAAAGTAAACAAAATATGTAACAACTCCTGAGAAAAATAATAGTTATATCATGTCTTAATACTTGTGATCATGATTTGCATCATCAAAATAATGTAAATTCTAAGTACTGATATAACCAAAATTATTATGTAATCATAACAGAATGGCAGCATGGGGGGGGGGTGTGTGTGTCTGTATGTCTGTGTTCTGAAGGTAATAAAACAGCACTAAATCAAGCTTCATTCTTATCTTCTGTACCAATGATAATGAATTAAATCACAAGATCAACAAATTTCAAAATAATATTTTAAGGTATCTAGAAGTAGACACAAAAAAAGAAATTTAAAAGAAGAGGCGAAAATGATGAGCAGGCAAAGTGGCTCATGCGTATAATCCTAGCTACTCAGAAGGCTGAGATTTTAGGATTGCAGTTCAAAGCCAGCACAGGTACTAAAGTCCATGAGACTCATCTCCAATTACCTACTAGAAAATCAGAAGTGGTGCTGTGGCTCAAGGGGTAGGGCAGTAGCCTTGAGCTGAAGAACTTAGGGACAAGGACCAAGCCCAGAGTTCTATCCCCAAGACTGACAAAAAAAAAAAATAAAGAAGAAGAAGAGGGGCCAGGAGATTGGCCTAGTGGTAGAGTGGTAGAGTGCTTGCCTAGCATGTACAAAGACCCAGGTTCAATTCCTCGGTACCAAATACATAGAAAAAAAAACGGAAGTGGTGCTGAGGCTCAAGTGGTAGAGCTTTTGCCTTGAGAAAGTCTAAGGACAGAGCTCAGGCCCTGAACTCAAGCCCAGGACTGGCAAAAAAAAAAAAAAAAAAAAAAAAAAAAAAAAAAAAACTTAAAAAAATAAAGAAGAAGAATTACCTACAACAGGAGAACAAACAAGAGACAAGAGTACCGGTACCAGAGAGTGTCTCCTGTATAAACTTTGTAGAATAATGTAGGTATGTCAGTGGTGAACATGATATGAATTAATGTTTCTGCTTAAGGAATAAATGATCATAAGTAGGCATAATATAGGTATCTAAAAATTTAGTGCTACATTTCATCTCTTCTATGAAAATCTACTATGTTATACATAAGTGACACTCAGAAAGCTAAGTAACTTGCTCAATAGTTCTTATTTCATCAGTCCTAGTATCAAACTATAAACTATCTGGCTCCAAAGTCCTTGCTGTTTCTATCATAAATATATTACCTAAATTAAAATGTCTGATGAAGTCTTGATTTTACCATATAATGAATGGCCACTCAATGCGTTGGAAGAAAAGATGTGTATCCCTTGCATTCAGAATAATGAAAAGTGTTATGAAGAAGTCTAAGAGTATCTGGCCTTATTGTCATAGAGTGTGGTGTTTCCAAAAAGGGGATGGGGAGGGGATATTGGTGGCTTGAGAGAAAAGATAGCCAAAGGATTTTCTCATTAATATTAGAATGGAAAGTAGAATAAATTAGACTTTGGCTATCATGATGTTGACTGAGCAACAAATGCATCTATCTAAAAAACTTTTATGCCGTAAGAATGTTATCTAAATGTTCCACAAGAAGAAAAAAAGTAGATTCAGAGTGAAATCACTTGCCAGAGCAAATTTTTCTTCTAGCAAGACCATCAGTTTCTTACTGGCAAATACAAAAATGATGATTTGCTCAACTGAGTTCTAGGCATGAATCTAAGCCTCTTATAGTAAAGTTAGCCAATATGCATGAATTAGATATATCCAAATGCACAACCCAAGCAAGAAATAAAAACAAACATGTTTTGTATTCTTCTATGGAAGTTCCAATAATAACCTCAAGTTGTGCAAAAGAGCATCTGAATTTTTTTCAAAGAATCCTTGTTAGGTTTATCTTGAGGTTTATGCAGTAATAAAACTATCTGAATATTTTTAATAAACACCAATAATCTCAGAACTATTTCTTCAGTCACATGACCTTTGGCTCCATAGCATCATCTTTATGAAAGAGAATGTTAACTCTCTATGCACAGTATGTGTGTGTGTGTGTGTGTGAGTGTGTGTGTGCGTGTGTGTGCATGTGTAGTTAGTTTGAAATAATGTGTGCTATGGATCTACATAATGAAAACAATAACTAAATTTGTTCATGTAACTGTAACCAAAAGAAAAGTAAGTTCTGTTAACAGACCAACATCATGCCTAAGGGTGGCATTGCTGGATCATATGAGAACTGTATGTTTAGTCTTTTAAGACCAAACTAACGCTACAACCATGTTTGTTACAGTATTACTCACCATAGGTTAGATATGGAACCAACCCAGATGGTCTTCAGTAGATGAGTTGATCAAGATGTGTTGTTCTTAATGTACTATGTTATTTCTCTTCTCTTTTTGTGCCCTTTGGATAATCTCATGTTGTTACTGTGTCTGACTTTGTTACCTGGCATACTGTATGTATGTTTCTTTGTTTATTTGAAATAGTAATGTGGAGGGAGGAAATGATAGGGAGAGCATAGGGGGAGGGAATTTGGGACAAAACCAGGAGAAGAGGTATCAATGTGTGAGAAGTAATGCACCTATTACTTGACAAATGTACCTGTAACCCAACAATAAACAATGGAATATAAAAAATTTTAAAGAAGATTTGGTATATATGCACAATGGAGTTCTATATTTCCATCAGAAGAATGTCTTTGATCCATTCATAAGGAAATGGAAAGACTAAAAAAAATCTATATTAAGTGAAGTAAGCCAGACCCAAAGAAAAGAAGGTTGCATGGTTTCCCTAATTTGTAAGTACGAGAATATATCCATGACATTCTTAACAGATCTCAATAACCCAAATTTTTACTGCATAGGACCATATATAATGAAATGTATCAAAATGAACTCCAAGATATGGAAACAAGATAAGCGGGGGGAGGGTGAGAGGGAAATGGGAACCATGTCATGAGAAAGAGTATCAATGTTTGTGAAGTTATACACTTTTTATCTGGTGAATATAATGTAACCCTTCTATTAATCACAATAAAAATAATTAATAGAAAAAAAGATATGGAAACAAGAGGTTTATATTATGTCCCGTATGTAGGGTTTTTTCTCTTTTTTCTCATTTCCCTTAGTTTTCTATATCTTGTGTCATGTATGTAAGATTATTTGATCTGTAGAAAAGAAATCACAGAAATAGTACAACAAAGGATGAACTAGTGCAACATTGATACTCACTTGGCACTATGTTGTATATGAACCTTACACCTTGGAGGGGGGGACTGAGTGAGGAGGGGTAAGCAGGAGAAGTAAGGGATGGGGTAACTATTTAAAAACAAATGGACTCTTTACCTTACATAACTGTAACTCTTTTGCTCATCATCTTTTCAATGAAGATGTTTTAAAAACTAAAAAAAGAGCAACATCAAAGCAAAATTCAGGTATAGAAAATAAGTCCAGATGTCCTGCAAATTGTCCTAAGCACTACTCAAATAAACTCTAATGACTTGGACAGCCAGGTTAATAACAGACTAAAACAAGATTGGTGTTTATAGGAGCTAGTGTGAAATTATATAGCTCTTTCATACAAAACTGTGATAATCTAACAAAGACAGTATCTTAATATCCTTAGATTCTGAGTTGGCACATTGCTTGAGAATATATTATTCAAAGTTTTTGTCAATGGCCAAACTTTAAGAAGTAATTACAATTCCAGGCATTTGAGAACACAAGAGGTTCCACTCTTCTGAAATTAGGAACAATGTGTTACCTAGATTTAAATGAGAAATATGTAAATTAAAGAAAACAATGCATACTATTTTCAAAAAACAATCAAAGCCAAAGTACTACTTGTACCAAAGGCTTTGAAGAATTATAATTTGACATTAACTACACAATAGAGATATATTTGTGAATTATCTATTTCTAATAAAAGTTGCTCAGGTATGAACTTCTGCCATCCTAATGATTATGAAACTGCTGTGCACAACTGCACATTAATTGGCGGGTCACCGAAAGCTTCAGTGGGAGAAAAAAAATTTAACAATAAAGCTTGGGAAGGGGAATCAATGTTTATTCCACCTGCCAAATGTAACTGTAACCCCTCTATACATCACCCCAAGCATTAAAAAGAAGGAAAAAATAATATATCCTAAGAAACTTGCAGCCCTGTAGGAAAACTGGGTCAAGAACCTAGAATTTCACCATAGCAAAGATATGGAACCAACCTAGATGTCCCTCAGTTGATGAGTGGATCAACAAGTTGTGGTATTTGTACACAATGGAATTCTATGCTGCTGTCAGAAAGAATGACATCGCCCCATTTGTTAGGAAATGGAAAGACTTAGAAAAGGTCATGTTGAGTGAAGTAAGCCAGACTCAAAGGAACTTAGGCTCAATGGTTTCCCTCATTCGTCATAATCAGTAGAAACCTTGGGCTCTACTAGCAGAGATCTGCAATAGAGCAAAATCTTGATACATAAGGACATATAATGTGAAGCTAATTGAAAGGACCCCCAAGATATTGAAACAAAAGCCATATAATGAATGATTGTTGTCCTTAATGTACTATGTTGTCTCTCATCTCCTTTGCTGTCCCTTGGTTATCTCATATTGGTATAGTATCTCACTTTGTTATCTGATATATTGAATTTATTTGTATTTGGATATTTGAAATTTGATAGGGAAGGGGGGAAAACCAAGATGGGTGGGGAGTGGGGGGGGAGGGAAATGGGTACCAAGACATGTGAAAGGGTATCAATGTATGTGAATTAATGCACCTTCTATCTGGCAAATATCATGTAATCCTTTTACTAATTACAATAAAAAAAAAGAACCTAGAATTTCCCTTTCACTGTTTTAGGTATCAATGCACTTAACTAGAAGATGATAGGCGGAGTTACACTCAAGTCTTCCAGCTGGCAGAACAATCTCTGATTCATAAAGAGGTTTGAGGCTACATCGTAATTTTCCCCACCCATACATGTATAACTCACTGACTTCTCCTAAGATTTTATTAGCCAGCCTTTGTGGAGATGACAAGAATTTGAAATATGACAAGATTCCCCTAAGTGACAAGACTTTTCAGAAGAGGACATCCAGAAGGTGGTAAACCAAGGTACCATCTCTGCATGAGTCAATTTTTACTTTTCAGAACCTCTTCAAATTTCTGAATGACTTATCATCTAATTAACATAACCCAAAATTCTTGAAAGAAAATTTCCAGTTGTATTAATTAGAAGGAAGTCATTGAAGATCATCCCTAGATCTAAACCATCTTCTTTTTCTCTGTTATTGTTATTTGGGGGGGGGGGGCTTTTTGTTTTTGCTAGTCCTGGGGACTGAACTCAGGGCCTGAGCACTGTCCTTGGGCTTTTCTCAAAGCTAGAGCTCTACCACTTGAGCCACAGCACCACTTCTGGCTTTTCTGGGTATATGCTACCGAGGAATTGAACCCGGGTCTTCGTACATGCTAAACAAGCACTCTACCACTAGTCCAAACTCCCAAACCCTCGTTTTATTTTTAATTATCAAGGTAATGTATAGTGGGGTTATAATTGCATTCGTCAGATAGTGGGTGCATTACTTCTCACACATTGATACCCCTTCTTATGTTTTTGTCCCCATTTCCCTCTCCCCACCCCTTTCAATTCACCTTGTTTTCCCCCCTTCCCTTTCCTATTTCAAATAAACAAATAAAAATATATACAATATACCAGGTAGCAAAGTCAGATACTGTGACAATATGAGATTAACCAAAGGCTAAGCCATCTTCTAAAGCAAATTTCTAAATATTCAATTGTTAGCAAACTGGGCTTAGAGTGATGTAGACTCCACGGCCTTTTAAAGAGAGACACTATTATCTGGTGGTCTGAATGAAATCCTGAGTTTGAAATATGTAATCACACATGAGTAATCAGAGCTATTTTGTCTTCTTTAGCCTCTGATAACAATGTAGAGAAGCATTATGTATCTTATAAGCTGCTTGTATAAACAGAAAAACCATGTAGAATACTTAGCAAAATTATGAAGCCAGTGAAATGATCAGTGATGGCCCAAGTTTGGGGGAAACAAAGAAGGATGAAGACTCTGAGCTCAGAGGATTTTTAAACAGTGAAACTATGCTGTATGATAAGACTTGTAGATACAGGTTACAATACGTTTGCCCAAACCCATCAAGTGTGCATCAAGAATGAACATTAGTGAATTCGGGATGATAATAGTTGAAGCATCACACCCATTCATTGATTGTGGCATATATACCTGTCTGGTGGACGATAACGAAGAACAGAAATTTCAAATGGATGAGGCTGAGGGGTACATAGAAACTCTTTATACTTCTCATTCACATCAGGAACATTTCACTAAGGAAAAAAAAATTCTCCTTGTAAAAAGCAGCCCAGATCCCCCATAACCTTATGTAAGCCCTTAAGGTGAACCCTTGAAATTCTATGTCACATTTTTTGGTTGAGTGAAAATGTTGCTGTGTTTAGCGTGATCTTACTAGGAGATTCTGTAGGGATTCCTGTATATTCAGCTTGCTGAAGATAAGGGAACATTTTAGTGAATCTAGATACTTTGTGGATTGACAACCAACAAGTGCTGGTACAGAAAAATAAAAAATAAACACTGCTAAGGTACATTCCTTCCTACTCTTCACATCCAAGTCACATCTTCCAGGCTCATTGTTGCTCAGACTCTTTCCACAGAAGCAACAAAAATAAATAAGAGGCCCTTTGTGGTAAGCCCAGGAGATCATGGGAACAGCTACCGGTCTCTGCTCTCACACAGATGGAGAGGTCTAGACAACACCTAGGACGAATATCAGACTGACTCAGGCATTAATTCCAACCCATTATCCAGGTGACACAAAGGATATTGTTCAACCTTTAAGTCTCAATTTCCACAGATAAGTCTTCTGGGATGAGGCCCAGGTATCACATATTTAAACTATCAAGTAATTCTAATGTTGAATTAGAAAACTCACACAATTAGAGCTCATGGTTCTCGACCAGTAGCATGTGCCAAAATTACCTAGGTGGCAAATTAAACCCCAGACTGTTGGGCCTACCCACCAGAGTTTCTGATTCTTTTGAGGGTTTTTTGTATTTAATTATTCTTCAAATAGTTGTGTAAAGGGGTTTCAACTTAACATGCTCATTCATATGTATAATCAATCATTCTTTCCTTTTTACATATGTCTCATCCCTCTCTGTCTCTTAAAGTTTGATTCTGCTTGTCTAGAGTGACAGATAAGACTTTTATTTCTATTAAGTCACCCAGGGATTGTGCTAGAGAACTATAACTATAAATTCATAGATCTAAGAAGTCTCAGCCACATGTTGCTTTAATTCGTTCCAAATCTGTCCTCTCCTAATCTTTTATTTTCATTCCAAAAATCCACTCACCTCTGACAATATTAATTTTCCTGTATGATCATTGGATACTATTATGCTAATTATTATTTTGATCACAGCACAGTACTCAAATCTTTGTTGCACATATTTGTTTATTATTTTTGTTTTTCTCTACAATCTCCAAAGACAAAAATCATGCTTTTTTTTCATTTTTCTATCCCTATCTTTTTTCAATGGCACAAAACAAGAGCATAATAAACAATTTGTTGAATACACACCATACATATGCCAAAAGAAAACATGTATCTGAAAGCCAAGTGCCAGACTTTAATTGTTTAGGAAAAAAAGATTAACTTGCATCAGCAGTGATGATACTCACCTCATCTTTCTGTGGTTTTTCTTTTCCTCAAAGAAGTACATGCAATGTTTTACATTATAAGAAAAAGCATGTATTTTTAGCTTCAGTCTTTACACCTCTGTGCCTCAGTCTGGACTCTCCTCCTCCCTTAGCCTATACACACTAAAGTTGATAACCACAAACCCTTAACACCATGCCTAAAAACAGTTCATTTTCCAAATGAGGGTTTCTCACTCTTTGACACAATGTGAAGACAGAACACCACAAGGGTAAGTAAGTTTGGCTCTATTTAGAGCTGCAATCTGAGCAAGTAAACAGGATAGAAGTTACTTTGCCTGTGTGTGAATTCTCTTACAATGGCTACAGCAGATGTCATCAACCCGTGTCTGGAAATCTCTCCTTAGTTAGGTGAAAGCTGAAGTGACATATGCCATTCTTGAGCCTCCCAGAGGTACATGATTTCTTTCTCATTAAACTATGAACTCTTTACCAAGAGGCTGGGAGCTGGATGACTGTGCTATGATCTGGTGTCCTAAGTCCTGTCGTTTTGTTTCAGTGAGCAGGGAAAAAAAATCAAAGAGTAAGTTTAACAAAAAAAAAAAGCAAACAAAGAGAAAGAGAAAAGGAGAAGGAAGAGAAAGAGGAAAGAGCATCCAGAGTATCTTATCATCAATGTTACATCAGTGCTAACAAAAACACATCATCTTAGAGCCAGGTGTATAGCTAGTGACAGAGTGCATGCATGAAGTCCTGGGTTCGATTCCTCAATACCATATACACAGAGAAAGGTGTGTGTGGAGGGGGGGGGCGGTAATTGTGGTAGAGTGGTAGCCTTGAGAAAGCCCAAGGACAGTTCCCAGACCCTGACATCAAGCTCCAGGACTGGCAAAAAGAAAACACACACACACACACACACACACACACACACACACACACACAAATCTGAATTATAAGGTTAGACTTCATGTAAAGCAACATATTATAAGGTCTATATCTGGGGCCATGAGTTTGGTCTAATGGTAGAGTGCTTGCCTAGCATGCACGAGGACTCGGGTTCAATTCCTCTGTACCACATACATAGAAAAAGCAGGAAGTGGTGCTATGGCTGAAGTGATAGAATTCTAACCTTGAGGAAAGCTGAAGGACAGTGCACAGGCCCTGAGTTCAAGGCTCAGGACTAAAAAAAAAATGAAAAATAAGGAATATATCTATGGATGTTCTTTATTCTCATAATGTGAATTAAAATAAGAAATTATATAATTAATTGCTAAAAAGTAATCTCTGAAGATACACTGTCCTTCATGGTGTTGTAGAAAACAGGAGTATTTTTTCTTCTCATACATAGCTATTATTTTGTCATCAGCAATTGAAGTGCAATCAACCAATTTAACTTTGAATATGTCACCAAAAGAAAAAAACAAAGTTGCTACTAAAGCAGTTTTCTGACCAACAGAAGGCATCTCTATGTTCTTCTCTTAGACTATTTAATTGAGCTGCCATTCAACTCTGAAAATGGGTTTAAGAAATTTCTGTTTCATTATGAGGAAATATACACCTAACACTGTTCATTGCAGTCATATATTGAGTTCACTAGTGTTTTAAACCAACCCTTAGCATCGTAAGCCTCAGCAAAAGGACATGATGAAGTATATGATCATACCCAGCAGGTACACTGGTTCTACCAAAACAAAGTAAAAACAAAGCAACAAAAAAAATCTCCTGTTATTGTGGTATGTTTCAAAAATGTGCTTACCTCTGAGAGGCTTGATTAATGCATGATTTCCTCTTAAAATTAGAAATAGGAATCCCTAGGTAACTTAATAATTTGCATTTGCTTCTTATGAAGCATCCTAAGTATACCCTGATTCCAAGACCTGATAAAGTAATTCCTACTTCTGATTACAATTTGCAGTTGCCCTTGTGAAGCAGGACTCCAGCTTGCCTGGTGGGAATGGAAACAATGCAAGAAAGAACTGGACAACAAGACATGCAGTGAATGAAAAAGTCACTTGGTTTCTATTTTGTTGTTGTATTTAGAGCTTTCCATACAGCAGAATGCAACAATATGAAGTAACAACAAATGTCAAAAGTACCCGTCTAAATCCAAAAATGTTAATGACTCATAGAGTCCTGTCAGGAATATCCTAATTTCTATTGCATTTTACTTTGACTTCCTCAGCTAAGTGGTGAAAAAGTAAGATGCACTTTACTTTTTTCTTTTACATAAAAAATGTAAAGGGGTCTGTGATTTCACTATTGTAATATCAGATCCTTATATTCATACATTTAATTTAAAATAGACATGATCTATAGTTTATATGTATAATATATATTAGTAGTGTTATTTCAGGTCTGGGTATTAATCCTACATCCCTGTATATGCTAGGAAAGACTCTAACACTGATGTACTCACCTGCATACCCATATATGAAGTGTATGTTCTTGGCTTTCATGGAAAAAATAAATAAACAGCTAATCATTTTTCAGTCATGTCTATAATCCTAGCTGCTAAGGAGGGTGAGAGCTGAGGATACAGTTCAAAGCCAGCCCAGACAAGGAAAATCCATGAGACACTTACCTCCAATTAAACACCAAAAAGTTGGATGTATAGCTTGGGCTCAAGTCATACCACACCAGCTCTGAGGGAAACCAAATAAATCAGGGACAGAGCCTAGGCCCTGAGTTCAAGCCCCAGGATTAGCACATTAAAGAAAAAAAACAGTAATTACCAAATATAAAAATTTCAAAGCTGGGTATGGTGGCTTATACCTGTAATCCTAGCTACTCAGGAGGCTGAGATCTGAGGAGTGTACTTCAAAGCCAGCCCAGGCACTAAAATTCCATAATACTCTTATCTCCAGTTAACCACCAGAAAAACAGAAGTGACACTGTGGCTCAAGGGATAGGGCTGTAGCCTTGAGCTGAATAGCTCAGAGACAATGCACAGGCCCTAAGTTCAAGACCCACAACTTACCTAAAAAATATTTCAAAATTATTTTGTATTTTAAAGATAATATCCCTGACTTGTTTCAGTATAGCAAATGATTCTCTCTAAAATCTATATATTACTTTGTGGCACAGAAGTAAAAGCCAAAACGCCAACTGTGAAAATATTACAAGGATAAAATCAATGACTTGGAAGCTAGAGAAATGTCCCCTGATTTAAATATATATATAGAGAGAGAGAGAGAGAGAGGGAAGTGCTAGAGCTATTGTATATTTAACTTTATTCTCTGTCCATAGTTTACCATTGTATTCATAGTTTCTGCATTATACCTTCTACTTAATCAATTCATTTATGTACACTGACTCAAAATATCTAAAGGAGTCCCTCTGTCACCATCTCTCCCTCATAGACAAAACTAGGAAACTAAATTCAGACATCTGTCTTTCTGTCAGGGGAAAAATAGTGTTCATATCAAGGGCATACAGGATCAGCCAAACAAAGAAATCTATCTAATAATATGTGCTATACCACATTGAATCTGGTTAAGAATTTGATGAACTTCAAGATGTTTTATATATGGTAATTTTTGTATGGTAGTTCATAGCTGATTGATAATTTTTACAAATACACCATATAATTAGGTCTAAATGAATTAACTAATGAATTGATTGATTGTAATGGCAAAGCTGAAATTTCTGAGGCAGTCTTCAAAAGAGCGGAGGTGCTGTGTAAAACTAAAATGCTACCCCAGCTAACACAGACAATACTGTACTTCCATCCTCCAAGGCTATGTAACATTTTTATTTGCTTTTTATTTTCAGTTACTGCTCTGTCACCTGCAGTGATCCACTTCCTGGATTTTTTCCATGTGTTCTACTACCTAGAGTCCAGTACCTTAGAATGAATAGTAATTCTGACCCCTGTCTTTAATCTCTGCACGACTTGAAAAGCTGAAATAATGCACCTTAAAAGTATCAGAGAGAAGCACATGAGTTTCTGTGGCAATGAAAACTAAATGGTGTCCTATGAATGGTCTTTCTTTCTTGAATAAGAAAGATTTCATTTCATAAATTCATTGTTTCCCAGTATGGAAGAATATTATGTTTTCTAATTCTTTCTATTCATACAGTATCTGAAGTCAAGAAAAGAAATCTCTCTCTTTTCCTTTTCCAGATACTCCAAATACCAACCAAAATTTTTCCCATATGGAAACCACACTATCTGGCACAAGAGCATTTGAAAGGTTTAAGTTCTGCCCAGTGTTACATATCATTCAAGAATTCTATCCAGAAGACAAGCTGAGGAGTATATTTGTTCATTTTTCTGAGCCTTCCCTATGAAAGCTATAAAACTCAGAACAAATAAGAAATCCCAAAATTGATCATTATAATTATTGATAACGATAATTATTTTTTGTCAGTTGTGAGGCTTGAACTCAGGGCCTGGTTTCTATCCCTGATCTCTTTTGTACAAGGCTATTGCTCTATCTCACTTTGAGCTACAACTTCACTTCCAGTTTTTGAGTGGTTATTTGGACAGAAGAGTCTCATGGGGACTTTTTCTGCCCAGGCTGGCTTTGAACTGTGATCCTCAGATCTCAGCCTCCTGAATAGCTAGGATTATAGGCATAAGCCTATAATTATAGGCATGAGCCAGCTGGTGACTACAACTCTAAGAACATTTCCACTTCTAAGGAAGGTAATCTAACATTCAGTAAAGAACCAGAGTCAAACTCTGTGGACACTTAGGAGAGAAATAATAAAGAGAAGCAGGATTTGAAACCCAAGAAAATAACTATCACTGAACTACACTGATGTGTTAATACCCTTGTTAGGAAAACAATGCCTATTATAATAAGAGCTTCTTAAACTTTTGGTGAAGCATAGTATTTGACCATAAAAAATGTTTATCTCCAAAATATGAATCATTTTTTTCTTTCTCACACACATCATATTAGTATGTGTATGTGTGTCTGTCTGTAATCTTCTTGTGTTACCTCTCCTCTCAGTAGTTTGGAACTATTCCCTAAGGTTGAAGTCTTGTCTCCTATCTTCATTCCCATCCTCTCTCAAGGTTAAGCTCCATCAAGTCAACACAGAGGTCATGGTATGACTCCTGACAGGCCAATCCCATTATCCATGGAGGCCCAAGGACAGTACCCCCGCCCCCAGGGTTGTGAGTTCTCTCCTGCACTCTGCACCATGCCACATGGTGCCTCATAGCCACCTTGTCAGGTGAACCATGTTCCTACTCTCTGGGCCTCTCCTTTGCTATGGCAAAGGAGTTCTCATGACTTTGCATTCACCTTTGTTTTCTCCTCAGAGAAATACATTGAATCTGGTTCAGATGATTCAACAAAGATTCTCTCCTTTATTATGCTATGAATTTCTCTCACTTGAGAGAAAACAAGTATAATCCTCTGGAGGTGAGATGTTTAGCTCTGCTACTTCATAGCTGTACAAAATTAACCTCTATGCTCTATACTTCAGTTTCTTTGTATGTAATAACACCTCCAGCATGTGGTTTTGGGGAAAATTAAAACTAATTAAAGAATGTAGAGTTGCAACCGTTGCTGACACATATAAAGTATTAAATAAGTTAACGATGTTTCTGTACTTATCTGACTGACTTGCCTGTTTTATTTTTCATGTTTTACATCCTGCTTTCCTTTCCCTGTTTATGAACACAAACTCACACTTACACACTCACATACACAACCACACACACACACACACACACACACACCAAAAGAAGTCAGTTCCTTATTTTACTACTCAGTGAGAATTAACTGCTAAACAACTTTATGCTAACAGTGAATTTATAGTTGCTTTTCTTTTAACCAATCAAGTAAAAACTAATTGATCTTAAACCTTTTCTTTTCATAAATTTCAATTCAAGATTTTCAGGCATACCCAAAGTTTATATGATTCCTTTAAAGATACAGCAAGGAAGGAAGGAAAGAAAGGAGAGAGAGAAGGAGAGAGGAAAGGAGGGTTTAGGGAGGGAAGGAAAGAGAACTTAGGCAAACCTCAAAATGACATCAAAATTCACTGTAAAGTAATCCCATTTCATATCCTATTAAACTCCATAGGAAATGACATTTACTACAGTAAGAAAAACAGATGGTAGAAGGAGAGAGAAAATAAAATCTTCTGAATACTGAGAATGAAATGCCACTGCTGACATTTTGGGTCCTTCTGACGTGTTCCTCTATCGGATTATAGCCTGCAAGACAGTACTTTTCTTTCTTATACACATGCTTTCTAGCCTAAAATAGTTTCACAGAGCTTCTAAAGAGTGAGTGCTGCCTGGGGTGTGTGTGTGTGTGTGTGTGTGTGTGTGTGTGTGTGTGTGTCTGTGTGTCTGTGTGTCTGTGTGTCTGTGTGTCTGTGTATGTATGCAAGATTGCATGTAAATTTGTGAGTGGAGCTAGAATGAGGAACAGTGAGAGTCATTCAAACCCATAAGACAGGCAACACTGACCCGAGATGCTTCGCCAGCAGCAAAGTGATTCATCTTCCTCTCAGGCACAAGTACATCAAGTCCTCTGTTTTGCTTTTCGTTCACATTTGTCCTCTTTAAACCAATGAGTCATAAGTTGGAAATATGTATGAAATAAGCAAGAAGGATATGTCACTGAGTTATTTCTAGTGGTTCAATATACACACTCAAGGACGTTGTGTGTTTGAAAGGCAAATTTTTAACTATGAAAAGTTTATACATAGCAGATATGGTTGATTTCTGTAGGAAAAATTAGAAATGAGTCCTGGTAGGATGATTAAGTTTTAGGTGAAGGGGATAAAATATATCTTCCTGTTCTCAAAAAGATAAGTTTTTTTCCAGAGGAAATTGCATAAATTCTTGGTCACTCAAATTAAAAGAGAGAAAACGAGAAAAGAAACTTCTTGCCAAAGTTCAGTGTTGGAAAACACATGCCATTAAGTCTGTTATAAAGCTGTCCCATCTTTCCACAGCAAATACCAAAATGCCAACAAAATTCTTCCATTTATATTTTTTCTGTCAAATAGAAACTACCTAAGAAATCAGAGGCTAAAGCAACTAAGAAAGTTTAGTGTGAGGACATAAAAACCTGAAAATAAGCCGAGCACCAGAGCTTCTCACCCGCAATCCTAGCTACTCAGGAGGCTGAGATCTGAGGATCGAAGTTCAAAGCCAGTGCTGGCACTACAGTTTGTGAGACTCTTATCTCCAATTAACTACCAGAAAACCGGAAGTGGTACTGTGGCTCAAGGAGTAGAGCACTAACCTTGAGCTGAAGAGCTCAAGGAGAGAGCCCAAGCCCTGAGTTCAAGTCCTACAACTGACAAAAACACATACACACACACACACACACACACACACACACACACACACACACATTGCCTGGCCTGGTAGTTACAAGACCTGCTCCCCTATTCATACATTTGTCACTTATCTGCCCAGCATGTGTCAGGTATAAATGTCTGAGACACTGAGGATTACAAAGCAAAAAACCAAGACCTTCTGTTTCTTTCAGAAGCAATGAGGAAGATAGATATTCATCAATTGATACAGCAAGGCAAGCATTTAAAAAATTGCAATATGCATCATGTCCAATGCATCAGGAGTGTGGAGAACAGCAGTGTGTGTGTGTGTGTGTGTGTGTGTGTGTGTGTGTGTGTGTGTGTGTGTGTGTGTGTGTGTGTGTTGGGGCCTGACCTAAGGCCCTCGCTCTTGCTACATAGGTGTTCTACCACTTGAACTACTCTTTCAGTCCTAGACCTTTATCAGTTTTAACAAGCAGCTTTTCAGGAATGAATTTGATAGAGAAAAAGGAAGGAAGGAGAGAACGTGCAGAGGCTACTGACACTCATCAACACCTGATCCAACATGATGGATTTGGGAAAAGGAAATATAGAAGAGGTTGTGATAGACTGAGAAAAACTGCTTATTAAGACTGTTTTCAGACGTGTGTGAGACAATGCTACATGGAAGGGAGAAAGTAATTAAATGTAAATTGAAGAACAACTAAACAGTCAATCAATTTATGTAGAGGTCAAAAGAGTTCCTAAAAGGGGCAGGGAGTTTGGCCTAGTGGTAGAGTGCCTGCCTAGCATGCACAAAGACCCGGGTTCAATTCCTCAGTACCACATACATAGGAAAAAGCCTGAAGTGGTGCTGAGGCTCAAGTGGTAGAGCTCTAGCCTTGAGAAATCCCAAGGACAGAGCTCAGTTCCTGAGCTTAAGCCCAGGACTGGCAAAAAAAAAAAAAGTTCCTAAAAGAAGTAAGGGGGGCCGGAAATGTAGCCTAGTGGTAGAGTGCTCGCCTCGCATGCACAAAGCCCTGGGTTCAATTCCTTGGTATCATATACACAGAAAAAGCTGGAAGTGGCACTGTGGCTCAAGTGGCAGAGCATTAGCCTTGAGCAAAAATGTGTTCAAGAACAATGTCCAGGCCCTGAGTTCAAACCCCACAAATGATGGTCATTTCTAAATGATTAAACAGTAATATTCAAAAACACCTTGTAAGTAAGAGGATTCCCATGTGTTCTCTAAAAGAAAAAAAGCAAAAGGGAAAGAGAAGGAGAGGGGGACTGAAATGGAGAGAAGTAGAGGAAAGTCGGGAAGGAAAATAGGAAGGGAGAGTTAGAGGGGGAAGTTGGAAGAGGGAAAGAGAGGGGGATGGAGAAGCAGGAGGAAGAAGAAAGAATGATAGGAAATGAAAGTGAAGAACCAGATCAAGAAAAAAATCTTGTTACTTATAGTAAACACATTAAGATTTACTCTTGAGATGAAACATGGCAAGGCTCGTGCAATGGAGGGTTAACTTTTCTCGGTGAAGACTGAATGATTTCAGTGAAAGTCTGGGACATGGTAATCAAATCAAAGAGATCAATTAAGAGGTGATTGATATTACTCTGTGGGATGTGATGACAGTTTGCACTAAGGCTGTGGAGGGGAAAATTATGAGAACTGACCAAACTCTAGACACATTTCAATGTTAGCGCTGAAGATTTCTTGGAAGTCTGAATGTGACATTTAAGAATAAGAAAAGTTCTTGATACATAAGGCCATATAGTATGAAGCTAATTGAAAGGACCTCCAGGATATTGAAACAAAAACCATATAACGAATGATTATTGTCCTTAATGTACTATGTGGTCTCTCATTTCCTTTGCTGTCCCTTGGGTATCTCATATTGTTACAGTATCTCACTTTGTTACCTGATATATTGAATTTATTTGTATTTGGTTATTTGAAATTTGATAGGGAAGGGGGGAAAACCAAGATGGGTGGGGGGGTAGGGAGGAGGGTAATGGGTACCAAGACATGTGAAAGGGTATCAAAGTATGTAAATTAATGCACCTTCTATCTGGCAAATATCATGTAACCCTTTTATTAATTACAATAAAAAATTTTTAAAAAAAAGAATAAGAAAAGTTTTTAAATAAACACTAAACTTAGAGACTGAGCAATCATGAGAGAAAGTTGCCTTTAAAAACAGAGATAATTAAGACATGATGACATGGAGGAGGTGTTTGATTATCAAGAATTTAGAAGGATTGTTTGTAAGGTGAGGAAATAGGAGTATGCAATGCTAAGGAGAATAATAGGTGATTTCATGATAGTCTGCATTGAACCCCCTCTACTTGCCTCCATATATTTTTATTTAGGTATGTTTTCTTCTGGTTCCCATTAAACCAACTCTGTTAATTTGTTTTTTTTTTTTTTTTTTTTTTTTGCCAGTCCTGGGCTTGAGCTCAGGGACTGAGCACTGTCCTTGGACTTTCTCAAGGCTAGAGCTCTACCACTTGAGCCTCAGCACCACTTCCGGCTTTTTTTTTCTATATATGTGGTACCGAGGAATCGAACCCGGGTCTTCATGCATGCTAGGCAAGCACTTTAACCACTAGGCCAAACTCCCGGCCCCCAACTCTGTTAATTTGATTCATTGTGACATCTCAAAGCTTTTGTTAGTTTTCTATAATAAATCCTTAATGTGACCACACAAATGAAACAAAATGAAATGTCTAAGAAAAAAAAACAGAACCATGATATTTAAGAATTTAGAAATTAAAACTTAGAGAAGGCTGTATAGAATTCTGAGTAGTTTCCAAAAAAAAGTAATTGAACCAGAATCAGTAGTAGTATCACCAAACAAGAGGAAGAAATTATTTTAAGCTGGAGGAAGTGGTCACTATTACAAAATGGCAAAATGGTATGGCAGAAGGGCCAGTAAAGTGTAAGGAAAATACACAGCGGTTAAAGAAAAAAAAAACTAGGTCAAATGAGTAAAAGTTTCAAGTAGATAGTGGTAAACAATGTGAAATATTTTAGGACAGACAAAATATCAAATGTTACCAGTTTGTAAAACAGATATGAAAAACAATTTTGTTGAAGTGATAGTAGTGAGAATCCAGTGGCACATGTACCTGCAAGGAAAGAAATGCATTTAACATGTTCTGTACAGACATGGAAATGAAGCAATTGGAGTGAGATATAGGTTTACTTGAGGCATTTTTTCAGATGGAAGAAATTATATCATATTGGTATGTAATTGAGAATACTTTCTTAAAGATGAAAGGCACTAGGCAAGCAGGAAAAAGATCAGTCTGAAAAATATCTAAGTACTGGACTCCACTCTATCTACTCAAAAACCTAATTCCTACTCTTATCCCATTTCGATAGACTAGGCTTTTTGTTGTTGGTGGTGATTATGGGGCTTGAACTCAGGGCCTGGGCACTGCCCCTGATTTTTTTCACTCAAGACTACCTCTCTACCACTTTCTGAGTCACAGCTCCACCTCTGGTAGTCTGGTAGTTAATTGGAGATAAGCATCTCATGGTCTTTCCTGCCCCATGGTCTTCATATCTCAGCCTCCTGTGTCACTAGGATTTTAGGTGTGAGCCAACAGTGGCCAGCTAAACTATGCTTGTAAATGCACCAAAACTTCCAGAATAATATCATCCTAATTCGCCACTCTTTTATCAGATTTTTCTCCTTTTGACATTTAATTAGTGAAAAGCTCTGAATATAATCATAGGGTTAGCTAGCTTTTAATGCTAACCATAGATTAACTATGGTGATATTCACTATTTTATTTCATTAAAAGGAAATATTATGTACAAGATTCATGACTGAGACACAAATCTATGCTATGACAATAAAAAAAATTGTCACTCTGGGCACAATAGTCAAAAAATGAGCTGTATTGGAATATACTTAAAAATAATACATGTACAGGAAAGATTCAATATAATTTATGAAGTTCTGGAATTTTCTGTAAAAAAAGTTGTCACTGAAGTGACATGAAGTTTCAGATTTCTGAAAATAATACAGTCAATGATTTAAGAGACAGCATAGCAAAAAACAGACATAGTAAAAGAATATTGAGATCATCAGCAATGTTAAAATAATGGAAGCAATGGCTCAGATTCTGAGATGTTAGGACTTAAGACATAAGGACCAAATATCTCTGACAGGTAGTATGATATGTAGACAAATCTACTGGACTCATGTTGGAGTTGAGCACTGTTGGGGGGGCGGGGAGTAGGTGATTATGGGACTTGGACTCAGGGTCTAGGCACTGTTCCTGACTTCATTAGTTCAAGGCTATCGCTCTACCACTTTGAGCCACAGATCCATTTCTGGTTTTCTAGTGGTTAATTGAAGATAAGGGTCTCACAGAATTTCCTACCTAGGCTGTCTTTGAACTGAGTAGCTAGGATTACAGATGTGAACCACTAGTGACCAGGAAGTTGAATATTCTACTTTCCATACTACTCTAGCTAATATCAATAGCTCAGTGATAATCTATATATTTTTGTCTCTACTTGGTTTCAAAGAAGTATCTCCAGTGGTGTCCTGTCCTCCAAACCCCACAAATCTACATCCCCCATTATACCACGTCTTCACTGACATGTACACCAGAGCAGAAATTAAATCTATCCAAAACCAAAAGAACTAATCCTCCCCTCTCAATTTCTTAAGAAAAATATGAATATCAACTTTAAATTCTCCGGCTGTCTCATCTCGCACATCTAAAAATTGAATGTATCCCTAGAAAGCACTCGGATCTGCCTATGTCTCCACATTCTTCAGTTAACAACGCTACTTCAAAAGACCATAATTTTTTGCAAGGGTTATTGCAATAGCTTCTAATTGGTCCTTGGCTTGCTTTCTTCCCACTGGTTTCTCTGCAGATAATTAGGGAGGAAAAGACTGGAAGAAGAGACCACTCATTGACCACTCATCATCATCATCACCATCATCATTATCTTCATCATCATCATTATCCACTTTTTCAATATTTCCAATTGTCTGAAGCTTGAGGAAAGCAGACTGTATTTCCTAACCATTGTAACAGAGGGAGGACAAAATATTTTCCCCTATCAGGTAGTATATAAAGTAGCAGTATAGTTGAACTCAGGACTTAAAGTAGTGTAAAAGGATATTTAACAGTGATACCTGACCACAGCACTGTCCAGGGACTGATGTACCCCAGGGCTAGGAGTATAATTGTCACAAGAGAGAGCTAGCTCTAGCATGCTAAACAGATGATTATTCTGGCCTACCACCTTGACCTTGGTCCCATCCAACTCTAATTCAAAGGTTCTCACAAATTTTTGGAATCTGATTCCCCATTATCTTGTTGGTCATGTAAGTATTTCCAAGCCTATGTGAAAAATTACCTTCTTCTTGAGCTAGCCAAAATCATGTTCCACTGCTTTTAATGTAAATCTTGAACTGAGATAGGTCAGTGAAGAAGTTGTTATAATAATTAAACCCAGGTAAGCATGGTGGAAAGGTTTATAAAGAGGAGTTGAAGTTTGTAGGATTTGGTTGGGTATTGTGGGAAAGAGGAGGGTCTCTGATGATCATTTTCTACCCAAATGAATGAAATGATTGCCACTACTTTAAAGAAAATAAAGAATTGAGAAAGGGTAATAATAAATGAGTTGGAAAGATGACTGGGGTATAGGGTGCTAGGAATCATTACTATTTTATACAAGTTGAATAGGGGAATCGAAGCTAATGTTATGAGAGCCATAGAGTAGACAGATGGATGAATCTGTGGGAAATGTCAAGGATAAAGATAGAGAAGTGAAGTCATCAGAACGGAACTCAGGAGAGGAAATGAGATCATTCTGGAAGGGTTCACAGCATGGGAACAGTGGGTCGAGGATGGACATCTGGAGAATACCATAATTTAAGAGATGGAGCTTAGGAAGAGACGTCTAGAAAATAAATCACATCATTCTGGACTATGGTTTTTTTTTAATGAAATGTCTTGCCCATAATAATTCTATCTCCTTTGCTTGGATTTGTACTGCTGTTAGGCAATTATTTTCTTTTCTTTGGAAGTCTTTTCTCTGTGAGCAATGACTATGAATAATAAATTCTAACTTCAAATTTGAAACCACAACATTCAGGCCCCACCTTCTTTTCTAGAGACCTCTTCCTTTAGGGTTGAGGTATTAAAAAATTATCTCCATTTTAGGTACTTCTATCTAAAGGAAACACAGGAAAGGCATTTGCCTGTCACTTATACTTCTACGCTATGTCTAAGTTCATGGATTTTCTGTTTTTTCTCCCAGAGCCCCCCTGAGTCTGTGGGTTTTAAGAAATATGGTCCAACTTTTGCCACCTGATGAGGTAACTCACAAGAGTTTCTCTTCCAGTTATACCCTAAGCTATTATCATTATATTTATCTGTTTCCTGGTAAATAAAACCATGAGAAGATTTGCATTCTGTGGTCCTAGGATAAGAGAAGACTTCCTACTAAACACAACAAGGAAAACTGAAACAACTAGTAATAAAGATTCAGGTAAAACAAACACATGCAAAAAAAAAAAAGGTTCAGAGATGAAAATAAAGGTTTAAGTCACAGAGCCAAGAGTTTAGAGTCAGCATATGTTAAACGGTAACACTCCAGGGATTGTCCTAAACCTAGAAAATATATACACATACTATACTAATATGAATTATAGAAAGTTGTATAGTAAGGCTTTCTTCACTTAATATTGAAATTAAATAGAATCAGTAAAATTGAGACATACATATATATGAAGTATATATATATTATATATATGTACTATATATATATATATATGAAGACTAGAGTAGTAGAATGCTATAGGTCCAGAGTTCAAATCCTGAGACCACAAGATAGATAGGTAATCTCTATAACAGAGAATCTCTGAGAAAGTCAAGAACAATAAAAAGATAGAAAAATAGGAAGTTTGTGTCAAACACAGAGACTGAATAAGTTAAAAATACATCCACTGATTTTAAATATCAAGCCATCTGTATCTTTGCCAGTAGTATATTCTGTACAAAGATGAGGACAGAAAACAGAAAGCAGTGCTGTCAAGTAAATGAGGGAAAAGGAAGCACAGAAATGAAGCAAACACCCACTTCTACCAACTGTAGTCAAAGCAACATTATCAAGAAGTCAGGTACATCTCAAGGATAGATAGTGCAACAGGACTTTCGGCTTCTCTAATGAGTCATATTCAATAGAGTCACTGGTGAGGTAAATTTCCTTGGGAATTCATAGTTTCTTCAATTAGAGACTGTGGGGTGAGGAGAGAAAAGAGTGATGACAGGTGCTGGGAGACCACCAATATGTGAGTCCACAACAGTCTTACCTTTGTCTACCACATCCACTATCTGAACATACCCACATGCCCCCTACCTTGCTGCCTCCTTCTCTTTCTCCCTCCTTCTTTCCCCCTCCCTGCCTCATTTTCTTTTCTCGTTTTGTTTTTTCTCTTTTCTTTTCTTTTTCGAAATGCTAGGTCTTTTAACCCAGGGCTAACAATGAGCTAGTTGGCCACCCTCTCTTATGCTCACTTTCAAAACTGCCTCTTGCTATACAAAATATATTCACTCACTTCTCAAATGGAATACATTCAAAATCCTTTCCAGTAACTATATCAAGGACAAGCCCAGGGGCCTTGTATTAGGTGGCATATTTTTCAAGAAGAACATTTTTGGGTGCCTTTAGCATTAAGCACAGAAATATATAAATGTAAATAAACAAAGCAAAAGGTTTTTTGGAGTATTTTTGGCAGTACATGGGCTTGAATCCAGAGTCTTGCACTTGCTAAACAGGTGCTCCACCACTAGAGCCATACCTCTATATTTCTTTGTTTCCATTTTTTTAAATAAGGTCTCATATCCTTACCTGCACCAGTCTCAGATTTGCAGTCTTCCTGCCTATGCCTCCATGCAGCTGAGATTACAGACACACACCACCATACTTGGCTTATTTATAATATAAATTCCCCATTACATTTCTCCTGGCTTTCCTGGAATGATGATCCTCCCTATCTTTGCCTCCCAAGTAGCTGAGATGAGAAGCATGAGTTCTTTACCAAGGCTCAAAAAGCAAAAAGTCTTAGGGGGTGAGGGAGGAAATCTCTCCAATACTTGACCAAATCTTAAAATTGAAGCAAAACTTTATATATAACTGTCAGGCAGACTCTTCTACCTGCAAATATCATTCAAAAATTCTCATCTGATCTTACTTGGACACCACCTAGGTCCACCCAGCTCTTGACAGGCTCATGTCTCTGCACCACACTGCTGTGGCTTCCAGGAAGCTTTAGGACAGGGGCTTGGAACAGTGCTTTCCTTGGATTTCATGCTGTATTTCTGCTTTTCAGCACCTACTTGGCATGGTACGCAGGCCAAGGGAAGCTGCCAGAACTTTTCTGAAGCTCCTATCGAAAATCATTTCAGGATGTAACTGAGTTACTAGAGAATGCAAAGGATTCAAGCAAGGCATTCGTTCAAACTAAATACTCCGTGTGTGTTATTAAAAAGTCCTATGGGTGTTGGGCATGCCTCTCACACTGGCAAATCGGGATCTCAGCCAGAAGGACCTCTAGTTTAAGGCCAGACTGAACTAATTATCAAAAACCTTGTCAAATAAAGTAGGGATAAGAAGAAAAGAGAGAGGCTCTGTTTGGCATTTTGTGTTTGGCTTATCTTACTCAACATTACGACCTCCAGTTCTATTTATTTTCTGGCAAATGATATTATTTCATTTAAAAAAAAACAACAGGTTGGCTATTATTCCACGGAAAGTGGAATTAACCTCAGTGAAATCCATAGTTTGGATATTGTGGACAACGATGCAGTAAACATGGGTGTGTAGCTTTCCTGTACATTGACTTACTCTCCTTTTGATATATGCACAAGAGTAGTGTGTTGGAGTCATAAGCTGGAGTTGCATTTAGGGTTTTGTTGTGTTTTTTTAAAGAGCCTCCATACTATTATCTATAGTTGTTGTGCTAGTTTACACTCTCACCAACAGTGTAGGAAGCTAGAGCTAAAATACGGATGAGGAGGAGGAGGATGAAAAGGATGAGAGGATAAGAATGAGGAAGATGAGGAGGATGAAAAGGCTGAGGAGGTTGAGGAGGAGGTTGAGAAGGAGGAGGAAGATGAGGAGGAGGAGGTTGATGAGGAAGAGGAGGAGGAGGGGGAAGATGAGGAGGTGAGGAGGAAAAGGAGGAGGAGGAGGACAAGCAGGATGACAATAGCACTGGAACATGAATAGAAAAGTAAGACTACCTCAGAGGATCAGTGATTGGAGTAGAGGGAAAGGAGAAGACACCAAGGAATGAAAGGGATTTAAGATGAACATGTTCACTTGCACACACAAACACACACACACACACACACACACACACACACACACACACACACACACCACAAGAAAAGAAATCCATCAAGTGCTATTTGAAAAGAGGGGGAGAAGAATGAGACTAAGATAGAGGGGGTAATTTGTTCAAAGTGCATTGTGTACATGTATGAAAATATCACAATCAAACCCTGTCATATTACAAATGTATGTTAATGTAAAAATAAACTAAAAGAAGAAAATCCTCTAGGGAAAGACCAGAAAAAAATAATAAAAGAAAGAAAAATGGTTAGAAGATGGAAGGGGAGAAGGAAATGGGTAGCTGCCTAGCCAGAGTCCATAACAGAATTGAAACGCTAGTGTTGACAGGAAAAAAAGAACAAAACGGTCAGAGAGTGACCTTTTTGCAGAGGGCTGAGGAGGTGAAGACGCCATCTGTGAAGTGTTTGGAGAAGAGAAGGCCTGGCCTCTGACCATGAGGAAAGTCCTATGAGACTGGTAAATTTCATAGAGGAAAAGAGGCCAATGTGACCCTAGAAGAGTGAGAGACCAACTCATCGGAAATGAACTCAGGGAGGTTCCTGGAGAACTTTATATGTCACCATGAGGCTTGAAATTCTAACTAAAATTTAAGTATAAGTAACATCTCACCCGTGGAATCCTAGCTACTCAGGAGGCTGAGATCTGAGGATCAAAGTTTTAAGCTGAAGCCAGCCAGGGTTCAAAAAAAAAAAGACTCATCTCCAATTAACCACTACCAAAAACAAACAAAAAAAAAAAAAGTGGAGCTGTGGCTCCACTCAACGCCCAGACCCTGAGTTCAAGCTCGAGGACCAGATGGAAAAAGAAAAGAATACAACACGTTTAAAATAAGTAATAATTATAGTAATAAGAATTAAATTTTCAAATGAAGGGATAATATTGTCCAAAAAATGTACTCATTTCTAACTTTTGAAACAGTAACCCCACTATATGGCATCTTAATAGCGACACTAAAATTATATTTTTTTATTTTTTATTTTTTGCCAGTCCTGGGCTTGAGCTCAGGGCCTGAGCACTGTCCATGGGTTTTCTCAAGGCTAGAACTCTACCACTTGAGCCTCAGCACACTTCCGGCTTTTTTTTTTCTGTGTATGTAGTACCAAGGAATCGAACCCGGGTCTTCGTGCATGCTAGGCAAGCACTCTACCACTAGGCCAAACTTCCAGCCCATAAAATTATATTTTTTTAAATAGACAAATTAAAAGCAAGGGGCATGTATCAAGTGGGAATGTGCTTGCCTAGCAAGAATAAGGCCCTGAGTTCAAATCCCAGTGTCACAAAACAACAACATCAAAAACAACAGCAACAAAAGCCCTAATAAAACTATTTCTTCAAAAACGAATTAAAATTTCCTTTGGATGTAGGCACATAATATAAATTTTAAAAAGATGGTGAATCTATTGTAAGCATAGGGAAATGTTTTGACTGAATGTAAGTGAAAGAAGCATATACTGAACTTTGCACATACAATTGCTTCTTGGCTTATGGCAGGGCTCTGTCCTGATAAACCCACTGTAAATTGAATATTTTTTTATTTCTTTTTTGTGAGTCATGGAGCTTGAACTCGGTCTGGGCACTGTCCCTGAGCTCTTCAGCTCAAGGCTACTGCCCCATCCTTGAGCCACAGCCCCACTTCCCATTTTCTAGAGGTTAATTGGAGGTAAGAGTCTCAAGTCCTCTTGTGCCTGGGCTGGCTTTGAACCTTGATCCTCAGATCTCAGCCTCCTGAATAGCTAGGATTACATGTGTGAGCCATTGCACCCAGCTTAGTTTTTAAATTTTGAAACTGAAAATACTTGAAGTTGGAATGGCATTTAATATACCTACTGTATAGAAGATCTTAGCATAACCATATAGGACATTGTATCATGAGATTGTTTGCACTCGTGAACTCCTAAAGGAGAGAAAGCTGTTGCATACTGAAGCTACCCACCAGAAACAGAGAGGAGACCACATATTCCTGCCTGGAAAAAAAATTAAATTGTGAAATTTGAAGTATAGTTATTAGATGTATCATACTTGAGGCATGAATACAAGGAGATGGAGATAATGGTGATGCCCCTTAAATTCTGCCACTGTTCTGTAGGATGCATTTTTTATTTCCCCTAATTTTATTTTAATTGTATTTTATGTTATTGTAAAAATGATGAACAGAGGTGTTCCAGTTACATAAGTAAGGTAATGAGTATATTTCTTCTCAAAGTGTTACTCCCTCCCTCATTTTTGCCATTCCACCCACCCCTCCACCCCAACTCCACTCACCCCACCAAGTTGCAAAGCTAATTTCCAACATAGGGTCTTACGATTATCTCCTTTGCGTTGGTTCACCCTTTGTTCTTTGTCTCGCCACTTTGTCATTCCCCACCCGTGCCCCAAATCAGATGAACATATACACATGACACAGGATACCAAAATCAAAAACAGTGGCAACAGAGGATAAAGCAAAGGAAAATACTGAAAAAGAAAGTAACTTCACACAGTACATTAAAATAACTCATTTCCATATACTGGAGTCCATTCGGATTAATATTTTATATAGTTATATGTACATAGCTATTGAGCTATTGTGATCTTTGGCTAAGACTATGCTAAGCACATGCTAATTACTACAAATGAGCAAAACCGTGGAGCCTATGTTTCTTTGGGTCTGGTTTACTTAATATAATTTTTTAAAGTCTTTCCATTTCCTTATAAATGAGGCAATGCTATTCTTTCTGATAGCAGCATAAAATTCCATTGTGTATGTATATATGTGTGTAGGTGTATGTGTGTGATATATATCACATTTTTGATCCATTCACGAACTGAAGGGCATCTGGATTGGTTCCATATCTTAGTTATGGTAAATAATACTGCAATGAACATTGCTGTGCACAACAAATCAAGAAAAAAAAGAGGTTAGATAAATGGGATCACATTTGCATTACATACACTGAGGAGCTTCTGTGTGGCAAAGGGCATCGTTAGCAAGATAAATAGAAAGCCCACAGAGTAGGAAAAGATCTTCACTAGCCATGTAACACACGAGGGCCTCACATCTAAAATATGCATAGGACTCAAAAAATTAAATCCTGGGACCAGGAGTTTGGCCTACTGGTATAGTGCCTAGCATGCACGAAGACCCAGGTTTGATTCCTCTGTACCACATACACAAAAAAATCCAGAAGAGCACTACCCTTGAGGAAAGCCCAAGGACAGTGCTCAGGCCCTGAGCTCAAGCCCAGGACTAGTAAAAAAAAAAAAATTAAATCTCCCAAAATAAATCCTCAAAGAAATAGCCACTCCATTAATAAGTGGGCTAAAGAATTAAAAAGAGACTTCTCTGGAGAGGAAATAAGAATAGCCAATAGACACATGAAGAAATGTTCAACTATCTGGCCATAAAAGAAATGTAAATCAAAACAACATTGAGATCCCACCTTATCCCAATTAGAATGGCCATTATCAACAAAACAAATAATTGTAGATGCTGACAGGGTTGTGGTCAAAAGGGAACACTACTGCACTGCTGGTAAGGATGTAAACTGGCTCTGCCACTCTGGAAAGCAATATGGAGGTTCCTCAAAAGACTAAACATAGAGCTCCCCTATGACCCAGCAATTCTACTCCTGGACATTTACCCAAATGCTAACAAAAAAGGATGCATCATCGTACACAACCAAGGAAATGGTTTTCAATTGAACTATGATCCAGTGCATTCTTTTCACTTAAGACCTTTTAATGCTCATTGGAAGAGCTCTTTAGACTTAAAATTTAGATTCTATTGTATCACTATATGCATATATTAAAAGGATGAAATAAATCCATGGAGATATTTCCCAAACTAATCATCAGCTCTGCTCAATTCCATTCTGATGGCACATCAATAATGTCCATGTCCTTTCCACTCCAGGCTGGTTCTGGGAACATTTCCTGAGAGTTAGAACTTCTTTCCATAACACGGATCGTCATACCATAAATGCTCATGTTGCCTCTTTGGATTTTTCCACAAAGTTCCAAGAGAGGGTTTTCAGGCCATTTTCTCTCAAGTAATGAAAACTTTGTGTGTGACTGCAACCTGGAAGACAGATTTTCAAATGTCATCCATCTCTAGAAGACACTTGGCTTTACAGAGGCTAAAATATAAAGGAATGTACATCTTAGCATTAATGAAATATAGAAAATACATTTTCTTATTTGGCATAATCATCACATTAAGATTAGCTCCCAAGTGAATTTTGTATTGCTTCCTAATGAATGCTTAAAAATAAAGGGATATAATAGAAATATTAAATGACTATTATAAATATAATCCTCTGTCTGAAGGATTTCCAAGTTTTTCAGTTCATAAAAAATTTTGTGTTTCAAACAGGACATATCTCAAATGAAGCAATAACAGCATATTCACATGATTGCAAAAATTTACAATAAAAAGAATTTTCTCCCAAAATTTGCTGCCAACATTTAGTTAGTTCCAAGAACTAAAACAGGTAAAAAGTGAACCATGCCCACATTTTGTGAATAACACCCTTGATTCCAAAGTGTGATAGATGAGATTTTAATTCCAATGAATAGTGTTTATTCTTAAAAAAAAAAAACTTGTAAAGTTGTACATCTGCAATCAATTTAAACAATGCAAATAGTTTAAATTACGATTATGGTTTTCCCCAAGTATTTTCATTTAAAGTATTTATTTATCATATTGAATAGCCAATCTTCTAATCATATGATTTCTATAAATGTTCTCAGTATGTCCCTCAAAAATATATCTAAGCTGGGAGTGGTGGCTCACTCCTATAAACCTAGCTACTCAGTAGGCTAAGATCTGAGGATCAAGGTTCAAAGCCAGTCCTGGCACTAAAGAATGTGAGATTTATATCCAATTAACCACTAGAAAACTACAACTTAAGGGCAGGGCAGTAGCCTTGAGCTGAAGAGCTCAGGGACAGCACCCACACCCAGAGTCCAAGACCTGTGACCCCCCCCCCCAAAAAAATCTAAATGTGGGTAATGTACAGAATGTATTTTATATTTCGTTTTACAACCACTTTGACATGACTATATATGTCATGGATAGTAAACCACTTCGCTATCCTATGTTTATAAAGTTTTGCTGGGAAAATGGCCATATCCATTCATTTACATGTGATCACTAGGCTTTTTATCTACTTCTAGATCAGAGTTGGAAAGCTATAGTGGAGACTCTATGTCTGACAAAGTAAGAAAAATATTTAGCTAGTCAATATTGCAGACTCCTGATCTGGCTATTATAGAATAATAGCCTTATGCATCCTTTCTACCTTGTACTTTATAGCTCATCTTCAAAACAACTTGTTTTCCACTTGTATAATGAGAAAAGCTAGATTACCATTGAACAGTAACCTAAGGTGACATTGTCTCACGGGATAATACTTGAGTAGGAGGGGAGTGCAAATGTTCCTTAGAGAAAAAAATGAGCTTAATGTCAATGAAAGATTATTAACACTATTTCTTTTGTAATTCACCTCCAGCTTCCAAATGATACAACACCAATTTTCTTGGTATATTCAGCTCTACTGGAACTTCTGGGAATAAAATTAACATGTGGCTTTTCCAAGTATCAAGTGCCATTTTCAATTGAATACACTGAAGATCAGAGCTAAATTTCTAATAGCTTTTATTGGTTGCTCTGTCCTCCTTTCCTTTATTTTGAACACATGGATTGTTTCTTTGGCCACAGAGTCAAATACTGATTTGATTGATTCAAAAAAATAAATAAATAAAATATTGCTGGTTCCCTCCTATAGTTCTATCTAATTGGAAGGCTAATGGGAAATTAGGAACTAATAGGAAAATCACAGTTCCAGACCAGCTTGGACAGAAAGCTTAGCAAAATTTCTTCCCGGACTATAGCTGGATGTGGTAACATGAGCCTATCATCACAGCAAGGACAGGAGTCCAAAAACAGGCAAATAATAGTGCAAATCCAACCTGTACATGTGGCTGAAGAAGTGGCTCAGGGACAGAGTTCCTGAATAAATGTGAAATCCTGAGTTCAAATCCCTTTTTATACTGCTAAAGATAATTTTTAAAATAAACTCCAAACCAGACACCAGTGACTCATACCTATAATTCTAGCACTCAGGAGACTGAGATCTGAGGATTGTGGATCAAAGACAGCCAGCACAAGAAAGTCTGTGACACTCTTATCTCCATTAAACTACCAAAAACACAAAAACGAACAAAAAAATGGCTCAAGTGGCTTGAGCAAAAGAAGTTCAGACCAGGGGCTAGGAGTTTGGCCTAGTGGTTAAAGTGCTTGCCTAGCATGCATGAAGACCTGGGTTCGATTCCTTGGTACCACATACATAGAAAAAGCTGGAAGTGGTGCTGAGGCTCAAGTGGTAGAGCTCTAGCCTTGAGAAAGTCCAAGGACAGTGCTCAGGCCCTGAGCTCAAGCCCAGGACTGGCAAAAAAAAAAAAAAAAAAAAAAAAAGTTCAGACCAGCATCCAGGCTCTGATTTCAAGTCCTAGGACTGGCACCAATATATAAAAAAAACTCCAGTACTACTGAAAGAGAGAAATGCTATGGCCAGACAAATCACAATCTTTTCCTGGATAAACAGTATTTTGTAGCATTCAAGAAGCTAAGTAAGTCCTGCTACTCAGGAAGCTGAGATAGGAGAATCATTATTCAAAGCCAGCCAGGGCAAAAATGTCCGTATGAGCTCAGGGACAGCATCCAGGCTTAAGATCTAAGCCTAATGACAAACAAAAAAGAAAGAAAGGAAGGAAGGAAGAAAAAAAGAAGCTAAATCCTTTTCAAATAAATGAATTTTAAATCTCAGCTCTGCAATTGAGGATGAAAATTTCATTAACAACATATTTTGTTATTTCAAGTGGTCCAGAAAACAAATGAAATAAGAAAAAAGAGATGACCAACACCAAGATGCAGAGCCCAGAGGGAGAAAGAGAAAGAACATCCCAATAAAGACCTAACTCCCTGATTCAGACATCTCGAAAGAGCTGATTCTGGGCCTTCCTAGAGTCTACATAGAGCTCCCAAAGTACCTCTTCCCTTTTTAAGCCACCACCTAAATACCCCTGCCACCAAGATTTCTGACTGCTAAGTCCAGACTATCTTCAACGAAGGCAACCAGCAACACCAATAGAACAAGATGGAACATCTTTCTCAATCAAAGGCAAAATGGCAACAAAACCTAAAATGTTATTACTGATTTTCTCTTTGTCTTCTAGTAGTTTACAAAACAAAAATAAATTTGTAAACATATTATTCTCCCAGCAATCTTTTGCCCTTTCACATAGTAGCCATTTCATCTGTCATGTACTCTTCAAGGCAGCTCAATTCCAATCACACAGCTTTTTTTTCTTCTCCACTTACTATTCCTGTCTTTCTGTCTTTCAGCTTTTTTATTGTAATTAATAGAAGGGTTACATTATATTCACCAGATAGAAGGTACATTACTTCACAAACATTGATACCCTTTCTCATGACATGGTCCCCATTTCCCTCCTCCCCCTTCCCCCGCTCATCTTGATTTCCCCCCTTCCCTATCCAATTTCAAATAACCAATTATCAGCTTTTTTTAAGAAATTTTATGACCGAAAGTTTAAAAAGTGATCTATCAGTGTGCTCTGGCTCAAGTGGTAGAGTGCTAGCCTTGAGCTGAAGAGGTCAGGGTCAGAGTTCAGGCCCCACGGCAGACAAAAAAAGAGGGGAAAAAATAATCTACATAAGATCTGCTTTAAGCACTTAGCTTTTGTGTCCAACTCACTTGCAGGCTTCAGAGATGAGGAGACCTTCCTTTTAAAAAACTGCAAAGTGACACAAAAGAAAATAACCATAAGAACTTCATTTTTTTTCCAGAAAAAGCTGGTTCTTCATGCTGTGTGTATCCAATGCTTTGCCTCTGAGAATAGAACTTATTAGCAATCCTAAAGTAAAAAGGACAGGATATTTTTCAACAAGGGCCTCCACTTTGCCAAACATCCCCGAGTTTGTCTCCAAGGATTTGAAAAGAAAGGAAAGAATGAAGAACGGAAACCATAAAGCAGGCAGTACAGCTATCATCTAATTACTGAATGAATGGTACAGTTGTTTGTCTGATTGCACTAAGCTAGTTATCCACTGCTAGTTTCATTGACAAAAAAGGAATCTACACAAATTATAGGGGCAAACTCAAGCACTAAAGGAATGTTTTGGTTCAGAGGTTTGCAATGACTATTGGCTTTGGTTTTTGGCAGTCTGTCTTTGCTGTGTGAACTCAGCTGTGCTGGGTCAGCTTGAAGCATTCCCAAAAGCCTGGAAGAGGGCAGACTTCCTTGTCATCTGTATCCCATCAATAAATTAAAGTGATGCTCTCCAGTTCGTGTTTGTTTCTTGGCAGGCTAATCTACAATCAGTAAAAGAAAAGCCTTTCATTTGTGCACTGCCGCTAAAGGAAGGAAGCTTTTGTACTCAGATCCACCGGAGACCAAAATATTAAAAAGTGGAAGGGGAAAGCCGTATGTGGCAATTCTTATAAACAAGCAGCTCAACATTCTGGTTAAGGCAAGGTTTGCATTCATTACAGAGGAAAGCAAATGCTTTCCTATGAGAAAAGGTTATGCTGATGCCAATATTGATCACTTTTGTTATAAACACTGACATTTTAAGTAGTGGGTGTGTTTATAATATTTCTAAATCAGACAAATCTATAAACAAGATATTCCTAAAAAAAAAAAATGTGAAATGATGAAAGCCTATTTAGCCTAACCAGTCAAATGTAGATCGGAATAGGAATGGGAATAGTACTGTAATAATGACCTGTATTTCATTGCCTATTAAGACTGTCTTATTTCTCTTTGTTAACAGTTATCTTAGCCCTGGAATCACTTGCAAACAAGCACTGATGTGGTTCTCATTAAACCCCTACCTATCACAGTGCATAAGGATGATCCCATCCATTTTGGTCCAACCACATTTTTGTTTGCATTTCTTATTATCTCTTTGAAGCAATCACTGCATCCTTCTTTCAGAGATATTTTCATTAAAACCTATGGTTGCTAGCATGAAACTTTAGTACTTTATGACTTCATAGACCCCCTTCCTATCAGAAGCTAATTGATGTTATTTTTCATTTGTGGTAAGCAAACAAACAAAAAAAGTTATAAAACCAGCAGGAGATAAAGAACAGGAGTGTAATTTGGTAAGAACTGTGAAAGTTATCAGATGTCACTTAGCTGGGAGGTATGAAAGATGAGATCTCAGGAAGGACTGCCAGAAGAGTAACTGACAAAATTCACAACCACAACTGTGATCTTGCTCAAACGCTACCATAAACTACACACACACACACACACACACACACACACACACACACACGCACGCACGCACGCACGCACGCACACAAATACGTCTGTGAGGACATCTGCCTGTCATCTGCCCATTTTCAGATTGATGCCAGCCTCGTTATTAATCTGTGTAGTCAAAGACAATTATTTCAAAGTATCTTAGTACAATTCTCCTTATTTTTGCTTATTTTGCTTCCCCTTTGATCTGGGCTCTGGTGGCTCACACCTATAATCCTAGCTACTCTGGAGGCTGAGATCATGTTGCAAAGCCAGCCGGGGCACTAAAGTGCATGAGACTCTTATCTCCAAGTAACCATCAGAAAACCAGAAGTGGTGCTGTGGCACAAAGCGGTAGCCTTGAGCTGAAGAGCTCAGGGACAGTGCCCAAACCCAGAGTTCAAGCCCCATGACCAATTTATCCCCCTACCCCTGGCAAAAACAAACTTCCCTTTGCCTCAATTTCTTTCAACATGCTTCTGGTTTTCTAAATGCCTGTTATTTAGTTGACAGAATATTTTGTGAACTATAGATAAAATACTGCTCATGAGGAACTCATGAAATTCAGATCATGACATCAGGGGACTGGGAGTTTGGCCTAGTGGTGGAGTGCTTACCTAGCATACACAAAGACCCGGTTTGATTCCTCAGTATCACATACACAGAAAAAAGCCAGGAGTGGTGCTGTGGCTCAAGCGGTAGAGCTCTAGCCTTGAGAAAGTCCAAGGCCAGTGCTCAGGCCCTGAGCCCAAGCTCCAGGACTGGCATCAAAAGAAAAAAAAGTCTCAGGATCAGCCAGGCATGGTGGCTGTACTCCTAGCTACTCAGAAAGCTGAGATCTGAGGATCGTGGTTCAAAGCCAGCCCAGGCATTAAAGTCTATAAGACTTATTTCCAATTAATCACCAGAAAACCAGAAGTGGTGCTGTGGCTCAAGGAGTAGGGTGATAGCCTTGAGCTGATGAACTCAGGGACAGCGCCCAGGCCCAGAGTTCAAGTCCTATGACTGACAAAAAAAAGTCTCAGGATCATTTATTTTTCTCAAGTCTCATTTTTCTGAGATTCTTATGCCTGAAAATATAATGAAAACTGTTTATCGCCTGACACTGTGTCTGTCAATTTAACTCACAAGGGCAATCAAAGTACCAAGAAGTACCAAGAAGGATAGAAGAAAGACAACTTTCCTACCCAAGAGGATATTAGACAGAAATGGGAATACACTATTGTTTACTTAGTAGAGAATTGAATGTGCACTTACTGAGTGTACTGGAAAGAAGATTAACTCCACAAATCACAGGATTTCATTTCTGGTTCCAGTGTCCTAACTGGAAAATAACACAGTCTTTAGAGCAAATCCGTATGACTTGGGATGCTTCAGAATAGTTACTTAACTTCTCTGAGTCACAGCTTTCTTCTCTTAAAAGGAGATGAAAATAATGTTCACCTTGTAGGGGTGTAGTATATCCAGCACAAAGCAATCACCATGTTCAGTATTGGTGCAACAAAATAAACTACTCTTCTAGTGAGAGAAAAGATTAGAACTTAGGTTTTCCATGTTCAGTTTTTCTGGTGATAAGTAAATATCTAGGGTTTCTTATTGCACAAAGATGGAGGCATAAAAGGAGCTTTCCTTTCCCTAACTGAATGTGTATTTTTTTAGACTATGACATGAACTAACAATTGACAAATTAACATTTGAGAAGGTATTCAAATTGATTAGATGTCATATACATTTTCTCTCTCCTTTTGTTTTCAGTTTGTGCCTTGTGTATATTTCTCTTGTTAATCTATCTTTTAGTATAACTATTTTAGATATGAACTTCAAAGTAGGTAGGGAAAACATATTCTTTTTTTTCTCTCCGAAGCAACCAATAGAGATAGATACTTTTCCTCTTTGCTTATTACATAGAATAAAATTATCACAGTTACTTGCTGGAGGAATTAAGATAATTATAAGATAATATAATTATATTACCTAAGTTAATTGCAATAACCAGCCATTGTTATACAAAATTATTGCAATATTAAAAGACAATATTAATAATCACAAAATGTATTTTGTTTTAAAAAGTCACATTTTTTGTTCATAGAAAGGCTAAACTCTTACTATTTCATTTACTGTTTGGTATCATTTTAATGCTGGTTGCTAAATCATTTTTGTTCATTTAGCTATCAGCATTATTAGCTGTGTTAAGTACACTTTTGAATTTAAATTCCTGAAGATGTGATATTTCAATGTCTCTTTACAATGTCTCTTTACTTTATAGATTTCCTAAAGAGGGGGAAAAAATGAACTTCTGCTGTTCAAATGACTAATTGAAGAGGAATGTGATAGGAAATAAATATTAAATAATAATAAAATAATAAATTAGAGAAAGCTGTACAGCTCAGTGATTAGAGTACTATTCATATAAACAAGTGACTCCAAGTTCAATCCTCTCTGGGCCTCCCAGTGATTTCTAACACCTTACGGCCCCCTACTTTTTTTCTTGCTAGTCCCGGGCTTGAGCTCAGGGCCTGCACACTGTCCATGGACTTTCTCAAGGCTAGAGTTCTATCACTTGAGCCTCAGCACCGCTTCCAGCTTTTTTCTGCATGTGTGATACCAAGAAATTGAACCCAGGTCTTCATGCATGCTAGGCAAGCACTCTACCACTAGGCCAAACTCCTGGCCCCTTTGTAGCCCCTTTCTTTATAAACTTAGTGTCTACAGGACACTTAAGTCTCTCTACCAGTGGAAACACCCGCTTAGTTTTCTCTGTGACCCATTTACCCCTCATTTAGTTATCAAAATTCCTAATTCTTCGCATCTAATCTATTACTGGAGAAGCAATCAAGTGTATATTGTATTAGACAAAATAGTTCCAAAATAAGAATGTTTTCCTCATGTTAAAAACTGTTACTCCCCAAACAGTCCTACCTATTTGTTGAAGCCAGACATATAGGGGTGCACTTTGCATTTTCAACTCTTCCTCATCCCTATTGTTTCTCAAGATCCGTGGAAAATTAGTCTCTCTACTACTGCTAAGCTGCAACTCAATTATCAGAAAAATTAAGTAAAAAGGTCTTCAGAAAAAAAAGTAGAGAGCTATACAGATACAAACTAAAGTAGAATAGTATACTGAAAGCATAACTTTCAACAGTAAGCAAAGTGCTTTATTTAAAAAGTAAATAGATCAAACAAATTGGAGAAAAGTACACTAACACTGGTCATAAAGGTATTGCAGTATCTGGAATTTGTGATACAGAAAATCCAACAGTTACGTCCTGGATTTAATCTCTGCCATCTGAAATAAAATGAAAAAGAAAATAGGCCAGTCTTACAAAGAATCAAAAGATCATGGTTGCCAGTCAAGGTAGCTCATGCCTGTAATCCTAGCTGTTCAGGAGGCTGAGATAGAGGTTCAAAGCCACCCCAGGCAATACAAAGCTGAAAGACTCTTATCTCCAATTAATCACTAGAAAATGGGATGTGGGGTTGTGGCTCCAGGGTAGGGCGGTAGCCTTGAGCTGAAGAGCTCAGGGACAACGCCCAGGCCAGAGTTCAAGCCCCATGATACCCCTCCCCCCAAAAAAGATCATGATTATTGTTGCTAAAGACTAAGAATGCAGGGCAGGGAGTTTGGCCTAGTGGTAGAGTGCTTGCCTAGCATGCACAAAGACCGAAATTTGATTCTTCGGTACCACATACATAGAAAAAGCCAGAAGCAGTGCTGTGGCTCAAGTGGTAGAGCTTTAGCCTTGAGAAAGCCCAAAGATAGTGCCAGCCCCAGGACTGGAAAAAAAAAAAAAGAGACTAAGAATGCTTGGTTGAGTAGCTAAATGAGCATGTTCTCTGAATCATAGTATAGGGCTTGCTCAGTAATGTATGAATCAGGTAGCTTGTTCATTCACTTGGATGGAAAGATAGAGTAAAGTAATCAATGAAGTATGAGACAAAGGTAAAATCTGTTCCCTCAATCCAAAGAATGCCAGACAGGTCTGATTTAAGCAGCCCCAATACATTGATTCTAAAGTTGTAAATGATAATAGTACCAGTAAAGAGATGACATAGGGGTATGAATTATAATGATAAAACTTGTATTATAAGACACTCAGGGCTCACTTTCACTAAAAAAAAAAAAGTTCTCAGAAGTCTACATTGTGAAATTATCAAACTTCTACTCATACAATGTGTCTCTACAGTTGTTCTATTGTGTATCACCAATCGTCCCTTCAGCATCCCTTTCCAAATGGGAAAATTTATTGCAATTTCTCTACCTCGGTGCCATCATTGTATGCTGGGTGGATAAAGGGAAAAAATACCAGTCTAGCTATAAGGAATCTGGACTAAAAAGCATGCTATTTAGTTAGACGTGCTGTGGAGACTACAGTACAGCTCCAGGTATTTTGTACTTTGCATTTGCTGTCAATATTTTATGGGGGTTTTTTTGGTTACCTCCATTGGGATAGAGAAATACATTTTGCAAATGTAAAGCACTTTCTCGCAAAGAAAAACTGTGAAGGGTATTAGGTTCTGTTCTGTTCTCCTTCTTTTCTGAAGACAGGAGGATTGTATTTCTCTCTCCCAGTGTTTTAGGCCAGCAAAATCTGAATGGAAATGCCATCTGTTTTGTTCACGTGGTAGTTTTAAGAACCAGACTACAATTTCCCATATTTCTTCTTTTATTCTTTTTCTTAAATTTTGTAGGATATATACTGACATTTTGACTGCATTCTCCTGCTCTCTTCTTCTCTTCATTCAACTACCTCTCTTCTTTTATTATTGTAAGTTTTTTTGGTCTTAGGAATTATGGATGCCAGTGTTCAGATGGAAAATATGTCAGCCAATACTCTGGACAGATTATTAACGGCCTTACAAACCATGGAGGACATGAGCTGTAGAAGAAACTAAGGTGTCATCGTTAAGTGACATGCATGGCTGGTGTTACTGCAGTACACACAGTGCCTCCTCATATGTCTGCAGCATCTTCCTATAACAGGGGTTGCAGTGAAACAGCGCCAGGCTCTTGCAACTAAGCAAAGTTCCATTTTCCTTTTCTTTCAAATATAGTTAGAGCTTTTTAATCCTTTCCCTTGACTTTTCATGCCACATTTTATGTGGGTTCTGCCTAGGAAGATAATATCCACAAACTCCGGGGATAAACATTTGTCAGTCTAGGCTCCAGTGGCTGTCTCTTGCTACTAAACGACTTAGGGATTAAAAACAAAACATTCTAGGTAAGTCTTCATCTTTACTCCACATTTAACTTGAAACACCATCCAAAAGACTTTTCCAATCAGAAATAGTTACTGCTGCTTCATAAGACTGAGCCTTCAGGGACCTAGCTAAGAAATATACCCAGGGAATGTTAGAAGGCTTGAAAAATCATTTAATTCCCTAGTATGTTTCTGATGAATATATTTTTCAGTCTTTTCCTTTCAATTGAATTTGTGTTAGTCTGCCTAGTACTCTCTTCTTGGGTCTGAAACTAAAACTATAAGGCCAAATTTTAACATCCCTAGAATTAAATGAAACCATTATTGATTATTGACTTATATGGATAGTTAAAAATGCAAAATGCCTCTAAAGAACCTTTCTTTTGCGTCACTATTTTTGGAACCTAAATCCACGTAACAGACAGATATTGCCGACTGTTACAGATAATAAATTATCTAAAAGCCCATAGGGAAGTGGCACTGTGGCTCAAAGAGTAGGGCAGTAGCCTTAAGCTGGAGTGCCCAGGTACAGCGCCCAGGCCCAGAGTTCAGGTCCCATGACTGAAAAAAAAACAAAAGAACAACAAAAAAAAACCCTAAAACGTCCCCTAGATAACCATGAAGATAGTTCACACCCTACCTGCTAGAATCTATATAATTTTATCAAAGTCTTCTTTGCCTCTGACTTCACAGATCTTGTCAATGTTTTAGGGGTCCTGTAAATACATAACGACTGAGTATTTATCTCCATGCTCTAATAAGCATGCAAACAACCCATGTAAAGGTTTTTTTATTTTAAATCTTGAAATGTTCCATGAGTCAAAAGAAAATGTTAGTTACCTGCAAACCAAGCCCCCATAAGCCACAATCACAAACCAAAGTTAAATACATCTGTTCAAAGGTTATAGCAACGGAAATGTTTGTACAATACATACTTCTATAAAGTGAAAAATGACCTACTCACCTCTTGAAATCAATGTCCAATCCATTCTGAAAGTTTCTGCCTCTATTTCTTCTAACTGCAATCCTTCTCTTTATTACTGGTCTCAAAGTTTCTGATCCACACTCTAGATGTTGAGAGCCTCAAAGGATCTCAATAAATCTTATTCTTTTCTCTTGGTGACATTATTTTAAAAATATAAAAGACATTACCAGCGATGGGCAACCAAACTGTCAACTTTACAATTAATAAAGGTGATGTTAAAGGGTATAATTTGAATAAATCAAATGTGTATGCCAACTGGAATAAATATCAGTCATAATTATTTCTCCTGACATCAGCAGTACTCAAAAATATACTCTTCCAGATGAGAGGTGGGTGGCCTGATTTAGTGAGATTAACTTCATAGAAAGCAGACATTACCATGCTTCCTGGTTCTTGCTCCCTCCAGCTTTTATTCCTCACAAGAAAAAATGGAAACGAAGCCAAGCAGGTTTAATTTATTTAGAATCCAGATTTATCACTGGTTGTTCATTTGAGATAGTCTGGCTGAATGAGCAAAATTACACCAATTACTCAAAATTGCTTCAAAAGTTCAAGTAATGCCAGAAATTGACAATATATATTTCTTCCTGAAATTAAGAAATGCTGCACGAAAAGTTCTGGAAAACTACTCAGGAGACTGAGATGCAAGGATAGCAGTTCAAAGCCAGCCTCACAAAAGTCCATTAGGCTCTACAATTTATTACCAGAAAACTGGGAGTGATACTGTGGCTCAAGTGGTAAAGTGGCAGTCTTGAGCTGAAGAGCTTAGGGACACTGCCCAGGCCCAGAGTTCAAGCTGCACAACCAAAAAAACAAAAAAAAAAATTACATTCTACCAGCTAAACTACTCTAACAAAAAGAATTTCCTTTTCTAGTGCTCTAGAGAAGGCTCTACAAGGGACTTTATTAACTTGACTCAGTTCATATGCATGTTGCTGAAATAATGATTTTGTTCTATGAACCAAATGCTCAGACTGACTAGGATTTGATCAAACATATCCCCACACCTCAACATAATACCAACAGCATTCATTACACATGAACTCACCAAGGGGAAGAAAGAAGATTCCTTCAACACTAAAATGCTATGATCATAAGATTGGGTAATAACGGTTACACAAGCTAAACTGCTGAAAAACAATGTACTGAACTAGTGACTGATTTAGAAACATCTTCACATACACACACAGCCTCAAGGTCAGGGGACATCATGTGTTCATTTTCTTATTTGTTTTAGTCACTTGTTGAGGAAACTCAATAGAATAGGGAATGAAGAAGTACAATTGGCCTGTGCATTTTGACCCATGTATCAAATCTATCTAGGGAGAAAAAAATACATTTGTACTAAACATATAAAGCCCCTCTTTCTCTTTACCATTCCCTAAGTAACGCAGTAGAAGAGCTATATACATAATACTGCACTGTATCAGGTATTAGAAGTCATCTAGAGTTGATTTCAAATATATAGGAGGATCATACAGGTACATGCAAACACTTTTATACATATCTAAACATTTTATGCATGGCCCTACATGCATAGTTTCTGAGGGAGCTTATGGAAACAATCTCTCACCTAACCAGTGTATTTTCTCTACTCCCCCTCTGCTGATCTGTGATCATGTTACCTACTTTTTAATCTGTCAAAACAAGTAACACGGAGGTCCTGTTAAAATGTCCCATCCTGACCACCATACACTCTATATAGCTGAATTGCAGAGCAATCAGCGATACCTGCTGGAAACCATACCAGACTATCTTCTCCTCTGAGGAGAGCTCAACGTAAGATTAGTTTGGAATCTTTTTTGGTTCTTTGAAAGTTTGCTTTCACTTAGCTAATTCTTACCACAAACAGAACAGAGAAAGAAAATGGAGAGTGGTAGAATTTTCATAACCATAAAAGGCTATCTGGTTGAAGACCTTATGACCCTTTGCTGGCTTTCAATTGCTAAACAACAAAACACTTGTTAAAATATGCCAAAAAGCTAGCTGTTGGCACCAATTTAAGGAGCTGAAGTAGGAAGATTACAAAACTGAAGAGCTATGAGAAGGACTTTCTGAGGAAAGCTAAGTAACCAGGAAAACACGGGAGCTTTCCTAACTCTATTTAAAATCAGCGTGAATGAATGGAGCTGCTCAAATACATTTGATATCCAGTCTCTTCGGATTGTTCCTGCAAAGGGAAAATAATAACATAAGAAGAGAATAAGGAAGAAACATTTCTAATTCATTGATTTGTCTTTTTTTATTTTTAATACTGTATATTAACTGCACAAAGGGTTTTTTGTTGTGATTTGAAAACTACACTCACATGTAAAACATTTTAATCAAATGTATTCCCACTATAACCTTTTTTTGTGTGGGGGGGGGTGGGAAGTCTTGGGGCTTGAACTCTGGACCTGGGCGCAGTCCCTGAGCCCTTCAGCTCAAGGCTACCACCCTACCCCTTTGAGCCACAGCCCCACTTCCCTTTCTCTAGTAGTTAATTGGAGATAAGCATTTCAACAGTTTTTAGTGCTAGGGCTGGCTTTGAACCACGATCCTCAGATCTCAGCCTCCTGAGTAAGTATGATTACAGGTGAGAGCCACTGCGCCCACTTCCACTATCACTTTCTTCTTCATTTGTCTTATCAACATTTGTATGTTTTATGTCACAGAAGTCACATTTGGGATCTTTATGTCAAAATACATGAAAACTGAAGATTTTCCCTCCTATGCTCATTTTTTTGTAAATGTATTCTGTCTCTGTTTGTCTGTCTGTCTGTCTCTGTCTTTTTCATTTGTTGAGACAGTATCTCACTCTGTAGCTCGAGCTCACCTACAACTCATGATCCTCCTGTTTCTAACTCTTGAGTGCTAGGCTTACAAACGTACACAAGCATAGAAAGAAGTCCTAACCCCTTCTGCCTGGCTCATATAAGAGCAGAGGCGGGTTGTCACTCTAATATCCAAGGGGTTGTCTCCTCACTGTTGCTTGATGAGGAATACGGACACTTGCTCACTCTCCAGTGACGGGCTACCCAGATGTGCATGCAGGCTCTATCTCACCATTAGTGTGCCCAACAGAGATTGCAGTGCAAATGCCTGCAAGTAGATTTACCAATTGCAAGGAGCTTCGCAGTTGAAAAACTCTCTTCACTGTTCAGAGCCTGTGTTTTAATCACTTTAGAAATTCATTCCTGCTTTTTTTAACTTTTACTTCTTTTATTTTTTAATTTTTTTCACCAGTCCTAGGGCTTGAACTCAGGGTCTGAGCATCATCTTTGGGCTTTCCTCAACTTGAACCACAGCTCTACTTTCAGCTTTTTTCAGAGTATACGGTACCAAGGATTCGAACCCAGAGCGTCATGCATGCTAGCAAGCACTCTACCACTAGGCCAAACTCCTGGCCCTAACTTTCACTTCTGACAAACCAGAGAACTTTCGTATTCTGAATTTTCTAGAGCTTTTACGTGGTATATAGGTGCAGCAGATATTTCTAAACCCCCTTTTTTGGTGCTACAGGAAAAGTTACACTAATGTGTGTCTGCTCAGCTAGTAAATGGGAGAATGGGAAACTTGGACTTGGGTTTTCTGAGCAAGTGCACAAGCTTTGTAGCACTACTTAAATAATAATATCTATCAGATAATTGCATTTGCATAACCTTTTGGGTATGATTAAAACATTTTCTTTGTATAATGTCATTTGACCCTGAAAAGTGCTGTGAAGTATAAAGAACAATGAATTAGACTATTTACAAATGTGGAAAACATCTGAGCAGTGGAGACCAGAGGGTTAAATAACTAACTTAAGATAAAACAAGTGACAAGGCCATATCTAGAAGCTAGATATTCTACTTGGCTAGTGTAACACTCATTCAATTTTTTTCTGTTTAATTAAGTTTGTCATGACATTAAATAAACTATTATGCATTTTCTGAGTAGTTTACAGTATTTTTCCAGGAAAATAGCATTTACCTCTGGATAAGAGCTATATACTGATGAATTCTGATGATGTTTGTGACACTGATAAACAATTTGATGAAGACAAATTATCAATTGCTTCCCATGAATTTGTGTACATTTATTTACCTTTCCAGTCAGAAATTTATGTCCAACATGTTTAAAGTACTGTTGGTATGTTTTTTCAGAGAACTAATGACTACATTGTAATCATACGGATTCAACAGCTTAAGAGGATTTTAAACAATCCAATAAATTTCATTTAAAAAAATAGTTGTTTAAAAACTGCAGTTAACTGTACAACTTATGGGTGGAAATGGGAGAGAGAGAGAGAGAGAGATTGGGGAGAGTAAAGGAACAGATGACATTGCACAAAAGGAAATATAATTGCAACCCCTCTGTACATCACCTTTTATGAGAATAATAAAGTAAATCAATTTTTCGAACTGCAGTGAAATACTTCATAGGCATAGAAAGATTCTGTCAGTATATTTATTTGCAGCATTTTGATATGAAGATGAAATTAAAATTTTAAGAACTGACTGGTAAATATTGGATCCAAGTTTTCTACTTAATTTTCCACTACAAGAGAAAAACCATAGTGTACTTTGGTTTCATGTTGCATAAAATGAAAGTCTAAACATCCTTGATATCTACCTCATATTTTTGGAAAATGCATATCGCACAACTTCATTGAATAGTATCACAGCTCTTTGGTATCAGTGAATAGTAACACACTTATAGTAAGATAATAAAGTGCTAACATTTTATCTTTTTATTTAAATTCTATTTTTTTGTCAGGGTAATGTACAGAGGGGTTACAGTTAATAATCCATCTTTTTGTACAAGCATTGTTTCTTGAAATGAGTTCGTTACTAAAAGGTAACATGTGTATGTATTTATGTGTAGGAAAGTGAAAATACTTTGCCAATTACTGAGTATTATGCACATGCATGCTATTTTTGAAATAGTTAATCCACTAGATTATGAAAAGTATTCTCCTTTGTCTGGTTCTTTTTAGTCTGTAGTGTCTGATTATTAGGCAATAGAGAGCTTCATGGGTTATAAAGGTGAAATCTCAAGAAACAATTTTTAAAGGAAAAAAAAATCCTAGCTCTGCCAAAGTTTTGAGGACTCTTCGCCACTGTGCAACCAACAAGGCCACTGGCTTTGACATAGAGCCACAACTCTAGTGCTTTGTGCCAGTTATTACATTTACTCAGAGTTATTAGGGCAAAAGCAATGCAAATGATTAAGGCAATGTTTATGTAGCAGGTATGCAATCCCAACTGTGGTAAATACATTAGTGATAAGAGTGAGGATTGGGTTGTTTGGAAGAAAAATGATATTTTCTCTGAGGTAATGGTAAGTTACCAGTAGATGGTATACTCCAGTTTTCTATTTGACTTCATGACCTTTTTTTTTTCCCCTACACAAAACTCCACTATAAATGGATCATTTAACTATAGTTATTTTTAAAAGACAGACAAAAAAATATTTTCTAGGGGCTAAAAGTATGCAGCTCAGTGATAAAATGCTTACCCAGCATGCATGAGCTTCTAGGTTCACCCAGGCACTTTAAAAGTTAAAAAAAAAAATGCTGATTGCCCAAGGCTCATGTCTGTAACCCTAGCTACTCAGAAAGCTGAGATCTTAGGATCGCAGCTTGAAGACAGCTCTGGCAGAAAACTCTGAGATTTCTATTTTTTTTTTTTTTTTTTTTGCCAGCCCTAGGCCTTGAACTCTGGGCCTGGACACTGTCCTTGGGCTTTCTCAAGGCTACCTGTTTACCGCTTGAGCCACAACACTACTTCTAGCTTTTTCTGGGTATGTGGTACCAATGAATCAAACCCAGAGCTTCAAGCATGCTAGGCAGGCACACTACTGCCAGGCCACACTACTGGCCCTGTGAGATTCTTATCTCCAATAAACGAATCAGAAAAAGCCAGAAGTGTCACTGTGGTATAAGTGGCAGAGCAATAGCCTTAAGCACAAGGAGGCTCAGGAACAGTGCCCAGATCCTGAATTCAAGCCCCAGGACTGGCAAAAAAAAAAAAAAAAAAAAAACAGCTTGAAAAATTTTTTTCTAGAGGGCTGGGAGTTTGGCCTAGTGGTAGAGTGTTTGCCTGGCATGCACAAAGCCCTGGGTTCAATTCCTATGTACCACATACACAGAAAAGCTGGAACTGGTGCTGTGGCTCAGGTGGTAGAGCTACTCTAGCCTTGAGAAAGCTCAAGGACAGTACCCAGGCCCTGAGTTCTGGCCCCAGAACTGGCAAAACAAAAAAAGAAAGAAAGTTTTCTAGAAATGATCTGAAAGCCAAGGATAAACAAATGGTAAGTTTTCAGTCTGTTATTTGTATAATGAGATAAATGGAGGAAATGTATGATAAATAATTTTGTTCAAAAGAAGTTCACAGGCCAGGAGATTGGCGTAGAGGTAGAGTGCTTGTCTAGCAGGCACAAAAACCCAGGTTTGATTCCTTGGTGCCACATATACATAGAAAAATCTGGAAATGATGCTGTGGCTCAAGTGGTAGAGCTCTATCCTTGAAAAAGTCCAAGGACAGTGCTCAGGCCCTGAGATCAAGCCCCAGGACTGGCAAAAAAAAAAAAGTTCAATGTCAAGTGCTGATTTCTCCGGAAGCTGAGAATCGGAAAATCTCAGTTCAAAAGTTGATGAAACACTGTCTCCCAAATAATCAATGAAAAGCCAGACTCTGGGTATGGCTCCATTGACAGAGCCACCAGTGACGCAAGCAAGCATAGCAACTGAGAGTCTGTGAATTCAAGTTCCACTCCCAGAAAGAAAAATTTACAAAGGTCATTGTTCCTCTCAAATTGCAGACCACCATCACATTCTCCTCTCTACACTTCACTCTTCCAGGTTCTACAGTTGCAACTAAGTATCCAGTTCAAACTAGCAATTATAAGCCCTAATGTCTATCTTCTCATTGAGATAGTTCTTAATAAATCAGCCCCATTACTGCCCGTTACTTTGAAACCATGGAGCCATAGCTTTCACTTAAAAATTCTCTTTGCTTCTTCCTAATACTTAGTTTTCCAATATTCACTCACTCATCGCCTATTTAGTTCAATCCTAAATTTCCCACTAACATTTGCTCTCTTGCCCCAAGGTCTACTACTTAATTTACTATTCTTAAACTGAACACTATTCACCAAAATAAAATACTTGGCAATATTCAAAAAGAAATGTACTCACTCTCTTACGTATGAAACTGTAAACCCTCTGTACATCACCCTGACAATAAAATGAAATTTAAAAAGTACTCTGAATAAGTATTTGCTGAAAGGGCAATTGACATAAAGGTAAGTGCTCCATAGCACATCTAAAAGCAGAGTTTCAGCTACTCCAAACACCTCCCATATTCTTTTTTTTTCTCTTATGGAAGAGACATGATAGTAACAAAAAACTTTACAACTATCCTTGAAGACACATGAGTAGAGATAACTTACAACTTTTATCATTGGCCAAGCCTCTTAGCACACATATCTCATCTAATCCTCCAGTAAATATTACACGGGTTTACAATTCCCCATATTAACTGTGTCATTTTAAAGACTTTGCTTCTCTTGACTTCTCCTCCCTGGGATCCATTTCTACTATTTTGGCTACCCTGTGGCCTTCCCGACGACAGTAGAAACGGCTTTTCTCTTGGCCTGGTTCTTCTCACTGCCAGTAGCTTTTCTCAGCAGCTGTTTAATGTGCTGAGCATCTTTAATTTCCTGAGTCACCATTATGGTTTCTGAATCACTCTCATAGATTCATGTAATGTCTTCTTGGGGGCTACCTGTGGTAATTCTGACCTTGTCACAGACTGCCTGACCTTCAGGTCTTCCTTTGAAATTGAATAAGAAGCTTCCAAGATCTTGTAACACTATAGTCTGTATAACTGACTAACTAAATAAATAACAGCATCACATAGATAATTCCCAAGGTCAGCTGCTAGCTCAGGAGGCAGCTGGAACCCCCAAACTATACAGTAGCCTAGGAAAGTCTGATAAATCGAATTTGGGGAAAAAATATTATGTAGACAGGCCTGTATGAGTACAGTGTACCAACAGCATTCTCTTCTAAAGGGAAAAGGTTTTCAAATAAGTTCCGATATTTATACCCTCCAGTGTAAAATAGATATAGTGTCAATCTTTTTTATTGTCTCATCCAAAATACTTGGCTTCTTTTTAATAGAGCTAATCTCTTTACCAAACATTCCTTCCTTGACCTCAAGTACAAATTTATGTTTTTCCTAGGCAAACAGTAAATTTTTCAAATCATTTTACTCTGCTTTTCTCCCCTTCAATTCTCACTGGAAGTCTGTCTAAATGAAGCTGACAATACTCATGTTATATACAGCCTGAATGTTTAACGCCTTATATTTCCTCTCCAGGTTAATTACTCCATCATCTTTAAACTAAGCTCACACCATGTCTCAAGACATGGACAAAATAACAAATAGGTTTAGTTTAGTTTAATTTAGGTTTTATTCTAACACAAATTGCATCGTTTCAGTTCTCAATAGAGTTCTTTCTTCCATGTGATTTTTTTTGTTTTTGGGCAATCCTGGAACTTGAACTTAGAGCTTGGTCATTGTCTGTGGGCTTTCTCAAGGCTAGACCTCTACCACTTGAGCCACAGCTCCACTTCTGGCTTTTTCTGTGGATGTAGTACTGAGGAGTCAAACCCAGGGCTTTGTACATGCTAGGCAAGCATCTTCCATCTGAAATTTTATGAACAAAAAATTTACTGTTCACATTTGTATCTGTGTTATCTTTTGAATTTCCAATAGAATCACCAAAAAATTCCATTTACAGCAGTCTAAGATTCTAGATTACTTCTCCAAACTTCTTCAAATTTCTCTCTTACACCAACTTGACAAGAAGTGATTTAAAGAAAGAAAACCTACCAGGCTCAGTGGCTCATACCTGTGATCCTAGCTACTCAAGAGGCTAAGATCTGAGGATCCAGATTCAAAACCAGCACAGGTACTAAAGACTCTTACCTCCAATTAACCACTAGAAAACCAGAAGTGGTGCTGTGGCTCAAAGGGTAGGGCAGTAGCCCTGAGCTAAAGAGCTCTGGGACAATGCCCAGGCCCAGAGGCCCAATCCCCACAACCAACAACAAAAGAAAGGAAAGGAGAGGAGTGGGTGGAGGAGAGAAATGGGGACAAAAACATGAGAAGGGGTACAGTGTAGCAATGATTGTGAAGTAATGCACCTTCTATCTGGCGATTATAATGTAACCCTTCTATTAATTACAATAAATAAATAAATAAAACATTTATTATAATACTTTTAGAAGTACAGTTAAAGATTTCCTGACTTCATTGTTTCTGGGTCATAGTAAGGTAAAAACATACACGGCAGAAGGAGGTGATAGACCTAAAATGACTATCATGCTAGCCAGAAAGCAGACTGAAAGTCAGAAAGGAGGCAAGAACAGAGACTTTTCAAAGGCATACACCCAGTGCTCCAGTGGCCTATTTTCTCCAAGAAGTTTCAACATCCTATTACCTCCTAATAATGCCATCAGCAAAAGGAGTATGAGATTCTGTGGATAAGATGGTTGCCAAAAAGTTCCCTTCTTGCAACTTTGCAAGTGAGAAATGGTCAGACATCAGAAGAAAACCCATACTGTAAAAAGACATAAAAAAGGAAAAAGTGAATAATAAATCAAGAAACAGTGGACAAGACAGCCTAAAAGGAGCAAGAAACCTAAAGGAAACAGCAAAAAGTAAGAATCCATCTGAAACTCCAACTCTAGTTCCCTGGGCAGTGGGAGAGCCAAAGACACACCACATGAAACCCCAGTGAGAACAGAATGGCAATTCTACCCACAGAAAACGTTCAGGTTTCATAAGCATTTAACTTGTTGAGGGAATTTTGTATCACAACAACTTCTCCTGCATGGAACGCTAAATTACTGGGAAGGAAACCCATTTTACCATTCTTCATATTTTTAAAGTTCTATACCCAACACTATTCTGAGAGCAGTCCTCTTGTTTCAGATTGAGAGACCATGGGGACATGAAAACATGTAACAATCAAGTCAGAAAGCCTGTGGCCACTCAATCACAGAATCTGCATGGGAGACAGCTATAAAAGTGAGTTGAGGGCCAGGAGTTTGGCCTAGTGGTAGAGCGCTTGCCTAGCATGCATGAAACCCTGGGTTCAATTCCTTGATACCACATAGAAAAAAGCTGGAAGTGGTGCTGAGGCTCAAGTGGTAGAGCTCTAGCCTTGAGAAAGTCCAAGGACAGTGCTCAGGCTCAGCTCAAGCCCAGGACAGGAAAAAAAAAAAAGAGTTGATGGGGAAAGAGATTGACATGGACCCCCCACTAAAAAGTTTAAGCATCAGAGACCTTTTGACAGTGGGTGTTGTGGTGGTAGGTGGTTATACCCATTGTGGCTAGGAGCAGGCCCTTACCTGTGAATTATGGAAAATATGAATGAGACCACCTAGGCTAATGCTTGGTGACTTATCTCCCTCTGAAGCTGCCTCTCTCCCATGTGTGATTTGCTACTGTGTAGAACTGCGGGCTCTATCCTAAATACAGCAAATCATGTACACACACATGTGCATGATATGCACAACATACTCACACATACACACACCTGATTACACGATGGTTTACTGCTAGGTTGTATATGAACCCCCTGAGACCCAAAGGCAAACACCTAATTCCCTCTGATTTTCACCTCCAGAACAGGACCATGTGCTCTGTTTGCCTGAACCCCCAGTTTGCTTGTTTGACCCTGCTAGGGGAACGTTGCCAGGCCCACAGGCTACAAAGTTCATTGGGGTGAACAGTGGCTCCTGATATACAAAGAAAGAAAACTTCTTAGCAGCCCTGATTCTGACAACATACTCTTGACAAGACAATCCCTCAGCCCACATACACAATGGCCAGTGTAGTGAGAAGAGAAAGTACAACAGACTGCAGTTATGACCCATGACCCAACTCACATGTAGTAGATTCTAATGTTAGAAGATTCTAAAAGAAACTCTCTAATTCTCCAAATTTTTTTTATCCTTGGTGTTTTTGTTTGATTCTTTGTTTATTGTTGAGGGTTTCATTGTTGTTTGGTTCTTTTTTGGATGGAAGGAAATTGGTTGCTTCTTACTTTGTACCTTTTACTAAATTTTTAATATTATCTTTATTATCTCTTAAGTGTGTTCAGCTTTATTTCTCCCTTATTACCATGATATAATTTTATCTACATCCTTTTATAATAAAACGTCTGAAGAAAATAGAAATAGAAATAGAAGGAGCACAGTGAATACAACAGAGGCTATATATAACAAATCCAACATCCACTAAATAGGAGAAAACTACTTCCCTTGAAGTTAGGAATGAGACAAAGTATCATTCTCCCCACTTTAATTCAACATAATGCTGGATTCCTAGAAAAAAAGAAAAAGTCAGGAGAAGGAAGAAATAAAAGATTCAAATAGGAAAGGGAAAGGTCAGTGTACCCTTATTTGCAGATCCGTATATGGTGAGATAAATCAAAAATAAAAATAAAAAAATCTGTATATTTAATATTTACCAATAAAGAACAGCTAGAAAATGAAATTAGGAAGACAATCCCATTCACAGTAGATTCAAACAAACAACAATAAAAAAAAAAAGCCCAGCCCATGGCTTACATCTGTCATGGAGGCTTACTATGGAGGCTGAGATCTAAGGATCTCGGTTCAAAGGCCGGCACTAAAGTCCATGAGACTCTTATCTCCAATTAACCACCAGAAAACTGGAAGTGGTGCTGTGAGTCAAGGGGTAGGACGGTAGCCTTGAGCTGAAGAGCTCAGGGACAATGCCCAGGCACAGAGTTCAAATCCTAGGACTGACAAAAAAAAAATACGTCATGTTAGAGTTATTATTGTGTTTCACATATTTGTTTCCAAGAGATGAGTGGAAGCCAAGCATTATTTAGATGCTGAAGAAATTAGAAGTGCCAATTTTTTTCTCTATCCACTTGTTCCTGGAAACAAGGCAATGAATAATGAGAAGGCTTGGGTTCACAGGCCTTCAGTTTGCCACATTCAATTGTATTGTTCAACATTTGACTGTGGCTGGGGTCTCTCACCCTACACGTGAGCAGGGATTACACTGACACCTGAAGCTAGAACAGAGAAGATGAAAAGAGAAGTTAAAGAGAGATGAAAAATTAGTCCTCCTGTTCAAACCAGGCTTGACTTTCCCATGACAGGCAGAGTTTGGTGATACACACTCTTCTACTTCATCACACAAGCTAAACAGGAATGTCAAGGCAGCCAAGAAACTCAAGCCTCAGAAGGTAGCGCAATCTATGAGACAAAATGGAAGCATTTCCAGACTCAGAAAAAGAGCAAACCTAATATCCACTTGCCTGAGATCAATACCTAGCTAGTAGCTTAAGTTCATATGAATGCAAGCGTTTATCACAAGCTATTAATGTCATAATTTTCTAAGCAATATGTTCCCTTACTAAAGATGGGCTCTATCCATGACACAGTAGGATGGGCCAAGTTCACGTTAGGTCGTTGGGGCAGGAAGAGAGGTTTGGGGTAGCCAAGGCAACTTTTCACCCCCTCCTCCTTTCTCCTCTTGGCACCTGGCCCAGGTTGCTGGCAGAAGAGCTCAGTTATACCACTTAAGAAGCCATGTGGGAATATTCCCTGCAGAGGAACTAAGCAGTGGCCAGTCTCAGAGGGGAACACAGCTGCAACTTAAGGCTTTCCTTGGTAGACCCCAACATTCCATCCTTCTGGAAAGAGCAGCCAAGACTGTTTGGAGGGGTCAGGAAAGGCAATCTGAAAAGTAAATCAGATCTGTGCTTCTTCTCTATGAAAATCTAAAAGGCACCTAAGGAAGAGACTACTTCACTGATATTTACCGTTCAATAGTAAGAGAAAGATGATTCCACTGAAGTTGTCAGGCTGGGTGGGGGTAAGAAGAAAAATGATGAGAGAGGTGATTCTAGTCCAGGTGCAGTGTACACAAAAATTGGTATATTAAAGTGGAACCCCTGTATAACTATTTGAAGAAATCAGTTAAGAAAATAGCATTCAAGCTGGGTGCGGTGGCTCATGCCTATAATTCTAGCTACTCAGGAGGCTGAGATCCGAGGATCACGGTTCAAAGCCAGCCCAGGCACTAAAGAACCTGAGACTCTTATCTCCAATTAATCTCTAAAAATAACCTAGAAGTGAGACTGTGGCTCCAGGGGTAAGGTGGTAGACTTGAGCTGAAGAACTCAGGGACAATGGCCAGAATTCAAGCCCCATGACAAGAAAGAAAGAAAGAAAGAAAGAAAGAAAGAAAGAAAGAAAGAAAGAAAGAAAGAAAGAAAGAAAGAAAGAAAGAAAGGAAGGAAGGAAGGAAGGAAGGAAGGAAGGAAGGAAGGAGAGGGAGAGAGGGAGGGAAGGAGGGAGGGAGGAAGAGAGAGAGAGAGAGAGAGAGAGAGAGAGAGAGAGAGAGAGAGAGAGAGAGAGAGAGAAAAGAATATTCATAAGTGTGAATTTTTGTTATTCTTGCAGTCCTTGGCCATATGTTGGCTAGACTGGTGCTGTATATCACTTGAACCATTTATATTGGTTATTTAGGAGTTGAAGTACAATGAACTTTTGTCGCTCCAGATGGCCTATGACCTCCTTCTTCCAGAATAACTGAGTAACTATGATTATAGACATAGCCATTGGTGCCTAGAATTCAGATAGGCATTATTATTTTTGACCCATACAACATAGAAAAAAGATTGCCATAAGAAAGAATAATAGAAAAACAAGATGAGGGGTGGGGGTGGGGGGAGGGAAATGGGGACCAAGACATAAGAAAGGGTATCAATGTATGTGAAGTAATGCAGCTTCTATCTGGTGAATATAATGTAACCCTTCTATTAATTACAATAAAAATATATGGGAAAAAAAGAAAGAGTAATAGAGAACTGGGGGACCTAGTCACCCAAGTGGTACAGTACTTGCCCAGCATGGGGAAGAGGCCATGGGTTCGATCCCCACCACCACAAGAAAGAGGGGGGAAGGGGAGAAAGGGAGAGATGAGAGGGGGGGAGGGAAAGAGAAAGAAGGAATGAAGGGAGGGAGGGACAGAGGGAGGGATGGAAGGAAAAAAATCAATTAGGCACATCAATTAAAAACTTACACATGGTAGGGGGGCAGGAGTTTGGCCTAGTGGTAGAGTGCTGTCTAGCATGCATGAAGTCTGGGGTTTGATTCCTCAGTACCACATACATAGAAAAAAAGCCAGAAATGGTGTTGTGGCTCAAGTGGTAGGGCTTTAGCTTTGAGAAAGTCCAAGGACAGTGCTCAGGCCCTGAGCTCAAGCCCAAGGCTGGCAAAAAAAAAAAAAAAGAAAATTACACAGAGGGGCTAGGAGTTTGGCCTAGTTGTAGAGTGTTTGCCTAGCATGTATGAAGACCCAGGCTCAATTCCTTGGTACTACATACATAGAAAACAAAAGCCAGAAATGGTGCTGTGGCACAAGAGGTAGAGCTCTAGCTTTGAGAAAGCTTAAGGACAATGTCCAGACCCTGAGTTCAAGCTCCAGAACTGTCAAAAAGAAAAAAAATTACACAGAATATCAGTGAGCAAATATCAGGACTCCAATACAATGTGAGATTATTATTGAGGTTTAATTTTCAAGGTTACTTCACTGTTGTTTTGTTGTTTGTGGTGGTAGTGGGTTTTTGTTGTTTGTTGTTGTTGTTGTTGTTGTTTTTGCCAGTCTTGGGCTCAGGCTTAAGGTCTGAGCTTTGTCCCTGGGTTTTCTCAAGGCTAAAGCTCTACCACTTGAGCCACAGCACCACTTCTGGCATTTTTTTTCTATGCATGTGGTATGGAGGAATCGATCCCAGGTCTTGGTGCATGCAAGGCAACCACTCTACCACTAGGCCAAACTCCCGGCCCACTTCACTGGTTTTATCAGCTTTTAGACTCTCCCAGTGGGCACTGGTGGCTCACACCTGTAATCCTACTACCCAAGAGTCTGAGATCTGAGGATCATGGTTCAAAGCCAGCCCAGGCACTAAAGTCCATGAGACTCTTATCTCCAATTAACCACCAGAAAACCAGAAGTGGCCCAGTGACTCAAGCGGTCGAACCATAGCCTTGAGCTGAAGAGCTCAGTGACAGGGCCCAGGCCCAGAATTCAAGCCCCATAACCAAAAAAAAAAGATTCTCCCAATTCACTTCCCTTTGGCAGATACATATTTCCATAATTCACCAGAATTGAATTCTAACTAAATTCCAGAATGAATAGAAGCAGAAAACTAGAGCAGTATCAGCTCTTTCTCTCTGCTTCCTCTTGAAAGCTCCTCACTCAACAAACACTGAGGGACAAGTTTTATATTCCTATTACACAAGGGAGTTTTCCTGAACAATTCTGGCACAGAGCAGAAATTTTATGTAGGTAAATTATTCTCCATTATTAGCTAACTGAATCCATAGTCCTGACCCTAAGTCTAAGGTGTCTTTCCTGATATTATTCCAACCACATACATTCATACTGAGCTCCACAAATGAAACATAGTTTCCCATTCCCATAATCCCTATGATAATAACTTTGCACAAACCTCAGGTGAGAAGTCCAGAGTTGAGGCCCATTGTCTGTTCTATCCTGGCAGTGGAATCTCCAGGTTCCTGAGATAGACTATGCATGAATTTGTCTCATCTGTAGTCAGCTCTGCTACAGCACTTGATCAGGAAACAGTAATCTATTCCACCATGACTTATAAACTGGAGACACTTTTTATACAAGGCTAACTCACATTGATATATGATCATTTCATTTGACGATCTTATTATGGGCCTACAACAGAAAACTGCACCCAGCTGATCTGTTCAGTTCTGCAGGACACACTGGGACAATGTAAAAACTTGCCAACCAATTCCACAGCATAATAATCTGCATAAGAACTGAAGTTAAACATTTGGGGAAATGTAAAAGGTCTGAATTTACAAAACTAAAATATATCATCTGTCAGAAGCATTACTCAAAATAAATAATATAATAAAATGTTTTTTTTTTTTAAAAAAAGAACCACTATGGGCCAGGAGTTTGGCCCAGTGGTAGAGTGCTTGCCTAGCATTCACGAAGATCTGGGTTCAATTCCTTGGTACCACATAAACAGAAAAAGCCAGAAGTAGTACTGTGGCTCAAGTAGTAGAGCTCTAGCTGGGAGAAAGCCAAGGAACAGGGCTCAGGCCCTGGATTCACGCCCCAAGTAGGGAAAAAAAAAGAACCATTATAGCTAAGTGCAGTGACTCACACCTGTAATCCTAGCTATTCCGGAGGCTGAGATCTGAGAATCATGGTCCAAAGCCAGCCCAGGCACTAAAGACCGTGAGACTCTCATCTCCAATTAACCAGAAGTAGCGCTGTGGCTCAAGGGGTAGAAGAGTAGCCTCCAGCTAAAGAGCTCAGTGACAGGGCCCAGGCCCAGACTTCAAGTCCCACAACTGACCAAAAAAAAAAAAAAAACCCAACTCATTATGTGGTTCTGAGGATGAGTGTAACAATCCCAATGTAGCATTATTTTATGTGTAGGGAAAACAATAATAGTAATAATAAGCCTATTTACATTCTGATTTGTAAGGCAATGGACACTGAGCTCCCACTTCCCATCCAATATTTCCTGTAATTCCCATTTAAGTGTTGTTATCTATAAAACATTCAGTCTAATTTGTTTGTGAACTCTATTCCAGATTCAAAAATGAGAAAATAGGGGCTGGGAGTTTGGCCTAGTGGTAGAGTGCTTGCCTAGCATGCACAAAGACTCAGGTTCGATTCTTCAATACCACATACATAGAAAAAGCTGGAAGTGATGCTGTGGCTCAAGTGGCAGAGTGCTAGCTTTGAGAAAAGCCCAAGGGCAGTGCTCAGGCCCTGAGTTCAAGCCCCACAACTAGCAAAAAAAAAAAAAAGAAAAAGAAAAAAAAGAATGTTGCAGTGCACTGTGGTCTTCGTCAAGTAAGCCTTAATCAATCATGACCAGTCACATCTCACTTACCAGAGCATTGTCTTATCATGGCCCCTCCACACTTCAAAACCCAGCTGTAGAGACCGACTCCTACCCTGCTTTTGATTCATTGTTTGATAATCTAGTTGCTCTAGTACAAGAGACCAAGAAGTTGCACTCAAGACACCACTTCACCCACAACACTTACTGGTCTCTGTAGTCCCTCCAAGATTCACAATATCTTATCTAATCTCCAGGAGCTATTGCTGGGTCTCTTCCAATTGAAGCTGCCTGTCCCTAGGAAATAACTGTCAGTTACCCACACTTCTCTCCAGTGATTCACAGGGATTAACATGGTCTGACTGTAGTTTTGCTCATCAGTGGTGAGAAAGGTTAATTTAGAAGATTGGCCTTCTACTCTGATATTCCTGCCTGTTTTAATATTCTGGACACTTACCTCATAAAGGTAACTTTTTGAGAAAAAGACAGTTGTAGGTCAAGGAATTCAGTTCTGTTCTTCCCTGTTGTACACCACTTACCCTCACTCCTCACAATGGTCTGTTGAGTGGACTTCCTCCCTTATTCTCTCCTCCACTGCACTTTAACAAGCAACTCTCTCTACTTCCTTTAACGCTTCTTTTGAAAGCCTCAATGGAATCCAACTTTCCTGTTGAATGTATATATCTCTAGGGATAGAGTTTCATCTATTTTGTCATCTGACATCTTATGATTACATCTACCTATACGCAAAAGCTAATAGAAGGAGCTGAATATTTACAGAGAGAACTAAGCACCTTTTAGACACAGAATAGAACACTGTGATACAGAACATAGTAAGGACTTAGGAATGATTTCACAAACGTTTGTTTAAGTGAGCCATATATATATATATATATATATATATATATACTCTGATTCATGAAAATCAGGAATTTCAGAGAACAAATAGGTTCTATTGAATGCTAAGAACCTTTCATTTTAATTTTCTTATCAATATACATCACCCAGGCAATAACAATGTATTTTAAATATTGAATGATGCAGACTAAAATAATTTCACAAAGTATTTAATTTTTAATGATAAGGGCCTGGGATGGTTCAAACTCCAGCATAGAAAGGAAGGAAGGAAGGAAGGAAGGAAGGAAGGAAGGAAGGAAGGAAGGAAGGAAGGAAGGAAGGAAGAAAGAAAGAGAGTGAATTACCCAATGTTAATGTCATTCCCATCATCAATTTTGTTGACTAATTTGAAGTGATGCTTAAGTCACCAACTTATTAGATCCACTTCAAAGGAGTTAGTTAAGTAAGATTAACCTCCAACAAATACATTTCAAAAAAAAAAAAGAAGAATTAAGTTTTGAACTGAGAGGGCTGAGGCCAATATGGCCTGTATAGAAAAAGCCTGTATAAAACAAACATTACCATGATTTATGTCCCACATTTCAGTTACAAGAAAGAAGAAATTCATTTTTAAAAGGTTGTAATTATCTAGCTTAACTTCAGTACTATTTCTGTTAGAGGAAAAAAACATTTTCAAAACTTACCAATCAGAGATGAAACTTATATGTAAAAATTGTCATGTAAACACCAAAAACATTATAATTTCTTCAACTTTCTTTTCATCCGCCCAAATCATCCAGCTAACTAGTACAGTAAAACCAGCAGAGGGAGCACCAACCATTGTAGTTTGTTTTTTATTTTGTTTTTCTGAATGTGTGTTCTCAAAAACAAAACAGATGGCTTTCTAGATATTTTACAGATTGACAGAACTCAAATCATAAATATTATTTGTCACTACTAAATCTTCTCTTTATTTCCTACTAAATCTATGTTTTAAGTGAATTCCTTATTAACATTTTCATTAAACAAGTAATGCATTTTTATTGTATAAAGTGAAATAAATAAATTATCTTCCTTTCAGAGTTACAATAAATGAGTGTGTATCTTATCATACCTTCCTCATAAAGACAAATAATGAATGGATGGGTAGATGGGTGGATAGATGATGGATAAATGGCCCTATGTACAAGTGTTTTGTTTGTTGCTTGAGAATAAATAATGAGTTCAGGAGAAGAGAAACACAATGTTAGGCCACATAATTACCATGCATGAACAGAGATCAGAATTGCTCTTGACTGAACTGACATCACTGCTTTTCAAATAGAAGACCTAAACCCTATAGATAAACCTATGAATCTAGAGAAATAATTATACAATTCCAAATGTTTCATTTCCTTCTTAAAATGTGACAAAGTACTAAATGAATTCATTGCTTATTTATGATTTATATTACTGATTTCTTCACGAAAATAGTAACAATGAATCTCAACCACTTAAAGTATTTTACAAGTGAAATATATAAATACATTGTTTAGAGCTAGGCCACTATGGCTCACAGCTGTAATCCTAGCTACGTAGAAGGCTGAAATCTGAGGACTGTGGTTCAAAGCCAGCCCAAGCACAAAAGTCTGGGAGACCTTCATCTCCAACTAATCACCACCAAAAACAAACAAACAAACAAACAAAAACACCAGAGGGGCTGGGAGTTTGGCCTAGTGGTAGAGTGCTTGCCTAGCATGCACGAAGACCTGGGTTCGATTCCTCAGTACCACATACATAGAAAAAGCTGGAAGTGGTGCTGAGGCTCAAGTGGTAGAGCTCTAGCCTTGAGAAAGTACAAGGACAGTGCTCAGGCCCTGAGCTCAAGCCCAGAACTGGTAAAACAAAAGAACAAAAAACAAAACAAAACAAACAAACAAACAAAAAACCACCAGAAATAGCCTATTAGCCTTGAGCAAAAAAAACTCAGGAACAGTGCCTAAGCCCTGAGTTCAAACTCCATGGCTACACACACACACACACACACACACACACACACACACACACACACACAAACACACATACACACACACAAACACACACACACACACACACACGTAAAATTTAAATTTCAAAATAATCGACAAACTGTAGTTCAGCTGAGTGATTGAATCCTTGTTCACTTGCAGCTACACTCCACCTATTTGCGTAATTGAACTAAAAAAATTTAAGTAAGCACAGATATTAAGCAAAGGACCATCCTTTCCATACATTAGAGTGAATCCCAGAGTTTCACAATTTCCAACCCCATCCATCTCCATGGGCGAAAGAGACCAACTTAAGCTATCACTGCAAGTGTTTTTCTGTGTTCAGTAAAGGTGCTGAAGCCTTCATAGCTTTCCCTAGGACTCTCATGCACATTCTCCCCTTGCCATTCCCTCTTTTTCCTCTATGTTTCTGCCTAGGTGCTTGGGGCACAGTAGAAGTGTGACTCACCCTTGTCAATTTCTATGCATAGTGATCTGATAGCATGGGGCAGAGCCTCTCAGAAAGCATAGGAATAATTCAGAGAGGGAACAACAGAGAGATAGGGACAGAAAGTGTGTGTGTGTGTGTGTGTGTGTGTGTGTGTGTGTGTGAGAGAGAGAGAGAGAGACAGAGAGAGAGAGAGAGAGAGAGAGAGAGAGAGAGAGAGAGAGAGAGAGAGAGAGAGAGAGAATGAGAATATGTACGTTTCCTTTTGCTAAGGGGTTTTGGCATTTAAGAAATCTTGCAATAACCACATATTATAATAAAATAAGAGTACATCACATCATGATCTTCATTCCATCACTGAGGAAAACTGAAGAATGTGAGGAGGTCAAATGCCTGGCTCAATGTCACAGGAAAGGCAGGGGACAGAGCTAGGATAAGACCCAGGGTTCTTGACTCCAGCCCTTTACTTTATCCGCAAAGTCAACACAAGCAGTCTAGATTTGTTATCTCGCTCCCTCTGTCTCAAAGGCTGAGTGACAAAGAGCGCTTAGTGCGATTCTGAGTGTAAATGACAGCACAGGAAGTCCATTCTCCGGGCAAGCTGTGAGAGTGGCAGCTGAACGGGAGGCCAGAAAGCAAGTCTGCACAGAGCACTTGCAGCCTCCACCTGCTATGTAACCCCTCCAGAGGCCCAGAGGCCTGAGAGGCAAGGGGAGGAGCTGCTAGTCTCCTGAAGGACAACAGCAGGTTGCAGCCCCACAGCTCTGGTCAGCCCCTGAACAGAGCTTAGCAAAAGGAAAAGCCAGGACTCGGAGAGGCTGACCCCAATCACCCACAAATCTGAATCGTTCACTTAGCTAAAGATAATGTTTTCCATGTGAATTATAGATGACATAATGACTTAGAAACAGTATACAATGACTGCACAAAGGTTCAAGGCACATTTGTCTGCCTTGGTGCTAACCTCAGTTAATTCCGCTCTCTGGAACATGTTAATACAATTCTCAAGGAATTCCATCTAGTCACGTATCACATGTTTGAAGCTTAGAAGGCTGAAAGTGAAGAAATGTTGCATCCAAACAGGTTCCGTATGAATTATTGACCATATATGGAAGAAATATTTATATGGAAACCACACCCACTGCTAGATTCACAATTCTAAGAGCCAAGACTTGGTCTATACGTAGTGTTAGTCTAACTGCATAGCACGAACCCAGATTTATTTATGTCACTGTGGCATTATCATTTCCTGAATGCGTGAAAAGAAAGCTTGCAAAGGCCTAGTTCTTTGTAAATTGAATTTTATCTTCCAGTAAATACACCTTTCATTCCAGGTATTTTATTACAGATGGATAGCCTCTAACAAAATCAGGTAGAAAAATAAATATCAGTCTGACACTACCCTAAAGTATAGTTTATCATTTCCTACATGCTGCTAAACTGTGGCTGACCATGTTTCACTTATTAGTAATCAAAATATACTGTGAAAAGAGATGTTTTATATGATCTTACTAATTTTAAGATTGACTCTGACTCTATAAATCTGACAGATCCTGAAATACATCTTTCCTCTTTTTTATTATCTTTAAGTTCTTTTACAAGGGATTTAAATTCAACATGTCGATGTATATTGTTATTTATTTATTTATTTCCCATATATTTTTATTGTAATTAATAGAAGGGTTACATTATTCACCAGATAGAAGGTGCATTACTTCACATACTTTGATACATTTTCTGTGTCTTGGTCCCCATTTCCCTCCCCCCACACCCACCCCTCATCTTGTTTTCCCCCCTTCCCTATCCTATTTCAAATAACCAAATACTCATATATATAATATATCAAATAACAAGGTAAAATACTGTAACAATATGAGATAACCAAGGGATAGCAAAAGAGATGAGAGATAACATAGTACATTAAGGACAACAATCACTTGTTATATGGCCTTTGTTTCTATATCCTGGAGGTCCTTTTTTTGTAGACTATTTTTTAAATTTCTTAATGTCCACAAGTTGTGTATGGTTAGTATCTAAATGCTCACTCTAATTAAAAATGAATTCCTGCTTAAAACATTAGATGATAAAAGAAAAAGAAAGACCCAAAAGTAGAAATTGAGACCTAAAGAAACAGAAAAAAAGTATAAAATCTTCTTTCTTAAAAGACCAGGTTACTTTAGCTACAGCATATGCACTAGCCTGGGGTTCCTAAATCAACAGACCAAAGAAAAACTACATTGTCATCACAATTCCAAATATATAGATCTCAAGAGAGACAAATATGAGAAGCTGTAGATCTTAACCCAACACTCTGCTGAAGAAAACAGACTTTTATCTGTAAAATCAATTGAGCTGCTTGACCAATACATTTGAAATCACACAGCGTACACGCTAAGGATACAACACTAAACTCATTTTCCTTTCAAAGTGTGGAGAAACAGATAAGTGATTCCCGATTCAACAAACAGGGTTCAAAACTTTAAAAACATGGATGAAAATCTAGCATTAAAAAGAGTAGCATGTAACTGTTAAGTCATTCAAATCAGTTTGCCAAAATTTCACATGCTTGGTTTCCTGTAGTTAAAAAAAAATCTCTGTCTCTCCCTCTTTTTTTTTTTTTTTTTGGTGGTGGGGGAAAGAGCTTTAAAAAAAAAAAAAAAGTGAGGAAAAATAACCAGCTGTTCCTTGTATAGCTCAGGAAACAAGTTTGATTTATTACTTGAAGGTTATTTTTGAATGAGCTGCTTGTGGCGGCCAGAGAGCAGAAGTCACTGAGGCCTGTCCACTTGAAGGCCTCAAACTGTTTCCTGAACAGCCCTTCTTCACTCCTCACCTCGCTGGGCTATTATTGACAACGTGTGACGGGGCCTTCCAGGATTTTAAAACAGCAGGGGACCCCACCAAACAATTGGGCTGTCAATTACCTTTTCCCCTGTGGTGAAAAAGGGGCCAGGACAATGCAACTCCTCCACAGGGAGCTGTGCCACTCCAAGTGTGTAACCCACTCCTGCAACAACCCCAGAAAAATGCTTGCTACCTTTACTTTTGTGTGCTCGAACTACAATTACTGCAAGGTGTAAATGTTTCCACAGGCAGATTTCTTTTTTTTTCTTCTTATAAAATTTCTTGCAAAGACCAGACTGGATCCTGACATTGTTATCTCTGAGCTTTGTATGAGCTGTTTTTCCCCACCCCCTGAGATCCAAACACACACACACACACACACACACACACACACACACACACACACACAGAGGCTCCCCAGCCCCCTCTAGGCTGGTCCTCCGGGAACGCCCAAACCTCTCTTACCTATATTGTGGCTTAAAAAACTTCCTGTGGGCATTGATGACTTGCTGTGCGGACTGTCCATCAGCCCGCCCCTTTGTCTGGCAGTCACTTCCATTCGCTTTTGACTGACTGAGGCGGCCTGAGTTATTTGTAAAGAACAACAAGGCTTTTCATTCATAATTTTAGTAGGGGGACAGGGTGCTAATGACTGAGCTTGAATAACTCGGGAATGTGGTATTCAAGGCAGGAAGAAGCCCAACCCGCTGCCAAATGAAGGAAGAGAGGATGTAGGGAAAAGTGCCTGGGTAAAAGGACCAAACAAAGAGCAGAGGATCCCACATGTATACAAATACAAATGGAGGTTTGGGTTTTTTTAGTTGTTTTTTTGTGTTTTGTTTTTTGTTTTTCAAGGGTGAGACAATTCAAAGGACAGAAGCAGGAAGGCAAGGCAGGAGTGGTCTAACAGGATCTCATTAACTTTGGGGTGAAGTCACAGGGCAGAAATTTTACAGAATCTGAACCCCATAAAGTGTCCACTGAGTAAGTCATCTTTTCCTCCCTGGTGATTCTACACAAACTGAGAAGCAAAAGGAAAGGAGGAGGAGGGAGAATGAGGAAAAGGAAGAAAAAAATGGTAGCGTTTGCATATTTAGACAAAAGTTTGTCTCTCTGCAGCGGTCAGTTTGACAACCAAGACTGAGTTCCTAGGAGGATCTGGAGGATCTGAAGTCAAATTTCATGTACATGCAGTATAAAGTCACTAAATAACGGTTTTACATTTTATCTGATGTTTCCAAAAAAGAGGAGAGTTTATTTCTAATTGATTTTTACTATGTGCTCAAGAATTATGCGATTTGTCTTGTTGAAATAGCAAAATAGTCTTTTAATTAGTACATCAAATCTCTCACATTGAAATCGAAATGATCCGCTTTAAAATTTGTGATTTTTATATATTGATATATAGAAAATAAGCCAAAATGAAAATGTTGTCCATTTTAGTCTATTATGAATTAGTGGAACTGCTTTCTTTCAAAATGAACAGAAGTATGAATGAAGAAATAAAAAATGTTTCTAGAGTCAAGAGTGTGGTGCAGTGGTAGAGTGCTTGCCTAGCATACATGAAGCCCTGAGTTCAATTCCTCAGTACCGTATAAATAGAAAAAACTAGAAGCAGCACAGTGGCTCAAGCAGTAAAGCACTAGCCTTGAGCCAAAAAAAAAAAAAAAAAGTTTCCATTAGTTTTAGAAAATATTTAATAAGATTCTTTTATTAAAGCAAGCCAAATAAAAAATAAAATTGAATGATAAGATCATTTTGATAATGACCAGAAAAAAAAAATATCCAGTACTCTGACTCTGGTAGTCTGACTCTGGCTCTGTATTTAGTCTAGTATTCTTAGAAAGCACTTAGGGCTACTGAGGCCAGAGGTCAAAGTTCATACGTTGGGTTGGGTATGTGCTTATCTTTAAATTCCTAAGTCATAAACTAAACCAATAAACATTCATTAAAACTTAAGAGCCAATAAAACTATTGTGTTAAGACCCATCATTTGCATTTCATTCTGATATTCCTCAGCTCTAATCAATGACATAACAGAAACATGTAGTGTAGTACTTTCTATCCAAGGTCCACCTGAGTTCCTCAAAGGTATAAGTCATTGAACACATTTCTGGAGATCTTTAAAATAAATCCGGCAGGGTACCAATGGCTCACATCTGTAATCCTAGCTACTGAGAAGGCTGAGATCTGAGGATAGTGGTTCAAAGACAGCCAGGGCAGGAGAGTCTGTGGGACTCTTACCTCCAATTAACCACCAAAAGGTCAGAAGCACTATGGCTCAGAGTAGAGAACTAGCCTTGAGAACAAAAGCTTAAGGACAGCTCCCAGGCTCTGACTTCAAGCTCCAAGCTCAACTAAAAAAGAAAAAACAAATTCTAAAGATCTCAAGGATCTCAAGGTATATATTTTAAAACACATTAACAATAAATAATTAATAATAAATTTGTATTTGCTGTGTGTTCTAGCATGTACACAAGCTGAAATATAATTAAACCATGTCTATCTTACCGCTTGTTGCACCTCCTGGCATATCTTCACAAATCTTTGGCGTTTTTTGTTGTTGTTGTTGTTGTTGTTGTTGTTGTTTTTGCCAGTCCTGGGGCTTGAACTCAGGGCCTGATCCCTGTCCTTGGGCTTTTTCTTCAAGGCTAGCACTCTGCTACTTGAGCCACAGCACCATTTTTGGCTTTTTCCATGTATGTGGTACCAAGAAATCGAATGCGGGTCTTGGTGCATGCTAGGCAAACATTCTACCACTAGGCCAAACTCCCAGCCTTCCTTGGCAGTTTTGAAAGCAGGATTAAATAACTTAACCCAAGGTATAGAATTAAAATTGGCTGAAAATGTAAACACATCCTGGTGATTTTATATTCAAGTCCAGTGAGAGCCATTATGCTATTTCATCCAGTACTCCTTGGGATCTAAAGTTCAGGTCTCTTGGAAGTGGAGCTGTGGCTCAGGGGTAGGTCACTAGCCTTGAGCTGAGGAACTCAAGGATGGCGCCAGGACCAGAGTTCAAGCCCCAAGACCGACAAAAAAAATTAATAAAGTCTCTAAAGTTCAGGTCTCTGTTCCATGGATGACAAATGCATTCAACAGTCCAGGACAGACTAAATCATGAAGTTAGAGAACGGTATTCGGTGTTTGTTCTAACTTCCTGCTCTGCTGCCTCCCTGTGCTCTTCTGGTAGTAAATGTGACTAACTGGCTGAACATTGGTGGCTCATGTCCCTAATCCTAGCTATTCAGAAGGCTGAGATTTGACAATCACAGTTCAAAGCCAGCCCGGACAGGAAAGTCTGTGAGACTTATCTCCAATTAACCACCAGAAAACCAGAAGAGGTATTGTGGATCAAAGTGGTAGAGCCCAGGCCCAGAGTTCAAGCCCCAGGACTGATCAAAAAAAGAAAAAGAAGTGAGACTACTGATACTAGAAGTGGTGAAGTGATACTGATATTGAAAATACATGTAGCATGGCTAATGGTCCAACCCAAGAAAACCAGAAGAGAGGTAGATAGTCAGTTCTTGCAAAAATGTGGGATTCTCTTCTGGCACCTGTCTTTGAAGTCTCTTCTATTTTCTATTCCTGTTCTCAGTTAATGATTACTGTCATAGGTTTGATTTATAATATAATTTTCATTTACTAAAGGATTATTGTAAGTCTCTTCTCTTCTAAAACTCCACCTGCATTATACACTTAATCCTTACAAGTGTGCTACTACAGGATATATATATATATATATATATATATATATATATATATATAGTATTTTTTTGCCAGTCCTAGGGGTTAAACTCAGAGTCTAGGCACTGTCCTTGAGCACTTTTGCTCAAGGCTAGTGTGCCACTGGAGCCACAGTGCCATTTCCGGCTTTTTCTGTTCATTTGGTACTGAGGAAACGAAACCAGGGCTCAGTGCATGCTCTAGGCAAGCACTCTACCACTAAGCTACATGGTCCCAGCCCAGGAAGTATTTTTTTTTTTTGCCACTCCTGGGTCTTGAACTCAGGGCCTGAGTGCTGTCCTTGAGCTTTCTCAAAGCTAGAGTTCTATCACTTGAGCCACAGCACCACTTCTGGCTTTTTCTATGTAAGTGGTTCCAAGGAATCAAACCCAGGTCTCCATGCATACTAGGCAAGCACTCTACCACTAAGCCAAACTCTTGGCCCCCAGGAAGTATTTTTATCTGCATTTCATAAGTAAGAAAACTGAGGAACTGCAAGTGGAATTTTTTTTTTTTTGGGGGGGGGGTCATTGGGCTTGAGCTCAGCCTGAGCGCTGTCCCTGAGCTCTTCAGCTCAAGGTTACTGCCCTACCATTGAGCCAAGCCCCACTTCCCACTGTCTAAAGGTTAATTGGAGATAAGAGTCTCAGGTCCTTTTGTGCTGGGCTGGCTTTGAACCTTGATCCTGAGATCTCAGCCTCCTGAGTAGCTAGGATTACAGGCATAAACCACTGTGCCCAACTAGCTTGAATGACTTATACCAGGTCAACATCAAGCAACCTCTTACCACTTGAATTTTTTTTTTAACTCTCTAATTTATGGCCAAGGTTAAGAACCACTGAGAGTGGTAACAAAGCAAGATTTTTGTTGTTATTTAAAAAAAAAACACATTCCTTTGTATATCTTAAGTTTTAAATAAAATCTCAATACCTGTATATTAAGTTTTAAATAAATCTCAATTCAAACTTTTATTATACTACATATTATACATTAAAAAATGTTGGTCGGGAGTTTGGCCTAGTGGTTAAAGTGCTTGCCTAGCATGCATGAAGACCCGGGTTCGATTCCTCGGTACCACATACATAGACAAAAAGCTGGAAGTGGTGCTGAGGCTCAAGTCGTAGAGCTCTAGCCTTGAGAAAGTCCAAGGACAGTGCTCAGGCCCTGAGCCCAAGCCCAAGACTGGCAAAAAAAAAAAAAAAAATGTCTATAGTGGGCTGGGAGTTTGGCTTAGTGGTAGAGTGCTTGTCTAGCATGCAGGAAGACCCAGGTTCAATTCCTCAGTACCACATACATAGAAAAAAGTCAGAAGTGGTGCTGAGGCTCAGGTGTAGAGCTTGAGAAAGTCCAAGGACAGTGTTCAGGCCCTGAGTTCAAGCCCAGGATTGGCAAAAAAAAAAAAAAAATTGTCTATAGAGTTGTACAAATTGATCTTTAGGATGTGACACAACCTTGGTTTTAATTCCTTGAATTTTGTTTGTTTGTCCTATTTTGGTACTTGCCATGCTGGGAATGGAACCCAGAACCTCCTATAAGCCAAACCCTCAGCCCTAAAAGATTATTCTGATTTTCCTAAACATTTCAATGAAGTGCTATTACTTTCAAACTTCCATTTTAAATAATACTATTGACAATATAATTATAAATGTAACTAGACAAAATACAGAATGGAATTGGTGCTGGTGGCTCACATCTGCAATTCTGGTGCCTCATCTCTGAAATCCTAGCTACTCATGAGTCTTTGATCCAGAGGATCAAGGTTCAAAGACAACTTAGGCAGAGAAGTCCACAAGATTCCATCTCCAAAATAACCACCAAAGAGCCAGAATAGAGAAGCTGGTCAAATGGTATAGTTCCAGCTAAACAAGTTCGTAAATTTCTGTGTTCAAAGCCAGTATGAAGGGAAAAATAACCAGACTGGAACATTCTTATATTAAAGAACTATTTGTTGTTTATTAACAATGTAAATTTAAACACAAATCTATATATGTCTTGTGTTTTTATTAACTATTATAGGCAATATTGCCAAGCTTTTAATCAAATTTTCACACAGGATTTTCTCATCTTTCATATTTCACACAATCTACTCACTAACCATGGTTTCATCAATCTGTTATAAGCAACATGTTTTTATTTATACCAACTAAATTCCCAATGATTGTAAATTCCTAATGCTAACAGTGAAGATATAAAAATATTAGAAGGAACTTGGCATTGGCTCATGACTGTAATCCTAGCTACTCAAAAGGCTAAGATCTGAGGATCCTGGTTCAAAACCAGCCCAAGGGAGGGAAAGTCCATGAGACTCTTATCTCCAATAAACTACCCAAAGAAAGCCAGACTCAAGTGGTAAAGTAGTAGCCTTAAGAAAAGAAGCTCAGGGTAAGCCATCACACTTAGAATTCAGGACACAAGACTGATACCAAAAAGGGAAAAAAAGAAAACAAAAGAGGCACTAAAAGGACCAACATTTTATAATTTGGATGAGAACCATTTGTTTTAAGCCAAAAGAAATAATGTTCGATTACATATAAGCAAACATACTTATCACATTATTTATTATAACAGACCACCTATTCCCCTCAACTTCCAAAAATCTGCAGTCTAGTGACTACCAATGTAGGAATTAAAAAATAAATATAATCATCCAATATTAAACATGAGTGGAACATGTTTGTATCATTTTAATAAATTGTCTGATTTTTTCTGCTACAGTGAGCTTGTAATTTAACACACCATTAAATAAATCTTTTAATTGTGGAGAGGAACAGTGATAGAGAAAAAAGTAGAGGAAGGTCAATAATCTGAAAAATTCTGAGCTAAAAATTCTACATAAAGGGCTGGGAGATTGGCCTAGTGGTTAAAGTGCTTGCCTAGCATGCACGAAGACCCGGGTTCGATTCCTTGGTACCACATACATAGAAAAAAGCCAGAAGTGGTACTGAGGCTCAAGTGGTAGAGTTCTAGCCTTGAGAAAGTCCAAGGACAGTGCTCAGGCCCTGAGCTCAAGCCCAGGAGTGGCAAAAAAAAAAAAAAAAAAAAAAAAAAAAATTCTACATAAAATGATTAAAAGTATTGATTTAACTGCTACATTCTATTAATGAATGCATGCAAAATACCTCTCAACTTCAGTTGATTAACCTCTGATAAGTACCATGACAGGAATGAGCACTACATGAAAAATGTCCTTACCCATGAGGCATTCATGTAACAATAGACTTACACAGTAGCGTCAAAGAGATTGCAGAACTGTCCACTGTCCCATCTAGAGACTGCCACCTTCAGAGCCATCTTTCACTCCAATGGCCAAAAGATCCTCAAATATCAACAGTACACAAGTAAAAATCTGTTACTGTTGTAACAGATTTCTTTGAATGGCATCCTAGCATTCTCAAGACTACTTTTCTTGGATTATTGGCTTCTTGGATGAGAATCTATTTACTTCTCATTTTAAACTCTCTGAGCAAAGTGGTGGAGCTAGTATGTCCCGAACCAGAATTGTAAAAGCAAGGAACCTGTGCCCACAAGTCCATGCCATGTAGATTTTAAACATGAAGGACTATCTTACATGTAATATCTCTAGTATGCTGGAAAATAGGGCTTGTTGTATACCAAGACTCAAAACACAGGATCTTTATTATTTTTATTGTAAGTCATATACAAATTCATTTTTCAAGATTACAATAACCTAGAGATTTTAGTGTGGTAAATATAACAGCATTCTAAGCTAGGGCTTGAACTAAGGGCCTGGGCACTGTTCCTAAGATTCTATTTCTCAAGTCTAGCTCTCTATCACTTAAAGCCACCACCACTTCTGTTTTTTTTTTCTGTAGTGTTAGAAATTAGAGTATTAGTAGTATTCCAGATAAGAGGCTCATGACTTTCCTGCTGGGGCTGGCTTTGAACCATGATCCACAGCTTTCACCCTCCTGAGAAGCTTGGATTATAGGAATAAGCCATCAGCACCAGGCCCTACACATAACTTCCTGTAAATGAATACATGGAATCTCCCTAACAAAAAGAGGGAATTTCAACACCATGGCAGATATAGAGCTCAGTCCCCCCAAAATATACAGCTGAATTGAGTGTAGGATACTGTCCCAGATATTGCAGATACTACCTAGTAGAGTGAACTCATATGTCCATGCTTCCAGATTCCCCACTCCCTCAGGAGAAGGAAGGAAATAAGGTCTTACTATGATTGTCCAGACTGGCCTCAACTTTTCAGACTCTACCTGCAGCCTCCATAGTAACTGAGATTACTTTTCTACCACAGTGCTCTGCTTCCCTTGAAAAGATCATGGATAACAGCAAAAGCCAATGGGTGTTTAAGATTTCCAAAGAAAGTATGAGAGCTTCTAATACATATGTGAAAATGGAACTGGGTAACTTGAGGGGCTGGGTGGGGCTGGGGTCAGATGGGGAAGAAAGGTGGAAGGAAGGACATTAATACAGACGTACTGAACTTTTAAAGTGCCCTGTTGCATTGAAACCCCTTTGTATAACCAACTTAAAGGTAACTCTTTAAACTACGTGAATAAAAAAGAAAAAGAAATGACTTTGGATAGTGGATATAGTAAGAGTCATTACTAACTTTCTTTAGACTTACTTCCATGCAACTGAAAATATATAATTATATTTACGAAAGTTAGAACTTCTTTAATGCATAGACTCAAACCAGCTAATTTTACCAAATAAACTACCAAATTGAATTGAACTCATTAAGGTCCTGGTGGCTCAAGCCTGTGATCCTAGCTATTCAGGAAGCCTAGGGCTGAAGGTTCAAAGCAGGGCAGGGCAGGAAAGTGCATGAAGGGCTTATCTCCAATTAACCACTAAAAGGAAGAAAGGAAGAAAGAAAGAAAGAGAGAGAGAGAGAGGAAGAGAGAAGGGGGAAATCATTGTTACATATATATCGAATACATTGAGAAAAGTTAGAAGAGGAAAGTGAGGTATTTGACCTAGTCAAAGAAGGTTTTTCTGAGAAAATGGGATTTAACAAATTGGAATTCATTAGACAAGTAAAGTTCATTTCTGTCTGTCTGTCTGTCTTGGGGCTTGGCTCAGGGCCTGGGCAATGTCCATAAGCTTTTTAGGTCAAGGCTAGCAGTTTACGATTTGATCCACAGTTCCATTTCCAGCTTTTTGAGTAGTTAATTGGAGATAAGATTCTCAGAAAGTCTGGCCTGCTTTCTTTCCTACTCTAGCTGACTTTGAACTGTGATCCTAATATCTCAGCCTCGTGAGTAGCTTATATGAAAGACATGAGCCACAGGCATTAGACTGTGTTTCTTTGTTGACAAATGAGATAGTTAGGCCCTGTGTCACTAGAATTACAAGTTTAAAGCCAGTCTAGTCAGCAAAAAGTTGGGCTACTGGCATGGGAAATGTGCAAATATGAGTTCCCTCATTTCAAGGCCTGATTGAGGTGGGAATGAAATAGTAAAGAATGGAGGGAGGTGGGGGAGACACATTGGGTGTGCACACATACAAACTGAGTACATGCTTAATTAACCATGGAAAAACCTATTTCAGTTCCAGAATCAAAAAACAAGACACCTAGCTCTGATATACCCTGGAGCTTTATAGTAGTCTAATAGAGTTATACCTAATACATGCATGTATTCAAAAGCTGTTTTTCTTAAAGCTGTTTTATAATACCTCAATACTTTCAAATGACTCCCTGTAACTTCAAAGCACTTCCTGTCCTAAGGAACAAACTAAATCTGTGTGCCATCATATTCTTTTTACAAAGCGAACATATTTAGACTTGACCTGTTAACTGAGATTAATTCAGAGCTGGCTGGTAGCCTCTGTACTGTCGTATCTGGACCACGAGAATGTCTGGGTGGAATCTGTTTAGTTACATCTTCCTTAGAGAACAGTTTGAACTTCCTGTGCCCTTCTGACCAAGTGTTCACATAATGGAAAGTATAAAACTAAAACATCCTATTTATTCAGATGCTAAAACCTTCCTACTGCTATACTAAACATGACCAGTAATATCCAAACAACATTTCAATTCAAGATTTTCATTTATATGAGACTTTTGCATCATGGTTTTAAAAGATAACATTACAGAACAGAAGATACAATGTTAAAAACAAACCCAGAAAGGAAAAACAAGGAAGCAATCTCTTCTCCCATCAGATTTTCTCTGCACTAAATCCTACAAAGGAGTAATTTCTTCTTTAGGTCAAGGGATGAATATACTAATAAAAATAATGAAGAGCCGGGCGTTTGACCTAGTGATAGAGTGTTTGCCTAGTATGCACGAAGACCTGGGTTCGATTCCTCAGTACCACATACATAAAAAAAAGCCGGAAGTCGTGCTGAGGCTCAAGTGGTAGAGCCTTGAGAAAGCCTCAGGGCAAGCTCAGGCCCTGAGCTCAAGCCCATGACTGGTAAAAAAAAAAAAAAAAAAAAAAAAGAGTAATAAGACTATAATAATAATAGATAAAATAAAAATAATGAAGAAAAGTAGCCAGTGCCAGTGGCTCATGCCGGTAATCCTTGCTATTATGGAGCTAAGATCACATTTCAAAGCCAGCTGGGATAAGATCACTCATGAAATCTTAACTCCAGTTAAAAAGCAAAAAATCCCAAAGTGGAGATGTGTCCCATTAGTAAAGCATTGCCTTGAGGGGAGGGAAAGTTAAACAGTGCCTAGGTCCTGAGCTCAGGCTTCAGTGCTAGTAAAGGAGGGAGAAAGCAAGAGCAAGCGAGAGAGAGAGAGAGAGAGAGAGAGAGAGAGAGAGAGAGAGAGAGAGAGAGAGAGAGAGAGAGAGAGACAGAGAGAGACAGAGAGAGACAGAGAGAGACAGAGACTGCCATTATCAGCCAGTGAAATTCTTTTCCTTCATCTGACTGCGTTAAATGTAGCAAGATTGTTCAATAACCAAAGAAACCACAGATGAATTCTAGCTGAACACCACTGAGAAACACAGGATGCACACAAGGTGCTGGTTCACCATTCTTCTTCAAAACCATGCCTTCTACCTTAGGATCACCCCACATCTTTTTCCCTACTTAGGGAGGGTAAAGGAGTCTACAAAGAAGGTTAGATCCAGAGATGCGCAGTTTCCAGTCCCCCAAGCAATCTAGATAAGACCTCTAGTGGTCTCTTTCAAATTCCTCTGCATCTTTATTGCAACCACTCCCAACTCCCTCCCAGAGGCACCATCAACGGGAAGTCCAGGAATCAATGCAATTCAAAAGGTAAAATGATAACAGCTGTGGCTGACAAATCAAAAGGTCCAAGATTACAAAGACTTTGTTTCAGCAAGGTCCTTGGAAAGTCCTTACATAAATAAAATAAATTTTGCCACCTGAATGTGAGTACAGAGAAATGGTGGAAAGTCTCAAACTGTTACCCAGGAAAGCAGTGTATACACCCTGCTAACTGCCTTTAAATGAGAATACATAAATAAGTTACTTTGGCAAAGGAACTAACAAATTATGCACTTTGTCTGCATAACATTTTAGGCTTTTGCAAGATGGTCAGATCCAGTATTGAACCAAAACCAGAACGGAATCCAGTGTGGTCCAGTACTTTCTTCAACCCCATAAAGAAACAGGATGCAGAAATGTTTAAAGCTATGATCTGAATTCTTGTCCTGGGCACTGTCCCTGAGTTCTTCAGCTTAAGGCTAGTGCTCTACCACTGGTAGTTAACTGGAGGTAAGAGTCTCATGGACTTTCGTACCAGGGTTGGCTTTGAACCATGATCTTCAGATCTCAGCCTCCTGAACTAGCTAGGATTATAGATATGAGCCACTGGTGCCCGGCTAAAGCTAAGTTCTTTTCCTTGAATTTTCCACAACTAACAACAATAAAAGGTCTTCATTTGCAAGTTTTACCAAACCCTATCATCATCCTAGAGTATCTCATAAAATTAATCCCCATTTCAATTTGCAAAGGTACCACGAGCCATGCTAGTTGCATTCAGCATCTCGCCAGCACACATACACACACTGGATTCCTCTGTTTGCATCATGTTTGTCTAATGCACTTAAAGTAACATTTCCTTAAGTAAAGACTATTACTTAGAACGACCAGATACTTGTGATTGCTTTACTCTTAAATTACACGTTAAACTTGGGGGGAGGCAGAGAAGAGCTAGATTAAATCTTTTTTTACTTTATAGGGAAATTCCTGGAATCCACCCCCCCCCCAATTGACTCAACAGAAACACAAGATGCTCTCATCTAAATTGCGTTTTATGATTTGCTTCTTCATAAGATCTCTGCACAGCTTCTTGCAGTTTGGGCACAAGATAGAGCCACCAGATGCACATTCTCCCCCCACCTCCTCAAAGGGGTAAAGAGGGGTGTTTCTTTCACTTGGCGGATACTGGAGACAAGCTGGCTGAACCCCAACAGCAAGCACTTTCCCCACCAGTCTTGAAAAACCTGATTTTGACCACCAAGTCTTTACCCTTGGTTAAAAAGCTGGGATTCTTTTTCGAATTCAGCAAGAGTTCCCAGCCCAAGGTATCCAAGGAGATGGTGTGTGGTGGGGGAAACTACTTCCTTCGCCATTTAGATGATAAATCTCTCTTTAAAGAAAGAAAAAAAATCACTTTAAACCAGCCAGCCCTGACCACAGGTTTGGAAGTCAGAGCCACGGGCTCCAGAGCGGCTCCAGCCCCGCGCCAGGCGCGTGCCCCCTGGTGACCGGAGCTGCCGCCAGCACCAGCGGCGCCTGCGCTCCCGGGAACCTCCATGGATCCCGAGGACAAGCCAGTAGTGGCAGCCGGAGAGAGGCTCAGCCGTCCCGGACTCGCAGTTCCCGGAACGCTGCCAAACTGGCGGATTTAACGTTATCCACCTTCGTCCCAGGGGCAGGAGGAAAGTAGCCCAACGTCCGGAAATCATGTACGCTACTTCCTCTGCCATCTCTTTTGCTTCCCAGCCCTGGGAGGAAGACGAGCCTTAGAGATAGGTGAGGAGGAGGCAGCAGGGGTGCAAGCCAGGCCTGGAACAGGCTGCCGTGGGGCGAGGGTAGCGTCGCGGGGTCGCCGCGGAAGGCTGCGGGCTCTCACGTTTTGCCTAGCACAGTGTTTTAATCTAGCCCGAACCTTGCAAAAACAAACAAACAAAAAGATCGCAGGTGCTGGGTAAGAATTTTGACCTTACCAACAGGTATTTCCCTACAAAATCAAAAAGCATTCCTCCGGCTAGCGACCAGACAGAACGTGCTCTCCGCCCGGGCGCACCCCGATCTCTCCGGGGCGCTCCACGTGCAGGCACGTTCCTCTCTCCGGGTACCGCGCGGAGCGAAACGCCCCGGCGCTCGCTCTCCTTTATTTATTTAGTAATTAAAGCCAGTCCCCTTTCTACCTGGACGGTGGGAACTTCTGGAGTAAGGTTCTGGTGACCTGGCGTGCGCCTTCTTCCCCCCACCCCAACCCTCCATAGAGGAATGTTTGCTGGGGAGGGGAAGGAGGAATTCTGCCTTGAATCCGCCGACCTCCCCTCCCCCGCCCATTTCGGAAGTGTACTAGGTCGCCCAGAGCAATCGCGTGTGTGCGCGCGTGCGCGCGCGTGTGCCTGTGCGCGCGCGCGTGTATGTGTGTGTGTGCGCGCGCGTTGCTAAATTCATTTAAAAGGCTCCGGTCGGAGCATTCTCCTTCAGCTATTGCCTAGATTGGGCCAAACAGCGAAACAGAATCTTCCACCCCCCCAAAAAAAATCAGTCCACCAATACAATCTCCAACAGATAACCTTCCTCGAAAAAGAAAATTCTTCCAATAGACCGAGAAAGTGCAGCGCGGGATCCAATCAAATGCTAATCTGAGCCGGAGCCGAAGGGACCTGAAACCCGAATCTGCATTCCGTGCCGCCCCCCACCCCCCCAGGCTCGGAAGGTGGGGGAGGCGGCCGGGCCGGTGCCTGGTGTATAATCGGGTTAATCCAGTAGACAAAGAATAAACCAATAGCCCTCCCACCTCACTTCTCGCTCCCCTTTTTCCTCCCCCCCACCGCGCTGGCTTCCCCCCATACTCCCCCCCTCCCCACTGTGGGGGTGTGTGGGGAGAAGCAGACAAGGGTGGGGGGAAATGAAGTCGACTTGAAATGGATGCTGCCTAAAAGTCTAAAACCTACAACTGGTAGTTGCCCGGCCCGGGATTCGTTTGCAACGTGCATTCCCATTCCCCGAGGGCCGGGAGAAAGTTTCCCTAACTCCACGGCCCCCCCGTGCTCATCCCCGAGGGGCTTCGGTAATCGTGACCCTGGCGGGAGGGGGGAGGGGGAAACCTTAAGGGTCAGGGTTTCCTTGAAATTAGATAAACTGACCGGGGCGCTGGCCGGCGCGGCCCCGCGGGCGGGCGGGGACCCCGCGTGACGGCGCCCGGGCGGCCGGACCCGCCGGGGGGACGCGCGGGGCGGCGCGGTTGCCCTTTTGAATGCCTCCTGCGGCTCGGAGCGCCGGCGGGCGCTGGAGCGCGAGTGAATGTAGCCCCGCCGAGCCAATGAGCGGGGACCGGATGCGATATATCCTCTGGGACAACAACTGCTCTGTTCCGCCTCGGATCCACATGACGCCATTTACTGCTGCCGCGGCCGCCGCACAGCTCCCAGCCTCCTCCGGAAAGGCGAGGGCGCAGGCCAACGGCGAGCCCCCCCCACCCCCCCTCCGGCCGGGCCCCGCACCCCCCTCCTCCTCCTCCTCCGCTCCCGCCCCCGCCGCCCCCGTCTCGGCCTCGCCGCCGCGCCTCCACAACGCCCAGACTGCCCCGCCGAGAGCTGCGCGCCGCAGCGCGAGCGGAGCACCGGGGCCGGCGGAGCGCGCAGCGCCCAGGCCCCCGCGCCGCCCGGCCCGGCTCGGCTTGCGGCGCCGCGCTCCCAACACCACCGCTCGGGGACCTGGCGCTGCTCGGAGCTGCTTTGTAAAAAAAAAAAAAAAGGCTGTTCCTCGGCTCCTTCGCCTCTTCTGTCGGGGGAGGGAAAAAAAAAAGCAAAGGACTCGCGGTGGGCGCTTCGGCCTCTTATGCATTGAGGGAGGAAGAAAATAAAGAAGAACAGTCAGAAGGGAATACTCGGCTTGCGCTTCTGGAAGAGAGGGGGAGCTCGTCCGAGCCCCCCAGTGTGCTCCGCCGCGGGGGAGACCTGCCTCTGAATTTTCTCCTCCCACCAACCGCTCGGAAGTTGAACTGAAGCAGAATTTAGAACGAAGACAGTTTTTTTTTTTCCTTTCCTTTCCTTTCAAAAGTTTGCATCGAGGCTGGATTTACTTGCACCTCGCGGAGAGAGAGAATCCAGGGGAGAGGGGTGTGCGGAGCCGCGATCCCGGTGAGGCGCGTTCGGGTTTCTCGGGGAGCCTTGGCCGGCACGGGGCGGGCAACATGGAGTAGGTGCAGCGGGGCTGGGAGTGGGGTGCGTCCCGTCGCCTGATCCCCTCCCTCCCTCCAGGCTTTCTGGGGAGCCGGGGTTGGAGGGAGGGAATCCGGGGAGCTGGCAGTGGGTCTGCCTCGCCAGGGAGCCCCGGCTCGGCCTGTGCGCCCCCGGTGTAGGGTTCTAGGCTGGCGTCCCCGCGCGCCCTCGCTCTTAGGGGAGAGAACACCTCGCCCGGATTTTTATTCGCACCCCTACATTGGTTGCGAATTTGGGGCTGAGAGAGGAAAGGGAGGGAGGATTGCACCCCGTTCCCCAGGTCGTCCTTGCTGGCGGCTCGCAACGCTAACCTGTTCCTTCCCGCGGGGAGGCAAAAGTTGTAAGGGGAGGTTAACCAGAATGAGGTTGAAGTTGGGGTGCGGGGTTGCCCAGCTCACTCCAGGCCGGAGACCTCTCGGGTGAGAAGAGCACAGCGGACGTAGGTCTAGCCCAGTGCGGGAGCGTCGCCCAGCCCGGCGCCGGCTCTCTGCGGTTCGGAAGTGCGGCTCTCTCTCTCTCTCTCATTTTTTTTTCCCTTCCGTTCTCCGTGGTCGGCCTAGGTCACACTTTTATTTTATTTTTTTGGACTCTGAGACTAACCCTTCACAGGAAGAAAGTCATCAAGTGGTCACGATCGTTTTTTCCATTACCTAAAAGTAGGTGGCAAGAGGCTTGCGTGTGCGTGTGCGCGTGTGTGGTGGTTGCTGCTGTGTTTTCAGTTTGGAATCTTCTGCGTTTTTGTTTTGTTTTGTTTTTTTTTTACAAAGCGGTTTCTGTCTGGGTTGGCCCCACCCCGGTGCTGAAGTCCTTTCTCCCTAATCTTCAGTCTGATCACACACAGTTTCTTAATGGGGGTTTCAGACCACTCTCCAAGCGGAGGGGAGAACTGGCAGGGTGCAGGGGAGTGGCGTGGGGGGGAGTGAGGAGGCCAGGGGTGGGCAGAAATCACTCTTTGCACCCCCGATCCCCTCTCAGAGTTTCTGCTTTCCACTGCGAGCAGATGTGCGGGTGGAGTTTTTGCCGGGGAGGGTTTGGGTCCTGCACGGCGGGTGTGTGCAGCGAGACTCCGGAGACGGCCGTGTTTCCTTTCACTTTAAGGACTTCTGGGGATTGGTTTTATTTCTTTCTTTCCTTCTTTTTTTTTTTTTTACTCTTCCCTTTCTCTGGATCTAAAAGATCCCAGGCCGTACTGGCCGCGGTCGGCGTTGCCCCCGTGGAGTGTCTGCGCGCGTGGGGTTTGACCCGTGTGTCCGGCTGTGCGCGTCCCAGGCCCAGGTTTTCTTCACCGGGTGTGTGTGTCGGGGGGGGGGGGGAGGATTGGAAACCTGTGCCGGAAGTCCCAGGGCCTTTGCAGATAAACGCCTGGTGGCGGTGGGCCCCTCTGTGACCCTGCGGGGCTGGAAGGTGGCCCTCCGGTGTTGGGGGGGTCGCTGTACCCCGGGCGGCGGGGGTGTGCGGAGGCTGGGGGCGTGCGCGCGTGAGGTTTCGTGACACGTCCCCGCCGGTGTGTCTGGGGATGGGGGGGGGGCAGGCTGGCCCCGGAACAGGGGAGAGGCTCCCCTCCCCCCCACCCCGTGGGGCGAGAGGAGGGGGGGGTTCTTGGCTATGTCCCACCTGCTGGGGACGATGTTGGGGCGCAGATAGAGCAGATAAACCCAGCGAATGCCAAGAGCAGCAGCGCTAGTCTGCGCCGAGGTGAGGAGATCCGGTTTCCAGCTCTGCCTGGATCGGAGTTGGAAGGCGTTTGTCACCTGCCTTCTTGTGGCTTCCCCCTCACCTCCTTCACCCCCTTTCTAAAAATCGCAGGTTGGATAAAAGCTTCACTTTTGCCTGCTTGACCACTACTACTCTTCCTCCTCCTCCTCCTCCTCTTCCTCTTCTTTTCCTTTTTTTTCTTCTGGAAGTTTGGGAAGAAGGGAATGATCTTTTGAAACCTAAGAGGGACTGCAGTCTGAAGAACTATGGGCAATGACCCTTAAATTTAACTGTATTTTTTTTGGTTCTCATGGGGGGGGATGGGGTAGAGACTTCTATTCTCTGGCTATTAATTGTGGTTGTGAAAAGATGGGTTAGGATTTGGATATTCTATATTTCTAAAATGGGGAAGGAACTAATCTTGGGCTGTCATACTGGACAGCATTTTCATTCTCCAGTTGTGGAGAAGTTGAATATCTGTTCCTGTCTTGTTGTGTAAGGGGACTTTTATCTGCTTTTGATACCTAATAGGATTTGAAATGATTCATTTTTAATCCTGTAACTTCGTTCTACCATCAAGTTATTTTAAATTGTAAACTTTGTAAAGGTCCTTGGGGAAAAAATACCTTTTTTATAGAAAAGAGAGAAAATAACCTTTTATTTTTTGAATGTATTACAGTCTTCCAAATGAATTTGAAAAAGCCACAGAATACTAGATTCGTCGTGGTGCAGATATGTGATCTAAAGGCAGACTTAAGAGAATGCTCTAGCCTGCATTTGTTGATGTTTTAATGCCAGAAAGGACCCTGGTCAAATTTAAGCCTATTTCGAAGGTAAACTAGTTTAAATTCTGAAAAGGTATTTTTAACGTGTAAAAAATGGCAGCAGCAGTATTAGATTCCAATTTTACTTTCTTGAAACTTTTACGTTGAACCTGAACTTTCCTGAAGGTATGTTTATTTGAATAAGGGATTGTTACTTAGGTGATTGAGACACTTCCGATGGTGGGATTATACAGAATGGTCAGTGCCCAGCCGTCTTCTGACTTCTGACTTCATGCCTTCATCACACGGACTGTTGTAACACCTCTCTACTGGTCTTGAATTTCAAATCCTGTGTGGTGTGGGGAGTTGGAAGAGTCAATTGGGGGTGGTAGAGATCTCCGAATATAAACATTCTCCTTCCTGTTGGCTTTCCCCAGGAGTTCAGATGTGTTCTAAGCCTGCCGGAGTGAACACACTTCCAAGACCTGATGGAGGCCAGAGCTCAGAGTGGCAACAGCTCCCAGCCCTTGCTGCAGGCATCCCGTGACAGCGGCAGGCAGCGTGGGGAGTCCGACCCCAGAGATGCCCTCACCCAGCAGGTACATGTGTTGTCTCTGGATCAGATCAGAGCCATTCGGAACACCAATGAGTACACCGAGGGGCCTACAGTGGTCCCCCGACCCGGGCTCAAGCCTGTTCCTCGCCCTTCCACTCAGCACAAGCATGAGAGACTCCATGGGCTACCTGAGCACCGCCAGCCTCCCAGGCTCCAGCCCTCGCAGCTCCATTCTTCCACCAGAGCCCCTCTGTCCAGGTCCATCAGCACGGTCAGCTCAGGGTCTCGGAGCAGCACAAGGACAAGTACCAGCAGCAGCTCCTCTGAGCAGAGACTGCTAGGGTCAGCCTTCTCTGGGCCCCGTGCAGATGGCATCATCCGAGTGCAACCCAAATCTGAGCTCAAGCCAGGTGAGCTGAAGCCACTGAGCAAGGAAGATTTGGGCCTGCATGCCTACAGGTGTGAGGACTGTGGCAAGTGCAAGTGTAAGGAATGCACCTACCCCAGACCTCTGCCCTCAGACTGGATCTGCGACAAGCAGTGCCTTTGCTCAGCCCAGAACGTGATTGACTACGGGACATGCGTGTGCTGTGTGAAAGGTCTCTTCTATCACTGCTCCAACGACGACGAGGACAACTGTGCTGACAACCCCTGCTCTTGCAGCCAGTCTCACTGTTGTACAAGATGGTCGGCCATGGGTGTTATGTCCCTCTTCTTGCCTTGCTTATGGTGTTACCTTCCAGCCAAGGGTTGCCTTAAATTGTGCCAGGGGTGTTATGACCGGGTTAACAGGCCTGGATGCCGTTGTAAAAACTCCAACACAGTTTGTTGTAAAGTTCCCACTGTCCCCCCCAGGAACTTTGAAAAGCCAACATAGCATTATTAATCCAGAGTATTACAATAATAGGGATTGTGTTTGTGGGGTTTTGTTTGTTTGCTTGTTTCCTTTTTTCCCCCCCTTTAACACATATGCAACCAACTTAACAATTGTAATCTTGGCACTGTTCATAGAGGTTTGGGATGTTTGCAGTGAGATGCTCTTTTGTCTGTGTGCCATTTGAACTGATAGGCTTATTAGAATTCAGCTAATGGAAGAGTAAGGGGTACAGAACTTGGCAACCCACATATTGCATAAGCTAAAGCAACAGACACTCCTAGGCAAAGTTGTTTTTGTGAATAGGTTTTGCAGAATTTGTAAATTAGCAAGAGACTTCCCTCCCCTCCCCATTGTTTTCTCCAGAGATAATGTGCTATATTTTTGTATATACAATAATATTTGCAACTGTGAAAAAAAACAAGTTTGTGCCATTCTATGTGGCACAGTCACAAAATATTATACTAATATGTTGTACATTCGGAAGAATGTGAATCAATCAGTATGTTTTTAGATTGTATTTTGCCTTACAGAAAGCCTTTATTGTAAGACTCTGATTTCCCTTTGGACTTCATGTATATTGTACAGTTACAGTAAAATTCAACCTTTATTTTCTAATTTTTCAACATATTGTTTAGTGTAAAGTATATTTATTTGAAGTTTTATTATTTTATAAAAAATATTTATTTTAAGAGGCATCTTATAAATCTTGCCCCTTTTATCAGGATGTGATAGTTGCTGCAAATGAGGGGGTTTCCAGATGCATATGTTCAATATAAAATAGAAAATATATTAACGTTTGAAATTAAACTGGGATTGTTTTGTCTTATTTGATCTGTGTGTTTTTCTTTAAGGGACAAGAAACCACATTTTTATGCTGTGGCTAGAATTTTAATGGAAGTTTCACCTGACAGTCTGATTCTTAGCATTGCTGCTTTAAATGTCAGGTGGATTATTTGTGAGTTTTCAGAGATAAAGCTGCTTTCTTTAGGGAGAAATAACTTTAGGCTGTTAATTCTTGAGTTGGGCTCTGTGTTGGTTCTTGAGTTGCCCATTTTCCTCTGCCTTTCTAATGACTTGCCTTTGGCCTTGGTTATACAGGCTTTCCCTCAACTACCACCACTCCTACCCCAGCTGACTTACTTAGGAGTTATTCCCAAAGGATTAACAACTAGATATTTTAGAAACTATGAATAGATAGCATTAGGAATGCATACAGTGAAGGTAATTCAAAACTGGGGAAATTTAGTTCAACATAGATTATTTATATATTGAATATGCTGTGTATGTGTTAGTGTGCAATATCTTTGTACATAGATCAGCCCTTAAAAAAATAACTGAGTTGATTAAGAGGCTATGGGGTATTTGGTATTTTTTTTTCTAGCCCTTGTTTTAGAGAAATTCCTTGTTAGAAAAGATAGGGAGGGAAAAAAAAAAAGTGGGTATGACATTTCATCAGGTACTAGTCTTCAATTTCAAGCTCCAGTTTAAAAAAACTTGGATCTCAGACTTGCTTAATCAAATTATATAGGAAATAGTTAAATTTGGCTCTGGGTAAAAGATGCAGTATGGCCAAAAATCAGCGTTTCAAGTTGTCTTTGGGGGAACAAAGACAGCAAGCCGCTACAAGTCCATCCTGACAAATATTAGGTTTTCTTAAGTCACTTGATTAGTCACTTTGTGACTGATGACTCTTTTCCAAAAGCACAGCCTTAGACTGCCAAGAATCACCGGAAGTCTAGGAAATTATTTACCTGCCATTATTGCTTAATCTCTTGTTTCCTGTTCTCTGAGGTTAAGAGGTCTTAGTACACGTTGTCTTCTGTTTTGTTTTGTTTTTTTTTAATTGGCTTTCAAGGAACCATGTAGCCTCCAAACCTCTCCGGAATCAGTTCTGAAAGTATAAGATGAGGTTTATTTAGTGACTATTTACTCTTGTACCTCAACTTCTGGACACTAGCTGTTAAATTGTCAAATTTCACTGTGGTGATTTTTCCCGCCCCCCAGTCCTGGGGCTTGAATTCAGGTTGGGGATGCTGTCCCTGAGCTGCTTCTGCTCAAGGCCAGCATTCTTATCACTTGAATCACAGTTCTACTTGTAGCTTTTTCTGTGAATGTGGTAGTGAGGAATAAGAATTAGAATATTGACAAATGAAGCAAGGTTTCTTATTTTAGCTTTGAAGGCATGAAAAGCATAAACAGGACTGATGAGTAAACAATCTCATTCTAAATTACCTAAAGCTGAAAAATCCTTATTCGCTCAAATACAGCAAGTTTATAATTCAGTAGCCATTATTTGACATGAGAGATTAAAAGTACAATACAGCAAACGACTGGCAAGGATTGATGGGGAATTTTTAAGAAAGATGGGTCTTGAAGAAAAATAATTGTGTGCTGTCTGTATTTGAGATTCATTTGGTAATAACTTGATTGTTGTTGCTTACAACATTCATTTATGTGTTTTGAAAAAGATTTTAAGGCTTGCCAAATCATGTTGGCTCATGCTTGGGATTGTCTGAAAGAAAAAAATGCCAAATCCCAACCTTCTGCATAACTTCTAGGTACATTTCTAATGCAAGAAGTATTGCTAAATTAAGATATTGATGATAGCCTCAAAATGAATTTCTAATTCACACAGCACTGTGGGATGTTTGATAGGCAGTGGGGATGTTTGATGTTATCTGTTAACTTGTAAGCATATGGATAGTTTTCCAAAGGTTTGTTAATGGATTTAAGACTTTCACTTGCAGATACATTCGCAAGCGACCACTTTTTTTTTCTCTCCTAAATGTGCAAACAGGGTATAGATGTAAAAAGTCTTCACTTTGAACTCTAGTTGAGCTGCACATCAAAAACAAGTTTCCTAAGGAGGAGATTAGTTAGGGGTAGAGAGTTTGCTTAGCGTGCCCAAGGCCTTGGATTCAAGCTCCTTCACAGCACAAAAAAGCTAATTAATTAGTTATGCCAGTATTATATCAGCTAGCCTTTGGCTTGCACATTTATTTATATACTGATTTAAGCTAGAACTAATGCTTGCTAAGTCAGAGTGAGAGTGGTCAACCCTGAAAAAAGACCAGATCCAAATTTGAGCAAGATCTAGCCAAAGCTTTATTACAGGGAAGCTATGCATCTGGAATGGTACTTGCTTTTCCATTCATGGTGCCTCAGTTGGACAGTAAACCCATAGCTGCAGGCTTTCTTTGGATTCCACGTGTCTACCTTCCTTATATCATCCGACATCACCAAGTGAGTGAGAAAATGTTAATTCTGCCAGGAATACATCCTCTACCTCAGATCAAAATTAAAATACTCTTGTATAGTATTTAGGTCAAGAAAAGATGAACAAAGTGTGGTGGCAATCAGGAGTTCAATACTAACCTGGGCCATGTATTGAGATTCCAACTCAGCAAAACAATAAAAGACAACAAAAATAGGACATAGAGCCTGTAATCCGAACTACTCGGGAGACTGAGGTCTGAGGTTTTTAATTCAAAACCAACCTGGGTAGAAAAGTCCATGAAACTCTTTATCTTCAATAAACTACTCAGAAAAAGCCAGAAGTAATGCTGTGGCTCAAATAATAGACAGCTTAGCCTTGAGCAAAATAAACTCAGGGACAGTGTGGAGGACTAGAGTTCAAGCCAGAGCATGCCAGGCTTCAACATGATTTATATATTTTTTTTCCCCAAAACAGTTGCTAATACAAAGAAAAATTATTTGTCTTAAAGGACTAATTTGAAACAGGATATAGGTAGCAAAATTATGTCACAGTTCATTAAGACAAGATAAACATGTCCAGCTGGCACTAAACTTCCAGTCCTACCTGCTAGAATTACAGGAGGGCATCCATCACACCTCAATTTAAATATATTTTATTTAATATTGCTTGCGAATCACAGGACTGCTTGTTGATATAATGCAAAGGGAAAGGATTAGTAACTCCAGTACAGAATTTACAACAGAAATTGGAGGAAGCAATGAGAAATTCTCAACAGTGACTTTGACCCTTATGTCCAGACCATGCTTGCCAAAGCTTTTCTGCTAAGTTGTAACAGAAATAGGATCATTCACTAAGTAAAGCTGTGCTTGCCATGTTCCCGTCTAAGATGAAGTGTAGACTTGATAGATGATTTATAAAACTATTTTGATATATTTATTATCTACTTTTATTATTGTTTCATAACCCAGGCTAGTCTGAAACTCATTTCTTGTCTCAGCGTTTCTAGTGATAGAATTATACATCTAGATGCTTAATTTTCTTTCTTTTTCTTTTTTGCCCCTCCTGGAACTTGAACTCAGGACCTGGGTGCCGGCCCTGAGCTTCTGTGATCAAGGCTAACACTCTTATCATTTGAGCCACAACTCCACTTCCAGATTTTTTGAGGGTCACTTGGAGATATGAGTCTCACAGAAAGATCCTCAGATCTCAGCCCCTGCGTAGCTAGGATTACAGGCTTGAATCACTGATGTCCAGGTTATGTTTTTAATTTTTAAATATACGAGTTACTAAAAAAACTTCCCTCCTTTAAAATTCAGCTTAAAAAATACAGTTTCAAGATATATAACTAAGAATTAACTTGAAAAGATAGACTTATTTTTGATCTTCCAATCCTTGAAATTTACCTCTTTGTGATAACCCATAAATTTTTATTGTATTGATATATGAGATAGTACATACTTTAGAATGAACTGGGGATGATTAAGCTGTGGGAAGGGAACACGGAAGTATAGGCCATAACCTGATTTTATAGCAAGCCAGGCCTGTAAACCTAGCTATTCAGGAGGCTGAGATATGAGGATACAGTTTGAAGCCAGCCCAAGCAGGGAATTCCCTAAAACTTTTTTTTTTAATTTTTTTCTGATCCTGGGCTTGAACTCAGAGCATGGGATCTGTCCCTGAGGCTCTCTGTGCTCAAGGCTAGCATTCTACCACTTGCACTACCGCGCCATTTCTGACTTTTTCTGTTTATGTGGTACTGAAGAATCGAACCCAGGTTTTCAAGCATGCTAGGCAAGCTCTCTACCACTAAGCCATATTCCCAGTTATCTCCAACTACCATCAAAAAGTCAAAAGTGGAATTGTGGCTCAAGTGATAGAGTACTAATCTGGAGCAAAAAAAGCTTAGCAACGGGGCACTTAGGTTCTGTCTGAGTTGAAACCTCAGCATTTGTAAACCCTCCACTGCATAAAAAAAAAAAAAAACAAAAAACACTTGACCAGGCTGGGAGTTTGGCTTAGTGGTAGAGTGCTCGCCTAGCATGCACAAAGACCCAGGTTCGACTCCTTGGTACCACATAACGTAGCAAAAAGCCAGAAGTGGTGCTGTGGCTCAAGTGGTAGAGCCCTAGCCTTGAGAAAATCCAGGGACAGTGCTCAGGCCCTGAGCCCAAGCCAAGGACTGGGGGAAAAAAAAAAAAAAACACCTGAAGCCTACTAGCTCAGGTCCATGTGGCCTAGGTACTTATGGCCCATATCTAAGTAACACAGCTTCCATGTTGGAAGTGGTGGTGGTGCAGATGCCATCGGTATATTGAATTAATTGTATCAGGTTTTGCAGTAACAGAATGGTTCTGACAATGTATCTGGCTGCTCATAGTAGAGAACTGAGATTCGTGTTAGGAAGTGTGATATTTATCATCTCAGAACAGCTTTTCAGATGACTGTCTGCAGGTCACTGTGGACCAAGTAACTTAAAGTACATTAAGTTGCCTCTGGAACAAGTATAGTACCTGTTCTGCTGACCGAGCTAACTAATGCTAAGAGATGTATCTGACCCATGACTTGGCTAGGAAGGAACTGGTGCTAGGATCATGGAAAACCACATAATCAACTTGGATTCAGCAATAGGTAAACTGAAATCAGATCTATATAATTAGAATCAAACTCATTGATTTGTGTTTGCACTCTTAACTACAGACCTCACTTTTGGAAATAGTGAAAAGTAAGTTGCCTTACAAACCACTGATTTGATTCCAAGCATCTCTGAAAAGTCACATGATGTGGATTCAATAATAGATCTGGATATTTGCCCTGCCATGAAAACAACACAACGATAGCAGTGGGATGTAGCTCAGTGGTAGAGCACTTGCTGCCTTTGTGTGAGGCCCTGCATTGGATCCACTGCACTCCAAACACAAAACAAAATCTCTGCAGGCCTGAGAGGCAATTACTTGTGTTTGACTGGAGTATTTGTTATGAACCTGAATTAATGTATGGGTGTACATAGTGCTTCAGGAGGAGAATGAAAAGGATTGATTGTTCATAGCTCTTTTGAAGCTGATGAACTAAGCCTCAGATGATAAGTCATAGGAAAGGATAGCGGCAGCATCCGTCTTGTATCATTTGAACCGTCACTCTGCACCCACGCCCAGGGACCAAACAGCTTGCAATATCAGGAGCTATTCTTGGATTTCACTACAAGTGGTAAGACTGAGAAGGTATTGGTTTCTAACAGGTAGGGGCTAAAGATGATGCAAAATTTTCCATAACACCCAATATGCCATCTGTGCCAATTTTAGGAATCCCTGGTGGAGAAGCTAGTAGTAGGGAGAATGTTACATACCTTTCTGATTTATGAAAAGGAAAGCTGTCAGTTGAATGAGGGAAGACCAAATCAAGTGTCTTGTGGAAATGATTGCGACTGTAACCAGTTCTCTATTCTGAGAACTAAGTCTCTGGAAGTTTTATATAAAAAAGATCCTTTGTTGATAAAGTAACTAGCCCTACATCCATTTACTGTAACTTCTAGAATGAACACGTGTTATGTGTGTGTTGCTTTATTTGCATGCAGATAAATTTCCACAACATTTCTAAAAGAAATATCCATGATAAGTGACTTACAAAATTTGCTTTTATCCAAGGTGAATCCATTTTGAAAGCACTACCAGAAAAAAGGACTTCAGGAGGCCATATATACCTGTCTACCTTAATAATTTCCCAATAATCAGGATGCCACTCCTTTAAGGTGTTCTGGAGAAGTTTAGCAGCTGTTGTGCGTTGGAGTAGATCTCAACATTCCAATAGCTTCTTAAGGAGTATTTGATGAAGGAATGACTTCAATAGAAAGTAAAAGTATACTGATAGTATTTAAGTAAGAGTGTATGAATAAGAATATATTGCAGGACCAGAAGTTTGGCCTAGTGGTAGAGTACTTGCCTAGCATGCACTAAGATCCGGGTTCGATTTCTTGGTACTACATACATAGAAAAAAAGCTGGAAGTGATACTGAGGCTCAAGTGGTAGAGTTTGAACCTTGAGAAAGTTCAAGGACAGTGCTAAGGCCCTGAGCTCAAGCCCAGGACTGGCAAAAGAAGAAGAAGAAGAAGAGGAGGAGGAGGAGGAGGAAGATGAGGAGGAGGAGGAGGAGGAGGAGGAGGAGGAGGAGGAGGAGGAGGAAGAAGATATTGCAAAATACACAAGTCAATTGAATGTTACAGATAGAAGACAATGGTTAGTTTACAATGGTAAAGTACTTGACTACTATATATTCAAGCCCTGGATACCATTTAAGAAAAAGACTTATTTGACTCTGGAATATGAATATTTGTATCTTCTTTTGTGCATTTTTGAAATTGGGATACACTTTACCATCATTGAGGTTTTACAATTACCATCAGATAGAGAGTAGTCCTACCAGATCTGACTTGGCTTGCTGCACTTGAACTTGACCAGTGTAATTCAATCTCCCTCCTAAAGTGAGTGTTTTATGTATAAATTATACATTTCAAATTTAACTTGTCTAAAATGTGAATGAAACAGCATATAAATGAAACAGTATATAAATGAAAAGGTATTCATTTTAAAGTCAAGAATACTGAATATTGTACAACTGAATTTACATTTAATAGAAAATAAAATATTAGATAAATAATTGCAGTCCAACTGTTGTTAACAACAACAAAAAAATCCAACACAACAATTTCTTTATAGGATCTCAGAAAGAAAAATAAGTAGATAAGAGGAAGCTTAAAGTAATTTAAAGAACTTGTATGACCAATTTCTGTATTAAAAATAGCTAATACATTAAGACTTGAGGATGAGAGCTAGAGCAGAAGCTTAGTGGAAGAGCATACAGCTAGCATGTATGAGCATGTGGATTCAGTCCCCAGTCCCACTAGAAAGAAATACTGAATATAACTTTATAATCTTCATAATCCAAAAATAATGGTCTCCAAATCCAGTATTAGTTTAGATTTACAGGACTATGGCTGATAATTTAGTTACTCTGAGAAAGAGTCAATGGCCAACCCCTGAAGATGGATGAAATTTACCTGGTTAAAAAAAAAATAATAAGCAGGGGCCAGGAGTTTGGCCTAGTGGTAGAGTGCTTGCCTAGCATGCACAAAGACCCAAGTTCAATTCCTAGGTACCACATATATAGAAAAAAAGCCAGAAGTGGTGCTGAGGCTCAAGTGGTAGAGCTCTAGCCTTGACAGAGTCCAAGGACAGTGCTCAGGCCCTGAGCTCAAACCCAGAACTGGCAAAATAATAATAAGCTGGACACAGTGGCTCATGCCTGTAATCCTAGCTACTAAGAGGCTGAAATCTGTGGATCAAGGTTCAAAGCCAGCCCGGGCACTACAGTCCATGAGACTCTTTATCTCCAATTAGCCACTAGAAAACCAGAAGTGGCGCTGTGGCTCAAGGGGTACGGTGGTAGGAATATATTGCAAATACAAGTCAATTGAGTGTTACAGATAGAAGATAGTGGGTAGGTTACACCCACTGAAGAGCTCAGGAACAATGCCCAGGACCAGAGTTCAAGTCCCAGGACTGCCAAAAAAAAAAAAAAGAATTGAACAAAGTCATATAAAAGAAAGCAAATGGGTTTGGGTAGCTGAAGTGCATATTCAGATAAGAGAGAAATGAAAATGGATATGGGAGAGAGAAATTTGACCTCCATTCTGAGGAAGCTGAGTGTCAGAGTAAGGACACTCAGAACTTTCCCCCAACATGTCTTTCCAAATCCATTTTTGAACCTCACATGTGTTTTTCAATTGACTATGAAAGTAATACTTTTAAAGTGTGTCTAAGTATCTTGATTTTCCCTTGGATTTCTTTAATGTCTTCTTTTGCTCTCTGAGAAAAAATGTCCTTTCTTTTAAGATTCTGAATGATCTGTTATTCTCTCTCCATCCTCTACGGGTGTCTCTGTAACATGTTTCCTGCTGTGACTTTGCTTTCTTTCTCTGTACACATCCTACCTTGTGACACTATTGTCACAAATTTCCCCTTCTCTAACCATTACACCACACCTATTCTGAACCCAGAGGCTTACACATGCAGGAATCTCTCCCATAGTTACAAAGAATTTCCTTTTATATTGCTAATATGCATAAGGATCCCTAGTGATGGAGGCTCGCACTATCCATGCATTTTACTTCATAGGACACATCACCAATACAGTCATATGATTATCTGTGTGATTTGCTTAATGTCTTTCTTGCTATTAGGTCCTCCATTATTTGATTCATATTTGCATTCCCAGAACCAAACTTAACACTTTCCATGCTATAAGTGCTCAATAAGCATCTTGATGAATAAATGGATGAATCAATAGAAATGAATCAGAAAGTGATGATTTACTGATGGGTTCTTAGAGAGAAAATGTATAAAGACATAGCCAGTCTGTGCCTATGAGTTCCAGTGTCTCTCTTACTCTATGATGTAACAGTTTCAAGGTGTCAGGTCTGGCATTAAGGTCTTTGATCTATTTTGAGTTACTGCTTATGCATGGTGAAAGGCTAGGGTCAATTTTTAGTTTTCTGCATGGGGCTGCCCAATTGCCAGCACCAATAATTGAATAGGCTGTATTTGTTCCACTGTGTAACTAGGCAAAAACTTCCTGAACAGAGTCCCAGGGTCACAACAAATTGGAAAGAGACTTGACAATGGGACTACCTAAAAATGAAAACTTTCTGCATAGATAAAGCATAGCTACTAAAGTAGAAAGACAGCCAACCAAATGGGAAAAGATATTTACCAATAATGCATCAGATAAATGCTTCATATCCAGTATCTAAAGGGAACTCAAGAAAATTAATTCCCCTCAAACCCAACAAACCAATCACTAAATGGGCAAGGTAACTAAAGAGAGACTTATCAGAGGAAGAGGTAAAAATGGCAGAAAAATATATGAGAAAATGTTCATCGTCCATGGTCATAAAGGAAATGCAAATAAAAACAACCCTAAGATACCACCTTACCCCAATAAGAATGGCCAATATTCTGAAGTCAGACAATGACAAATGCTGGCGTGGTTGTGGAGAAAGAGGAACCCTACTGAACTTCTGGGGGAAATGTAAACTAGTTCAGCCACTCTGCAAAGCAGTTTGGATTTCTTAAAGAACTCAAAATAGACTTTCCCTACGATCCCCCCATATCACTCCTGGGCATCTCTCCTGAACACCGTAACCCAGGATATGATAAGGACACCTGCTCTGCTATGTTGATCTCTGCACTATTCACAATAGCCAGGTGATGGAAACAATCCAGAAGCCCTACTGCAGATGAAAAGATACAAAAAATGTGATACAGACACACACACACACACACACACACACGCAATGGAATTCTACATAGCCGACAGAAGATAAAACAATGGCATTCACTGGGAAGTGGATGAATCTAGAGCGAGCCATGTTGAGTGAGATAAGTCAAGGCAAAGCAACAAAAGGCACATGGTATCCTTAATATGTGGCTATTAGATCCAAAGAGTACAAGAGCGATAACTCAATAGTTGGGCACCCAATGTTATGAACATGGTCTTGGATATATAAACATAACTACATAGACATAAAAGTCTATGATGGGCTATATACTCTATAGACATAATGTTTTATTACATTATGTACCTATGACATACAAACCCTCAGCTTAATTTTAATTATGTTTTAAAATCTATGTGCCAGTGATTGTATAAAGAGATTCCCTTCTTAAACACTTGTTTGCTATACATGACATTTGAAATATGATGTAAAAATCAACTTTAATAGATTCTTTAATTTAAAAAAAAGAGATAGCCAGTCTGAAAAACTTGGATGATTTCTTTATTAGAATAAGTTAGAATTGAATAGATTTAAAGAAAGTCTTGGGCAGGGAGTTTGGCCTAGTAGTCGAGTGCTTGCCTAGCATGCACAATTCCTTGGTACCACATACAACCTAGGGTTGTGATAATATGTAGACTCTACCTAGTAGAAGAAAGGGTAAGGGTGTGTGTGCGTGTGTGTGTGTGTGTGTGTGTGTGTGTGTGTGTGTGTGTAGTGATTCATTTCTAACAAGCCCTCTACAATATTAACTATACCATGTTGTTGATCATCTTGGAACAATGTACAAGAATTCTCAAAGAAACAGAACAGACCATGTATAGACAGACAGATAACTGGAATAGTTATGCTGATTTGATTTGTTGTTTTGGATGGACCAATGTCTTGCTATATAACATAGGCTGTTCTTGAACTTGAGATCCCAGCCTCAGTACTGAGTAGTGGGATTACAGGCATGTACTTCTAAGTCCAATATCAACATATTATAACTTATCTGCCTGATAACACCTGTTATCAGTTCCTGTGTGGAACTTTAATGAATGGAACACTAAGTCTTATTAAACAGAAAGCAATTTTAAAGCATATAAAATATTACTATTGTGAAAACTGACCAATTTCAAATATTGGCATGTATGCCTGTATAACTATAAAAAATTAATGTAATTGCTCTAAACGACCTAATGAAAATTTTAATGGGTCTCTAGGAAAGCATCAAAAAATTAATTTTGATGCAATACAAACCTACCAGCCAACAATCACTAACTGTAGGACTGAAAGATAACATCTCACACTGGCACCATCGTTTCCTGCCTGAATAGCGTTGGGTGACTTCTTAATATTCCTGAGCATCAATTAATCTCATATACAGGATTGGTCCTGAGCATGGCCAGAACTAGCACTGTAGCTCACCTGATAGAACACTAACCTTGAGCAAAAAGAGCTCAAGGACCAGAGTTCAAGTCCTAGGATTGGCAAAAAGAAAAAAAAAAGGGAAATCATCTATTCAACAAATAGTCAGGAAAATGAAGCTATATATAATCTGCTTCTTGCCCCTCATTAGTCAACTGTCCTAGAAGAAGAAGAAAAAGAAGAAGAAGAAGAAGAAGAAGAAGAAGAAGAAGAAGAAGAAGAAGAAGAAGAAGGAGGAGGAGGAGGAGGAGGAAGAGGAGGAGGAAGAGGAAGAGGAAGAAGGAGAAGAAAAAGCCTGGTGCAATAGCTCACATCTGTAACTGTAGTTAACACAGGAGGCTGAGATCTGAGGATCGAGGTTCAAAGCCAGCCCAGCCACTAAAGACCCTGAGACTCTTATCTTCAATTAACCACTAGAAAATCAGAAGTGGCGCTTGGCTCAAGAGGTAGGGTAGCCTTGAGCTGAAAAGCTCATGGACAGTGTCAAGATCCAGAGGTCAAGCTCCATGAACAAAAAGAAGAAGGAGAAGGAGAAGAAGTCAAGTCTTTTCTAGTGCTTGTATGTTATTTATTTTCTTAGAAGGGAAGTTCTTATGGTATTGTAAAAAAGGATGAAGCCAAGAATTCGCATTACCCTACTCATAGTTACCTGCCTAAACCCTTGGAACCAAGCCTAAACTTTAAGCAGCAAGTTAAGCAGTAAATAAATTCTGCTAATAAGCATTAGATTGCTAGCTAGGGGGATTTGTAGAGGGAATAATTCTAATTAAATAGAGACCACTGGAGAGAGATGAAACATGTCAAGGAAAGATTTTTGTGTCCCCTGCCACCTTAGGAATACAAAACTAGCTTCTACCCTAAGTATGACAACCTGTTCTTTTACCATAAAGAGGTTGTATAACCTCCATTTTCAAATTTTAATTTTTTTAGTAGGAACAGGGTATTGGCATTGCCCAAATCCAATTAAAATCAAAATCATCATGCTGTATTTTATGTGAACAGTTATTTGTCTCTTATTCAGACCTGTTAAAAGCCTGATACTAGCCCCTGTGGCAGAATTTAAGATTTCCGATTCTTGGCTCTGAGGCAGGGTTAGGAGAGCTGGCGTTGGGCTGTTTTGCTATTTTCTCACCTTCCCTCTGTACCTATGGCTCTCACACTCTACAGCCCGATATTTTCTTGATTTTGTTTTTTTCTTTTATAAAATGGTTAGTGTAAATTAATTGCACAGAGAGTTTCATTGTGGTATTTCCACTGCCAATCAACCACTTCCATTTGATCGCTGTGTCTCTCTGGGCACTCATAGCTTTGCCTGTGTCTGTTTTAGATTCGGAACTAAGCAAGAAAACTCTAGTTGAGTAGTTTGCTGTTTTTTAATTCTTTTCCTACTACAGTATCCAGCTCAAGTACATGAATATTGCATCCTTTTATCAAATTTACCCCATATTAACTGCTCCCCTTTCCTCCGTTTTATTAATTTTTCATTGGGTTTTATTATACTATTTTTGTGCATTTATAGTGTTCTTTGATTATATTCATCTCCATTAACCTCTCCTACAGGTTTCTCGCTAAATATTTTCCTTTTTATTTATTAATTTTTTTTTTACCAGTCCTGTGGCTTGAACTCAGGATTTAAGCACTGTCCTTCTGCTTTTTCCTCAAGTCTTGAGCTCTACCACTTGAACCACAGCACCACTTCCGGCTTCTTTGGGTCTTTATGCATGGTAGGCAGGCACTCTATTACTAGGCCCAATTCCCAACCCCATTTTTCCCCTTTTATAACCATGCTGCTGCTGCTGCTGATGACATCTACAGAAAAAACCTGTAGTATTTGCCTAAACTTAGCTTATCTCATTCAACATGATCTCTAATTCCATTCATTTTCCTACAACCATGAAGTTTCTCCTTTATTTGTTTATTATTTTCATATATTTATTTGTTTGCTTGCTTGTTTTTGTGCCACTCCTGGGGCTTAACTCAGGACCCAGGTGTTTTCACTGAGCTTCTTTTGCTCAAGGCTGGGGTTCCACTACGTAAGCCACAGCTCCACTTCTGGCTTTTTGGTAGTTTACTGAGATAAGAATCTCACATCTCACAGGCTTTCCTGTTGGCTTTGAACTGCACGTCGTCTCAGATCTCAGTCTCCTGAGTAGCTAGAATTACAGGTATAAGGTGTGAGCCACTGGCACCTGGACTTTCTTTCTCCTTTATTGTCAAATAATATTCGTGTGTGTGTGTATGTGTGTGTGTGTGTGTGTGTGTAACATATATACACACCACATTTTCTCTAGCCATACATGAGTTAGTGGACACCTAGGCTGGTTCTGTAGCTTGGCTATTGTGGAGAATACAGTGAGTGTGGGTATGCTGACTCACTTTTCTTCAGGAAAAAGTTATACCCAGGAGTAGTATAACAAGACCATATCATATATGTAGTTTTCTGAGCAATCTGGGGGGAAAAAAATCAATGTCTAAACTGATTTTCCACAACAGTGTCCAAGGGTTTATTGTTATCTTCCCTAACTCTTCCCTATCTTTGTGATTCTTGTTTATCTTTTTGATGATAGCCATTCTGACTGAATTGGAATCTCCATTTCCTTTTGATTTGTTTTGCAACAGATATCATTGTCAACAAAAGTGAAGAAGAAAATGGGAGTAAAGTAACTAAGTACCAGATTTAGTTGAAATGAATGCCAGTCTTACCAATTTAGAGTTTAACTATATAATTCATTAAATGATTACTTTTAAAGAGTAACTGAATTTTGAAGCAGGTGAAACAAAGTTCACAGAAGAAAATCTTCTATGTGTCCTTGCTTGTCTTTTCTTCTGTTTTTGTGCGTGAGTACTAGTTCCACAGCCATTGCCTAGAATTTTGATCTTTGCTTTTTTCTACAAATACTAAAAACGTGAAGTATTGCCAGGTGCCAGTGGCTCATAATCTTTGCTCTCGGGAGGCTGAGATCTAAGGATCACAGTTCAAAGGAGGCCCAAACAGGAGAAAGTCTGGGAGACTCATCTCAAGTAAACCACAAAAATATAAAAAATAAACAAAGCTAGAAGTAGAGAGAGGAAGCTGGGCGTCCTGGCTCACACCTGAATCCTAGCTACTCAGGAGGCTGAGATCTGAGGACTGGGGTTCAAAGCCAGCCCAGATACTGAAGTCTGTGAGACTCTTATCTCCAATTAGCCACCAGAAAACCAGAAGGGGTGCTGTGACTCAAGGGATAGGGCTGTAGCCTTGAGCTGAAGAGCAGAAGGAGAGCTTCCAGGCCCAGAATTCAAGCCTCATGACTGACCCCCCCCCCAAAAAAAAAGAAGAAGAAGTAGAGAGAGGAGGAGAAAGATTTCATATAGGAAAAACATAGTATGGTCTTTTTTTTTTAATGTTGTATAATGCTATGATAGTTAAAGCTTTAGACACTGAGAGAGAAAATATACCATTTGCAAATATTTGACATAAGCGTCCAGTGGATCTTTCTTAGATAGGTACATATAGGAAATGCCCTGTGGGTTCCAGTGCTCTAAACAAGAGGTCTTGGGGCCCTGGGATGTCCCTGAGAGTAGCTAGGAAGGAAGAAAGGGGAAAATGGATAGATGCTCAGGTCTTTTTGCCTGTCCTCCTTGCTGAGTTGCTCCTTCCTCCTGCTTCTCCACGAGGAGCAGAACCAATCATATTAAGGTGTTGTCACTGGTGACGTCAACACAGTCAAGGTCAGAGGATTTCTTGCCGGGAATATACGTGCTGGTCCGGAGCACACCTATAACTAACACTTCCCCTGAGTCATTTTGTTTATTCGGTTATTTATTTTTACTAAGGAAGTAATTTCCTGCAGAAAGAAATAGTCCAACTTATTTGCTTTTTCTATACTTGTGAAGTGTCCCAGAAAGAGCAGGAGCTTTGAAGTCCACGATACCCTAATTTGAACTCTGTTTTACCAGATGAAAAGTGTATAATGTTGGCCCGATGTGAAGACCTCTCTGAGTTTCTTCACTCTGCTTGAAGAGGAAAATAATGTTTACCTCTCAGGATTTATGAGAGCTGGGGAATGGCTCAAGGTTAGTGTAACTGTGTACTCAGTATCAAAACTGTGTACAAGGCATCAAATGATTAAAAAAAACACACACACAAAGAAGCTGGACACTGGTGGCTCACATCTGTAATCCTAGCTACTCAAGAGATCTGAGGATCGTAGACTGTGGTTCTACTCCATCCTGGACAGGAAAGTCCATGAGATTCTCATTTCCAATTAACCACCAGAAAACAAAGTGGAGCAGTGGCTCAAAGTGGTAGAGCATTAGCTAACCTTGAGCAAGAGAGCTCAGCAACAGCACACAGGCCCAAGGCCCCAAGTTCAAGTCCCATTACCAACAAAAAGAAAAGGAAAAGAAAAGAAAAAGACAGCACCATAAGTATGAACAGGCTCAGAGCCTGGGACCATGGAAAATGATAATAAATATTACTTCTACATGCAGTGTTGGGTCACACGTATAATCCTAACTGAGTAGGAGTCTGAGATATGAGGACTGAATTTCAAAGCCGGCTAGGGCAGGAAAGTCCATGAAACTCGTATATCCAATAAACTACTTGGAAAAAGCTGGGAATGGTGCTGTGGCTTCAGTGGTAGAGTCCTAGCCTTCAACACAGAGGCTCAACCCCAGGGTTCAAGCCCCAGTACCAGGACAGAGAGAGAGAGAGAGAGAGAGAGAGAGAGAGAGAGAGAGAGAGAGAGAGAGAGAGAGAGAGAGAGAGAGAGAGAGAGAGAGAGAGAGACAGACAGACAGACAGACAGACAGAGACAGACAGACAGAGAGACAGACAGAGAGACAGAGACAGAGAGAAGTATAGAGTTCTATTCTTTAGCATGTCAAATGAGGAACTGTCTCCCTAAAATGAAGTGACATGGCTAGTGCCTCATGAATTAATTCATTGAACAGAAAGGAAGTCTCAAGATCAAAAGTGGATGCCCACAGCACTAAACCCACTGTCTCTTCATATGGGTAATAATAAAACCACCCTACACCCACTGTCTTCTTGTTGGGTGATAGCATCAAAATAGGATCTCAACAGAAGTTGAGATCTGAACCTCTTAGAGGTTATCATCTGATATGACCACTTCTCTACCCCCAAAAAAAAAAAAGGTTTAAGTGGATTTCCTAGCTTAATCTAGAAGATATAAATATGCCCATTATATGGGCCTCCAACTCCAGCATACAAGGGAAGACAGGGAGAATGGCCCTCCTGTCTTTCTTTCTATTTCTTCTGACTTTGCCCAGTGAGCAAATTTCATGCAGCCTGAACAATGGTTGAGACTTTTTTTTGCCAGTCCTGAGGCTTGAACTCAGGGCCTGGGCAATGTCCTTGGGCTTTCTCAAAGCTAGAGCTCTGCCACTTGAACCACAGCACCACTCTCAGCTTTTTCTGTATATGTCGTACTGAGCAATCTAACCCAGGGTTTCGTGCATGCTAGGCAAGCACTCTACTGCTAGGCCATGCTCTGGTCCCCTGGTTGAGACATTTTTATGAAGGTCAAATGAGTACTAAGAAAAATGGCAAAGCCAAGGTTTATACTGTTCACGTGTACATTCTGTCAAATGAAAGAACTGTGATTCTCTTAAAGCAAATTAGGAGAAGGAGATGGAAAGTATATTCTTTAAATGTTCACAGAAGCTATATTCTGAGTCCATTTTGCTTTTGGTTTAGTGGATTTTACCTTTCCCTTTTGGATAATCTCATATTTGTTGCTCAGGGCCATCTTCAGACCAAAAGGATTTGCCATAAAGCCCAGCTTTTTTTTTTTTGCCAGTTCTGGGCCGTGAACTCAGGGACTCTTTTAACTTTTAACTTTTAACTTTTTCCTTGGGCTGGCCTTGAACCCTGATTTATCTTATATCACTTATTTGTTCTATATTACTTTCTTATAATAATGTAAAAAAAGTTATTTAACCAATATCACAGTGGTTTCATGCAGAGGTGGGGGAAGTAAATTAATCTTATTGGACTCCAATTCTTAGACTGTTAAACTAAACAAATTTTAACATCCTGTCTTATGGCGCATGAGTCATATATGAACATGCTGGACATAAACAGACTCTCCAGAAGGAGTATACAGAGTTTTAAACACCTTCCCTGGGTTTCTGAAAAGAGAGCTTCCAGCTCTATCTCTGGTGTTAGAAGTTAATAGCAGTCAAGCAGATTACCTGTTGTTCTCTCATGCCTGTCATTTTTCTTTCCAGTCTCCTATAAAAACCTTCCTAAACAACTGTCCATATCAACTAACAACATTTTAACTCTACCTGCAAAGATCAAGGGACATGAACAGCTTTCAACATCCTTACTGAAAGGTCATTTGAATCTTCCCTAGTTCTTTTCTTTTTCATGCATTTTCAACCATACTATTCCTATATTCATCTGTAAATACATAACCATAACCCTTTCAATATTAGACTTTTTGAAAAATAAAAATGTATAAAATATGAAATGAAATGTGAAACATAATGGAAGAACATTGTTTAACAGCTTTGGAAAACAGACTAGTCTTGCATAAACAGTACCATTTCCAGGAATAACAATTCTTAAGCATAAAAAAAAATAGTGCATTAAAATGTGTCCCATAAATCACTAAGATGTGTAAATAAAGGAAGCAACAGAAATTCCTGGAGCAGAAAAAAAAGTCATCTTAAAATTTATCCACTTGTAAGAACAAATATATCCTATCTGAAATATAAATAATTATAAAGTCACAAATAATTTCTTCTTCAGTGGCAAACTTTTGAACAATTTCCAAGTATTCAGTACTGTAAATAATATATAATTTAAGAGTCTGTTCTTTAACTTATGGGGATGATGAAAGATTTTTTTTCTTTTGAAATGCTGTCATAACTAGTTTATGAATTTGTTCAAGTTAAAAGCCAGATTTTTCATAATTATATGATTAATGAATGTTTCTTCAGTTTATGGGTCAGGTAGGGGTCTGAGTTAAAAGTTTCCTAGAATCTATGAGAAAGAAAATATATCTATCCATCTCCTTTTCTGCCTAGAAAAGATTAACATTGCTCTCATTTCTTTGCACAGGAAGCATTTTAGGACTTGACTTGGAACAGGTCACAACCTTTAACTTACACACAGAGAGATTTCTGACTCCTGAAACTTGGAATTGAGCATTAAAACTTTCCTTCTTAAAATTCTTTTGTTGTTGTTTTCTTCCCCTCCCCTCCTTCTCCCATTACTGAAGCTTGATCTCAGGGCCTCTCACTTTTGCTTAGCTCTTTTTTTTCCCCTCAAGGCTGGCTCTCTACCATTTGAGCTACTCCTCCACTTCCAGCTTTTTGCTGGTTAATTGGAGATAAGAATCTCTCCAGTTTGTATGCTCAAGCAGCTTTGAGCTATAACCCTCAGATCTTAGCCTCCTGAATAGCAAAGCTTATAGACATGAGCCACTGTTGTCCCTATCCAATATCTTTAAAGACAGATCTAATATACTTAAAGTAGGTAATTAGGAAAGATAAAGGAAATACGTGAAATACCCAGTTTAATACTACAAAAACATAAAGTGACTGAAGACTTGCATGGGCCAACAACACTGTCAGTAGATTCACTTTGGAGGAAAATTCAATATATCTAACATATTATTCTGTCATAGGACCAGTAGAAGAAAGAAGTCATTATGGATTCCCTCAATATTAATTTTTCTAGCTGGGTGCTAGTGACTCATTCTTGTAGTTCTAACTGCTGAGAAGGCTGAGATCAGAGGATCATAGTTTGAAGCCAACCCTGGCAGAAAAGTCCATGAGACTCTTATCTCCAGTAAACAACTCAGAAAAAGCCAGAAGTGACGTTGTGGCTCAAGTGGTACAGTGCTATTCTTGAGCAAAAGCAGCTAAGGACAGCACTTAGAACCTGAGTTCAGGCCCCAGGACTGGCACCAAAATATATGAATAAATAAATAAAATAATTTCCAATAGCTCAGTAAACCCTTTTTTTCCCTGGTATAATGTTAAAATTTCAATTTTATAACAGGGGATTTCTAAGTGGTCTCATTTAATCTGACATAAGCATAAAGAAAAATCTAAAGGGCTTCATTAAAATATCATGGCTTTTGCTGAGTTGGGATTGTTAAATAATCTAGAAACTTGAATTAAAAGCTAGGCATGTTGGCTTACACCTGAAATCTTAGCTACTTAGGAGGCTGAGTGAGATCTGAGGATTGAGGTTCAAAGCCAGCCTGGGCACTAAAGTACATGAGTCTTACTTATCTCCAATTAATCACCAGAAAACTGGAAGCGGCTCCGTGGTTCAGGGGGTAGGGTGGTATCATTGAGCTGAAGAGCTCAGGGACAACACCAAGGCCTAGAGTTCAAGTCCCATGACAAAAAAAAAAAACCCTGAATTAAACAGATACTCTTGTTGGAAAATAGAATTAGCAATACTCATTCAAGGAGAAATATGAGTAAGTGAGCAACTATCAAAATAACTATACCAGTTGCATAAGATTAAGACTTACAAAAGGATTGGATTTTGATAGATTTGTGGGCTATACACTCACTTTGAGTGAGGAAATTGTATTTCCTATTTACTCGAATAATTCTAGACATCAGATAATAGAAAAGAAGAAACATCTACAAGAAACTGATGACTGCAGGATATGGGTAGGAGTTAGAGCAAAGAAGCAAAAATTTCGAAGGGGCCAACCACTCAAGGGCATGTAAAATGACCTCAAGAGATGAAAAGTATGAGAAAGGACCAGGCGAGAGCTTCACAGACCTCTTAGGAAATTTTAACATCTGGGAAATTGTGAGCTGGAATTCTAACACCTTGTGATTGAAACAAGCATAAAGTAGGATGCCTATGGCTCACACCTGTGAACCTAGCTACTTAGGGAGAGATCTGATGATCTCAGTATGAAGAAAAGCAGAGAAGACTCATCTCCAATTAACCACTAACAAGCTGGAAGTGAAGCTGTGGCTCAAGTGATAAGAGTACTAGCCTTGAGCACAAAAGCACAGGGACAGTGCCCAGGCCCGAGGTCAAGCCCTAGGACCAGCACAATAAATAAATAAACATACAAAAATAAATAAATAAATAGAGTGATCCTTAGAACTCCATGTTACTGAATTAAGACAAGATCAAGGTAGCAGCTTGCGCAGTAGACCTTTCCTTGATACCATTTCCTTTTGGATGTTCTTACAAGGGCCTAAGACCAGCATGGCAGTATCTTACTCAGAAAATATACATGCCCTCTTAAATATACTTGGGTCCTTGATTCCTGAAAATGCCATGCTTATGGGGGTTGTCCTAGATAGCTAATACTCAGGCAAGAAAAAAAGAGTACAAGCAATGGGCAGTATTTGTTTTTAAATGAAATGACTTCTTATTAGAATAATCAGGGCCAGTTTACCACTCTTGTAGTCTCACCTACTTGGGAAACTGAGGTAGGATGATTAATTACTGAAGCCCCATAGTTTGAGATGAGCCCTGGCAGCATAGCAATCCTCAGTTTCTAATAAAAATAATAGTAAAATAGAAAACTATCAGATTTCACAGAAAAGTTCATTTACAGCATATTTCTACAAGAAATATAAACAAGGAGCAATAGCACTCCTTATAAGAGCAAAATCAAGATACTCAAAGAAATATACTATTCATAATGGCAACAACAACAAAAATGGGCATTGACTTAATAAAAGTATAAAAAATCTGTATTGAAAACATTATCAAAGTACATTAAATATTGTTTTTGAAAGTGAATTATGTAATATTTACAAGATTTTTTTTTGTCAGTCGTGGGACTTGAACTCTGGTCTTGAACTCTGTTCCTGAGCTCTTCAGCTCTACCCCTTGAGCCACAGTACAACTTCTGGTTTTCTGGTGGTTAACTGGAGATGAGTCTCATGGACTTTAGTGCCTGGTCTGGCTCTGAACCACAATCCTCAGATCTCAGCTTCCTGAGTAACTAGGATTAACAGGTGTGAGCCACGGCAATGGACAAGAATTCCAAATATTTTAAAAAATATATTTTGGTAATGTAATATTTGCAAATTTCTCTCTATTTCAATTAAAAATAGCATTTGTTGAGCTTTCTTGATTAACCTTACTAAATACACAGAATTGGCTAAATGTCATGGAATTGTATTAATTATAAGGTACTGACCCTATCAAATCGATTCCATGTAGACTTACATAGTATCTAGTATATTCCACTAATTAATATGCAAGTATTTATTGGTAATATACAGTATCTCAAGTACAAAGTCAGATTGGAAGATAGTGTATGTTTAAAATCTCCTATAAATATGCATGGACTTGCACTCCTGTGTGCATGAGAACATGTTTGTGGATCTCTGTTTAATGAGGATGAAAGGATTTTTAGATGTAGGATCATGTACACATTTTTTTCTTTATGTATAGTACATTCTGAGTCATTTACTATGGATTTTCTTTTTCTATTAGTTTTATCATGAAAAATAGGGCACAGTTAGAAAAACTGTTGAGTTCTAGATTACTTCTTCACATGGCCACTGCAAAAGAGAAGTGCATACCACTGGAGTGGGTGGAGAAAGGCTTCCCAGAGAGAGAAACAGCTGCTTCTCAGAATAGGACTAGCGCCTCTAGGGTGGAGACAGGCAGGTGATGATATTTCAAGTGAAGAGAATTGTGTACATCTAAGGGAGGATCAAAGCATAGGTGCTGGGGAAACCACAAGAGATAAAGATGAAGAAATGACCCGGAGAAGCCTTCATATGACTTATCCTCATCAAGGACAAAGTGGAGAATGCAAGCTTTTCAAGATCAAGAATACCACCAACCACCAAGCCAAGGAATGGAAAGATGCTCACTGGCTTTGGAGAAGTTCATACATTTCTATACAGTTCAAGATATGATTGGTTTAGGACATGTCTGCACTATCCAGATAGAGTATAGGAATTTTTTGAGATTCAGGATCCAGGCACAAGTGATCAATCAGTCAGTTTGAGTTCTGTCAGACCTGAGTGTTTGCGGGGATGGGGCGGGGGGCGAGAGGGGGAGAGAGGGGCTGGGTAACAAGGAACTTACTATGCAAAATTCCAACAGCTCTTTTCCTAGAACTCAGTCTAGCTTTTCAATACAGGTCTTGACTCTCCAACCCAACATTCCCAAAACCATTTTCCTTCTCAAGAAGCCACTAGAAAATCAAATTCCGTTCATTGCTTGGAAGAAAATGGCTTACCGTGGCTTAATTGGATGCTATCTATAATCAGGACTATGCCTGCTTAGAGTTCACAAACTGCATTTCATTTAATCCTCACAACAGGTAGATATTATTATCCTACATTTGTAGATAACACATCAAAACACAATAAAGATACACAAAGATAATAAGTGGCAGAACTTCCCTCCATTCAAACTCTATCTCTTGGAAAGCTTGCATTATCCACTAACTTCCTTTCTACTGTTTTGTCTGTTCCAAAAGACATTATAGTTTCTTTAAAAATGTATACTAATGAAGTAGGGAAACTTTTTCATTCACTCTCAATGATAATCTTCCCCCCCCCCCCACCAGTGCTAGAGGTTGAATTCAGAGCCTGGGCACTGTCCCTGAGGTTATTTTGTTCAAGGCTAGCACTCTACCACTTGAGTTACAGCACCACTTCTGCTTTTTTCTGTAGGTGGTATTGAAGAAATGGACTCAGGGCATCATACATGCTAGGCAAGCACTGTATCAGTAACTTACATTCCCAGGTAATTTTCAAATAACATGTTTCTTAGAACTGTATGATTATTAGTATAAGATTGTCTGATATTTCATATGTGGATTTTACTCTTAATAGATTTCAGAGCAGATGTTTACCTGTATTCCCTTGTATGTACAATCAAAACTGGTGGACAGTGGATGAATTCTCTCTGTTATCTGTTACCTGTAAAAATACTTGAGTGTGAGTAGTACCCTAAATTAGTATTTGTTTTCTTTTGTAATTAATATTATAAACATTCTCATTTAAGCCACTTTGAAAGGAAAGGCCATTTCCATTCTTTTGTTGTGTGTCACTGGAAAAATAAGATTCCCTTCCTACACAATAGAAATACTGTGAATATAATGCGATAAAGATGTAAAAGCTTATTATATACGTGACTGCCCACCTCCAAAACTTGTCTACCTTCCAGCCACCTCACCTCCAATGTTATTATATCAATGACCATTTAAATATCTTAGCATCTGCTTCTTACACATCTTTTCTAGTTTCCTCTGCTTCAGCGCCATTATATCTTCTATAGCAATTATAATTTGTTCAAACTAGTCTTACTAAAATCTATAGACAAGTCTGGTTGAATGGTATGCCAAGTAAGGAAGTATTCATTGTAATGTGCAATTATTATTTCTGACAACTTTAATGCTGGGATTGGTCTCTACAAATTAGGGAAGGGAGTTGTTTGTTGTTTCTGTTGCTTGATACAAAAGTCTTGCTATAGTATCCAAATTTATTGAACTCTTAGATTAAAGACACCTCCTGCCTCTAGTAAAGGAAGACTGCAGGCAGTAACCATTGCACCAGGCCAAGTCAGGCTTAATTACTTCTGCTGTTATTACTACTATTGTAACACTACTACTGATAATAATATCTGAAGTTCAGTGGTAGTGGACCTGCATAGCATTTGTAAGATTGGACCCAGATCCAATCTCTAGCACAGGAAAAAACAAAACAACAACAAAAGAATAAAACATTTAAGTCTAAGTTTAAATATGCTGCTCTAGTAGAAGCCTTATTTATTTTAATGGTACAGGAGTTTGAGCTTGGGAGTCTTCTGTTTATTAGTCAGACCCTCTGTGGCTGAGCCACATCTCCAGGTCAGAAACACGGACTCTTATTAGCTAACTTAACAGGGACTGTCCTGTTTTCCTATTGTTTTATAATGAGACCCTAAGGGTCTTTCTGCTTTGAGCTGGATTCTATCAGAGAAGACAATCTTAAATATTTCGATTTTAGCTTGAGTGCACATTGCTTGTTATTATGCCTGCAGTATGACTTTCTGACAGCCCTAGTGCACATCCAAAGCATCATCTATCTAGGAACACAGTTGCACACCCATAGATTTCATCAATTCATTCAGTCCCCAAGTTCATGATTTCATCCTATTACAAAAGCCTTTGACAAGGCTAAACTTTTGATTGCCACTAATAAGGTAGATCCAAACAGAACATAAGACTCAAAATTACAGCCCAATTCACTTCCTCAGGAGTGATTTGTATTCAGTTCAGTGACCCCAAAACAAAACTAGTCTTTACAGTGAACTACCTTTTTAAAGACATAATAAATTTATGAATAAATTATTCACGGCCTTGGGTTCTGTGCTGTAATTTTTGTCAAACATGCACTTAAGTAGAACCAATAATTAACTGTTATCCATTTTTACCTTAAAAAGAAACTCAGGGGGCTGGGAGCTTGGCCTAGTGGTAGAGTGCTTGCCTAGCATGCACGAAGACCTGGGTTGATTCCTCGGTACCACATACATAGAAAAAAGCCCAGAAATGGTGCTATAACTCAAATGGTAGAGCCCTAGCTTTGAGAATGCCAAACCATAGTGCTCAGGCCCTGAATTCAAGGCCCAGGACTGGCAAAAAAAAAAAAAAAAAAAAAAGAAAGAAAGAAAGAAAGAAAAAAGAAAAAAAGAAAAGAAACTCAGTACTTTCCTTAATCTGGGAATTCTTGATTGAGGCAGGTAACTGGTAATAACTGAGAGGCAAGAAATTAAAGACACTTTAAATGACGAAAGTTGAACATTTTACCTTTCTAGGAAGACACTTTCGGCTTTTGAGACTCTTCAGCTACTCTATCCTAATTTGTATTCCTAGTAAGCAGTCTCCTCTGTTATTCCCCATTTGTGTGTTAATGTTGATGAGCTTCCTTCTCTGGGTAAGAGGGACTTCACTAAGAAGTCCCTGGAGAGGAGGGGCCAAGTTCAGGGAAGAGCTGTCTTGAATTTTAATCTTGAATGTCCTTGCCAGTCAACTAACCAAGATTTCCTGATATGAAGAAATAGGACACACAACTCCTGGGTACCAACACATTTCAAGTAAATAAGGTGGCTGAAATTTGGATTTGAAGGAAATTCTTTCATTGTTATGATAATCACCTAAAAATAATACACAGATATTCAAAGTAGATGAAAGTAAAAAGTAAAGAAATGTCCATTATGTCATGGAAAAAATTGGGGGTTGGAGAAAGAGAAATAGTAAGAAAATACTAAATAAATAGTTCCAGAAAATAAAGGCAGAGGAATTTCTTTTTCTATTAGTGGTAGAATTTAGGCAACAAAACATGCTTAGAGGAAAGTATTTTAATTGAAACCATCTTAGCAGAAATCTTTGTAATCAACAAATGGTAACTGATTTAGTTCCATTTTGTGTTTTATTTTGTCTCTGATGTCATAATTTAGAGAAGAAAAAACTGAATGAACTATTTCTGATCTTCTATTTGCAAGACAAAATAACAATAAGCTCTTATATTTAAAACTAGGTAGACAGTAGTACACAGAAAACAATCTCATTGTGAATGCTTAATATGTGCAGTCTAGCTTATAATCAAAAGTGTATTGGGGGGAGTGCCAAAACACTCTTGTAGGAGACAACCATGACCCTAGTAACATGTATTTGTTAACCAGTGAATCAATTTCATTTTCTAAAGGAAAATTAAATTCCAACTTCATCCAGAGCCAACCTTTAAGATTTTCCTCATCAGTTAGAGGCAGTTTTGAAAATGGGGGTAAATGGGGGTAAATGTTGTCAACCTAGAGGAACTAACATGAGATGTAATCCTTTTTACATTCTGAGAGAATATGCAAAAGAAACTTGAATATTGAGGATATTACAAACCATGGAACAAAGATCTGAAGTAATAAGATCAGAAATCATAGATCATTGTTAAGTTTACATTCATCTATTTGTTATAAGCTGCCCTAGGAAAGGTTGACTCTGTGACTTGGTATGTCCTTGACGGCTGAGGGGTGTGTGTGTGTGTGTGTGTGTGTGTGTGTGTGTGTGCGCGCACGTGCGCATGTGCACACATGCGTGTGCAGATGTCCATCCTGGGGTTTGAAGTCAGGGCCTGGGCTGTCTCTGAGTTTTTTTGCTCAAGGCCAGTGCTCTACCTTTTTGGTGATTAATTGGAGATGAGTGTTTTATAGACTTTCCTGCTTGGGCTGGCCTCAAATCTTGATCCTCTCAGATCTCAGCCTCCTGACTAGCCAGGATGAGCCACAGGTGCCCAGCATGAACTCAAATTCTATTTTTTAATCTCCAAAATTAGGCTAATTCTAACAGACAGAATAACAAATGTATTCCTAAAATGGATTAAGTAACTCTAAAAATATTTTTTTTTAAAAAGAAAGAAAACAGCAGAATACTATCCTAGCTATTCAAGAGGCTGAGATCTGAGGACCACAGTTCAAAGCTAGCTCTGGCAGTAAAGATTGTGAGACTCTTCTCCAAATAACCACTAGAAAACCAGAAGTGGGGCTGTGGTTCAAGGGGCAGGGCTGTAGCTTTGAGTTGAAGAGCTCAGAGACAGTACCTAGGCCCAGAGTTCAAGCCTCATGACTGACAAAAAAAAGAAAAGAAAAGATAAGAAGAGAAAAAAGCAGAATCTGAGGCTTTGCCTAGCATGCACAAAGCCCTGGGTTCAATTCCCCAGTACCACATACCCAGAAAAAGCCAGAAGCGGTGCTGTGGGTCAAGTGGTAGAGCTCTAGCCTTGAGAAAATTCAAGGACAGTGCCCAGGCCCTGAGTGACTGGCAAAGAAAAAACAAAAGTAGATTATTGACTGCTACTAATGATATAAACAGAGTTGGTTACTTTCCTCCCATTTTTCTGTAGTTTTACTAACTTAGTACTCTCCATCTCCCAATTTTCACCCTAAAAATCACCATACTTAACGTGCTCATTTTAAACACATGAACTGTGTGCAACAAATCGAGGAATTGATAATGGATGAAAGCAAACAATGATGAAAGATGAAACTCCAGATGACCTGACAACATAGTTTTCAATAGCAACAAGAGAGAGTTGGGCTATAGCTCAGTGGTAAAGCTCTTGCCTGGCTTGCGCAAGGTCCTGGGGTTCCTGTTCCATCAATCTCTAGCACAGCAGGGGTGGTGGGGGATTGGAGGGAAAGGAACCAAGCACTGAAAGAAATGTGTTCCTTGTTTGATCATCTCAGCCTGCCCTGGGTGGTACATTGGAATCCATTTTTTCCTTGTCTGAAGAAGCTAAGGGTCCATCCCTTATTTCTTTATTTGAAAGAGCTGGAAGCGGGTGGTCCTGATCTTATCATTTATTCTGTTATCCATTTAATACATGCTGCTAATGAATTTTATCTGAGATTCTATGTTGAGATGTTGATGGGTCGTTCTATTCCAGAATAATAAACAAAAACTTAAGTGTAGGGGAATAAGAGGTGGGGCAGCTCAGAGGTAGAGCTGAGTTTTCTGTCCCCAGTATAAAACCTAAATCCAAATTAACAAGAAAAAAACTCCTAAGTGTAAGAAACTCCATAAGTCTAAAGAAAGGAAAGGAAAAAGCAAAGCAAAGCACCCCGCCTCTGGAGATGGCAGCAAGAAATCAACAAAGACCATTTGGAAGGTCCTGCTTAGACAATTCAGGCAGAAGGATCACATGTTCCAGGCCAGCTTATGATATATAGAGACTGTCTAAAAAATTAAAAATGGGAAGAAAATTGAAAACATTTAACAAGTCAAAACTCAAGCCACACAAGCCCTATATTTTCTTTTTCTTTCTTTCTCTTTCTTTCTTTCTATCTTCATTCGTTCTTTTTCTCTTTCTTTCTTTCATTCCTTTCTTCTTTTCTTTTTTTTGTTTTATTGGCCATAGAACTTGAACTCTGGGCCTAGGTATTGTCCCTGAGCTCTTCAGCTCAAGGCTACAGCCCTACCCCTTGAGCCACAGTGACACTTTGGTTTTTTTGGTGATTAATTGGAAATAAAGAGTCTCACAGACGTTTTAGTGCCCAGACTGGCTTTGAACTGTGATCCTCAGATCTCAGCCTCCTAAGTAGCTAGGATTACAGGTGTGAGCCACCACTCCCAGCTGCTCCTATATTTTCTTCTCAAAGGTTTATAGTTTTAGTTCATTAAGTTTTGCATGTATAATATGGTAGGGGTTCAATTTCATCTCCCTCCCTCCCTCTCTCTCTCCCTCCCTCCTTTCCTTTCTGTTTTATGTCTTTGTTTAGTTTTTATTTGTTCACATTGCCATCTAGTTTTCCCAGCATCTGTTTTCTCAGTTTGAAGAAACCACTGCAACTTTTTGTTAAGTGGTCTCAGCCCTTTCCATTGTTGAAAAAATTTACTGGCCACTTTTTGAGCTTCGTAGTAGGTTATGAAATTAGAAATTGCATGAACCCTGGTTCTTTTTCAAGGTTGTGACACATATTCTGGGTCCTTTGAAATTTGATACGAATTTTAGGATATTTATGAAGAAATGCTGTTGTGAGTTTGGTAAACATCATATCAAATCTATGCATCATGAGGTAACATTATCGTGATCAAATTTTGCCTTTTGATTTTTGAACATGAGATGTCTCTGAGTACCTGTGAAATATGTTTGGTACCTTGTTTGAGTGGAGTATTTCATAAGTGCTAATAAGTTTATAATTTTTTCAAATCTAATTTTCTGATGTCTAGTTGAATATATATACACACACACACACACACACACACACACACACACACACACACAACACGTACACATACATACATATATTCATCATTTGTCTCTGTTTATCTTTTTTGTCAGTACTGGGCCTAGAATTCAGAGCCTCACACTTGCTCTGTCATTTGGAGCAGGCTTCTATCTATCCTTTCCAACTTAAAAATCTATTTTTTAGAAAAAAAAAGATATTCTCAATTCTCCAACCTTAGACTCCCAAAAGTTGAATATAGTGTGGGTCACAATACCTGGAATCAAGTCATTTGTGTGTGATTACATAACACTCTATTCCATTATCTACTGTCTCCTTGCAGTTAGCTACTAACCTGCTATGTGGTATGGGGAAACAAGTAAATTTCTAAAAGAAAAAAAATCTATTAACTTTGTTAAATAAGTACACAGGTAAGAATACATTAGCTCTCACTGACCAAGATAGATATAAAATGATACATAAATGATAATAGCAATGGGTAAGTTATTGAATGGAGACTGAAATGAAACACAAAATGATAGCAAAGGAACCTGTTAGATACAACCTGAATCAAGAGATTGAAGCGGATACCTGGTATGCTATTCGACAGAATGCTCAGAAAACCTACCACCAACTTTGTGATACACTCATGGAACATGAGTATATATATATATACACATATACATATATATTATATATATATATCTTGAGTCTAACCTATTACAAAATGACTGGTCCATAATTCTTGAAATATTAAAGTTTAGAATATTAAACAAAAATGGATAAACTTTTCCTCAAAGAGATTAAAAGAGTGTTGCTCAAAAAGCAATGTGTGGCTGCGTCTATTTCTTAGAAAAGACATGGTTACATTAGTATGGAAAAATGTGGATGGGGTCTGAGGATCTGATAATGATAATATGTTAAATTTAACTTTCTGACTTCACTGTTCATGTTAGAGTTACATATGATAATATCCTTACTTGTATGAACTACACAGACGTATTTGGTGGTAATACGTCATCAAGTGACATATGCACTGTTAATTCTTTGTCCCTCAAAGATGTTGTGTTGGAAATTTAGTCTACAGTGCTAAGGGAAATATATTTCAGTGGTAATTAGGTCATGAGCCCCCATCATCAAGAATGGATTCCTGAGTGGGGTCATTTTTGAGAGAATGGATTATAAAATTGAGTTTTCTTCCCCTTGCTTGCTTATAGTTTCTTCCCTTTTGTTTTCTACCTTAAGGTAATACACGATAAAGTACCTGCAAGATGCAAGACCTCTTATCTTGAACTTCCCCAGCATCACAGTTTTGTTTTGTTTTTTTAAATAAACTACCAGTGTTGGATATTCATTTCATCGGCATGGAATGAACTAAGTCACTTTTATTTGTTTTGAAAAATCAACCAAGCAAAGAAACATTCTGGTCTATTGTCAATTCTTATATTTGTTCAAAATCTTTTAAAAATAAAGTCATTTTTTCTGGGCCAGGAGTTTGGCCTAGTGGTTAAAGTGCTTGTTTAGCATGCACGAAGACCCAGGTTCGATTCCTCGGTACCACATACATAGAAAAAAGCCGGAAGTGGTGCTGAGGCTCAAGTGGTAGAGTGCTAGCCTTGAGAAAGTCCAAGGACAGTGCTCAGGCCCTGAGCCCAAGCCCAGGACTGGCAATAAATAAATGAATGAATGAATGAATGAATGAATGAATAGAGTCATTTTAGGCAGGCATGGTGGTTCACACTTGTAATCCTAGCTATTCAGGAGGCTGAGATCCAAGGATCACAGTTCAAAGCCAGCCCATGCACTAAAGACTGCGTGGCTCTTATCTCCAATTAACCACTAGAAAAACCGAAGTGGCACTGAGGCTCAAGGGATAGGGCCGTAGCCTTGTGCTGAAGAGCTCAGGGACAATGCCCAAGCCCAGAGTCCAAGGCCTATGACTGACCAAAAAAAAGGAATTTTATGTACTTCTTTATTTTGTGGTGATCAAACCAAAGGCCTTCTATATGCTAAACTGGCACTCTACTATTGAGCTCCAACTCTAGGTTCAAATCATATTTTATATTGCTAAAAAAAAAAAAAAAAGCAAAAGATCTGAAGATTCTGTTGTCAGGTTGTCTTGGCTCAAATCCCAGCTCCAGCAGAGTGAGCCTGGGGGAGTCCTGTTACGCCTCTGAGCTGCCCTGGGAAGGTCTCTAACAGTAATAACTACTCAAAGGGAATGCTTTACAGTTTAAATGAAGAGAAACTGCATCTAGCTTCTGCCTGTTAGGAAATTTTATTACTAATTAGAGCTCATTTTTCTTACTCATTGCCTCTGTTCATTCTCCTGACTAAAATACAGCGTGCAATTAATTCATATGTAAATCATTGTACCATAGAATGCATAAAGAGGAATTTTCATACTGAAAAATGAAACATATTGCCTTTACATGTAGTAAAGACTCTTTATCAGTTAACTTCACCTTTGAATACAAGATTTATTTCATTTAAGTCCATTTGAATAAAAGTGTTAACCTATGAGAGTTGTAATGTGTTGTAATACCTCTCTATAATAACAGTGATGCCGAATTCTGATTGTGAAATTTCCAAGTATAAATTCATTTCAATTTAGTTGCCATAGCCAATCAAACATGGTTATCACCATGATAGAAACTATGTTACTACATGAACAGAAAAAGTCATCAAAATACATTTTCAAATTCATTGGTGCAATTAAGAGAATTAAGCCCAGAAAGAACAAGGGTGATACGCTTTTTTTTAATAGTTGCTGTGATAGTTTCCCACAATTATAACAGCTTAAAGAATGGCTATTTATTTCTTCAGTCTTATGTAGCAGAAGTCTCAGTGTGCTCAACTATCACCAATGTTCAAGGTCTCAGAAAAGGCCCAAATCAAAGCTGTTTGCTGGGCTGCACCATCTGGAGATAAGCGGAGAGTCCCCTTTCAGGTTATCTGAGTTGTTGGCACATTCCTGTTCCTTGAACTTGGAGGGCTAAGATCTGTTTCTTTGTTGGCTCTGGTCTTGGTCAGAACTGATTTAGACCACACACATTTCATCAAAATGCCTCAAAAGGCCTCTTCCACCTTCCAACCAACAATGGCAGGTCAAGTTCTTTGAATACTTTGAGTCTCTCTTAATAACATATGTAGACAGTTTGCTGCTTGTTAAGAGCTTGTTCCATATGTCAGGCCTTCTAAAATACTCTACCATTTTTAGGTCTATATTCCCTTCAATATAACTAAGAAACGACAAGCATCATATTCATATGTTTCCAGGATTATGTTGGCATCTTAGAGAAACTTCCACAGAAGAATTCTAGGTTGATTTGTTGTATAAATCAAATTGGACAGATTTGTTCTATGCATGCTTCACATATAATGTAGAGGAGGGACATTATTGTGTAAGATAATATTTAGTTTTTGACGATCAGTTTGAAGATACATATATGCATATATATACATATGTATTTATATATATTTAAATAATAGTCTCTCTGAATATATACCCAAATTATAGTTTAGGTAAATCAAATTGAAATAAACATAAAATGAATAATACTTAATATTCTTTATCTTGTATATAAATTTAAGGTGATATTCAAGACACTTAAAATAACAGTCTCCATACACATGCAAATATTTCTACTAACAATATCATTTTAATCGTGTATTGAATGACTTTCACTCCTTTTCTGGTTTCCATTTGTAACTGTCAGATTGGTTAAATGGGTTTATCTCCTCAACTCTCATCTAAAAGCCACTGAAGGGAAGACGTGTGATTTACTGGAATGTTATTTATCATGTTTATGCAGTGAATATAATCACAGTTGTCCATATCAATTTTGACTTAATTGTCATGCCAAAATAGTTGTCACGCCAAAATAACCAGATTTTAAGAAAGTTTCAAAATCTTTTTAGAGGAGTAAATTAGAAAATTAGAAAATGATCCTTAAATTAGACAGTTTCAAATTGATGGAACAGCATAAAGAGCAGGCCTTGATATAAATAATAACCTGGATGGTTGTGTACTTTCATGTACACTCTCAGGAATGCTTGAACCAGGCCCACTTTTCCCCTGGTTCCATAGCTCAGTGGCTTGGCTTAGGTGGGGTTGGAAATGCCCTAGAATGGCTCTTTGTTGATTTTCCCTCATGCTAGGGCCTAGTGTTGCTGTGAAGCAAAGTGCTATTGAGTTTGCTCACTCAGGCAGAACACTCAACAGGAAGGAAGGAAGCAGCCATTCTTTCTGGTCCTATTGTCTGACCACCCGGCTTAAGCAATCAAACAGCTCTATGGCCAGAGCTGGGTACTTAGAATCTTTCTGGGATTTTTTTCCCCCTTGTGGTGTGCTGGTGAGAGGGATGAACGGCAACCTGCTCTTTATGATTTTTCTGATATTTTGGTAAAGTCTGAGGGCATCCTTATACAGCACATTCTCAGATACGCTTTCATCAATGGCAAAGTAGAAAAGCATGTACACATTTACAAAGTACAATCAGGGGGACTTAGGCATAGTAGTGGGTTTCTTCAATTGTATTGCCAAAACTTTAAAAAATGTATTTTCTGTATCACTAATAAAATTGTATATTAGTATCATTGCTGTTCCTCTATTATGCTCTTTTGATGTGCTTTGGTTTTGTATTTTCTTGTTTATGAACTAAGGAAAAGGACATTATCTTGTTTTACAAGGGTAGGGTACTAATACATTGTATGGAAAAGTACTTAGGAAAAAGATGCCTTATTGTGATGAGCAATATTAGAATTCTGAGGAAATACATTATCAGCGAAAATGTAATAATGTCCGAGAGTTACTGAATACAAAGAAAAAAGTTTGCCATTATTTTATTAGTTTCTTAATTGTGAATGGCGCCTTCAAACCTGAAATATTTCTTCAGGAAAATCAATGCTTTGATAATAAGGTTTTTGGTAGATGTTTATGGCTTGAGAAATTAATCTATCTTCTTTACTTCCCTTCTTCTCTCTCTCCCTCCCTCACTTACTTATTTCCTCACTTTATTCCTTCTTTTTCTTTTTTCTTCTTCCTTTTCCTTCTCTTCTTTCCTTTTCCTCTCCTTCCTCTTCCTCTTTTACCCCCTCTTTGACATTGCTATGAAACCCAAGTTACTAACCTGAGTTCTACCTCAATAACCTGAGAGCTAGCCTCACAATTTTCAATTCTACCTGCAATTTCAAAGCACATTTACTAAATGGTTGAATTCTCACATAATCATTCTTTTCAATACAAAAGAAGAAATGGAAATTTAATAATATAAAGTAATTTGAAGTGGAATTATAGTAAGTGTGTGTGTGTGTGTGTGTGTGTGTGTGTGTGTGTAAGTCCTGGGCCTTGAATTAAAAGCCTGCGTGCTATCCCTGGGTTTCTTTTTTCTCAAGGTTTAGTGCTCTACCACTTCACTTATAGCGTTTTCTGAGTAGTTTATTGGAGATAAGACTCTCACAGATTTAATACCTGGGTTGGCTTCACACTTCAATCCTCAGATCTCAGCTCCTAAGTAGCTAGGAATAACATGTGGACCATTAGCACCTGACTACAGTTCATTCTTCGGGTGGAAAAACAGTGTCTATTGAAAATGAACTTGAAGTTTAAACTCGTGTGTGTGTGTGTGTGTGTGTGTGTGTGTGTGTGTGTGTGTGTGAACTCGGGGCCTAGGTCTTGGGAGCTTCTTTTGCTCAAGGGTCCCACACTACCTCTTGGGCCACAGCTCTACTTCCTGCTTGCTCTCCCATCCTTCCTTCCTTCCTTCCTTCCTTGCTTCCTTCCTTCCTTCCTTCCTTCCTTCCTTCCTTCCTTCCTTCCTTCCTTCCTTCTTTCTTTGTAGTGTAATGGAGACAGGAATCTCACAGACTTTCCTGGTTTACTGGTTTCCAACCATAATCTTCCAGTCTCAGCCTCCTAAGTAGCTACAATTGCAGGTTTGAGCCACTAGATCCAGGCTTAAACTTTTTTCTTTCTTTCTTCTTTTTTCTTAAAGAAGAGTTTTAAGTCATTCTGATGATAACTCTGATTGTATAAAAATCAGAAGACGTGGGTTTAAATTATCTTGGGTTATTTGAGGACTTTGATAATCTCTAAAAATGTATGCCATCATCTTTAGTAAGTACTAACTTTAATACTGAAGTACAAGGAATGATACCAGCCTTCAGAGACATGAAACAAACACTAAGATTGGATGATGTTTTCAGAGGAACACATTCAAGGAGATGTTTTCATTTTGTTTTGGTTTAAGTGGCTTTTTCTTTCTAGGGACCTGATATTAGAGGAAGCCTGGGATGAATCTATCTTTCTAGGGCCTGAGGCAGGGCTTTATGGACAAACTGTTGATCATGGAGCTTTCCCTCTCATTTTCTACATTTAGATAATGAATGGATTTTCAGTAGTTTTTTTTATTTTTTCTAAAGAATTTATTAACATTGACGATTTTCAGTAGTTTTTTTTTTTTTTTTTTTTTGCCAGTCCTGGGCCTGAGTTCAGGGCCTGAGCACTGTCCTTGGACTTTCTCAAGGCTAGAGCTCTACCACCTGAGCCTCAGCATCACTTCCGGCTTTTTTTTGCATGTATGTGGTACCGAGGAATCGAACCCGGGTCTTTGTGCATGCTAGGCAAGCACTTTAACCACTAGGCCAAACTCCCAGCCCCGATTTTCAGTAGTTTTAATGGATGTTTTAAGTCTACATAAAACATGCGTTTGAGCCCTTTATTTATTTTCTCTCTGTGCAACATGGGCTTTAGGACTGATGGCCAGCTGAGCTGTTCTTTCCATGAAGATTTCTGGTTCTTGCGAGAAATTTTGAGAAACCCTTTCCTGTCTGACTCTGTCTCTTCACTCTGTCTGTCTGTCTATCTGCCTTCCTGTCTCTGCTTTTCTTTTCTTTTTATGGCTTTGGGGATTGAATTTAGGGTGTAGTGAATACCAGCACTGAACTTCATGCCATACACCTCAGCTCACTGAGATATGCTGAGGTAGCAGGAGCAGCACTTTGGTTCCTTGACATTGTCCTGTGCTTTGTTTTCCTGTTTTCTCATCTTCAGCACTGGGCATAAAGATCTAATGGATCTTGTCTACACCCCGCCACCTCTCCTTCATATCCACTAGGCTATTTTCATATGAACTTCTGTGAGCTAGAATGTATGCAAGTAGGAAATGCATAAATGCATGTCACTTCATGGCAGTGTGAAGAAAGGGAGACACCTAATTTGGAAGCTGGGTATGAGAGAGAGGGGGGGAGGGAGAAAGGGAGGGAAAGAGAGAGAGAGAGAGAGAGAGAGAGAGAGAGAGAGAGAGAGAGAGAGAGAGAGAGAGAGAGAGAGAGAGAGAGAGAGAGAGAGAAGATGGGGTTATCCTGGAATTTAGAGAGCTCAGGTCTTGTTCCTTCATTGCTGCATTTATTTTCTATAATTTCCTTCTCAGTTAAAAGAGATTATGATGAGATCATGAGAGAAAATTTTTTTCTTTCATGTTTTATTTGAATCTAATATTTTCTGACCTTCTGGTTACATACAGAAAAGTACCAACTCATATTTATTTGTATAGGTACCTTGTATCTATATAATCTACTCGTACATTTCTTTTTGTTGTTGTTGTTGGGCATGGGACTTGAACTCTGGACCTGGGCATTGTCCCCGAGCTCTTCAGCTCAAGGCTACTACCCTCTCCTCGAGCCACTGGGCCACTTCTGGTTTTCTGGTGGTTAATTGGAGTTAAGAGTCTAAGTCTTTAGTGCCTGGGCTGGCTTTGAACTGCAATCCTCAGATCTCAGCCTCCTGAATAGCTAGGATTATAGGCATAAGCCACCACACCTGGCTATTTATTCATTTCTTTGTGTGGGTAAAAAAAAAAGAAAAACACAAATGCTCTGCTTTTGGGCCTATGCACTGTTCCTAAGCTCTTCAGCTCAAGGCCTCAAGGCTAGCCCTCTACCACTTGAGCCACAGTTCCACTTTCAGTTTTCTGGTGCTTAATTGGAGATAAAAGTCTCATGACCTTTCGTGCCTGGGCTGGGGGCTTGCTTCAAACTTCAATCCTCAGATCTCAACCTCCTGAGTCACTAGGATTACAGACATGAGCCACTGTCACCCAGCCTCTTCTCTGTGTAATACTATTTTGCTATAGTAAGGATGTATTGTGTAGATCTGAGTTAATTTTCTATATTTTTTTCAGACAAAATTGCACTGCACCTGAAATACTCAAGTTTCTCAGGACAAAATGAAATCCAAAGTGGATCTTTAACTAACATTTTATTACAAAGAGTTAGACCAAGACTCTAGAGAGGCCTGTCCTATAATCTCTAGTTATACAAAATTTCTTGTCTATTTACTAGACTTGAACTATTCCTGAAGTTGATCATGCTAAGCACATACTTATCAAATAAAAGCAAAAGGCAGGTAGACAGCATTATGGCCACTAACATGTACATAACAAACAGGCTTTTTGTGTTCCAAGTATTTAACTGGAAACACAGACTCACAGACTTTAGTGCATAGGCTGGCTTTGAACTACGATCCTCAGATCTCAGCCTCCTGAGTAGCTAGTATTACAGGAATGAGCCACCATACCCAGCTCTTAAATCTTCTCATCACAAAATAAGTAACTGTGAGGAGATAGATTAGTTGGTAAACTTCTATGTTAATCAATTCCCTATGTATGCATGAGTGGAAAGAGAAAAAAAATGTATAGGGACAAACCACCACCTCAAAATTGTACAGACACTATTTATGGGGCAGAAACCCACACACACATAAACCTCTCAGGAAGCTAGCAATGAAAGGAAAACATGAACTGTAATTGACAATTTTAGGATACTAAATGTGGACACATCTGGGAATTAAAAACTCAGGAAGGGTCTGGTCATAGGAAGACCCCACACTACTGTGGGTTTTACCTCCTGGAGCTCAACCAGATTCTCCCAGTGAATATCAAAGAAAAATCCCTTCTGGCTTCCTGCAGGGAGAAGAAAAAGTAACTATTTTGAAACACCAGAGCATGCTGCTCTTCAGGCAGGCTCTGAAAGGGAAGTAAATGGCACCAGAAACTCTTTGAACCAGAGCCAAACCTATTGGGGTTTTGTCAGAGCAGGAGCAATCCTGGGAAGAGGACACACAAGTCTAGTCTCCTCTAGCCCTCCTGGCCCACCTAAGGTGTAGGAAAAAAGAGGTAGTTTGTAGTTTTCACAGCTACCAAGTTTATTGAAAGACTGAGACTCAATCTCTAAGATTTAAGAAGACTTCCTCTATAAAAGGAGGAAGGATTTGGCTACACCTTTGCTTGATATTCTTGTGGGGGCATTTCTACCACAGGAAAAGATTCTGAATTACTCCTAGATGTTCTGATATAGTGTGTAAGTGAGTTATAAGTGGTTGTGAATGAACATCCAAGTAAACAGTTAAGGGAATTGGATTTTTTTCTGCTTAGTTTCAAAAGTTCAGTCCCAGTTCACAGTTGATGGGACTCATGGATTCTGGCCTGAGTTGAGGCAGAGCATTATAGCAGTGGGAATGTATGGTGGAAGAGACTGTTCACCTCATGGTGGCCAGGAAAAAAAAAGAGGGGGGAGAGAGAGAGAGAGAGAGAGAGAGAGAGAGAGAGAGACAGAGAGAGACAGAGAGAGACAGAGAGAGACAGAGACAGAGAGAGAGACAGAGAGAGAGAGAGACAGACAGAGAGACAGAGAGACAGAGAGAGACAGAGAAGGAGGGAGGGAGTCAGCGAGGGAGGGAGGGAGGAAAGAAGAGAAAGCAAGTGAGCAGGCCATTCTGGGACAAGATGGAGCCCCAGAACATGCTCCCAATGACACATGTCTTCTAACCAGGTCCTACTTGCAAATATTACTATCAAATTATTACTGCATGAGTGGATTAACCATCAATGACATCAAAGACCTTAAGATCCAGGTACCTCTCAATGGTCAGATCTGGGAGTTAAGGATCAAACCTCCAACCTGTTAGCCTTATGGCGGCACATTTCATGTCTTTACTATGATGTATAATAAGAAAGAACAATAAAATTGAAGTAAGTTTGGTACACCTCAAATTGAGCTGATAACACAAGACCTATAAGCCCCCAGTAGTGATAGTGAATATGGCCCCAATGTAAGTTAAAGCATGTCTTCAGGTATAAAAAGTTATAGCATAAAGTTTAATTGATGAATAGTGCTTATTCCTATTGCTTCTCCATTTTAGTATCCCACATTTTCCTATTTACATGACTGAGAATCATAAAGGGCACTTAATGATTGATTACTAGAGTCTTGATATCATCTGCTAAGTTTCTCTGCCTTGATACTGAAATTGCTAATTGTCTTTTTATCAATAACCACTGAATATTTTTGCTCTTATGAATGTCACCCAGGGGTAACTGTCTAAAAAGAAATGTAGTCATTACCTGACTTATGTAACTGGAACCCCCACCCATACATCACCTTTCTAATAACATTTAAAAATAAAAATTAAAGAAAAACAGGCTACCATGCTGGCTCAGCACCTATTTCAGCTGACTGTTGGCAATAGCATACTTCCAATGTCTGAAAAGACACATTGGTTATGGTGGCAAGATTTTCTAAATGATAATCCTAACCGTATTAACTGGTACCTTTGTGATTTCCTTTAAAAAAAATAAACCTGTGACTTACACCTGTAATTCTTGTTACTCAGGATCATGGTTTGAAGCCAGCCTGGCCAGGGAAGTCTGTGACACTCTTATCTCCAATTAACAGTCAAAAAACCAATAGTGGAGCTGTGGATCAAGTGGTAGAACACTAGCTTTGAGTACAAAAGCTCAGGCAAAGTACCTAGGCTCTGAGTTCAAGCCCCAGTACCAGTATCAAAAATCAACAACCAAAAACTCCTGTATGATAGTTGCTTTAGCATCCTTTAGTATTCTCTGGACCATTGGTGATCCTGATTACTTACTCCAGGACTTCCAAAAGCTAAATATCATCTCACCTTATTTTGTATTATACACTTTCAAACAATTGCCTGAGCCAGGTGCTTGTGAATCGTGCCTGTAATACTAGCTACTAGCTACTCAGGAGGCTGAAATATGAAGATTGCAGTTCAAAGCCAACCTGGGCAGGAAAGTCTGTGAGACTCTTATTGTCATTTAGACACAGAAAACAGAAAGTGAAACAGTGGTTCAAAATGGTAGAGTGCTAGACTTGGGCAAAAGAGTTCAGGGACAGTGCCCATGCCCTGGGTTCAAGCCTTACGACTGGCAATAAAGAATTAAAAAAATTGACTGTGATTCTTGGAAATGGAGACTCTGCAGCTAATGACCCTTTATACCAAGTTGTGGATCAGGGAAATAGCATCCTGCAAGCTTAGCACAACTACCAAAGCCTCCTAAGACAAGATGGCATCAACCTTTGGCAGAGTAGGGCTTCCCCTGTCCTCAGTTCTCTGTCAGGTAACAGATGGAGGATATCAGCCCCTCTTCTCCAAGCTCCTATCTTACCTGCAAAGGCCTCTGAGACTCATTTATTGAAAGAAATGGGAACTAATAGACAATAAGAATGACACCGATAACCACTATAACTCAAAGAGCTTTCCAGAAGGGTCCTAATAAAGGACAGGATCCAAGAAAGAAGATACTTTGCTAAATTCAGGAAACTGTCTAATTCTCCAATCAATAAAATAGTCCATCTTTATATTTGTTGTAACTTATAGGCTATTACCTATAATTTACCAATGCAAGGCAGAAAAATCTTGGGAATCTCTTGCTTCTCAATGTACATATCAAGTTCACTCATCTGAACACACACAGAGGTCACAAAGACTTTGCTCAGATAACCTACCTCAGCATCACAGATATCATTTATAATAATCAAAGCATACAGTTTGCTCATGACACTCCATGATGCGCATCTCTTGAAACATTTGATAGACTATTTTTTTCTTACCAGTTAGGACTCAAATAAATGACTTAACTCCTTTTTCAAATTCCAAAAGTTTTTCAGTTTGTTCCAACTCATAACTTATTGCTTATAAATTTTTAGTCTTTAACCCATCTCATAAAAGCTGGAGGCCAGACTGAAGACATTCCTCTGGTATTCATTAACCATAGATTGTCTCACACACACCAAGCAGCAGCTTATATGATAAGAGACATATTTGAATTTAAACTTCCATTGAAAACAAAACACTGTCGAGTGCATCTGTACACTGTTGATCTGTGTGTGTATGTGTGTGTGTGTGTTGCTAGGAATAAAGCATATGGCCTTGTATATCTACCACTGAGCTGTATCCCTAGCTCCATTGCTGGCTTTATTACTATTAGTTTATAAGTGCTGGGAAACCATTGTTCCAACTAAACATGACAGATGGTGAAGCTACATAAACCTGAGTAGCCATTTAAAACCACTGAAAAGGATACCTAGTCTCACATCTCAAATGATATATGTCTTGATACCGATATCATTCATAGTGAGGACATGGATTCATCATTCCTATCCAAGATGCTGAAGTTCAAAGTAGCATCATCTCTGTGCTATAACTAATAAGAAATACTTGATGTACATTGACTGCCCATCTTAAGATGCAAATGGTTAGGGCACTTCTTTTTTTCTTCTTGAAATCACTGTCCATGTGGCCCATGATCCTTGTACCATTTTAGCTCTCTGCTAATCCTATACTTTCATAATTACAGGGAACTCTTATACAAGATATGAAAAGTAATAGCTATGCTGGAGTTTGGCCTAGTGGTAGTGCTTGCCTAGCATTCACAAAGACCCGAATTTGATTCTTAAAAAAAAAAAAAAAAGCTGGAAGTGGTGCTGAGGCTCAAGTGGTAGAGCTGTAGCCTTGAGAAAACCCCAAGGACAGTGCTCAGGCCCTGAGCTCAAGCCCCATGACTGGCCAAAACAAAATCAAAAGCAACCCCCGCAAAACGACCATTAATAGGTATTATTGCTTTCCCCTGAAGACACCAAACTCGTATTAACCAAATCCCTCCCCCTCACGGGAGGACCATGCACTCCTTGTTGTGTTTCCTTACCACTATGTTCCAGCTTTCCATCACAATCTCCTGCTTCACAAACGTGTCAGTCCATCTCTTCTGCTCACACTACAACAATCTTTCCATGTAAAATATGATTTGAGACACAAATGTGTGAATTGTAATGAAGTCTTATGATTTCATCTTTTTTAATACAAGCTCAATTTTCTTATATCAGAAGCAAGACACAGTCACCTTTGACGTATTTTCTAGTTTTTATATCATACCTAAATGTCTCAGTGTGGTGGTGAAAGATAAACATTTAAAGGCATTCTCTTTGCTTTCTCTAAGTTCAGGTATCTGCTTAAAAGAACATAAAGTAATTCCATTGTATTCCTTTATATTTACTACTAGTTGCTATGTCTTGTTCTCTCTGTTTCTCTCTCTGCCTAACTTTCTTGACTCTTTATACCCTCCTTGCTGAGGATTTATATGTCAAATGGTTTGATCCCATTTCCTAGTAGGGATTTGTGCCACCCATATGAAAAACTAGGGACTTTTCCTACGGTCATTTTCCCCTAGTTTGCTGGAGGGAGCACTAGACTGGGCTCCCAGTCCAGTGATGGTCAGTAGGCAGAAATTGGACATGAGTCAGCCAAGAGCCACAGGGCAGCTGCCAACATAAACAGTTTTCCCATCTGAAGGACCGCCTGGTTTCAAGTTGGATAACTAGGCAATAAGCCACCTTCAAAGTAAAAGAAGTATCCTGTTAAAGGCACACTCAGCACCCATGTCCAACTCCACTTCATTTCCTGCTAGGGTAAGGTTGCTGGTCACTTTGGTACTGGAACCCCAATTTAAATAAGAACTTTCAAAACACTCCCTTCACACTTTACCGCCACATTTCTAAATGGTCTATTGACCAGAGTTCCTTTTACCTGGTATATTATGTGTAGTTTAAAAAAATAAACAAAGAAAAGAAAACATGAATCCATTTGGATTTGAGGCAGTTTGGAAAGACAGAGAAAGGATCAACATCAAACTTATGTAAAGCTGAGATGCTGGAATGATCAGATGGAAAATTTAAAGTAATGGTGAATGATACACTTAGAATGCTAGGGGAAAAGTAGATAACATATAAGAAAAACAAATAACAAACAGAAACTCTAGAAACAAAAACATCATAATGAGTCTTTAAGAGGTTTGTAAGTAGATTGGATATGGCTGAAGGAAGAATTTCCAACTTGCTGGCCTGGTGGTTCATGCCTGTAATCCTAGCTACTCAGGAGGCAGAGCTCTGAGGATCACAGTTCAAAGCCAGCACAGGCACTAAAGAACATGAGACTCTTGTCTCCAATTAATCACTAGACAATGGGAAGTGGTCCTGTGACTACTCAAGGAGTAGAGCGGTAGCCTTGAGCTCAAGAGCTCAGGGACAGCACACTGGCCTAGAGTTCAAACCTCATGCCCCCAAATTAAAAAAATATATATGAAAAGAAAGAAAGGCACTAAAACAACTTGTGAAGCAATAATGACTGAGAAAACCCCAAATTAAAGCAATAAATGTCTGAGAGATATTAGTCTGTAGCTTTTAATTTTCTTTGCTTTTCTTTCATTTTTGAATTTAATGCTGGCCTCATAAAATGAGTTAAGAAAGAGCCTAACCTTTTATCTTATGAACAAAATTATAGTTATTTAATAAAATCTATTCCTTAAACATTTGGTAGAATTTACCAGTAGAATCCATTTGGACCATGTGTTAATTTGTTTGTAAGATTATTAATTTCTTGGATATAATTTTACTCAGATTGTCTCTTTTATTTTGGGTGAGTTTGGGTAGATTGTATCTTTAAAATTCATTTTAAATATTAAATTCTTCAAATGTACCAATTAAAAGACCAATTTTCAGAATGGATCTAAAGTAAAGACCTAAGTAGACACTGTCTGAAAAAAAAACATACTTTAAATATAAAGACATATAGATTAAAAATAAAAGTATAAGTTAAAGATTATCAGGTCATTAATGGAGAAATGTCATATACAATTTCCTTTGCCTATTGGACTAATACTTCATAGAAATAGCATCACCAATGTTTAGTAATATATAATTTATTATTTTTTTGGTGGATCATGGGGTTTGACCTTTGCCTGGACGTTGTCCCTGAACTATTCAGCTCAAGGCTACCACCCTACCTCTGGGCCTGGGCAGTGTCCCTAAACTCTTCAGCTCAAGGTTACCATCCTACCCTCAAGCCAAGCACCACTTCTTGTTTTCTTTTTTTTTTTTTTGACCACTTCCTGTTTTCTAGAGGCTAATTGGAGATAAGAGTCTCAGGTCTTTTTGTGCCTTGGCTGGCTTGAACCTTCATCCTCAGATTTCAGCTTCCCGAGTAGCTAGAATTACAGTGTAAGCCATTACGCCCAGCTAGTAATATGTAATTTTTAAAAGATAATGGCAAAAACCAAAAGGATCAGGTATTGGGGCCTTATGTCTTTTAGAAAACACAGATATGCCAATTTACTTCCCTTTCTTGTCAAATTTACATTTTCTCTATTTTCATTTAAACCCAATGTCTGTTAACAAAATAACAATAAAAGCCATTTATAAGGCCGTTATAAGAAATAACTTCTTAAGAAAATAATCAGAATTTTAATAATACACACTAAAAAACTTATAGGCATACAAGATTTTCAACTCAGACAATAGCAGATGCTGGTATGGTTTATGGAGAGAAAGGAACCCTACTGCACTTCTGGTGGGATTTTAAGCTAGTTCAGCCACTCTGGAAAGCAGTGTAGAGGTTTCTTAAAGAACTGAAAACTGACCTTCCCCACGATCCCGCCAGGGCATCTACCCTGAACTTCATAACCCAAGACATAATAAGGACATCTGCTCAGCTATGTTCATCTCTGCACTATTCACAATAGCCTGGCTATAGAAACAATCCAGACGCCCTACTGCAGATGAATGGATATAGAAAATGTGGAATATATATACAATGGAATTCTACATAGCCAATAGTCAAGAAAAAATAATGGCATTTGCAGGGAAATGGATGAATCTAGAGTGAATCATGTTGAGTGAGACAAGTCAAGACCAAAGGAACAAAAGGTGCATGGTAGCCTTAATATTAGTTTATTAGATCCATTCAGTACAAGTACGAGGACTCTATATTTGCGTACCCAATGCTATGGACATGGTATTGGAAATATAAACACAACTACATAGACATAAAAATTTATGACTCTATAGATATGTTTTATTACATAGATTAATATGTATCTATGACATACAAACCCTCCGCCTAATTTTAATTATGTTTTAAAATCAATGTGCCAGTGATTTTATATGGAGATTCCTTTCTTGAATACTTGTTTGTTATATGTCATTTGAAATATGATGTAAAAATCAATGTTGATAAATTGTTTAATCAAAGAAAAACTTATAGGCATAAAACCATGCTTATATTGTTCAAGTAGTATGAGTAATTTGATTTAAAAGACAGAATTTTATATATTTATTTATTTATTTAGCTAGTCCTGGACTTGAGTTCAAGGCCTGTGCACTGTCCTTGGATTTTCTTAAGGCTAGAGCTCTTGAGCCACAGCACCACTTCCAGCTTTTTTCTATGTATGTGGTACCAAGGAATCGAAACCGGGTCTTCATGTATGCTAGGCAAGCACTCTACCACTAGGCCAAACTCCCTGCCCTTATTTATTTTTTGGTTTCATGGTGATGATGAACTTTGAACTTAAAGTCTCCTACTTTTTTTTTTGTCAATACTGAGGGGGTGGGCATTGTCTCTGAGCATTTTTTTTACTTAAGGCTAATGCTCTATCACATTGAACCACAGCCCCATTTTTGGTTTTCTGGTGGTTAATTGGAGATGAGTCTCATGGGGACTTTTCTGCCTGGAATGGCTGTGAATATGATTTTCAGATCTCAGCCTCCTGAGTAGTTAGGACTTTAGGTATGAGCTACTAGTGCCTGACTTTAGTTCTCTTACTTTGTACGTGAGTGCTCTATACTTGAATCATGCAGCCAGCTCTCTTTGTTCTATTTTCCTTTGAAAAAATAGTTGTAAATGTGATGTACAGAACCATGGTTCTGCCAGTTTCAGTTTCTCATAGGAACCCATTACTGTACCAAGTTACTGGTTGAGACTAAGTCTTACGTGTGTGTCCTGGTTGACTCTGAACTGCAATATCAGTTGCATCCTTTCATGTAGAGATTACAAGCATGAGCTCTGGCACCTGACTGACTTTGAATTTTATAAAGTCCACAATCTCAAGCATGGGTAGTAACCTTAAAGTTGATCTAATCCTTTGTTGATCTAATGCTTTGTTGTTTAGCTGTTGATGTTGTTTTGCTTTGTTTTTTTGATTTTGCTATGTGCCTTAGACCAGCTTCACATAACAAATGGTGTAGACTGGCCATGAATTTGTGATCCTCCTACTTCAGGCTCCTGAGTGCTAGGATTAAGGCATGCACCACCACAATTGGCCAGAACTATTCTGTCTGTCTGTCTGTCCGTCTATCTGTCTGGAGTTAAATTGAAAACCTTAGACAAACATTCTATCACTGAGCTACATTTCTAGTCTGTATGTCAAATTACAAAGCTTTTCATTCATATTTGTGATCAATACTCCTACAATTTTCATTTTAATAAAACCCCCAATGAAAAACTAGTTTTTCAATCTGTCAGGTTTATTTTTGGATAACTGAATTTTTTCCTTCATTTAAAACTAAACTATTTGATTTTGACATTGGAAGGTAGAATGGTAAAATGCCAAGAATGTGGCATGTTGAGGCAGCTCCATTTATTTCAGCCTCGTTATTTTATCTAACAACTAGCTGTCTGGATTTGGACAAGACATACAACCTTCCTGAATTTGTTTTTTCCTCTTTTCAACTAGAGATGATGATAACAAAAGCTATTACAGTTGGACTACAAAATTTTTCAAAATTGATGCTCAATGTTTTATATGTAAAACTGAGATAATAAACTCCTTAGGAGATATCCTACTTACTTATGAGCAGTGAAAATCCTCTGATTCAGGGGTAATAAAAGAAAAGATTAAAAAACTGATTATGTAGGAATTAAAACTCATTTATGTAAAGATTAAAAATAAAATGACGTAAGAACGTGTGTTAGATAGGACACAACAAAAATGACTATCTTTAGCCAAATCGAATTTAGAATTCATCAATTTGAATTGTACAAAGTTGAAAAAGGAGGAATGAAGTTCTTTATAGCTGTTTGATCTGCGTCCAATGTCGTTCATAATTAAAGTATTAGAGAAAATGCCAACAAATTTTTTCAGTTTCAAACTGATAAGGTTTAAACAATTTTGAGAAAATAGTGTTACTGAAGATGTGAGGGGGAAATCTCATAAAAAATTTTAGGCAGGGGCTGGGAGTTTGGCCTAATGGTTAAAGTGCTTGCCTAGCATGCATGAAGACCCAGGTTCGATTCCTTGGTACCACATATAGAAAAAAGCCGGAAGTGGTGCTGAGGCTCCAGTTGTAGAGCTCTAGCCTTGAGAAAGTCCAAGGACAGTGCTCAGGCCCTGAGCTCAAGCCCAGGACTGGCAAAAAAAAATTAGGTAAAGAAAACTGAAACATATAGAAGTATGCATGAAAATATTAAGTTGAAGATATGACTTGCATTAAGACTTGGTAATTCCATGTTTGTGTATCTTATCTAAAAATGTATTCACACAGTTATACAAGGAGTCATAGACGGGGAAGCTTATATTAACAATAAACTCAAAGTTATTTAAATAAATTTTTCTGTAGTCATTTAAGAAAGCCTGAGGTAAATGTATACAAATATTAAATGCATGTCAAAATGTAAGTTAAATCATATGATATAAAATCACTCTCATTTATATCTTGAAATAAACATATATATGTATATACAGAAATTTTCTAAAAGACAAGAAACTGCTGATGCCCTTTTTAGCCCTCTCCTCTCCTCTTCTTCTCCCTTTCCTTCCTCTTCACTTCTCCTTCCATTTCTTTTCATTCTGTCTCTTTTTTTCACCCTCTCCCTCTTTCTCTCTTTCTTTCTCTCTCTCATTCTTTCTCCCTCTCTTTCTTTCTTTCCTTCCCTTGTTCTTCCTCCTTCCCTTCTTCCCTCCCTCCCTTTCTGGAAGCTTCATCCAAGTTGCACGTTAACCCCTACTGATGGTTTTTCCATGGACTAAGGTATGCTCAGATGGAAAACATACTGACTTTATTAGATATTACTTTACATTGTTTGAATTTGTTTCATTATGTTAAAATAACTACCTAACAGGATTTTAGAAGTCAGATGAGATATGCAGAGTTTTTTTGCTGTACCAGTTAAACCTTTCCCTTCATCCAGGTGCCAAGTGACTGAAATATCTCAGGAGAGGTTTTGCTTAGGCAGCAAATCTCTTTCTCATCTGTACCCTCCCATCTGGGTGCATGAAATATCAACATTCCAGTAAAAGAATGCATCAAGATCTACTCCTTGGAGGACAGAATTCCTTGGAATAAATTCAGGATTCCACAAGACTTTCATCAGGATAGAATGCCATTTATCCTAATTCCATGGAGGACAGAATGTTCCATTAAAATGATCTGCCATTGGAGAGCTAAGAGGAATGCCTCAGTCAAGGACATCCACTATAAAAAGTGCTAAAAAATGCAAAGCGATAAGCATATCACAGCAATTATTGGATTATGTGGCTTTTTGTGCATTGGGTTGGGTAGCTCTGGATTACTTAAAATCCTGGTGGTCTTACCTCAGCCCTGAGATGTTAGGCATGTGCTACCACACCTGTCTTATTGGCATATTTATACCTTGTTACTATCAAGTCTAAACTTGGCCATCATATACAACTTTATTCAGTTATATCAAAGAAAGAAGAAATATATTTTACATACACATTCAAAAATGCTAGGTTGGGACAATTTTCAAATTTACACAAAAATGCGTAAGAAGACATGAAAAATCTTCCTATACCTATCAATATTATCTGACCACTCATGCTTCTATAGTCATATCTATATACCCTCTTCCTTCCCAGGTTATTTATATATATCTTAGCTACAATATAGTTATATTTGTAAAAGGTAAGGACAAAAAATAAATTGAACTGTGACAATAGAGAAGCATAATCAGTATTAGGAAAATGTTGTAGGTAATTTCCAGAAATTATACAAGAAAAACACAAATTTACGCTGAGATATTGAAATTAACACACACACAATATTAAGAATGAAGTTACTGCTATAGAGAAGTAAAATATATTGAGAGATATTTCGTAAAGTAATTGATCAGAAAATTTAGAAACCACCTATATCCAATGAGCATGTTCGTTTTTGTTTTTTTTCTTGCCAATCCTAGAGCTTGAACTCAGGGCCTGGGCAATGTCCTTGAATTTTCTCAAGGCTGATGCTCTACCACTTGAACCATAGCACCACTTCTTGCTTTTTCTATGTATGTGGTACCAATCAAACCCAGGGCTTCATGCATCCTAGGCGACCACTCTACCACTAGGCCATGCTCCCGGTCCCTGAACATGTTCTTAATGAATGAGCCTGGGGTGTTGAGGGCCAAGAGCAATACATTTTTTTATTTTTTTTGCCAGTCCTGGGCTTTACCTCAGGGCCTGAGCACTGTCCTTGGACTTTCTCAAGGCTAGAGCTCTACCACTTGAGCCTCAGCACCACTTCCGGCTTTTTTCTATGTATGTGGTACCAAGGAATCGAACCCGGGTCTTCATGCATGCTATGCAAGCACTTTAACCACTAGGCCAAACTCCCGGCCCCATGGCTTTTTTCTATGTATGTAGTATCAAGGAATCGAACCTGGGTCTTCGTGCATGGTAGGCAAGCACTCTACCACTAGGCCAAACTCCAGGCCCCAAGAGCAGTAAATGTTTACATAGGACCCTAGAAGAACTCTGTTCTTTACTTTTGTAAGATGGAATAGCTCAAGGATTTTTAAGACATGGAATGAAATATCACTTTAACTTTAGAAGAATTATTTTGCCTCCTGCTATACTGAACATGGACAGAAGTTCTGGGAAGGGAATAAGAGCAGTGGTCAGGATGAAGTTTCTCACACTTTAAACTTTCTTTAGTGAAGACTTAAGAGAATACTTCAAACATTCAAGCAGTGATGATGGAGCTCAAAGTGATAGTAGCGGGGAAGGGTACTGTTTTGAAAAATGGTAAAATGCTGGGCTTGTTTCTAAAATACTTTCCTGAGGGTTTAGAGAAAAGATAGGACAGAAGACAAGGCAAGTTCATGCTGAAGTTTGCAGCCTGAGAAACTGAAGTCATCAGGAAATGGATTAAGAGGAGCGGGTTTGGTTGAGAAATCATGAATTTTTTTTTTTTGACATTTTCTTCTTGAGATGCTTGTTAGACCTACAAATTGGGAAAATGAGTGATTGGTGAAGGTCAGAGGCATGAATGAAAAAGGAGCTGAAATGTATGAGTCTATAAATAGCCTAGTTTCACCTTGGGAGAATGGGCGCCATACATTAGAATATAAGTATAGGGACTGAGTTTAAGCTTAGGGATCATCCAACATTTAGAGGTTAGAAAGATGAAGATGAACTAGAAAAGAACCAGATAGTTTCTTATATTCCCAAATGAGGAAAACAACCAGAAAAGTCCGTCTCTTGAAAATTCATAAAGTAAAATCAGAAGACAGTTAAAGAGTTGGTAAATAGCTCAAAGAGAAGAGTGCCTACCTAGTATTGCTAAAATAAAACCACGTCAACAGAAAGAAGGAGGAGGAGGAGAAGGAGGAGGAGGAGGAGGAAGAGGAGGAGGAGGGATGAAACTAACAAATATCACCAAGTTTGGATTTAGGATGTCTTATAAGTCTATATATAATCTAGAGAGCTGAAAACGTGGCTCTGTGGTACAATTCCTCCGCAGCATGCCTGAGGCTCTGGATTTGATCTCCAGCACTACAAAACATAATTAACTTAGTAGCTACGTGTCAGCAGCTCAACCCTGCAATCCTAGTTACTCACGTGGCTAAGACTTGGAAGATAATGGTTTGAAGACAGTCTAAGAAGAAAAGTTTTTCAGACTCAATGTCCAATTAACTGGCACAATGACAGACGAGAACCAAGTGACAGAGCACCAGATATAAACATGTAATCCAACCAAGAGATTGGAGCCTAGAGTTCAAGCGTTAGCAGTGGGATAGAACAACTAAAGAACATTTAAGTTCAAAATATTTGGATTCATGAAGCTGTTCCAAGAAGCCCAGAAGAAAAAGCCTTAAAATATTCATGGATATCTGGCCAAAATGAAGGAGTGAAGGCTGTAATAAGAGTTTTTACCCCATAGATGATTACAAGGCTTCCTGTCTACTTTAAGCATACAGCAAGAGCTATAGTATAAGAATGAAAACTGAAAACATGACCAATTTTTTTTTTTTTTTTTTTTTTTGTGCTTTGTGGGGCTTAAACTCGTCTTGGGCACTGTTCCTGAGCTCTTCAGCTCAAGGCTACCACCCTACCCTTGAGCTAAGTCCCACTTCCCATTTTCTTAAGGTTACTTGGAGATAAAAGACTCAGGTCCTTTTATGCCAGAGCTGGCTTTGAACCTTGATCCTCAGATCTCAGCCTCCTGAGTAGCTAGGATTGCAGGTGTGAGCCACCATACCTAGCTACGACCCATATTTTTTTTTTTAAGAATTTATTAACGTTGATTTTTACATCATATTTTAAATGACAAGTTTAACATACAAGTGTTCAAGGAGGGAATCTCTATTTACAATCACTGGGACTTAGTATTTAGAACTTAATCACAATTAGGTTAAGGTTTGTATGTCATAGAAACATATTACGACCAATATTTTTAACAGAACTAAAACATGGATATGATTGGGTAATATATTCTGAGAATGTTATGTGGAAACTTTATTTGAATCACTAGACTATTTCATATTTTAAAAATATCATTGCCTACCTGCCTTTCTTCCTCCCTCTCTTCCTCCCCCTTCCTTCCTTTTTTTCTCCTCTCTCCTTCCCTCTCCCCTTTCTTCCCCCCTTTCTCGTCATGGGACTTGAACTCTGGGCCTGGGTGCTGTTCATGAGTACTTCAGCTCAAGACTCACACTCTACCACTGAGCCACAGCACCACTTCCCATTTCCTGGTGGCTAATTGGAGATAAAAGTCTCATACACTTTCCTTCTCAGGCTGACTTTGAACCACGATCCCCAGATCTCAGCTTCCTGAGTAGCTAGGATTATGGGCGTGAGCCACCAGCACCTGGCTTCTCCTTTCTCTTTCTTGTACCAGAGTTTGAATTTAGGGCCTTGGGCTAGTGTTTTGCCAGTCCTCTAGCCTGTCATTTTACTGGTTATTTTGTAGATGGAGTCTTATGAACTTTCCTGCCCAGGCTGTCTTCAAACCGTGCTTTTCTTGATTTCATTCTGCTGCACAGCTAGAATTACAGGTATGAGATACCAGTGCTTGGCTTGACTTTCTGTCTTTAATGCAAATGGAGAAATTGGAGGAGAAACATCACTTTTATGTCTCTGAAAGCACACATACAAATTCAGAATCCATATATATATATATATATGGTAGTAATATATATAGGAAGGTAGGTGTATATTAGTATTGTTTAAATGAAATGCTAAATTTTCTTGTGTGAACATGCTCTTCATATAATGTAAATAAAATAACTTGTCATTATCATAGTCAACCAACCTGTTGTGCTTTGAAGAAGATCAGTCATCAAATATTTTACAGTGAATTCTTTTAGACAGCAGAAAAATCATCTGTCTTTTGTGTTACTACAGACATGCCTTGGAAAACCTTTGTTAGGTGATAATTAATCAAAGAACTACTGAATAATAGATAGCAGATGAAGTCAGGTCTATCTTACATATACAAAAATGTATCTCTGGAGGTGAAATACAATTGTGCAATGAGTTTCATCTTCATAGATAGTCATAATGTACATAAAGTTGAAAGAGTGGGTTTTCCTAAATTCATGTGTTGAAACTGAATTATCTCAATAATTGTTTTAACTCTCCACTTTACTTAAGGGGTTCTTTCTAAAGCAAAGTTGCGGTGTGGCAAGTTGCCAATCATTCCAATGGTAAAGTAGACAATTCAAGCCACTTGCAATACTTGAGGATAGCTAGATATTGGGAGGCCCAGTTGGAATGATGCCAACAAAGAGTTATAAAACATTTATGTACCTGCGATGGATGGCTTAGATCACTCATCAACTTTTTCTTCTGTACTCTCCATCTAGTGCAGTGCCTTTCTTTTCTTTTCTTTGTTTTCTTTCTTTCTATTTTTTTTTTTTTTGCCAGTTCATGGGCTTGAACTCAGAACTTGGGCACTGTCCTTGGACACTTTTTGCTCAAGGTTAGCATGCCACTTGAGCCACAGCACCATTTCAGGCTTTTTTCTGTGTACGTGGTACTGGTGAATCAAACCCAGGGCTTTGTGCATGCTAGGCAAGCACCCTACCTAGGACACACTCCCAGCCCCAGTGAAATGCCTTTCTACCAGGTGACATACACCTTTTGAACGTGCGGCCTAATGTGATCACTGACAGTCATATTCCAGGAAAGCCTATTGTTTTCTAATTCACATGAGGTATGAATTATAAACCATTCTGACGGTTTATAAGTAGCAACTGTAAAAAAGTTTAGAAAAATATAGTTTTGCTAGATGCCTAATTAAAAGTAAATATAACCAGATGTAGAAAAGCAATGAGTAACAGAATTTTGCTACATTGAAAGATGGGGAGTATCTTCTTAGGAAATAGACATAATACAAAGTTACTTCCAAACCTAAAGAAGCTTAAAGCAATGAATATCTTCCAAGAAATTAATAAAGATAAATCATACAGCTGTATTTCCAAGCAATACAGGTTAAAGGTTGTCTTATACCGAAAGGAAATACCTTCATGGCAATTATTACAGAGAGAAAGAAGGAAAAGGAGAAGGAAAGGGAGAGGGAGAGGGAGAGAGAGGAGGGGATTATTGCTTGAACTAAAGAAGAAAACTTGGAATGGATAAAACTAGGTTTTTCTTATCTAGCATGCTAAGAAGAGCTATCACTAACAACTCATATGAAGATGCTCCCTAAAATTAGAGAACCAACATCGTAAAGCATAAGAAATCTTAAAAATTTACATGTTAAAAGAAGTTTTAACTTTGTAAAATTATGCAAAGTTCTTGACAAGAGGATGGGAAAATAAAATCAAATAAAGAACAAGCCTTATTCAACAGATACAGATATTTTTATTTTACCAAATTTGTATTACAAAGCCTGATTTAAAATCCTGCATAGAATAGTCACTGGTCTGTGAGATGCTCCATTTTGTTTTCAGTCATGGGCAATCTTATAGTTCTTAAGTATTTTTTCTTTTAAAAATACTGTTTTTATTTCTTTCTTGCAATTGAGGAGGTAAGTCAACATGTTCCTTTATTATGAACAAATATACTCAGATTTTTATACGAAGCAGATGTACTAAATTTTACATTCAAATCATATTGTTATAAGAAGCATCCTCTAACTCCTTTCTTTCTTATCCTCCCTCCACCCTTTATTCATTTCATTTTCTTTATTACTCACAACTCTTTTTTTTTCTCCCCATATTATGGAATATTATAGTCTTGCAATGCTAAACCACTTAAATCCTCTTCTTCTACTGGAAATGGCTTTTCTCAGTGGTTAAGAAGGACATTGCTCTTGACAAGACTGAATCTAAATTTCCTCCTTCATTCTTTTATGTAGCTTTTCTTTTTTTACTGTTCACATTTTCCCCTCAAATGCCAATTTATGGTTTGCTTTCATAATGACATTGCCAATATTATAATACCTGTTATTTATATGGTGTTTTACAGCTTTATAAAGCACTTGCATTTCTTTGGTTTATTGCACTTTGTTTCTCCTGTGTGTATTTTTCAAAACTTTCTTTCATGTAGAAAATGAGTCATAAATGAGGCATATATTGTTATAGACCATTTTATTACCAGAAATGGTTTTCTTTTAACTATATTCAAAGTCACATTAATCCTGTCTTAAAATATTTCTGAAATATATATTAGTTCTGGAATTATAATCAATAAAGCATTAACAATTGTTATATTATCCCAAAGTTATATTAGATAATGATATGGTTGTTTTGGGTTTTTTTCCTTTGTTGTTTTTGTTGAGTAATTTTAAAAGAATTACCAGTTCCACTGGGTACCAGTGGCTTACACCTTTAATCCTACCTACTCACATTTGAGGATCCTGGTTCAAAGCTAGCCTGAGCTGAAAAAAACGTCAGACTCTAATCTCCAGTTAACAAGTCATAAACGGGAAGTGGATGGATACCTTAAGTGAAAAAGCCAAGTGAGCACCAGAGACTCTGAGTTCAAGCCCTGGTATAGGTACACAAACATGCACTCACTTGCACACACACACACACACACACTCACACACCCCACACCACACATACACAAGCATTATCAAGTGTAGAAGAACTATGGCAGGGTGCTAGCCGCTTTACAAGAGGTTTTGTGGGAAATCTGTGCCCATGCACATGTGATGTTCTTACATTAGATCTATTTTCAGCTGTGTTCTGAAATTATGATTGTAACATTTATTCTATATCAGCAGAACCCTTATCATTCTAGTGATACAGTACAATACCTCCTACTAAGGGAAAAGAAATAGTCTTAAATTTTCCTTTGAAGATAAATTATTTTAGATCATTTTTCACTGTGAGGCAGGACAAAGTAAATTGGGATTGTTCATAAACATGAACACGGTTTACAATATTTTAGAGCTCTTTTCCTGAAATGTGAGAAGGATATTTTCATCATTCTGGAATCTCTCTCCTGATACTTGTGATATTCATCAACTGTTAAGATTAACGGGGGATGGGGTTACCCATGCTAATACGTTAACCTTTAGAGAAGACTTTTTAAAAATCATTTATTTTTTCTGAGCACTTCATTTTATTTTGCCCTTATGACAATTTTCTGAGCTAAGTGCTATGTAAAATTATCCTTAAACTTAGCAGCTTGAAACATTTATTATCTTAGAATTTCTGAGGGTCAGGAATCTGGAATTATCTGATTGGTGCTGGCTAAAGGGTTCTGAGGAGATAGCAGCTAAGATGTCAGCTTGGATTATAATGTTCTCAAGGTTTGATTGAACTAAAGGATTTGTTTCCAAGTTCACTAATATCATTACTGGCAAACTTAACTTCCTCATTGGAAGTGCTACAGGGCCAGAGTTCCTTATCATATGGGCCTTTCATTGACTGAGTCACTGGTTGATCCTAGATGTGAGTGTATATGTTTGAAGCAGGGAAGGGTGGGGAGAGAAGGAAGAAGACAGGGAGGAAAACTAAGAGGATGAGGAGGAGAGGAGACGAAGGATGAGTACAAAAAGAGGAGAGGAAATAAGAGTATAAGCAGAAGCCACAGTGCTTTCCATGCTTATCTCAGTAGTGACATGCTATTTATTCTACTGTACACTTCTTGTTACATATAATGTGAGAAAAGGTCACATAAAGAGGTGAGCAATGAAAGTAATGATTATTGCAGGCCCACTAAAAAATTGACTCAGCAACAATCGGGCATTATAAAGATAAGTTAAAAACCTGAGAAACACATAATTCTTTGGCTATGAGTATAGCAGTACATTTTTCACTATGCCATAATCTCATGCTCTCTAAAAGTTTTTTTTTTTTTTTTTTTGCCAGTCCTGGGCTTGAACTCAGGGCCTGAGCACTGTCCTTGGGTTTTCTCAAGGCTAGAGCTTTACCACTTGAGCCTCAGCACCACTTCCGGCTTTTTCCATGTGTATGGTCCCAAGGAATTGAACCCAGGTCTTCATGCATGCTAGACAAGCACTCTACCACTAGGACAAACTCTGGGCCCTCCATTTTTTTTTTCTAAATCACTAATTTCTTCAGTATAATAAAATTGTAGACTTTGAAACAATTTTTTTTGTCTTACTGGATTCCACCACTTCATCTTCAATTTCTGATTGTTTGAGGCTCATTAAATATGTACCATTCCCCTCAGGCATATTGGGAACTCTGGCCTCCCTTCCACCATGCTGTTTCCTCTGTGATTCTTGATCAGATTAGGTCCTTCAGTATTCCTATATAATTCCATCTGGGAATTACAACAAGCAGAGATGTGGCTGCACAGGTCATTTTTTCTTCAAACATGTAGAGATTTGGAAAAGTCAGAAGAATAGTGTGAATGGCATCTTCTAAAAATCTTAAATGAGGTGAAAGATTTAGTTATAAAGTAGTAAGTGCTCCAGAAACAGGGGGTAATAGGACATTTTGTTGTTGTTGTTTGGGCTGATATAATTCTCAATTTATGGTAACCAAACCCATCATCTGCCTTAGTCCTTGTACTTTCCAGTAATGAGTGTTCATAACTGTAGAACAGTACTCATGTTTTCCTGGCATCGGATTTTTACTTCATTCACTGGCTTTTGATTTTCCCTTCAGTTCCCATTCATCAGTTCCTATGATTCATATTTGATGATTCCTACCATGAAGCATTTTTATGTAACTAACTGTTCTCCTTGCTTCTTTCCAGAATGCTTTAGTTCATCTGGTAGATACTGAGTACAGATACTATGTTGGAAATAGGAAATGCGTTGAACACAGCCAACCAGTCCCTTCTTGAAGACTTTTAAATCTCTCTGTGGGAGATACTCTTGAAAAACTGACTGTTGAAAAATCTGTTAACTTACAGTTGCAAAATATGAAGGAGGCAGACAGCGTATAAGATGGGGAATGTGGTGTAATATGTGGAGGGAGAGGGAAGCTAATCAACTCCTCCCTGAGAAACTTCTTAATTGTTTGAGACTTTCAGGAATCTTGGTCTAGGAAGATAAACAGGTACTGTTTGGTTCCAAATGAAGACTATGTTGCATACGTTTT